>NC_072891.1:11517500-12767500 GCF_028858705.1 Grus americana
TGTTCAGCTGTGGATAGTTACTGTAGAAGTTAGAGTGCTCTCGAAAACACATTAACATTGCATTCGTGTCTCACAGGGAAGAGGAAGCTATTTGTCAAGCTGCTGATTGTGAAAATGCATTTTGAATGCTCTGCTTTGTGTTGCATTTCTTTTTAAGAGCACTAATTAAACCGCATCCTTATTTCTCCCACAACCCCTCTATGGCACTTCATTGGCCTCTGTGTAAGGATGTAGATTTTGTTGTAGTGTGGTGAGTGACCAGCTTGTAAGTCATGTGCTGGATTTAGTTAGGATGTAATCTTTTGGCCATCTGCTCAGGCACTCCCTGTGTCTGCATCCCTCTGATCTGCAAGCAAATGTTAAAGGTGTTTGTTCAGAACACCCAGGTTCCCTTTGAACATGAGCATGTTCCTGCTTAGGAGGTTTGAGCAATGTGTTGTCTGAACCTCACAGTAATTTGGTGTGCTTGAATTTAATTCTCTGGTTGGTGTATGGGGCCTCTAGTCAGGAAAAAAATATCCTTCAGATTGATTGAAAAGTAAATGGATAGCAAGAATTTCTCCGTAGAACTGAGCTTAAGAATAATATATGTTCTACTGTTGTTTTACCGACCTCCCACAATGATTCTGGACCTTTTTTGCAACCTCTGGCTTGTATTTTCCTTTCCTATTCTTTAGGAGTCTGTATGACTCTCCAGCCTTTTGTAACTGACAGCTGTAAAGCACCTGGAATCCTGTCTTCGCTTTATTTTTTATTTAAGTTGCAAGCGAAACTTCAACTTTATTTTTTCCATGTCTCTAGAGTAACACCAAAATGGTGAGAAATTCCCAGAGAAAAAAAAAATCTCTGGGTGAATTGAATGTTTACATCAATTTTCATTGCTTTTGTATCTGTCTAATTTGTATCTGGTTATTTCAGTGCAGCCTGGCTGCTTTCTCATAGCTCCTTGAACTGGCGTGCAATTGCTGTGTCCCAAGTCTTTTTTGCGATTAAATGAACCTTTGCTTGTGCAGTGAGAGGAGATGCATCTGTATCTTGCAGTGCTCGCGCTTGGCAGTGCAAAGCTCCAAGTCTCCCTTTCCTTTCTAATTTTCTATCGTTTTCATTCCCTCCCTGCTGTCTTTCCCATGCAGTGTTGCAGTGGCGTAGGAGGATTATGGTTCAGCATAGTCCAGTGTTTGCCTCTGAATGTCTGGGCTTTCTGTGCTGGCCAGTTTGCTGAGAAGTAACCATTTGAAACTGAGTGGAATTTAACATTTCCAGATAGTTTAAAAATGCGACTTCCCCAGAACCCAGAAGCACCTGTGGGATAAATGGGAGTGAGTCAGGACATCTCTGATCTAGATCTTTGACTGACTTTGTCTTCAGGTTTTTACTTTGTGGCAATGCAGAAGCAACTGTATCTGTAAAACTTGGTGTTGCTGAGTGCTCTAGAGAATGGTTTCCTTTTGTGATACATATTTTCTTTTATAAAATGTACTGTTTCACGCGACTTGGTTTCAGCCTGCTGTCCTCCTGCTCCTGGAGTAGCAATGAGTTTTCAGCCTTTGTTGCAACACTGTGAGTAATTACCTGTTAATGGCGTCAGGCTTTCTTCCTCACTCCTTTGTGTCCTTTCTTGAGCACATAGAGGAGCTCTAATGAGACAGAACGAGCAGGTGTGGGTACAAAAGTTTCCCCAGGGAAACTAACCTCATTGTGCCTTTCCAAAGCTGTGGTCCTTCGGCAGTGGCACGATGCATGCCGTTCTGTGCCTGGCACCCGAACCGTGAATTCCCTGGGCCCACAAACAGGCTGGGCCTTGGCAGTGTCTAACAGCTCTTTCCAGCTCTGAACTCCCGGACACTCACCTTGTTGTACAGGGAATGCTGCGGTCTCACGGCCAGTCCTGGTTCTGAGATGTTGTGGGAGCTGCACCTGTGCAATGATTTTTATACACCCCTAGGAAGTGCTTTCTAGTTGGCTAACAAAATAAATATGTCCAAGTCGCTTATTATGGGAACTTTTTGGTCATGCTGCGTAAACTTGCAGATAGAGCAAAAGAGTTACTGGTGAGATGAGACTCCCAGGTTTGTGATCCTGCTCCTATTTATAAGCCCTGCATCTGCAACTAAAGATGTAATTCATTACACACGGGCTGTCTAGGGCTATGGGATTCATTCCTGGTAGATACTAAAGATACAAGACTTCGCTTTTGTTATGTGGATCCATAGCAGGCTGGTGAACTTTGTTTAGCCTGGTTGTTGCCCCAGGATATCCCTGTTGCTGCAGGCCCTGGGACAGCTCTTGCTGAAGCCCCACACGGGCACTCTCATCAGCACGCTAAGGCAGCACAGAGTTTGCTGCCTTTCATCGAATGAACCTCTTAACATTTAGAGGTCGAGTCCATAATGTACAGACAGCATCTGTCTCTTAGTTTGCATCTTGCTTGCTGCAGAGAAGGTGTCTTGTCTCTGTGTCTAGGAGCCATTGGACCACTCTGGCTGCTTTTTTGACAAATAATACCAAATTTCCACACTGGGGTTTCCTCTGCTTCCCTTCTAACAGCAGTGGCACTTGTTACAAACAGGGAGAGAGACCAGCTGAAACTTACTGTGCATCCCTTGCCCTGTTTCTCCTTTTTTCCTTCCCTCAAGCACAAGCACTTGTTTCTTTGTCTCCCGCCCCTTGCAAAGGAGGGAAGAGGGGAGGATCAGAGATAATTTGGTGTCTGCCCACTCCAGGGCAGTATTTCATTAAATGCCTGCTTTTGTATGGTATCCAAAGGCACCTAGAAAGTGAGTAGATTGCCATGCCTGTTTCCCAGTGGTTGAACAGACTGATTGATTTGGAGATTAAAAAGGAATCTGCATCTTCAGTCAGCAGGAACACTCACCCCACCCCATTGTATGTTTTGCTTGCACCATTAGGTTTAGCATCAGGAATGCTTCAGGCCCTGAACCTGGGAGAAAATAAACCTGTTTATTTTGGTCCTAAAGGCTTGTGGGCCTTGGCAGTCTGGGTAAAAGCTACAGCTCTTCTAACTTCAGTTTGAGACACCTCTGGCTCATACTATACCTGGTACAGCATTCCTTCATGCAAACTTCCACCTGGACTGTAAATGCTTGCAAAGGAGAATTTCTCAAATAGCAAGGGTGTTCTCTAGCACTACACTCCATTGCAACTCTGTGCATGTAACTGTGTAAGGGTCATTGTTTTATTTTTATTTTGTAATGTTCCCTTCTAGGACATTTATCTTGAAAGTTAGACTCTGCGAGCCTTTAGCAAGTGTTGGGGACTTTGTTTTCAGGAGGAAACTTCACTATGTCAGTTTTTAAATCTTTTTGCTTGCAGGTGTATCTTGCTTCCTAGCTTGTTAAATGTTTTTTCTTCTTAGTGCTATTTTTCCACTGGGAAAACTATCTGGAGCCTAGAGATGTCTTCTCTTAGTGCTTACACTTAGCAATACCGGTGAGGATATGAGGTTGAAAAAGATAAATGTAAACAAAGTCTCCCGTAGGTAGACATAGACCTTCTTCATCCGGTGAGATAAGAGCCAGTGTTGTTTTATGTTCTAACCATTGTTTTTGATAAATACTGCCCTGGAATTAAATTAACAGAGGAGAGCTTGCAAAAGTGACATTTGAGTTTAGACTGCTGCTTGTTTGGCATAGTGGGTTAATTTGATTTACAGATGTTATACTAGAGAGCTACTATTCAGGCTTGATTATTTTCAAGTTGTGGTTGAAAGTCTACTCTGTTGAGAAGAGATTCTTTGTTTTTAAAGAAATGTTTATTTCTTCTAAAGTGTCTGTAACTTTGTAAGTTAAGTGGTATGAAATGATGTCTTGCTAAGCAGCAGTAACTTCTGGTTGCAAAGGACTGGTTTTGAAATTGCTTTGCATTAGCTATATTACATTGCTTTCCAAACAGTAATCCTATGATTATTTTTTAAATGTATTCATTTAGAGAGGTGAGATGGGGTACAGAAGGTGTTTTGCCTCCAGATCTGTTAAATGTTAAAACGTGTGAGGATTTCCCTCTACCAGGCCTCTGCTGGGGCATGTTGTCCAATTAATGCAATGCCCTCTGATGCTCTGACTCGAAACAGTAGTACGACAAAATCACTAACAGCATCTTTTTTTTTCCTTTTCTTTTTTTTTCTCTTTACAGTAAAAAAAGCTAAACTCCAAGGACCACCAGGTAAGCCATGCTCTGCTACTTGTATGCAGCAACTGTGACACTTACTCTCTCACTCCTGCTTGTGCTACGCCTTCCAGTTTTCATCTACCTCCTCTCTGCTCCTCCATGTCCTCCTGAGGAGTGACAAAAGCTACCCCAAGAGTCCAGGCAGCCTGAGTTAGTGTAAAGCTTGAGGATGTCACCTGGTGTCACAGTGCTGAGAAACCTCTATCTACTCACCTTACCTGAACAGGTGATGGATGAGAAAATATGTTCCTTTACTGTCATCAATTCCCACCTGACCCTGCCCTTTCCTCTCATCTGTCTGTCCCTGTTAAAAACACTGAATTTCCAGGAAAGGAAAGCTGATTGCCCAGACTGGAAGGGATACTGTGTATCTTATCATTTTTCTAATCAAGAAGCCTACTCACAGCTGCAAAATACTTGTCCTGTGGTCTAGATTTAACTGAAGCCTGTGGTTTCACTGAGAAGCCCAGTGTCCCAGGAGGACGCAAGTGGTGCAGCTAGATAGGAGAGAATCTGACTTTCAGTGACTCCCACTTCTTCCTGAGCTTCTGCTTTCAAGTTACTTAGCACACATCTTGTTCCAGGCTTGATGAAACTGATAGATGGGTCTGAGGTGGCAACTCCCTTTAAAAGGGAGTTTGTTCATTCTCAGATGCTGATATTCAAACCTTGTACCTATCTGTGCTTGGCAGATAGAGAGACAGCAGCAACTAGGAAAAAAGACTTTTTCTTCAAATTTAAAATAAAAAGTGAAACATCTAAACAAAGTCTGTTCTGTCAAAATACGAGTGTTACATGGTTCTTCTAGGTTAGCTGGTTTAAGCAATAGAGATCAGTTTTAGCACATTTAGCATGAATCACTGTATTTTTCCTTCTGCCCCTGACTGGTCTGTAAAGTTCTTTGTGGACTCATGGGTGGAAAACCAGGTTGGAACTAGGAGACCAGTTGGGTCAGAAGGGAAGAGATGATGTGATCAATCCAACTGCTTCTTGCTTGTATGTTTTGCAAGCTTGTTTTTCACTCTGCATGGTCTGCATGATGGGCCCTGTTCCTTCAGACTGTGTCTTCTTTCTCTCGTCTGTATTTCAGTAAGCAGCACCTTACAGGCAGTGTCTGTGTTCTTCAGAATTGTACGCTCCTCCTTTGTCCCTGAATTACTGCAAGTGCTTAGTTGCCTGGTTTAGTTTGTGCATGAATTTTTAAAAAACTGTGATTGAAAATTTGATGGCAGGTGAAAAACTTCTGGAACACTTGACTCCTTAACCCAGTGATGTATTCCCATATGGGCTTTTTGTTCTGGGTCCCCCTGGGATGCAATGTATGGACTGAAAAGCCTTGAAATTTTGTGCCTATGTGATGAAAGGGTATACTGAAGGAGATAACTCTGCCTCTCGTTCGCCAGATAAATTCAATACGTATGTCACTCTGAAAGTGCAAAATGTGAAGAGCACGACGGTAGCCGTGCGAGGTGACCAACCCTGCTGGGAACAGGACTTCATGTTGTAAGTAGTGTTGTGCAGTGATGAGGTGTTTGTGGTCAAGTCCTTCCACAGCACTGACGTTTATATGGAGCTGCTGTTGTGTTGTATAAATTGGAGTACATAAGTAGGTAAAATGCACAGGCCTGGTGACAACCTAAATAATTTGCTTTTCTATTGCACACACTGACCTGTCCTGAAGAAGATGTGTGTTGGGAGGTTGTCTGTGCTGGTGCCACGGACTGGCTGGGGTAGCCTGTGTCCTTTAATAGTATCAGGTTGCCTGGATTCCTGTTCTTGGACCTGTGTGTCAGGGTGCAGCAAGAGCCGGCTGCTCCCGCAGGGACAGGGAGCCAGATGCGGTAGGAAGCTGGTAGGGCAGGGTCCTCGCCAGCCACAGCCTGGACCCACGGTACCTGGGTAGCACAAGCAGGGCAGGCCTAAGCATCAGGTCAGCATCTGGCGAGAGGTCACGTCATCAGACAAGCTCATAGTAATGAGGCAGGTCTGAGATCAAGCTGGGAGTGCAAGTTAGCAAGTCAGCTGAGAGCTGTATTTGGTAACAATAATTGGGGTCAGAGAGAGTCCAGCAATTGCCTGTCAGGTCCATAGTGATGAGCCAAGTCTGAGGTTGAGCTGGGAAGTCAGTGGGTTGGGTCTGGAATGATGGGGTCCATGGCCAGGTGTGGGCACAGCTGTGGCTAGCTGGGGACAAGCACACCTACAACATAGCTTAGGTAAGGGCTGAAGGCCCATAGCTGAGCTTAAATGGAGCTCCTGAGCCATAGGGAGAGGGTGTGGGTGGAGCCTACTGGTGAGGCTGGTCAGGGCAATTAAGGGCTGTTGTTAGTGCACTCAGGGCCTTCATGTGGTGATCCTGGTTACCACTCTTGTGTGTTGATGTTTTCTGCCATTGGCATGATGCCCATGAATGTGTTTTCCAGCTCCCCTGCTGTAGCTTGAGGGGCTGCCAGTCCCTGCCATGAGCAGCAGAACCAGTTCCAGCTTTCCCAGGGTTTCAGGTGCAGTTGGCACTTCTGATTTGCTCTGGTCCTCATAGTCCTGACACGTAGCCAGGGATTTCACAGTATCTTTTAGAACGGTGGTGGTTTGTGGGTGGGGTGGTTTTGTTTTTTGGGTTGTTTTTTTGGTTTTGGGTTTGTTTTTTTTTTTGCAAGTGAATGAATGACAGGCTGAGAGAGTTGGGGTTGTTCAGCCTGGAGAAAAGAAGGCTCTGGGGAGACCTAATTGCGGCTTACCAGTACCTGAAAGGGGCCTACAGGAAAGCTGGAGAGGGACTGTTTATCAGGGAATGTAGTGACAGGGCAAGGGGTAATGGGTTTAAGCTGAAGGAGGGTCGATTTAGATTAGATGTTAGAAAGAAATTCTTTACTGTGAGGGTGGTGAGGCACTGGAACAGGTTGCCCAGAGAGGTTGTGGAGGCCCCATCCCTGGAAGTGTTCAAGGCCAGGTTGGATGAGGCTTTGGGCAACATGGTCTAGTGAAGGGTGTCCCTGCCCATGGCAGGGGGTTGGAACTAGATGATCTTTGAGGTCCCTTCCAACCCAAACCATTCTATGATTCTACAACTCTGATATGTTGCATCTATCTGTTTCTATAGCTTTGTAAGACAAAGTGAACTAAATTTACTAAATCCTGGACTGCAAGTGCTTTTGTCTGAACTTGACATGGATGCTGCTGTTGAGGGGGGAGATGATGATGTTGTGTTCATCTTGTGGAGTCAAAGGTGGTGCTGCTGTTTTTGAGTGGGTCTGATGTGTTTACATAGTATCCATACCAAGAGACCCACACAGGATTTTGTGAGTAAGTGTCCCAATCCAGTAACACTTGGTTGTCCTTTGCTGGAAGTGGGAAGCTTTTGTATCTGGTAGATGAGTTCATCTGGGTCAGTACAGTGCTGCCATCATAGCTGTGCTCCCACCTCCCTTATTTGGTGGCACTCTGCTTTTGGAACAGCACATGAGGTGTGTGCTTCTGCATGTAGAGCCTGGAGCCTATCCTTTGGCATCAGGCAAACACGTGTGCTCTTGAACACGACCATCTTCTCAGCTCTGCAGTTCCTGGTCAGACAGAGGCTGTGGCTATCACTGAGATAAACCATGCAGGACTGAGGTGAGGTTAGGGCAGGGAATTGTACCTGTCTGCCAAATCACATGCCCATACCCAAACTACAAACTCATTCTTCCTGTGACTTGTTCTCATCCTGTGGACAGGAACTGGCTTTAAACATGGCCAGCTACAGAGGAGGCTGCTCACCAGTGGTTTAAGAATGGCACTTGTGTTGGATAATGGCTCTCACGGTTGCTCCTCCTCCTTCCCCTCTGACAGCTCCTGGAACTGCTCTCCGATATCAGCTGGGAGCTTAGCTAGCATGCTGTAAGGTCACTGTGCTGCTCTGTAATTAGTTGCTAGGGGATATGAAAGAAGAATATTAGCTGAACTACTTCGCTATTATCATCCCTGCTTTAGCCAGGCAACAGCAAAGTTGTTCTGATGTTTCTTTATGACAAAAATATTACACGTGGCAGGGAACGTGTTTTGCATGATCCTGTGGACGTTAAGTTGTCCCAGGAGAAATAATACTGATATTCCAATACTACTATTCACTGGTTTGCTCTTTTTCTTTCTGGAGTTGGAAAAGGCTTTTGAACACAGTAGTTTTTCCCTGAGGGAAGGATGCTTTTACTGCCTGTGTTTGTGTTTATCTTTTTTATGAGGCATAGTAGAAGAATAGACTACAACTAAGGAAACACTTTCTATCTGTGCTTGTTGTTTTTGCTTCCAGACTCCTTGAGAGACATACAACACTTCAGAATTTGGAGCTCAGGGTTTGTTTGAGATTTGCTTATTTACCAGACTAGTAAAGCATTTTAATGTATTCTTTGGGGGCATCTTCTAATTTTGCAGCAGCTTTAAAAGGACTGCATATTTGCAGCAAGTACCTCTTGAGTGAAAGTGCAAATGATGTTTAGAACATGATGACTAAATGGGTGTTGAAGTTGTTAGAAATGTCTTTCATTTAAATTCTATGTGCTTGTTGAAAGGGAGGGACACCAAATTCCAATCTCGGCTTTTGTTCTTTGAAGCTATTCTGCATCTAACCAGAAGGTGGAGAAAAGGACGCACAAAGGCAAGCAAAGCCACTGTGCTGAAAATCTTTTTATTTTTTATTCTTATCTGGTGACCCATCCTGTGGAGTTCTGTACAGAAGCTCGTTGGGTGTCTTATGATCGATGTCTTGCTCTGTCAATGTACATTGAAGCAAAGAACATGGTTCTACAGTGTGCCTGAAAACAGAGTATTTTTTTCTTTCCCTTCCCATTCTGGCCTCACACTAGTCCAGCTAGCACAATCAGACATTTCTGTTGTTATTGCAAGTTCATGCAATCAGATAAATATCATCTTCAAGAGGCAAGCAGTGGGAGGGCAGAGCAGTGATGGTACAGGTGTCTCGTTAGTTTGGTTGTACAGAATAGGGATATCGAAACAGAGGGAGCTGGAGACTCAATTTCAAGATGCTAGCAGTAAACTCATAATAAGCCTGTGTAATAGCTTGATTTTTGAACTATGTAGACTGGGTCACTCAAGTACTGGACACTCCTGACCTCAATTCCTGTGTCTTAAACATGAACAGAAGCACTTGGGTTTAAAATAGATATTAATGTGCTTTGCTGTAGCTGTAGGGTTTGTCTTCAACCTTGTAGATAAAATATTCTCCGTTAAAGTTGTAAGAAGTCTCTGGGGCAAAGCTCAAATAGATGCTGGGATTTGCAGCAGTTCTTTTTTTTGGCCATGATGGCGGTCTATAGCAATTAGCAACTACCGTGCTTTTAAATTCCCTTGATAAACTTAATGTGGATACATTTGGACAGAAGGACAGCAGGCAGCAGCACTGTGTGTCCAAGATACCTACTTTTGGGGATTAGTGGTTGCACTGAAGGGAAGTGCTGAGCTCAGAGACGTAGGAGCAATAGCCGTTCTTCATGATAAGTGTGAGACAGTTGTGTATCAACAGAGCTCAAGATTCTTCTCTACCTCATTGTTTTTACCAGCATTCCGGCTATGCATGTGTTACGCTGTTCTTAAGTAGGCACGTTATAAACCAGCATGGAAGAGGGAGGCATAAATACTATGAAGCATTCGGAAGAAGCAAATTTGAGATGCATCCTTTGCTTACTGAGAGTTAAGATGTTCATTAAAACCTTCAGATAAGTATTTCCAAGAACTCTGCACTCAGTTGTGTGACGGTATTGCTGCTTGCTGCCAGAGATTTGCATGGCTCAAAGCCCTGCAGTGTCACGCAGGGGAAGGAGCTATTGCTGGAGCAGCAGCTGTGCAACGCAGCCCTGAGCAATGGGTAGTGCTGCTGATGCAGCTACGCTGGGTTTGGGACTGTTACTTTTGGCATGCAGCTGCTCTGCTTATGGATAAGTATTGCCATGTTTGGACCTGCTTGTGTTGCTGTGCTGCCAAGGGAAAGATACACCTACTTTGTTAGAAATGGGGTTCCTGATGACAAAGAACAGCTCATCTCTAGGTTGTGGCCCAAGATATGCTTCTTCCTCCTGTGTACTTAGCTGCTGAGACAAGTTCCCGATTGTCCGTCCATACACAACATATTTCAGGGTTTTGGTTTCCAATGTTTGTGTAGTTAGTGTTAAACTGTGAGAAATCAGTCATTAGAAACTAGTGTTCCCTGTCGGTATGAACTGCCTCAACCACACGCTTCCAGAAGCTCTCTGTAGCTTGACACAGCTGTGTGGAAAGAGTTCACTGGTATATTCATGGTAGTAATGCAGAACCTAAAGCAGAATTAGGTGGTATTCTGCTTTTTGCTCACCCGTACTGCCTTTTCTTTTCTTGCAGTGAGATCAGTCGGCTGGACCTGGGCCTGATTGTGGAAGTATGGAACAAAGGACTGATCTGGGACACCCTGGTTGGGACCGTGTGGATTGCTCTGAAGGCCATTCACCAATCTGATGAGGTTAAGCTGACACAAAAGCTTTATTTTGACAGCTCCAATGTTGATAGTTAATGTGTTACGAATCTAGCCTGGTGCAGCCCAGGACTGTGCTCCTCTGCAAAACTTCCACTTCCAAAGCCAAGATGGCTGAGTGTGTGGAGAGGGCTGTTGGCATCGCATTGGGTTTGGTTTTTGGTTTTTTTTGAAGCACGCTGCCAACAGTGAGACCAAAACTGAGCTTAAGTAGGGGTTTTTGGTCTCATTGCATTCACATGGACTCAGAAAGCAGGGCTTCGTCTGTTAAGGAACGCATATAGTTGACAAGTGCCTGAAGTCTAAGGACTGACTCCTTAGTCTGATGCTCAAATTTCTGTAGGGTCCAGCTAAAGACAGAGGGTGCCCTAATAACAGACAAGCCAACCTTTAAGGTAGGCCCAGAGCATGTCTACATCTTGTTAAAGTTTCTGGTTGCAGTGTTAGAGGGTGTCTAGTGGTGCTAATATGAACTGAAAAGAGTAAGAAATGGGATGTGCCAATGTCTGTAGCTGCCCTAACTACTGAATTTGACAGTTCTTGCAGCTAAGCAGGACATGTTTGTTTCTTTACATCAAATTTCATGACAATTATTTAAAAAAATACTGAGTTTGATCAGGGAGAGAGAGCTTATATTTTCCATAAAAGGAAGAGAGCAGGGACGCCCTGCAATGTGGCTATAAGGTCTGCCTAGTGCTCAGTTCCTCTGGCTGTCCAGGCACTCCTTGGTGTCTGCCTTTGAGGACCTACCTTTGCAGTTCCACTGAGAAGGTAGTAGTTTTGCTAGAAGGGGTTTGCTGCTTGCCTTGGTAAAGGTCTGTGAGATTTGGAAGACAAGCTGCCAGCATGTGCTGAATGGATGTCATTTAATGTTAAAATCAGGTACCAGGTCTTGATAATACTGTAAGGCTCTTCCTGGAGTCTTTTATCTTAGGAAATGTGTGAGAGTCACTGCATAAGGACCTGCCAGACTTGTAGCTTCACCTGTGGCTTGTCATTCACAGGAAGGTCCTGGGGAGTGGTCTACACTGGAGGCAGAAGTTGTAATGAAACATGATGAAATCTGTGGAACCAAAAACCCGACTCCTCATAAAATTTTGCTGGACACAAGATTCGAGTTACCTTTTGGTGAGTGCATTTCAATAACTTAGTGCTGACAGTGGAGAGAAAGTGTATGGGAGCAGCTTGAGTTTTACAATCAAGTTATGCTTGCTCACAGTTCTGCCAAAATAGTTCAGTGCAAATTAAATCGCTGGTGTTCATTTCTTGTTTGGCTTCTTTCTACTAGAATCAGAATAAATAAAGAAGATTTGATGGTGTCAGGGTGGTGGAACATTTAGGCTAGCACCAGTTTAAGAAACTATTAATACTATTTCACTATTGTGCAGTCAGACATTTTGTTCCTCAGCAGGGAACATTCACTTCTTTGCATCTAGACCAATTTGCCCCTAGAAGAGGTCAGGTGCATTGTTAGAACTGTTCTGTGGTAGGTGCTTGTAAACTCTGTGACAAGTGTGCAGTTCAGTTAGTAAAACAGTAATGCTGAGTGCTTCTGAGCATTACCATTGACTGAGTATATAAATAACTTGGTGTTATAAGAACAACTGCCTTTCTGGCAATTACTTGTGGTTGAAACATACAGAATGTGGAAGAGTAGCTAATTGCAGCAAACCCATCTCAAGTAAAGTTGTGTGTATTTCTTTTTTAATTTTATTTTACTTAAATACAAACAAAAAACCCCCAAACAAACAAACCCCCAAAGGAAAGGTTTAACCAGAATGCATCCAAGGCTTACACAGCTTCTCTTTCCAGCTCTTAGCTGACTCTTGGGACCAAGAACAAACATGCTGTTTTTGTGGCTCATGGTATTTTTTTCTTTTTTTTTTCTGCAGTGGGCATTGAAGTGTTTCAAAGTTGTCTGTCATTGCAAGGCTCATCTCTCCCCCCCTGCCTGTTGCTTGTTTATTGCTGCCAAGCTCCTGGTGGTGCGAGCAATTTGTATCATCCTCTAAGCACTGGTGGAGCACTTGTGCACCCACTGGCATTTGGCCAGCAACTGTCAGGATTGGCCATCTGTTGTGGGAAAAAGTTAGATCATCTATTAGTCTCACACCCCCCTTCCTGGTGCAAGGGAGGATGCAGGCTTTGGCCCTGCAGCACTAAAATCGATATAAATTATGTCTTGTGCTCTAGGAGTTAAGCTGGGTGTACTGTTTTGAGTGCACAGTCAGCTAGATGGTGCAATTCAGGGTGATTGCAGTGTTTTATAGATGTCATAGGCACTGCTCTTTAACTGCGGTCTGGCATGTGAAGGGGAAAACGTATCTGGGCTGTCTTGGCAACTAAGCTATCTAACGTTGGTCTGGAGCCATTTCTCTTCCTCATGAAAATGTCCTGGTGATTCACTGCTGTCACCCTGTCAGTGGGAAGTTTGTTACTGAAATTGCTTGTTATGTAAGAAGAGGAACAACTCACTTGATTTCCTTGTGAGGTGAAACATTGGTTCTTTGGGGCAAGTGTTTAGGCTTCTGGGAGGGAGACGACACAGCACATATAGCTGAAGTCCAGGCTTGTAGCTGCTACCTTCTCATCTAAGTTCATTCTGACATAGTTGCTTGTAAACTGTCTCTGCTTTGAAAGAAAATGAAGTTCTGACTTCTTCATATGTATTCAGAGAGTATCCAAAAGAGAATTTGCTTTCTTCTCCAATTCATGTTTTGGACTGCATTACATTTTGCGATCCCTCCACCTGCCAAGTATAGCAAAACAGACTCTGTAAACCATTATGTGTTAGAGCATCTGGATTTAAAAAATAAAAATATTTCAGGTAATAGTGTGTGTTCTCCCTACTACTATACTCAAAACACAGGACACTCTGTTTGTTTTGGGTTTTTATAACTACTATTTTAAAATGTATGATGTTCGATACAATATAAAATTCTGAGAAGCAGGATTTCACGCAGAAAACTGAAAACATTAAGTAAATAACAAGCTTTTTGTGACTCTTCTGTTTTTAACACAATCATTTAAAGCACATCTGTTACTCCTTTACTTACTATGCCAAATACTGAAGTAACAGGAACTCCACACTGCTGTATTGAAAGAGTTTTTATTTTAGACTGTGAAAAGTTGTCTGCCTGGCCAGTGTTTCATAATGTCCAGGAAAAATGGGTACATCAGTTAGCTCTCTCAAGGATTCTGCTGCTCTTAAGTGAAGAGCGGTGCAGTTTTTCTTGGATCTTCTCCATTTTCAGTCTGTCCTGCCATGGCAAGGTCAGAAGCAGGTTTAAAAATGGTAGGCATCAAGAGTGTGGGATATTCCTCCAGAAGACAGCATCTACCCATATCACCTTCTCCAGCAGTGCTTCCCTTCACACCATGACTGAACATCTCCTGCCATCGCCCCTAGGATAGAGAAGGGCCCTGCAAGATGGATTAGGCTCTGTCTCCCTGCCCTTGCAGGACTGTGAGACTTGGAGGGATGTGTGGAGATAGCTCAGCTCACAGCACTGCCTCTGCATCTCTCCCGATGGATTTGCAGGTCAGTTTCCCTTTAAGTGGAGAGCAGCAGTGTGGATTTTTAGTGCCCCACATGTTGTCATATAAGCTGGGAACTGCTGCTTTAAACCTACACAGAGAACTAAATGGATCGCTGATCTGTTGTGGAAGTTCTTAACACAGCAGCTCTGTTCCTGTAGAGGTAACATTTTAATAAAGCATGTTTGGAGTGACACTTAGGAACATTGTGTATCACATTTTGCTTCCCAGGTGAAGATCTCCTGGCTATTGTAGATGCATGAGAACTGGAGCGATACGTATGCACATGTACAGCTTGTGCTGCTTTCCAAGTCTGGTAAAATACAGCTGTCTGGGATAGCAACTTTAAAAAAAATAGTGTCTTCTTCTGTTTGGCTGTGCTTTTGTGCTTTTTCTATCACTTCTGGCTGCTCTGTTTCATTTAGGTTAGATGCCGCACATGGATGCAGTAGCCTAGCTTATTCAGTCTGTGTATTTAAAATGTTTCATTGTATTTAGGTGGAGCTTGAGAAGTTTTTAAGGGATTGTAAAAGAGAATAAATGAATTTGATAACCAGAAAAGCTGAAGTCCTTGGTGTAAAACATGATTGTATATGCAAAGAGGTTTAGGAAATGGTTTGTTGTTTGCACTGTATTTATCCTGGATTAGTTCGCTGCTTCACCTGATATGTTCAGGATTCTTCCTCCCTGGTAGGTCTTCTGGTACTCTGGAGACTGGCAACAGCTAAAGCTGAAATAAATGCAGAACATGCTGATGCTCCTAGTGGTAGTACATGATGAAGGCAACTTAGAGATTTATTTTTTTATGAAATTGTTTTTAAGTGTTTACCAGGCTTGGAGTTGGGAAGCAATCATTTCCTAACAGAGGCTGTTGAGAGTTGTAGTCTCTGCTCCTGGTGATATAAAATAACCTTTCCTGAGGTTATTCAGGAGTTAAACTTTGTCAATGCCCAGGTTTCTAATGGGACAAAGAACATGTATGGTGGCATTGATATATTCTCCATGTGTCCCATCGCATGTTCCAGATGCAGATCTTGCGTTGTGTTCAGTAGTGTTGTCAGGGTGTGGTGTACAGGAGAGAGAGCAGATCTGTGGGCCCTTCTGTGGTGAGCATCTGTGTGGGATGGACTGCGGTGCTGGGGACCAGACTGTCATGTCATGTTCTCTGCCAGCCCTATGTTCTTAAATGTTCAGTCTCGCAGAAACAGAATGACTGAAAATCCTCTTCTATAAAAGTGCAGCAAAGCGTGGGCATTTTAGATGTGAAGTGTTAGTGAGAGTTGATATTAACCCCTAGGGTGCAAAGCATTTTTATGCTTGGTAGTCTTTTAGAAATGGCAATAAACTGCCACCGTGATGGGAGGAAGTGGTTGTTAGCAAAGACAGGGGCGAGCAGCTTTCTGCACTGATCATGTCTGTTTTTTCTCAGGAACAAGACAGACATATCAAGGAAGGGAGACAGCTTTTCTTGGTTGGTTTAGAAAATTTGCTGGGAGGGAGAAGACAGTCCTGCTACTATTGTCCTGGTGTAGTGAATGTGCTGGCACAGACTTTCTCCAAGGTGTTTTTCAAGTGTAAAATTGTTCTGTTTAAAAGCAATTTTACTCTGTCCCCCTTTTTCAGAAGTGCAGTGGTTATGTGCAAGTCCCTCACAGGATGGAGGACTCAAAAATGCTTTTGGCTTCTAAACTATAGCACTTTGGGTCTGTGCCAGGCTGTTTCTAGTAGATAATTGGAGTGAAAATGCTTTTAGTGTTCTCACCACTCCCAGGCTGGGAGTGTGCTGATCTGTATCCAGCATTCAGGTGGAGTAAATTGCTTTGTTGTTTTATTGTCTTGGGAACTGTACAGAAGGAGAAATGCTCAGCTCTGTGAAGTTATTGCAGTGAGAACTTGTGAAGATTCCTGTACCTCTGGAAAGAGAAGAAATTGCAGCTGGGAAGAGAGGAAGTCCGGTGAAGGAAAGGGTGGAGAGAGGGGATATCACTTTTACTTCCAGCACTTATTCTCACTCATGCCCACCTGGTGTATGCCCCAGCCCAGGACTTTCTACCTGGGAAAAACTCAGGTGGCACAAGGTGATATGCAAGGAGTAGTGCAAGGACCATCAAGCCTGAGGTGAAGAAAAACCTTCAGGGATGAAACTCCTGGTTATTGCCAAGCTAGTGATCTCTAAGCAGGAATACTGTCACCTTTAGGTACCTGAGGGGGTCTGACTGTGAGTGGTCTGTATAGATGCAGCTAACTCTTCTGTAATTCATTCCTCAGTCTCTGTACTGCTGTGTCCTCATTTCTGTGGTGATGCGATATACCCAGGTGTCAGGGCCCTGGGTGTGCTGATAAGTCTTCATTGCTCTGAGCAGCCTCACCTGGGGCTTCACCCACACCCCTTGCTCATGGGCCCAGGGTCCCACTTCATCTCAGCTCTGAGCCTTCACTCCTGAGTGATGCTGTGGGAGTTACTGATCCCCCACCTCCGCCATAGCCACATCTGTGCCTGCTTATGGACCCCATAGATCTGGGACCAGATGTGGACGGACTTCCTGGCTTGACCTCAGACCTGCCTTGTCACCATGGACCTGCCTGCTGATCTGGGCTCCTGGTTGAACCTGGCCATGATCTCTGGGCCTGCCTGGCTGACAGGTGCTGTAGGACAGGACCCTGGTTGGCAAGTCCTCTGCCCTGCCAGCCATGGGATCTCCCTTGCCTCCTCCCCTCCCCTAGGGAACCACCAGACCTCACTGCTCCCTGGCACCAGGATCCCAGACAAGGAGGTTCAGCTTCCAGATGGCAGTAGGAACAAGGACTGTAAAGCTTGCAACGTTTCTGTGTTGGTATCAAACTAAGAAACCCCAAAAGCTAGTAAACTTATCTTCCCATCTCCTTTCTGTTCTTGTTCAGCAGTTTTGTTTCACTGACATATGGCCTTGCTCTTCTTGTTTACCAAGCATGATGTCAGTGGAGTCCTGAGCTGGCATCAGATGACCTCTGTTTGGAATAGTTCCACTTTTTATCTTATAAGCAAAAGTTAATGTAGTGGAGTAACTTGAACTTGGAATCAAGCAGTGATGTAGGAGCTGGCTAGTGGACATGGCCTTGCAAGCAGTCAGTCAGTCATCTCTGCACTAGGAACTTTCATTCTCTGCATCCAAAAAAACCCAGCTTCAAGAAAAGAACTGACTGAGGCGAGACTCAAATGGATGGTGAAACTGAAAAATAGTTATAAACTACTTCCTCAAAAAATCAAGAACTCTGTCTCATTGGGCCTTTCTTCTGAGCAGGTAACTGGGCTCAAGTTCATAGGCCAGTTGCTTCATGTTTAAGGTTTGCTCTGCAGTAACTGTACTGCCATTAGTACTAATGACGAGAGTCTCTCTAAGATCAGCGTGTCCTTAAAGCAGCCAGTATCTAGCCAGTATCAGATTTTTATCTCTGACTTGCATAAGAAGCTGTTTCAGTAGAATAGCAGCAATCCTGCACTAAAAATCTGGTAGCTCTGTTTATGGAATGGGCACCTTGCATACAAGACAAGAACAACAAATCCAAGAGAAACATGGTGCTCCTTGGTGCCTGGGCATGCCACTAAACCATGGTGTATGGGAAAGGATTGTAGCCTACCCTGAGACAACTGCAGTTTCTGCAGTGTTCATGGTAATCCGTTGCTTCATCCTCCTAGATCTCTTTGGTCTTGATTATGGAGTTAGGTTGTTTTGACTCTGACCTTCAGTCCTCAGTTCATGAATTTTGCTTCATCTTTTAGAGAAGTGATGGCTTTCAAAGACAAAATTCCATAGGGTTTGCTTTAACGTTTGGATTTCTTCAGGTTTTGTTGGAGTTTGTCCTAAATCTCATCAGGTTGTGTGCTGATAGCCCTTCAGTTAATTGATGCCTTCTTTCTAGATCAATTCTGTCCGGGTTTCCTTTGAATGCCATCCCTAATTTTTGCGGAGCTCACCTAATAAATTGTGCAGCTGTGATCCACAGCCCTGATGATCAAAAGCATGTATGTTTTTCTACAACTCCTGTACTTGTCGAAAACTGTCTCATGTTTCTTTTACTTTGTTTTCTAATAGCATGTAACAATAAAGCAATGTACTATACATCAGAAAGAGCAACTAGCTCTGTGTATGATGGTTAAAATAAATTACTTTCGTCTCTCTTCAAGCAAGGAGAAATATGTTGTCTTTTTTCTACTTAATGCAGGTTTCCTAGAGTCAAGTACTAAAGTTTCCAATTCCCTAAAACTTTCTCAAGTGCGGCCTGTTTTATCCGCCTCGTCTGGGTGAGACTAGCTGCATAAAAATATAGTGGTGTTTCTGTTACAAAAGTGTAGACATTAATTCATAGTCCAAGGAAGTACCTACTTCTGAAGCCTCAAATTCCACTAAATCTGGCATGTTCCTGTTCTTGCTGAAAGCAGTTTGTGTTCTGGTACACTGACCACTATTATCTTCAGATGTTTTTGGGGTCATTGGCTTCATAAGATGATGGTTTGTATGGCTGAGAGAGGACATGTGTAGGACAGATATCCCCTTTAAGTAGAAGAAAGCAATACTTGGTCCTTTCTGAAAGCATCACAGGTCCCAATGGAATGCTCACCTGCCAATAAATCTTGTTCTTTCTCTCAGGAGTGAGAGTGGATGTAACTTTCAGAACCACCTTTCCATCAGGACACCATCCCAGGCTGCTTCTCCCATTCTTGCCAACGCATAGCTTAGCATATCATTGCAGCTGTGTTCATGGGGTATGGTCCATTGCAGGAAAACTAACTTGTTAGATGTAGGCTTCTTGGCTCCTAATGAGGCACCTGAGAGCGTAAAAAGTTACGAGAGATGGGAAAACTACCTGAACTGGCATTGTATTCATCCTCATTTGTCACCTTGTGGGGTTGGTGGTGACCAACTGGAGCAGTCCCTCCACTTCTTCCTGTGTGAGCTCTGAAGTTTCTGCATTAGTGCAGTTTCAGGCCATGAATAGCCAAATTTCAGAAGTCATTACAGTCAGGGTGATGAGTAGCTAAAAAACCCAAACAAACTCATCCCTGAAAAAAACCCCCAAACCCCCAATTTTTTTCCCTCTTTCCAATGATTTTAAGTCCTCCCCATCCCTAAATAATTGACCTAATTCTCCCGGATTGAGAGCCCGACTGATACTTTTATTTTCAGTGAGTTATTTCCCTTGGTGCTTTGCACCTCTTGCTCCATTCCTAAAGCACAGTTTGTACCTAACTTGCCTTGTGTTAAGCTTTCCACAGCAGTTCATCTGCACCTCCAAGGGTGCACTTTGAGAAGTGAAATTTAGAGTAGCAGAAGTCTGTGTTCCCTTCAAACCATTAGGACACTATATTACTTCAAAGTGTGAAATAGAAGATAATTAACAAAATAAAGGTGAAGAGGCTTGCTACTTCCTGTCAGTCATCAACTTGGTAAATCTTCTAGAAGGGAAAAGGGTTGCTGTGATTCATATCATAATGAAGTTGCAGTGTGGTGTAAAAATAGGAATATGCATTCATGTTCATTACCTCAAAAGATTTGGCTTATTGCCTGCAAAGGACAACAGGAGACTATTTCTTTTTTGGTACTTAACTTGTATTACACAAGGTACATAAGTAAGATATGCTATTCAAAAGGAGCCCTTGTTCTGTTGAGGTTATAAAAGCCTCCAGAAGAGGCTCTTGATCTTGCTATGTGTTATCAAGCATATAGCAAGTTTATTAATATCATTGTGATATGGCTCTTCATAAAACTAATACTTGAATTAAATCTGAACCAGTCTGTATTACTCTTTCCTACATTTGTGCAGTGTGCATTTGGTTAATCAGCTTTAAACAAGAAAGCAATGTAAGCCCTTGAACTGTGTTAGTATTTACAATGTTTATTTTCCATCTGAGTGCTAACATAAGACAATCCCATTACTTCAAAATTACCTATGTGTTTTTTGTGGTGTGATCTTGGAATGCCCTCCCTGTTTTAATGCTACTGGTGATAAATGGCAATTTGCCTGGTTAATAAGATGATGTGACTTATTCTTTTGGTATAGATATCCCTGAAGAAGAGGCCAGATACTGGACCAGAAAATTAGAACAAATAAATTCACTGGGAGATGAGGTAAATATTTAAATTGAAAGATGAATGTAGCCCTGAATGCCTTATAACTTGCTTTTATTCTTTGTATCGGATCCCTGTGATTAAGGTAATTACCAAATGTTCATCATTTACAGGTCTTCCATGAGCTGTTTACAGAACTGTTTTCTCAAGTGTACAGTTAGTGTAAAGGAGAGGAACATTTTCCACAGGCTGCAAGTGCTTGAATAGTGAGAACTGTTTTGTTTATGCACATACACTCAAAGGAAAGGTAATACCATGCTTTACCTCAGAAGAGAGTGAAACTGTCTTTAACAAGCTGTGGTAGATTCTCAATTTGTGAAATCAAGTCAAAAAGGACATTTTTGCAATTGGCTGTTTCTAGGAAGAAGACAAAGCAAGATATTGAATCTTTCTTGGAACTGAGGACTGCTGGAGCTGTTAGCTTTTGTCCTAATCCAGTTGTTCATGGCTCAGTTTATAGAAATCTTGTATTTTAATACTTGCTAGGTATGGCTTTGGTTTCCTGTTTTTTGCAGTGTGTACCCTACTAAACAGCTATAAACTAAAGGTAATAGTTTTTTTTGAGAGACTCTTACATTATTAAATGTTTTCTTTATAGGTCATGTGTTTGCAAAATAAGATTTGTCATATTAATGCCTGTACCAAAAGTTCAGCATTTAAAAAAAAAAACCCCACACCAAAACCAAAACACAAAACCACCCACATGTTGATGCCAACGTAATTGAGTAGGAACATGGTGTTTGCTTAAACTCTTGATAAGTCTCTTTCCGTAGCAAGATAACTTGCAACATGTTCTGCTGGTGACTTTAGGAGATTTTTGTTCTGGCATCCTTCATCTATTCTTTTTTGCTCCATATGTAAGTCATTTGGTGTACTGTGCAGATGAAGGAAAACAAGGTGGGTTTTCTTTTTGACTGAGGACAGACCAATATTTGGGTGGATAAAAACATAACTGCTGGAGGGCAACCTCTCCTGCCTTCCTAGAAGTTTGTGAACCTCTTGGAGCTGATGAAAAGCTCGATCCGTGATTTGGCCTGTCAGTGGTACTGCTGTGGTGCCTCCCTGCTCGTGTGGGCTGCAGCAGCAGTCTGTGCCAGGTACTTCAGTGAAGCATAGGTGCCCTCTAGTGCTTCGCTGAGCTGGTCCTTGCTGAAAGGTATCCTGAGCTTTGTGAGACTCCCCTTTCCCTGGAGTGCCATCCATCTGCATGCCAAGTGCATGCTTTTATCAAATACTAGTAACAAAATCATGTCTCTGTATTTGTCACCTAATGATCTTAAATTTATTACGAATGTTTCCTGTCACCTGTGACAACATGTGTGCAGGGCTTGACCTAAGGTTCTTCTTGTTCCGTGTCTGACAGTGACCCAGAGGGAGGATGTGTTGTGGTTTAACCAGGCAGGCAGCTAAAACAACCACACAGCTGTTCACTCACTCCACATCCCACCCCCCCACACACTCCCCCCGCAGTGGGACGGGGAAGAGAATTGAAAAGAAAAAAAATAAAAAAGGTAAAACTCATGGGTTGAGATAAAGGCGGTTTAATAGGACAGAAAAGGAAGACAATAATAATAATAATGATAAAAGAACACATAAAACAAGTGATGCACAGCACAATTGCTCACCACCCGAAGACAATGCTCAGCTAGTTCTCAAGCCGAACTGCCTCCCAGCCCACCCCCTAGTTACATACAGAGCATGATGTCATATGATATGGAATATCCTTTGAGTCAGCTCTCCTGGCTGTGTCCCCTCCCAGCTTCATGGGCACCCCCAGCCTCCTCACTGGCAGGGCAGTATGAGAAGCTGAAAAGCCCTTGACTACTTGGCATCAACTGAAACATCAGTGTGTTATCAACATTATTCTCATCCTAAATCCAAAACACAGCACTAGACCAGCCGCTAGGAAGAAAATTATCTCAGTTGAAACCAGGACATAATGATATCTTCCTTGCACATTCCCTAATTAGCAGCAACTTGTAGCTCAGGAACTTCCAGAGCCAGAGGCAGTATCTTTGTGTTTAACAGCACTTGATGGACTTTTGTTCTGTGGATGTCAGTTGCCTTTTGAACACACCCAGGTCAGTTATGTTGTAGCAAGGGAATTCAGCACCTTCATGTGCATTACCTGAGGAAATATCTTATTTGCTGTGAGCGAACAAACCCTATGTTGTGAAACCAGCTAGAGGCAGGTATATTTGGAGCAATTGAATGACTGATCCTCATTCAACCACTCTGTGCCACTCAACTTTACAGACCAAAGTGTCTTGCATGGCTTTTGGGCTACGGAGCCCTACTCTGCATAGTGATATTTAGTACAGGACAACTTTGTGCCTTTATCTTCTTTTCTGTGCCTTAAGTTCTGCTACCTCTGTTTGAAACAATGGATGAACAGACTAAGCTGCACAGCAGTATTCAAGAAGCAGGTGTATTTGGAGCATATATGGTGTTGTAAAAATGTGTTCCAGTTTCTGTTCCTACAAACACTTAATATTCAGTTTCCTTTTTGGGACTGCTGATAGCCATTGGTCTGATGCCTTAAAAAGAACAAACTACTGCCATTTTTGGATCTCTGAGTATAATAATTCAGAACCCATTGCTGTGCTGCTGAAATTGCTCATCAACAGACTTTCTTTCACCACTTTGTCAACCAGTCAGTGCGGTGAGATCCAGCAGTTTTTGTTTTCACAATCCTGATTAACTCAGTGAGTTGGCAGTTTTCTGATGATAAGACTAACCACCTTTCAGGACCACTTATGCATTTTAAATAGTGAAGATTGGAAGACAGCCACAGCAAAAGTCTGTAGTTTGTCACGTTCCATGTAATTAACTGGTCATTAATCCTTACCAAATCCAAGGAGAGATTGTCTGGTGGCCCTGTTTTGCACAGATTGCAGCACCAGATTGCTAAGGTTGCCACTTCCTTTGTCACCAGACCTTTTTTTCCTAGCAAAGACTGTTATTATTTACCTCAATTGTCCTAATTTTCTTGTATCTGTATGTAATACAAGACAGAGGAGAATAACAAAATAAAACCACTGGCGTTCCCCTAGGGAATGCTTTGATGTGTAACAAACAGCTTTGTAAAAAGTCAAAGCTGGCTAATTGAAATATCTCTATGTTCTCTAATTTAGTATTAAATGAGATGAAAAATTCTTCACTTTGGATGTACAGTGGATCACAGGAGAGTTTGTAAGTGTTGGCTGGGCAAACATTGTGTTACTGCCCTGCCGGGCACACTAATTATCTAACTGCTTCAATCTCCTACGGCAGTGTTGCTGTGAGCTAACATGAGTTTTGAACTGTTGAAGCATGCTTGAGTGTCTAAACATAAAGGGGCTTATACTCAGTTCTGAGCTCCCCATCACAGTGACACTGTAGTGTGGAGAATCAGATCTTTTAGATCTGTCTAATTTGAGGTCTCACACTTGAGAGTAGGGCCTGTGCTTGTAGTAAAGCAGACTTCACCTTAACCAGATGCACACTTTTTAATGTGGTTTTGGCATGAAAAAAGAGGAGACATCTGGGAGTGTTTGAATATAGATATTAAGGATAATATTTAATTCTTAGATACTACCAGGGATGTTTTCTTTTATGTATGGCATGCTGTACTCTGAAAGCTGTTTCAAAAGTTACCATTTGCTTTCTTATCAGTCTGTGTTCCTCTTTTTTTCTTTTTTTTTTTTTCCTCCTTTAGTATTCCTTTCAGGAGGAAGTCCAGAAGAAACCATTGCCCAGTGCTGCCTCCCAGTGTTGTAAGTTAGAATTTATTTCTTCTCAATACTTTTTCGTTTTTCAGTGCACTTTATTTCCTTCTCTGGCTAGTTATCAAATGATGGTACATCTGAACAATATTTTCTTGTTAGAAGTTCTTACATCTCTGTGAAGCCAGTAGCTTCTCTCAGTTATGAAAAACTTTTCCCCTCAAAATGTTGGTCTAAAGCTTCTGATGCCAGAAAGTGGTATCAGGCATTGAGTCTCTGCGACAGGAACACAAAATGTGTTCTAGATTGTCAGACCCTTGTAATATTCATGCAAGTAAGAAAATGCTGAGGTATTTTCATATAACTAACTCAGGCTATGTTCTCTTCAAACATCATGTGTCGAATATTATTTTTATGACTTTATAGTGAAATTTTGAGAGGAAGAGAATAGATGGAGACAGGTACTGTTGGTAGCCTTCTAAAACGCACCGGGTGTTTGTGTACTTGATGCCCAATTTCTTTGATATTACTTTGCAGTGCTGTGTTGATGGCTGAAAAATATTTTTACTAATTTCTGCTTATCTTGCATTTTTTTATGCTTCTGAAAACATGGATGGAAAAATAACCTAGGACATACTGTATCTGATGGTCTGCAAAATTAGATTTCTGAAACACTGCTTTTAATGTGCAATAGATGAAAGCTCAGTGATGTCTCTTATGAATGTCTTATCTACTTTTGGCAACAATATTAATAAATTCAAGTCTCATAATTTAAACAAATCTTTTATCCTCTACTTCAAATCCTATAAGAAACGCATATTACACTTTGCAGGCTGCTTATCCATTAGGCTGATTATAGGATCTCTACAAAACTGTTAACGTTAGGAAACATTAATTACTGTTTACCTTTGAGTAGAATTAATTTATCTGTACACTGTTGTTATGTTATCTTAAAACTGTCTTCAACAAAACACGGACATTAACCAATTGCCTGGGACATCTGAACGTGTTGTGTAGCTGGAACGTGTATAAAGCTGTATGAAAGTATTCCAGCAGTGGTACCCTAGGTAACACCAAATGTGTTCTTCCTTTTTTTTAAACAGAGTGTATGTAAAGAATAAAGCCCTCTGTTGTTGTTGTTTTTAAATAGTCAGAAGGGTACAACTGATTTGTAAAGCCTACAAGTAAGACACGTTGTTGGAGAAACTAATATTTGACTAAATGCATAGTATGCAGAACACCTAATGTCAAAATCAGAGAAAACCAGTCTGATATGAAGTGTCCAAAAAATGAATGTGTTATTTGCTGAAATGACTTTCCTGGTTATGTTCCTTGGACTTTGCTTTTGTTTGAGAGGGGCTGGTTTGATTGGCTCTTCTATGTATTGGGACGTATGGGTAAATTTGGAGGAACGCTTCTGTGTAGGGAAAGTATCCACACCTGTTCCAAAGCACGGTGCTTTTACATCCTTCTAGTTCTTGTAGCTCGTTTCTTCCCTGGAGGACCAACTCAGCTCTTGTAAATAGGCATAGTAAGACTAGAACTGCAGTTGCCCTTTTTCTGTTGTTTATTAACAGCCTGCATCTGTTACAAAGTGACCTTTCACAATAATTAATTGAAGGCCCCTCATTTGAACAATTAATATTGCATAAGAATTTAATCATTCAAGGGATTAAAACATTCATTAGAATTGATGTTAAATGTTTCATAACAGTATGTTGTTAATGAATTTAAAAATTTTCTAGTAATTCAATAAAGCTTGTGGCACTGCATGTACTTTTGGTTATGTACTGCCTGCAAGTATCCGACATCTGTGAATATCTAATTATTTACATGGACAAATATAAAATGGACATTTAATGTAGAAGTACCTTTGAAAAATGAATTCTGCATCAATCTATGCATAAGAATTGTAAGCTTGCCTGAACATAGCATAGTCCTTTGAAACTCAAGAATTAAACCCAAAAGATGCATTGACTGTGTCTTTATTGAAAGCTGACCTAACCTTTGCATATGACATAGGAGCTCAACCTCCTTTTACATAGGAGCAGGATGGGTGTCCTTCCCTAACCTAAAACATGTTGAGTACGGAGTGTTCTTACTTTACCATGTGGGTAAATAATTGATAGATATATTTTTAGATATAATAAAAATATCCTGAAGAACATTTGTAACACTCATCTGATTTTCTGTCATGATGTGCTAGGTGAGATGTGGTCGATGCTGGGATCAGGACACAGTCAGCTGGACAACAGACTAAGTATCTAGAAGGAGCAAAAAAACCTCCTTAGTGTGAGTAGGTTTTGCCCCATGAGAATATCTTCCCAAATCCTAAAAAAAATGAAGTTATCTTAAAACCTGATGCACTATAGAGCAACAGTGCAGCAAAACACTTCATATAGCTTGCATTTCAAGAAGTAATAGTATAACTGCACATTCCACTGATGTCCTGCTTAGCCCTCTTGCAGTTCTCAGAAGACTCTTGTAGCTTCTTTCTTCTAGCTGGAGAAAATTCTACTCCAGCAAGCAGGGTCAGGTTCATTAAATAGGGAAACACATGTCCTTACATGTTATAAATTACACTTCTACCCTGTTCTGTTTCTTTTCCACACGTCTGTTCCCTTTCCCAAACCGCCTTTTGTCATGGTTGTTTCCCCATCTCCTGCATGGATGCAACTTGTTCTGTTATCTCCCCTGAGTAGAAAGGGGGAGAAGGATGGAGCAGGATGTGAGAGAAGAGAGCTGGGCTGTGTCTGAAAGCCAACACTGGATCCGTGAGGATGGGTTTTCATCTCTGATCACGCGTGGACTGCTGCCTTGGCATAGTGCCATGACAAATATCAGTCCAGACTAGGTGCTCCAATTTTTCCAAAGATTACAGAGCTTTCAGGCCCACTTTCACAGTCTCAAGTGCTACTTTGTTCTTAGAAGAGTCTGACACATGATTTTTGAGGTAATGCAGAATTCAGGCTTCCTACCTATTCTGTAATGAAGCAGGTGGGTCTGTTTTTGTACATGCACTCTCTTCTAACCCCTACTAATTTTGGCACTTCCTGCCTCTTCCTTCATCATACTTAACCACTCCATTTTTACCTCTCAACTTGTGTGCTTCCCAATATATTTCTTCTGTCCCAGAAAGATCACATGCTTCCAATTGATTTTTCAGTGATCCCCAGCAATAAGTAAAGCACTACAGTGCCCATGGATCCAGTTTTGTTTGCATTTCTATTGAATGTAATCGTAATTCTTAATTTCCTGATACCTTATTGTTAAATAACTGCAGCATCCTCATATTGGTTTTTACCTGCAACCTGAAATTGAAGGTAAATTAAAAAGAAAGCAAGCTGTTATTTTCTGGAAAATCACTTTAAATGAAGCAGATTGAAAAAATGTTATTTGATTACTTTGGCATTCCTTGAGTCAATAAGCTCTAAGTTATTTATTATGGTAGGTATAGATTTATTTTCCTTGTATGCTCAAGATCATTTCTGACAACATAAAAGTCCATTAAAATCCATAAGTGAGTCACTCTGTCAGTATTCTAAATGCAGTTCTGACTTGGAGCAGACACCATGCAAACTGGGATGAGAACGATGTTCTGTATCTTTGTGGAAAAAAATTGGCAGTCTTAGCTAATATCAGCTACTGTAAATACTACCATATTCCATTTTGTCAGGGAGTTTACAAATCTGGAAGACAGCAGGTTTGTTCAGTATGATTCTCAGAAAAGATAACCTAAGTGCCACTGAATCAACCAGTTATGTCTGTCCACTTATCTTTGATAATCTTAGAATACTTTATCCTCCCTTCTCTGCATGTATTTTTTTCTTCCACTTCCTTGAGTCTGTAGTGTTGTTCTTTTCACGCTAAGACCCTGATAGACCACAGTGCACAATAGTTCTGTCCTGCATATCTTTTGCTCTGTAAAATCCCTGTTTACCAGGGCTGTGTGGTTGGGTTTTTTTAATTGTGAGTTTTGTTGGGGTTTTGGTTTTAGTTTTTTTCCAGAAGAAAGTAAATTTGTTGCTTGGCTCTGGATTGTAAGTTGGTGCAACAAGGAAAGAAATAACTCTTCTGATATACTGTTATACCATCAAAAAGAATCATAATTAACCTGTGCTTGGTCTGCCAGCAGATAAGAGAAAGACACAATAAGACAGTATCTCCTGCAGGAGAATAAGCAAGAACCCTAAATGCTGTCTGGAACGTGTGTGTGTGCGCACGTGCATGCAGGAAAAAAATGCTACAGCTTTGTTGTAGATACATAAACAGCCTTTTAACTACATAAAAGCTGGCAAAATGTTTTATGCACATTATAGGAATGGATGTCATTTGATGCCATATCAATTTGTTGTGTTAACCCTTCTTTCCCACTAATATTTGAAGAAATCTATTTCTGCAAAATGTGTAAAGCAGAATTCTGTTAATATCTGCACATTCACTACTATTTCAAAAGTACCAAACACTGAGAGGTTTCATTCCTGATACCCATTAGTTCTCTTTTTAGGAGCTTGAATTCCACTGATGCATCAGGAAGGCTTGTATGTTTCTCTGCACAGACTGACTCTAATGCTGAGATTACCGTGCTCTCCCTGGCACTGGTGAGGAGCTTCATCTGCTGAAAACCCAAATGACTGCCTTCCCTGCCACTGACTCCCCAGCAAGCCCAGATAACATCCACACAGATTTTTTTTTTTTTCAGGGTGCTGCACTGTGGATGCTCGTACCTTTATGCTGCCATTAACATACCATTGGGTAGAGGCTATCAAACCCTGCTACTAGGATTTCCACTGCACAGACGGTGCGGTTCTAGCAGAAGCAGCAGCACCAAGGGCACAGATCTGGGCAGGCTGTGGGTTCAAGGCAGCTGGGTAAAGCTTAAAGAGCGTGGTTGGGAGGGTATGCACTGCAACCTGTTTTCATGAAATGAAGTCATAGCCATCCAAGGTTACATGTGCACTCATTTGAACATGCCATCTTGTGCTGTTGTTGAATACTGTGGTTTATTCTAGTCAAAGATAATGTTGGCTACCATCTGTCAGTGTTCAACTGGATGAACTGACCCAGTGGCAGCAAATGTGCTGAAATGACATCCTACTAAGAGATTTTTTTTCCCTCTCTTTGGTAACAATATATTAGAAAAAATGATCTGTTATACCAGGCTCTTACAGCTAGGCAGAATCAAAATGCTTTTTAAGCAGGCCACAACTTGACCATTTTAATTATTCGTAGAGATGTAATAGCGCAGTAGCAGGCAGCATAGTCGGCTACAATTGCTGGGAGATGATACCGCCCTCCTCGGTGTAGAGACATATGCTACATGTCTAGATTCTTGCTTTTTTTTTTTTTTTTTTTTCCTTCTGGTTACAAGCCTGCTTCTGCACTTACAAACAACAGAGGTTAGCAGCTACCTATGGCATCTCTAGACCAGGCCAGTTTGGGAAGAGTGAGGAAGAGGTGTATGATTATTTTAACTTTCTCAAGGGTGGGTGACACTAAAGATCCTGCTGCAGTCACTGAAAAGCTGTGCTCTAGTGAGAGTGAAACTACTGGCCACGGTGCAAACAGTAAGCCTTACAACAGTCCTCAAAAAACGTTCAATGTAAGTGTGATTCAAAACAGGACACAGGAATTACTTTTTTCTTAATTAAGCTAGTCAGAGGGAAAATTGCTCTTGTCCGTACAAGTGAAACCACTATATGAGCTTTTTTGTGGTAGTTTGCTGACAGGCTGGGAAAGCAATTTCCTTGGCGCCTCTGCTTCTGGGTGACTGGCAGCTCCTGTTCCTCTCTATTCAGTATAAATCCTGTCTGGGAGTCTTGTTTCCTTGTGGCTTTGCGGTACTCACTGCCTGGGCTGGCTGAAGGCTTCATAGGTCTGCTTGAAGGAAAGAACATTCAAGGTCTCTAAACTGTCTACATTTTTAGGATAAAGCTGCTACTTCAGGATTAGATATGTCTAGGGAAAATTACTCAGCAAATGGAGTAAAAAATAAAAATACTGACTGTATTAGAAGATTATACAGTAACAAAGTTTGACTTTCTGCTGAACTGTAGAGGAGAGCAATCTGTAGCTTTGCTGCTGATCCTCTAAATGTACTTTGTTAGTTGTTGTTTTCCTGGAGTACATGCTGTATTCTGAAAGGTGTTGACAAAGAAATAAAGCTTTGACTTTTAAATAAGTCCCCAAACTAAAGCTCTTCCAGACATGCCGAACGCTGCTAATACTGACATGTTTCTGTGTAAGCAGTGATCAAAAAAAGTAAATGCTCGATTAATCACACTAGGTTTCATAATTTGTTTAGTGCTCTTCATGAATGCTTCTGGTTTTTTTCTTCTGGGGAATTTTTAAGGCCTCTTAAACTTTATTACTCATCCTTTAATGTCATAGCAATAATAGAAAATTAATTTGAATTTTTTTACCACAGTGGAATATAACTTTTTCAAAAATGAGATTAAAGATTTTAAACTGATAGAAAAATTATTACTCAACTTCATACACAAGCCATAAATATGTGTCCTTGAGCCATGAGGCTTGTACTGAAAGTCCAAGTTCTGATTGAAAATCAGAAGAAAAAAAGGCACCAAATATTTTATCTCAGCTGCTGTACAACATTATATTCCTCTTTGCTATTATGCATATAGGTAATGTTAGGTGCTCCACTATAGTCCAAAACTGTATCTCATGAGGATTATATAAAATTTTTGTAGGTTCTTGTGTTTACATCTCTTAGCCAGTCTGTGTGACTTGGTAGCTTAGAAATTTAAGATGAGACAGCTGTGTTAGATATGAGTGCAGTGATAGAAATATTACAGTTTTTCCATTGTAGATGTTACAGTTTTTCCATTTAGATAAAATTAAGTGGCACTCTGCCTGATTGTTTTTGTCATAATTATTAATGAGTCACACAAGCTTGTAATAACTTAGTGGATACTCAATGATTTGATGGTGATCCAAGCCCTGCTTAAATTCTCAACTCTCAGTCTGATTTTGTTTAGCCATAGTAAAGGAGACCAAAAGGGCCATTTCATTTAGTGAAATAAAATACTCCAAAATTTCAGCATAAGCTGAATACTAAACTAGAGTAAAATGTCATGGAAAAAAAGGGAGTAGTAAGCAAGGAGAGTGCTCTAGTGTCGTACTCTAGTGCCTGTCCTTGTCTCTGTCAGCTCCTTCCAGCTCGTTTCCCTCCTGTACTTTCTTATCTCCTTTAGTGCAGAGGTCTTAGCCTTCATCTGTGATGTTCCAGAACTGAACTGGAAATGGTGGTACTTGATAGGAAACTCTCTTGATCATCTTGCTTACCGAAAACTTGATTTTGTTCTAAAAAGTTATTAAATGTTTGCTTTGTATTTTAGAAGCTTATTCCACTAAAATACCATGTTTAATTTTGGGGAAGTATATTGAATACTAGAAGAATGTACATTTTTATGGAATCTGAGATCTGTGTGCACTGTGTTGAGGGCCTTAGCTATGGGAAAAGGGGGTTTATTAAACCTAGAAGAAAGAACTGACCAGGACCTTCCCAGCTTTGTTTGTATTCTATAAACAGTACTTTATCTGCACGAGATATAGTGTAATTTCCTGAGCGCAGTTTATTTTTATAAATTTGTTTAGATGCTCTCTGTCTTTGCTCAGCATGGTATATAACAAGAGGATTAAATAATTTATCAGCAGGACTGTAAGCAGTGGACAGCAGTAAAAGATAATGTTCTGACATTATATAGTCCCAGCCACTCTGAGACTTGTAAACAGATATGAAACAAAATGGCACGCAGGCAATCAAATTAGACTACATTAAAAATTCGGAATATTCTGCTTTTCTACAGTGTCCCTGCTGATCCAGGCTTGACAGTGTGAGGTGGGGAGGAGGAGTTCCTCCTCAAATAGTTGCATAATTGAGACACAGAACGAGCATATGTTATGTTCAGCTAACTGTGGGAATTTAGATGTGCTTTATAAAATGTGTTAACGACAAGAATGTTGTAGCTTCCAAGGCACCAGGCTGCTGGCATCGCTTAGTTCTTAATTGGAGGTTTATATGAAACCTCAGTTTTTCAGTACTGAAACTTAGGAATACAAAATAATGTGATAACCGAGACACACTGTTGGTATTTAAAAATGCACATAGTAACTAGTCTGACTTGTCTGAATCATCTATTCCAGTGTTAATAGATGTTGTTGTATGTTTTTAGAATTACAACTTTCTATTTCTATCTGTGCGGACTTTTTGGTGTTTTCAGTTCAAGTTTGTACAGGCTTAAATTTGTTCCCAAAGGTGATCTGGAAGGGTTTCTTTCTTAACAAATTGAGGTTATGCATATTATTTTTATGAAGCAGAAAAACAACTTGAAAAGGCTAAAAAGAAATCCTGTTTTCATTAACCTTCAAAATATCAAGACTGTCAGCCCAGGTCTTCTGTGATTATGCTGAAGGACCGAGATATATACTGTTAGCTCCTGAATCTTAAATGAAGCAGCATATGTGTTGAATCTTTAATAAATTCATCTTTTATCCAAAATGTTAGATGCTGAAGTGGGTGTTAGTAAAAACAAACAAAAGTGGATTTTTGAGATTCTGGCTGAAAATCCCTTACTCTCTGTTATTGCATTTCTTTCTGTTTGCTCCTGTGGTGCTGTCTTCCCAGTTAGTCTCTAGGTGCAGCGTGCCCTGGTTAGCCAAGACCCAAACTGTCAACGTGAGAAATCTTGGAGGGTAAGGAGCTGGTGTCTAAAGGCAGCTGCTCGTCTTTCCACTGTGCCCTGCTTTGCATCAACGGCTATTTGTTTTACGCATGGAAATAATAGTCTCTAACCTGCTTTTGAAAGTTTGTGGGGTTTTAAAGTTGTGTCCTGGTTTCAGCTGAGAGGGTTCATTTTCTTCACAGTAGCTAGTGTGGGGCTGTGTTTTGGATTTGTGCTGGACAAGTTGTTCATAAGAAACTTGGTAGCAGTAAGGTAGGCAGGCAAGTAGCTGGCTCGGGGATGTCACCGTCAGTTTGAGGACTCTTGTTTATGGGAGGTGGTAATGTTTCTCCTCCAACCACCAGGGACTTGGTGGTTTTCTCCTTGTTGCCGTTTGAAACTGAGTAGCGTTGTGCCAACCATCACAACAGTGGCTGTCGTTGAAACAAGGGCTAGGAATGGTCTGAGCTGGTTTCTGGGGTCAGGCTTTCTGTTTTCCCTTACAAAGCCACTCATTCACTCTGTACAGATTACAGTGGTTTGTGCAAAGGCTGTCAGTCTGGGATTTTTGTCTTTGGGAAAAGGGTGCAGGACAGGTAAGCTCCATTTCCTCTTCCACAGTTGGTTTGGGGTGTTACATGTGTGTTCACTTGTGAATAATGAAACGGATTTAGCTAGCAAATAGTCTGAGCGCAATACTGTTGTGCCACTGCAGAGTTTTTCTGGATCTTTAATAGTAACCCAGGCGGCAACATTGGCTTCCTTTGCCACTTGTTGTTTACCTGAGATAGGAACCTTTTGATGGAAGGACATACTGAGGTTGCTATCCCATGTTTTAGTGGCTTGAGATTTTCAGGAATGAGATACACATAAGCTATTGTTTGACTTACACATTAATAGGAAATTGTCTTCTCTTTAACATGAACTATTTATTACAGCAAATTAAAACTCAGTGCAGAGTTCTGTCAACTTCTTGCTCTTTTTCCTCAGCCCTCCCCTCATGTTCCCTCTCTAATGCTCCTGCTCTCCTTGCCTCTGGTTTCCGTACCCTTTCTTCTGGTTGTCTCCCCTTCTCATCTCTCACTGCTGCATGTGTTTTACTTCTGTTACAACCAGCCAGCTTTGTTGCATGTTCCTGTTTCTCCTCTCCTTTTTCCCTGGAAAAGACTCAGGCCTCTGACAAAGCTGATCATTAGGCAATCCATGGATTTTTGTAGTTGTAAAAAACAAGCCTGAGATGATAGCCCTGTGGTCATGTAAACACTGGCTGGTGGATCCTGGCAGGCTTCTGATGCATCTGGGTACATCTTCACCTCGCCAGCATGGCTGGCTCAGGCACATTGTCCAAGTGGTGGTTTGTTACACTTGCTGCTGTGGACCACAGAAGCAGCATTTGTGATGTCTCAGACTGTATTCTGCTGGTGCTTGACTCTATGGACTTCAGGGTTTTTTCACTCATTAAGTTCTGTAAACAAGATAATAGTTTTTTATTTGTTATTCCTGTAAACAAGAGAGGAACAACCCTTTTATACTCCATGGAAACTGCATGTATTCAGCATTATACCAGTTTAATATGTGGTTTGTTCTAAATCAATCAGGTACAAAAATATCATTGAATTTGTTCCATGGACATGCTTGATCAGAGCTGCTTTGTTTAATGACCAAAGCAAACACGTGTCACTTTTTCCCTCTAACTACTCCTGTAGGAGTCAGAAGGGAATGACCTACCTTTGGAGCTCTACTAGATAATAGAAGTGCCACTTAAACCTGAGCTGTGACTGTGCCTGTGCCTGTGCCTGTGCAAAGCACCACATGTGTGTGAGAGCCTAGAGTCCAGGAACTGCAAGTACTGAGATGTATCTGAGGAACTACATTGCTTTGTAAACCTTTTACATCTGAAAAGAAAGGAACAACTTCAGTGTAGCTTTGATGCACCATTAGTTCCCAGATAAGGAAAGAGAGCATTAAACTCGGACTTCCATTTTTTTTTCCTCCCCTTTTCTTGGAGTAGTCAACACTTGTGCTTTTTGGGTTTGTTTGGGTTTTCTTCTGCTCACTTTTTTTCTCCTACAGAATTGAAATGGCAGCAGAGCCCCTCTGTAGTACATGCACATTAGGACTAAAGCATTGGGAGGCCAAGTTACTCACCAGAACCAGTTATTGCTTAGCTAGTCTTGTGGTAATTTTTTAGGACAAAATTATTTTTTTTCAGAGCCTTTTTTTGCAATTTTAGCTAAAAGCAAGAACTAGCCCATTTTAACTTTGTTAATGAGGGCAGGGAAGGGATATTTTCCATCCTCTGAGCTATCCCCTTCTTGGAAATGCATGCCTGGCTGATAGCTAGAGATGAGGCTGGTAGCCAGGACAGAAAACTGCTGCTTGTTCTCTGCCTGCATGTGCAGGATTTGTTTATTGCCTGCTGCACTTAAGCATCAACGCTCCTGTAAATTTCACATTTTAAAGCTTTTTTTACACACCATTGTCTAATAATGCTGGTTCTGAAGCTTTTCTTGGAGTTGCAAGTGTGTGCATGCTTCCAAGGTGCTTTGAGGGTTGTATGTAGTAGTTTGTTGCCTCCATCATAATAAGTATGACCTTGGGGTGACAACATGGATATTAATTAGTAATAACTTGGCTGTCTTACCAAAATGCAGTTTAGCTTTAGCATGAATTTGTTGTCACCTCTAATTTAACATGGAGAGATTTGCTTACCGTTGTAGAATTAACTTGTGGCTATTTACATCCTTAGGATACTGTAAGAGCTCTTAAGTTTTGTACCAGTGTGTGTGTCTAGCTAAGAAACAACTTTTCACTTAATGCTATTTTACATGCACAAAGATAGCTTTTCACGCTATTGTTACTGGTGTGGTGCTTTCACCACTAAGTTACCCGTGTTGTGGAAAGGCGGCAGAAATGGAAGCATGAAGTAACTTTCGCCCCTTGATTTGCACAGATTAGCCTAGAATCAGATACTACTCTTAACTGGGCTCTGGTTCCTGGGATATTCTGTCTGATAAAGTGTGTGCTAGGAAATACAGTGTCTAACTGCTCTTGCTAAGTAGTGTGCTGATAAATATTTTGTGTACTTGTGTTAATAAATGCACAATTGCTTGATTATTTCTAGAGCTTATAGTGATCTTGATCTTCAGAATGTTTTCTAAACAAACTGGACAGCGAAGAGTAAGCCCCAAAATAAATTTAATGTTGTATTTATAACAAAAAAAAACCTTCTTATAGTTTCAAGCTTGCAATCTAGAAGGAATTTTAAATACATGAGAATTATGCTTGTGGTTTGTTTTTCTAAGCTTTCTTTTTCCATTCCTATTCTTTGCTGCCATTTGTGTTACATGCAGGCAACTGGAGTTATTTCGGATGGGGAGAGCAGCTGAGTACGTAACAGTTTGATTTCTTGCGAGTTTTCTGATCCTGTAGCGGTGCAGCATGCTTCAGTTCAAGGACGGTGGAAATATTCATGCATATAGAAAATCTGTTCCATTGTATTTTCTTTTACTTGCATTGAATCTTTGCATGGATGGCTGCCTGTTTTTTTCCACTCTTTTGGCCATATTTTAAATAAGTTGCTTGTGCCTTTTACTGGAATTTGAGGATAAGAAGGCAGAATTTGACTACTCATCTTTTCCTGTAAAGATGATTCTGTTTTTCTGCTTGTACCCTTCTTTTGTCTTGACCTTCATACCCATGTAACCCCAAGTCAATGTTTGGAGTAACTGAAAAACGCAAGGGAATCCAAAGTGATTGTTTTACTAAGGTGCAAAGACATGCTGGAAGTGATCACAGAAATTCCAAATACTACAAATAGGAGCAAATCTAAAAGCAAAAATGGCTGGTGGATACCAGTGTGACAGAAGGTTTGTAGGTATTGTGGCATATTCAAGGTCAGTGAGACAGTACCATGGCAAAAGTGGTAGGGCTTTGCTTTATCTACTGCTTGCCAGTCTTGGAAAGGTAAAACCTGGATATCGCAGCTGTCTGTGATATGTAGAGCTGATGCCCACAGCTGAAGAGTAGTGTGTGAACTCTTGCAGAGGCCACACAGCTCAATGTTTTTGTTAATTTTTCCAGAAAATGTGCATGAGGCATCTTCACTTTCTGGAAGTCCCAAAAGTTCCAGCAGGCAAGGCTTCTGCTTAAGCTACAGTGCATGGCTTCTACTGCCTGTAGGACCAGCAAAGATTGATCCAGCAGTCTTAGAACGAATGTGTCTGTTCCCTGTGTCAAAAAAAAAAAAAAAAAAAAAAAAGAGCAAGGATGTTGCTGAGGGCAGGCATGCGAAGAAAGACGACTGTGACCACTGCCAGAAGGGAGGACATTCTGCCTCATGCTTTTCCATTTTTGACAGAATTTGGAGAGTACACTCTTACTGCAGCCAAGTAACTTAAGTCTAATGTCCAGCTAATGTTACAGTGCATTTCCAGATGGACCTGTTCTGCATTTTAGAAGTCTTCCACCAGTGACTTCCCAGTTTCTCTTCCCGCAACATGTTTTGTCCTCCTTGTTCTCCTGTCTTTGATCAGACTGTAAGTTCTTTGGGCATCTGTTGACCAACTTCGTCAGACTGTCACTGTTGGATATCTTAATTGCTTGGAGTTATTCTCAGAGGTGTGATAGGATAACTGAGAATTAACTCAACTTTTGTATACTACTAAAAGATTAGTGTCCTAAATAGGTTTCTTTTATTCCCCGATTTTGTGTGTTTGGCAGGGAAATGGGGTGCTTAGGCATTGGTCAAGCAGAGATTTAAGAGGGTTGTGCACAGCGTGTTTCTCCTGTTTATCTGGAGTGTTGGTTTGTGGTGGTTTTGCTTAAAAGTTGCTTGTATTCATTTAGCTCCCCCCCGTCTTCCTCCTTCCCTCTACTTCATCCTTCGTGTGCCATCCTCTTCGAAATCATTTTAGCATCCTTATAGGCAGGCTTGGGCCAGTGTTGATGATGTTTCCAAGTGAACTCCATTAGCGTGATGATGTAATGAAAAATATACTTCTAACTGTAAACTTACAACAGCAACTGAGAAGGAAGCAGCTGAAGCAGCGTATTGGTAGCTGGAAGACTTTTTCATGGTAAGAGCTTCTTGAGAGAAGAGCGCTGCAGCCCAGAGCCTCACTACTGGGGCAGAGGATGCTTTAGAAAAGGGACGTCTTGTGCTGCTGACCTGGTTTCATTTTACGAAAGGGAAAGACTTAAAGAAGTAGGGTCGATGTTCAAGGCAGTCTTTGCACTTCAGGCTGTCAGTCCATTTCTTGGCTGTTGAGTGTTTCAGCAGCAAAAAGGTTTTTTAGGTGGGAAAAACAAGGTTATTAAAGCTCTCAAATTGAAGACTGAATATTGCTTACTTGCTGTCTTAAAATTATGCAAATTTCTAACGTATTTTTAAGTGGCGAGGGCAACAGAATGAACTAATGACCTGCAAAGTTGCACTTAAGTCATTGCTCAAAAGCTTTTGAGTTTTTAGCATGGAGGGCTATAGAAGAGCCTCAAAAAAATGCCCTCATGTCCTTTTGAGATTTTTTCCCCTCTTTGTTACTTCAGTAGTCCTCTTAAACCGCTATGCATTTTAATTATAACATTTCAGAAAGTGTACCTGATTGTCAGAAGTGACCATGGTTTGGTAGACGATGGAGTCTGAAACTTAAGGAAAGAAGCTGTTGGCAGCTATTGTGAAAAGCCATTTAAATGGATAAAGGGTGGGGAAGGTGAGTTGCAAAAGGGCCTGGTGTGGAGCTGGCAGAGATCTCTTCTGGATTTGGATTGGAAGTCGTTCCTTCAGTTAGTACGTTTTCTTCTCTTCTGCCATTTTGAAAATAGTCAAAAGCTATGAGAACTTTGGTGGCTTATTTGGAGAAGTAGTGGGAGGTTTAGGATACAGAACCTTACATGAACTTCGTTCTTCCCAAGTGCCTTTGTGTTGTGCATTTACTGCTTTTGTCCAGGTTTTTGCTCAAGTTTGTGGAGGATAACTAAGTTTAGGGACTGGACCTCAGCTCCCAATAGCTGATGACACATCACTGCTGGAAAAGCAGGAGGCAGTTTTAATGGATTGCAACCTTTTGAGAGGAGCTCCTGCTGTGCACTGGGACCTTAAAACAACAAAAACACTTCAGAAAGTGCATTCATCCAGCCACCTGTAATTTTGCTGCTAGCTTTCCTTCCTGTCCTGAAGCTTGATGCAAAGAAATTTTCCAGGAGTTAAATTTGACTAGTAGAACTGGTGTGACAGGATGGGCCAAAGTAGTTTTGAGGTCAGTGTATTAAAAGCTGTGTGTGTTCTGCCCTGCAGCAGTGGTGTAATAACTTCTGGAGGCAGGAGTGGGGAGGAATAACAGAGTTTCCAGGAGGCAGTTTGTTTCAGAGAAGCTACCTCCTTTCTTGATTTTCCCCACTCTTTGTAAAATCCTGCTGTGTGATGTGACTGTCCAATAGGTTTTCTTCTTATGCTGACTATATGCATGAATATTCAATTATTAAATATGAACAGCATGCTTTGCCTTCAGCCTTTCCCCCCACTCTATACAGTGGGTCTGGCAACAATGAAACACTTCATCCCTTGAAAGCTCTTTGGTACATGTGAAATTTCTCAAACTGGGGTAAAACAGTTACTGTATTTTTATGTTTATTGTTATGTATCTTGTTATTAATTAACTGATCTTCAGAGACTGAGGCTAAACCACAGCTTTCCTTGTGGAAGACTTTGTGTATCTTCTGTTTGAAGAAGATAGTGCTTCAATTTATCACACCATGTGTGTTGAGGGATATTTTGCTGAAACGGGCTGTAATGCCTGACCCTTCCTTTTGAAGGGATACTGCACCCCCAGAGCTGCTTCTGTAAGTTCTTGTCAGTGTCTTGCTTAAATAAAATTTAAGTGTCAAGTATGTTAATGAAAGGGATCATCACCATGTGCAGGCATTTCACAATATGCTTTCTTACACGGGTAATGTGTGCTTATAATCCACATATGTGCCAGGTTTTGGTGCTTTTCATCAGGCTGAGCAATGTCTTCTTGTGAACACTTCTGTTAAATAAAGTGAGATTGCTCTTAGGATAAGTGCAATTCAACACGAGTAAGAGTTTCCAGAGTTGGCCTTTATTTATCAGTCAGTTGAGGATTTCTGCCTGGTATTAACGTCTATGGATGCTGTAGGTGTATGGCACATACATCAGAGAAGCAATGTGTTCCTGCCTTATCGATGTTTGCGGTAGCTGGAGCCTTGCATCCTTTAAACATGTCATCAGGGAGGCATTTTGTGTCATGACCTCTAAGAGACTTCCTCATGCTAAACACCAGTAAGAACTGGGAAAAATTCTGGTGCCACCTTTTATAAACATATATGCTGTAAATGTTCAATTGACAATTAAGCTAATCAGCTATTTTTAGATGTTGCTTAGAGATATTCATATGGGGAATTCGTTTGAGAGTACAGAGGTGAGATGCGATGACAGGTTAACAAATCCAGATAGTGCTTCTGCAGCAGTCCGATCAGGAATTTGGAAACCTCTGAGCCCATCTGCTGTGCAGTTACTGACCCAGAGAAGCTGTGTCCTGCTAACCAGCCTGATAACAGTAGTTGTGTAAGTCTTTGCATGCCCTGATATTAAGTTTAGACCAGTATTGGTGAGTTACTGGATTCCCTATTGTTTTGACCCTGATAATTGTACTACTGATTTGTATTTGTTGTTATACTGTTGTGGGGAGAAATTGTTCATCCCTAAAGCTGTTTTTTTAATAGATCCTGAACCTGTAACTCAATTGGGCTGCCTTAAGCCTTTACAAGTGCTTGTAATGATTATACAGCCACAGCTGGGAGAACTTTGCATCATACCAGTGCTGCTTAGGTTTTACCTTAAATGAGAGCTGTCTTCGGATAAAAAGAAGAAATAATCGAGCAGCAAAGTGAGGCTTTACAAAGCTCTTTGAAACAGTGTTTCTGTCCCAATAAAAGTAATGGCTCAAGTGTTCAGCAATGACATTGCTCAGCTGAGTAATGGGTCATTATCCTTCTGAGGATGGTGTGTGTGTTGTGACCTACAAATAGATCAGCCCTTGCTCCACAGACTGGAAGTTTGGTGCTTCTCAGAGAGGTTTGGTGTGTTGGCATATCAAGTAATTTTTGTGTGTCGTATCTTGAGTGTTTTTCCTGAGCACAGAAATGTAATAAAATTGATGGACATTGTGCTTTTAATAAAGCTGAACAGAGCAATATATGATTGGTATTCATTTCTATTAAATTGCCTAGAGACTGACAAGAACTATGCAGCATTTAAACTAAAAAGCACGAGGCTTAACTCCATTTTCGATGTGGACCATGAAATTGAATTGATTGTACTTAGGAGAGTAGAGCTGGGCTTTTTCAAGTGTTTTGTATTTTGCAGACGTTTTCTGCTGGGGTTGTTTTCTACTCTTCCATCCACTTGAAGGACCTGACATAATCTTACTCAGTTGGGAAGGAACTGAAAAGATCACTAAGAACAAACTTTACCTTTGGAAATTGAACTGGAATTGTTGGAAGCACCAGTGGAAGAAAAAGGTGTTCCCTGATGCTGCATTCCAACTCCTCGGAATTTCATTTTTTTTTTTTTAAAGATCTGGCATGAAAACAGCACTTTCACTTTACTGTTCAGCCTCATAGTGAATGTCTATGTAGGACACATACCACTGAATAACTTACCAGAGGGGGCTTTGATTTGATTGTCTTTTTCGACAGGCTTTTGGTGGCAGAGAGAGTGAATAATGGCTGATCCTTATTTTCATTTGTTTCAAGCATGTTAATGGTGCACTCTACTGCCGTATGGTGTGTGCATTTCACTTTAAGCTTGCAAAGATAAACTTGCATCCTTTACAGCCAAACACAGCCACACACCAATATTGTATTTTTGATACCTTTCCTTACTATAATTTTGTGTTCTCTTTTTCTGAACGGTTCGCAAGCAGAAGTGTTACTGCAGGGAGAAAAACTTATTGGAAAGGAGCTTTATCCCTTGTGAAGGCTATCATTAGTGTTGACTACTAAAGTTAATGTACCTGTGTGTTAAATGTAGCGATTTTTCCCCTATAAGAAGTAGTATAATTGTTTATAAGCAGAGCTGCTCTCCCAGTTCTTCTGATTTTCCTGTGTGCTTTTCATTAGTTTCTCTCAACTTAAACTAATACTTTCACCAAAATAAAAAAGGCACTAAAAAAAAAATCCAGAACCCTAAAATACTAGTTAAGGATGTTAAGAAGAGGAGATTCAGCTTTCAGTTTAAAGGTCGAAGTTTCTAGGAAAGACGTCCTTTCCATAAAGGAATATTCATGTTTTGGGTTTGGTTCCCCCCCCCCCCCAACATCTAAATGTTCATTTCGGCAAAGAACCTGAAATTTTGGGTGTTGGGGTTTTTTTGTTTTAAATAAAAATATCTTAATCAGCTTATTAGGAGTGACTAAAGAGAAATGAACTCCTATAATAGGAAGTGGGAAAGGAGGGCATGGAGGCGATCACAGGAATGCCTTGGTACACACTTGAGAGAACTGGAGATTATAACTAGCTGCCAGATGGAGATCTATCCATAGCAGAAATAACCTTTATTGTCATTCTTTAAAAACTAAATGGGCTTCACTGTCCCAGGAAGGCAACTTGAGAGAGCTGTGCCTTTAACTGTTTTTGTTTCTTAGCCTTTGAAGATGCTGACAGCGCTGTGGATGATCGAGACAGTGACTATCGCAGTGAGACAAGTAACAGCGTTCCTCCTCCGTACCACACGACTGCGCAGCCCAATGCCTCTGTGCACCAGTTCACTGTAGCGTCACGCCTGCAGCAGCAAGGGGTCTTGCGGGAGTCCTGTACTGACTCCCTACAAAATTATGATCTGGATTATCGGGACCATGTGGCCATCAGGTGGGTGCTGTCTTCTGGGTAGCTCTTTTTTTCCCATTGATTTTTGCATTGCAGATCCTGAAGGTGCCATGCTAGCAGAGGAGGGCAGCTGGAGGGTTCTGAAAGGCTTCTGATAGGAAGGTGTTACGTGTTTTGTTAACAGTAGGACTCAGCTGTGAACCAGGAAAAACCCATAAGGCTACCTGTTACACCAGATCTTGTAGTTTAGAGAATTACCTGCTCAACTCTGAGGTCATTTATTCTTTATTCTACTTTCCCCTTACCTTTTGAAGGCCAGAGCACCAGGTAATTAGTTGTTCTGGTACCATTTCATGGGTGTGCCTCCCAAGCTGGTGAAACATGGTCTAGCAGAGTTATCCTACTAGGAGTTTCTTTCTTGGGGCACATTTATTTTCTGTTTTGGATTAGCTCCTCTTCTTCTTTTAGCTCTGCCAAAACAGCATATTCAGGAAGAAAGTCTATAACCAATTAGTGATTTGTTTGGTTTTTTTCAGTTATCATGTAGCACTGTTGAATATTGTGTTTTCTCTTTCAGTTTCCTTTGAGCTGTATGAAAGATAGTTTACTTGCTGTAAATTAGTTTTTTGACCATAAGTCAGTAGTTTCACAACTGCTTTTATCATTTTTAAGTATTAAGCATTACAGCATTAAATTACCGGGATCAATAGCTGTGAACTAGAGCTGGTTGTGCTGGGAACTGTAGAAACTTTACAAAAGCACTGTTAGAAATAAAGAATGTTAAGTGTAAGGGGAAAGCAGAACTTGGACAGTGTTTAGTAAGAGGGCAAGTGTAGAACAGGCCCTGCTGCTGCTTCTGCTTTTGGTGGGAAAGGAAGAGACAGTTGCTTGAACTCTGTCATAGTTAGAGGTGCAGGTTTTTATTATAACTGATTTGTTGTACTTCACCCCCTTTGGTAAGAATGTTCTTGCTTCCTGATGTCTGAACCTGAATTCAGTTGCCCTCAGCAGTCTATGGCTGAGGCTAAATTGTAGTCTTTTTGCCTTATGGTCTTTAACGGTAAAAGCTGAAGTTTAATGACACCACTTACTGTTGTTACTGTTTTTGAGAATTCAAGCAGCAGAGACAAATATGCCAACAAAATGCATTTACTGCAGTGTGACATGTCATTCCTAGTGCTCTTTTAGTGCTCTTCAGACAGTCCATTAACTGTCTTTATATACGGAAGTTATTTCCTTTCCTATGCCATTCTGTACTGCTGGTTTGAAGTGGTAAAATTGCCAAAGATCTTATTGAGAGTCTGGGAAGATGAGCTGCAGCTTTTTCTTTATGTAAGAGCCAAGGTGAACAGTGGTAATGGGTCCCCAGGCTGTGGAAGCCTGTGGTGACTGGATGTTTTTGCAGTTATGTGACTTCTCAGGGTGGTGTTGACAATACAAAGATACATGGCTCACCTTGCTTTGGGGGTGGTGTGGTGTGAACTTTTAACTATGTCTAATAGGTAAATATGTATATAAGACCTTCCAAAGAAGCACTTCTGGTTTGAATTGTTAAAGAATACCAAGATGGAATATGTGCATTTTTTCTGGTTTCCTGAAGGTGTTGGTATGAAAGGATCTGGACTGATAATGTTTACTTAAAAACTAAGAGCTTTGTAGTCTGCTGTGGTCTAAAATTACTTTCACTCCAGGAAGGCAAGTCCTAGATGGTGATCAGTTCAATCTGAGCATTCCTGTTCCCCTGTTCATTTTCCACAAACCCAGCAAGGCTTTTTGCTACATATTTAATCTTAAAACTTAAAAAATGCAAATAAGCTTTCCAGAGAAGATACATGGGATTCTCTTTCTTACCAGAAAGGTATTTCTAATGAGAGCTGGCTGAATAGAAGCATGTAGGTAGATGTTAAATATTTTCAAAACAGAGTTGTAGCTGAGTATTGCAAAACCAAATTGTGTTTGACTTTTGCTTCTAGCAGCTCTAACTGCAATGGACCAGGCAGCCACCTGATGAAATCAGTGTTCCTGGCAGACTGCAGTTGGTGATTGCTGAGGAAATCACAGCTTGTAGGAGGCCACCCTGGGCAGACCCAGAAGAACCAGGCAGAGTTCTGCTAGAACCTGTCTTGAATTGGGCAAAAAGTTGTCTGTGCCAAAATGTTTCAATTGAAACTGGCTGTACTAACACTTGGGTTTTTCTCTAATAACACTTCACACTCTACACTTTGATAGAAGTACATGTATTTTATTCCCCTGTCTCCTAAGGATAACAAGTATTATTCTTATTTGTCCTTGGACTGTGTTTTGCTGCCAACAGCCAATTTGACTTAAGAATAGCACACATCTTCCCCTCGGATTATTTTTTTTTTAAGCACTAACTTTTCTTTGCAGTCTTCATTTTGTGTAACCATGTGTCCTCCATGTCTCCCTGCTCTTGCTCTATTTACTTCCAAGGCGATATGATAGCATAGATTCCACTGTGGGTGCCCGAACTGACCCAGAGTCCACATCTGAGTCTAGTCAAATGACAAGCCGCCAGTGCTCGCTAGAGAGCAGGCGCTCTCTAGATCTGTCTGATAGGTGGGTTAACTTCTTTGCAGCCTGTGTGCCTCTCTCCTTGCTGTTGCTGTTGTGAAGTGGTCTTGTGATACGTCTCAGCTGATACTCGCTGTTCGCCTTGGCTCTGTTTCAGATCTGTGGTAGTTAAATGCTGGGCTGATGTCATCATCTTTTTTTCCCTCTCAGGTGTTGGACATCTGTCATTGCTTTATTTCTAGTAAAAGGAATGCTTTGTAGAATAGCAGGGGAAACACTTATGGGGAGGGGGAGGAGCACAATTAGAAAGAAAAGTAATTTCCTTTATGCCTAAATGAGTCAATTGTTGTTCCAGCTAATGGCATTCACATAGCTGCCATTGTTTTCCACTGAGATTTGGAAGGGCTTGATCCAGTAACTATGGAGGCCCTGGGAGTCTTTTAAATTTCATTAGGTTTTTACAGAAAATTATTTCAATTATCAGCTTAAAATTGAAAGCAAGAAGTGGAGTAAGTGTTCTAAACTGTGCACAACAGGGCTCATTTAAAGTAATGAGTATCTTTCCAGTTGGCGTAAGTTAGCTAATACTGGTGGAAATGAAGCACTAAACCAGCAGTAGTGAAAATGCAATGACCTATTTCTCTTTCAGGGCTATCCCATCAGTATCCTATATGGGGGTGCCCCAGGCAACGCTCAGGGTGAAGACTCTTGCATTAGCAGTATCCATATGATGCCCGTGTGCCCTTTGTCCTTTCCCTTCTCTTGCCCTGCTCTTATGGGGCCAGGGCATGCGTGACCTCATGCTCCTTAGTTCTCAGCAATGAATGATGCAAGACAAAGCTGCTATGCATCTTTCAGATGAGTGTTTTGATTATTTTTTTTTTACATCCACTTTCTACCTGTTTATTTTTAAGTAGGCTGGCAGGAACTCATCTTGGGACATTTAGATAAAGAGGAAACGTTCTTGTCACTAGCCTTCGGGTTGTTGAACAATTGAGATAATTCTTCTGATCAAGGGCTAGGAATTAATCCCAAAATCCCAAGAGTCATTTACTTGGGTTTCTAGGAAGCTTCAGATTGATAGCAAAGCACTAGCTGCTTTAATCCATTCTCCCACAATGGACAAGTATAGATTGTTGGATCTGTTTAGATGCAATATAAATGGGAAGTACAGATCCTGAAAAGCATCTGAAGCTTACTACAAGCTAATATCCATCGCCCGTGTTTTGTTTTGCCTTCTGATCCAGTAACAGCTCCAAGGATCTTCATTTTGTGTTGGTAGGAGCCCCCCGAGGGCACTACCTGCAGTGAGAGCACTCCCAGCAAAGAGGAGTGGTGGAGTAGCTGGAACTCCTCATGTTGCTGATGTGCATAGTTTGCGTTTTGCCCCCTCTCCCCATTTCCCTGGAGTCCAATGACTCCTGAGTCTTGCATGCAGTCTCTGCTCTGTAGCCACCCTTGTCAGAAACAAAGTCCCTGGGTGCTTTATGAATACTGCTAAAACAACGTCTGTAGCCTAGAGTGACCGAAATGCATACATAGCATAGTGGAATGGTGTGCGTGGGCACTGTATCTCAAAGTAGTCTTGTTACTGTAATCAGTGACTTTTTTCAGCGCGCCTAAAAAAGTAACAGCAGAGTACTGGTACAGCCAAGGCTGTGTGCCCTCACTTGATCACAAAAAGCTGTTCTCCTTCAAACAGGCATTTCTAAATTTTGTGCAACTGTAACTGGTGGAATATCATAACCCATGCTGCTTTTTTTGACTATTTGATTGAAATGTAATGGTGCTAGATTGGCAGGTTTTCAGTTTTGTTATCTCTGGATGTTTCTGATTTTAATTTTCCTTTATTTAATGCATGTTTTGTCATTACTAATTTTTCTGTCCTTTCTAGAGCTTTTTTTAAAACTGTTATTTTCCCCTTCCTATTTTTTTCTGCCTCTCTTCCTTTCCCTCCCACCCCCTTTATTTCTTATCTTAGACAAGGATCTCTAGCTAGAAATGAAAGAGTCAGGATCATTCCATTTAACTCTGAAGATGGAGAAGAAGAACAGGAGGATAACTACGAAGAGCTAGGAAAATTGCTAATAGAGGAATTTTTAGAAAAGAGTCATAAAAATAGAAGTTGGCAGGAAACAAAAATAAAAAAGATGCAAACTCTCTCAAAAAGAGAAAATTTCAATCACTGTGAAAGATCAAGGTGCTGCCAAAATGTGTGTGTGGAGTCAGGGTCTGTAGATGTCCCTAGGTATCCTCAGGAATATGATACAATAGATAGGAGAAGGAAAAAGAAGCTACGATACAATTTTGAAGAGAGTGAACAAATAAACCTGCAAAGTAATGAAGGTCTGCAGTTTCCTGGGGAGAAAACCATTTATTTCAATGGTGCGGCAGTTAGTTCTGAACCTAATGATGATTTCCCAGTATTTGATAGAACTGGAAAATATACTGGTAGCTCTGAAAGTAAGGAACTGTTGCCTGCTTATCCTGTCCTGCGTCCATACAAAAACGGCTTAATGGTTAAAAGTGGCAAGTTGCCCAACAAGCAGGGAGTGAAGCATGAGGGCTCACTTCACCCCAGTAACAGTGAAGACATGAAACTCATAGGGATGCCAGATAACACTTTTGTGCCTGTGGATATCCTTGAGGAATTTGACAGCAGTGCTTCTGATGAGTTCCAGTACTCACCTGGTTCAGACGATGAAATGGAGGAACTGGCTACGCTTTCACAAACGTGGTGTGATCCTGACATCAGCCATTTGAGAAACTTCACTGTTAATTACCCTGCAAATTTGGGCTCACAGTTAAAGACTAGCTGTGATAAAAGCCACAAGTCTAAAGGGAGCAAGCATGGTCATTCTATGCAAGACGTAACACTGTCTCCTGTTGAAGAACCCAGCGAGGAGTACATAGACACGATGGATGAACTTCAGTGTCTGGTAGAATCAGTTTCAGAATACTTGGCTGAAAAGGAGGAAGAAATCAGCAAATTTGGTACATTGCCAGAGACTAGAAAAAATGTTGAGAGCATGTCACTGAAGCAGGATAATGCTGATAATTCAGTACAAGGTAGGAAGCCTGAACAGACCAAACATCCTGCGGCAGAGGAGAGTACCAAGGGCAAATCTGAATCTCTCCCAGACTTGTCAGGTGTGAAGAATACAGTGAATTCCCTGTTCAGCTCTTTCACTGAAAAGGTGGGGTCAAGCACAAAGCAGCTCACAGCCTCTGTTGAAAAACTTGTTTCTTCCACTCCAGAGAAGACAGAAACCAGAAACTCATCAGAAAGTGGAATTTCAAATGTATTGTCTAGTAAGTCCAAAAGCGAGAGTTCATCTTCTGGAGTGATAGCAGATAATAAAGCTGACACCAAGTTCTCCATTCACTCTTTGCTACCATCCCAGGTGAGCAGTGATAAAAAAGCCCAGAACATAAACTCCAACAAGCCAGAAACCACTGAGATGGACAGTAAGGCTTCTGCACCACATCACCTCCAGCAATCACAAGGAACTACCACTGGCAGCCAGCAGAACCAACAGTCGGTCATGAATGCTGTTCTAGGCATGTTTAATCCTTTAAAGATATTCTCTGAGAAGGAAGTGCCAAAACAAGAAGTCATAAAAGAGGAGCACACCAAGGAGGACAGCCATGCTGTGGAAGTTGATGAGGCCAACAGAAGTGAGAGACCATCTGGACAGACAGCAGCCAGGACGAGCAGCATTATTCCAGAGATACGGACGAGTGGGACTAGAAGAGAGGCAGAGGCAAATGCAAATAGCACTTCTGTGTCTTCAATCTTTGGCAAGCTCACAAACTCAGTCAGTTCCTTCAGTCTGAAAGCCAATTTTGATGGTCTCTTGGCTCCCAAGCAGCAGGATGTGCCACAGAAGCAGTCAGATTTGCGTCATGTTACAAATCAGCCAGATGCCACTGTGAAAGAGGGTGCACCCACTGCCAGGGAGCAGTCTCCTGCAAATCACTTAGGGGATCAGCATACTGCAGGTCATGGACCAGGAAACAAGCAAAACAGAGATCATGTGGAACTTAATTCACAGCCTCAGGATCAAGGTAGAGCATCTGAAAGCTTTTTCAGTCCACTCAAAAAGTCTTTCAGTCAATTGTTGCTTCCTTCTGCCGAAGAAGGGCAGAAAGAAAGTACATCCAGGCATTTTAAAGGCCACAAGTCTGAGGAGGATATAAGACAAAACAGTTCAGCAAATGAAGAACACTCGTTTCCTTTCACTGGGAAACTTCCTTTTTTCAGTGGGTTGGGTTTTTCAGAAAAGCAGGAACATATAAATGAGAAAGGAGGCTTTATTCCTTCATTATTTAAATTTTCTTCTGCTGAAAATCTAGTACCTTCACAGGACCAAAGAAGTCATCAGAGTTCTAAGCAATTTCATTGTCAGAAATCAGAAAATGCCATTTCATTAAAATCTAGCTCTGTTCCAAATTTATCAGACCATAAGGAGGAACTTGCACAAACAAAAAACATGAATAAAGAAAAGCTATCTAGTGCCCAAGTAAATAGAAAAAAACACCAGGAGAGTGCCTCTGCTACCTTTAAGGCTACAGGAGAGCAGCAGAGAACTAAGAGTACTCAGGAAGAACCCAGAAATGTAAAAGGAGGATTGACGACAGAAGGACTAAATGCACCAGACTTAAATGACAGCTCAGTTGAATCCATTTCTTCAGCCAGAGGGCCAGAAGCTGCAAGTGCAGATGATATGCAGAAGCAGCACACACCAGGTTTTCTTTCTGGGTTTCTTCACATTTCTTCCAGTGAAAATACAGCCAATAATCAAGACTTGACTGCTAAAAGCAAGAGTGATGGCCAGAAAAGCACTTCTCCTGGATTATTTTCTGGCTTATTTAGATTTGCTTCAAGTGAAAACTTGTCTGAATGTAAGCAAGAGAAAGTGAAAACAAACTCTCTAGGCTTTATGAAGCTTTTTGATAGAGGTGAGGATTCTAGTTTGGAGACAAAACCTAGCAACTCAGGAATGGTTTCTGACACTCAAAGCAGCACTGGAGACAAGCAGGAAGCTTCCAGCTTCTTAAAAAATCTCCTGCCCAAACCAAAGGAAAAAGTGGATAGTGTGAAAACGATGGAATCTTCCAAAACTACTGACCACCTGTCCGGCATGAGAGTAGATAAAACAGCTGAGCCCCATGTTCCCCACTGCGGGCATCCTGTGTCCTCTGATGCTCTAAATCTTCAAGACAAGGTACAGGACTTGTCTGGAAAGCCTGTAAATAGTAGCTATATCCCTTATCAGGATGCAGGATCTAGAGTGTTTCCAGCTCTTTTAAACAAAGGATCAAATGAATTTCTCAATTTGACTAATAAAAGCTATAACCTTATGGAGCAATACTCAGCTTATCAGGAAACAAGAAGCCATTCTAGCTTTGAATGGGAATATGAAGTGGGAGAACTGGCTGACACTCATGACATAGCAGTACCAGTTTACTACGTGTTAAACCAGAACTCTGTTCTGCCCCCTCAGTTCTTGGACTGGCCTGAAAATGATACGGTAGTGAATCTCTGTAAAAAGGATGGAAATGCAAATGTGATGGATTGGCAGACTAATGCCAATTTTGATGGACAGAGTTTAGATTTAAGTGTGATGTCGTATGAGTCATTTGACCAGTTAATGTTTCAAGATGTTTGTTCAGAAGAAAATGATGCATGGACTGCTAATTCTCTCAATGAAAGTTATAGTAACTTTACACCATTTGAAAGAGATGGCAGTTACTCATTAGAAGAGTTGCCCATGGATTTAAGCTACTCATCTGGCTGTGATGGAACTATGTGGACTCTAATTGACCAAGAGACTTTAAGTATGGATGAGAGCTTTATGTACTCTTCCTATAGCCAGGAGTATCAGGAGTGGCTCATGATGCTTGAGCAGGGTATATGGTGGCCATCAGAAGATGGTGATTGTGGATACTACATGTACAGTGATAGCCAGTATGTGTATTCACTGCTCACTGATCCCACTGGACAGTATGTCTATGTGTGTGCTCCTGAAACGTATTCCTACCCAGACTGCTGGGATTATAATTTTCAGATGGATTCCATTCCAAAAGCTGTGCTAGAAGACAACACAATTGCTGTTTGCGGTTTTAAAGTCCCTCTTGGCAGTGAAGATGAGCTGTTTTGGTTTGCTGAAGAAGAGTCTTTAGATGATTATACAACAAATAAACCCCTGGATTTGTCAGTAGCTTTGCAGAGGAGTGATCAGCTAATGAACATGAATTTGGAGACTTTTTCACAAATGTTTGAGGAGTCTATTTATTATCAGAGAGAGCAGCCGTTAGACTTCTCAGGTTATAAACTTCAAAAACTCAAAGTAGATTTTAGACCTGAGAAGGAAACACTGAATTATTCAGAGGAGTCTCCGCTAACCCTTGATCTCAGAACACATTCCAGAGCTGCTTTCAATAAATCACCAAGTAAGGAACTCCACACCAAGGAAGTGGATAAGGCTGTCCCTGTGACAGCTACTGGGAGTGGGTCATCAGGATTCTTTGGTTTCCACCTGTTTCAGTCTACTCCTAAAGCTGAAGAAACTGTGGCATCTACTGAAAGAGTAACAGAAGCAAAAAAGACTGAGGAAGATAAGAAAACACCAATGAACAAAGTTAGCTCTTTATTTTCTGCTTTGGGTGGACTAATTGGAAAGTCTTCAGGTCCTGACCCTGAGACATCGGAAGATTCTGCCTTAAAGAGAACAGACGCACAATCAAAATCGTCTGAAAATAAAACTGATGCTTTATTGCTTGCACCAAATAGAAAATTAGATGAGGCACGAGCAGGGCAAAAGTTTCCTGTTACATCAGAACTGAGAAGAAATACTTCATCAGAACTTAATTTGGAGACTGCTAGAAATGAAAAGCCAGAATTAAATCAGAATGAAAACATCTGTATTAAAAAACCAGGATTAACAAAATCTCCTTCTCGGCTGAGCCAAACTGCTCCAGATTGCAGACCCATACGAGAAGAGAAACCTGTTAAAGCAACACCAGCTTCCAGGCGTCTTGAAGGGCATGCAAGTATCAACGAACCTAGTCAGTCACAGCCAAATCGGAGCCACCCACCCACCGAGCCTGAGGAGACATTATTTAAAAGCGCCCTGAAATTGTTCAGTCTTGGAGAAGATTCTCCTGCAAGCTCAACTGCCAGCAAAACCCAAGGTTCTGGATTTTTTGATTTCTTTAAAACGCAAGTAGGCAAAGCAACACAGCCATCACCAGATTTGGAAAAAAGTCAAAGTGATAAACCAGAAAAGGTGGTACAGCTGGAACAGAAGGAAACCTCCAGCATCTCATCATTATTTGGATCCCTTGGAAATCTCTTCAAAGTGGAGGCTGTGTCTTCTCAAACAACCTCAAGTACTATGACTCTGCCAAAAACCAATAGCAGAATTGTGGCTGAGTCAAGACAACAAACTGAGAAGTCTGGGGGTATTCAGAGTGTCAGTATGCCATGTCTGTCCTCCACCCCTAAGGAAGGGCTGAGAACAGAAGGCATGGTCAGGCAAGTTTCTCCTAGCCCTGGGGTGCAAATGGAACAACGGAGCAGAAAAGCTGAGGAGGAGTCTCCTGAGAGTAAAAAAGTGCCTCCTGGAAACGCTTCACAGAAGCCAATGGGTGTAGGTCCCAAAATAAGCCAACCGAGTCAGTCAGCTGTGCAGCAAAGCAGCGTACCCTTGGTTACACCGAAGCAACAAGGAGGAAATCATTTAGGAGGCACAGTTAATCAGGGAAAACCAAAGGCAAATCAGACACCTAAAGAGTCGGGTTTCAGTTTGCCATTCAGCTTTTCTGATATCACTGCTTCGAAATCACAGCCAGCCAGCAGGAGCATATTCTCCTTCTTCACTGGATCAGATGAGCCAAAGCCTTCAGCACCTGCTACTGCTCCTGCTAGCGGGAAGCAGCAGGAAACAGAGGGGCTGTTTCATCTGCCCTCCTTCTTCTCCAGTGGTCCAACTGCTGAGAAGAGCATACCTCAAAGAAATACTAGTTTTAGCTTTTTCAATTTGACATCATTTTTGGATGAAAAGCCACAAACTGCTCCAGGACAGGAGAGTAACACAAACCCAGCTAAACCAGTGAACTCTAAGCCATATGTGAAGCAAAATATTTCCACTGACTCTGTTGTCAAAATTAGCAGTTCTGCCAGGCAACAAGGCGCAGACAATAAAAAAGAAGTGGATGATATTATTGCAGCAGTGACTGGCAAACAAATGTCTAATAGCCTCTCGATCCCAGAAAATAAATCAGAAATGCTGGCAGTGGAAAATGCAGAAAGTGTTGCTGAGGTAGCTGAAGAGAGTGACGCAGAGAAGCTTCCACAGACCGATGATGCTGCTGTAACCAATTTGGCTGCTTCTGGTCCTTGTCTTCAGACTCCCAGTGAGCAGGAGGGTTCTCAGGGCCAACAGACTATTTCATTAGAGGGAAAAGAAGATGCTTTGGATAGCACAGGGAAGATGGAGAGTGTTGAGTATCCTGTTGATAAAGAGGAGCCTTATTCTTCAAAGGAACAAGCTTCTGAAAAGCAAGATTATAGCACGGGCTTAGGTGATAAAATGGATTCCCAGAGTCTACATTACTTAAATATTATGAGTGACATAAAAAATGAAGTGGTCTCTGAAGAAGTGTGTGTACAACGTGAGCTGCCAGAACATAAATTACCAGAACAAACTCTTGGTGACAGGTTACAACAGGCACAAGAGCTACACTCTCCTTCTAAAATGCCAGAGCCATCTAACTTGCAAAACAAACCTAAGGAATCTGAGAGTGATAAATCGGTACTGGATTCTTCAGTTGAAATGTTTTCAAATTTCATGACAAAAATGAAACCGCCTAAAACATTATCTGGTTTCTTTTCCCAACCTCAAGCTACTGCACCTCCTACTGCACAGAAGAAAAACTCCTCTTTCTTTGGTTTCTCATCCCTCCCAAGTGGCCCAGCACCAGCTTTCACAAATGATCTCTTTGGCATCTTCAAAGGTCCAAAAGAATCTCCAAAAGATATGCCTCCAAAATCCACCCTTAAACCTCAAAGCAGCAATGTGAAAGATGTCACTGGGTCTGTTCCAGCAAAAGACTCTAGGGCGACAGAAAATACAGCGTCAGTCAGAGAGTCTAAAAGAGATGTCACAAGTTCTCTGAAGGAGGATGTATTACCTGTTTCAGCAGAAGAGAGCTACACAAAAGAGTCTCCTATGAAAACAGGAACTGAGGAAATTAGGAAGGCGGAAACCTGTAAAGAGGAGCCTGTGAGGATTGCTCCAGAAACAGTAGTCTCTAGTGAAAATCAAGCCCTTGAGGTTTTGCAGTTGGGTAATGATGCACAACCCTCTGAGATGGTAGCTACTAAGCCATCGCAGTCTGATTCCAATAACACAGTTAATACAGTGCAGGCTGAGGCTGCTGACCAGACTGATGTAAATACATTCCAAGACATGGGGTCTTCGCATGTAACAGAGGAACAAGCTGCTTCTACAGACAAGGCAGCTGTTGAGGTCCTTCAGACTGGCTCTTCTGATGGGCTTGAACTGGAAATGGAAGCCCCAACTAACAGAGCAGACACAAACCTTTCCCAGTTGGAGGAGAGTGCTACACTTGAATCAGAGCCTGCTGTTACATGGGATCAGGCCAATGCTGGTAGTGATCAGCAGGACATGATCAGTAGTAATGGTAGAGAACTCACAGCTTCAGCTAATGAGCCAAGTGATCATCTGCTCCAGCTGAACGAAGAGAAGACAAGCGAGGTAGAACAGCAAACTGCTGAAGAAGAGAAACATTTAGCAATTGATGAGGTGCCTGCAGAAGGGATTGCTTCCAAATGTGACTTGAAGAAACAGGCTAAACCTGATAATGTTCCTCCAGATGCAAACAGTAGTAAAATGGTCTTTGAAATACCAAGCATGCCCAGTTTGCCAAAATTCAGCTTTACATCCTCTGCTGATAGTGGAAAGCCATTTGGGTCATTCTTCTCTCAGCAGCCACCTTCTGTTAATAAAGCAGGGGTAGATCAGGGCCTCATGTCCAGCTTTAAGAAACTTTCTTCAACTCTGTTTGAAGGAGGTAGTGAAGAAAAGGTGAGTAAGCCAGAGAGTGCCCCAGGAGCAGTATTTGGGAAAAAGCTAGATTTCTCCTTTCCCTGGCAAAAAGACAACAAGGAGACCTCTGCCAAAAGGGAACCACATGTACCACCACAGGCTTTGTCAAAACCAGATGACAAGGTGTTAGGAACAGTCAGTTCAGATGAAAATTCAAAATCTGCAGTCTCAGATCAACTGACTGATGCAAATATAGATGTAAACTTATCTTCAAAGCAGCCTGATGCTGTAGACAATGAACTTTCTGAAGAACCATCTGGTGCAAGCACTGTTGGTGATACACCCAACAAAGAGCTGGGAGATGATAAAGAGTCAGAAAATCCACAGGATGTGATTTCAGGTGAACAACAGAAAGAAGATCAGGCAGAAGAGCACGCATCAGATGAGCCTGAAATGAAAGAAACAGAGCTTGATTCTGTTCCTAATGGCGCAATGCTTCATACTAGCACGCAGGCTGCAGATCTGAATAGTGTGGAACAACTGAATGAGAAAAGGCTAGTTACAAATAAGGCATAATAAATGGTTTCAAGTTTTTGACCATTTATAATGCAGTACTGCAGCAGTAGATAGTGGCCTTGGTGTCAGATGTTTGTAGCTCAGCCCCATCCCCTGTTTGTTGTCAAGTGTTTGTAGTATTGCTAATAGCTGTCACAGAGGATGTGGCAAACAGCAATCACCAGTTATGTACAAGTCCTTCGACCATTTTCTCACCTTTTTCCGCTCTTTTTTTTTCTGTAAGTGTAATTGGATTTCCCATGTTCTTATACTGTGTCCCACTGAATGAGATGCTTTTAGTGCTAATTTCATTACTCTTTCAGAAGTTATATTCTTTGTGTGTTAATTCTGCTGCATACAATTCACTTTGCTTACTTGTTTAGTGATAATTATGTTGTATTTGCTAAGAAAAAAGTAACAATAGATAGAATGTGTTGGAAGGAATGAGCATTTTGCAAGGTAAATGCTTTTAATTTTAGAGAGAAGTTTAACTTACTGCTGATCTATTATAGAACTAATTAGGTTAATGTCACATTATTGAAGATTTTAAAACATTTTCAGAGATATCAGTGAAGGTATTCTAATGCTTGCTCTTCCTAAAATCTGTGCAAAGGTTATTTCATGCAGTTAGGAAAGCCACTAAAGGAAGGTATCAGTATTTCATGAGTCTGTGTTCAGTCCTGTGCATGCATTAAGTTACAATTGCCCTCAAAAATGAAAACAGAGACTTGCTAAACTTACATCTCTGTGTGATGTAAGTGAAACTTGTGCCTCTGATCATACAGTTGCAGCACTGCACTCACTAAACTTCTTATCTGGCTTCAAATTCTCCTAAGTGTGCAAGTGAGAGAAACATCAGTGCTGCTTAATTCTTGCCCGTAGTTTTCCTGACTACATGAGAAATTTCCATCCACTGTATTTTGTGTGAGGATTCTAGGAATTCAGTCCTGGAAGTGATGTCTAGAATCACAGAGATCATGCCCCTGTGGCATTGTTTTTTTTATATAAGTTAAATTCTTGAAAAAGCTCTATGGGAGTGAGACATGTGGCTTCCCTTTGAACAATTGCTCTACTTTTGTAAAAGGTTTTAAGTTGGTAGTCTTGGCAACCTTAACATTGACTGCAATGTATTTTATCATAAATGTATAATATATATATATATTAAAAAAAAGTTACGTTTAAGTTGACTGTACTTCTCACTAATAGTCAGCTTAAATGGTCATGGTAAAGAGCTGCAGTGAAACTGCAGAAGACATAAACACTTCCACTCTGAATTGCTATGTTTCCATTCTTATTCCTGTCTGGTTATTAGTATATCTTCACTGACAGTTCCTAGCTGATGTAAGGTGAAGTAGTAGTCATTTGGTGCAAGAAAGACCATTGGCATATATGGTCTATATACTGGTAGGCTGTGTATGAAGTACTTCTGCTGCCTACCAAAGTTTTGAGGTTTAGAAGTCTAGATCTAGTTCAGGGAGCAGAACAGTTAAATATGACTTCAGATTGCTTTGCATTTCTCCAAGTCATACTTTTTTCTGATGGACTTTCTTATTCTCTCATAGTCCCGCTGGCAGTAGTAGATATGGCTCCTCTTGTAATGTCAGCCAGGGAAGCTCTCACCTAAGTGAGCTGGACCATTCCCACGAAAGTGCCCATGGCTCTGAGCATGATGATGATCACCAGGAAAGAGAGTTGAATCATTCCTACCGCAGTTCAGGCAGCTACCAGAAGGATGGTCAGGCATGGCTCAGGGAGCAAGAGGAGCCTCGAAGCAAAAGAGAGGAAGAGAAGGTCTGCGAGACAGAGGAGAAACGTGCAGACCATTCTGCAGCTAAGTTACCTCTGGAACTTGAGAAGCCCAAGGACGCTGATGCAGGAGCCCAAGTGAGGTAGGTGAAACTGAGTTTTTTTTCAACTAATTCAAAGAGGACTCCTTTCTCTGCTATTTCCTGGGGCAAATTATGTACATTGTTCTTGCAGCCTTCTTTGACAACTAACTTGATGTTGCTGATCTGTGAAACATCTTTATGTGCTGGACCAGTTACTTATGAAACATTGGCTAAGCTTAAATTACATTTGCTGTGTATGTAAAGAGGAATGCCTGCTATGGCCTTGAAGCTCATTGGCTCTATTTTCTGTTTCTGGTTTGATGAATGTAGTCTGGCCCAAAGATAGCTGCTTCCATTGCTCATGTGTGATCAAGCTTATGTGTGAGCAACCAAGAACTACATGTAGTCATGGTTAGAGCTGCACTAGTTCCCTTCTTCCATAGTAGCTACCACAACTAGAATTAGTGTTTATGTAGTTGTAGGTTGTAGAATTACAATATGAATAGACATGTTGCTCTGACTCGCTGTGGCAGCTTTTCTTGTCCTTGCACTTGGGCTTTCCAAGCTGTCAGTGGTATTGAAAACAGTCTTCAAAAGTATTTCATCTGAGTTTGGGGGAGTAATTCACTAGGGTTTGTACAGGTTTTACAGGAATTTCAAATTTCACTACTTAACTTTGGGAGTGACTTTCTTGCTTGAGGTAATCAAGTCATTGCAGACCCTAGTGCCGATGCAGTTATATTTTCACAAGTATGTGGGATTGTTTTTATCTGGGTCTGTTAGACCCATGGAAAGATGTCTGCCTGTCTGTACCCTTTGGAGGGTACAGCTGCTGTCACTGTGCTTATATGAGAGAATTAACCATAGCAGTTCATGTGTAGGCAAGCCTTACACTAAAGATGTAAAAAAGGAAGACAAGACTAGAAAAAGTGTTAAACTGTTTTTAAACTCTGACTCACTTTCCTCTTCTCCTTACAGAGCAGCAGGAGTCTTGTCCCAGAATGGCTGGCCTATATTTGTTTTCAGGGACAGTTATTCACATAGTCTCTTTCAGGCTAATTTAGGCATCTAACTTGGATACTGGCTCCCTTTCACTCCATTCTCTGACAATACTTTCCTGTCTCCATGGAGTATGCATGGGACTGAGCTCTGAACAGTGATCCTTGCACCTGAGCTAGATGTGCAGCATGATGCATGTTGTTCTCAGCTATGTTTTTATACTGTCAGCAGTGCAGGGTGCTTTGCAGACAGGGAAAGCTGTTTGTTTCAGTGATTTACACCTCAGCAACACAGAAAAGAAGGAATGCAGCCAAAGGCCCAGTGTGTGAGGAGGTTAGGGAGTGTAAAATGTGCTTGTGGGGCACTGAGATAGAGCATTGCTGCATTGTTTGGAAAAAAAAAAAAAAAACCATCGAGAAAGGTGCAATGAATGGGGAAAAACACAGCTGAGCCCTGTTGCCAGTGTTTCCACTGAAGAGGGGCTGTAAATTTTTAGCAGTAGAGGTGAGTAGGAAGAGGCAGTGGTTAGAAGGAACCTGCAACAGGTGTGGGGATGGAAAATCTTCCATCTGCCTCTTTGCCCATGCAGTTACAATAACAGTGTGTTGAACTGGCTTGATCAGGTATCTTGGACTGCTTTCCTGATGTTCTGACCGACATCATCTTACTGCTGGGGCTGGATTGTATCCTAGCTTATATTTTTCAGCTCATCAGTTTCCAAGATGGTTCCTGTGTATAAGGAAACCTCTGCTTTAGGCTCTCCCTTCCCAGAGCATGTGCAGGGCTGTGTTGACTGGAGCCTGTTGGCTACCAGAGCTGAAGCTGTGATTGCACTGTGTAACGTTGAATCTTTAATGCTACAGATGAGTGTTTTTCATACAGTGATTTTCTGTTTCTTGCCTTTAAGCTACCATGGTGACAACGAGCCACCACCATTTCCTCCAGCAAGAGCCCATTGGATTAGAGCCATTAGCAAAGTTCGACTGCAGCTTCAAGAGGTAGGATGGAGTATGGCTTCGCTCCTTCTCTGTGCTACCTGGATTTTAGATCCATGGCTAAAAGTTTCATTTCTTCTTCCTTTTAAGACACCTCTTATAGTTTTGATGTTTTGCAAGCAAAAATTCAATCAATTGTGTTGACTGCCTTAGAGCTATCTAATTTTAACAAACATTTTGAACATCATTGTGTGAAACTAGAGATGAATACCAGAAGAGATGCAGAAACAGAGAAATCAGCTCTGAATTTGTAAATATTAATAATAATGTCTGTGACTAAATGGTTTGTGTTAAACTGTTCAAAATGAAGACTGTTGCTCAAGTCAACTTCAGGATAGCTTGTTAGCTTAGGAGGAGTTATCTGTATTATTTGTCATGTGAAAATGTTCCTTGGGAGACTTTACATCAAATATTTTTATATATACTAATTGAAAGTGGGTGTATAATAAGTCTTGGTATTTCCATTTCATGAAAGTAAGATTTAAAAATAAATAATCTTGATTTGGGAAGTCAAAAGGAAAAGGTTGCGACATTTTCTTTAACAGTATAAACATTCTTGTTTAAGAAAACAGCGATTAAGACCCAAAAAGTTGTTCGTTTTTTTAAAAAAAGTCTTATGCTTTCATCAATCTGTATGCCCACATAAAGATAACATATGGTGTTCATTATTCTATAGATGATAAACTATTGCCTACTACCCAAAGTGTGTTTAGAAATACTACTTTCTTCTATAGTTCTCTTGTTTTGTTTTTATGAGAAATTATTTTGCAGTATCTATCTATCAGTAGCAGGATTTTCTTTTCTGGATTTCTTGCAGATTTTTAGGAAAACAATATTTTTTTTTTGTGTCTGGGGAGGCATCTGAAGTGCCAATAGTTTTTTCCTTGGCTTCTCTGGATTTTAAGTTCTTTCCCATCTAACAATTACCGTGTTACTTCACTTCTGAGCAGAAGGGATTTGGGTCAAAACTGTCAGTATGACATGGAAAGTGAAATTTAAGAGCACAATTAGTATCTATGAAGAAAAGGAACTTCTGTTGTGTTTTCTGTAGAGCATGCAAGCAAAACAGTTTAGTTCTGTGCCTTATGGAAAAAGTGCACAAACATACTAGAAGGGACAAGAGATTCAATGATGCCTCTCCCTGGATAGCACTTTTTTTTTTTTTTCTTTCCCTGAAAGAGTACAAGATCAATGAGGTGTTTCAGCATCAATCTGTGTGTTTCTGCTGAATTGGAAGGAAGACATGCTTTGAGACGACTGTTGTGGAAACACTGGTTTAGTTTTAATAGCAGAATGTCATTATTAGCTTTGCCTTGACCACTCCTAACAACTATTGATCCAAAATTCTCTTAAACAACTTGAGATGGAGCTTTCCAGCAGCCTGCAGCAGGGCTTAACTGTCTTTACCGTCTAAAGGCTTTTCGTAACCTCTGCTCTAGATCTCTCTTGTGCTGTATAAATGCATTTCTCATGATTAGGACAAGGAGTAAAGGAGCAGAACTGATTCCCTTCCTCTGGAATAGTGAAGAGCTGCTGCATAGAGAGGATGAAGCCCCACTTGCTCTTCTCATGTTCACTCAATGACCTTTTTTCTTTTAGCCTTTTCTTGTGAGGGTTTGTTTTAGGCACTCTTAAATCAGCCTGTCTTTTTTTTTTTTTCCCTCCTTTGTTTTTCCTGAAGTACAGTGTCCAAAGGTGAATGTAGAAACCCAGCTGAGAGCCTGCTCATCTGCACTACAGAGCAATGAAGACTTTGTTCTCCAGGCTGTGATCCTGATATCCCAAGATATCTGGTATCCTGCTGTGATGGTGCCTTTTCATCGCAGACTAACGCTGATGCATAGTTAGCCTCTTATCCTTTCCAGAGCTGAGGTTCCTTCTGAAGAAGTGCTTTGTCACTTGTTCCCTAGCCTAATTTGTGTTGGATTACAGCTGAATATGGCTTTACACTTGTTTTTACAGAATTGTGGGGTTTTTTTTCACTCCTTAAGCACATTGCTGTCTGTCTCTTCCTAATCTGTTATGCCTACAGATCCTTCAAGTGGTGTGTGGAAAAAGTTGTGTAGTACCCAGGCTGCCAGGCTGTGTGCCACCAGAGCTGCCTGAGGGACCCTGCTTGATACATTCTTGTTTGGCTACCCTGACTATAATTTTTTTCCAGTGTGTTTGCATTTATTTTAGCAGTTTCATCCAGACCTCGGGATATAAAACTTCTACTGTTTTTCTCCTACCCCTAATAGTAATTTACCTTGTCATAGAAGGAAGTTAAATGCATTTGACACAGTTCTACTCTTGATGAAACCATGTCCACTCTTATTTCTCTCCTTTTTATGTTCTAGAAGGTTTGCAAATAATTTGATTATTTGTTCCAGTCTTCAATTCCCAGGAGGACGTGGGGGGAGAGTCAAGTTAGCACTTTCATTATTATCCAAGTCCTCTTCTTCCTATTTTTTAAGCATAAATGCTTGTTTTGCCCTTTTCAAATCTTCAAGTACATTGCCTGTTTTTCAAGTTCTTAGCGCTTTGTGATTGTCTGTGTTGCAACCTAGTACCTGATGATGAAGATTTATCAGGGCCAGCTGACTTAGAAATAACTACCTTATCTGTTTGCTTTCAAATTTGTTTGCTTTATTGCAGCCTGTTTTTTATAATGTGCTAAACTTTTTTTTCTTCTTTAAAAAAACAATATTAATTGTCAGCTGTCTGACTGCAGTTGTGCCTGTCAGAGAAGACCTGAAGCAATTAAGGCATCGAATGTTCTAGCCTTCTTAATGCCACCTGATGATAGCTTCATCTTCCTATGAGTAGCAGCCATTTTTTTTGTCCTATTGTGTGTTCACTGCTAAGTGTTAAATTTTGTGCTTCAGCCTTTTGATTTCTTTGCTGTGGAATCATGCTTGCCCTTAAAAACTTCCTTAAGAAGAGGGTTCAAGCCCTCTGCGGAGAGAGACAGGTCTCTCGTATATCCTTTTCTTCCTCTTCACTAAGATAGCTTGTGATTTTTGTCTGTTAATGCTGTTTTATTAACTGTTAACAGCTTCCTGAACTCCCCGGTCCTTTCAGCCTGTCTCTTGTGAACTCTAGCTACTGATTTTCCGAGTTTTTATTGGTTTATGTTCTTGAATTACATAGTTTTTCTAACTTTTCTATTTCCTTTCTTTCTAAGGTATCAGGAAGACTGTCACAGTTTTATCAGATGCATTTGCATCCTCATTTCTCTCTGTTCTTTTGCTCAACTGTAGAAAAGCATCTATGCTAGTTGCTTTCTGTACCTTGTGCATCATCAGCTTGTTCCTAGATCCTGTTTGAAAGTCAGTGATAGGAATACAGACTATCTAGACAAGTATCAGCATTTTAAAGGTCCCTGTGATGGTAGTCTAACCAGCTGATTCTGTGGGTAGTTAGAGAAGGTGTTGTCTCATTTCTCTGATCACCCTACTAACATCTTCCCATCTTCCGTCATTGCCTAGAAGCTTTCAAGAGGACTATTGTTCTCTTTTGTTCCAGCGCTTAGAGCAACTGCTTATGTCCTTAGTGTTCAAAGTGATGTTTCCAGCTCTTTTCCATGTTCTCGTTCCTCAATGTGCAATATCATTTCATTAATATATGTGGAGGTCCAGCTCACAAATCCAAACTGTTGGATTTGTCTCACATAGATGACTGAAATGCTTCTTATGACTCTTAATTGTTAAGGATCTGGCTGAAATTTGAAAGAAAGAAAGTTTTTTTTTTTTTAAAAAAAAGGACACTCCAGAAATTTCCATATGTTATGTGATTATAAATCCCCTGAGCAATTCAGCCTCCTACCTGGGAAGAGATTAATATTCATGTGAATAATATACATGCATCCTACAGCACCATGAGTCAGAGAAATGTAGTATTTTAATTAAGACTTGACAGTTATAAAATGGCATAGAAATTTGTAACTCTGCATGTTAAAAAAGCTTTGTGGTAACATGCACGTTTTTTTTCTTCACTTCAGCTGTTTTGCTTGTTCTCTTTCTGTATTTGTGAAGAGGAAACTTAATTATGCCAGAATCAAACTAGGGTTTTCAGCCCTGAGAGGAATGACTCAATAATTCTCACCTTCACACTTAGAACTTTGTCTACAAAGAGGGATTAATTGATAGCTTGTCTGCTGCAGTCCCTCTGTGGGAGCTTCTTTTCCAGAAGAAGAACAAACACATAGCTATTGCATCTTCAGCTTGCGGCCCTCCTTAACTGAAGTAGCCTTCAGCTCGGACATGGCTGTGTGACTTTTAAAGTTACACAAATCTGAATCTGAGGTTTGTACAACACAGAAGAACTGGCAGACTGGAGAATAGCAAAAATTCAGTCAAATAAATTGTCTCTAATTCTTTCAAGCATATTTAAGTATTACAAGAGGGTATGGGGTCTGGGATTTTGTCCACTGATACTGAATTTGTTTACAGGGGAAAAAGTCTTTCTTCTTTTATGTCGGGAGATAAAATACATAAATTTACTTGTTTTCATTTCAAAACCAAAGTCATTGGAGCAGTGTTTCCTCTTTGTTTTTTCTTATTCTAGATGCCATTTTATACCAATTATATTAATTTTAATCTTTGTCTTTCCCTGTTAAATGTCAATAGTCTGTTCTTTTTGACTGCTGTGTAACTAGATCACATACTGAGATGGCAGATGTAGTTAATGACATTGTTTTTCTGGACTATGATAAGCACCCAGAGTAAGGGACTAAATGACTGTTCTCCTCTAGTCTTACAAGTACCCAATCAAATCCTTAGTCTTGTTTTCCCATGCCCCATAGTTTCACAGTCAGCACTTCTGATCAAGCACCTGCAAATATTTAAGAACCATCAGAGTCTCACTTTTAAATGTCCTGGTCCACAGGGAGTGTTGTACTGGTGATTTAGGAGTGTGAAACCATATTTTTGTTTGGAGGAAGCAAGCTGTTAGTGCCCTGAAAAAGTAGCTGTGGGGTGCCCTGAAAAGCCATGTCTGGACTTCCACTGAGAGGAGACCAGCAAGGCACTAACTGGGGCCAGCTTTGGTTGCTGGTTTGGTTGTAAGTTATCTGCCTGCCCCCGCTCCCCAGCTATGAATCCAAGCCCTCTGGTAAGTAACCACGTACTATTCACCAGCCCAGATGGCTAGTGGAGGACATACCTGCTTTGAGCCAGTCACCAAAAGATTAGAAACAGTCCCTTTACACCTCTCACAAACTCTGTGGTCCATGCAATAGTTTACTTTCAACATTTTATTTCCCTTAAGCTTTGTTGCCTAGGTGTCTTTTTATCAGTCCCGTGAAGATGAGTAAGCTCTGCATTTTCAAAGCCTCCCACACAGTGGCAAAGAAGTAAACTGAAGCACGGTGACTCTAACAGAGTTACTAGAAACTTCTCTTCATAAAGAAAAACTACATCTCAAGTTAAATGTCTTCCTTCTTTTCTACATGTTGTATTTATGAAGGTTATCTTTACCCTCCACCAAAATACCAGCATTGCTAATCAAATATCCCAGGGATCAGGGTTAGTGGGGATCTGTAGAACACCCTTGTGCTCATCAAATTCCTGTTCCTACACCAGAGAGGAGACCACATCTGTGTAGGTAAGGCGTGATCCAAGGGTCACTACCAGCTGTAGTGCAGACTGACTGTTGTCAGGTGGCTGTGCTCACAATGGCAGTCAAATGCTTTCTGTGTACCTTATCTTTGAAATGCATGTGCGGCTTTCAGATCCCTTAGGGACTGCAGAACAATAGTTAGTTAGAAGGCATTTAAATACAAAAGTAGTGGAGATCTTCTACTATCTCCCCATGTCATAATCTTACTTCCCTGTGTTGCATCTGATTTTGCAGACTGGCAAGTTGCGTGGGACTCCCCAAAGCCCTTCACAACTTTCCCAAGGCAGCTTTTAGTGCGGGGTGATTCCCTGGTGCTTGAACAACCTGTGTCTGTTGTCTCTATTGGTTGCCTTTCTGCAAGGGAAAGTTCAGCTGACATGCTGTACTTGGAGGAAAAGCTTCTTTCATCTCAGAGTGTCTTAAATATCTGCATATTCACATCTGTTTGGAATAAAATGCATCTTTATTTATCCTTACTGAGATTCTCTGAGACCCACAACCATTTTTAACCTATTTTGCAATAAATGTTAACAGTTATGTTACAGCAAAGAGAGAATTATTTGTGTGTATGCACAAGAAAATAGTGTTTTGCCTTCATTAGCTGCTGTTGTGATTTTTGAGTACCTTTTTGATAACCTTATCTCCGGTGGGAAAAATCAGCAGGTTTGCCCTTGTTCAAGTAGTTATACTAAAATTAAGATAAATACTCTCTTGTGGAACAGCATGCTGGTGAGAAATGCTTTTCATAATGACCCCAGCAGCTAGGAGCCTGTTCAATATCTAACAGGATTTCTGCAAGCTTCTCTGGACGTATCAATGTATTGACACTCAACTTTATTCACCACTGCTAAAAAACAGTTTTGGTGTTGATGATCTGTATTCCCTGGCACGCAGGACATCTGTCCCCTTTGGTGACAACAAAGTTCCTCAATACCTTCCTGCTGCTGGTTAGAAAAAACCCCAACTTGGGGAGTTTTCTTAGTCACGACAGGAGTTTGCAGAGTGGATTGCTTATTTTACTTTTTCACTGCAAGCCTCCTGTGGGCTTGCAAGACCAAGCGGTAGCCTGCATGAGAAGGCAAAGAATTTTGACATTTTGTTTCTTTTCCTGATCTACAGTAGCATTCAGGACTATAGCTTTGCTTCTCTAGTTTTGTATTGTAAACTCTGCTCATCTTTATGACAAAATTGAAGCCTTTGAATGGAAATTCAAAGGTAATTTCCTTTTGTTCCAAGATTTGTTCCATTGATTTCCTTAAAAAGGAAGGGAAGGTGTTTGTGCAACATCTGGGATATAGTTTACAAACGCGTGATGTTCCACAATCAGGTGCATCTCTTGCTTTGTGCCAGCACTACACATTAAGTTCAAGTAATCCAGTTTGGCTGAACTGTATGCTTCTGTTCTCTGACTTGTAAGGTCATAATGACAGCACTGTGATACGTGTCAATAGTCTGCCATTATATCTTTTTTTATTTTTTATTTTTTATTTTTAATTGAAACACTTCGTGTGTGAGTGACTTCTGGAGTGAGGCTGGATGGAAAGTGGCTGCTGCTTTTGCAAAGTGTGGGGTTTATTTTGGGTAGATACGGGGTTAGACTTTCTGGTTTTGACTTTTTGAGATTGAGATATGACAGATGGGAGACCTCTTTGCAGAAGAGCCAGCACTTTAAGCTAGGATATATCTAGAATAAGGGGGTAGCAAGACTCTAGTTTCTGATCTAAACTGAGCAATACTGAGATTTTAATCTAGGTTTCCCACCTTTTAGAAAAGTGCATTGATTGCTAAGCTGTAACGCTCTTCTAGGGAATGACTCTTCCCTGTGGTTCCTCCGCTGTGTGGACATCTTCGATCAGAGAAATATTCCTGTTCAAATTCATCATGGTCCTGTAGAACAGATTTTTACTCAGACAAGTTGGTGTCCTCTGAAGAAAAACATGTCTTATTCACCTCCCTTCCTTTCCAGGGGAATTGTACCTGTGCTGATCAGAGAGCAAGACGTGGGTGGCAGCAGTGGGCTGGCAATGTGGATAGGTGACCTGATGTCTTCTAAAGCTCCTGGGTTCCCAGTTAGACTACATACCCAGCATTGCTGCCTTTTTGTCTCTAGCTTCGTTTCTCTTAGGTAATCTGGTCCCAGCAATTTTTGTGTGTGTTATCTCCAAGAGTGACTTGCATGTTGCAAGCTGAAGGAACTATCCATGTGCACAGAGCACCTCTGAACTGGGATGAGCTACAGTAAGCTCTTTTTCCCTGCCTGGTGCTGCCCAGCTTGCATTTGTACCAAGACTTTTCAAATACTTTGTCAAGCAAGTACTTTTTACTTCCCAGGACCTACTGCAGCAGTTGTCTGAAGTTTCCAGGGAAAATGAAACCCAGATCTGTTTGGAGAGTAGACCCAGTCCTCCAAATGCTGTACACCAAAGGCTGTAGAAGAATACTAAAAAGCTGAGGGAGCTGAGGCAGCCATTGCCCCCTTACACAAAACTTCCCTTTTTGCACCTTGTTTTGGGGATGCAATGGCAGGAAGAATTACAGCAGTGTGCTCTGCTGATAGAGGTTTCTATCTGATGTGGAGTGGGGCACAGAAACCTTTGGTGTCCAGATCACCTCGACATGGCACTCGGGCATGGTGCTCATCAGTAGAAACTGAGAGCGCTTCATCTAGCATTGGAGTAAGTCAGTTCATCCTCTCAGATTGGGGTGCAATGGGAGAGGTGGGTGGGGGGACTCCTACCTGCCACGTATGCAGCCCTTAAAAATAGCATTGGCTGTTGGGAGAGCCAGACTTCACACTCTTATTTTTAAGGCTCTGTGTGGGAGGAGGGGATATTTCCCAGTGTTGTGTATTACTGAAGCAATCTGTACAAGAAATGCTGCACCGGAGAGATAGCAGTGGGCTTTGGCTTACAAAGCACAAGACTTGGGGAAAAGAGAACTAACCAGCACTTCATGTCTGAGCACATGAAGCATTAACTATTTGTGCAATGTTAGCATACACTTTGAATAATACCATAACTTCATAAAAAAGGCGCTAGGTCAGAAAAAGAGGTTTGATACATGATAATTTTGTCTTTTAGTGTTGTTGTTCTTTCACTTGTTTCTTGTTTTCCAAGCTGCATGGTTATACAACTTGTTTAGATGTAGGGCAGTGTTGCCTCGCATGCTTCTGTGCTAAATTTTGAAGTTGTGTAAAGGTTATTGTAATTGGAATCTTCTAGTACTGTGCATCTGGGTTTAAGATGTTTGGTTTTGCTGCGCCCTGCCCATAAAAGTGCCATTTGGAAGTCAAAATGCTGTTAATAATGCTTAATGTAATGCGTGAAGACAGCAGGACTCCAAATCTAGCTGGTGCTAGGTAGTATGTAAAATAGAGTACCATTTTTATTTTCTGCATCTTTTAATGTCAATGATTTATTGAATTCAAGTCACTTGAAGGTTTTGTCTTACAGCAAATGAATGTTGGCCATTAGAATGTAGTTCTTGCTGGGTGATACAAGAACTTTCTTTGCATCCAGACTCCTTTCTGGGCATCTAAATAGGATTTTTAGGCCATATCATAACCACCACCAGGTTTTCTACTGTTTGCTTGTATTCAGGGTCTGAACAATTTTGTGACATTGTGGAGGACTGATTGGATGAAATTGATTTGGGTCAAGCTATGTGTTCCTTTCCATTGCTGTGATGGTTAATCCCCAGCACTTTCAAAAGTGCTTTTGGTGGTTCCCTATTGAAACCTACATATGGTAACAGTGTCAACAGTTCTTCTCCTTGGCTTTTGAATCTGTAAGGAAATGCCTGCAGCCTTTCCTGGCAGTCTGTGAGCTGGGTTTGTAACATGCATCCTCTGCTGATAGGCGCTTGAGAACATCAAGGTATCAGATATCTGTTCTGCAGGGAGAATTTCCTGAGCACATTGACAGCTTCATCCTTTGTGTGCTATGAAACTAAAGATAATTTAGGCACAAAGCTGGGGTGAAATCCCAAATGTAGCTTGCCATTTTCATCTGTTGCTCAAGCTTGCAGGTACCGGATGCTGGAATGGCTGTGATGAGTCTGAGTGCTAATTTACTGCGGCGCCATAGGCAGCAAGTCTCTTGCTGTACAGGGTGCTGTGTGCCTTCAGGCTTGCAGGTGAGCAGCCACGCTATTCTCTGGTTTATGGCAGTATCCTGCTAAAACCAGGAGGATCCTGTTTAAGCCACTCATCCGTTGGATCAGGAAGAGAGAAGACAGGGCTGTTCTGGGTAACTATAGGCTCATTTAGTCTGCCCTCGCTAGTGGGTGAGGCTAGAAAGTGTTACTACCTGGCAAATGGGAAATTAGTAAAAACACTAGTTAAATGTTGCTTTATACTTGGTGCTACACTGTGACAGACCAGGTGGGCAGTAGGTTTTATCTGCCTGTATTTCCATAATATTTCTAACATGCCATGTAGGAAACCAGCAAATGGTTTGGAGAAGATGGGGGCTATTGCAAAAGTCAGAGAACAGATTATAGAAGTGGGAGAGGGGATACTGAGGCAATCTGGGCACTGGGGAGGAGAGGTGCTAAGGATGTGTGAGATGAGACCAAACAAGTATGGCTCAGCTTAGCAGACTGGAAGCTGAGAGCGGATGTTGCTGCTGTGTACTAATAGAGCAGGGGAGTAAATATTGGCAAGTTTACAGCTATTTAAGCTAAAGGTTAATGTTAGCGCAAGAACAGAAGGGTATAAGCTGGTTATGAACAAACCCAGGCTAGAAATCAGAAAGCGATTTTTCTAAATTGTTAGTGAACAGCTTCCAAACGGGTTTCTTTGCCCTTTCTGTTTCTAATTAATCTAAAAACGGGTCTGTTTATGAAAGCTATTATATGACAGTCGCCTGTGGGAGCAAAGAATGGGACTTCATCATCCAGGAAGCCTTTAAGTAGGCTGTGAGAAATGTCCATGGAACCACAGCCTCCGTAACTATTCTTCATAGTGTGGCCTCCCCGTGTTCACACTGCCCACCTGCCTGCCTTTGCTGCCAAGCTGTGCTGCCTTGCAGGACCCTGTGGGTTTCGGAGCACAACCAGAGGTGCGTGGGAGAGGTATTTGCTACTTAGATGCTGTAACTGAAGTAAAATTGTGAAAATTATATTGCAGACCCTCTTGGATGGTGGCTTTTCCATGCGGTTGCACAGTAGATATTAAGGATACTAGACTGTGTGAGAGGTTTCTTGAAGAACAGTAGTTATTAGTGACTCATGCTTGGTAATGAACCTGTCATAGATATAATTTTGTTTTCTGACAAATGTTCAAGTGGTAACAGTTTCAGAAAATATGGTGTAGTTTGTAAACAGGTTTGTTCTTAAATGAGATTTTAAAAATTCCACATGAGATTTGAGTTGCTTATTTAGACAGTAAATTGCAATTGAACCTATACTCATTAAAAGTTTTTAAAAGCTGGGAAATTAACTAACACTGGAAAATTATTTTCTAGGAGACCTTGAAAAGCAACAGAAAATATCAAGACAAAATTGGTGATGTGTACTATAAAGGAGATAATACAGAGCTATCCAGCTAGAACAGAATTTAGATTTAGCGTTAAACTGCTTTATTTACCTCCCCTTTGGTCAGTACTTTAAGTTGTTATATACAAATAAAGATTCCTTTATGTAAAAGATTGGTTTATTTTAACCATATTTCCATCTGGTTTTTATTTTTGTTAATGAGTCAATATTCACCTTGTATTTTAAGATAACACACACATTTTTTGAGAAACTGAGAGTGCTAAATTTTATTGCAATTTATTTAAAATTTTCTATTTTTATTCAGTGTATCATGTTAGTGCAGCAGATTGAAATACATCAAAGTGTTTTTGTGATACCTCGTATAACGAGTACTTTAAGGATCCAGTTTTGTCTAAGCAAATATCTATAGATTGGCTGGTATATTCACTCTGAATTTTGTTATGCCTAATTTAAGGAACTTAATTTAAAGCAAGTACAACTCTCCTTCATATTTGTGTGACATAGATACATGTTACTCATCCTAATTAAGTTGCTTTATTTTTAGCTCTCAGTAGTAATAGCTAGTTAATACACAACTGTGTACAGCTGCTAGAATCATCCTTTTCATCCTGTTTTTACATCCACTTCTCTCCAGTTTTGGTGAAGGTGGAGTGAAGGTGAGCCTGAGAGCACCGAGCAGAGGCAGCAGCTACCAGAATGACCCCCTCGCCACCCCTGCTCAGTATTTGGGTGTGTTTTTGTCAAGCCGTGCTCATCTCTCCCGTCACAGACTTGCCAAAGGGGCTAATTGGCCTCTCAATCACTTGACTTAGGTCAGCTATGTAATCAAAGACTGGTTTGTAGTGCAATTCTCATCTCCTTGCAGAGACTTTCTAAATCCACTAATTTTCATTTTTTGCATTAAACTTCCTTCTCTGTCTCTCCCAGTCTGGGGAGCAGAATGACTGGGTTTCTAGACCCAGTTCATTCAGGCCCATTTTGTAGAGCCTGTCAAGTGCCTTTACTGGAGGCATGAAAACTGTGTCTGGGCTTATTAATATGGGTGTGATTGCTGGAGTCGGCTTTGTCAGAGCTGCGGTGTGGCAGTGCCCCTTTTTTCTTGTTCAGTGCCTGCACTAACAGTGTCCTCAGAGACTGACAGAGGCATATATGTCGTTCATAACAAGTATTTATGGGGTATTTTGGTTCATTAATCAGCTGCTGCCTTCTGCAGGGAATATAAATATATGAAATTATTCCTACCTACAGAGAAAAGCATATTATTTAAGCCAGGAGTCATAAAGACGAAGGTAGGGTAGTAAAAAAGATTATTTCCCTGCTTTTTGAAAGTTGGTTCATGTGTGGCAAAAAAGGAATAAAGTCCTGGTAGAGAGGGCTCAATCTGTCAGCCGAGGTAGCTGGGCATTGCCCTGTAAAGTTATTAGTTGTTACTCCTCTGCCACATTGTTACATGATACTGGTGGCTTTTGAAAGGGTTTTTTCCATTGCTTCTCCCTCTGATCTGTTAATTGATTTCTGGTTATTCTGGAGTTGTGCAAAGCATTTGACACTGTCTTGCACAACATTCTTGCCTCTAAATTGGAAAGACATGGATCTGACAGATGGACCACTCGGAGGATAAGGAATTGGCCGGATGGTCGCACTCAAAGAGTTGCAGTCAATGGCTTGATGTCCAAGTGCAGACTGAGTGCACCCTCAGCAAGTTTGCTGATGATACCAAGCTGTGTGGTGTGGTCGACAAGCTGGAGGGGAAGGGATGCCTTGACAATTGTCAGAGGTGGGCCTGTACAAACCCCATGAAGTTCAACAAGGCCAAGTTCAAGGTCCTGCACATGGGTCAGGGCAATCGCAAGCACAACAGCAGGCTGGGCAGAAAATGGATTAAGAGCAGCCCTGAGGAGAAGGACTTGGGGGTATTGATTGATGAGAAGCTCAACATGAGCCAGCAGTGTGCGCTTGCAGCCCAAAAAGCCAACCGTGTCCTGGGCTGCATCAAAAGAAGTGTGACCAGCAGGTCGAGGGAGGTGATCCTGCCCCTCTACTCTGCTCTTGTGAGACCCCACCTGGAGTACTGCGTCCAGCTCTGGGGGCCCCAGTACGGGAGAGACATGGAGCTGTTGGAGAGAGTCCAGAGGAGGGCCACGAAGCTGATCAGAGGGCTGGAGCACCTCTCCTCTGAGGACAGGCTGAGAGAGTTGGGGTTGTTCAGCCTGGAGAAGAGAAGGCTCCAGGGAGATCTAATTGCAGCCTTCCAGTACCTGAAGGAAAGCTGGAGAGGGACTGTTTACAAGGGCATGGAGTGAATAGGACGAGGGGTAATGGCCTTAAGCTGACAGATGGTCGATTTAGATTAGATAGAAGGAAAAAAATTCTTCACTACTAGAATGGTGAGGCCCTGGCACAGGTTGCCCAGAGAAGCTGTGGATGCCTCATCCCTGGAAGTGTTCAAGACCAGGCTGGATGAGGCTTTGGGCAACATGGTCTAGTGGAGGGTGTCCCTGCCCATGGCAGGGGGGTTGGAACTAGATGATCTTTGAGGTCCCTTCCAACCCAAACCATTCTGTGATTTAAGATTCTGGAAATGAGCCATCAGAGCAGTAAGTGAAGTAGCTGGAAGCCAGTCCTCATAGTTTTTGATATGTTCCAAACTTAAGTTTTCTGAAAAGTCAGAGGTTTGTTATCTTGAGATGGTTGTCCAAACAGCAAAGGAGGTCTTGTCCTTACTCTGCCCTCATTCTTCACTTATAATGTGGACTTTTTCACTTCACAGGTATACTATGAAACCATCAATTAATGCTTGAATTACTTGAGTAAGATGGTGATAAGTCCAAAGAACACTCCTTAGCCCACTGCCATGTAACAGTGATGTAACTGCATGTAATGGTAGCACCTGGCTGCAATGCAATAAATAATCCATGTGGTCATGCTTTGAATAACATGAAGGAAATGATATTAAATAGTTTCTAGGGCACCCTCTCTTCTTGCTGAGAAAGGGGTTTACCTCCAAGTGGACAAGGAATCATCTTTAAGTTCATACTAGGTGCTACCCTGTAGGATCAAGGCACTGAATTCCTGTAGCCAAATCCTCAGGTGTTGGACCTGCCTTTTGCAGAATGTACAAATGGTTTTGTCAGAGACCATTTCCCTGTTCTCACTGTCAAGCTCAGGTAGGAAAACGTGCTCTACAGTGTTTGAACGAAGCCCTCGTGTTATGGACAGCTGGGTTGTCATGCAGACAATCCATGGGGAGTAATGCACCTTCATGCCTGTTAGCAAGTATATGCGTTACCATGTAGTTTCCTACCTGAGATGGATTCTGAATAATACAGGTAAGGAGCAATAAAACTGAGACCCGGGCAGTATGTAAAGAGATTAACTAGACCGTCTGTCTTCCTCAAAAACATCCCTGAAAATTGCCTATACATTCTTTGTTAAAACCTACTGGGATAGAGATTTTGTAGCTTCCCTAGACAATCCATGCTCACTTATGATTAAAAGCTTTTCCAGATGCCTAACCTAGCTTTCCACTGCTGCAAGATAAGCCTGTTATTTCTTTATCTGTATTTAGAAATGCCGAATAGTTTCCTTCCCTTGTGCTTGCCTTAAGTAGTTCATGTTTGAAGGCTGTTATGTCTACCTGAGGTCTATATATCACAGCATCTGCAACTTTTCCTTCCCAGGTTTCTTGATCAAAAAAGCAATTACAGCTCTGAGACTGTAATTTCAGGTTTTTCCACCCACAGCATATATCTGTGCTCAGATGCCTTTGCATTTTAGTGATGCTGATTATTTAATTAGATGTGCAATTAAGACATTGATTGTAATTTTCCAATTTCATGAAATATCAAGACCTTATGTTTTGGATGCCATTAGCAGGGAGAGAGATGTAATTTGAAGGAGGAAGCAGCAGAGGGAGAGTTTTCTCTGCTGTAAATGTTTCCTCGCTGTCTGTTGATCTAAGGTATTCAAGCTGCCTCTAGTTGAAAACCCAGTATAGCAGCTGTTTCTGGAAAGGGGGCACTGCACCCAGCTGGTAAAATTTTTGAGTTTGATGAGTTGCAGAGGGCAGTATAGGTTTGCTAAAAGTCTATCTTCTACTTGTACATTTTGATTAAAATGGAGAATGGCATTTCAGCTAGAGAAAGGCTTCCACGCTGTCAGATGGGCAGCCAAAACCCAGGACAAGAGCTCTGGGGACATTTAGTTGTTTTCAGGAGCACATTTAAGGAAGGTTTTTTGTCTGTAATTGCTGGGGCACAAGGAGACAACATGCTACCCCAGAGCCTGTCACCTGAGACAGCTTTGTTTTTAAAGTCTGATTTTTGAAGGCTGCTGCAGTCTGTGACGATTGAGGTTGGCGCTGTCTCGGCAGCGGCTTCTGAAAGGAGTGTGGTGTCTGGGAGGTAAGGCATGTTTGTGCCCCGGAGCGTCTGGAACTTACTGGATGAGGAATGGAATAGCTTCTTCTGTGAAGCACTGGGTTGCAGAGCTGATAGTATTTGGATTTTTATCCCAAAACTTAAGAGTGCAAACATCCACCGGGGCAAGCAGGTTTATCCTGTGCATTTCACGGGCTGCCTCATATCTCTTAGGAAAGGCTTTGTCACTGTGAGTGATGCTGACTATAAACAAATCAAATGGAGGATGACTGTAATCTGAGCTTTTCTAACTTTATGACCAACACTCCCTTAAGGATTTTGCACCTTAAAAATTCCCATGTCAGACTAGATTAGTTCTAGCCCCAGGAGCAGTTTTTGACTGGTGAGGCAGCAGCAGCAGCCTCAGAGGGAAGGAGATGGGAGGACTCGTTGCAGGTAATTCTAATGTCTCTGATCAATCCATGCCTGATAAATACTGGCCTAAACTGTGACATGTACATTCATAGCTCTGTGAAAACGTTACTGCTATGTTAACTCATTTTTTCATTAACCTTATAAAAATCTCACTCCTTGAATCTTACTACATACTTGGCCTTGGAAATATCCTTAATCCCCCAGCTACATGAAAGTCTTTCCTTCTATTAGTTTAGAAATATTCATGTCTTGGGGTTCAGCAGACAATCTTACAGTCCAATAATATTAACATGTGGAGCATAAACATCTATCTTATGAAGACAGGTCAGCCAGTGGTTTGGTCTCACCTATTCACAACAAATGGACTTAGGTTGCCTGTCTTTGGAAGGTAAACAGTCCCAATACCTCTGATCTTTAGCAGTTTTTTCAACATGACAGTGCTATTCTTGTTGTCTCTCTATAAACCAAGTAATCCAACTTTTATGGGAGGAAACCACCCCCTCTTTCAGGAGGGAGAACTTTTGAGAAAGATTGTCTCCTTCCTTTTCTTCAAGTGCTTCAAGGCCATTGTGGCCATTATCAGTTTCCAAGCTGCTCGGGGTGCTGTAGGAGACACATGTGCCTTTGTTTCCTTCCCAGCTTGGAGGTGGCCCTTACACCTTGCCGTACCCTTTCCTACGGGGAGAAGAAAGAATCAGTGTTTCGAGTGATACCTTGTTTAAAGAAGGCAACATCTTAAGTATACGTTTCATAATTGTATTCTGGGGCTATTGTAATGACAGAAACGGCATTGGCAGGGTAGTTTTAAATGCCTTGGAATACACAATCTCCTCTCTTCCAGGCTTCTGTCTCAGCAGCACTGCTTAGGTTGTGGTGATGCACAGCTCCTCAAAGCGTGGTATTCATTGAGGACAGCTGTCAAACAGCAGGAGGTCACTGCTTTTTCATTAACACTTCGTCTTTAGACTGCTGATTGATTTGATCTTCTTGTGGCTTTGAAGAAGATAATAAATAGCATGTTTTTACTGCTGAATCAATTGATAAACTTTACACTGTGTATTTGAACTTCTAAGGTCTCATGCAGCACTGAATTCAAAATATCTTGTGGAGAACTCTGTCTTTAGGGAGATGCAGAAGACAGTTTCATTTGGGACGGATGGTTCTTATTTTTCTTCCAGTGAAACAAATAAAAAAATTGTTTTAGCTCTTGGGTCAGAGATGTCTGAGGGCATTTGAGAGATGAATTAAACCTGAGTACGAGTTGGACAGAATTTATCCCTGCTGCTCCAGACAAGCTTTCTCCGTTGACTTTTCCCTCTTCCCTCTTGACTTTTTTCCCTCTTGTCCCTTTGTTTCATCTCTCTATGTAACATTCTTATCCTCTAATTTACTTAGCCACCCAATTTTGTACTTCCCCGAGAGCCAGGACACTAGAAGTGTTCTTGCTTGTCTTCCTGCAAGGAGAAGGGGTGTGAGTGTGGGAGAGGGAGGAGCAGAACCTGTGCTCGAAGCATGCTCATTTTTCTTTGGTTAATCCACTCGTGCTCGTGAAGGAATTGCTTGCTTTTACAATTTTGTCAGTAATTCAGTACTTTGCAGGAAGTTGGAATGAAATAGATAATGAGGATTAAAAAAGAAGAAAGGGTAACGTATACCTCGCAGACATCAAAGCATTTGGCCTATATAGCTGAGCCTGGCTTTATCAGTTTTAATAATTCCCTGCTGGCTCAACCTAAAATTAAAATCTGTTGGTGAATTAAAAAAATCACAGTAAGAAGTATTTAAATTTTTAAGTGGAAGTTTATTTCTCTAGTAGAAGGCAAATAACTCAGTGCTCTAAGCCTTAAGGTAAAGCACACTCTCACTGGCTTTTTTTAAATGCAAGTCGTGCCTATTTTTCCCAATTCTGAATTATCTTCATTATTTCAGTAAACAAAACATCCCTGAAAAAGCAGAGCCTGTCTCAATCTCCTGTGCATTAGGTAAGGGGTTTTAAATATTTGAAAGGTGCAATTTTCTCTGCTTCTGAGGGCACCTGTGTTTTTGTCTTTTCGTAACCACATTTTCCTCTCCAGCTCCTTGTGAGCTGAGGTGAGAGCTGTGACATTTTCCAGCACTTCATTGCTCATGACCTCCATTAGCGATGTCTCCTGTCTCTTTGTCTAATGAGACTTGCTGGCTTTTTCCATGTTGTTTTGGGTTTGCATGGCCAGGTTTTGGTAGTGGGAGGGTTACAGGGGTGGCTTCTGCAAGAAGCTGCTAGAAGCTTCCCCTGTGTCCAACAGACCCAATGCCAGCTGGCTCCAAGACAGACCCACCACTGGCCAAGGCCAAGCCCATCAGTGACGGTGCTAGTGCCTCTGGGATAACATAGTTAAGAAGGGGAAAAAAGGCGCAGCAGCTTTTGCAGCCAGAGAGAGGAGTGAGAAAATGTGAGAAACTTTGTAGACCCCCAGGTCAGTGCAGAAGGAGGGGGTGCTCCAGGCGCTGGAGCAGATTCGCCTGCAGCCCATGGAGAAGACCATGGTGAGGCAGGCCGTTCCCCTGCAGCCCATGGAGGATGATGGTGGAGCAGATATCCACCTGCAGCCCATGGAGGACCCCACACCAGAGCAGGTGGGTGCCTGAAGGAGGCTGTGACTCTGTGGGAACCCTGCGCTGGAGCAGGCTCCTGGCAGGACCTGTGGACCCGTGCAGAGAGGAGCCCAGGCTGGAGCAGGTTTGCTGGCAGGACTTGTGACCCCGTGGGAGGGACCCACACTGGAGCAGCTTGTGAAGAACTGTAGCCCGTGGGAAGGACTCACATTGGAGAAGTTTGTGGAGGACTGTCTCCTGTGAGAGGGACCCCAGGCTGGAGCAGGGACAGAGTGTGAGGAGTCCTCCCCCTGAGGAGGAAGGAGCGGCAGAGACGTGTGATGAACAGACCACAACCCCCATTCCCCATCCCCCTGTGCTGCTGTGGGGGAGGAGGGAGAGAAATCGGGAGTGAAGTTGGGCCCAGGAAGAAGGGAGGGGTGGGAGGAGGTGTTTTAATATTGTTTTATTTCTCATTACTCTACTTTGCTCAGTAATAAATTAGCTGAATTTTTTTTTTCCTAAGTTGAATCTGTTTTGCCCATGATGGTACAGGTGTCCTTATTTCAACCCACAAGCTTCTCATCATATTTTCTCTTTTCTGTCCAGCTGAGGAGGGGGAGTGATGGAGCGGCTTTGGTGGGCACCTGGCCTCCAGACAGGGTCAACTCACCACACATGTTTTTTTCTGCTCCTGTTCTTACAAGGCAGCTATGGGAGTATTGGAATTTTATGTGGCAGTGCTTGGAAATCTGCACAGGCTCTTTGGGTCTCAAGAGCTGTGGCAGGAGGATTGTGTTTGGCCCCACTGCATTTTTGATTTGGATGTGCTAATGTCGGGTGTTGATGGCTGCAGGGATGGGCAAAGACCAAGGAAGAATGAGATGTGAAGGACAGAGGCAGCCATGGCAAGATGATGTTGGCTCCACTTGTAGTAGGATCTTTGGAAAAAGTAAGGCATGTAAACACCTGAGATGCTGTCTAATGGATACTTCAGGTGCTATAGAGAGTTCTTGTGAATAAGAAAGTGTTGTCTGACAGATGCCGCTTTTTTTTTTTTTTTTTTTAAACTATTGCTGTGAAAGAGACCCCTGGCAAGATCTCTTTTGTCTTATTCATATGCAGAGCTTTGAAGATACTAAGTGCTGCGCAAATCCTGGATTGCATTTTTTATTTTCTTGGTTGGGCAGTCTTCATCCTTATGTGGATGAATTTGATATGGAGCTTCAGCTCTGACCTCAACCGCTATTATGGTGTGTTTAGTAATAATCATTTCTATTGCAGTGGAACTCAGTGCCCTCAGGTGGGTAGGAGCCCTGTTCCCCTGGCAGGGTGCAAACATGTAATGAGAAACTCAGGGTCAGACTCTTAAAATCATTTAAAGCTAAAGCACTTCTGAAAATCTGACTTATGGTCCCTGCCCCTGCAGCAAGGGAAAGAGCAAAAAGAGGAACAGTTTTCTGGGGGATGGAGGATATGAGTGACCACAGAGGAATGCCAGCCTTACAGGGGGTCTGAAAGGAGGTCAGTGGCCTGATTTCTGTGCCTGGCTGCAAGGGGCAGTGCTGTGGCAGCACATGGAAAGAGTGTGTGGGGGCTGTTCACCAGTGGTGTTGCTGAGTCAGAGTATTGTGAACCATGGCGTTAGTCTATCTGAATGCAAAACTTGTGCTTATGTCCATCAAAAAAATTAGCTGATGGGGATACCAGCCTGGCTGTTGTCAGCCAACACTTCAGCGAGGTGCTGGGATGGAGCTGTGGGACGAGAGGGTGGAAGGTGCCAGGAGAATATCCCATGCAGCAAGGACAGGGCTGGGAGCACAGTGATGCTTGTGGAAGAAGTGGTGAAAAAAAGTTGATATTGGTGTAGGTAAGAGATTGGGGGAGAAGTATCATTCACAGCAAGGCTGGCTCACAAGGAGGTAGGAGTTATTTGAGCAGATGGGAGGATAGTGGCATTTCCACAGCTAAGTCATATAGGTCTCTTTAAAATTCCACCCCACACTGTGAAAAGATTTTGTTTTGAAAGATGCAATGAGTTGTCCCTGAGCAAAACCAGGAAATGTGCACAGCTCCTATACAGTGCCTTTGGTGCTAGAGGCAGAGAACCAGCATTTGGGAAGGAGGTGGGTGCTTGTTTTGGGTGCATGAAGAAGGGGGACAGGATGAAGGGAGCATCTGTGAAAAGGAGGATGAGAACGTGGACCAACTGGCCAGGAAGATTTTCTTAGCAGCAATGCATTGGATGCCCCTGGGGCAGCTTGTGGGGCAAAAAAATGGTACCTTTACTTCAGGCAGTTCGTGCAGGATGAGTGCCTGCTGCTGCTCGCTCCCAGGAAAGAAGTGTCAGTACAACGTGAGTGGATCTGATTCTGTGCACAACACTTCTGCAGTCATTCTTTTATGTAACAATGTGACTTTTATTTTTGGGAAAAGCAAGATCAACGGGTGTTCAATCCCCCACACTCGTAGCAGAACTGGTACTAGTCTTCCTTGGAAACTGGATATGATTCTTTTCAACGAGGGCATTGCTGAATCTTGAGGGTTAGTCTGGGGGTGAACAGGAGGTATAAAAATAAATGTCTGTATCTGAGTTGGGCGAGGAATCTTCTTGGAGCTGGTTAATTATGTTGAGTCCCCAGCTTTTTTCCCCAGTCCCCCTGCTCCGCAGTCCTGCAGGATGCCAGGAATCAGGCAGAGCGCTTTTCCAGCACAGATCGGCTCGCTGCGCTGTACTGCCTGCTCTCGTAATGCCGAAGGAGTGCGTTTTGTCTTTAGTCAGATTGGCTCCATCGGTTCGTATTTCCTTCTGAATGGATAATAAAGTGGAGAATCATTTCGAGGCGAGGAGTGTTGGTGCGCGAGGGAAGAGGAGAGGCTGCTTTTGTGAGGAGCTAGGCAGTAAGCAGCTGACGAGGAGGAGTAAAGTAGCAATAGCTGCACAGCTTTCTCTCTGCCTCTGAAGTACAATATTTTCTGTTGAGTCACAACTGAAGAGAAGGATGAAGTTTTAACTGTACTTAGTACTGCCTGAGACAGGGAAAAGATGCGCTGTGGCAGTGAACTAAAGAATTTCTGTTGAGGGATGTTCCTGGAAGCTGACAAGATTTCTGCATTTTTGGCTTTTACATTAATTGGCTTCTGCTGATTTTTTTTTTCTTTTTGCATTTTTAGTAGCTGTTTGCATTTTTCTCCCCTTCAAAACATGCCTTCAACTTTACGTGATTTTTTACCCTAGTGCTGCCATGGAACGGGATACTCTCGGTGCCTTTAACGTTGCTTTCCCTAATACCTGAGATGGGACAGCAACATTACGTTGATAATCTCCGTAGTGAAAGTTCATTATCTGGTGAACCTTTAACAAGATTAGGAATCCTTCAGGACTTGTCTTTTCTATGAGAACAAGCTATTGTATTCTGTAGTTTCCTATTAATTCTATACCTTTCCTTTACATTTTAACCTTTTATTTTATTTTGAAGCAGCAAGGTAAGTGAATGATTGGAACAAATGAAGTGGCTGGGTATAAAATGCAGTAACCAAGGAGAATTGTTCTTGATTTTTAGAGTGGGCTGTATGTGTGTGTGTGTTTACTTTAGCAATACAATAGCTCCATTGGAAGCTGTCTGGATTTAAACACGTGCTTTGTAAAAACAATTTACTCTTAGTATGTTCATTTGTATGCTCTATTTCTTAGTTTTTGTGTTCACCCGTTAGACACTAATTGTAGATGTCTTATTGCTGATATAATTGAGGTTGTGTCTGTTTACTTCTTATACTTTTCTGTTAGGAGGGTTTGTATCTCAGCTGGAATTTGACATCAAAATCACTATGTGAAGAAGAGTTAAAGAGAAAGGGATTTGGGGATAATTTAAATTTGATCACTTGAAAAGTAAATAGCATGAGAGTAATTAAATTACTGGTTTGATTCGTCCTTAAATGTCACTTAAAACAGGCATCCTTTTAACCCAGAGTATTTGTCATTGGCCTGATTTCCTGTGCTGAGAAAAGCTTGTGAGCTGATGAGATGAAACGACTGGCATGCAGGAGCGATGAGGATGCTGTACAAGCTCGTGAATCAGAGCAGATGGTGTGACTGTTTCATATATCTTTTCAGTTTGCGTTCCTTTTATACGGGCAGCTTTCTTTTGCTAATGGAGCGAGCCTTTGGGGGATAAACATCAAGACTTAATATGGAGTGCTAAGGTCTTCTGTCCTCAAGATGAAAACGAGAAAGCTTATAGAAACAAAGCTGCAGTTTTAGCCCAAGAGGATTTCAGTTGCTGAGTGCTGCAGTTTAGCAACATGAGCTGGAAAACCCTAATTATTCCATCAGCTGCCTACATTACCTTCACCCAGCCTGGCTGAACGCTGCCGAGTGTGTGCTCCGAAGGAGTGCGGGACAGGTCAGAAACAGCGAGATCACGTAGCACCAGTCTGTACCGCAGCTGTTCTAGCACTGCCCTGACAACAAAAGTTGGATCTCCTAGTTGGTCACCCTGGGTTGGTGAGTGCTGCCTGTCCCTCCCCTACCTGAGTGTCCCTGTGAGCTCAGGTACCGTTACCTGGAAAACCAGCTCCAGACCTCCTCAGTGAGTAATCAGAGTTTTGAGAAAATTTTCAGGGGTGAGTTCTGCTCAGAAATGCCGCACTTGAAGAGTTCACTCTATTGCTTCAGCACTGGGTTGTAAATTGGATTACAAGTAGAGGAAAGGTACAACATGTTCTGTTTCTGTTAGTCAAGGCAGAGTTCTTAGCATCCTTCAGCACTTTCATAATGGGGCACGCAAACCTTATTTAAAACAGAAGTACTGGGTTTGTACTGGCAGTGCTGTCTGTCTGCCCTCAGTTAGAGGTAGCTAAATAGTCAGAAATCTTTCCCCAAAGCCTAGCAGACATTTCTACAGCCCTAATCCCAAGGCCAGCTAACTTGTCAGCTGGCTCCAGTGCTTATGCTTCAGTTCTTAGTGCTGTTTTCTTTAAACAAAAAGTTGGTTCTTGCTCCTGGCTCATCTGTTCAATATAATACTTGATCCTTAGGATGCTGATTTGGAAAAATGTACTTTAAGGAATAGCTAGTGCTTTAGGTTGTTGTGGGTAAACGACTTACTGATTGATTGAGCTGTGTACAAAACCCTCATGCTCTGGAAATAAGAGGGCTGCTGAACTTAATTGCTTCTCAGTTTGCTGTTAAACTGTTGATAGCTGCTGCTCAGGTTTTGTATTTGCTGCCAAGGAGTGAAGTAACTTTACATAAAAATGACAGAAGCAGTTGTGATTTCTTTTCTTTTTTTAGCAATTATCTTTTTCGCCTTTTTCTCAGCACTGACTAGTCTCAAAACTAGGTAGGTGCCTTAGACTTAGCTTGCTGCCAGCTAGGCATGAGCCTTGCGCTTCCACGGTCAGCAGCTTCCAGCCTGTGCCTCCCTCTGCACTTGGGGACAACCCCTATTTCTGTCTCTGGATGTCACCTTTTCTCAGCCACCTGGTAATGACAGACCTCATTTGTTACTGCAACTGGTGCATCGCTATGCCAGCCACTGCTGCTTTTAGCTTGCAGAAAAAGCTGTGATAAAAAGATGTGGCTGCAGAGGGAATCAGCATGTCTCGAAGAATGGCGGGGCTGCCTGGTGCCGAGGTGCTCTCTGGGGGCTCCCAAGACAGCTGAACTTAAAGGCCTGAACATCTCAATCCGTCTCCATCTGTGCTTACAGAAGTGATGCCAGGTGGATGACCGACATTAGTCACATTTTACTGGAAGCTGAGAGACACTAAGCAACTTTTGTGGTGTCCCCTATGTTTGTAGGTGGTATTAAGGAGTTAAGGCAGGGTGTACTATCTCCTTGCTGTACTACATAATGATACACTTTAATTACATTAATTAAATTTCATGCTGTTTTGTAACATTTTTTTTTTATACCGGTAAATGCACTTGCAACACTTTAGTGGCTGTTTTGTCGTCATTCTTAGTGATTTTTATTGTTCCTTCACTTTGTAGCTACACTGATAACTTGCTGGTACAGCAGAATATTATTCAGAGGTGTTTTTTGTCTCATTTGAATGTCCTTGTGTAAAAGGTAAGAAATAACTGATGTGGGAGGTGCAGAACTGTGTAATTCATTCAGCCAATATGCAGTGTTCCCGGGATCGGTTTTCCACCATGAGGGTGACTGAGTGGCCAAACCTGACCTTTTGTCACATCTGCCAAACTGCTTTGGAAAGGTTTTTAAGTGTGTTTTTTTATAAAATACGGCAGGCAGGAAGGCTGACTTTCATTGATGACAGCATTGAAGTGTTCTGACGCAGTTTTTTGCTCAGCTCTATTAGAACAAATCTGTAGATACGGATGAAACCTGGAAAACATCATCGGAAGTGCTTAAAAATTTCAGAGAGTTCTACAAGCAGAGCTGGGATGTGGTTTCACGGATTGTGCAGTAATTCCTGAACAAGAACCTAGGTTGAGGCTTGGCTGCGAAGGGACTGTGAAAGTGTTACCAAGGGACTGTAATAGTTACTTTGCTCACATTGTTTTGTTTTTAAACGAATTTTCATCCTTCTGTAACTACTGTCTTTTCAACAGCGTGGATGTGTTTCCTCTTTAACCCACCGTGAAGTGCTGTGTGTCGCTTCTGCACCTTACTTTTAGCAGAAACATCCTGAGGTGAACACATTTTTCAAGAGAATGTTTTGTTCTCCAATCCTGCTGCTCTTCACCCAGCATCGCTCAGCTCAGTACCTTACTGTTGCGATAATTCATGCCAGGACTCAAAAGTCAGAGGTTTTGTTAATTATCAGGAGAAGGTTTGAAAAGAGACACATTCTCAGAAGCAGGCAATAATGCCATATTTAGGTATGATCCAACCCAAAATTAAATCTAATCATGTTAATTAGAAAATTGCATGTTCACTTCCAGAAGTCATACATCAGCAAGGCTGGTGGTAACCCTTCGTAAGTCTGTCAAGCCTTGTTGTTAGGATCCTTTCAGCAATTAATGTGCTCAAAAATGCTATAATATTCCCAGGAAGAGTCGATGTTTTAGCATGCAGAGTGCTGGGGCGATGTTGCTATGGCAGCCTTAGCCATGATTTTTTTCTCATAATGCCAAAACCTTTTTTTTCCTCAGAACATCCTGCATTTTGGTTATTGGTATTCTTCATGTTTAAATGGTTCTTTATAAAGTAGCAATACCATTTGTCAGTCATTCTATTGCTTTTCCTAATGTAATGGCTAGTACAGGTAATGCAATACCACTGTGTGTGGAAGATACTGTAAATATAATCTAAAAGACTTCAGTCAGTGGCATGACTTGATAGCCAGAGAGGCTGCTGTGAAATGTTTTTTGATCATAGTTAATTGTTTTTTATACTTCTTTGCCGGTGACTGAACATTACATGTATCCTGGGGTACCAACACCTTCTAACATGATGGTACAGGGTAAACAAGTCTCAGTATTTCCTTAGTGTGATGAATACCAGACAGCTGGTAAGAAGAGAAACCAACCTTATTTTAGGAGAGGATAAAGGACACAGAGGTTGTGTTTCCACCCTCTATTCTTCCACTTGACTGCAGCCAGCTCACTGCTGCGTGGGGCAGGGCTGAAGGTACCGCAAAGCTGCCTTTGTTTTCAACCACGCTTGTCCAGTGGCTCACAGAAGTGAAGATGCTGAGGAAGTTGGGGAGCATAGAAATGGTAGTATGTGTTCATGCTGCTCTTCAGTTTGCACACCCAGAGACAGCTGTGCTGAGCTGAGCACAGAGTTCTCCTGGAGAGAAATGCCTGTTAAAAAGACAGTCAGGACAAAGCTTGTGTAGTCAGTGAGGGCTGGCAGGATACCAGAATGCAAATACTTTCTTTAAAGACTTGATTTCTTGTTAATGTGTTAATGTGACTCCTGGAGTGATTCTGGAAGAGAAAAAGTCTTCTGCAAGGATTTGCATCCAGATTAGATTTTTTTTTTTTTTTTTCCCCTCCTGGCTAAACCTGCATTAACTTTCATTGTCACTTTGCCTGTCTGTGCTACAAAGCAGCATGACCCTGCCACTTGTGACGTTAGAGGAATAAGGGATCTTTATAGGGGATAAGTGACTGCAGAGCACCTGGTCTGGAGTAGTGGATGGGAACAGGAGAACAGAGACAGCCCTGGGTGGGGAGGAGGAGTGAAGGTGCAGGAGGACAGGAGGTGCAGCGGCACCGTGGGGCCAGCCTGCCTGATGAAGTGGGCGAATACCCAGAGCTACAGGTCTGGGCACAGGTCTGGGGTGGCAGAAGGTGGGGAATGGAGGGAGGGAGACTGTGGGAGAGGTGCAAAGAGGGTGATTCTCTTACCTGCCTCTTGGCATTCCTGTAAGTGGGCAGTGTTTTGCTCTTTGATGGAAATGGAGATTTCATTTTTCATTCATGGGTTCACTTCCACCCACTGTAGGGAGAGGTAGAGAGGCTTCCCTCTGGGCCAGAGCTGCCGTCGTCCTGTTCTGCTCTCGCCTTGTTCCCAGCCCAGGAGGAAACAGTTTCTGTCCCCTTTGGGGCAAGCTGGAAAGGTATTGCTGGTATATGAAATCCAAGATTTTTTTTTTTTTTTTAAATCTCTAATGAAATAAGTATTTCTCTATATCTATGTATACATGTACATACATACATACATACATACATACACACACACCGCAAACACTACATATATAAATAAAAATGGCAGTGTTTGCACTAAGATGCCTGCTTGGGAACAGCTGCAGTCCTGCAAGTAAATGTTCAGCAGGAAAAAGCTTTCTGTGTAACAAACTGCTGCTGTTGAGTGTTGCAGCAGACAAAGGAAATGAGAGCAAACTCTGTCTTGAATTGATTTCTTTTTTTAAACTAAAATGATCATTAAGCCCCTCTGGTGCCTTGAAAGCCGCTTGGAAGCGTGATGGACACTGAGCTTTCTGAGAGAATCCTTGCACAAGCATGTGTAGGCTTTCCTCCCAGCACTTGGGGTTCTGTCTGCTAGAAAAGATTTGAAATTAACATCTCTGTGTGTTACTACCCTCAAGCAACACGTGTAGGGAGCCACAACTGTAGAGCTTTTCTTTTTGTCTGCCATTGAATTCTAGTGCTTGCTCTCTAAGGGTTCACTTCTAATACTGATACAAAAGTAGTTTTCTGGTGTTAAACACCAGTTAGCCAATCAAGTGAAAGGGAAACTGTGTAAGTGGTGGAAGAAGAGAGCCTGATCAAATATTTCTTAGGTCAATCCCGTTCCATGAGGGATTATTTAGATAAGAAAGACATTAAAAAGAAAACCTGATCTTTATGGACCAATGGTCTGAGAATTCTGTAAAATTCTATAAAATGTTTTCTTTAAGAAGGTGACAGTCAATTTCAGAGAAATTTGTTTAGCCTACACAAGGGCAGGTATTGCCTTTGGTATGGAAGTTCAGCTAAGATGCTGGATGATGGGGCTTAAACCTGAAGCACAGATGCAGCCTCCTCCATTATAGAATATTAATTAGTATTTAGAATATAAATTAGTATTTGCAAATGCTGCTTCCTCCAGATCAAAACCCACTCTCTCCTTCCCTGCCCCCAAAGTGAAACAACAAAAATGAAAACAAAATATTCTCCATGATGAAAATGCTCACTAAGAGAAAAATGGTTGTGGTAGTGTGAATGGCTGTCAGGTGGAGCTGGAGGATGTGTTAGGGTTTCTGCACTGCAGCAGCTTGGCATCAGTGCAGGTGTCAAAACTTTGAGTTAATGCTTTGAAAATGGGAATCGTTGTTTGATGTCTGAAAGAGGCACCAGGTGAAAGCTTCTGTGAGCTCTGGAGCTGGCCCTTGGGCAGTGAAAATGCTTGGAGTGAGTTTGTAGGGCCTTAGATCATGGCCTTAATCCAGTGCAAACAGACCTATTGTAGTGTTCAGTCCTCTGCATGGCGTGTTTGGGCTCAGCACTTGGTCCAGCATTCTCCAGTGGGTGCTGCTGGGACAACACCTGACCCTCCCTGCAGAAGACTTCAGGGTTGCAAAGACCACGTTAGGAGAGAGCCGAGGTTACCAGACCTCAAAGAAGGTGCGAATGGAGCCGCAAAAACCATCTTGGTATGAACCGTAACACATTAGCCTTAAAACAGCTAAACCAAAACCAAGGTTAGAAACCCTGTATCTATTCCTTTTGACATGGCAGTAAACCTTCCTGCTCAAAGCTGGATGCACTTGGAAAAATTTGTTAGGCTGAAAGTTTCGTGTAATGATTAAGTTTGTGCATTTTGGAGCTTAAATTTTTTTTTTTTTTTTTTAGAACTAGGTAATCATAAAAATGAAAGGCTGTTTCTATAGGTCTTAAATCAAACAAGAGTGTGAGGAAGAATGTGTGCTTCAGGAGCAAGTCCAAATTGAATTGTCAAATTCACCTTGGTTCAAGGAGAACCTCTGTATGGGTCTCTGCCTTACTCTCTGGAGGGAAAAGCTAATTGTATGTTGCTTAGTAAGTACAGCAGTGAAGACACATGGAAGTTTTAAGTAGTTAACATAGTGTTATAATTTTTATTTTGCTCTTTACTGAGGAGATTTAAATTGGGAAAGTGATCCACTGCAAAATCTTGAGGGCTGGAATAGAAGTGACGTGCAGAATATTCATGCTGTCAGCTCAGCCTGTTTGTGCATATGCTGAGTGTGGCATATTTAACTGCAGGTTAGCTTGGGAGCTTGTAAGCTTTGAGGTTTCAGGATTTTTTTTAGTGTTAGATAGCAAAATATTAAAATAAAAATATTAAAATAGCAAACAGGTTTTACACTTAAAATCTGTCACTCAGTCTTTCTGCCATTTTACATCGCCGTGCAATTCTTGTGGGATAGCTGGTACTGTGCCAAGTTAAACTTGATTTCTGCTTTGGTTTGAAGCAAGAAAGGATGAGGATTGTGGACTTGAAAGGAAATGTGCAGGGATAGAATCCCTAATAATTGTCAGAATTCTGCATTCAGAGGAGTAATTAAATCTCACAGTGCACCATTGCCAGGAGCTCAGCTTACAGTAATGTGCAAACCTGGTAGAAAAAGGGAATGGCCACAGAATTTCTCTTCTTTTTTTTTTTTCTTTCTCTTTTTTTCTTTTTTCTTTTTTTTTTTCCTTTTACTTTGTTGGGTAGAAGAGGAAACAAGGAACACATTTTGACAAAGAAGGACCTGATCTGGGGAGGTGGCCAATACTAAGGCGATGTCTGTATACTTTAAATAGCACATTCTCTTTCTGCCTGCTTTTATGTGGATGCTGGGGTTTTTATTCTGCTGCTTTAAGTTACTTTGGCTATTTCTGTCTGAACCAAACTGTGTTTTTTCCCCTCTTTCGGTAGCTGCTTCATGACAGAATAAAAACTGGATGTGAGTTGTGCATTGGGAAGTGATTGATGTGTGCTTGTGCAGCTTGTAGCACTATGAGAAAGACAGGTGCAGCTGCTGATGATGTTTACTAGAAGTAGATTGAAAAAGCAAGAAAATGAAATTGTGCTTCACAGACAACCTGTTGTAAAACTGTGGGGCAGGAAGCAATTCCGGAAACAAAAATTCCACTTCTTTCGGCGGGACAAAATGAAGAGGCTTCTTCAAGGCCAGGTAGATGAGAATCCAAACCATGCTCATCACTGCCAGCTCTCCCCGGTGGAGATTGAAACGGACATGTTTGTTTGTGGAGTAAAGAGGAGCTCTGCGAGCACTGAATTTTCCACTGCTGGAGGGGACTTTCATCAGGATGGAGGAGGTGACTCCAAAGGAGTGAGTGAAGTGTGTGTTGGTGAGGTGGAACTGAACTGGGATGGCTATGTAAAAATACCATGCTCGATACAACAGAACAAGAAGGATTTGCAAGGAAATTCTTCTGATGGTACAATGCAGACCTCTTCTGAAAGAAAGGGCAGAGTGTCTGAGGGGCAGGACCTTTCTTCCCTGAGCATTACCACGAGCTGGAGGGAGGTAGCTGAAAGGCAAGGGTGCTTTCCCCAGGAAAAACCAACTGCATACAAGAGTCGTAGAAGGCAATCAAGAGATCGTTCAGCTGATGTGGTTGATTACATTGTTAAAGAGCTCCAGGGAATAAGTCGCATCCAGACAGAGATTGCAGAGCTCCGGCAGCACCTCAACTTGATAAAAGGCTCTGTGGATGAAGTCTCCACCTGCGTGGATACGGTCTTGAGTGAGATAGAAGGCCTGCAGGGTGGTTCCACTGGCAAACCCCAGGGTACACATGCTCGAGAGCCAAGTAGGGAGGTACGCAAGGAGGAACCAGTATTATATTTTTATGGCATCCCAGAAAAAGAGGGTGAAAACACAGTTGAGCTTATCTGCAGCTTCTTGTCTGAATATCACTGTTTCAATGGTATCCAGTGCAGTAAGTATATAAAAGATGCGTATAGATCAGATATTGGTACAGGGAAGCCATTAACGCCAAGACCAGCAGTTGTGAAACTTGTCAATTGTGAACAGAGAGACTTTATTTTACAGAAATCTATCCTTCTGCAAAGCTCAGGGGTCCGGATTGCTACCAGTGAAGACCAAAAGTGGCAGAATGGCCAGAGGGGCCGCAAGACGGATTCGGTCTCGTCTCAGTCTGGCTTCAAAAAAAATCATCACAACTCAGTGAATCCTGATGCAGCTCAGAGAACTGATACAGCTGGGCACCTTCAAACAGACTCATGCCAGGTTAAGTATAAAGGCACGAGCAGGAAAACACAGTGCGTAGGGGAGAGACTTGATTCTGTGCAGAAGTCAACCTTGACTAAGAAAAGCAACCTGATACCTGAAACTGGGAAGGAAGCACAAACAGTAAGCTGCAGTGATCAGCCTTCAGATGATGGTGACATTCACCAGGCCCTTCATAAACCTCTACAAAATCCTCAGGTGACCAATTTGGCCAAAACGAGTGATGGAAATTACTGCTGCTCATCTGAATCTTTGGGCCATGCAAGCCAGATGTGTGCTTCAAGCAATGGTAGTGAGCACAGGCTTCACACTGAAAGCATCACTGAGAATTGTTCTTCCCTTCTAGATAAAGATGAGGGGATAACTGCAGAAGAAATTGAAATAGACTGTGATACCCCATGCAAATTTACCAGTGTGGAGAAAGTTGATATTCAAAGAGAAGATGTTTCTAGTGGGGTGACAACTGTTAGCTATGATCATACAACAGATGACATGGCTGATAGTAGTGACAGCTTGAAAGATATGATCCAAATGGACCTGAATGATCAAGATCCAACTGATCAGGTCTTTAGGGATGTTCTGGAAAATTCCCAGTATTTCCTTGACCATTCCCGGGATAACATTGATCTTGTAGACATGAAGTTTTACACTAATAAGCTTGGGAAAGCTATTAATCACTTCAAGTCTGCTCTGCAGGTGGTTTTTCACAAACTGGATACAAGTGATTCTGAAATCCTTTTGGAAAATGATAGTGGTTTACAGATGGATGATGACAATACACTTATGCTGACCAGCTCAGGTATGTGTGGCAGCTCTGACAACTTTGCAGAAACCCCTCCTAGTCAGTCCTCCGAGAGCCAGGCAAACACAACTGTCACCAGTGAAGCATCCGCTCAGGTGCAGTTTGTCCCTTCCAGTCTTTCCTCTGTTCCACATGAGCCTCCTCTTTCCAGTTTGATGCCATCATCTGACTGTGAAATCCCTGCTGGGCAGTGCTCACCTCCTGAGGAGCCTGGAGGAGATGTGAACTCTCTGCCTGAACAAGCAAAGGAGTGCAGACCCATGAGCCTTGACAAGGTGTGCGCAGAGACCATCTACCTGAACAAATGCATCAACAATTTCAAAAACGTGCTGAGGGAAAAGAGACAAATGCGTAGGAGGCTCTTAAAAGAATTAGCACAGGAAGGAAACTGGATTTCTGCTGAGGAGACAAATTCAGGTAAATTAAAAAAAAAATGTTTTTAAGGAGATGTCAAAATCTGATATTTGTGCAGCCAGTAGCCAACACCTCATTTTGTGGGTGAACAGTTTATTACAAGTTATGAGCAAATAGTTACAAAGGCAAGTACACAGGCTGTGCAACAGTACTGACCAAAAAACCCTAAAAATTATTGTGTAACACACTGAAATGCAAGTTAGCAAGCTTCACCTCTTTTTTTTTGGGGGGGGGGAGAGGGAGATTTGCAGTGCATCTTCAAAATAGCAGGTGTTAGGGTTTTTCATCATAATTCGTGACTTGGTTTCTTGTTAAATATAATAGTTAAGACATGTGATAACAAAGTGTGCATTTGAGCTATAAGTAGCCAGATTTGCAGTTTTGGGAGTTGAGTGGATCCAGACTTCAAATGGCTGCATCACAAAGTGGGAGTTCTCAGTGTTTAATCACTGCTAGATGTTATCCTAGTAGAGACCTTTAAAAATAAAAATAAAAATAAGTTGAGACCTGTGTTTTGGTGTTGTTTCCATAACTTGTCCACAAGATGAGAAATTTTTTATTTCTGTGGAGCTACATCACTTATTGCCAGCACAGATAATGAAGTGTTTGACCACAGCAGATGTGAGCTGATACAGCGGTGGAACAATGCTGGTTAACACATTCCTAAGAATGTGGGAGATGGAAATGACCAACATGGTTTAATGGGCCATGTTTCGATAGGCCTTCATTTGGTAAAACCAAACCTAACCTTCAAATATTGATCCATCTGCCCCCTCCCTCTCCAGGCAGTGAGAAAACTTTCTCAGTGTCATCTCTGTCCAAATCACTACACAGTTAAGGGAAGAGGCTTGACTGTTTGGAGTGACAGATATTGGAACTACAGCTTGAAATAATCACATCCTTATTTTAAGCCTCCCTGTATCAAATATTTTATTTGCTTTTCTCCTTGCGACAAGGAAAGGTAGTCAGAATAATCAGAGTGCTCTTCTTCCCATTGAAAGAGTTGTCTCGCTCCAAGTGTCTTCTCCAGTGACAGTGCTTTCACTGTGAAGAAACAAGCTGTCAATCCATATTTGACTTCTGTACCAGTGACCTTCCCAGTTACAGAGATCATAAAGCTTGTAATCCACTCTTCACTTTCTTTTGTAGGAGGTCCTTAGTGTAGAGCCAATTCAAACAAGAGGCTTTCAATGAATGAAACACTAGGATTTGTTAGCAGGCTTGGCACAGGTATTTACGTAGTTTTGTTTCAAGAGAATGTTTAGATTACCAAAGTATAGATAGTACAGATGAAACTGATTTTATTTTTTTAATTCAGAAATTTGTTAATTTTTTTCTTTTTTTTGAGTAGTGTTTGCATAGCGCTCAAGTCCTGGACATATGTCCTAATTTTAGGACCCGAGGGAACAGACAGTGGTTTGGATTATCATTTGCCACAGTTCAACTAAAGTATTGAAATAACCTATTTCTGAATGTGAGAGGAGGCTGCTCATCTCAGCAGAGTTTGAGCAGTCCAGGCATGTTCACAAGATGATAAGTAGCCAGAAGAGTGAGGAGGAGGAGGCGGATGACAGCTGGACTTTGGTGCCTGAGATCTGGCTTCAGTGTAGACTGACATTCCCCGGTTCAGTTCTCATGGACATCATCTAGTGATGTGACAAAGTTGATGCTTGCGTAACACTTGTGTAAAGGCATATCCATATGGTAGAAGTTACAACAGTAAGTATGGGGTGAAACCACTATGTAGGAAATGTGCTCTGAGAGACAGGAGTCTAAAGGAGTCAAGGGTAGTGGAAAACAGTGGATAAGGGATGAGAAATGGGAGACAACTTGGAAGAAACCCTGGAAGAGATGTCAGGAATCAAAGCGAGTGAGGCAGGGAAGCTGGGAAGAGCAGGACTGTCCGGAGTGGAGGTCGAGGGACGTACTCAAAGCAGCAGTGCTCGCCAAGGAAGCAGTGGGTAAATAACCACTTGGTGGTAGCCAGAGTGAGAGAAGGGGATGACAGTATTGCCAAGGGCTGCAGAGCAGGGCCAAATTAATTATAGACTCATTCAGTTTGAAATAAGGTTGTTTTGACATGCATTTTCTGAGAAAGTGAAGCAACATTTTTATGTGCTTCTTCACTGTACTCAAAATAAATTTGATCCAAGCTCTTAATTTCTTCCTTTGGAAAAAGCATCATACTTGGAATGCAAGGTATGCATCTGAAAGGTTGTTGGTGTGCATTTTTCCCCAGCTGCAGATGAGTGTTTATGTCTTACTTTAAAAATACAATTTGTTCTTCATAGGCTTTTACGTCCCTGGGTCAGGTCTATTGAAAACCCAGTTCTGCCTGCTGGCTTTTTTGATTCTGAGCCTGAACCACTGTATTACTCAGGTCTGCTTGAAAGTTCAGTCCAAAGTATTTTATTAAATGTGTTTGGTAGCAGACTGCAGCAAAGGAAGGGATGATAACTTTGAAGGTGTTGGTAAATCTGTGTGTTTTGGTGAATCAGAGATGATGCACTGGCATAAAGGTTTAAATTCTTTATAGTTGTATGCAGATGTAAATTACTGGAACAATTTGGAACTTGGTAGATACATGTAAATAATTGTGTGTTTAATTTGAAGTCGAAAGATAAACAAAATATTTCCTGCAACTCTGGGCAGGCTTTTTTCTTTTTCTCAAAACGTTAAAAAAAAGCTTAAGTGAAGATGAAGATAATTTGACTTCGTGTATGTTTAAAAAAAGCCCTGAAATGGTATAGATTTTTGTAGATGCAAATTGACTACTCCAAAGTGGAATGGTGAAAGAATTCTGTGATCAGGGTTTAACCAAGTTAGTCACCATTGATGATGCTGTGAGCACACCTCCTGCAATGAGACATAACCAGAAAATCTTAAATCTTTGTCTGCAGTTGCTCAGAGACTTGCCAGACTTGATATTTGGCCTGTAACTGTCCCTAACAGCTTTAAACCAAAGGGGCTCAAAAATCAAAGATATGCATGGAATTTAAGCCAAAATAATCTTTTTTTTTTTTTTGCCCCAAAAGGAGTTTAATGCAAGATTCATTGCACTGTGTTTTTATAAAAATAAGTCTGACCTATATTTGAGAAGCTCCAGTGCCCTCAGGACTTAAAATTTGGCAGTGCTAGTCTGCGTCAAAGATTTATCTGTGGAAAATCAACCCCAAATGAGCGAAGAGAATAAGCCTTTGAAAAAAATATGTAGTTTGCATATGCTTGCTGGTAGTTGCTACAGTTGGGCTGTTGTGCTGCCAGAGACTCCATCTGTCCTCGGTGTTTTCCAGCCGGGGGCTAGAGCAGGGCTTTCCCTGCTCGGCATGACTGGGAGCCATGGCAGACCTGATCAGGGACACTAGTCCAGGTCTTCTGCGCTCTGAGACTTCATGGGTGACATCGGGAAGGAATCTGGTTCAAATACAAAGGAAATAAAAACACAAGAATAAGGGGAGTCTGGATCTGCCCGGGACACACTGAAACAACCCCAGGGACCAAGTCAGGAGAGACAGGGCTTGGCCTTGAAGGGTCTGGGGTGACTTTGCAAGGAGGACAGAACCAGGGCGCTTGAAGTGGAATTGGGGCTGCCTAGGCGAGAAGGTTTTGCTTAATAGAAAGGGACAGGCAGGAGGATGATATAGAAAACCACTGTTGACGAGAACAGTCAGACGTGTCTGTGCCCAAAAAACCATGTTCCTGTCTGAGTCTGGGATGGACCCCGAGTTTCCTCAGCGTGGGCAGGTCTGTGCAGAGCTGACTGTCAAAACACAGCCCTCCGGGAGCACCGGCTGTTGGGCAGAGGGCAGCAGCACGCTGCCACTTGCCTTTTCTCCTCCATTAGCTCACTGAGGAGAGGCCGGCAGGGTGGTCCATCCGGAGGCTTTCCTCCCTGCTCAGGATCCATGTGGGCATGTCTTAAGGTGGAAAGCGGGGTTTTTATTTTAGCTACAATCCAGTGCTTCATTTGCTAAAGTAATTCGATTTCTCCTTAGTGATTGAGTTAAAATAGCTTCTCTATTTTCCTGTCAGTGATTGCATGTGTGTAATTACACCCATATAGACAGTAACTTTGAAAACTATTTTAGCTTTTAAACCAATTTGAGTGGCCCCTGTTGCCATGAAGATATTCCTTCCCCTCCATCTTTCATACGCAAATGAGTAATATGATTCTTCTATGCAGATACAGAATTATCTGATTGGAAGACTTAAAAAAATACCATGTCTGTACCGGAAGTTTTGAGTATGACTCTCATATAACTTTACTAGTCTTGAAATTGCCTATCCATAAACATGAGATTTAGTGTAGGAGGCTTCTGGATTTTTTTTTTTTTCTCAGAGGAGAATTGCCTAGATTTATGAAACCAGAAAATATCTCTCTGCATTATGGTATTTGCAAAAGCAAAATGTGTTCCGTGGGAGCTACCAGTTTCCTTGTAATGGGCAAAATGTACAGGGGGCGAGGAGGGAAGGAGGGGGAATGCTTCAGATGCAGTGGATACAGTCTGGGGGAAACGGAGAACAAATCTGTTCCTCTCCGTAATAAATACAGGTTCTCTTTCCAGTGTGGTAAAGAGCAGCTCAAATTCTGTATTAAGATTACCTGAAATTCTTGAGTAAATAAAACAGGAACTGTAACTCTAAAAATGAGCTCTCAAAAGCGTATGTTCTAATGCTTCTGCAGTTATGGATGGAATTTGATTACTTTAACTCAAGATTAATTGGTAGAGATTAATTAACTGGTGTATGTCCCAGGAAGCACATGGGAAAACTCTCCACTGCACAAATGTTTTGTCAACTTGTGGCAAATGTTTACTCCACTTTCTGAAATCATTTTGCAGACCTCATGGCAGAAATCTGGTCTATTAACTTTTGTTCCTCTCCTTCTTCTCTTTTTTTTTTTCTTCGCAGAAGGGGGTAGAGGAGAGCTCCAGGTTGTACATGTTGTCCCTTGTAACCAGCATCTCTTTCTGAAACTCCTGTGTGTGCATGCCTTGTCTTCATGTAGCCAATTGCTCCCGCTGAGGCGCTGAGATTCAGTTTAGTGTGTTATGGTTATCAGAGGAATTGTTAACACTGTGTATGAGTTAAGAGTCTGTTCAGTGCCTATTACCTTGTACAAAGAGGAAAACATGAATGCTTGGAGTGATCTCCTCCCTTCGGTGCTCTGTGGGGTGTGTGTAATGTGCACAGGCACCACGTTGGCAGAGTACAAATTGTTTATCTTGTCTTTTCCAGTCCTCCACATTATAAATCTTGTTTAAACCAAGTATTTCCTCATTTTTCCTCAGTTGTATTATTTCATTCCATCTCTGTCTGGTTGGTACACTTGCAGCAATTGAAGTCAAAAGTACCACTATGGGCTATAATATTGAGCCTAAGCAAGGCTGTGGATGCTGGTAGGTGTCTGCTGTAGATGCTGTAGCTAGCTACAGACTGCACTTTGCTTGGAGCAGGGCTGTGCGCCCCATGGGAAGGGCAGGACTTTTCCCTTAATACCTACAGCTATTCCCTCTCCACTCGTGGACCGTTTGCCACTCTGCTTGTCACCCTGTGGGCAACAGGTAACTCTTTCCTCCTAAGAGGATCCACAGAATTTTGATATATACTGCTGTATATCATCTTAGTTTGTATTTGCAACTGTTCCTCACGTAGAGAAATTTCTGGCTGTTGGATTCTCAATTTACTTTGTTGTTTTCTGAATATATGCTATGTGGACTCAGCGCCTGCCATGCTTCTGTCTCTGCCTTGGTTGTATGAATCAGGCTAAATCAGCTTCCTGGAGCAGGCTGAACATTGCATGGCTTTTGGGCTTCCATGCAGATCTTGCCCTTAACAGTTCAATAATTTTTGTATTTCTAACCTTTATTGACCTGTGTATCAACAAATTTGTTTCATTCTTACTGGCAAACGTCTGTCCATTAATGCTTTTTTGGGAATGCAGATATCCAGTGTCAAATATTGGTGTCAAATCCTGTTGTCTTCTGGCTTCAGTGCAAAAACATTGCAGCCTCCTTTAAGCTGCTCATCTGGCAGCTGGAGAGCTGGAAGATACATGAGGTGGAAGGAGCTTCCTTTGGGGCTCTGCAGTCATTATTTAAATTGACACTGTTGCAGAATACAGTGAATTTAAAATAATCCCTTGGCTTGTTGCAGCTTTGGATTCCATGTAAAAGGAGGCACGCTCTAGTCAATGAAGACATTGAACCACAGGACCAACTAGTTTAATTGGGATGATTTAGATCAGTCTGATTCTACTAATACCCCTGAAGAAATGGTCTAATTAGGCGTGACCAGAAGTTTAATTTAGACAGTGAAACATTAGCTCCTTGTTTTAGCCTGATGCAGATTAATATATAGCTAAATTGAAGTCTTTGAGGTTTAATAGTGAAGTATGGTATTTGAAAACAAGTTAAGATGATTTTCAAAACAAATAAAAAGTCATTATTGATTTTTTTTGTTATCTGTTTAAATAAAGCAGCTTTCCATGTTTTACGTCTGTTTTTTATCTAAGAGGATAATGTGCTAAACACAGTACTTAAATGTGATGGAAAGTTACATTGTTAGAAAGCCTTTTATGTGGAGAGATGGATTTATATGGAGAAGGATAACAGATCTGGGGATGTTATTCCTTTTCCTTGTGCTGCTCCAGACTTTGTGATTTTTTTTTTTAATGTGTCTCTGTCCATTTTATGGACTTTCTCATCTACAGAAGTGTGTAATTGTTTGTTCTGTCCATTGAAACACCTTCTTGTGTGTGAGATGAAACTGCAAAATTTAGAAATTGCAGCTTGGTTAAATAACTTCTCAAATTACTTGTAAGCCTAGCTGCTGCTTTTCCTGAATAAGCAAAACTACTATTAGTTTCCTTTTTAGGCTTCACTAAACATTGCCGTCCCTGTGACTAAATACTGTGCCTTAAATGATCGTGTCTGTTGACTTGTTTAATCCAGGGTATTAAATTTATGCTAGTCTCTCACTGGCATTATGTTGCTAACTGGTTCTTGGTTGATAAGAAACTTTAATTACTTGGAGAAGACCTTTCAGCAACTGATTGCAGCATGCTTTACTGTGAGTGAATATACTGCATTACTAGAGGTGACAGGCACTTCTCTGGCCGATGATATTTGCTGGACAGTAGGTATAAAACTGTCATCCCTCAGCATCAGAAATAAAAAAAAAAAAACATAGAGATGTGATGGGCTGTTTTGTTTACATCTTTGCTTCCCCATCTTTTCAGTACTGCTTTATGTCCTTACTGGAGATTTAAAAAAAAAAAAAAAAAAATTCAGATTCAGACTAGTCTGGCTGCTTTCAAGGAGAGATCAATTGACAGAGCTGTGCAGAGAAGTGAAGCTTTAACCAGGAAAAGACTCTGTGACGTGCAGCACGTGCATGTCTAGGAGTTCAGTGTGTCTGCTTTCCCTTTGCCCGCCCATTGATTTCAGGAAGGACAGTGCTAAAACCTCTCTCACTTGTTCCAGTGTTCTTCTCATCTGCCCATCATTTCTTCTGCTTGCCTGGGCTCCAGGCGAGCCAGGCTGTTGTCATGGGCTGAACTCCAGTGGATTCATGGCTGGTGACAAGACCTAGAGCAGCTACTGGAGCCCTCCTGCATCCTGGTGCGAGTGCTGCCTTCAGAGGGTGGGAGACTCCCCAGCTGCAGCAAATCCACCTATAACATTGCCATTTGCCTTCTGTAAATGTAGAGGAGCGTGTGAGGTGTTCCTACCCACCACAGTGGTGTAAACTGTGGATTACTTTAACTGGCAGTCCCAGAGGTGTCTGGACCCTATTAACCCTCATGCCTGACACTTATAGGTAATGCAGCCTCTGATTTTTAGACTACATATGTCAGTGCAACGAAGGAATGCAGAGGACTTCTTGGTGACTGCCAGGCCCCTGCCACTGTGTGGTATTGTGCCATTACTTCATATATAAACTGCCCAATTTCCTTCTTTAAAACTGGTTAGGTTTGGTGTCTGCTTTTCCTTTTGAAAGGCTACTACAGAACTGTCATGGTTAGACACCTAATTTTCATCCTCCATTTATATTTAGCTGCAGTTCTTCCATGCCGTACGCTTTCCTGTCTATTTAATAAGCCCAGGAAAAGGTTCTTTTTGCTAGACTAAGCAAGCTGCCCTCGTCCTTTAGAATTGTGTTTACATCCTCATGCTGCTTTTGCCATTTTCCTGTGTGAATCCTTTTTACTTTGACACAGAATAAAAAGATTGTATATGCCTTTCTGAAGGAGTCTTGCCAGCACAGTGCAGTGGTATTTATGCTTTTATTTCTATGGAGACATTTCACTGGACAAACTCTATAGATGGTGCTCTCTCCTTACATGGCGTATGGTGGTGGCTCATGGCCAGTGGGATGACTAGAACTCAAGTCAGTTGTCACGTGCTGTTCTCCACCAAGGAACGCCTTGTGTGCTGTCAAATTCACAGCAAGCTTCAGGGCTCTGACCTTGCCGTTTGTACCACGTTTAATCCCCTGTTGTTGCAATCTTCACTGCCATCAGTTCTTTCCATTGGACATCTGAGTTCTGTATCAATAATTCTCTGGTGTTTGTCATTGGTAGATTTTATCAGCAGATCCTACTTACTCCCACTAGCTTCCTTACTGCATTGCCTATGGCTGGCTCAGCGACAGGTACTTGTTTACCCACCTTAAAGCTCCCTACTCCTTCTCAGCTTATCCGGCCTTATTACCGTCACATGGCATTGCATCAGAAGCTTTTTGTTGAAATGAAAATTCAGTTGATAATTCATTTTACAGCCTGAAGAAAAATGGTTGCTATGTCAAACTACAAATGCTTTCAAAACCCGGTGTACCCTATATGATATTTTTTCCTGTTTTCCATTTGCCTCCATGTTAATTCTTTCCTTCATGTTTGCTCTGAAGCCTTTCAAGCTGTTGAAGCCAATAATGAGCCTATGCTAATCTAGATCACATTTTCCTCTTTCCCCCACATACCTTAACTGTGGGTATTGCACTGGCTCTCCCACAGTGTTAAGGCGTCAGCCCCGGGTTTGATGGATGTCAGGTGCTGATTCTCTCAGCATTTTCTCAGAGAGAATGCTGCCTGGAGCAAATTACCTTTTTACGTTGCTTTCAGCAGGTGATGACTCCTTTTTCCACACAGCCATCACCTGCCTTGCCCCTACATCAATATTGTCACTTATTGAAAGCTCTTTTGTTTTGTGCTGTTGTACCCCGATGATTATTAATCTTGACCCTAGAGAAGCTCTTCCTCTTCTTTTCTTTTTATATGCATGTCTGAAAGGCTTGGCAAAAGTAATTAAAATTAATGAACAGAAGTACAGTTTATCTAGACTCTTGGCAATTGTTACTTGGCATGTCTCAAAATCTGGGAGATGATGGAGGTTTGTTTCCTGATCACGCTTTCTGCCCTTCTCTGCATCCACGCTCTTGGGTGTTCTCTGTTGACTCATGGCTGCCTGTAGGAAATGGGTATTGCTCAGTTAGAAAACAGCTTTCCCTGGGTCATCGTCTCCTGAAAAGAGTTCTTGATACTCTTGTGGTCTCCAGGCTGCAGTATTGGCTGTGCTATTTGTGATCCGTTAATGTCTCAAATATTGGCCACTTGTATATAGAGTATTTTGGTAAACTGATTGAAAAACCTGTTGCACTGATTCCTTTTACCAGTAAATGTTGCTACATTTATGTTTGCCATTTTCTGTCATTCAATAGAGCCAAACCAACCTGTATCACACTCGATCCGGTATAAAACATTCCGTTTTAAGATTGCTTGCTGGCCACAGCTCTTCTAAGCGTTCAAAGGCAAAGGTAGAGACATCCTCCCTTGTGTGCTCTGGAGGATGTGGCTGCATTTGTTTCATGAAATCTACTCTCTTGACCAGCATTTGGTTCAGATCGCTCCAAGGAAATGCAGGTTTCAGGCTGAGGGGTTTTGGAAGCACAGCTCGGAACGGAGATGTGCAGAGCATCATCCTTCCTGCAGAACCCTGGATCCTGGGGTGTTGTTCCAGCTGTGGGGGAAAAGTGCTGGAGCATGGGTCTGAGCTCCTGCCTGTTCTGCAGACCTCTGTGATTATGTAGAAAAGCTGGAGTGTCCATTCAATTATGGATAATGTCATGTTCTTCATGCCTGTTTAAAAATGAAATAAAAAAAATTATGTAATCTTTATATCTACCTACCCCTTGAGTTGTAGGAACAACAACTAAAAAGTTTGGACTTTTGCTGCTGTACAAGTTGAGACCTCAAATAGAAACATTTTTTCCTTGGTTATTTCTGATCTTCATGGGAGACCTTGTCTGTTACCCATGAACGACCTGAGGTTGCGTAGCTCATCCAAAGCACAGAACAGCAACAACAACAGATATTTCTTTTGGGGCTGTATTCTCTTATCTTGCATAAAACTGGAGCTTATTTCCTGGCAGATAATCATTTACTTTGTGATGATTCTCAGGTCGCAAGTCCCATGGCTGGAAATACTTTGTTTTCCACTGTGTGCACATTACAGCCTCCTTATGTTCTTGGCAGACATGAGTATCTGAGGTTGGGATGTCAGCTATTAGCTGTGTGTCCCGCCTACTCCTGTTTGAAACCAGCTTTTCTTTCAAGGCGTGCAGGAGAAGGTATGAACTCTAAGCTGGAACCAGTTAGAGGTAAACCATTTTCGCCTTATCTAGAAACTTTGTTTCCGCCACATACGTTGCAAGTGTTTAAACACTCCTCAGCTCTAATCAGTCCACTGAAGAATTTCGAAGAAACAAAACATCGCTCTATAAATACACTCCTAATACAAACAGAAGAACATGGTTTTAATTCATGAATATGAATCCTCATATTACAGTCTGTGGTGTTTTGCATCGTACCATGAGATCCCAGTTCACCTGCAATCGTCTTGCAAGTGATGGCCCTTGCTTGACGCCTGTTCGAAATGAAATGCTTGTATATGAATGGGCGGAGCTGCAATGGGACCTCTCTGCTTAGGGAGGTCTTTGCATTTGAGCATTAACAAAGCTCACAAGTGTTTGTACAAAGTTTCATGTTGATCACTCATTTGTGTATTCCATACAGGTGCTGTTAATTTTTAGCATCCTCATTATGACCATGTTCATGTAAGTGGTGACCTGTGGTAACAGAGCTCTCCGATAACACATGCTTTTGTTGGGTTGGAGAAAGAAAATAAAAGAGTTGGTCTTCAAGACTGCCTTTTGAAAGAGGATGTGCACTGAACAGTCTCTTCTGGTCCTGGCTCTAGGCGTTCAATGAAATTGCATAGCCTGTCTGTGTTCGTATGACTTGTCCTGACATGTTGGTCATTGGAGGTGCTTGAATAAGTTTCTGTATGCATTTGCTGCATGCAGTGTGGTCTGTTATCCTTTCCTCAGACTATAATCTGAACGCTTTTTCTGACATTTTTGGAAACTAATTTCATATTGGTCTTTTTCCTTCCCCCACTTAAGGGTCAAGATGAGGCTGATCCATCAAAACCACCCTGGCTCAAAGGAGGGTAAGTGGTATTTTGAGACCTTGTTTCCCTGTGTTTATAATTACAGTGTACTCTGAGGTCTGCAGTTCCTCTTAAGTAGAAGTAGCACTTCTGATGTTTTTAATGGCTGTTTTCAGGAATAATCAAGTGGCCATGCCTCGCTTAGGGCCAGGCTGCTGCTGAGTCTCCTCTTAGACAGCTGGAAGTGGTCTGTGCAGCTCTTCAAGACATCTGTGGTTAAGAACAAGGTTATAGTTTGCAATATATAATCTGTAACGTGACGGCAGCAAGTGCTTATGGCAGTAGTGTTAAGTAATCCTTGCTGAGCACCACAGAGTGGTCTGGATGAGATCCTTTTTTCTTTATCAGTCACTCATGTCACCAGGGAAGGGAAAGAGTACTCAGAAAGATTGCTGTGTTTTTTGCTCTTTGAAGAAAAAAAGTAGCTTTGGGGAAGTGTTCTGTCTTTGCGATGATTTCTATGGTCACTGTGGTAGTCAGAACTGCAGTAACTCTGGAAATCATTGCAGTTTGTGATTTTTAAAGCAGTGATCATCATGCCTCTTTTGCACAGGTGAGAGTGAGAGGCTGTCCATTATCTCTGCAACACGCTTCTCGCAGCAAATGAAGCAGACAAATTCTGATTGTAATTTCGGCATGATACTCTGCATAATAGGTGCCAACACGGTAGCTTCCCTAGAAGCCTCTCTGGGGAAAAAAAAGACAATGACACATTTTACAAGCTGCTAGGTTATGTGCCTTGTATGCGATTAGGGCAATACAGTTTGGTGGTGGTGCACTCATTAGGAGCTGATGTAGCAGCAGATTTACCTGAAATCTCAGCAAGAGTTGGCTTGCTGCCTGTGTTAAATCTCGTACTACTGAAGGATGCTTCCCTAATAAAATGCAAAGTTAAATTGGAGGCTTCGTTATACGGCTTTCTGCTCTTGGAGTCATTGTTCTGCGATGTTGGTATTCCCGCAAAGCGTCCTCCACACCTGCGGATGCCTGGAGCTGCCTAGCAACCCCGCACTTTCCTAAGGAGCCCAGGATTTCGCTGAGCAGGCTGCTGGAGAACTGGCAATTAACAGGAGCAGAAGACAGTGATTTATTCTAACTATAAACCGCACCTTCTCCTGCTTTAACAAGGAGACAATGTATTGAGTTTATTGGTTCATGCACACACAATGATTTCCCAGCCTTAAAAATGAATACACCTACAGTCCTGAAATACTTAAAAATGTGTTTTGTCAATTTAAGGCAATGTTTGCTCTAGTCTGCAATTTTTTTCTCTTTTTACGTGAGCTATAACAAAACAGACTAATGTAGTTTTGAAAAAAGTTTGGTTTATTCACTGTATCCCTACATGCAAGAGATGTCTAGAAAAAGTGGTTGTGGGTGGTGAACCTTTAATTCCACAGTTAGCCACATTGTGGCTTGTTAGCCACAAAGTGTATTAAAGCACTTATTTTTAGAGTTCCTTTCATGTGTAGATTAGAGAAGTCATGTCCTTTGAAGGAAATAATCATCTTCTGTCATCTTTGCTTAAATTTTCAAGATTTAATGTAAGCATCTGTGTGATAAAACTTGTATTAAAAGATGAATACTTGCTTCAAGCTATTTGCACTTTTAGCATAATGCTAAAAGTAGCTCCCTGTCTGCAATCACTGACTTTGGAGAGATAGCTTCAAAAAAAACTACAATTGGTATTATGGATCAGTGTCTGGGTGTAATATCTCTCTATATTTTATTTATTGGTGCAAATCATCTTCTCATACAGAAATGCTATTCACTCCTCAATACAGCACTCCATAATAACATTATAAATATTACATGCTTTGCAGAGGAGAGTTACCCTATTACATATAAAGCTACAATGTGCATATTTGAGGCACTGTCAGTATTTCTGTCTGTGCAAACACAGATTTTGTAAAGCGAACTAGAGATTGTGTTTGAATAAAGAGGCTGAGGTAGCTGAAAGCACAACACGCTGGTTAATTTTGAAAATGAAAAATTGTTGCTGATTGTTTTTTTAAGTATTAACAAGCTAAAAGCAGGTCATCTAAGTATATAACTATCTAGGTATTACAATACCTCTCTTCAGTGGCGAAAACAAGCATTTTTCAAATAGTCTTGTTCTCTGTCAGTCTCGCTCACTACTGGTTCTATCATAAACCTCAGTCTATCATAAATATTTTGCAAAAAACAGGTTGTAACTAGGCATGTTTCTCAAGCACAATAACTTGTTTAAGCTCATCTTGAATTTATAAAACATGCAATTTTAATGTTTTTCCTTCCTGGGAAATGTCAGAGTATCACAGTTCCCTTTCAATTGAATGAGAAAAAAATAGTCATTGGAAATTGTGTAGAAAAGAAGTATAAATTCCCTGCTGTGCCATTTACTTTTAGCAGGAGCACTGACTCTGGATTTTTACTTGTGACCATTTTGTTGCATCTTTTCAGCTTATAGACTCTCCCTTTCTATTTTACATATGTTTTCATAAGTCAAGTGATTTGACCCAAAACTTACCAATAAGCTATATTGTAATTTAAATAATGCTGGAATTCTTGGCAGCATCTGGCTAGTCTTCTATGACACCTATTTTACCTCAAAACAGTTTCTTTAGTATTGGAAGGGGTTTGTAACATTAGGGCAGCAGACAAAATTTCATGTTTGATCCCAGCAAAACTGTTCTGACAATATAAACAGTTTATGCAGATATTTCTTATTTCTTGATGTAGATCAGATTTTTCTATAAGCCAGAAGGGATTATTGCAGTGTAACTCAGGCGAAAAGTTTTTCTGGAATTCTCTATTGGAAATGAGGGTAGCCTCTAGTAAAAGCACCCCGTAGCCTCACTGTAAGGATTTCCAGCGTTGGAAAACTGTTCTTGGACAAAGATTCCAATAGTTTTAATTAACTGCTGTAAATCTTCAACTTTCTCATGTCCAGGTTTGTCTTCCTTCCCCAGCTGTGAGGTCTAGCTGTCGCAGCTGACTGCAGGTGGTTTGCACTCATCGCGTAGGAGCGCAGAGAGCTGTGCGCGGTGCTGCTGTGCAAGTGTGACTCACGCTGCATGCAGAGCCAACACAATTTGTGCAGTTACACGTGGATGTTCACCTTCCCACCAGGCTTGTTCAGCCAGCAGCAGCTGTCAGCTCAGCCGTGGCTCGGACGTGTCGCCCTCCTACACCCTGTCAAAAAAGTCAATTTTTCCATTACAGTGCTATGGCATGCTTCTGTATGTAATAGGCTGCTTCCCTCTTTGACACAGCCCTGTGCTAGGCTGTGCTATGACATCCTTGTCTGTTCTAGAGCTTGGGCTGCTGTAACATAGGTGTGATCATTGTTGTTTCCTGGATGTTTGGTTGGGTTTTGGTTTGGGTTGGGTTGGGTTTTTTTTACTTTTGGCTGTATTGAATGGGAATTTGAGTAGGTCCTGCTTGCCGAGAGGTGCAGGTTGCCTCCTGTCACCAATTTTCATCACACGTGCAAATTTGTAGTGGTAATTTGGTTTCCTAGACATGTGTCTCTTATTGCAGTTTGAGCCATACTCCTCTTTCCTGTAATTGTGGTGTCCGAAAGCATTTCAGCTGGGTGCAGTGTACCAAATTAGCAAAATATGTGGATTAAAAGTTTATCATGCAACTGCCAGTTTATCATGCAACTGCAAAAAGGGTGTAAGCCAGCATGATATGAGGTGAAAATAAATCGCCAAAGACAGAGAGGCAGAAGTTCCCTGTACGGTCTCTGTAGCCAGCAAAATGGCCTTGGGAACCATATTCTTAGTGTTACCAAGGCACGAGAACAGCATGGAGATGGGGAAGTTAAGTGAGACCCTAAGAGGGGCTGTGGGTTTTGGTTGGCAGCTGGGTGTCCACTGCAGGGAGAGAATCACATCACAGGTCTGTTTTTCAGTTTGGGGCGAATATGATAGGTGCCACAGCAGAGAAATGTGTGCTCAGTTCCCAACCGTAGCAAAAAGCATCATCTTAAGGACTTAGACATATGAAGTTGGTTTACTTGGGTCCTTCAAGTTGAATTAACAGACATTCTTCAAGCACAGACATATATCCATGTGGTGTTACCAGTGCACAGCAGGATCCAGATAGAAATTATTCAGCCTGGTTTCATCAGGAAGGAAGAGGCTGACACGTTTTATTTCTGCAGACTCCCAGTATTGTGGGATAATGTCCCTTTTGCTCTGTCGCCAACTCCACTGCTGAATGGCAGCTCTCATGTGTAGAAGTCTGTATGACTCGAACCCTGAGCACCTTACACTGGCTGATTTTTCTTCCTCCAGTAAAGCATCTCCCACATACCCCAACCCTAAATTAATTAAATCAAAAGAAAGGGGATGGAGAAGGATTAGACAGGATGCTTTCAAGTTTCTGAAATCTTTCCTGCCACAATGCTCAATGGCAACAATAAAGTATAAACTGAGCTCTCCCTAAGGAGCAAAAGGTACTTCTGAAAACAGGGATGTGTGGCTCAGTTACCACAGACTAAGCCGTGTGTGAATTACTGCCAGGGAGCTCTCCTTCTGCCGTTAGGTAAGTATTTTTGCCAAAAAGGTGCCCCATAGAAGTGTCAGGGATAAGGCTGCCTTCACCCAATGTGCTGGCAGCAGTGACTCTGAAGCACTGGGTGCTCTGCAAATGCATGCCCAGCCTACTCTGAGCTAGCTCAGACCCTCACCTCTGAGAATGGGAAAACTACCTGGTTTTAGTGTGTTCACAGCTCTCGTTGCATTTGCAATGAACTGATTCTTCCTTTTCTCATTAACTGTGATATTAGCAAGGACACTGATGTTTTAAGGAAGGTTTTTCTCATCTGTTTACTGTCTATCACTGCTGATGAGATTTTTAATCTTTTTTTTTTTTCTTCCCTCCTGAATTTCCAGGCCTGCAGGTGGTCTATATGGCATTGATAGCATGCCCGATTTACGCAAAAAAAAGCCAATTCCACTTGTCAGTGATCTGGTAAGAGATTTTTCTTCAGACACAGTTATTGGTGCAAGTGGCTTCACTTTTTGACATGCGGTAACATTCATTGTCACTTTAAGAAGCTGAAGGTTTCCTGTTTAGCAAAATTAATTCTTACAGTAAGGGGTTAGGAGTTCTGCTTGAAAAAAATCTCAATGAGGATGAGCTATGGTTTTGTAGACAGTTTCATTCATTTGGTAGAATTAAGATATTTCTTTTTTTTTCTACACAGAATATTTGACTATTTTTAGGTCTGCATTATTTTTAAATGTTTTCCTAAAAATCACATACTTTGGGGAAAGTTACAATGTCCATGTGAGGTTTGGCAACTTACCAGAAGGTTGGAATTTCAGAGGATAGATAAATGAGCATATGTGCTTGGATTTTTAAAGTAATTTGCAATATTGCCAGTAGGCTTCTGCACTGAAGGAAGCATAAGAACGAAGCAACTAATGAGGACAAGTTTCATATGCTTGTGTGATATGGTGAAATAAGGCTTCTGCGGGACAAATGGTTTTTTGTTGGCTGTGTTCAGTACACGTAGCGATTGCATACTTGAGAGAAATGCTGAAACAGCTGAAAGACCAAAGTTTCCATATCCTGTAATTCCTGTGAAAAGATGCATGCAATTCTCTCTGCCAACTTACCCATGGGAAGCTTAATATGTGTCTTACTAACTGCTGGTATCGTAAATCCTTGCAATAATGGCATTAACTTGTGTTACTTCCTTTGTACGCTTTCAATCTCTCTCTCTACAGGCCATGGTAAGTGGAGCTGAAGACTACCCACCAAGTCTTCACCAAAAATTACTTTACCTTATTTTCCTTCCACTTTTTTGCTTTTTGTTTTGAACCTGCAGTATTGCAGTGCATGCGTATCCAGCATTCTGTCCTGCTCCATCACTGATGGAATGAACTTTTTCAGTCTGTCTTCAAACAGCATAAAGCAGAGCATATCAGGTTTCTGATAGGATTTGATAATTTCAAAGGAGATGTTCCTATCTTTAATTTCCTTCTCTGCCTTCATCTAACTGGAGTGGCTTGCTGAAGGAATCCTTTGTATGCCAGTGTGAGGTGCTGCAAGGGCACTGCCCTGTACTGTCCAAGGCTGCAGAATTAGTGTGGACGTGATGAAAAAGAGGCAGTTTTGAGGGAAAAATGCTGTTCATTGTGTTCAGTGATGGCCAATGAATGTGGTGCACATTCAAACCTGTACTCCCAACCTACTCTGTTCTTTTTTTTTTTTTTTTAGTATCCTGTTTATTTGTAACCCTTTCACTGTCACGTTTGGGGGTGTTGTGTGTGTTATAAAACTGATGAAATAACGTCCTGTTGGATATGAATGAAGTTAGATATAGAAGAGTGAGTCCCATGTAGTGATCTTAGGCAATAGCAGGGTTACCATTGCTACCAGAACATGGAAATGGAGATGTGAACCCAGGTTTCATTGACAGATCTTACCAGAGAAACAGTAAAATTTACCAGAGTGAGACTGGTTGTGGGCAGATGGAAATGAGTTGGAGACCTTTCAGAGTATGCATTTGACTCTTCTGAGATGTGAGCTATCATTTAAGAAACCAACTTGAATGTAATAGACTGCTGGTTTGATGTCTAGGATGACAGAGTCCCCTTGGTCACATCTCTGGGCATGTAGTGCCAGTGCATTTCTGAATATTGGTGGTGAATAACAAATTTTCTTCCTTCTTAGTCACTGGTTCAGTCCCGGAAAGCCGGAATTACCTCAGCAATGGCCACTAGAACATCTCTCAAAGATGAAGAGCTGGTAAGTGGGAGGGTTGCTTGGCTTCTATTAACTTTTAGTAAGCAAATTAAGGGAATTTGGCTCTCTGGGATGCAGAGCGAGCTTCACAGATGTCTTAAAATATAGATGCAAAGCTTCTTATATCATTTATCATAGAATCATAGAATGGTTTGGGTTGGAAGGGACCTCAAGGTCATCTAGTTCCAACCCCCCTGATAGAGGCAGGGACACCCTCAACTAGACCACGTTGCCCAAAGCCCCATCCAACCTGGACTTAAACACTTCCAGGGATGGGGCATCCACAGCTTCTCTGCACAACCTGTGCCAGTGTCTCACCACCCTCACAGTAAAGAATTTCTTTCTAACATCTAATCTAAATCGACCCTCCTTCAGCTTAAACCCATTCCCCCTTGTCCTGTCACTACACTCCCTGGAAGGCCACAATTAGATCTCCCCGGAGCCTTCTCTTCTCCAGACTGAACAACCCCAACTCTCTCAGCCTGTCCTCAGAGGAGAGGTGCTCCAGCCCTCTGATCAACTTCATGGCCTCCTCTGGACTCACCCCAACAGCTCCATGTCTCTCCTGTACTGGGGCCCCCAGAGCTGGACGCAGTACTCCAGGTGGGGTCTCACCAGAGCGGAGTAGAGGGACAGGATCACCTCCCTCGACCTGCTGGTCACGCTGCTTTTGATGCAGCCCAGGACACAGTTGGTTTTCTGGGCTGCAAGCGCACAGTGCCACCTCATGTTGAGCTTCTCATCAATCAACACCCCCAAGTCCTTCTCCTCGGGGCTGCTCTCAATCTGTTCCTTGCCCAGCCTGTAGTTGTGCTTGATATTTGTTTAAAGAAACCAAACATGTAAAAACTAACATTTAATGTGTCAATATGATTCTGAAAAATGTAATCTTACCATTTTCTTCTGTGCTATCCACCATGGGGGACAGGGTGTGAAACTTCCTTTATGCAAGATATCCCTCATCCACAAACCTTAATTCTTTCCTTCCATCTCCTCCACTTTTTTAAATGCCTGGAGAAATGTTTTTGGAAGGGTGTCCTCTGCTGCTGCTTGTAAAAAATTTGGTAAATTTGGCTACCTCAAATGTGTAGATTTATTGGACTGCTCATGCCTTTTCCCTTAAAACTCGTGTGTTAACCAGCAAAAATAGGTTCAGTCGCCTTCCTGGATGTTGGTTTATGTGTGCTCTTGCCTTTCAGAAAGCTCATGTCTATAAGAAGACCTTGCAAGCCTTAATTTACCCCATCTCTTGTACAACCCCACACAACTTTGAAGTGTGGACAGCCACAACTCCTACCTACTGCTACGAGTGTGAGGGGCTGCTGTGGGGTATTGCACGGCAGGGAATGCGCTGCGGTGAATGTGGAGTCAAGTGCCATGAGAAGTGCCAAGACTTGCTCAATGCTGACTGCTTACAGAGTGAGTAGTGGCCAGTGGAGTGTGGCTGTTCCAAAAGTCTTACTAGAGCTTTCCTAAATGTATAGGTGATACTTCAGTGATCAGTGAAGCTGCATTTATTAAAATGAATGCATATTTTCTGAAAAGGTGCAATTGGGCTAAACCTATCCCCACCATCCCGTGGATGCAGACAGCTCCACTGACGCAGAAGAACTTCCTTGCAACATTGTGCTTGATGTGCTTTAAAAGAAGGTTTAATTCTTGACTCTTTCACATCTGTTTGGTTTTAAGCCATGTAATGTTTAATCTTTCTTAGTGTCAGCTCGGGTGGTGTATTTGCTAACATACCCTGCATGGAAGAGAGATAGTGGGCAGGGTGAATAGGGTACTAGGCTGGATATTCTGGCTTTTGTTTTGTCCCCCCTGCCCTGGTATCCCAGTCAGGTTGCTTGTTTTAACCATCAGCCTGTTTTACTGTTTTAAGCTCTTCAGAGCAGCACTGGGTTCCTGCTTAGGGGATAGAGTCCATAGACTTAGCTTGGATTCTCTGTACCAAGTACAGACTGGCAAGGTATTTTGTCTTTTTAATGGCAGAGTCTCATGGCTGAACCACTTAAGAGACTGAGCCAGCACAGATGATGGGTCAGATAGGAAGGTGTTGTTTGAGTGTATGGGCAGTATTTCATCTTCCTGCTAGCATTTCTGTTTATTTTGTTGGGTTTTTTTATTCGCTCTTCAAAGAAGAGCTCTTCAAAGAGCTGTGACTTTGCAGAATAAATGAGACCTTACACAAACAATGGAGAAGTTTGAAAAGAATTTGATTAAAGGGGGGAAAAAGAGAGAGAGAAAAAGTATTAATTTGGGCATCTGGCTTGGTGAGGTTATTTTTATTTGCTTGTAAAACAGTGTCTTGATTTGGTCTCAAATTTGTGTTCCTACTTGAGAGCAAAATATCTTAGTCTGAATGGAATATAAATTTCTGCCATATGTCTTAAATCTTGAGTAGGAAGGTGGGGCTCTTTCTGTTCAGTCTTAATTTTCTTGGCATTCCAGCTTGATGGACTAAGGAATCGGAAAAGTTTGTGGAAATATAAACAGGCTTACTGCAGATCCATGTTAGTGATTATAGGAATATAAAGAGTCAAATCTTGCATCTGCCTCAGGCTCTAGTTGTTTGGGAAAGCTGGACTGGATGATCCAGCAAGGGATACCAGTGAATCATATGTCATTTGTTTTTCTTATGGCTTATCTTGAGGCCCCAAATGGACGTAGTTTATGCTTGTACTTTTGATGTGTGCAGAGTTTTAAATAGGTCATAGTTAGGACTGGGGCTGTTTGCAATGGCTTATTTATCAGACACAGCTGATGCTGGCGAAACATCTCTGTTCCTCCTCAGTTGCTTAGCATTTCTGGATTTATCTTTGAGTGTTGCAAGGTGATCTTTACAGTTTGTAGCATTCGAGCAATTGCATCGTTGACACCTTGGCTTTGTTGCAACCATTTTGTGACTAAGCAAAGAGCTGCTGATAAGCATGTCCAGCCTTGATTGGGATGCATGTCCAAGATATTATAATGTTGCAATGGAGATGAGTTATCTTGCTATGGGGAAAATGCTACAGAGAGCAGAGGAAGATAGCTAATGACTAAGAAGAAATATATTTCTGCAGAGGACAGCTCTGGCTATCCATGTTCAAGAAAGGAGACTTCAGGCTGGGATGGGTACTGGAGAGAGTTCAATGGTAATGGGGAAAATATGAAACTGTCTTGAGAGAAGGTGGTATGAGTATGTTAATCTTTCAAAAGAGAGGCTTGGCAGTGTGGGACAGGAGAAGCACAGGAATGATACTGTTTCCAAAAAAGTATAAATGGCCATAGTAGGTCTGTCCCAGTAGAATGTTTCTAAAGGTATATTGTGGAGCCCAAGGTGGAGGTGTAAGACGTGCGTGTAGAGCTCCTATGTCTCTGCTTTACTCTTGCATCTATCCATGGCTTAAGGCCTCTCTGAGAAGTAGATGCTATGTTTAATAGCTGGCAGTGATGGCTCTGTGAATCGGTTTAATCCTTGTTTGAACCTGCTTATGCCTGAACTATGTTTGGGAAGAGGGAGATAAGCAGCAGGGAGGAAGACAGTCTGTTTAAGCTTACTGTTTACAAAAGAAAAAATGGAATAAATTTGCTGTAAGAAAATTAAAGGTGGAAGTAGAAGACAACTTCAATGATGAAAATAGGGAGTCTCTGGAACAGCCTCTGAAGAATAACCATGGAGGCAGGTTTGGTAATCTCTGGTTGGAATTAAATAAGATTGTGCAATGAGCTGTGGGATGTGATGATGGCAATAGTCTGCACTTCTCTATGGAATAGAAGCAACAACTGGAAACAACTCTGCTTTTCATATATGGCAAAGCATTAAATAAGAACTTGTTATTTTATCCATGGGATTGCAGATGTTTGCTTTGCACATTTCCTTTCAAAATGTAAACATAAGACGCTTCAGCGTGCAGAGTTAAAGAAACAGAGAGGAGACAACTGAGAGTACACTGGGCTCAAAACTTGCAAAGCCTGTAGAAAGGTAAAACCCAATGAAACAAAAAGTTTATTTACTGAGCTATTGAAAGCTGCCCAGCATCAGAACAGGGAAGATATAGAGACTGCGAGCCGGGGTTCTCTCAGGGTACCCAGTATGAGTGTGGTGGGTATCATTGTCTGGGGTAGAGATGTAAAGGAGACTGAAGATGGCAGTTGTGTAAATAAAAGACAGAGGAGGCAGAGGAAAGACAGTGCTGGGAGATTAAGAAAATTATGAGGCCAATATGTGGATGTGCTGTTGCTGTGTTTAGGAAAAAAAAAAGTTATTGATACTAGAAATCTATTAAAATGCTTTTTTCATGCAACTGTGTTCTTTGCTTTGGCATGTCCATACTAAAATCCTTCTAACTGGAACCCACTGGAGCAGAAAAAATTGAAAAAATAAAGTAATTTTTATATATGTTTGAAGAACATAGGCTGTGCTTGCAGAATGGAAAATGGAGTTTCTGGGGGACAAACAACAGTTTAGAGATCCAGTAAACTGAAGACTAAACTTTCTTGTGTGCTGAACTCAGGAGGGGTTTCTTCCTTACAGAAGCTTTATTGTTGCTGTTGGTAAAGAAAATAATTAAAAAAAAAAATCTTAGGACATGTCTTCACTTAGTTCTATTTAAGGCTTCCAGAAAATGTTACATTGGAGTAAAATGAATTTTCAGGCTGGTAACAAATACAATTCTATTGATTATACCTTGATGCCTCAGGATATATCTTCACTTCAATCTGTGTAAGTCTTCCAGAAAATGTTGCATTGGAGTAAAATGAATTTTCAGGCTTGTTACAAATACAGTTCCATTGTCTGTGCCTTGCAGACACCTGGGGGTTTATTCCTTAGAATCAGAATGTCCTGTTTATCCATCTTCTATCTTTCAGTGCCTTTCTGCAGTAAATAAAAGGATCTCTTTCCCCAAGTCTGTTAGAATTAAGTTTGGTTATTTCTGCCAATGGTGTTTTTCTTACCCTCTGTATTTTTAAGAAACTGAGTATCTGATACAGTCAACAAATGTGTGGGACTGCAGTGACTAAATACTCAGATTCAGCAACACTTTGTTGCAATTTGAAACAAAATCCATTTGCAGACTGGTTCAGCAGGGCTGTTCCATGAATTGGCAATGTCTGAAGCGCAGTAAAGTGGAATCAGTTGTGGCATGTGTACTGCAGCCATCTGGTTTATGGCTCTGTTGGCACCAGGTTGTTCCTCTGAGAGGCTGTTTTTCTATTGTAGGTACTTGGAAGATACTATTCTGATGATGGGGTGCTTACCTTTCTATCATAATCTCATAAATACTTGTTGAAGGGAAGATGCTCTCTTTCTAGCCTTCTGATATCCTTGGAAGTACTTGAAATCTCTGCTGCATGAGTACGCTTCCTTTCTTACTTGGCTGAAAAGGGACGGAGGGGTGTTCTTTAAACTCCCCGTAGCATGCAAAGCTTTTTTCCAAAAGAAAGCTTTTATCTCGTGCACTGTTGTAGTACTAACTAAAATACAATGGGTTGTGCAACGTTGGTATCAAAGGAAATGTAAAGTTGAGGGTAGATGTGTAGGATACCAAGAAACAGATGCAGAGAAGTAGGCAGAATTATGAAGAGGGTGGAATGGAAGGACATTATGCTAGCAAGGTCCTTGTAAAAGGGGCCTGTTCAGTTCTGGGCTAGCATTTGAAAAGCCATAGTAATCTGCTGCTGCAAGTGTGTCTTGTTGGGTGGGTTGTTTTGGGGTTTTTTTGGTAGTGATGCTAATCTGTCCTTAGTAGATTACAGTTAAACCTGAGAAAAGAAATGACCCTGGGATATCAGAATCTTGAAAATGAGGAAATGAGATCTCAAGCTTCAAGCTACTGTTGAACATGAAATCTGTGTTGTGAGTGTGATTAGCCATATGTCTTTATTAGTGCTTCTTTATGGTGTGCTGGAGCAACAAACCTTGGAGAACTTCACACAAGCTTTCAGGGCTGCGTTACTGAATGCCCTGCTTTTGGTACTGTTTTGGCTCCTGGGTTCTTGGTTTGCCTCTGGAATTGTTCAGTGCTTTTTGACTCAGGACTAGAATCAGGTATGTTTGCTGCTTTTTGGATGAGAAAATTGTGTGTGTTGCACTCTGAATTCAGAGACTGCAGTCCACAGACCGGCTTAGTGAGTGGACTGTTGATGAGACCAATTAAGTCACTCTTGTGATAATCATCTTGGCTTCTGTGTTGAATGATGATTAGATACCATGGTGATGAACACTTGTTTGCTCCCAGAATCCTGTGTAGGAAAATATTTGCACAGAAGGAGGAAGGATACCTTTATTTGAAACTTGAATATCTATTTTAAGTTTCAGGAATACATAATTTCGAAGCATTATCCGCCTACTGAACAGCTGTCTTCTATCCTGCCAGTGTTGCTTTCTTGACTTTTTCCTGTTAAAGCGCAGGGTAACAGGACTGGTGGCTTACTAATAGCTGTATCAATACGATTCCCAATATAGACATATTTGCTTTCTGTTTCCAGTCATAAATTGACTTGGAATTCAGTCCTAGAGAGGAAGAGAAAAGGAAAGCCTAGTGCCATTTGTATGATACTGTACACAGTACTTGTATATTCCCATGCCCTTCTATTGCCATTTATAGAACCACTCGAAAAGCTGATCCTCTGGCCAAAACCTTCTTTCTGCAGCTGAATAAATATGATCTAAGTCCAACAGCAGGAAAAGAACCTTCTGCCATCCAGTGTAGTGACATGTTTTGAGTTTATATCACATATATTATAGGTAATTAGTCCCCCAATAGTTGTTTTGAAAACTCTGTTGGTTTTGTACCAACAAGCAGGTGTTAAAATTCAGAAAGTGTGTTGTTGAGAAAGTGGGTTTGTCTCTTCTTTATTAGTCCATATTGTTAAATAAGGTGTTTGTCTGATTCTGGCTTTTGCACTGCAGTTCAGGTGCAACCTCTGCAGGGAGAGAGGGACCATTCCCAGGGAAGGAATAATGGAGCCTTCTTACCTGGGCAAATTACCTGGGCAGATTGGGGGAGCAGCATGGATGAAGATGGAGGATTTCCTCTGAAAGTCAGGAGGCAGAGCCAAGCCATAGAAGTGACTAAAGGGAGGGCTTTCTAGGGGTCTATGTGACATGTCTTGCACATCCAGGATACCCCAGACTGCTGCTAGCCTTGCAGAGGGATAAATGCACTGTGCAAAGTCTCTGGAGGTGGTGGGGATGTTAAACGTGTTTTTAACTAGAATTCCTCCATTTGTCCAAGTTTGCGTTCTAAAGCATCATTTGATGCTCCTGCAGTGTTTGCATTAAGGCAATGATGCAGACCATACCACCCCAGAATTGTGATAACTTGTCCCATCTCAGTGATGAACAGTGAAACATTTATATTTGGAAGCTGCCTGGCTAGTAATTTATTTAGAAAATGGTTCTGAAATAGAGCACTCTGCTCATGCACAATGTGAACTCTTAATGTTTGAATTGGGTTCTTAATTTCCTTAAAGTCAGAAAGGTCAGGGCAAGCTTGATTTTTTTGGATCACTACAGATTCCAGAATTCCAGCTAGGAAAGGGAAATTGTTCGGTTTGGCCTTTCCCAATTTCCCAGTAATTTTCTGTAGTTCTGCATATACTGTGTAGAGTCCACCTTCATCCCTAGAAGACCTGGTTCTGTTAAAGCTGAATAGCACTTCTTATCTGAAGTTCAAAGTATAGCCCCTGGTATCATTTTGGTTTCATATTCCTTTAATAAATGTTGGCTGTACAGCTGGATGATTGCCTCATATAAGACATCACTTTGGGTGGTGCTAGTTCTTCATCACCAGTGAGCAGAGACAGCAGGGACCACATAATTAATTCCAATATTTTGATTTCATTTCATCTTAAGCCAACAATAGGAAACTCTGGGGCAGATACATTTTATTTTACTAAATGAAGTACTGAACATCAAGCCTCTAGCAAGTAAAATGAAAAAATAATTATCAGGTAATGTGAAGTTATGGCTTGTTTTATACCCAGGTCTTTAATAGCATGCTTTGGTATGAAGTGTCCTTAATGAACTCTGAAACTTCAGCAGTCACAGTCTGTTCCAAACTGTGTTTTTATTCTTTTTGGTTTGGATGGTGGAAGTTATAATTGAGTTTTGTTTCTTTATTGAAGTGAATTTAGTAACGGTGAAAGGTGTTAGATTGAAGGCCCTAGAAACGGATGTCTTCAGGCAGCGTTAGTCACTGGGCACCCTGTCGAGCCTGCTAACAAGGTTGCCTGTTATGTTGTACTGCTAGGGGTCCTTTGTGTGTGTGTGTGTGTGTGTGTGTTCATAGAATTTTATTCATATTTGATCACTACCTGCTGAAACTGTTTCATATGCAAAACTGTAAAGCCCTATATTAAAGGTGCTCCAGATATCATATTTGCCCACTTCTTCCAGAAGAAAACAGTTTTATGTATCTTTGTGATTGATGGCTCCCTTTGCACCTGTTTTAATACATATTTTTAAGGTAATTTAATATTTGGTGAACACCTGGACGAAGATCATTTTTCTAGGACACAGCTTACTTTAAATCCAAGAGAAGAAAAACAAGCAAAAGCATATTAAACTAAACAGAAATTTTATGACTGAATGTGTTCGCAGGACTTTTGTACTGGTTTAACTTAATCTGATTTAAGATCATAACTTGAAATTGCTGCAGACTGCATGTAGAGAGACAGTGCAATCTTGGGTTCCTGCTTTTCGTTTCACACCCTGCTTTGCCCTGTTAACTCATGTCAGTGCTTTCATTAACACGTGCCTCTCTTCTGACCCAACAGTGGCTAAATTTTTACTGCAAACATGACTGTCACAATTGAATAGGGAGTAGTTGGCTGTGGGAGCATTCTTATCTCATAATTGTATGAAATCTTATATTTTGTAAGAGGTGTGCAAGTGACTAGAGGCCTCTCTTTTTGCAGATACAGTTAAATACCAATGTAGTACAGGCCCTATGCCTGACTCTTGTGTTTCCAGCTGCTAGATGCTGTACTAGTGCCCCATGCTTACGATCGCCCAAGTTTTAACTATTGAATTTGCTACCTTATAGGTATTTGTGATAGACACTGTGCCTATGTGATTCTAAGAATGGATTGTTTGGGTTGTCTCCTTACAAACTGATAAAATAGAGTGGGATCCAGAGAGGCGCTTTGGATGCCACCTGATCCAAACAGGGTGGTTCCAGAAGAATAGGACGTAGATTGTGCAGTGACTCTGTGCTGAACAGGGAGTTGTGTGGCACACATCACTAGGAAATGCTGACCGTGTCAGCCCATCTGAACTGCTCTTTCGTGGCGCTGAGGTGCAGCATTGAGACAAAATTTGTACTATTTGTAATGGAGGTCCTATGTCCTCTTCTTAGCATTTGCCCAAGCAAGGATTTATTTTTTCAAAGCAAGATGATGAGAGGAGGGGATATGCTGATGTCTGCTCTTAAAGAAAGAACCTAATATCTAGGTCTTCCTCAGCTGCAAAGGTGTTAAACTCAGGCCTGTTGTCAGGAGAACAACCAGGTTATAGAGGAACCCGGGCACCCCCTTCCATTATCCTCACCGAGCCCCAGGTGGTCCAGATTCTCTTGTGTGTATTTTGAAATGGGGAGGGTCTGACTGTAAAAGTCAATAGCAGAAGCCATCATGCAGAGGGTAACTCATGGCTTTGATCCTACTGTCCAGATTCAATGAAACATGACTTTATTTCTGATGAATATTGTGTACTTTGTGGTACACAGGAGCAGCAGAGAAGAGCTCAAAGCATGGAGCTGAAGACCGAACCCAGAATTTCATCATGGCCATGAAGGATCGCATGAAAATCCGGGAGCGGAACAAGCCAGAGATCTTTGACTTGATCAGAGATGTGTTCTGTGAGAGCAAATTGACACATGCTCAGCAAATGAAGACAGTGAAGCAGAGCGTGCTTGATGGCACCTCAAAATGGTCAGCAAAGATCACAATCACAGGTGAGTGAGGGAGCTATGGGTTCTTTTGGCCTCGCTCGGGAGCCTAAGGTAAGAGAGAGCTGGCGTGAAGCTATGGAGAATGGAGAGGAAGGGCTTCTCTGACCTGTGTCTCTTTCTGCTCAGTGTACAAGTATCATGTAGAGGTACTCCTGCCCTAGGCACTGTAGTGCACCACGAGCTGAGGCTCATTAGAAAAGCTCTCATGAGTGATACTGCTGTTTCTCTGGCCATTCTGAGCTGCTGCTTCTGTGGCGTGTGGACACATTGTCTTATTGCATGGTGGTGGTAACTCTTCTCTTTTCCTTCCAGTGGTATGTGCTCAGGGTCTGCAGGCCAAAGACAAGACTGGGTCCAGCGATCCATACGTAACCGTTCAAGTTGGTAAAACAAAGAAGAGGACAAAAACAATTTTTGGGAATCTGAACCCCATTTGGGAAGAGAAGTTTTACTTGTAAGTGCTCTTACAAGGACTTTCAGCCCCGTTTTGCCTGTTTGTACAATCTGCGCTTCAACAGCAATATCTTCTCTGTCAGTATGTGTTCCCACACCACCTGTAATGTACAATGGTTTCATTTCTGCTCAGCGTTGTGTGTGCGCATCTGGAAGGTTGATGTCTTTAGCAATGTACATAGTGCACACCTGTCCATTTCATCTGTCTTGTGTATATATAAGTTGTCTGCTCTGTGAACACTTATACTGATGTTTCTACAGAAAGCTAAAGAGAAAGGAAAATCTTTAACTCAGTAACTTTTGTCCCTGGTTAATAGACATACTTTCAAAATTCTTTGAAATATAGAAGAGTAAAGTTTGTATAAAAGACTAAGCAAACTTCCTGTGACCTGTTGCTGTGACCTGCTACTGGTGTTTGACCAACAAAGGTTAAAGGTAGATACTTGCCTGTCACTTGTTTGTGACACTACCAGTCTCCCCTTTTAATTCTGGAAAATCAATGTAACAATAACTTGAGGGATTATCTGCTTTCAAGATGACCAATGTATATATGTCTGAATTGAAAGCAAAGGCTGGAGGCACAATTCTTTAGATATTAACTACTCTCAGAAGGCTGAAGAATGCATTATTCCACCCTGCTTTTATTGAATAAGTAAACAGTACCCTCAATTTATCATTGAACACGTTATAAAACAAAACGGAGACATGAAATCCAACAAGCAAGTGTTTTCTGAAGATTCTGGATGATCTCATTCAACCTCAAACATCTTTATTTCCTTTAATGTGTAAGCTCTTCCCTTGTCTCTTCTCTCCCTTTCCTAGTTTTTCCTTCCCTGTTTTTTCCTAAACTGCTTGAGGGGAGCTGTCTCTGCAAACTGAAATTTGTTTGTCTTTAAAAATCAGGCTTATATCAGCCCAGCTTTGTCTTTACAATGCACAGTACAAACAAAATTATTTTTAAAGTAGTTTTGAGCTACTCATTAACGTCAGAAAAATCTTGGTGCTATTTTGAGCGAGTAAGCCGTTGGCTTTATTCTTAGTTTAATCCAAGATAACATTACTGCTTGGTAAGTAGTAAGTATGCTTAGGTTCCATTTGGATAACTCTAGTCACAATAGCAGTAATTCTGTGTTGGGAGCCTTAAGGACCCTGATTTACCATGCCAAGTAGTTACCATGGTATTTGCAGTGTGTTCCCTTCTAATTTTAGGAGCTCCAACAAATACTGTGTTTAAAGATAGATAGCGCAACGTGATAAATGTCACAGTTTTAACAGTGCCACTGTTTAAATTTTATCGCCATGTCTGTGATTCAGCAGATAATATGCTGTTGGGCATTAGAGTTGATGCTACTTTCTGTCTTGCCTGTGTCTAGGTGGTTGTTTTAATTGCCTTAGAATAGCAGGAGGAGATGAAGGAAATGAGCAGAGTGTCCAGATCAATGGCAGGAAAGCATTCAGTACTGGAATCAGTGTGTTGTTTCATTAGTAGATGTCAAAGCTCACCTTATGCTGGAGGAGGAGGAGAGTCCTTTAGAAGTGTAGGCAGCACTGCTGTTTTACACGCCTGTCTTCTTTTTCTGGGTTTTGTTTGTTTGTTTTGTGGGGTTTTTTTTCATTTATGGATCTTTTTTCAGCTTACAACGCTCAAAATTTATGAAATTTTCTACTTCATAATCAAATGGAAATTTAAATCAACATCTGCAGGCCAAAGATACCCATTACATATCAAACTTTTTTAGAAGAGATTGTTAGGACAATCAAGAGATTGTCAGATTTAAAGGGTTGGAGTGGAGGGTGTTTGTTTCTTAGAATGAAGTTAATTTGTTACAGTGGTAGAATGGTGTGCTGGTAATTATTGAAAGTCTGCCTTGCAGTAGACATATGAAAAGTTTGGTGTTCAAAATGCTTAAACATTTCAATGGGTGCAAGATATGTGAGTAGAGAGAGGTCAGGTCAGTAACTAATGTGTGGGTTAGCAATTGCTGTTCCTTGTCTGTCTTGTTGCACAGACTTGTTTGTAGCTGATGTTCATTAGGTGCCCAGTGTCTCTTATACAATCACAATTCTAGTGTCTTCAAAGGTTGGATGTAGAGCCAGAAATCTGTGTGCATCAGTCATTGTAAGTATAGCGTTGTTATTGTAATCCATGGCATGAATTGAGACCAACTATGTACAGATGAGTGATAGAATTCTTTCTACAGACTCAGTAAAGTTTATTAGAAGCAGCTTAAATAAGTTTTAAAATTTTTAAGGCTGCAATAACCTATTTCAAATAGGTTTTTGTGCTTATTTACAGTGATGGATGGAAAAGTATATTAACTTAGATAAGTCTCCTTAAATATGACTTTGTTTCTTTCCTATATATTTTCAGAAAAAAATGTTGTGGTAGGCTTGACCTAATTTGGAAGTTCAGATTTAGAACCATATTTTAGGAAAGACAATGTTGAAAACACTTGAGGTTTCCATCATAAGCGCTTTTGAGGTCACTAGTAGCCTGTGTCACTGAAGGCATCTGCTTAGATTAATCACCAGTTCTTGGAGCATATTCATGTTGTCTAAGCAAGTGGTTGCAGGTCATGTTTCTTTCTGAAAATTATCTCTTTGTATATTTACATCTTTAGTTTTAGGTGTTGTTATAGAGAGATTTTTGTATCTTTCATTGGAGTTTGAAGACCTATAAGGGGTTGATCTTTCTGCTCAGTTCAGAGTTTTGCAGACTTGATGCAAAGACTGCATATATGGTGCTTGGCAGGAAGAAGCTCAATGGGGGACACCAGCCATTGCTGCATTACAGAAGTGTTCTGTGAGCAAGGACGCCTGTTTCCCTTGCTTTACATCCCATTCCTGTTCTGCAGTAATCCCAGATCCCTTTCCTATAGCTATGATGAAGAGGCTTATAGGTGGCCTCCTTGCTTTGTCCTGTGTGCCCTCACCTCTCTTACCTTGCCCTTAACTTTGGCTGGACAGAAGGCAGCACGTGTCCTACCTGTTCAGAGTTGTCTGGATTGGTTGGTACATGAGAGCTGGGTGGCTACAGACTCCAGGGATGACAGCCAGTATGGGTTTCTCTTCTCCATCTAGCTGTAATTTTTTTACAAAATTTGTTGGAACGTAGAAGCTTTGATAAGTCTGCGTAACTCTCATTTCCTTAGGAAATGATCCAGTAATATTAGAGGGAAGATATTTTTGCACTGTTCAGTACAATTATAAGAGGACATGAATTCTCCATTTAGACACATTTCATCTATCTGTAGAAAATAGAGACTTTCTAGAATCTTTTTTTGTAAAGGCTGATATTTAGCATCCATTTGAATGTGTTATAAAGGCAGACAGTGTTTAGGAGAATAAACTTTTGATCACAGGACAGAGTTTCCATTTTAAACCATAGAATCACATAATGGTTTGGGTTGGAAAGGACCTCAAAGATCATCTAGTTCTAATCCCCCCGCCATGGGCAGGGACACCCTCCACTAGACCAGGTTGCCCAAAAGCCCCATCCAACCTGGGGCATCCAACCTGGCTTTGGACACTTCCAGGGATGGGGCATCCACAGCTTCTCTGGGCAACCTGTTCCAGTGCCTCACCACCCTCACAGTGAAGAATTTCTTCCTAACATCTAATCTAAATCGACCCTCCTTCAGCTTAAACCCATTACCCCTTGTCCTATTCACTCCATGCCCTTGTAAACAGTCCGTCTTTCCTGTAGGCCCCTTTAGGTACTGGAAGGCAGCTATAAGGTGTCCCCAGAGCCTTCTGTTCTCCAGGCTGAACAACCCCAACTCTCTCAGCCTGTCCTCAGAGGAGAGGTGCTCCAGCCCTCTGATCAGCTTCATGGCCCTCTGGACTCTCTCCAACAGCTCCATGTCCTTCTTGTACTTGGGACCCCAGAGCTGGACGCAGTACTCCAGGTGGGATCTCACCAGAGCAGAGTAGAGGGGCAGAATCACCTCCCTTGACCTGCTGGTCACACTTCTTTTGATGCAGCCCAGGACACGGTTGGCTGCAAGCGCACATTACTGAGTCATGTTGAACTTCTGGTCCACCAACACCCCCAAGTCCTTCTCCTCAGGGCTGCTCTCAATCCATTCTCTGCCCAGCCTGTAGCTGTGCTTGGGATTGTGCCGACCCATGTGCAGGACCTTGCACCTGGCCTTGTTGAACTTCATGCAGTTCACACAGGCCCACCTCTCAAGCCTGACAAGGTCCCTCTGGATGGCATCCCTTCCCTCCAGCATGTCAACGGCACCACGCAGCCTGGTGTCATTGGCAAACTTGCTGAGGGTGCACTCGATCCCACTGTCCATGTCGCTGACAAAGATGTTGAACAGTGCCGGTCCCAATACCAACCCCTGAGGAATGCCACTTGTCACTGTTCTCCACTTGGACATGGAGCCGTTGACCACAACTCCTTGAGTGCGACCATCCAGCCAATTCCTTATCCACCGAGTGGTCCATCCGTCAAATCCATGTCTCTCCAATTTAGAGACAAGGGTGTCGTGTGGGACAGTGTCAGATGCTTTGCACAAGTCCAGGTAGATGACGTCAGCTGCCCTTCCCTTGTCCACCAGCGCTGTAACCCCATCATAGAAGGCCACCAGATTTGTCGGGCACAATTTGCCCTTAGTGAAGCCGTGTTGGCTGTCACCAATCACCTCCTTGTTTTCCATGTGCCTGAGCATAGTCTCCAGGAGGGTCTGTTCCATGATCTTGCCAGGCATGGAGGTGAGACTGACCGGCCTGTAGTTCCCTGGGTCTTCCTTGTTTCCCTTCTTAAAAATGGGGGTTATATTTCCCCTTTTCCAGTCGGTGGGAACGTCACCAGACTGCCCCAGCTTCTCAAATATGGTGGACAGTGGCTCAGCAAATTCATCTGCCATTCTCCTTAAAAGAAGAGCCCTGGGCTTGTTTGGAGGCTGCTAGTCCTTACCTTTTTGTCGGGAAGCACCCCAGTCTTCAAAGACCGTGAGCACTTAGAAGTTACTGGATTCAAACAGGACTTTGCTGTTTTTCTTGGCCTTGGCACAAAATGACTTGTTCGTTTTACAGTAATATCCTCTTGAAGTTGTATTGTTTGAGTGCAGCTGTGTCTGAAGCTTTGAATGGTGGGTGTGAAATCATTGCCTGGAACAGATTACATTGTCATTGAACAGTTTGCAAGAGGCATGTTTGTTCTCCTTCACTGCAAAAGAGTAACTGAGGTAAAACAAATGCAATGCCTCCTGCTGGCAGATAATCAATATTTTACTAGGGCAAGCAGAGCCCCACATGATACACATTCCTGTTAATCCTTTGGGAATGGTGCTGTTGCATAGCTAACCACTGGGTTGTCACCCCAAAGCTTCTGTTTGGTTCCTTGATTTTCTTTTCAACTGCTGAGCCTGTTATCAAGCTCAGCATCTTTCAGTTATCTCTGTGGTTATATGTGACTGTTTGAGCTGTTTTTCAGACTTCCCCTTCTGAGATCACTATGTTTGTAAATGTCACTGTTACTCTGCACCCTCAGCCTCCCTTCACTGCATGGCAGGGGCCATTCAGTTTGTCTTGCTTGCTTTATTCTCCAGGTATTGCAGACACTGAAACTGGCACTCTGATAAAATCCTGCTTGTTTCCCTGCTCAGTTACCAATGTGAAACTTAAATTTGAACATAGAGTTGATGCCTTGTGGCAAGCACCTGTTGGGAAGGCTGAGTTAATATAGCTAAGGATGTAATGCTAAGAATCACTTTATCTGCTCTTTGTAGTTAGGAGAGCCGCACCATTAATTTGTCAGTCGGTGTTATAGCACTGGGTAACAGCAAAATGATTGTACTTGTTCCCCTAAGAAAAGAACTTCATGCTAGTAAGAACAGAAAACTCATTTCTTTATTCTTAGACAGCAACAGCTGGATCTCAGGGCATGTTATTGTGCTGTCATGCTTAACTTCTAAGATGCTAAGGATTTTAACTTCATTCTCTTACCACTCTGATTTTGTCTTCGATGTTTTCTCCACTGTCCTTTTTTTCTCCCTAATAGAGGAGACTTGGCATGTTTAAAAATTAACCTATCCTGAGAAGTTTTCTGCCTTCCATTCCCATTGAGGTTGACCACAGTAGAGCTGCCAGTTGAACCCTGCCATATCAAGACACTTCATTTGAACCACATCCAAATCTTCCTACTTTTTCAGCCAGACCATTTCCCATAGACAGCTTTTTCCTGCGTTCCTGTGGAGGTTAGGTAACAGTCACGCAAATGTTGTTAGCACAAGCAGCAAATGATTAGCAAATTCATCACAAATGTTATTGGGTTCAAAAGTGGTGTTCTGGTCATTTTTTCTACACTTCTCCTATTTCTTTCTCTGCACATTTTGGAGGAGATAAGGCACATGCAGTGCTCCATTGCAGACCCCTGACATCATCTGAGCCAATTTGGGCCAGCCTTTAGAGATGGGCAGAGTTCTGGGAACTAAGAATCATTTTCTACAATTTTTTTTGTGGAAGTTGGAGCTAGATTAGAAGGATACAGATTACTAACTTCATTGTGGGAGGCACTATAATGTAAACTCAGCAGTTGTCTGTTCTGTTTAGCCACCAATATACCAGTTAGCGTGTGAGTGGGCATGCCACTGCGTGTGAGGATCAGAATTAATTACAGCTTCGCGTGCTCGCATGCTTCCCCTCAGCCTAGCTGCTAGCTGGGCATGGGAAGAGGCCAGAGTATTGACAGCTCAGGGTACACATCTGGGGACCTGGTGGTTTGGGGTTGGGTAAGGCCAAAGGGGAACGTGGCAGAAGAGACGGAGGTAGAGAGTGGGATAGAGAGCAAGTCAGCAGAAACACTCAGCTGCTGCCATTGCTCCTGTAACCACTGGCTTCAGGCAGAAAAAGGTCATGGAAAAAATTCACAATTTATTTGATTTTAATTTTTCTTAAAGATTTGGTGTGCTGTTTCCTGAAAACATTACTTTTTTTGGTAACTTGAAGTGTAAAAGTAAGTTCTTTATAAAAATGGCACCCCTGCAAAGGTTGGGACAATATGGATATAAAAGAAAGATACAATTTCTGACCCATGTGCCAAGGGAACCTGGTTTCCAGTCTCTCGCACTTTGAAATGGGCCTGAAAGCATTCAGTAGTTTCTTCCTTGCAATGGGGCCACAGAGTGTTTCCTCATCCTCTTGGGAAAGCTGTGGGAGCTCAGCTGTGTGCAACTGGACGGATGTATGTGTGCACACAGTGAAATCAAGCTTCACAAAAATGCAGCGAGAAGTGGGGCAGGCATCTTTAGAAATGTACCAGCTCCTGTATTAATGAAGAGGAAAGTGTCTAGCAGCAGAGCTTGTTAGCCACAGTCTTACAGAGTCGTGATGCTGTCACAAATTGGAAGCTATTTCTCATTAGTTAAAAAGCCTATTATCAGTTAACAAGCCCAAGTCCCTCAGTATTCATGGGTCTATTTTGGGGTGCTTGCTAGAAGGTGAACTGGTGTTGACACAGCTGTCTTGCTTCACCAAAAGCAAGGCCTGTGGTTCCTACAGACTTCGATGGTGATGTTTTATGGGTAAGCCACCAGCCCAAGGCTTTCAGCTGCTGTGTGCGACTGATAAGGCTCGCTCTTTTGCATGGGAGCAGCATAAGGAATATGAATTGAGCAGTTTCTTAAAAAACCCAAAGAAAGGTGTGATAAAATAGAAGCTTCAGTAGCTCAGTAAATGCAACTGTTAAGTTTCCTGTAGCACTTAGCCGTGAGTTATGCTTCTGTAGCCAAGTGAAGGATGATAGCCAGCCACTCCAGGAGCATGGGATGATGCATGTGGTACCACCTAAGGTAGAGTTAGGTCTAAACATCGAATGTTTTCCTGAAGGAAAGAGCAGTTTCTGACCATTGGTAGCAAAGAAACAAGATCAAAGCAGTCCTAGCAAAGCACTGGTGTGCCAGAAGGTGAGGTCTGAAGAAGTCAGGAGCTAACTTGCTGGTGCTTTGTAAATGGCACTGTGTGCCAACCTGTTTTAGGCACCCATGCACTTTTGAACACTGAGCCTCTATGGTACTGCCAGGATGTACATTAGTGCACCGTGTCAGGAACAGAGGATTTCTTTTACATGCTTATGCTGTGTTGCTGGTAGATATGGCAATGCACTCAGATAAATTTGAGAGCTACAAAGAGCAGCAGTCCAAGCGTGACTGCTCAGTGACAGTTCCCTGCTTTTGAATGCTTGCTGCATGGTTTTGTTAAAAGAAGACATCCTTGAAGTAGCAGAGGAGGAAGGGTAGAATAAAGGCAGGAGAGAAGCATTGAACCTTCTTTCATCATAACTCTAAATACAGCTTTGATTGCACAGCAAAGGCAGGGAGCAATGATGGTCTCTGCCCGTGATCAGAACTGCCCGAAATTGCCTCTTAACTTTCTCCATATAATTCCCAGCTATTCCTCTATGTGCGAAAAATTGGCAGAAGCTGCATGGATGTCCGTTAAGCAGTCCTGAATCACAATAGTTGGCAATAGGAGCCCAAATGATTTGTTGGTAGGGAGAATGCAAATACCAGTCACTGCCACATCTTATTGACCAAGCTTAGCAGATCTCTTCTGACCCATTTCTTCCTTCTCCCTGTTGCTTAGCAACAGATGCAGCATGTTAAAGTTAAAAAGGCTGGAAAACAGGCCTTCAGCAGAAGTTGCCTGTTTTCATAGGTTTTGTTTCCTTGAGGGCAGACATTTGTAGTGGTTATGGTGAGTAATCACCCTTGTCACGGTCTTATATGAGCATTCAAATTGCTTTATTGTATTGAATGCCCTGTAAAGGAGCAGGGCTGTTATAATAAGGTTCTTCTACCCACTTCTGACATCCAGGAGCCTGTTGGTATCTACAAGAGGTATCTGAACACCTAAAAAGAGGCGGAGGCTGCGAATTCTGCCTCTGCATTAAGCCAGAGGGTGCCAATTCAGCAAAGAGTAAACTGCTTTTTTTTTAATGGAAATGTCTTTGCTGATCCACCCAGGGCACAAGTATCAGTCTGAGCTGTGAATAATAGGCAGAATCAATTCTAGTAATCAAATACCAATTTTGTAACTGCTATATCCCACCCTTTCCTCCCGCGTACAGGCAGCATTTATATCATCTGATTGTAATGTATTTTGCATTAATACTTCAAGAGAGTCACAAAGCAGTAGTGTAAGAGAGGTACCTCCACCTGAGCTATTTCTCTTTTATAAAAAAACAGCATGAAGGGTGTTTGTCATAGGCCTTGACCATACTATCCTAGATACTGCACATGCATAAGCGCAAGTAGCCTTTAATGCCTCCAGCTGAACAGAAGATCATTGATGGTGAAAGCTATCAGAAACCAGTGAGATGCTCATTGGCATTTTTGGGGTATGTAGGCTGAGTTTACCAGCCTAGCTATCACCAGGCTGTTGTGGCCTTCACAGCAAAAGCAACAACAGTGAAGAGAATTCACACGTTTAGGGAGCTGCTGCTGGAGAGCCAGGAGGAGCAGGAGAGTCGCAGTCACTTCCAAGTCTGAAGTTGGTGGTTGTGGTCAGGGCAGGGCAGTCCTTCAGCATGCATCTGAAGTGCAGTGTCTAACATGTCACAGGAGCATTTAGAGTGCACCACAATGTTGTTGTGTAGCTCTTATCAGATGCTTCAATTCTAAATAAACAGGCATTTATTTGCATTTTGTTTATGCATCCCTCTACTGTTGGACAAGTGGGTCAAGAGGAATGGGAAGCATGTAGCATATAAATGTTGGCTGCATTATGTGTAACATTATGTTGGTCTTGTTTGCAGTGAGTGCCATAATTCTTCTGACCGGATCAAGGTGCGAGTATGGGATGAAGATGATGACATTAAGTCTCGCGTCAAGCAGAGGCTGAAACGCGAGTCGGATGATTTCCTGGGGCAGACAATCATTGAAGTCCGTACCCTGAGCGGAGAAATGGATGTGTGGTACAACCTTGGTGAGCAGGGCTTTGGGACTGAAAACATGTCACATGTTAGTTTGGGAACATTTGAGAATACTTGGGTGCATCTGGGCAGTTTGCAGGAAAGAGAAAAAGCCCGCAAGATTTCAAGGGGCACTTCTTGATAGGGACAACCAGCAGTTCCCAGGAGCTCAGGACTATAGTGAAGTCAGGAACAAATTCTATATCAGTCAGCCCTGTTCTCAGGAAAGGAATCTGTCTTTGGTGATTCTCATTCAGCTAACTGAATCCAAGGTCAGGGACCCTATTGCACATTTGCTGTTGGAAGGACTGGCTTACAGTCAGTCTTTCAAAGTTTTGAAAGAAAAAAGTCAGAAGTTTTCTCTGTGGTGTGTCTGATCACAAGTTCACGCTGAGCTTCCAGCAGTTTCTTTTCTAATGTGCTTACCTAAGATGGCTGTGCTCTGAACATGAAAAATGGATGTAAATGCTGATGATTTTTCCTTCTAGAGAAGCGAACAGATAAGTCTGCTGTGTCTGGGGCTATTCGCCTGCAAATCAGTGTGGAGATCAAAGGCGAGGAGAAGGTGGCTCCTTATCATATTCAGTACACTTGCCTTCATGAGGTAAGAAGCGGGTACAGCTCAGTCGTCACCAGGTCCATTCTGTCTCTTGAAGAAGCAATTTTCTGACCTTTATTTCCTTGAAATATTCCTCCTTGCCCTAGATAAGCTTGCTTTTCCCTGCTCTGCAGGCCCGGAAACATGCTGAATCATCAGATCCACATTTGTCAGGAAGGCAAAGAAGGCTTTAGGCTGTCTCCCCCACACTGAGGGCTGGCTGGCTCTGTCTGTCACTCCATCACAGCTCTGCTGCTGTCAGGCAGAGGTCATGCATTGGCCCAATTCAGAGCCCACCACGGGTTTAACGTGGAGAAACCTCTGAATTTCCTTGAGCGATGTTTTCAGCATGTACTATACCGATGTCTTTCTTTACAGAAGGCATACTAAAATGCTTTATGATTTGATTCTGGTCTGAGGAAGGCTTTGACTCTGGCTGTTGAGTGATGCAGATATTAGTGTTAAAGTCTTCTGTGCTGCTACACTGGTATATAGCTATGAACAGCTATTGGGGAACAGAACAGAAGCTCTGGTTACAGGGTACTGCCCTGTTTCAGGGTGAACTAAGCTGGCCAGGCAGTGCTGCAGAAGGTGGGAGAAATCCCAAGATGACTTGTGAGGATGACTAAAGGCAAAACCTTGTTTTGGGGACATGCATGGTGCCCAGTCTATCTGTTAAAGAGAAGGCAGGTGGCAGGGTCAGTCTCTTCAGTGCCTGAATAAGAAAGAGTAGTCAGAGCCCTTTTCACCTGACATACAAGAATTTCATGAGGTCCAGAGAGGTTTAAGCAAATTCAGGATTAGAAAAGAATGACAGACGTATCACAGAGAGGAATGTTCAACGAGGGGAACAACATGTTTATCCAGATCCTGGGCTAGATGATCCCTGTGCTGTCTTCTGGCCTTACCAGGGAACAGGCAGATACAAACATCAATAGGCTTCTTTTAGTAGGCTGTGTTGTGTCCTTCAATACATATTTATTGGTTTTTAATTCAGTGATGGCTTCTGCTTGGTAAATTATTTCATTTTTCCTTCTGAACATGCATGATCACTTGATGCCCTTCTTTTTTGCAAATATGTCTCTTTTTAAGTATCACCTTCTTTCATTTGTGTATCATAAAATGAAGATGATTTACAGCTAGAATAATTTAATCAGGAAAATAGTAGTGTAAAGCAGAGTCCTCTAGCTCCTAATGAGATCATTAGACTCTTGCATCCCTTACTACAGGGAGCCTGTGAAAGGCTGATGAATCTGTAAGTGATGTGAATTTGAAGATTACTGGGAAAACCACTGAAGTGAATGTGCAATTTCTGCACAGCAATGATAGCTGAAAGCCTTTGCAGTGTTAGATAAAGTGAAAGGCTATATTGAATAATAATGCAAGTGTCTAGTTGTTAGGGGTAATCTTAAGGATGTCCTTTTCAGGAAAAAAAAAAATCTGTTTGGATTGTTCTGCTGTATAATAATAATTACAAAGCTGGTACAGAGCTGTTACGTCAGCTAGTTTAAATAGCTTGTCCATGTTAAGGCATTTCATTCTGAGGACAGAAATGTGTAGGTTTTAGGAAACTAATTAGTCTGTGGTTTCACTGCATTGAAGCACTCCTCTGCATCATTCACAATGTTTTCTGGGTAGAGTTGTAGGTATGCATGTGAAAAATTCAGCTAGGAGCACTGGAGAAGAAAAGAAGGTAAAAGCAGAAAAATTTTTAGTGGGTAGGGGGAAAGAAAGAGGGAGGAGAGCAAAGAAACGTGTTGGAACTGCTGAGAAGGCAGCACTAAGCTCTTCATGAAAATCACTTGGAGGCTTCAGCAGCCTCTCATATAATTCCATTTCTGTTTTATATTTCAGAACCTCTTTCACCATCTCACAGATGTGCAAGGGAATGGGGTGGTGAAGATCCCTGATGCCAAAGGAGATGATGCCTGGAAGGTGTATTTTGATGAGACAGCTCAAGAGATCGTGGATGAATTTGCAATGCGTTACGGCATTGAATCAATATACCAGGCCATGACGTAAGATGCATTTTGTGTGGTCTTTAGTGCAGATAATCAGTGTAACTAATTGATGTGACTGTTAATATTTAGAAGATGAAATGCGTTGGTAATGGAAGGCTTGACAGTGACAGCTGCTTCTTATGGGGCTTACTGTGAGCAGGAAGAGACTGCCTGTGTCTGAATCACTGGTTTCCTCAAAGTCTAGAAATCAATGTCTGACAATGTGCTGGAATTAAGCATCTATCTGAACAGTTTGTGTGAGCATTTTTAAAACTAATTCTGATGAATTACACCAACTTTGGTAGTGTAAATGACCATATTTCATTATTGATAAGCTGAGCCATTCCTGTTTTAAGACTCTAAGAATCCCTGTTTGAGTACTCTTCTGTTAAAAAGATATTGCCCAAGGATCCCACTGAAGATTTCTGAAAGTGTTTGTCCTACATGTCTATTGTGGCAATATATACAGTCCTCTGAAGTCACTAATTTCCCAGGTGCTGCTGAAGGTACTTATAGGAAGTTCAAGTAATGGAGCCACTGATTTGTCGTCTTTGAAGCTAGGCTAATGCAATTGTTGATCTTCAAAGAGCGTTTTCCTTGGCGCTCTACTTTTACTTGGATTTGGGATCAGCCATTCTTCCTCTTAAAGACTATTAGTGCTATGCTTAGCTCATTCCTTATTTCAAATGTGATATTAAATACAGCAAACAAAAGTGAACTTTTTCATATTAGAAGCTGAAAGTTTTGGGGTCTGGGTCCTTGGATGAGTTATGATCTGTACTTATGTCACCTTGCAAGCACCTTTTCTGCCTGTTGATTTAAGCCAAAGTGGAAAAGAATTGAACGGTACCTCTGGAGGTCTAGTCCCGCTTATAGCTGGGCTAACTTGGAAGCTGTACCAGACTGCTCAGGGCTTCTTTCAGTGTGTTGAAAATTTCCAAGGATGGAGATCCACAACCTCTCCTGTCCTCAGGCTGCATTACTCTGGGGAAGAAATTCCTGGTTGAAATTCAAATTGAAAATCCTACTTTGAATTTCCTGTGCTGTAACTGCTGCATATTGCTGCTTATCTTTCAGTTTTCCCTCTAAAAGGATTTTGTCCTGGCTCAGTCTTCTCACTAAGCCTCCCCTCTCTGCTAAGTAGTCAAGCCATTGATTAGACCCCACTCCTCATGCCTTCTCTTCAAGCTAAACAAAGCCATATTATGTGTCTGTCTTTATTTACCAAGTGTCTAAATGGCCAACTAGTACATAAGTTTCATGTAGTAAGCAAGTTAAATTCAGGCATCAGTATCACGTTTGTCTGAAATACTGACTTGTGAATTCCTATGAAATTCTCTTACTGGAGGGGGTTTTTTTGTTATAATCATTTGTAGGTTAACTAGCACAGAAGCTAATGTCTGGTATAAGTCCCTTAGGGAGAAAGCTACATCTACAAAATATTTCCCAAATTTAGTTTGGGAGCTCAGTGCAGGTTCCTGCATGAAGGAAAAACGGCCCAACTCTCCTGTCTGTTGGAATGAACTTTACTTGCTATGTCCCATAATATGAGACTTCTTAAGCTCTGGGGTTTTTTCCCCTTATGTCTAATAGATTTTCTTTTATTGTTTAATTATTTCACAAGCCTGGACACTTCTGGCATAATTTTGAGATCTCCTGCAGGAAGGTTCCTTGCACTTTAATGAGAACAGTTAAATGGGAAAATGCAAATGATCGTGCATGCTTCCTGCAGGCTGGAAGGGTTAGCCCTAAGGAATCACATATCAGTGCAGCACAGAAATACTAGTGTGTGATCTTGCTGTGCTTGAATGCTTTCCAATTGCTGCTGCCTCATGTCACCTCGGAACCTGTGGCCGTCTCAAATGGCAGCAAATTATATAGATTTCCTTGTGTCAGACTTGGTTCTATGAATTGGCATCAGAACCCAGGGTATCACCTAAGTCACAAGCTGTTGGCAACAAATAGTTGAGAAGCTATTTTATGATCTGGAAAAGGCTGTAGTGAAGGGCTTTCTCTTGTTTTGAGCATATCTGTTGTCTAGATGGTATCTTTCTGAAAAAACTCTGAGATGCTGGAGATTTACAGAAAGAGAGAAAACATAACTTCCATCTGTTCATGCTGCCAGCTAGAGTAAGGGGGCTGTTAAAGGGATAGAGTCAAGTTGTGCTACACAAAAGAGACAGGAATGACTTGCTGAACTGTCCTTTTGCAGGCATTTTGCATGTCTCTCCTCTAAATACATGTGCCCAGGCGTGCCAGCTGTGATGAGCACCTTACTTGCCAATATCAATGCTTATTATGCACACACAACTGCCTCCACAAATGTGTCTGCTTCGGACCGCTTTGCAGCCTCCAATTTTGGGGTATGTTTGCGTGTTTGGTGATGTTACAATTGGACTTCTGTAATTTGCCTATGGTGCTTCTGCCTTTCAATAAATAACTTGTTCTGTTTAAGGAACTTTTAATCTGTGAGGAGATGGAAGCTGTGGAGCTCTTCTAGACTAGACAAAGAGCACAGGTTTATTGTCGTCATCATCACACATTTTAGATATTAATCAGTGTAATGCATTGCGATGTTTATTCTTCATGTTCAAATCACACTGGAGCACAGATGGTATGGAAATGAGCAAATAATAATAAACTCTGTGTGGTGATGCTGTTGATAAACTATACTGTGCAATCTGAATGTTTCAGAACTTTGTTCTTAAAACTAGCAACTGCTTTAAGAAGAAAACAACAAAAAAGTCTATCCCCCTAATGGTTAAAATGTTTTTCATATAACATGTGGTGCACTTGAGCATGCTGGAAAAATATTTGGAAAAGGTCATGCTTCCCATCAGAATGAGAATTTATAGATTGAATGGGGAGGTCTTCACAATGCCAAGCCAGAATCCAGCGGAGAGACCTGACCTTGAGAAAATAGTCACGAGAAGTCTGTAATACTTGTCACTGAACAAATAGATAAGATCTTGGAGCTGTGTCACTGTGCTGAATTAGACCCTTTTCTGCCTATTGCTTTATTTATCTCTGAATAAATATTTTCTCTTAAATATAAGTTTGGTGCAAATTGCAGACTAGAAATCAGAGGGGTTTTTGTTCTGCCTCTACTTCAGAGTGGTAACAGAGTATTTCTCTGACAATTCTAATGTTACATAGACTTCAGAAATAATTACAGTATAAAAATCCAAGAATCGAAAGAAAATACTTGTCGCACAATATCATGCATCCATATTGCTTCCTCCCGCTCTCCTGAGGCCTGACACCAATTCCCTGATATCCTGCTGCTTACTCTGAACATCAATTGGACAATGATCATATGTGATGTTTATTGGTGTTTTCTGCTCCACAGAAAGAACGATTTGTGAAGCTTCTGGACCAGCTTCATAATTCACTTCGGATTGATCTCTCAATGTACAGGGTGAGTGGGAATAAACAGAATCCTTTCAGCCATTCTTGTGGGCAGAGGGGAAACACAGCATTTAGATTTCTCTTACATTTCTAACTTTTTGGGTAGTGTATGTCTTATGGAACTGTCATGACAAGCTTGTTGCTCGAATGCAGTGTTTTGTTTTCCTCGTGGATAGAAATTAAACCATGTTTTTCTCCTTCCATTATAACTTCCTCAACACTTCTGAAGCAATTTAAGGATTTTGAACTATGCTCATCTCTGCTAGTCTTCCAGAAATGCAAGTTGGATTGGATTGATTAATTTGAATTATTCTTATCAGCTACCTCAGGTATCATCTACAAAGAGAAAACAAAGTTGTTCTCCCCTAGTAAGACAGCAATCTTTTAGAGAGCCTGCAGCCATGTTGTCACTTATTTTAGGTCTGGCAAACTTGAATCACTCTCCCTGACTCTAGATCTACAAGATGTTCTCTCAGGTTGAGATCCCTCCCACTTCAGCATATTGGGAAGAGATGAGTTTCAAAAGTAGGCATCAGTCCATCAGGCTCCTTAAACCCTCCGGTTTCTTTGCTACTCCAGAGTCAACGTAGTCTTACCAAGTGACTTGGCTCTGGTTTTTAACTCCTTGCTATATTATTTTGATTAGCAACTAATTCATTGAAAAAAATTAAAAACAGTGGCAAAATGTGAGCTTTGATTTTATTTATTTAAAATAAGTTCCTCTTCTGGTTAGTGCATTTATCTGAAACACAGTAAAACATTCAGAGGAGGGAAAAAAGAGTGGAGTAAGAGGAGAAGTGCATTAGGAAGACAAACAAAAGGCACTAGGGGCAAGGTGCAAAAGAAGATAAAAGGAATGTTGCGTAAAGAGCTATTCTAAAACTACATTACTGGAAGAGACGATGTAAAGACAGCATAGATCCACTGAGTAGCAGAGGGAAAATTATCGACACATGGTGATAGGAAGCTGTGCTGGTAATGCCTTTTTTTGTTTACTTGGTCTTCAATAAAAGCTGCTTTCCGGTGGCTTACGCAACTAAACCTTGGACAAACAAGTAAGATCTTATGTAAAGGACCAGGAAAGATTTGTGTGGTTTAAATAATTTAGATGTTATCTATTGGGCAGTACATTTAGCGAAATGGGAGCTCTTAGTAATTATTTTAAGACCCCTGAAGGGCAGGTTAAGTTCCGGAAGAAAAAGGTGTTAGTTTCCAGGTTTTGAGACAGGAGATGGTAATTTACAACTCAAATTACCCAGATTAAGCCTCCTCCTTTCTATAATTTAATCAAGCTATTTGTAGGCACTTAAAACAATGAAGATACATTAGTGTGGATTTGTGAAAAAGAAAAATGTCAAACCAGTATGTGTACCTTCAGGGGCAGGGTAGCAGGTGAGGAGCGGAGAGGTGGAGCCCTCTCAAGAGTACCTCCAAGTTGCCCTCTGAATATAATTTTGAAAAGTGTTTTGTGAGAAAATGTGGTTAATCTGTGCTCATGTCAATTGTTCTTTTTGTTGGTTGGTCGCTAGCTGACATAAGCACAGAGGAGGTTGAATTTCCATATAGATAATGTTATATTTTCCTGATTACTATTCCTAAACAAGAACATGCTTTCAGTCTCCAAAATTTATCCCATGGTTTGTGTTTAAATCTTGACCCGCAGAAGTCTTGGATTCTGGTAAATGCCCTGAGTGCCAGAGAGTTCGTATATGGACAACTTAACTTTAAAAGGAGAGTTGTCTGGGAATGACCATCTGCAAATGACTGTAAAGAGCGTTAAATTGCTTGCAGTGGTTAGCTGAACTGCAGCAATGCTCAACTGCTGTCAAGAGACAGCATATTTTTCTGCAAGTCCTCAGTAATAAATGAAAATTTGTTCCCCTCTGCCCTTTTTACTTTCATCTCTAACAATTTTTGAATGTGCAAATAAGAAGAGATGATCCAAGCAAAGGTTGCCTTTGCTATTTTACCTGCAGCAAAACCAATCACATCAGCTTGAATGTAAGAACACACTGAGGAACATGAACGCTGTTAAAGGACACAGAAAGGAAAGAATGGGAATGTAGGAAAGGGCAAAATGCCCAAGGTCAGAAAGGGAACAGTGTCTTGCAAGAAGCAAAGCTTCCTGCATTCGGCATTTGCATGCATATATATACATACATACACACATGTGCACAGACGTATCATATCTGGAAGGGACAATGAGACTTGTAATTTCAGTGGAACCCAGAGAGTGGAAGAGGAAGCTGTGGCTACGCACAGCGGGGTGGTGGGCAGAGTGTATAAAATAAATGCGTTAGAGTGAAGGAGGCACTGAAGAATACATGCTTATCTTGGCAGATGGGATCTTACAGGGGACTGAGTGGTTACAATGACTTCTTACAGGGAACAGCGCTCATTTTCCCTTCTCAGTCCAGTTTATTTCTCTGGAGAGGTTGCTAATATACCACACCTCTTGGTGTCTCAGAAGAGAAGCCAAAAATGAAGCAGGGAGTGCAGAAAGGAAAGGGCCCACACAAGCACCCTAAAGCAAGAGGCCAGGGCTGCTGGTGGCGAGGCCGTTGCTCCCTGCCTGCTCCTTCTACAGCCAAGAAGAGATCTGCCACCGAGGGCTGTCAGTCTTCTGGCATCCACTAACTTTACATTCATATGAGAAGCTACTTAATTAAGCAAACAGATAAGCTCCTGCAGTAAAAAGGCCTTATTTATTGAGCATTGTTTTGACTGTTACAAGCTTCTCGAGCAGGAAATGTTTCCAAGACACTTTCCTTATTTAGCACACGCTTGAAGCCTTGCATGGATCTGACTGTGCTTTCCAACAGGATTTCCCTTTTTGTGTCAACAGAATAACTTCCCAGCCAGCAGCCGCGAACGGCTGCAGGACCTGAAGTCTACAGTGGATTTGCTGACTAGCATCACTTTTTTCAGGATGAAGGTAGTGTTATGAGTGGGGATGGGAAAGGGACCTCTGCAGTTTTTGCCACAGGAATTCGTTTCCCATTTTCAAACCATTTTTTCATGTCATTGTGCTTTAGACATGGAAAATGGAGATCATCTGCTGACCATGTAATAAAAATCCATATTTTACTCTTCATCACTGTATTTTGCATCATGAAGATGAAAGCTGTTTTCTTTCCCTGGGGTTCTTCAGTCATAAATACAGCACAAAATGATTAAAGGAAAAAAAAAAAAGAGGAAAAAAGAAAAAGAAAATTGTCTGATTTTATGAAGATTAATTTACTTTTGTTAATAACATTAAAAAGCTTTTCCTATAAAATTGTCTACAACATTTATCAGTCACTACCATCTCTTCACCATTTTTTATCTAGTAAATATTTTTAAATTTGTTTCTTGGAGGGTAAGATACTGAAATGGGATAGTATCTCTCAATAGAGATCCAAGAGAGTTGTTGTGAATGCTAATGTGGTGGTTCTGTAGTTAAGTTTATTGTTCTAGCAATGTGTAATGAGATTTATTTTTAGTTCCTAATTTTTGTTCGTAAACTTTAAAAATGCTGTTGTAGGTTAGCACATGTCACTTAATAATTTTTATCTTACCAAAATCAAAGCAAGTCTTTAATTTGAGCTATTTCAGGAATTTTAGTCTTAAGCCCTAGGGTGAATGATGTCCTAGAACTTTATTTTGAAAGTGTTTGTTCAGACAATATGTCTGTATTGAAATTTTGCTTTATAAAAATACTACAAAAAGTTTAGAGGTAGTGAAAATATCAAAATTGTCTCAGGTTACAGTTTTATTCACAGGGTCATGCCTGTTTAGTTTAAAGTAACCCTGCAGTGTTTTTCTAAAGCAATGTAACAATGAAATAATGAAAGGAGCTGTTGTTGCAAGAGGAGAAGACATATCAGTTGGCATGTCCCCAGGGATTCTGGTGTGCTTTAAAATTCAGTAAAGCTTGCGAAGAAAGATGTCATTAAAGAAAGTTATTGTCTATAAAGGCATGTGAGTGTTTGGTCTTCAGCAGTACTTTCCAGATCAGATGTAATGTGCTCCGCTAGTCTGTTGCATGTTGTTCTGATGGTTGAAAAGATTGCTTACTAGCTTCGTAGCAAAATCCTATAAATTTAGCAGAAACTGTGTGTGCTTGGCTCAGATTATACATATATCAAGCCACATGATTTATTTATTCTGAAGAATCTTCCTTGGCACTTCAAAATCTCTTTTATGCTCCAAATGATCCTGCGGGGACAGAAGTGTTGTCGCTGCTGTTTTAAGTGCCTGGGGAGAGCGACCTGTTCATGGTTTCAGGTCACTGATAGCACAAGGCACTGAAAGCAGATCCACCAAGCCTTGAGTAGTTCCCAAACCCCGGTGACTTGTTCTTTCCCTGTTTGATTTAGGAACAGTGCTTTGTTTGACTCTCTTTGTTGTCTCCTTGCCAGGTCCAAGAGCTGCAGAGTCCACCCCGAGCCAGCCAGGTAGTAAAGGACTGTGTAAAAGCTTGCCTCAACTCCACCTATGAGTACATTTTCAACAATTGTCATGAGCTGTACAGTCGCGAGTACCAGACAGATCCTGTGAGTAGCTGATAAGCGGGCAGAAATTCAAGTTTCTGATTTTCTTAAGATAATAACGAGAATACTAATTGATATAAAAAGCCAACACACAAAAAAATAATTATGTGACTTATCTTCTGAATGCACAAAACTTGTAATCAGTTAATGAGAACTAATTAGTAAGTGGTGGATAATAATTGTTTTACACTAACTAATTACGATTTGTTTTGCCAGCCTCAGCTATTTTATTTCATGAGCAGTTATTTGTGAAGGGAAAGTTTGATGCAGCTTTTCAGTGAGCAAAAGCCTATTAGAGCACATGTAGACTGATCAAGAAACTGTCTTTAGCACAGATAAACCTCAAGCAGTGAAATTTTATCTTGTTTTCTGGCACCCAGTGTCCTGCAGTGGGCTTAGGAGGTACCTCTAGACACAAACTCTTTTCAAATCCTTGAGAGCACTACTGGCCACTCTGCAGTAACACACACACAATGTGTCAACGTGGATATAGTCATAAGCCCAGGTGCCTAAAATGCGAATGTCTGGAACAAGCTTAGAGCAAATGATGTCTCAGCAGGTCTGGAGCCTGACCTCCTCTTGGCATGGTACATGACAGAACAGGGACTATTTGGGTTTGAGACCACTGGTAAGCAACGTGGTTTAGCATGTTACTGTGTTTTGCATTAGATCACACAAGTTGCCAGCAGACATTAATAATTTTAAGCTCTTCAGGAGAAAGGGTCCACAGGTAATTAATGTTTGGAGTTTGGATGATCATCTACATTTGCCAACTTTTCCTTTCCCCTTTAAATTTACACTGGTTTTCCAATGGCTTCTTTCCCAGAACAAAAATCAGGACCTTCCTCCTGAGGAACAGGGCCCCAGCATAAAGAATCTGGATTTCTGGCCCAAGCTCATTACTTTGATAGTTTCCATCATAGAAGAGGACAAGAATTCTTACACCCCAGTCCTGAATCAGTAAGAATCATCCATGTTCTGTATGGCTAATGCTAGTCTCTGTGTGCTCTGCTTTATTTGTTAAACTGCTTTCTATCTCTTCTGTCACTTGTGTATTTATAGAAGTACTTATCTTGTCTGTCTGTCTTTCTGTCTTATCTGTCTCTGTCTATATAAATAACTCTTTTTGATTGGGATGGAAGAGTTTCAAAAGGTTCAGTTACGATGGCGTTCGAGCACAAACACCCTGATTTTTACAATCCTGAACTCAGGGAGGCACCTGAAAATGGGGTGAGAGTTCTTTTGGTTTTTTCTGATGTTGAGCAGTTCTGGGATGCACATTAATGCGCACGGTGGTGCCGTGGTGACAACACCTTACGTTGTGATTTAGGAACGTGGTGTTCAGTGCAGCACTGGGGAGATTGCGTTTGATGGGGTTGGCACAGCATTGGAAAGGAACCTGAAACTGGTCTGTTTAACCAGTGGTTACTCCTCCAGCAGTCCCACAGGGCAGGAGAGAGGGAGATATCTGCAAGGTCTAATATACAAAGAGCTGGCTTATGCCCTAGTGATCATTGATTTAACATGGCAGGGATACCTGATTAGTCCTCATCTATCAGCCTACTAACCCTAGGAAAAAAAGGGGGGAAAAAAAAATATGGACAAGAAAGGGGAGAAGGGGGAAAAAGGTGCAAGGGCGTTGAGATCAGATTTCCAGAATTATTGTATGCATCTCTTCTAGGAGAGACATCCAGGGTCTGGCTTTTTGAGTTAAAACCAGTCTCAACAGCAGTGTTGTTTTCAGATTATTTAATCTATGCCACAGAGTCCAGTCCATGATCTCCAGTTTCCACCTAGTCATTTATCTAGAGTGCAGGAAGCCTCTGTAAAGTTGAGCTTTTCAACTTGTAGTTCAGCTCAGAGCTGAACAAAGAAGAGCCCTTTGCTCTAATACATGCCAAAGACTTTCCCAAATGTCCCCGCAGATTTCCTCAAGAGCTGGCTGTTGGGAAGATCAGCGCGGAGGTAATGTGGAGTCTTTTTGCCCAAGATATGAAATACGCCATGGAAGGTAAGAAAGTTCCTCACTGCTGCCCACTGACTTGTTGGTGATCTCTTGTTCTCCATCCATTTGGTGTAGATGAGGCTTAAGCATATTATTAGTAGCATCACTGTTTGGAGCAGGGATTTCTCGTGGTTTGTGAACAGCTGCTTTATGGGTGAGAATTGAGGCTGAGATCTGCATGAGCTCTAGCCCTGTGTGTCAGGCTGTGTTGCAACCTGTTTATTGTCATCCCAGCTGGTTTGAAATCAGAAGTTCACTTTGGACTGATGATATGATGACTTAGATCAGCAGTAGCTTCTTTCTGCAATGTAAGAGCTGGAGAAGTAGGTGGACTCTGGGTTGTGCCATGGCTGTAGTTCCCTGGATGATACAGCAGAGATAGTCTAAACCATTGGCAGAAACGTGCTGTTAGAACAAATCCTGCTGCAGACGTCTTCGTTTTGAATTAAACTTAGCATAATTCCACCTAGTACTCCTACCATTTCTGAAAATGAGTTAGGCATGCAGAGACCAACAAACTCCTAGGAAGGAATTCTGCTACTTGCAGTACTCTTCTGATGGTTGGTTATGATTTCTGAACTTGGTTTTAGTTCTATAAATTCATTTGCAGACTGTAATCAGCTTCTTACAAGCTTCAGAGGGCATCCCGCTCCCACCAGCTCTGCAGCTGCGGTAGCAGTTGTTTTCCCAGTATTTTGCAGTGGCTTTATGATCATCTATAAGGTGATAATCTGGTGAAACAAAAGTGCCAATGCTGCCAACAGCATGCTACCTGTATTAATATTACAAAACTAAGTCAAGTTACTGCTTTTGGTCACTCACAAAATTATGCTCAATCCATTTGCCCCCAGTTTGATGCAAGCTCACTTACAGGAGTGACAGCCTATTAGATTCTTACTTCTGACTGCTAGGGAAAAAACAGCTGACAGCAAAGAGTTTCCTGCATTTTGCTCTTCGGCAACAGTCTGTGAGGTTGCTCTGTAATGAAGAAGATTGACTCCATCTATTTCCTAGTCTCTTGTCAACACAACAGGGGTACAGACTGTGCTGTGGGGACACCCTTGGCCAGCTCTAGGCTTGAATTCAGCAGGCTGCACATCTGGATGAAGTGTTCTCACTTCTGTGTTAGGAACTTTTTATATATGCTTGTACCCCACAGTGCTTTTGTCTTGTGAGGTCGTGTTGATGTAAGAACAGACACTGGGAAGGAAGACTAAGACCTGCTATGTTGAAGAGTCTCTTTTATAGTGACTGTCACTACTTGCTCATGTGTTAGAGATAAAACAACTGTGATAACATCATGTTCACTTTTCTTAGAAGCCGTTTGCTCCTGCAAACCATTTTGGCTTCCCTTTTCATTTTGTCTTTATTTACCCCTGTGCTCCCACCCTCAGGAATTTATAATGCAGTTTGTTCTTCTACATGTTAAAAGTGCCACATCTTTCTCCTTTATCAGCAGCCATGAAAATTGGTTCTCTCCAGATCTAGCTGCTGACTTCCCTAAGATTTCCTTTCCCTGTTGCATCCAAAATGCATCTACAAAAATGTAATGATTTTGTGTGTGAATTTGACTGTCAGAGGGGACATGACTTTGATTTTTTTTTTTTCCTCTTTTAAATGACTCTGATTGCCAGTGCCCAGGTTAACTCAGCCTTCCAGGTTTTCTCTGTTCACATCTCAAACCATGTCCCCTTCGACTCTGTCCTTTGGTGAATCTGGGCTTCTTTTAGCTTTTCCTGACATCCTTCTGGTCACTTGTGAGCTTCTTAAGACAAGGATTGGCGTGATATTTCCACCCGTGAGTTCATCAGTGCATAGCAAATACTTGCTGAAAGAGCACCCCTCTTCAGAGTATTTCTTGGTGAGAAAAGTTGACACAAAGGCAGCTGACTGAGAGGGAAGGGTTTGCATTTTCAACGAAAGCTGAAAAACTGCATCATACATATATTGGTACTCTAGCTGTGCAAGTCCTGCAGGAGGATTGAGCAATGACAGAGTCTGTGTTGGTGTGTGTCTCTTCCAAATATATATTCAAGAAATCCTCAGAGTGCAGAATTCTATTTGAGGCAAGTGTGATTCCGCACTGCTTTGCTCTCCAGAAACTTACCAAGATAACCTTTATAACAAGCTCCACAATAATTCAATTACAGGCCTTACTACATGTATTTTAAATACAGATGATTGGATTAGCTCACTGCATTTTTTTTTAAATGAGGGGAAAAAAGGATTAAAGGAAACAGATTAAGGGATGTGAAAGGTGATGATTAGAGTTGCTGTCCTCAGCTCTTGACTCTGTCATTTCTCACTTTGAGTTGCTCATTTTTGTACCACTTTAAATACACCAAGAGTTTCACATCCCTGCCTTTGCCAGTGTGTGGAGTAATCCTTGGGTACATTTCTGGTGTGCTCCAAGATCTGCATGCATCAGGAGGTCTCTGCAACAAAAGCTAATCTTGTTTGTGGAGGTATGTGCACATGAACCCAGAGTATAACACTTGCTTCTAACTTTCTTCATGGTGTTTTCTGTTATGTTCTGTTCTTAAGTTCTGGATAACATGAGCTCATTCACCTCACCAAGTGGTAAGTTCATGCTCCTTGGTAGAGTTTATAGTTGTGAGTAGGCAAAGACTTTCATCTGTTACCCATAGTTTTAGCACTTTGGATGTAGGTGCTAATATTAGCTTTAGCGTCCTGTAGTTTTATGCCAGTGATGAGCAGCTCTGCAAAGAAGACTTGAAAGACCATTCTACTGCTGCAGAAATTAGGGTATGTGCTGTATGGGGACTCCTGTTCTGACTAGTCACTGAAGTTGTTTTTTCACAGTGCCTGATACACTCAGCAGTTCTGGGCAATAGTCCCCTTCCCTGGGTCCCGAGCATTAAGATCTAATGTCTGATAATGTCAGATAATGTCTGATGAAGAATAACCACTGAGGTCAGAGCTCCAGTTCATGTGTGGCTCTATTCCTTCCCTCCTGGCTCAGGTGACGCTTGATGATCTCTGGCCCCTTCAGTCTGCAAAGGCAGTAAATTTTCTTCTAGCTTAAAGGCCATGCAATGGCTTTGGTGTAAGAAGAGTGCAGGCCTGGCTGCGTGAAACCGCCCACTCCCTCCTTCCAGCCTGATGTTTCCACATTGCTCTCCAGTATGCAGTGTGGAAGAGAGTTGGGAGGCTCGGGGGGGATGGCTTCTCTGAGCTGGAGAGCAATGCCTGCCTGCATGAGTTGTTTTCCTTTTTCCCTGGGGGTGGCAGTTAACCCTGCCTCTCCCAGCTGGAGCTCACCCCCATGTGCACTGTGCAGGGCAATGTATAAATGCTAATTTATACCTAGAATACAGAGCTTAGGGGCTTCAGAACCAGAAGTCTTGCTAGCCTGTGGATGCTGCAGCCTTTGTCCTTTGGGCACCTTTTGAAGCATTAGATTGCTAATGTGTAAAATGTTGAAGTCATAAAAATGAAACACCTATTTTCTATTTAAAAAATGTGCAGCAACTGGTAGCAATAGTCGCGGCAGCAGTGTGTTTGACTGCTGGAAGGCAAGTGCACTGCAGACCTATCTTGTGCCATCGTCTCCCCTAAGGAGACTCAACTTCTGAGACACAGCAGAAGCTCCAGGATTTACACTGCTTGTTTGTTTTCTTTCTCCCCTAGAGCAGTGACAGCTCAGGGAACTGTGAACAGCAGACCTGGCCCTTCCCTCCTCTCTGGCAAAGGCAGTGCAGGATGGGGCATTGAGAAGTATCCCTCTTTTCCCATCAACCCAAGAGTAAAACAGATCAGGTAGACGTGTTGTGTAGCCAAGATTTGGCTGGCAAGATCATGCTATCCTGGAGTCACTGTAGTATAGAGGATGATTTTTCCAGATTATACAGTTATCTCCACCTCTGGGACGCTGACCAGTGCTCAGCAGCTGGATAGCCTCCCTGTAAGCCCAATGCTAAATAGAGTTACTGGTTTTCTTGCTGTGAAAGCTCTGTGACCCAGAAAGCACAAACTCTCCAAACAAAGAGGTCTTCTGCTCTTCCTTTGCTAGGAAGACATTAAAAGTTAGTAATAGAAAATCAATGTCATCCTTGACAACAATGGTTCATCTTATTTTGGATATATCAGCATGAGGAGAGTTGTAAATTAAGAGCATCTCTAATAGGAAGAGAGACTGAGTAGACTTGGTGGGCAGGATTGAAATAAATCATTCTGTCACATTCTTGCTTCTAATAAGGGGAGGAGAATCAGATGCGCACACAGATGCCAGCTGTCTAAAGTGTTAGCACTTCAACAGCCTCAGTACCTATTAGAGCTTCTTCGCAGAAATTCTTCATTATTTGCTAGAAATTAACCCATGGAAAGTAGGCTGATGATCAAGAGAAAAATCCATGGATTAAGGATGTGGTGAAAGTCCTGTTCTCTGCCTGAAAAATAGAACTGGACATGATTCTAGAAAGTGTGCTGCTAGGAAGCAGTTCCCTATTAATGCCTTAATAATATGGCCTCAGTGACCCTAAAAGCTCTTCTCCAGAGGAAACTGTTTGCAGATGAAATCTGCTGAGGAAGTATGAGAGACTTACAGAACTCTGAGGTCTTTTCAGGATAAAACACAGCAGTTGCTGAAAAATATCTATGCACTTTTCCACTGTTGCTGTCACTAAGCTCTTTAAAATCCAGCAGGTTATAAAGCAGAACAGAAATGTGCTAAGTCTGATGGCTCCTATGCTTTTCACTTTTTCTAAAATGGGTTTTCAAAGTATGCTTCTAGCCAATGTGTTTCCGTGTCACCTTCAAGTGCTCTTAAACATTTCCCTTTCCAGAGAAAGCAGCTGATCAAAACCGTGCAGGGCCCATTGAAGGGGAGAAGGCAGATGGTACAAGCTGTTGGGGCTGAGGGGGTTTGGGGGCTTTCTTTGTCCTCCAGCATGTTTGAGCTGTTATAGTTCACTTTTGTCTTTGCTCTGTTACAAGCCCCACCTTTCTTTCGCATACGTAAAGTTCTCTTTTATGGTGGTAAGATTTCTCCTTTTTTCTCTTACTTTCCTGTAGTTTTATCCCCTTGGTGTCAAGCCTCTCCTTTACTGCTTAGATGACTAGGTAGTTCTAGTAGCAGTCCTTGGGCTTATGCTTTTGTGGCTGCTTTGCATCTTCCTATTCTGCAACTTAGTAGTGTTTTAAATGTCCTAAAAACCCAGGAAAAGTCTTGAGTTACTTGCTTTTGGTGCACTGCTTAATTTTGAGGAAATAAATGTGATTTGAGTCCTTTTTACCTCAAAGTCAGACCTTCCCTATGCAGGAACAGCGCTTTCCCCATGCAAGGAAAGCACCTGGGTGGCAGTGCATATCAAAGTTAATGAAGTTATAATTGTCCATTGATTTCCTCGCTCTCGCAGGAAGCTCAGCAGGCACAGTTATTGCTGTGTTTGTTTCCAGTTTTAGATCTGCGGAGAGAGCTTTGCATTTTCTTCTGCAGTTGTTCTTGAGGGAGGTCAGCAGTTCAGACACTGAGTATACTCATACTTTTACTTAGTGCTCAAGAAAGATACTAGTCTTATTAATGTAAAACAGGAACAGACTTTCCTTGCCTCCAATACAAGGAAATTCACGGTGGAGAGTAATGGATCACAGTACATGTGAAACAATAGCACATGTAATTTGTCCATTGAACCATCACCCCTGGGGACTGTGTCTCTCAGATATTGGGCATTTTAATTTCTTTAAAACAAAGGTTGGGTTTCTTCTTTTTTTTTTTTCCCCCTTTTTTTTTTTTTGAGATTGTATCTGTGTGGATCTGCTACACGTGAATTAGAAGAATTAGAAGGGAATCTGTATTACATATTTACAGAGTTTTGCAAACAACTCTCTGGAGTGTTTGCTGCTTGGGAGTTGACAAGGCTTATGGAATAATTATGCATGAAAAGTTCTATGGATTTTGTGTTTTCAGTTGGATAATTCATAATTTATTCGGCCTTTCTTCTTGTGCATGTTGTTGAAGCTTCAAGAGAAATGTGGAAGTTTCTTAATGTTTTGAAATAGTTGCAAGAATTCACATTTACATGAAAATAGATTATAATATTGTAAGATAAGCTTGTCTGTCAGGTAACTGGTTAGAAAGCTGGGGCCATTTTACATCACTAAGGTGTATCATCTGCTGATGAATATGTGTAGCATGTATTGTTCGTGCATGCATGTATCTACCCAGTTATTGGATACTCGTACCAAAATACTAGATTAAAGCTATTCAAAGTTAAGAGAAAGAGTTCCTCTTCTTAACATAGTTGGATCCTGTCTACACATCAGCAGTGATGTGCTTGGAGAGTTGTATCAAGAATGATGTAACCATACAATAGGTAGGAAGACAAGTCTAAAGTCAAATTTTGGAAAAAAACCCTGAGTCTAAGCCCAAAATCACGTGTGTTTTAGTCTCATATCTCACACTGTAGTCATGGACCAGCAGGTTGCTGTGGTGCTAGAGTGAACAAAGACGACTGGCAGAAAGGTATTCATGCTGTTGAAGCTTGGCAGGACGAAGAGATGGATATGGACAGGTGGCACTAGGGACTGGTGGTGCAGAATTGGTCAGCTGAAAATTCAGGATCGCAGCGCAGGCAAACGCTGGCTCCTCAGTCCTCTTAGAATCACAGAAAAGGAATCAATTTTATTCTTTTCAAGGAGGATTTTGAAGAAAAGCAGTGCAGTAGAAGGAACTGTCTGTGCAAGCCCTTGAGAGGTGGCTTGGGAGAAAGCATTGAGATGCTTTTGGGAAAACTTAACAAGTAGTTTAAAAGGAGGGATTGTGGGCTGATCAGAGGTGGGAGTCAGCTACTGAAAGATGGTAGTGTGGATGTAGGCTGTAAAGGGCCGTGAGGGCAAAGACACGGAGCATACATTTCTTGTGAGAGAGAAAGAGGAGCGGTGGTCTAGGGAGATGATCTCTGCAGAAACGTAGCTCTGAGTATGGCAAGTGCTTTAGCAGCACAGGTGCCTGGGAGGGGTTGTGTTGGGGACGTATTTGTGTTATACAGGGAGGAACTGCATTTTCTCGACATAGCCTGGGTACAGAAACATAACAGAACCTGGCAGGAGGAAGAGGCTCGGCAGCAGGTAGATATCCATGGGTCACTTCAGTGGACTGTGCTCAGGAAGGCAATACAAATGAGGAAACAGTTGCCTTCTGAAAGAGAAGTGTCATGAATTTCTCCAAGCTGGAGATCAGCGAAGACTGCAGCTCCTGTGTAGCTTGTTTGAATTTGCTTGTGACTCACACTGTCGAGCTCTAAAGAATTTGATTCTTTCTACTCTTGTCTCTTAGGGGATGTAGTGTAACATGTTGGTATTGCCGTTGTTTATATTCAAGAATTAACAGATTTGCTCTCCTTGATTTGTTTCCTGCAAAGATGAAATCTGGACTGTCGTATGTTAAATGGAAAGGCCATAAGAGATTGCTCTATTTTTATTGCTGTGACAACCGAAAAGTCTTTAACAAATGGAAGTGTTAATTGGAGCTACAGAAATAAACTCCAGAGCCCCAACAGTCAACCAGAAAGAACCCTGCATGCTGCCAAAATCCTGTGTTGTCAAGATTTTGTGGCTCTATAGGTGCTTCATCCTCAAAACTATTGCATACTGCAAACATCCTTTGTAAGACCCTCATGTGCCTGATGCAGTAATAGTGGTAAATTCAGACCTAACTGCTTTTGTTTCCTTCCTTACAGAGCATGAGAAACACAGAATGTGTAAAAGTGCAGACTATATGAATTTACACTTCAAAGTGAAGTGGCTGTACAATGAATATGTTCGTGATCTGCCTGCCTTCAAGGGAAAAGTGCCTGAATATCCAGCGTGAGTGTGTTATGTCTCCTTTAGTAAATTCCCACTATGCCTCTCCTTATGTTACCTTGAGGGTAGTCATTTGGTTTTCCTGTGGTTGCCTTCGTGATAAACCATTTCTTCACTCCTGATTTTCTGTGTTTATGTGCATGTTTGTGCCCTCTGGTGTTCTGTGCTGCTGTCCCTGACACAATTCAATCCCTTATTGTATACTATCTTCCAAGATCTTAAAAGCTTTAGCAATGGCATGGACAGTCTTTAAGCCACTTTGTGCCTGCAGCGTGGGCTTTGGGCAATTCTTGAACAGCAGATTTCTGGACGTATGTATTCTTGTGTTAATAGATACAACTTTATCTGTATGTACTGTATGTATGTCTATATATGTGTGTATGAATGTCATATGTATACACACACAACAGGATTTGTAAGTAAAGATAATGTTTTCTTTTTTTGGTAAGACCAGGTGGTTTGGTTGGAAACATCAGATAAGCTGTCGCTCTTAATCTCTAAGCAATTGTTTGCAACTTTTATTTAACTTCACAAGAGCAGCAGTACTGAAGAAGGTTTATGAGCCCAAAATGTTGTCTGAGCAACCTGGAGAGCATACCATAGCTAGAGTCCCACACTTGGCCTAATGCAAAAGGAGGTGTGCTGTTTCTGGCTGGTGTTTAACAGTGTTTCAGAGGTTTTCAGTGATGGTTGCTCCACATCTCCTTCAAGCAGCATTTTTTCCCTGTGCTTCACTGTTACCCCTCCACTGGGTTTTGGGGGTTTAATATACTCCTCTTTTTCCCCTCCAAATCTTTCTTGCTTCGGTTTGAACTTGTTATATCCTGTCCTACCAGCCTGGGTGTGGAGAACAAATTGTTCCTGTTTTACAAGAGTAAAATGCTTTTCTCCTGTCCCTTCCCGGTCTTCTGCTGGTTCCTGTTTGTTCCTAGCTTTCCTTGTAAGTGAGGTTTACTCACTTCTCTCCAGCTGGTGTGTGTCTGAACATGTAACATCCAGACTTAAAAACTGATGTTTCATCTAGGCCTTGCCTTGCATTTCCTTGCAGACAGTGCTGCAGCTCTTGCACGTTGGGGATGATAGCAGCCTTTTTTTTTTTCCCCTTTCTTCAATGATATCGTTGACTAGTGATGCTTCCAGTGGGCCACAGGCCAGCCCCCAGGCACCCTTAACAGATTGTCCTACCTAGCTGTTCTTCCCATCCTGTATAGGACTGTTCACTGCTGTCTAAATGCAGCACTTTGCACTTGCCCCTCTTGAAAAAAAAGAAAAAAAATCTCACCTTAACTGTGTTTCCAGTTTGACATTTTGAATTCTCTTCCCATCCTGCGGTGCACACAGTCCCTCAAGGCTGGTGCTAGCTGCATACTAATAAGACTTGAGGCAGTTGGCATAATTGCTCAGCTTGGGCTATGGGCCTGGCTTAACAAATCAGGTCAGTGAGAGGCATTAACTCAGTCAATAGGGTGCTGCAGTGACAGTCTTGGAAGCCCTGTTCTCTTTGCTGTGCCGCTGAGTCAGTGCAGTCTCAGGCAAGCCATCATATATTCTTAGTCTCTCTTTTTTTTCCTGTGTAATCAGGATAATGATGCTTGGTTTCATTCTGCAGTCTTTTGCAGACTGTTCTGCTCTGCTGGCCTTTGTGGTAGAGCTTCAGCGCTCATGTACCTTTGCAGCCGCTGGCTGTTACTACTCCACTCTTGTATTTTAGTACAATAGCCACGTTGTCAGACCCAGGTGATGTTTATTTCAACCATAACCTTCACCTGTCATGAAATATTCCCTTGGTGTCAATTACAGCAATGTGCTCTTGTCCTTTGATTTGCTCCATCACAGGTATTTTTAGTCTTGAAGCTTTCTTAAACAAGAGTCCACGCATTGGGTTTGCACATCAGTAAACTCTTTAGATGAAACTAAATTGCTGCTGTCCAGAGAACAGCTGAGTTGTCTGTCTACTCAACAGACAAGAGGCTATCTACAAACTCACTTTTTGTGTTGAAACTATGAGAAACCATATTTCTGACAGCCTTGAGATATGATTGAAAAAGTGAAGACTCCAAAGTATTACAGCTGAAGTTTTTATGCCTCCCTTAGTTTCTGAAATTCAGCAGCAGTTTCTTAAACTGAAGTCACAACATAGCTGGGAGTGGATCTTCAAAACTTCCTCTCTTCACTTTTTAGCTGCCAGCTAAAAGCTGTGAAGTGTAATTTTCAAAAAAAAAACCACCTTAGCTTTTTAGATGTGTGAAGAAGTGTTCTTTGTTCTGTTTTAATACTGATGTTAGCATGCAGCCAGTTTTGTAGCTGTACTGGAGACTACCTCCACTCTGGTGGGGGAAAGCATTCCTTCCTTTGAAATCCTGTCATATTCTTCTGGCACACATCATCACACATAGTATTTACTTCTTTTACTGTTGGAAACCCTGCCTGCCTTCTTGCTTCTGTGCTCGCCAAGGGCCACAGGATATTCACGTGGGTACCCACATGCATCAACACAGCAAAAGAACAAGATTAATTCACCTGTAAAGCCTGAGACCACAGGAGCCAGGTTCATGGCCAAGCTGAAATTGCATCCTTTTGTGTTATGTTTACTGTTGTGCAACCAACACACAAAGCACCGCTCCCTTTCCCAGCAGGCAGGACTGAGGCATATTCTGGGTAAACCTCATTTGCAGAGGTTGGTTGTGCCATCTTGAGTCAGGCTGAGCCGACCCCTGCAAGCACAGAATGTCTCTGAAGCAGCACCACAAGCCTCTGCCTCGTGTGCTGGTGCATGAATCCTTACAGTGTTTGACTCTAGATCAATAATTGAAGTGGATGAGGAAGAAGATATTTGCCCTATAACAACATTTTGAAGCTATTTCTCTGTGGAATCAGATAATTTTTATCAGTTTCTCTGCTAGATAATTTTGAATATCGTTTTGGATGTGTTGCCTTTGTAGTCCCCAGAGTTCTCCCTCACTTGCTCAGCAGCCCAAGACCTGATAGTAAAAGACTGTAAGGGGTATTTGGCCTAAGATAACTCTAGGTTTGTGTTACAGCTCAAAGCATGTTTTGGTCCTGAATGTGCCCAGGGACTTGGAAGTATTTATAGATTATTTATATCTCTTGTGTTTTCCTGGCAGCCAATAAAAGACAAAGTTGAGGCTGGCTTTGGAAATGTAGTTACAGTATTTCCTGACCTGACCTAAGTGATTCACTTTGCACTTGAATATTCATCTTAAACCTCTTTCTGGAGGTAAAGCTTTTTTTAATGGGAGGAGAACAAACACACCACCCCTATTCCCCACTCAGCAGTACCTTTTTTCTTGCCACTTTTATTTAGACAATTTGGTAAGACAGTAAAATACCTATGCACTTGATTTTGTATATCAACATAGGGTAGCCATAAAAACAAGCAGTGACTGTTCTCAACAGTGAAAGGCCCTTTTGTATGGATATGAGGCAATAACTAAGGATGAATGATAATCAAGAAGTTGTTCTACTTCTCAGAGTGAAAATTGTGGCTTCTGGCATAAACAGGTAATCCTCACTGTACATGGACCTACGACATGTGAAGCAGTCAGCAACTTGCAGCCTGGAAACTCTGGAAGAGGTGGAAGATGTGTAGTTGCTTTCTTGTAAACTGCCTGAGTTATCATCTAAGGATAGAACTGTAACTTTAAAACACACTATTGTAATTTAAAACAAATGTTGAAAGCTCAAGAAACTTGCAGCAAACTCCCAAATATGCTGACTTTTAGGAGCCTGGAATGCCATTGAAAAGGAATTTTTCCAGAACGCAGGAAGTGCATATGTCTGTGATAATGTTCTACTGCCACTGTCTGTGTTAAATAGGGCTGCATAGACAGGTTGATGTTGGCATTTAACGCTGTGTCAGTTACAATTTCCAATATTAGCATTGATGTGCTTTCTATTTCAAAGTGTAGAGAGTATTTAAGGCTATCTAGTATGCTCTGTGAATTTGCTCTTGATCTCCCTCTCATGTCTGGCACATGCTTTCATGTTCTTTGCAAACTCAGCCCATAATTAGCACAATCTCTATGAATGCAGCTGCGTGTTTAGAGGAGGCTGTACTCTGTGAAGCTCATACAATAATCTTTTGTATGGACTGAAATCACACATGGACACTTTTTTCCCTTATTTGTGAATGCTGTTTAGTAATATTTGAAATTAAGATTTGCTTCAGCTGTGATATGTTGGCACTTGCACTCACAAATCCTAAACAGACATTTAAATATAGCTGTAAGTGCTATGTTGTTGCTTAAACACAGACACACATACCCACTCCATTTTTGTATTACGTAGGTATGTCCCACAGAGCAGAGAACAGAGCGATGACCAGCTGTAAGATCCAGTCACTGAAGCTGCTTCTCACCTTGCCTATTTGGCCAAGGTGGGGTTGTGTAGAAGCCTTTAGTTCAGCGCAGGAGGTATCTCCAGATACTGCCTAATGTAAGGCATCTCCCTGAGATACAGCAGTGGCTGTTTCAGCAGCTTCTTGGGTTCTGCTCTACCATTTAGCTTATCCTCCAAAGTGAGAAGAAGGAACAGAGACAAACTTTGCTGTCCTGCTTCCAGGACCTGCCTGTTTTAGGGATTTGACCATGCTCCAAGGCTGTTGGTCCAGCACTTAACATGAAATAAGTTTGTGATTCTTTAAAAGAAAACAATGAAGAGCTGCTTACAGGGCTGGCCAGCTTCCCGCAAACCCCAGCAGATGTGCCATGGTATCACCAGAGGTTAATCATACTCAAGCATCGTCACAGTGAGATCAGCAGCCCAAAGAAATGGGAGGGTATTCCAGAGAAGGCTTGGGGAAGGGGAGAGCAGAACTACAGTGGAGAAGACTTTTAGCCTTGATTCTCCCTTCTGGCACTGCAGAAGTATGTCTGTATCTGCAGATAAAGTAGCTGAAGGGCCCTGGAAAACAGGTGCTGCTTTTCCTCCCCTTATACTCATTTGCAACTCTTATGTGAAGGATGGTGGACCCAAATGAGCAGCAGGACACTCTCTCTGAGCATGTAGAGATAGCGGTATTGGGGGTCTCCTTTGACCTATCTGGCACGTGGGGGAAAGGAGAAGAAAAGACAAAGTGCTCTGAGATGATGCAAAGTTAGAGGTGGTGCTCAAGAGGGAAAAAGAGGAAGATACAAAGAAAGGGGAAAAAAAAGGGGAGAAGGGCAAAACCAGCACAGGACCAGCAATCTGCAGAGGCTGGGCTGGGCTGTGTCCTGCTTGTCCAGACCAAGCGATGGTACAGCCCCTGCTCACTGGTAGCTTGCGTTTAGGTACTAGTATTTTTGGGAACTTTGGCTGCATGCACAGATAACAGCATTCAGAAATCTAACAGTGGGAAGTTTTCACAAGGGGTGCCCTGTTTCTTGCTTTAACTTGCTGTCTTTCCTGTCCTTCCTGCAGGTGGTTTGAGCAGTTTGTGATGCAGTGGCTGGATGAAAATGAAGATGTTTCCTTAGAATTCCTGCACGGTGCTCTGGAGAGAGATAAAAAAGATGGGGTACGTAGGTCACTCTGAGTGGAGGACTTGGCGCGGCATCCTTCAGTGCCCAGAACTGAACAACAACACTGTAAATTCAGCAGTCATACAAACAGAGGATGCAGCCCTTTTCACTTGCTAAACAACTGGGAAACTCATTTATTTTAGGACTTTTCTCTACAGGTCACAGAGTTGTTTAATAGCAAGGTGCATATCATTCATTTATGTCTGTTCTGTCCTGCTGCTGTTAATCTGTCAGCCAGTAGCTTGGTGCTCTGTCATCTCTCTGTGTTTGTGAGATGTATCTGAAATATAAGGCGTTTTGAATGTACTTAGTCATGCAGTGAGAATGTGACCTTAATCCACTGACAGAGTAATCTTATTCTTAATTTGCTGAGTATTCCAGATGGAGAGCAAAAGCTTTCCCATTTGTTCAGTGACTGTTGGCACTGTAGCCTATGATGCTAATGTAAGCATTCTCTTTAATGTCTTAATTTTAAGAAAAAATCTAAAAGAATCCTCTTCATTCTCTTTAACCCTTTAACTGACAGGGAGGCTGTGCATTTCAGTAAGGGTCTTAGCATTATATTGCATTTCTTTGATGCTTGTCATGTCGTAGTTGGTAAAGGACAGTAAACGTATAACCCAACAGAATTGGCTATTTAGCTCCTCTGTGCCTTTTGGAGACCTTTTGACTAATTCTGTGGAAGATGTAGGTTTTGGTAAAGTTGTCCTGTCTCCAACACGGCAGAGGATGAAGACACCCATGAAATGTTTGTATTTCAGATCTTTCCATTTGAAAATGACTCACTGTACTTCTGTTTTAGTTCCAGCAAACATCCGAGCATGCTCTGTTCTCTTGCTCAGTGGTGGACGTCTTCACCCAGCTCAACCAGAGTTTTGAGATCATTAAGAAGCTGGAGTGCCCTGACCCGATGATTGTTGCTCATTATAATAGGAGGTTCGCTAAGGTAACACCCTCAACATCCAACTGTTTATCTTCCCTTAGTGGGATGCAAAACAGTATCATGGCTTTTCATTTTATTGCTTGAAGTTCTCCTGGAGTGATACAAGACAAGTAAACAGTGCTCACATCTTGTCTTTGCAGACTATTGGGAAAGTATTGATGCAGTATGCTGACATCGTCTCCAAGAGCTTCCAGTCTTACTGTTCCAAGGAGAAACTGGTGAGTTATGCTGAGTTTCTCTTCTGCCCTGAGGAATCACAAAATTGTCCTCATAAAAACAAGTTTCTTGCATTGCACCTGACCATGTTGGTGGTGTAAATATTTTCAATATTGTTTTTTGTCATCATTCCTACACTTTTGTGGATTGAATTCTGTATTGGCAATAAAATAAAACTGGGTCCTGATGGCGCTCTGCAGAGCTTGGGGGCTCCTGAAATTAACTTCCACTCTGCTTGTCTGGGTTATGTGTCACAGAGGTGATTAAAAAAAAACCCCTAAAGCATGGGCACAAGTTGCTCTGTAAATCTGATACTCAGCAGCGCTCTTGGTTTACTGTTGTCTCCACCTAATTACCTTGCTGTTTAATTCTGAATTGAGTAAAATTCTCTGTATTACCCTTGGTCAGTTTTGCTATCTCCAGCAGCTGTACTGGGGATGTAACTGCAGAAGAAAGAGTCTATTGCTCACGCTGCCCCTGACTGTTGCACCCAAGCTTGGCCTGGCAGGACCCAGATGTGTCTCTGAACGCAGCTTTGGCTGGCAGTTCCCCTTGTGATCTGGGATGTACACCTTTCACAGCAGTACATTGGAGCATTAGCAGGCTGAAGGTGACATAGCTTGGACACTTACAGAGCATGGCAGGAGCTGCAGAGAGTTGGGCCGTGCCCTGACACTGATTTCTTGTCAGCTCGTTCTCTGTGATAAAGCTGAGGCAGAACATACGGCATCAGAGATCTCCCTGATCTGAGGTTTCTGGAACTGGCCATCCCATTTCAAGGTGGAGAAAAAATGACTCATCTTTTTTTAGGTTTGAGTGCTGAAATCTGTGCATGCCCTGTCTCCTATTGGACTCTGAGATCTGATGGTACTTGGGGAAGGGTGCTGAGGCACAGACTGTACCATTGGTGAAAATGTGTTGGCATCCTGAGCAGTAACAGGCACCCACTTTTGTCCCTTCAGCCCTGCATCCTGATGAATAACATCCAACAGCTGAGGGTGCAGCTAGAGAAGATGTTTGAAGCCATGGGTGGTAAAGAGGTAAGAGCACTAAGAGACTGAGTATTACTCATTCCAGCTGCACTATTACTAGATTACTTGCGTCATACTAGTTCTTGAAGACTGCAGTCATAAGGAGAGCTCCATGACATAATAAGTGTAAGGGGACAGCCATGCCTGAAGACTTTTCAATGAAATTTGTCATTCTTAGGAGCGAATATTTTGAAGCACGGAATAGCATGGAGGAAGAAAGCTCATGTGGGCTGGATGTGGGCATGGCTGGTGGCTTCACAGTTCTGAAGACAGATAGATTTGAGAACTATTGACATCAAATCATTTTATGTGGCATATAAATGCGAGACAGTACTTTTGGCACTAAATATCCAATATCTAGTATATTGCAGACATGCAAATAAGAGTTCTGTAATCATGCTTTGTTGGACATTCAGATGTGTCCATGAATACAAATATCTTAGTTTTTGTTCTTTGCTCTGAGATGGCCATTTTTACAGATACAAGATTTTCCTCCCCCAGATCACTGTTTCTGTTCTGATATAATCTGTGTATCTTTTTTTTTCCTCTTCTTTTTTCATTGCTTTTCAAGATTCAGGAAGATGAAGAAAAGCCTGCTGCTGATGATGTTAGGAAAAAATTATTTTCAAAGACTAAGTGCATTCTCGGTGGTTGTGTTGTGGTAGAACCTGTGCTATGACCTATATGCCAAGAGAAAAGTCAGCTTTGCTGATGGGCAGCTCAGTTTTTGCCTGTATTGCTGTTTCAAATCTTTCTTGTACTCAGTGGCAGAATTCTATGAAGTGGCAAAAATCTCAACAAATAGATTTACCCCATGAGGCAAGGAAAACTACTGTCATTCTTTCGCATGTGGTCTCAACAACTGTAATTTCTGAGCCCTACATCAAGAACTAGAATTATATGCTCCCAGCTGTAATACCAATGGTAGCTAAGTGCTCTTTTTTCAGGAAGAAATAAACTTGTAATGAAATGTTTCTGTAGTGGTTTGTAAAGTTTTAATCCATGTGCACTTAATTTCCCTTAAGGAATCAATTTGCTATTTTTTTCAATAGTGGTGGCCATGAAGTAGGGTTTCCCTATATTTCAGATTGAAAACACAATCTGCAAATTGAAAATACCACCTGACAGTGTGTTAAATAGGGGGAGAAAAAAAGTATTTACTAAGACTGTCAGCTACTTTTCCTAGCTTAGACCTCTTTTCTGCATTCTGCCCTTTAAAACCTTCCTCAGGAGTACAGGTAAAGTAGAACAGAGGTGATCGAGCCACTATTTCCCCTACACTGTGGAATCAAAAGAAAAAAAAGGGAGAGGAATCCAGAGCAACCCTGTGAGCAATAAAACGCACAGGAAGAAACCAAACGAACATTCTAGAAGCTGGGTTTTGGAAGGGGTTTTTTTTGTCTTTTCTTTTCAAATGCTGCTTGTCCACTTCATTAGGCTGCCACTGATCACCAGAAATAAATTGTGTTGTGTTAGGTGCCTGCATTATTTGCTATCCCCAGGGGTTTCCCTCTTGGTGACTATGTAGTACTTTGCTTCTTGACTTGAAACCTGCCAGATCCTCTGTTTTGCTAGAGTAAACAAGGTCTTGTCCTAGTTTGAGTAGCCTTTTTTTCTGATGTAGATTGAACCTGGCTAGTGAGTAACAACTGGTGAGACAACAGCTTGGAAAATAGAACATGTAGACAAACATGCTGCTGGAAATACAGTATGGGTTTTATCCTCTCCTTCAGCAACGGCAGTTCTTACTTTCTGTGACAGGTTTGATTTACGTTCATCTATACATCACACAGTAGCTTGAACAAATGTAAGCATTGTCCTGACGTCTTTACCCAGAAAGGAACTGCTTCCTTGGGGGAATAAGAAAGTAGCATAGTTCTATGTCCTGGTCATCTTGAACTGCTCACCTTTTTGTGTTCTCAAAGATACTGAGACCTAGGAACCAAATATTCATTGTTCCTGTGGCAGGTATGTTAGAAGTACCATGTGTGAAGCCAGAACTTGGGGATTGGTTTCAGTTACTGTGTACTTGTGGCTTCTTCTGCTTCTGATTTATAGATCCATCTCCATCCACAGCTGTAGCACTGCACAACTCCAGAAAGCTTTGAAATCCTGGGCTACCTAGTGCTCTTCGCCAGTGGGTGCAAGATATGCTCCTATGGAAATCCACATCACTCATTCCCTCTTGCAGCAAGAGAAACAAAGGGACAGGGCTCACCCACATTCACCCTGCAGTGTAATGGCATAACATGGAACAGAAGTGCTTGCCTAGTACTATTTCTTGAGATTAGGCTCCTTGATATAGTGCCTTCCTTTATTCCCCCCCCCCCCCCCAAATGAGGAACAGTACCTTTGCCCCCACTTCTTTTATTCTTTTTCCAACTATAGTACTCAGAAGGCGTAAAATAGGGCAAAAATTGCCCAGCATCTCTGGGTTTAATATGTTGACATGATGTGGTCTGTGAACATTACTAGTCAGAAACAATAAAGACAGCAGCAGAGCTTTAGAGAGCATTGTGTGGAGGGATTGTCTTGAGTCTGTGCTTCAGATCTCAAGGCATATTTATATATATACACACATATATACACACACATACAGAAAGAAGTATCTTAAATGATTTTTAGGATTTATAATTAATACTTTTATTTCCCTTCTGAGCTGCATTGATCTCAGAGGGTCAAAACAGCTTCACTGTGGCTCAGCAGTATTTTCAGACATTCATTCCTGAAGCATGTTTTGGAAAGGCAGCATTTATGGACTGGCAGGTAGCATTAAAAGCAAAATGAACTGTGGAATTGGAGTGAGTCCTGGACAGAAATTGAGTACATGAATACTTTTTGAAACCTTTGATTCTTCTGAATCATCTCCAGTACACCCACAAAATGGAGATTGTAATTTAGCTCTGTTCTAAAGAGGGCTATGTAGATTCATTGGTAGCATTTGCTTGAACATGGCCCTTTTTATTTAATTGTTCATACATTATTTAATAAAACCTAATATGTCATGCATTTTCTACCCACCTCTGCAATTTTTCTGCAGACTTCAGCCTGCTCTGTGCACTGTCCCTGACACCAGAATAAGCCTTTTTCATTTTGCTTGGGACTCCATTATTTTGCTTAGCTTTTCATGATTTATGAACTCATGGCACTGAAATTAAAAAGTGCTGTACTGCATTGCCCACTGCTGGAGTCTAGATGTGCTGTGGAAGCCTAGTTTAAAATCTTTCTGCACTTTTTTCCCCCAAAGTCAAGCATGTGGAGTGAGTATCAGAGACAAGCACTGCCTAGGGAACCCAAAGAATTAGCTGCTGAGTAGAAGCAGATTGTCATCATACAATTTTCATGCCTTCGGTTTTAAGCTAATCTGTACAATTAATGTGTCAGGAAACTCTCTTAATGCTCAGCCAGGGTTAGCCCACATTTTAAATACTAACTTAGCCACCTGAATAACAAATTGCAGGACAGCTTAGAACCAGCTGAGACTCGCTAGGAATGTTCTCAAAGGATTTGCAGTATCTACTGGTTGCTCCTCTTTAGCATCCCACGTGCCATAGCTAAGGCCACACTCGTATTTGAGAAGCTAGCAGCTGTTGTTTGGATTCAGTGTTCCAGGTTGCTTACTCTTGAATCCTGTAGGAAAATGGGGAGATGCACAAAAATTCGGTGCAGGTGAGTCCCTAAAGGGAGGTTGGATCTGTGGAGCTCCCGCCCCACAGTCACGTCTACTGAGAGGAGCTCCCAGGGGCTAGGGCAGAGAGGCAGAACAAAAATCAGCAACTTCAAGCTGGAGCCATATAAGCTCTGTGACTTTTATAAAGCTGAAATAGGGTAGCAGGGCAAAATTCTCTAGCTATCTGCTGCACATATAGTCTCGACTATGGACCTATGGCCACGTCAGCCATAATTTCCACTGGAATTGGAGCACTTGCTCAGAGATCAGAAGCCACCTTGCTGTGGGTACTGTCCCATGTTGTGCACAGAGAACTTTTCATTAGCTTTCTTCCTCTGAATCATCTCTGACGTATGACAGTGACCCAACTTCCTAACACTGTTTTCTGCTTTACCAGCCAGATTTATTGTGCAGTCCAAGTAGCATTTCCTGCTATCAGTGATAGCTGATGTGCTTAGAATTCATTGGCTGAGCAGCAGCAGCAAAATGTACGCAGTTTTATTTGAGTACTGTTATCAGTGCTTCACCATATTGGCAAAGAATAGTTTGCAGTTGTACCACATGCTACAGGGACTCTGTAAGTGGTACATAATTTATATATGTGAAACAGTAGTACACACCTACCAGTGTCTTCCTAATGGAATTAAATCACAGTCAGGTAATTCCCTGAAATTTGCTTTCAAATCAAAGTGTTCCAATACCTTAGCATTAACGAACAGTAATGTATTATGTGGACTCCTCCTTCCATAGTAGGAGCCGCTCAGAAGAAACAGCTTTTGTATGATGACAGAGGTGGATAATGAACGAGAGTGCTTGTCACCAGGGTTTGGCTTCCTGAGTGTGATGCTGGGCATGTCAAAGTTAAATCTGGGCAAGTCTGGCCAGTTGCACCCAGAGAGCTGTGACCTGATGTTCTGGAGGAGAGTGAGTTCCTCACCACAGATAATGGAGCTCATCCCCTTGGCAAAGCATTGTTCCAGCTGTCCCTTCTTGCAGTACAGGGCTGGCAATCAACCTTTCTTCTGCTTCCAAGAAAATGGGTTTGCAGTCAAGAAGTGCAATAGTAAGGGGAAGCTTAGAGGTAGTTGGCGAGCTCTCCATGTCACCTCACAGTAAAAGAAGGCATTAATTGCATGATTCATGAACCAGGGCAGAAAGTTGCTGATCCTGACCTCAAACATCCTGTAGACCTGTAACACAGGCATCTGGTAGCTTATAAAGTAGTAGAAGTAAATAGTGAGGAACAGATATCCTGTGCCAAATTTTTCTGGCTTTTTTTTCTAACTGGAAAAGCAGTTACTTGAAATGGTTTGATGAATCATGAAATGGTCGTGCCTCAAATCTACCAGAAGTGGCCAAAATCAGAGAACTGTTCAGTGCCATTAATTGTAGGTAGCAAACTAGCCAGCCTGTGACTCATTGTGCCTTTACACAGTAGAAGGAGAGAAGAATTAATGTAGGGGCAAGACAAACCACCAACAACACATGCTGGGTTTGTTTTGTTACCTACAAGTTTGGCTAGAATGACTGCCAGTTGGCATGACATTAGCTTCCTTCTGCCTTCATAGAACAAGGGTGTTATAAAGGTAATAGGAATATAAATTCACTTTAATAAAGGAAAAATAATCAGAGCTAGCAATGCCTAAAGTTATAAGGCTTAAGTAATCATAATTTGCTTGTTGATTTGGGGGTTTTAAAATTATTTTTAAAATTCTGGTCCAGGAGTTTCATTAGCACCAGTTCAAATGCCTAATAGAGTCAGTTTTCCATGCCAGCTTACAACAGGAAAATGAACGGATCAGATTCCAAATCCCTTAAGGCTTGGCTTTCTCTGACAGATGCTGAGGAATATGAAGAGGGCTTCAGCACTGAATATAGAAGTGGGAACTCCTGTCATGTTCAAAACCAGTATAGCTGCATGTGTGGATATACTGTAAAAATCTAAACTGATTTTTAACCACTCACTGTAGTGGCATCTGGCTCATTACATTTGTAAATAGATACTCTGCCTTAGAGGCAAGGGCTGAAGCTCTGAATGCCAAACACAAACATTTCTGGAAGGTTTTTGTTTTACAAGCAGCTTGCCTGCCTGCATACAAAGGCAAATCTGTTATACAAGTTACTTTTTAAGAGTAAGTGATCCCAAAGCATTCCCCGTGTGTAGTTATGTATACACACAGGTACGTTGCTCAGAAGTGGCTCTTTAAGGCTGGAGGGATGGCTACAGCTGGAATACAGGGCACTGTTGAATGTAAAAACAGGTGGTTTTGGGCTGATAATAATGGAGCAAGCACTTTCTTACAGCATGTGCCAAGGTGTCAGCAGCGTCCATGCAGTGCTTGGGGTGCTTTTTTTGTGTTTGTTTTGTGAAGTCTCCTCTGAACAGTTATATACAAAAAAGCTATCTAGCTCTGTGTAAGAGTAGATCTATTTGTCCTCAATACCCAAGTCTGAGATCATGCTTTCCAAAAGTAATCTGTGCACAACAGTTCCTGCCATGGTACTGTGGCCAGATTTTCAAAATAGCTGGGGTCCAGTCTTCGGAGAGCAGCAGCTGGGTCAATCTTCACTTTGAATACTGACTACAGTGTGGAAGGTGAAATAGCATCTTTCAAGAGAAATGCACAAGAAAATCACATCCAGTCTGAAAAGCCCTGTCTCCTTTGAGACTTAAAATGGTGAAATGACCCATGAGCCCAAGGAAATGCACAGTACTTGATTATTTCTCAGCCTGCTTACTCTGTTGGCTACAGGGAGTTCACATTCACTTTCTTTCTCAACTCTACAAATATCAAGAAGGGTATCGGAGCCTGGGGAAACCACTGGCTGCTGTTTGGGCAAGTGTCTGTTGATAATTTCACAGCTTCTTTAACAGCAGCAGGGAGTGCAGGAGGGCATCCTGGCTGGCAGAGTCCAGTGGTGATAGTTCACCTGCTTATTAAGAGTGGCCTCAACAGTGAGCAAGAGCATGGTGAAGAACAGCAGACTGCCCTCTGGGTTCAAGCTAAGTGCTCTTCTTTCATCCGCAGTTGGATGCAGAAGCAAGTGACCATCTCAAAGAGCTCCAGGTGAAGCTGAACAATGTTTTGGATGAGCTGAGTGCTGTGTTTGGTAACAGGTGAGTATAACCAGGTCCCTGTCCTTCAAGTGTTCCTTTCTTTTGTCTAATCTCATTCAGTCAGGTTAAGAAGAGAAAAGAAAGTTGTGTCAACTGCATTATAGTTTTCTTTTTGTCATAAACTCATGATCTTTCAATACGGAGACCATCTAAAGAAGTGAGAAATGTTTTTAAAGTCTTTCTTTTCTGTATTGCTCTGCTTAGAAATGTAACATGGAGATCTCTCAACTGTGAAATGTATTTGAAATACATAGAGTGATTTTTTTTCTGTAAGTAGTGCTTGTCAGGAACAGAATTGCCTGCTCCTTTATTGCTCAGAAAGCAGTTTGCAGCTTAGCGTTTATGAAACAACATTCTTGTTTAAACGTTCTGCTCTAAACGTATGAAACAGCTGACTCATTTCTGATTGTTAAATGAATATTGGAATAAGAAGGAAACAGGTTTAGAATTTGAGATTGACTTGTTCTAATGTTGCAGTGAATGGTATTTTCTAATGTTTCAAGGGGAGGAGCTCTTCAAAGTATTGCCAGAGTAATTGATGGCAATTAAGTTTTATTGCAAATCATGTTACCATTTACCTGAGGATAAAAATGTGCCTAACTTCATAGTAATTTTGTACTGAACCACAAAAGGTATCAATTAAGCAAAATCTAGAAATTCAGGGTTCCCAACTGGTCTTCAAAACCAACCAGCTCTCATGATAAACATCATTGATGTCATGTTGTGCTTTATAAAAAGATTAATGCAAACATGAACTGTAGTATAGCTAAAACATGGGCAAGGGAAATAAAGCAAATTGTGCCAACTTGGCCTCCTACAGTCCACAAATTTGCAGTACTTCTGACCAAAAAATCATGGTGGGATTTGTCAGGGACTGTTTGGATTTCAGCACACAGAGCGAAGTGGGGAGATAAGTGAGGAAGGAGTTCCCATTGCCAGTAATGGATGCTATAGCAAGAAATGGAGAGATTCAAACTGTAACTGAATTGAATCGATAAGGTTCATAATTAGATGGAGGGTGAGAAATCATAATTAGCATGTGAATTTTGTTATCTGAAACCTGTCTCCATGGTGTCACTGTTAGAAGACAATTGGGTACAATTTTGACATTTGCAAATATGATTTAAAGAGATTATTCAGTATCAGCATACATACCAGGGAGTGTTTTAGAGAGATGTGCCAGCAGGAGATTTAGCCAGTCAGACAGCTCAGATGCTTCGCTCATTCCTTAACAGTAATAGGGCATGAAAAGCAGAGCTGCAGTTTACTGTATAAGTGGGATTTTCTGAAGTATGTAAATGTGGGAGGTAAGACAGATATCCACAATATTCTCTGCCGAGTGTGTAAACAGCTGCTCCAACAACACGGTGCATATCTGACACTGCAGATCTTAACTTTTCTTCATCTATGTGAGATCATCATGCCTGCTGGGAAAGCAACCTCACTGCCTTTGTAGTGAGGATTGTGTCTGGACACAGAAGGATTTTCTGCTTTCATAGAATCACAGAATGGTTTGGGTTGGAAGGGACCTCAAAGCCCATCTAGTTCCACCCCCCCTGCCATGGGCAGGGACACCCTCCACCAGACCAGGTTGCCCAAAGCCCTATCCAACCTGGCCTTGAACACTTCCAGGGATGGGGCATCCACAGCTTCTCTGGGCAACCTGTTCCAGTGCCTCACCACTCTCACAGGGAAGAATTTCTTCCTAGTATCTAATCTAAATCTACCCTGTTTTAGTATAAAGCTATTACCCCTTGTCCCTATCACTCCATGCCCTTGTAAACAGTCCCTCTCCATCTTTCCTGTAGGCTCCTTCAGGTACTGGAAGGCTGCAATTAGACCTCCCCCAGAGCCTTCTTTTCTCCAGGCTGAACAACCCCAACTCTCTCAGCCTGTCCTCACAGGAGAGGTGCTCCAGCCCTCTGATCATCTTCATGGCCTCCTCTGGACTCGGTCCAACAGCTCCATGTCCTCCTTATGTTTGGGGCCCCAGAGCTGAGCACAGTACTCCAGCTGGGATCTCATGAGAGCGGAGTAGAGGGGGAGAATCACCACTTCATCTGCCAGTTCCCTCAGGACCCACAGATACATCTCGTTAGGTCCCATGGACTTGTGCACCTTCAGGTTCCTTAGATATTCTTGAATCTGATCTTCTCCTGCAGTAGGCTCTTCATCATTCTCCCAGTCCCTGCCTTTGCCTTCTGTGACTCGGGCGGTGTGGCTTGAGCACCTGCTGGTGAAGACTGAGGCAAAAAAGTCGTTGAGTACCTCAGCCTATAGAAGATTTTCTTGTTGCCCTCAACATCCCTGGCCAGATTTAATTCTGTCAGGGCTTTGGCTTTCCTAACCTGATCCCTGGCTGCTCGGACAGTTTCTCTGTATTCCTCCCAGGCTACCTGCCCTTGCTTCCACCCTCTGTAGGCTTCCTTTTTGTGTTTTACTTTGTCCAGGAGCTCCTTGTTCATCCATGCAGACCTTTGGGCATTTGTGCCTGACTTCCTCTTTGTTGGGGGCATCGCTCGAGCTTGGAGGAGGTGACCCTTGAATACCAACCAGCTGTCTTGGGCCCCTCTTCCCTCCAGGGCTTTGTCCCATGGTATTCTACCAAGCAGGTCCCTGAAGAGGCCAAAGTCTGCTCTCCTGAAGTCCAGGGTAGTGAGCTTGCTGTGCACCCTCCTCGCTGCCCTGAGGATCTTGAACTCCACCATTTCAGGCTTTAAAGGATATCATAGAGAAAAGGAGCCTTGAAAGGGTTTATACTTCATGCAAGGCTGGCTGCTGTTTTGTTCTCAGAGGCTGTAGGAATGAAGGAGGGCATTCCTGCGGGAATTAGGGAGCAGAAGGCCCTGTCTGACAGCATAGGTGAGGTTGTCTCTTAACTTGCTGCTGTCAAGGGCTCCTGTTAAGCTGTATATCTGCACAAGCTTCACTTTCAGGTGAACCTGTTGTCACAGTAACTGATCTACCATTTTTCATAATTGGTGACAATTTTGCCTCATATTAATTTTTATCTTTTAAGGGATTCTGTTATTTTTCATCCACTGGCTGTGGGTTTACAGCATCTTGAAGCAGGGTACCGCAATTGATGCGGTATTTGGGAGAACTGTGGGGTGAGATTAGCCTGTCACAGAACAGAGACTGTCAGCAGTACAATAAATTCTTGGTACTATTTTATTTGATGTGACTTATGCCTATGGTTAAGCTGTCATTGTAGCCACAACTGACTGCCGCAAGCCACTCTGCTAGAAATGGGGAATGTGGAAGCGGAGGCTGCATGGCGAAAGAGCTTTGGAATTGCTCTCTAGAATTGCTCCACTGAGAGGCAGGTTAGAAGTGGCAAGAGGGAGGGTGAGGCTGGGGGTGGCAGTGCAGGAAAGGAAAGAGGTGGCAGCGTGGAGAAGAAAGGTGCAAGCCACAGGGCAGACGGGTTGTATGCTGGCACCCAACCCACAGATGTCCTAGGTGACTCACAGAGCGGAAGTTCAGGCCATCTATGCAGATATAAAGGTGACTTCCAAACCTGTGTTCCTGCTTTTAAATCTTTACCCTAGCTCCTAGCACTGACTTTGCTTCCTGGTTTCAAACCTCTGTGCCATTAGTAGATAGCTAAATGTCATTTGTAATGCCTGTTGTTAGAAACTGTTCTTTTAAATGTCAAAGCATTTTCCTTTATTCACTAAATTGATATGTTGACAGCTCTGCTGATCTGTTCATCATTTTTAACCACTGTATTATTTCGTTTTGAACCTCCTTTTAGCAGTAAGAGATGGAACACTAACTGTGCTTTAATAGCTTCCATGTCACTTCATTACAATGACGCTGCTTGTTTCACAGCTGAGCCCCACATCCCATTTTGACACTTAGATATAGCATGGACTGTATGGCAGTGGGATGGTTTCAGCCTGCCCTCAGGCTGTCTCTGTTATTTTAAAGACTTAGCCTATGGTGGGTCATAATCATATTACTGCCAATGGACTCCGTGTGCTCAGAGTTGTGTGTGCATTGTGCCGTTGCTCCGTGCTATGTCCCAGTCTCTATGGTTTAACACCCAGTGTGGAAAGCAAAGATACAGCAGGGTGCTTTGAGCAAAAATAATGGTTTTTCTTGAAATCAGGAAAGGATCATTTTTTTTCACAAGCTGAATGAACGAACTCCTCTCAAATGTGATGTCTTGTGTTCAGAGGTGGTAGGCTGTCGGCAGATGATGGGCATAAGGAACTGGATAGCATGCCCCTTGGTAACAAATACAGTAAGGACATGAGCAGCAAGTCTTGGGGAGGAAGAGTGTGTAATGGAGTGCATGGTTTATAGACTTGCTTTATTTTACCTTATGTACTAGAGCTGATATCTCTGACACTAATAATTTGGCTCTCTCGTATCTATTCAGCTTTCAGACTCGCATTGACGAGTGCATCAAGCAAATGTCTGATATTCTCTGCCAAGTGAAAGGGACTGGAAATGTTGCTGCTAATGCCAGAAACACAGTTGCACAAGATGCAGATAATGTCCTGAGACCATTGATGGATTTCCTGGATGGAAAGTAAGCAAGTGTTCAAATATGATTGGGAACATGATGGGGAAGGAAAAATAGATCCATGTTCTTGGATTGTTCTTGAAATGTCCAGCCTCTGAATTCTCAGGAAGAATTAATGGCTTTTCTTCCCATATCTGCCCCTCGCTCAAGCCATGGATCACCTCTTCAGCCCTCATTCAGTGCCAGAGCACGCTCTCAGTTCTCCTTTCTCCCTGTGGCAGTTGTAGCAATCAGCAAAACACACTGCTGATCAGATAGTGGGAAAGACTGAAATTCTAAATTTACTAGCTATGTTTTTTTCCCTATACAAATTGTACTGTAGCCAATTAGCAAATGTATGGCAAACCGTACTTACATACTTGAATACATACACTACTTAGTATCCCAGTCATGTTGTAGTCATACCTGGTGCTGTTCTGACTAGAAAATAAGCTTCTGAACTAGGTGATGTATGTAAGCTTGATCCATTGCTTTAATTAACTGTTGCCATTAACACCATGCAGTGTAATTCACTTTTATGGGACTTCTTGTGGCTAACTGCACATAATTCTCATCAGCCAAGCCTTGATCTACAAAGAAAAATAGGTTTTAATCATTGTAGAAGTTAAACTTCTTGCTGATGCACAGCAGTTCTTTATTTTGAAAGAGGTGGCCAGCAATTGTCATAATAAACGTTGCAAGAGATATAAAGCTTTAGAAGTTTAAAATGCAGTTTCTTTTGTTGCTCTTTGTATTGATTGTCCCACTTTTCCTTTCGGCCACCATGTAGTAAGTGACTCTCTGTAGCAATCGCTACATCTAGGAGCCCTCTCGTTTGGGCATTTCACATGCATGCCTTCACGAATCCTGAGAAGCCACCTTCCTTTGTCTCACTGGGAACTTGGTATGCTACAGGCTTTTTGTCCAGCTGTGGAGCAAGTCAATTCAATTATGATTATCCAAGCCTGGATTATTTTCCTTCCTCCTTTGCAGAATGAGAGTCTTTTTCAATATTTCCTGCATCCTACCTACATCAATCTTGTCCCTGTTCAGTTTTGTTCATTTACTGTCTAACCCAGCTATGGGAAGAAGGGAAATCTGGGAGAAGACGTTACACAATGTAGAAGAGTCAGCTATCGCCTGTGCACTGCTGCTGGCTGCAGAGTTCCTGCTTTGTGGCTCTCCCAGTGTGATCAGTAAATGCCGAAGTCCAGCAATCATTTTGGAGAAGAATCTAACATTTCTTGGCCTTTTTTGGTACAATAATACAGGAGGAATACTTTCTTATGTAAATAGGAGTAAACATAAGGCAGGTGATTGGTGGTGAATGCCATTGCAACAAAATACAGAGGAGTCTAATGCTTCGAGGTGGTTATTGAGGTGGAATATTTAGAGACTTCAGCAACTGTCAGAAGCAGTGCAGGAACTTCTGCATAACAGTCTGGGAAGTATTAATTTGGGTATTCAACAAAAATCATTATAATAACCCCTTAACGTTTAAAACCTATTAATCTATATTTGTAATTTTTCCTATATACTCTGTAAACCCAATACATCAGGAAGTATCTTCATAAAGGGAACCAGTTCAATGATACCTGCTCTCATTTGGACTTTTCCCAACCACTATAACTTAGTGAGAAGCTTCTGTAATCCCCAGGTCAATAAATAGAAATTATTGAGATCAGAAATGTCAATAATTCATTTTGGTCAAACATCTGTAGTGCTAGAACTCTAAGGGTGAAGACAGGCTGTACTTTATGAAAAGGGAAGATTTTACCCTTAAAGCAACTGTTACGACAAACTGCTCTGGATGGGGCACAGATTCTCCCATACACATCTTCTTCCTCGCAAATTGCATTCTTTGAACTTATTCGGTTCTTGCTTTCTCCCTGCAGCCTGACACTGTTTGCGACTGTGTGTGAAAAGACAGTGTTGAAAAGGGTGCTGAAAGAGCTCTGGAGGGTGGTAATGAATACCATGGAGAAGTTGATTGTGCTGCCTCCTCTTACAGACCATACGGTAAAGCATTTTCTCCTTCCTGACTTGTAGCAGAAAGTGTTGCCATTGCCTGTGTAACTCTTCTCCTTGACCTAATGAGTCATCTGTCCAGGTAAATTTATCTGCATGTAGCCTGCTAGAGGATGGAAAAATATGTCTGTAACCTAGTAAAGTAAAAGAGCAGCTCTATTTATAGTACCGTTGCAAGATACAGAGCACACTCTAGGGAAAAAACAATTCGAAGTCCACGATCCGAAAGGAGTTGCCATCAAGTATATCAAATCTCATCAATTAGGGATTTGCAATCTTTTAAAGAGTTCTGTGTATGTGGGATTACTGGGCAGTTAGTGTTGGCTTCATGGCATTAGATCAACAGCTGTATCACTTTTGTCTAATTATTGTAATCTATTAGTCAGGTGTCTCTCTGTATAGATGTGGTTAATTTGGGCTTGCTTTTTAATGAAACCACCCCCCATTTTATCCCCCATCAGTATAGGCTGGCATGATTTCTGTGTCTCTGATGTTGGGGAGCTGGAAGCATGTCCAGATAGTTTGCCTTCAAAGGCAGCCTTTTTATATAATTGTTCAGCTGTGTGGATGTGCTGGATGAATGTGTGTCATGAATGTAGTGATGTTCTTAACAATGGAAGATTAACCTCTTCCTCAGTTTTGAGAAACCACGGAAACTGATTAAATGCCAGTCATGCATGCCTCAGCTGGAGGCAGTGTGAAATTTGGGCTATAACCTCCTTATTTGGAGATGATCCAGAACTTCTTTTCATCTCTGTGCTGGAGTAAACTTGTGGTCTGTGGCTAATTTTTTTTTCCCCAGTAGTGGGTAGAACAATAGTGGTTTTCACTGTTCAGTTGCCTACATATTTTAAGTAGACTTCGTGGGTTGCAGTGTCTAGAGAAGTGAAGCAAACCTGCATCTTGCAGTAGGAGTTTCTTGCTCTGAGAGGGAAGGCCTTTGCCTCTGGCCTTGGTGATGACAACTTCAAACAAAACTGCTGAGATGCAGTGTTCTGTCATACCTACTAAGCATAAAATTAGCCTGAGGTGTAAATTTGGTAAAGACTGCTTGCTCTGAGCTCGGATTTGGAGTAATCATTTCTGCTTGCCTTTTTAATTTATAAAGGAGGAAAAAAATCTACGTTTAAGAGGATGAAATTTCTTTCTCTTCATTGAATTGCTTTAAAAAGGAGTCTTTGGGGACAGGTGCTAAAATCATCATGTAAGAGGAGCATTAGCATGACCCCTTCAGAACTGAAGCAGTGAGATCAAGGGCCTCAGAGAGAATCAGGGAGGAGCTGCTTGAGCTTTATACTTGCTAGTTTTGAATTTTAAAGGTGGAGTAGGAGAGTGATTCAGTGCTTGTATCATGAAGAAGGCAATAACTGTGATCAGCCAATTCTTCCAACCTGTGGGATGTTGCTATAAGCCACTTTGAGTCTTTTTTACAGAGAGTTTCTTGTTGCCATCACTTCAGTTTCAAATTGAGAAGCTCTTTTTGTGTAATGAAGCGCATCCTCAGTTTTCTGAGATAATGCAAAATGTTCATAGCTGGATTTTTAGCTCTCTAATCAGTTGTGTCATAGCGAGGAGGCTAAACTAGTCCAAACTGGATAAGAGTTGCTGTTTCAGAAGGGCAGCTGTGAACAATAGAATTTTAAAATGGACTTGTCTGCTGTCCTTGAGCAGGGAACCTGTGGCGAGGCTAGATGGGCTACAGGCGCAGAGAGCTGCTTCCACTGTCCCCCGGGACATAGTGATTTATTCTGTCACCACCAGATTTTCATCATCATAGTAGTGAAGGCTGACAAGGAAAGGCAAGGCAAAACTCAGGGTTGGTAGTGTGGGCAGAAGGAGTACTTTCTGTTTGCTGTTCTGCTTCTCTGCCATGCAACTCTTCTCTAATTTTGCTTTCTCTTAAAGCACATCAGACTCAGAAATTGCCCCAGGCACTGTAACTCATTGTCCTCCCTGCCCTCAGCAACAGAAAGCCCTAGTGCTACCTCTGCGCATTTGAAGGACCACTGAATGAGGGTTTCCCTCCTAAAACTCCTCTGCAGCTCTTAAGAAGTAGCTGTTATGCGTAGTAAAAAAAAGAGTCCCTTGTATGCAATATTTTCTCTCCTTTCTGTAAACTTGCTAGAGGTGCAAAACTATTTTTGATGGTGGTCATGGAAAGCATACTTGGGTAGAAGGTTCTCAACATGCTGCAAGGTGTGTCACTTGTTGCTTGCATGACCCTGTCACTGCACAGTGCTTTAATCCCTGTTATTCTCCAGACTGATCTATTCCACTTAAATTAGCTCAGACTGTATACACAGGGAAGAAAATCTCAGCTCTGCTCTTCAGTTCTCTGCTGCTTCTGGAAAATTTTGTGTGGGGTGGGGCTCGGGTGAGAAAGCAGTCGGCTCCTGCCCATGAAGAATGCAGTGGGGACAGGGCAGTTTTACAGCCTCCCACTCTGACGACCTGAGCTGCTTTAATGACTTAGATGACTGGCTTCTATCTCTCTGAGCATTGACTGCTCATGGGTTGTGAGATTAGTAGCAACATGATCTCCGGTAACTCCCTGAGCAGTTCACACCTCACTAAGTTTTAAGTAAAGATCAACATTTAATTGAACAATCTCTGTCTTGGATGGGTGGATATGTAAACACAGCTCTCTGGGAATCCTTATTTTGGGGTTCAGTGCACAACACTTGGGCATATTATAGATTAGTTGTAAATTTCTTTCTCCCTCACTGCTTAGGACAAAACTACAGCATGCCATCAGTGACTAGTCAGGTCAATGAAGAGTTGCTTAATTTACACACAGATGATTCCTCTGGAGCCTCTCCTTTATTTCACAAGCCGTGCTGCAGCCATTCACGTGAGGCTCCCTTTGTGCTTGCTCCTGCTGTGCTTTTGTCTACTTGTTAGACTTCTCTTCACTAAATGAGAACAAGGTCCAGGATATGAACAAAATTTTCTTTAAGCTGCAGACAGATTTTACATATAACTTCCAAACTGGCTGTTCTTCAGGCTCATCTGCAAGCAGCACTGCTCCAGAGCTATTCTGTGGTGGAGAAGCATGTGGCTTTAAGAGGTTTTCTGAAGCCTTTCTTAACTTGTGTTAGTTTAAATGAATCCTCTCCCTTGTGCTAGCTAGAAGTGAAAAAGTCCAAGGCTGTGTTGAGGAGAAAAGCTTTCTTAGCCTTGAATGAAATGATGGTCTGTGAACTGCACGTGTGCCCAGATCTCTGTACCAACAGGTAATTATTGTCCCTTTTTCATCCCCACTTTTCAGCTTATTTCCTCAGTGTTTAACACGCCACAACAACTAAAAAACAGGCTAATTTTTGATGGGTGGTAGCAAACATTGCCTGATGATAAAGTTTTTAAAATGAACTTAAATGATCAGATTTCATTGTTATTGAAGGTAGGAATTAAAAAAATCTGGCAAAGGAATGTACAATGCCAGATAAAACTTCCTTGCACTGGTATGTCTCAGAAAAATAAGCCTGAGCAATAATACGTTTTCCAAAAAAGGACTTAAATTCAAAAGACTTGCAGTAGGCTTTTGTTTCCTAACTTTGCCAACTGAGCAATAGGACAGTTAAGCTGTGAGAGTTTGAGCCTCTTGGGATATAAATCAGTGCAGTTCTGTTGGGTTCTAGCAATTAGACTTGAGTCAGCTGATGATCGTTCTCTGAATGCTTTCACTGAGGGGAAAAAAAGACCCACAGTAAGACCATTAACAAGGAATTTAGCATCTTTGTGTTGCGGACTATAGATGTGTCTCATGTTTCCAAAAAGTGTAGGAAGGTAAAACTAATTTCATGGGAAGAACCAGGAAAACCAGCTCTAAGGTCTGTCCCCTTTCCAGCTATGTTTCCACAGAGCTAGGCAGAAACAATTCATAATAAGGACTTAATTTTTTCCTCATCTCTCATCCTTGATGTTTTAATCAATTCCATTGTGGGCAGCTATTCTCAAAACTATCTGATATTAAGTTTATTTGTTTTCATTCCCTAGAAGTGCACCTGGAATAAGTACTGTCTCTAAAGCTTTGTGATATGTTTTCCATGAATAAATAACTTTTTTGAGGAGGTGTAGCATCTTGTTTACAAGAATGCCATTTGGTGGAGGAAGGAGCTGTCCAGATTTTCATTAGATATTACCAGCATTGATGACAAACTCAATGTAACAGTAAAATAACTTCTCCTTGCAGACACATTGACAGAGATTGGCACTGATTGATGAGGATTTTCTTAGCGGGCAAGAACTGAGGAGTAGTTATGTGAGCAGCTTTGTCCCTTGAAGCGTATCAAGTCACTGGGTATTGGTCAGTGTTACTGACCTGACCTCCTTAGAAGGCTGCGGCAGGGAGACTACATGCCTAGGCTAGTTAATGTTGTTATTCAAATGTATATTTATAAAAAAAAATGTGTCTAATGAAGGTTGAAAATGTTGGATCAAGAAATCATAGAGTCATAGAATGGTTAGGGTTGGAAGGGACCTCAAAGATCATCTAGTTCCAACCCCCCTGCCATAGGCAGGGACACCCTCCACTAGACCACGTTGCCCAAAGCCTCATCCAACCTGGTCTTGAACACTTCCAGGGAGGGGGCATCTACAGCTTCTCTGGGCACCCTGTTCCAGTGCCTCACCACCCTCAGAGTGAAGAATTTCTTCCTCATATCTAATCTAAATCTGCCCTCCTTCAGCTTAAGGCCATTGCCTCATGTCCTAGCACTACATACCATTGTTAATGTTTGCGTGTTTTGAGACTGCTCACTTAACTGTTTCAAAATTCAGGTTATAAAAATGTTGGGGGTTTTTTTCTGCTTGGTCAACAGGCATGTTCATGACCAGTCATACAGAACAGCAGGTGCATCTGTTGGGTACCAGGGCACTGGCTGAAGCTGTGTGCTTTTGTGGATTATTTTGTGTGGCACACAGAGAAATCTCTGTGTTGCTGCTGGTGTGCAGCCATATTCAGCCTCTCTTGCTGGAAATACAGAGAATTTTGTACTCTTTCAGTTTAGAGAGCTGTACTGTAACACAGCACATTAGATACTGGCAGCAAGTGACACTCCTAATCTCATTTCAGAAGCTTTCATTTATGGATGCGATGTCCCTGCCTGCACTTTCTTCCCCCCACCCCCAGTTGTGAATTTAATCAATTATCAAGAGCTTATGTTTAGATACAAAGTCAATAATGTTCATTAGGTATTGATTTGCATTCAAAAAACATAAAAGGCTGAGGAACAGTGCGGGTTAGGTGGTGGTTACAGATAGAGCAAATCAAGACGTTGTCTGTGATTTCAGGTCACAAAGTCTTTCAGCTTGAAGAAATTTCCAGATCTGGCAAAACTGAAGAAAAAGTATCTCATCTAGAAATTCACTTCTGGAGTGCTGTTGGAATGAGCAGAGGGTGTCCAGTCTCCCTAGAGCGGGTCTCAGTCTTTCCAGTGTTACAGCTGTAATCGGTTTGCCTGTTTTCCTTCTGTAAAAGGGTACCTGCTACCTCTAGCAGCAGACACAAAGACACTTTTTTTGCTGAGGAGAAGCCATCAGTGAAGCTGATGTTAACTTTAATCCTAGAAAAAAAAGAATTATTTCAGCAATGATCTTTGCAGTAGAATCCAGCTCCCAGAGTCTCCTCTGTAAATGCATGTATGGGGTAGTTCCAGCTCCACAGAGTACTGACTTAAAAGGCAACAAATAAATACTGAAGAAGACAACAAAGAAACCAAACTGAGTGGCATAGGCAGAGGCAAAGGGCAATATAGTAATTCTGGTTTTGCATCTTGCTTCGTTACAGTTTCGAGGTGGGAAGTGGTCATGGCAGTTGTGCTTAAGTGTGAGGGTGAAAGGCTGTTGAGATGAGAAAGGATAGTAAAGGAGAGGGAAGGAGGGCTGTGGAAAGGAGAACTGGATTTATGGGAGACCTTTGGGGAAATGTGGTCCTCATGGAGCCAGCAGTCTCCAAATAAGATGAACTTCTTCATCTCCCAAGTGTTCTCCTGAGCAAAAAGACCCTACTGGAAAGTGCCACCCACCAGTGTCTGTCCCTGGAAGCTTATTTCAGACATTCAGTGGGGACATCCCCCAGGCACTTCTCAACTGATAGTGTGGTAACATTTACACATGCTTTCAACGCTAGCCCCTAGTGACCAATTACAATTAAGGAGAGCCAAAGATCATCTTTGAGAGGGCAGTTCTCCTGACATACCTAAGGCATTCCTGAGAGAGATAATAGGGGAGAGGTTTAATTAGGGAAGAGGGGTCACCCATAACTTTGGCTTGGTCCTAAACCCCAAATCTGACTGGCCTAAGAGGGCTGAAGCGGAGGCAAAGTTTCATAATATAATAGATGCACAATTCATAGCCAGAATTTCAGTAGGCTGGATTTTTATTCCAAGTGGACTAACAGGCAGTGGTGAATTTGTAAAGAAAAAGGCAAGGTTAGATGAATGAAAAAGAGCATAGTGGAAGAAAATAAATTCCAGCACACCTCATAAAGCATCTCTGGGAAAAGAGACTGGAGAATTGTCTTGGTTGCTTTTGACTGTGTCATTAAATTTTGGACTTAACTCCTCAGGCAAAAGGAATATTACACAACAGAGAAGTGCTGTGGTGGGGCAAAGGAAAAATATCTTTGTTGTAACCATTGCAGATGAAGTATGTAAAAATCCATTATACTGGAGTGTAAGTGACTTGAACCAAGACTTCCCATCATGGGGATTTCTCTTCTCTTTTTGGTTCTTCATTGGTCATGCAGCATCAGTAAGCCACAGTGGGGGAAGAAGAGCTATTGGCCAGGCTTTTGACATGTCAAGGTGATGCTTTAGTATTCACTGGACTTTGTTTGCTGATCTCTCGACTGAAAACTGCTGAGATCGAGTTTTGTTTCTGATCTGATGCATGCTTACCCCTACCCTGCTGAATGGGCTCTACGTTTATAGAGAGATTGTCATCAGTTGTGTGACCTTTTGCTTTGGCCAGTCTTATGTGGATTTAGACTTGAAATCTAAAGAACTTTGAGACAAAGCCAGTGCACTGCCTTCACCCCCAGCCTGTGCAATCGATTTGAAGGCACATCCTGTTTTAATGGGTGGCTGCTGTAAGCAAGAGTGAACTGGTTAGCAGAACGTTGTGCTCCGAAATAGCTCTTGATGTGGTATCCACAGTAATGCCAGGTTTTATACTAGGTAATAAACTGGCACAAAGTCAAGTTGTTGTGACTGGCCTTGGGGTGGTTATATAAAGTTCTAGCTGTGAACTGACTTGACTTACTTAACGGAAAGAAAAAAAAAGCAGAGCTTTTTATAATCCTTTTTTCCCCCTCTTTCTTTTCTAACTTCTTGCTATCATAGGGCACACAGCTGATTTTCAGTGCTGCTAAGGAACTCGGACACTTGTCAAAGTTGAAGGTATTGTTCTGCACGGCTTGTGTTAACATCTGTGTCTGTAAGCATGGAAGTAGCGCATAGCATGTCTTGTGCTTCCAGAGGTTTGTCAATCAATTCAGTTGTAGAGAAATGCTTTTAAATGCATTAAATGTGCTTTTAAATGCATTCTGCTAACATTACTATTGTGTTTAAATTAACCATTAAATTTTATTGTGGGTTTATTCATCAAAGTAGTTTCTTCTGTAGATACAGTGACCGGTTTGGTATATCAATTTAAAATTAAAAAAGTAGAGATTTCAATATCTGGCCAGTTCCTCTGTATCCCCATAAAAGGGAGTCCCTTTTGTGATCCTGTTAATGAGATACCGGTTGGAAAGATAATTGTGCTAGCTATTGATGAATTATATGAACTGTTACAAAAATAGCTGTTGCTTATGGAAGAAAGCCTGTGTCTGTAAATTCCTTCTGCGTAGGCTCTCTTTACAGGCAAGCTGGCATTTAGCATGAAAGCTATGTTGACGTGTTTTGACAGTGCATGACGTGACAGTGCATGACATGAGCATTACTAAGTGCACGCTACCTCATCGTGAGCCAATCAAGCATTAATTCACTGGTCACGACAGGAATGGTATGAAAATAGTGACGCCTTACAACATTCAAATTGCACTGTGCCATGGTTTGACTTGTGCTACAAAACAGGTATTGTGCAAGAGGAGGTCTAAATCTGAAGGGTCACAGTGCACAAATTGTGCTGCAAGGAAGATGGAGTTGAACATGAACTCTGTCTTGAAGCATGATCAGGGAAATCTTCCCACAGCAAAGGGCATTCTCCTAAGTGATTAGTGCAATTTCAAAATGCGTTCATCTTTTCCCATAATTTTATTTTTGTCTTGCAGGCTTGTTACAGCTGTCTTTATACAACTATCTATTTTCCTTGCCCAGCAGCCACATTTTACATACACATGTTTATGAGCCAGGGCAGTGCACAATTCATTTAAGGTAGTGGTTATTAGCAATCCTAGTAAGTGATCTGGACATGCAAGTGTGTCATGAGATGCACACGCTTTTTTCCAGCTGCATTTTGAGGCTGTTACATAGCAGTTAACAGTGACATACCATAAACCTTCAAGTGTGGTTCCCCAGGGGAATAGCTGATGCTTGTGCTGGGGGGGCGGCCCTGTGCACTCCCACAGCCAGGCTGTCCTCCCCAGTGATGTGGTGGCTCCTGAGGATTGCACTGCCTCCACTATTTCCTGCGCTTACAATGCTCCATGTCACATCCATGGGAGAAATTGGGAAAGAGGAGCTTTGTATCCAGCCTGGGAGAGTGGGAGCTGGAGCAGCCTCCAAATGTGACCCCCTTTTCCTGTGAGTATCCCCTTCCCCTTTCAAAAACAACAGCAAGAACCCAGCATTGGGAGGAAGAGGAGACATCCCTGCCCTCTACCTGTACCCCTAGCATCGGAGGGAGAGCTCTGAATTTGCTCCATTTCTCCTCCCAGGCCACAAAGACAACTGTGTGCGTAGACAACTGCGAGTTCCAGTGGCTTGCTTGCATTCTCAGGCATAGTCAGTGACATTCACTGTTATCTTTTACTTCTTCTATATTTTCTCATTAGTGGAATTTCTTAACTATATACAAGGTGCGTTTTGCCAGGAGTGAGTTAGAAGCTTTGCCTGTTACCATTCGTCAGATAAGTCCATCCCTCAGCAGCAGCCTGTCTTCAGTTCAGTCACTGTAGAGCTTAACTGTGGTAACTCTGGATTGCATTTTTAGAAATGCATGTAATCATGTAAATCAGGCAAGCCTGGGTGTGTGTTCAAGCCTTCATTTGCATATCCACTTATAGGACTACAGCAGCCCAGGTACATGGGATTTTATATGTGGCAGGGGAGCTGTACAGGAGTGTGAAAGCACTCTGCCACCTGAATTCTGGAGACCTTTAGTTCGACAGATGGTGTGAACCAACACTGCATCCAAAAATTTCCAGGAAAACGTAGATGTTACAAGAGTGTGAATTGTTTGGGTCTCTGTAAGCATCGTGGATTTTTTCTTTTTGTCCTTTTGTTTTTGTGGGCACATATAAGCTAACAAGGAAGGCATGAGTAAATGGCTTTTCACAACTCCTCTCCTGTGCATTTTGCAGTTCCACTAAAAGCCTGGGAAAATTATGGGATGGATTTTAAGCTTTATTTGTCTTAAATAGAACACGGGGAACAGAGCCCTAGTGAATCAGATAACTCAGTTGAAAACAGAGACTGACAGACCTGACAAGCACAGACTCTCGTCCTGATGACAAATCAAATTCACAGTGTATTTTAAAATGCTCAGAAAACCAACCATAAAACTGGCACCTTGGTGCCACATATCTGCCTCCCATATATTATCAAACTCATTCTGCTCAGTTTGCCCAATAGCCAGCAGCCTCCTCTCCCTTGCGCTGCCCCCGGGGCAACCAGCCAAGCTCTGACCACAGAGGTTCTTCTGAGAGTACCTGTGGAGAATATAAGGATGAGTATGAGAGACCAGGAAAATACATCATCATCATCATTATTATTATTATTATTATTATTATTATTATTATTATTATCTACTTCTGCTTGAAGTTGCATAGTTATTTGACATAAGTATTTGTGGCTTGCTCCTCGCTGGTAATAGGGAAGCACAGGGTAGCACTCTGTGCAGTTCTTTATACGAACAGTGTGGGATTTGCAGAGGGCAGGTATGCAGGGAATGACAGCGGTGGGCTCCTCTGTGTGTAGGTGCAAGCATTACCAGTTTAGTCACTGGGTTATTTGTACATAATGTGTTGAAGTAAATGGCACTGGGAAACGCTCTTAGAAAGCGGTGACAATGCTGTGCAATGACAGCATGGGCACCGCCGGGGTGACCACTCAGGGCAGGATAAATGAGCTCTTTAGGTGTTTAAGAGAAAAATGTTGACCACCTGGTTTCTATCGCAGTGTGGGGAATCTGGCAGGCACACCTAGAAAGTCATTTTAACAGACATGAAAGTCACTCTGCCTTGGGGACACAGCTACCCTGCCTAAACTGGCCTCTCTCATGAACGTGTCCTTGGGCTCTGGCTGATTGTGCACTTAATCTGTCAGCGAAAGAATGTTTTACCCTCTGTGTACTGAAGTGTGAAGCTGCATCATCTTCAATTGAATTACTCATGAAGAAGAGGGAGGAGAGCTATTGCTCCCCTAAGGACAGCTTGTTGCAACAGAAGATAGTTTGCAGCTTACAGGGTATCTAGCTTTGCAGACCAGGAGCAGCCTGCGTGGGGGAAAGAGGCAAGTTGAGGCACATCTCTAGTACTCACGAAAGGAAGGTGCAAACTTGTCTAAGGTATTACAGACTTGAGAAGCATCTTCTGTACAGTTTAACACAGCCCTGTGCAAAGCCGCTAGCTGGATGTCTGTGAGAAGTGTGGCAAATGCCTAGCACCCCACCTAGACTGCAGTGAGCCCCGTCTCCATCAGGCAGGAGATGGATCGTGGTGGATAACAAGTGGGAACAGCACGGGGCAATGTGAAGAATCACCAGGCTGTGAGACAGCCAGCAGGCTTATCAGCATGAAATGCACCCGTGATGCCACACACTAGGTATGCTTTACTCAAAGACAATTCAGTGCATGTGTCCCCTGGAAAGTGTCTCTTATCAGAGGCTGTCACGTTTAAAGTAGAGATAAGTAGCCTTTACCTGATTTGCCTGCATCTTTTTCATGAATGCTTCAGCACCCAGGCTGCAGCCAGCTGGCCTGACCCTCCAGCAGCTCAAGCAGTTAGAATTTGGGTTTTGTTTTCCCTGAGACCTAGACTAAGCATCAGAGAGAAAGACCTTAGTGAAATACCACAGGATGACACATCCTTGTAGTCAGGCAGGAAGCTAACGGGAATACGATCCCACTGCAGGAAAGGGAATCCCTTCCCAAGGGATTCCTGGCTCTTTGCTATGGTTGGTCTTAATGGGAACAACTTTTTCTTTCAGCAAAGGTACTTTCTAGAACATGTTGCTCGTTTGTTTTTTCTTCGTCTACACCAACGATGTGATGAATTAGTGACCGTTATAGATGGAAGAATTAAAAAAAATGTGCAAACAACATTGAATAACTTTGCCCAATACCTGGTTCTCAGAATTCCTTGGTTTAGGTGCTGTTTTGTGAGTTTTGTTGTGGCTGCTCTAGAATGACAGGGGTAGCAAGCAAACTCCTGTTTGGGTTTTCTGAGAGACAAACTGTGATTTTAAATTGTCACTTATCTCTGTCCAGTTCCTTGCCTTATTTCTCTCTTCTGTGCCTGCAAGAAACAGAGAAAGTAGGTTTATTTTCAAGTTAAACTGTAATAAATGACTCTGAGTGACTCCATTAAGCGTTCCTTAAACAGCTGAATTAATGTTGTGGCCACATAGCCACAGCATGAATCCAGAGAAAGAGGTGATCCTGGTGACTCCTTTTCCTTTAGTCTCTGATAGCACACTCATGTCAAATATAATGGTTGTTTGCAGGATCATATGGTGAGAGAAGAAACTAAGAGTCTCACTCCAAAGCAGTGTGCTGTTTTGGATCTGGCACTGGATACAATCAAAGTAAGTGATTCCATTTCTCTGTCATTCCCTTGCTCCATCCCCAGATACTATTTGGGAAGATGGTGCCTGTCCCAGTTCAGGAGATGGCAGGAGTCTGTGGCTGCTGTTACAATGATAAAGGTGCTACGTGAGGGATAATGCCATGTCTATGTAAACCTGAATAGGCTCAGGTGACTGGGATGTGTGGGGAGCCAGCATATTCATATTTAAGTGGTTTGGAAGAGGAAAGCCGTGAGCGGTTGGTATCAGTTTGTCTAAGAGCTGAATTTCCAGTACAGAAGCTGTTTTGTCGATTTTTCCAGCTCTTTCCCATCTGCACACACAATAGCACATAAATGTGGGTTGCTGGTTGTGATTCTTCCTCGGTATTTTTCCTGTTTCTTTTTACTCTTAGCAATATTTCCATGCTGGTGGGAACGGTCTGAAGAAAACCTTCTTGGAGAAGAGTCCGGACCTGCAGTCACTTCGATATGCTCTCTCTCTCTACACTCAGACCACAGACACTCTCATCAAAACCTTTGTCCAGACTCAGACAGCTCAGGGTAAGACTCTTTTGTGTTGCTGGCAAAGTCAAATGGAGCTATCTGCTCTGTTCATAATTGCTCTGTATTGTACTGCCAGTTTGTAGAGTGCTTTTGGCAGCGACGTTTCTGGAAACATGACAGTTCAGAGCTTTTGAAACTAGGAAGGAGGGAAAGGGGGTTATTTCCCACTCAACAACTACATTTTGAGAGAGCAGAAATACGTGAAACATAAGTTTTGGGGTGTTTGTGGTCTTTTTTTCTGCAATCCTTATTTAACAGTCACATTTCATGAATTAATGTGGGTGGGTGACTTAAGTGAAATTTGAAGCTATTGTACTGAGACTTACCCGGTGGTGTGAGAGACCGTTTCAGCAAGACACCATGCAGAAACTAGTCGGTGCCGCCAGCAGCCCATGTAGGTCTGACCAAGGCTGACTGACAGCAGTGTGATGAGTCACGGAGCTACAGGCGGCCTGTAAAGGAAAAAGGCTCTGAGGAGAGCAATGAAAGCACTGTTTTGTCTGCAGCCAGTGCAGGGTATGTGCGAGCTAGATGACTGCAGATCACCACAACATATTAGTAAGCTGTTGAGATGCGTCACTGGAATTATTTGGTAGCTCTCTGGGAAGGCACGATGGTGGTGCTATTTCATTGATTTTTGAAGGGGTAAACAATTAATTGTCTCTGTCTTTCATTACTTTCACATAAACATTTCCAGATTTTTGTACAGAATAATTTGGTCTAATTATTGAAGTCCAACCTTCACTGGCTGACTGTGAATCTCACTAATCTCAGGAAGAGGGGACAGATGCTATTAGAGGTTAGGTGAAAACTGAAGCTGATGTTTGGAGCTTTCAGGCTGTTTTAATACAAGCCATGGCATTAGGCAACTACATCTCGGCAGCAAAAGTTACACAACTGCATGGGGGTGTCTTTCTGCCACCTTTTTGCTTGGGGTCCTTTTCCCTTTAATCCGTCCAAGCCTATGAGAGCTGGTGACCCCTCAGACTGCACCTGCCAGCGTACTGCCACACTGAGCCCTGAAATCAAGGGGAAAGCACTCCCCAGCCAACACACTTTTCCCTCGTGTGCAAATGAGACTGCTTGATACTGGCATTCCCCAGCTAGTGGAGAAAGTACTGAGAATTCTTGAGCAGAACACGGTTTGTTTTTAAAGTTTTAAAGTGAAAAGTTGAGTGTAATTTTGGAGGACTGAATCATCTCTACCTTTAGCACCATGATACATTCTTGCTTAGGTTGAAGTTTACTACATTAAAACACTGAAGTTAACTAAAGAATCAGTACATGCATTTGAGAGAATGGTCCTGTAGCAGCGTCCCAGCAGAGCAACGATGACATCCAGTGGCCAGACAGGTCAAAGACTGCTAAGTCCACAGGGGACTCTCAGAATTGGCTGTTGCCATTAGAGTTATACAAACACTTTTTAGCCAGGAACTTGTGTGTACAGTGTGTTTTCAATCTTTGCTGTTCTATGACAAATGTTTTCCACTATATATCCATCCAGACCATGAATTGAAGCTAGTTTTTTATGTGGATCCTAGTATGTAAGGACATGTACAGCACTGCTGTTGTACACTCAGTGCTAGTCAGGACTGTTTAAAATTAGAGGAAGAAGATGCTCTGTTGAAGTTGCAAAGTGGCAAATTCAAAGCTGATATGAGGAAGCAGCTTCAGGCAATGCATGATTTGACTATAAAACTCTACTGAGGGTGCGTGTTTAGCAGATACACAAAGAGAATTGAACAGAATCTGAGAGCAGCAGGAATATACAGAATTCCCAAAGAAGTGTGTGTGTGTGTGTGTGTGTTGAGTATTTTTTTTTTTTTTAGAAGCTTCTAAAGAATTAAGTTCTAGTTTTAGGACACAAGATGCACTCATTACAAGGTCATCAATTATATCTCATAGCTCACTGATGACATTTCTCTGTGGCTCATCTGAGCCACTTTGAGATAGGTACTGGGCACGGTGGGCAACTGAGCTGGTCCAAATCAGCATCTTCTGTGTTAGTAGGCTTAAGAGTTTTGGACCCTGTTTGGGAAACAAAAGACGGGAACTATGCCACCTGTATCTGTAGGATAACTGAGGGAATATCTCTCAGAAAGGCATGGCTTGCTCCTGGGATTGGGGCTAGAAAAGGATATTGCTTGCATACACTTCTCAGTAACCCTCGTTGGTAGATTGGTTTGGAGATCTGCATATGCATTGGCAGGACAGAAGGGACAGCTCTAACGTTTACAGCTGGCATCTGCTTACCAGAGCTCTCTGACTGATGTTTCCCTTTGAATAAGTCAAGCTTCCCAAAACCCTATGGGAGGAAATGGCTGCATGCAGAACTACTTAAATGCTGACTGTTTTGCTGTCTTACTTCACTGCTCAATGGTTGCATCTTCTAGTTTGTGAGGTATCTATTGCCCTCATTTTCTTACTGAGCAGGCTTCTGTGGCACTATGCTGTTCAATGTTTGCCCTGCAAAGTTGGATTGCAGCTTGCAGTTTAGTTACACCAGCACAAATTCTCACCTTGTTTTAACCCAGACAATCCCTTCCTTGCAGACAACCATGCTCTCTAGAGCCTGTGTTGGTGCGGAAGATCTAAGAGGATATTTTGTCTATTAAGAGCTAGAATGTCTTGTATTTGTTTAAGTGACACCACTAATTGGATTGTAATTCACACTCTTCTCTCTTTATCCTGCTTGCTTCTTGCCTTTTGAATTCATGTCTTAGTGCATGATGGGAAAGGTATTAGGTTTACCGCTAATGAGGACGTTCTTCCTGATATGGGTATGTTCAAGACTAATGTTGTTACCATAACAACATTAGCCAACTGCCTTGCTTTTGAAGTCATCTTGCCCGTTCTCAGAAACCTTTTCCAGAGACCCATTGCCTTTAGCTCCCTGTAGAAGTGAACTTTCACCGAATGCTTGCATCCCACAGACGGAGCCATGGGTTGCGCGGTGTAGAAGTCTGTACCCTGCCTGAGAGCCTGTCCCCAAGCTTGACATTTATTCATGGGATGCGAAAGCTGTCTCAAAAATGGACTGTCTTTTGAGAGATGCTACGGACTTGTTCCCCTACCCTTCACCATGGGCTGTGTGTTGCTGTTTCGAATCCTAGACTTGCATGCATATGGTCTGCTCAGATGGGCTACTGTAATACATGGTAATGTCTGATACACACTCAAGGTTATGGCTGAGCTTGAAACATCTGGCTTGAAGGGGGGTAGCTAAAAGTCTGGATGCTCAGGAGAGCCCCAAAAAATTAAGTCTTGTTGTGTTTCATCTCTCAATTTATTTTCTGCTGTCCAAAATCATTTTGTTATCTTAGGTGAAATACATCTGTAACATGTTGCATGAGCTCAGTTCTGCAGTTTCACCTTCCAGTATCGCAATACCAGAGAGACTGTCATATCAGGACATTAAATGTGCAAGCATGTGTATGCACACAGTTGTATGTGAACAGAATATTTTTCATTGGCCATCTACAAAGTTTTTTTGTCTCTGAACATTTTTTCAGTTAATAGAACAAGATTTTTGTATGAAAAGACAAGAATGAAGGTAGAAAAAAAAAAATCTAAATTTTTTCTCCCTCAAAGGTAATGGGATGATTCCGCTGTCATTCCTGTGAAGCATCAGTGTCTCCTTTGTAACTTATTAATTACACTAAAGATTAATGAAATGAAGGCCTGAGTGTTTGGTATCTGATGTTTGTGCAGACGTGGCCTGATAAAGTTGTATATACTATTGGTGATCTTGTCCCCATGGAAAATGCCAATGGTATGAGTGACAGACCCGCACCATCAGATGGGTCAGGTCAATAATTAAGCCTACCAATTTTAAAGCTCTCTGCTTATATCCAAGAAAGAAGGAACACTGCCCTTCTAAGCCAGGAGAAAACAGTACGTTCAAGATCATGTACAAATGTTACAGCGTAGAGGCTGTTTATTGTGCTCAGGCCAAGAATTAGAATCTACCCTAAGATAATAATTTGAGGTTCTGTTATGTTTGCTCAGAAACTTGTATATTAATGTGACTTTCACTGCCTCCAGTTCTGTTGTGCCATGTAACTCTCTTCAGACAATTGCACAGATTAGCTCTCAACCCCTTGGTTTTTAAATGAGTGTTTTTGCTGCCTGTGGACTGTTCTTGTAAAAGTTGGCATGTTAGATCTATCTAATCAAAATGTTTGTTTAATGATATCCTTCAAGTTCCCTGTCTTGAATTTCAAACACACCAATTCTTTCACTAAGTAATGTGTCTTAGCCTCAAAATTGACAAAATAACACTGCTGTTCGTAGGTACTAAATTACCCTGTAGGTATCCCATTTACAACAGCATTGCTAATTGTCACCCTGAGATCAGGCAGTTATCAAAGGGAAAGTAAAATCAATCTCACTATCTTATCAAAGACGTCATTTTCATTTTGCAAAGCAATCATTTTCTGTAATTTACATGACATCTTGACTTTCCTACCCAGAAAAATGTCTTTTCCACATATTGCATGATAAATATGATTAAAAGTTAAAAATTTGGAAACATCATAATACAGGAATTGTAAGGTTCATGAAATCTTCTCCCTCTGTTACAACATGTTGCCTTTTCCTCTGTGAAGTTACATGTTGTTTTCTCCCTGGCCAATTGATGAAGGGAAATAAGTATGCAAGTTGTGAGTGCTTGTTTCTCATCATTTTTGTCCACAACAGTGAAGGGATTCTCATTATCCTCCAAAGGGAAGCAGATAGGCAGTCAGGATGACAGCTTTTATCTGATGTACAGCTTGGAAAAAAGCTTCTCGGAGGGTGACACTGCACTACGGCTCAGTGCAAGTTACTAACATATTTTCCCTTTTTTCCCTAAACTTCTTCTTTGGTGTGATGGTTTTGTTTTGTTTTGTTGGGTTTTTTGTCCTCCCTTTTTCCCTGAGTGGACAGGAGTGCTGATGCCCACCATTGGAATGCCTGCATGTGCACACAATAGCTTGGCAGGGATGTCTGAAAAATCCTTGCTTTCTTTGAGGGTCCATTGTCAAGATTTAGGTCTATTAAATTCTTTTAAAATTCTTACTAGTATTCTCAACAGGATGCGATCATTGTGGTGGAGTGCAAAAAACATTAGTGTTTATGCATCTTGGGCATGCAAGCCTGATGTTATTTTGCATTAACGATACATTATTGGTGTTTACTGGAAAGTTGGCTATGGAAGGTGTTCTGTGAAAACGTTATATTGTCTTGCTGAGACCATAAACCAAAGTTGGGTGCCAATAAACAATAAATAATCCATGTGTGCATGGGGGGGGTGTCAATTTTCTTCCAACAGGGTCTGGTGTGGATGATCCTGTGGGTGAAGTGTCCATACAGATTGACCTGTATACCCACCCAGGAACTGGTGAACACAAGGTCACGGTGAAAGGTATGGCAAAGCACATGCTAGGGCTCAGGCTCAGTGACTGTATCAAGGAAGGTTTCCAGTTGGCAGTCATCATATTTCTGTGTTAGCTCATGGAATGTGAATCCAGAATTGTTTTCTCTGTTTCACATCAGGAACATGTAGAGAAACAGCACATGAGCTTGTCCGGCCAGTGACATGGCAATGTACAGTCCCGTTGTTTATTGGCAGCAACATACAAAGCAAACAAAAATCAGATGATGGCTCTCATCAGGCACCATGGTTTAGCCTGTGCTGCAGAGAGCGGGGTAGCATGACAGGGCTTGTGTTGCGAAATTGCTCAGTGTAAACCCAGAGCCAGTAAGAGTTCAGAGGCTCCTCTCCCCCATCCTGAAGACCACACTGGTCCCTGAAGAGCTGCTCTGAAAATAACCAAAGCAGTGATTCATCCCAGGCTTCCTCTTCCTCCTTCGTCTCCTCTGCTTGAATACAGCATATTTAACTACTTTAATTTCCTCTAAAGATTTATATAAACAGCTCTTGAGGCCTCTCTTCTGGCTAAATCTACACTGCAATGTAAAAACTGATTTTCAGAGCTATTTCCTGTGCTTCAGTCTGTTCTCTGCAGTGACCTGAGAGAGAAGGAGAGTTAAAGAGCTAATAATTCTGGGTTATGGAGCCGTCCACAGCTCACAGCCTTTGTTTGTCTTATCTGCAGTCTCATTTTCCTTTTCAGCAGAAACCTTAATTCTGGCCCCCAAAATGCTGCTTTTTTTTTTTTTTTTTTTTTTTTTTAAATTTTTCTTCTCATCCCACAGGTAATGTAGAGGTAAGCACTGAACTGGCAGGGCAGCCTGCCCAGAGCTGCAGGAGCACCTGGGTTTTTGGACTAATTTTTGACTGTGCATATGGCAAAAGCTAAGGCTGTCCCAAGCATTAAATTCCCTTCACAGAACTTAAACTAGAGCAAAAAAAGCATATCTTTGTATTACAGAAAAGTCCTGTCCATGTGTGTTGGCTCACTGGTGTGTTTTGAGTTGGACTTTGTCCCCTGAAGCAAGAAACTGAGAGCAGAGTGGAAAGGTATCCAGAGTAATGGGAACAAATGAATATTTACTGTAAAACAGGTTGTGACTCTCTTTTCCAGTTGTGGCAGCCAATGACCTGAAGTGGCAAACGTCCAGCATGTTCCGTCCATTCGTTGAAATCACCATGATTGGGCCCCATCAGAGTGACAAGAAGAGGAAGTTCACAACCAAGTCAAAGAGCAACAACTGGGCTCCAAAATACAATGAAACCTTTCACTTGTAAGTGTGAAAAATAGCCTGGGGATCTGACGTGGCAAGTGCAGATGCAGAGAACAGATAGGGTTTTCCAGTACGTGAACCAGTAGCTTGGTCTCTTGGCAGGAAAAGCTAGATTATGGGAGTTTTTGCTGTGGGTGAGATGCTGAGGTCTGTTCTATACCAGCAATGTCCTTTGGCTACCTTCTGAAACGCATTGTGTGTCCTATCAATACATTTTACTGTGCTCCATCATTTTAATGAACTTCTGTGCATCTTTTATCGGTAGAGTTGAGGCTAAAAGTTCATTATGTATTTTTAGTTCTTTTAATCTTAATGTGTGTTTTTATCCCAACTTGACCTGTGGGACATGCTTTCTGAACTTGTTTCCAAGGATACAGCCCTTGGAACTGGTAGTAAGTCGCACTGCTAAAATTGTGGTCCTTCTCAACGCCAAGTATTGATCTCTTCTTATTTGGTTTTCATTATTACAAAGGCATCTTCCTTCTTGGAAGGCTCCACAAAGGGACTACAGACTAATGCTCACCCAGCTGTGCGCTGAAAATGAGAGGAGAAGAGATGACCAGCAAAAGATTGTAAACGTCTTGGGGGAGAGGGACTGTCCATATAAATTTTCTTTGATGTGAGGAAAGGCAAGATTCATCTAAGTAAAGGGATTTTTTTTTTCCCTTTTTTTTTTTTATTCTTTTAATTTTAGAAACATCAGAAAGACTGGGGATGCATTTTTATTAGCTTTTGCTTTAATGGAAGGTTCTGAATCTTTAAGAAAGACTTCATCTAATTAAAATATTAATTACTGAAATGAAGCAACCCTGAACAGAAGCAGAAATGTTTAAAGTCGTCTGAGTCTATTAGCATGGCTTTAATGTTCTCCGCTCCTCTCATTTCACAGTTTAACACACACATGCAAAGGCAACTTGGTAAGGGCTGTTTGTTTTTTATTTTTAAGTAGCCAGGTTGTCTTTATGAGCTGTAAATCAGCAAAAATGCCCATACGCCATAGGTTTTACTTCTCTCTCTCTGACCAGAGTTTTCTGTAGAAAGGAGTTTTCTGTAGCTCATCTCAGCACTCTGGTCAGCTGCTGACACCTTTATTTTGCGGAGGAATTTATATTCTGAGAAACTGTAAGTAAACCTGTGTGTGTTTTTCAGCATACTGGGGAATGAAGACGGCCCTGATGCCTACGAGCTCCAAGTCTGCGTGAAAGACTACTGCTTTGCTCGGGAGGACCGAGTACTGGGGATAGCAGTGATGCAGCTCAGAGACATAGCAGACAAAGGAAGCTGTGCATGCTGGTGCCCCCTCGGGCGCAGGATTCACATGGATGAGACTGGACTTACAATCCTGAGGATCCTCTCTCAAAGAACCAATGATGAAGTTGCCAGAGAATTTGTGAAGCTGAAATCTGAGTCCCGCTCCACGGAGGAGGGCACCTGAGCTGTGTAAAGTTCCCTTTTCTCTTCTGCCTTGTGCCAATATGTGCAAGTGTTCAACAATTCTCTTTTATTAATTAGAAAAAGTTTTTTCATGTTGTCTTTGTCAGCTCCAATAGCGCACGTGTGCTGTACAGGAAACAGGTCCATCAATCTGATGTGAATTATTTGGTTTTTAGTAGCTGGTAAGACACCGTAGAGAATGAGATGATCTCTTCTTGTTTAAGATGCAAATTCTGCTTTGTGTACATAAGTTATTTTATATTGTAGGCTCGGTATGCTGGGTTTTGTTGATATGCAGCACTGTGATTTTATCCTCTGAAGTTGGCAGATGTTAAAAAGGCTCTACATAATCACACTATGATACAAACACACAACTGTGTGGAAATTGGGAGGAGAAGAATGATTTGGGGTTTTGGCAAAGCACAGTTGTCTGTCATTGAATTTGTGTGCTGTGGAGCTGCCAGGGGATATTCTGGCACAGATTATACCAGTGTGCCAATGCGATATGCAGACACCTCAATGTCTGCTTAAAAAAGAAGTTGCAAATTGCTCTGAAGATGCACACCGAATGAATGTATGACCATGGATGTGCTGCTGTGAGCATGGGTGAGACCAGTGGGACAAGTGCAGCAGGGCCTAAGATCTCGTAGCCAAAAGCTGCAAACGAACGCACCAGGAGCAGACTGCAGCTGCCCTGCCATTGTAATTAGATGGTGTGTCTCGGAGAATATAAATCCCCATGTGCTGCTGGGAATCCTGCATCACCACGGGGGTCCTGTAAGCTGCTGAACTCCGCAAGTCACACTTTGGCTACCGTGACAGACACGGTAAGGAAGGGAACAACATTAGAGCCATGACAAATGACATGGCTGCTACATACTTGTTCCACTTCAATATTCTTTTGTTAGTTTTTTGACATAGAATTAGATAACTTAATACTTGCAGGCTTTCTGTAGCATTTTGTTACCCTGTAGTAGCTGAGACCATTCCTCACTATGAACCCAGGAACGGTGGCTTGCTTGGGAGAGAGTGACACGTCTCCCCTCTGCAAGCACTCGGTCTGGAGTGCTGGTCAAGGGGCAGCAGGTCCATTCCGTTCTGATCTTGAAGTCGCTGTTGGCCGTGCTGCAGTTGATCTATGCTGATTGTCATTAATCTGTGATTTAACGATACCATTGAAAATATTTTTGCACTGTCTTAAAGAAGCATCCTGGTTTTGTTTTATTGCAAAACAAAACACTGTCCTGAGTAAAGTGATTGCAGGGAGGTCAGAATTTCTGACTGAAAATTCATAAGCAGGAAGGTCTGGAGTAGTGATAGCACCTGAAGTATGTTTATTGGAGTCTGGGGATTTTCGCTTTGGGGATTTTTTTGCTATTTCCAGCTGCCCTTGTACTCTGGAAAGTGCAGCTGGAATAAGCCAGTCCTTGCCCATAAAGTACTGTAATACTGTCAATAAATTCAAGGACTGCATATTGAATGACTTTTTTTTCTATTTTCTCTGACACTTGTACAGCTGTATGATATGACCCCTGTGTTTCATGGGCCTGCTCGTAGAGTTTTGAGACAGCACATCCGCTTTGTTCTTGTCCGTGGTGTATTACGATAATGCTTTTCAAAACTCCATGCTATTTGTCATGATTTTGAATCACTGTATGTGCCATTGTTATGAGAACTGTTAGTATGGTCTTTAATAAACTCTTTTAGCAGCATTTGGCGTCATCTGTTGAAGTGCAACTGCAATTGAATTTGCTAAATCACACAGGATGGAATTGCTAACTGCATCTTTCTAAATTACTCTCATTTAGTAGAAAGATATTTCTCTGGTGCTGTAGATGCCCAGCAAGAGGTATGAGTCAGACCATTCATCCCTCCTCCATGGTGCCTCTGTCTTCGACATCTTTCCCTGAAGTTCCTGGCTTCTGGTAACACACTGAGACATCACAGAAAAGCATAGAAAATAACTTGCTTGCTTTTCTCCTCCTATCTGGCCTTTAAGTCAAGTTTCTTTCATACTCTGGTAACCTCCTGAAGGTGCTGAACAGAAAGACTCAGGCAGGCAGTAGGATACTTTACGGATAACGCATGAAGAAAAATAATTATATACCAAACTTGATAGCTTTCAATCTGAGATAAGCATTAATACTCTGTAGATGGTATTGACGAGATCAAAGAAACCTTCTTGATGTCAAGTAAATTACTCCCCCCTCCTCATTTTTTTTGGGGATGCTGCCAGTTTCCAGCAGACAAGCTCAAATAACTCAGAGGCTCATATTTCATGATAATGTAGGTCTCTGAATTTTTGTTACCCAAGATGCCATTTTTCCTTATGTAACATAGCTCAGCAATGCGAGTAACGCAGCTAACTCAGTCCAGCTCATAGCTGTGTTTCTGTTTCTGGCTTCATCCTGGGGAAGTTACTGAGTTTGATGGCATATCCCATGTGGTGTGTGGCTTAAAGCATGACTTTAAAGCCCCACTTCAGCAGCAAGTTAGATGGTACACAGGTTTCTAACTCATCAGTGCACTCACTTGTCATCGCTTCAGCGAGCACTGCAGTTGGAGAGAAACTAATAAAGAGCTTTTCAAAGGGAAAGCGCTGTCTGTAACCGTGGGGAAGAGGCCTGGGCAGGGCAAGAGGTTTGGCTGTTATTAACAGAGCCAGGAACCCAAGGCTCCTGAGTATATTGCTCATCTACTAGTTTTCCTCCTGCAAACCAAGTTTGGGAACTTTGTAATCACAGAATCAATTTCCATTTTGCTTTGTAACATGTTTGTCTAAAACCATCTGCCCATCTTGCCTCATTTCTTGGGTTTACACTCATTGTCATGCTTTCAAATTTTCTTTCCTGCCTGAAAAATCTTGCAGACTCAAGCTACAAACACTCAAACTTTTTCTTGCACCTGTGGCAACAATACTGTGTTGTGCACATGGCGCTCTTCACTCTATCTGAACACTCCTCAAAATCACAGCTGGATATGGGATAGACACTGTGTGTATCAAATATATATACATATATAATAATATATAAAATGAATAAATAGAATACATATTTTATAAAAATATATATATGCTTGTGTACCTGGGGTGGAAATGGCTATCCGGAGTTGGAAAAGCCTGTTCAAGAGCATTGAGGCAAAGACGACGAGCAGCAGGAGCAGTAGGTTGCCCACTGTCCCACCCAGGAATCACATGCGGAGCAGAGCAGCGCTAACTGCAGGCGGGCCAGGAGAGAGGCAAGAGATGAGCTGGGCGCTGGAGGCAGGCTGACTGTTCTTGCCCGGGGACTTTCTGCTGGGTCTGTGAGAACAGCAGAGTGGTTTCAGACCAAGAGTCCATCTCGTGCAAATTCTGCCTCCAGAGTGGCTGCAGAGTCCAGAGAAGAGCTAGAACAAGGTAAACTAATGATGCTGGTGATTATTAGCTCAGGGGATGTTCCTGACTCCATGATACCTCTTCAGTAAGTCTTTAGCTATCCTCCTATCCCCCCTTGAGCCCCTGAAAAGGAGTTCTGTGGATTTACAAGTTGTTGCATGAAGACCTGTTGTCTTTTGTTTTGAACCTAGTTCCAACTAATTTAATTTTATGCCCTCCATTATTTTGTTCAGAAAGATGCTAAACTGCTGGTCTCATCCACCCTTTCCTGGGCAGTGGAGATATTGTAGATCACTGTCATATCCCACCCTAGGCATTGCTTTTGAGGCTGCGGTGTCCCCGTTTATTCAGTTACCCCAAACCTTAGATAATCTTTACCGTTCTTTGGACCTTTTCTATTTATATGGATCATTTCGGAGCTGTGAAGTCCAGGAACATGAGGACCAGAACAGCATCCAGCATTCCAAATGTGGACCAGCTTCCAGGAGGAAGCCTCTTGAAGGTAGCAGTTTGCTCCTAATATTAAGAACACTAGTCAGTAGTTCAAAAAAAGCTTCCAGGCTGCCAGCAGAAGATACAGGGAGGCTGCTGGGAGAAGCAGGGAGAAGACACACAGCCAGACCTCCCAGGTGACAGGGAGACCTTTTTTAGGAACCCACACAGGGAAGTTCAAGAGCTTGCTGCAACTTGGGAAGTCAGAGTTACTCAGAGCAAACCTAAGAGAGAAAGAAGTCATCCTGCTGAGATTTGGTGGATGGTAGAGAGCTGTTAGCAATCCTTTTATTTCTAGCCCTTATTTGAAAAGATGAGGTAATTTTCTAAGAATAGAGAGAAAGCAAGCAAGCCTGGGTTTTGGACTCAACAGACTTTTTGAGCTTTGGGAAATTCCCTTCTACAGCTGTGGCCAACTTGGGCTGTGACACCGTCAGAAAAATGACTTGGGGGAGTGAGATAGCAGGACTCGAAGGGGTGACGTGTGCTTCTGAGCATGTGAGGAGGATTAAAAGGACCTTATGGGAAAGGACATTGTGTTTCTGGGTGTGTGATGGGAGAGAGCAGACACAAGGGCAGAGGTGGGAAGGGCAGTTTATCAGTCTTTCCTGGAAGAGATTAGCAAATTGATGAGGCACAAAGGCAAGCAGGAGAATGGGAGGGTTTGGGGAGGAACTAGGACAGGCTGAGAAGGCAGCTGGCTCTTCAGGCATAGGATTCGGTTTCCCCGTTTCTGGGCAGCAGCAGGGAGGGAGGAGGCAGTGAAATGGCAGCGGAAAAGGTCAAGCTGCTCGTGAGATTTCCTCCAGACACATCATCTTCCTCGTTTTTCTTCTCTTATGTTCTCATTTTCTCCTTTCTAGAGAAAACACTAGACATAGGCCTGTGAACACATGCAATACGGCCAGTGAGGCTGGTGATATGCCCTAGGGCTTGGTGGAACATACACTGTGGGTCTGAGCCCTCCCTGGGGCTACAGAATAATCCCCCAAACTCCTCTCTTAATCCAGGAGTGTGGACACTGGGGGATTTTTTTCAGGACCTCAGTTCTCTGGCACTTAAAACTATCCTCTACATTGCTGCCTGAGATTTATAGCCAATCTAGAAATACTTATTCTTGCACCATAGTGTTGTTTATCATGATATAGTTTCCTTAGTAGCTCTTGATGCTTGGCTAACATTGCCATCTCCACTAACTTTGTTCTGCTAAACTGGACAAGAGCTATGTTTGTGCTCATAAGAAGTGCTCTCCACTTCCAGTCATCTGTGTATAGTTTCTTTGCATCTGCTCTAACGTGCAGTCCTGCTAGTATCGCTTTTCCCTAGCTTTATGAATAACTTATCATTATCAGTCCCTGCCTTCATGGGCTTCTCATTTCTGTTATGTCACTTCATAGTCCTTTCACTAACCCCAGTCTCCTCCAGCTTCACCAAGAGTTCCCATCTGACATTGTATGCAATGCTTTTCTTGAGTCCACCTAGATCTGAGTGGCCAGATTTGTCCCTAGAATTAGATTTGCACAGCTCCAGCCTGTGGTAAGATTCACTTGTATGTTGGGTATGCGTGGCACGGTTTTGGTAGCGGGGGGGCTACAGGGGTGGCTTCTGTGAGAAGCTGCTAGAAGCTCCCCCTGTGTCTGACAGAGCCAATGCCAGCTGGCTCCAAGACGGACCCACCGCTGGCCAAGGCCAAGCCAATCAGCACCTCTGTGATAACATATTTAAGAAGGGAAAAAAACAGGGAGAGCTTTTGCAGTCGGAGAGAGGAGTGAGAAGGTGTAAGAAACTCTGCAGACACCAAGGTCAGTGCAGATGGAGGGGGAGGAGGTGCTCCAGGCGCCGGAGCAGAGATCCCCCTGCAGCCCATGGTGAAGACCATGGTGAAGCAGGCTGTCCCCCTGCAGCCCATGGAGGAAGGATGAGGGGGTGTAGAGATTCCACCTGCAGCCCGTGGAGGACCCCACACCAGAGCAGGTGGAGGCACCTGAAGGAGGCTGTGGCCCCGTGGGAAGCCCACGCTGGAGCAAGCTCCTGGCCGGACCTGTGGACCCGTGGAGAGAGGAGCCCAGGCTGGAGCAGGTTTGCTGGCAGGACTTGTGACCCCGTGGGGGACCCCACGCTGGAGCAGTTTGCTCCTGAAGGTCTGCACCCTGTGGGAGAGACCCATGCTGGAGCAGTTCGTGAAGGACTGTAGCCCGTGGGAGAGACTCATGTTGGAGAAGTTCGTGAAGGACTGTCTCCCATGAGAGGAACTCCATGCTGGAGCAGGGGAACAATGAGAGGAGTCCTCCCCCTGAGGATGAAGAAGCGGCAGAAACACCGTGTGATGAACGACCATAACCCCCATTCCCCATCCCCCTGTGCCGCTGAGGGGGGGAAGGTTGAAGCTGGGAGTGAAGTTGAGCCCGGGAAGATGGGAGGGGTGGGGGGAGGTGTTTTAAGATTTGATTTTATTTCTCATTCCTCTACTCTGTTTTGCTTAGTAATAAATTAGATGAATTTTCTCTCTAAGTTCAGTCTGTTTTGCTCGTGACGATAATTAGTGAGTGATCTCTCCCTGTCCTTATCTCGACCCATAAGCTTTTTGTTGTACTTTTTCTCCCCTGTTTGGTGAATGAGGGGAGTGAGAGAGCGGCCCTGGTGGGCACCTGGCCCCCAGCCAGGGTCAACCCACCACAACTTGGTTCCTGTACGACACTGAATGCCTCTTGCCATCCTGCATTTAGTTCTGCAAGCAGCCACTGCTCTCAAGTCATCGCAGAAGCAATGAAGCCAGCTTACAGAAATGCACGCCTTTGACGGGTTAGAGCTGGAAAGTCATTTAGCAGAGCTAGGGTCAAGCTGGTCCTGCACATCCTCGTTTTGCCAAACCCATGTTGTCTTTCGTCTCACTTTCCATCCTTCCTTTTATTATTCTTTCCTTCAAGACTTCTTCTAAAACCTTGCATGCTGTTCAGGTCAGCCTATCAAGTTGGAAGTCACTTGGATATGTGATATATTTTGCACATTATTCTCCAGTCATATAGCCTTCACCTTCACGGATGAGCAGACCCTTGCTGCCAAACTTCTAGTTCCAGATTTCATTGTTATCAGAAGTGCAGTGTGGGAGTGATCCTTCCCTGGGGATCAGAGGGGTTTGAGCCCTCTGAACTTCTAGTGACCATACCGCAGTACTTTCTGTTTCCTCATTTTTTCTTTCAGGCTGTTTCTTTCTCTATGGGAGGTTCCTCTGAGGCCAAGTTGTTCTTCTGCGGGATTTTTTTCATCTGTCTGTCCTTGACTACCTCCTTCCTGAAAAAGAGCATATGACAGAAGGGACTCCAGGGTCCCTTTTAATCCTGTCTCTGTTGCAGTTTAACCCTGGTCAGCAGCTGAGGACCGTGCAGCCACTTGCTCACTCCCCCACGGTGGGATAAGGGAGAGCATTGGAAGGGTAAAAGTGTAAGAAAACTTGTGGGTTTGACATGAAGACAGTTTAACAGGTAAAGCAAAAGCCACGCACACAAGCAAAGCAAGACAAGGGATTCATTCCCCACTTCCCACGGGCAGGCAGGTGTTCAGCCATCTCCAGGAAAGCAGGGCTCTGTCACATGTAACGGTGACTCGGGAAGACAAATGCCATCACTCTGAACATGTCCTCCCCCTTCCTCCTTCTTCCCCCAGCTTTATACGCTGAGCATGACGCCATATGGTATGGGATATCCCTTTGGTCAGCTGGGGTCAGCTGTCCTGGCTGTGTCCCCTCCAACTCCTTGTGCACCCCCAGCCCACTCACTGGTGGGGTGGTGTGAGGAGCAGAAAAGGCCTTGGCTCTGTGTAAGCACTGCTCAGCAGTAACAAAAACATCCCTGGGTTATCAACACTGTTTTCAGCACAAATCCAAAACGCAGCCCTCTACTAGCTACTATGGAGAAAACTAACTCTATCCCAGCCAAAACCAGCACAATCCCTCAGTCACCCATGACCACAAAACAGGCTTTAGGCTTAGAAGAGTCCCCAGGAACATCTGCTCTGCTCTCTCTCAGACCAGAACGCCAAGGAAATCCTCCAGCATTGTATTGGCAACCTCAAAATCTCAAGAAACCATGATGACCTACAAGGAGAAAGCAAGCCAGCACTGCAGCTCTGCAACCACCTTAGCAAATTCCTCACTCCTAAAGGTCACCAAGTCAAATACAGCCAGAAGAACAGGCAGGTGAACTGTGTCTCTCTAATCCCAAACCCCAGTGACATCTGTCAGTCTGACCTGGGAACCTCCATACCCAAAATCCTACTTAACACTGAGCAAAAGCAAGGTCATGAGACGCTTCAGTTATTTCTCAGCACCTTTTGTGCATTGCAAAATACACTGAAAATTAGAGCAGTTAGGCATTGGGAAAGAAGAGCAATAGTTTCTGGCAGCCTACAGATGACAAGAAGTCTGGAAGTGTAGCATTAGTTATTTCAGTACAATGTAATACTGTATGATAACTAATGTAAACATATTGAAAGTTTGAGGAATATCAGATAGGATTCACAATACTTCATGACTAAAGCTTTTATCAGAGTTACTGATCTCACCCTCCAGCACTCAGGATGATGGCAGGCCAGCAGGGCTCATCATGAACTGTGTCAACGACTTCTTCCACTTCTTCTTTCACTTGGAGACCAAAGCACTAGCTTCAAGTTCTGCCACAACAAAGTAAGCAGCGCTCTGTGCTCTGAAAGAACCTTTATATTTCCTCTGTTCCCTTGGCAAGAGTAATTCAGATGAACTTTAACCAGTTCTGATTTAACTTTGCTTGATTTTTCAATACATATGGGGTTTTTTGTTGCTGTTTCAGAAATTAAAAGACTCTTTACTTATCCTTGCATTTAAATCACAAACAGCTATTCACTGGATAATAGTGCTTTTATGAGTTGTTCTTTTTAGTATTTTCACTGCTTATTGGAACCAAACCCAGAATAACACCTCCTTTTATCGTCTTTGTGACTATGTGGTGACAAAACCTGTCAGTTGTCACGTCTGGTAGTCCCATTATTAACAGCAGCTATTCACCAATTGCTGAGATGCTAGTTTCCTGTAATGACAACTGTCAGCCAAAAGAACTTCCATTATTGGCTATAATTCAGATAATTTGAGAATATCAATCCTGTGAACCAACCTTTGGGGAGAGACATTTGAGTTATATAAATTCTGCAAACAAAGAAGCACTCACAGTGCCATCTTTTGCCTTCTCTCCCCCACTCCCCCAGCCCCCCCAGTGCTCTTTCCCACGACTCCCTCTTATTACCCACTGGTGTTTGGCAAACTGAGGAACATAAACCTTGTCTGACAGCATCTTCAGAAGCAGAAAATGTGATTTACTGTGATTTACCTCCTTCCTAATCACAGCTAGGGGTGCAGAGAGGTGATGAAGTCAAAAAGCCTCCTTTAATTTAAGTTCCTGCTAAACATGGTCAATTTATCCTTCTCTCGAGCACAGCAGCTTGTCAGGCTGCAGATCCTTATTTGGAATTATTTTTGTGCGCCTGGAGTCAAGCCCAGGTCAGGTCATCTGTTTCATCAAAGGAGGAAGTTTCTGAGGATGAGCATCACGGGTGCAATAAACACACACAATAGTGACCAGGATTTTCTCTCAAAGCTTGGCAGCAGCAATAGCTTATTCCCATGTGTGTGTATGTGTGTGTGCGTGCATGCACATGTTTCAAGACATAAGTACCCTCTTCTGTTCCAGAGAAGTTTCTTGTTCAGTTTTGAAACATTTTTCAACAAAACCACCCACCTTCTCACAGATACCCTCAACCCCCACATGCTGCACACATGAAGCCTTCGGGGCATTTTCTTCCTTTTCCCTTTTCTCCCCATTGGAAGTAGTCAAACAGGAGACCGTGGTCAGTCCTGGATGTGAAGCTATTGTATTACGGCTGATGTCTCCAAACCACCCTTTCTTTTAACCTGATAACAATGCATGAGCAATCCCTGCACATTTTTCTGCAGGGGGAGCTTGTAGTCCAGTCTAGACGTTGGAAGTAGAAAACCCAGCCGGAGAATTCTGTTTTGTTCAGCTGGAGTACAGATTAACTAAACTCCTGCCATTGCTCCCTGAATGAAGGCGGTGTGAGGGCTTCAGTCACCTGGCCAGTGCTGAATGCTATGAAATCCATTCTCTGCAAATGACAAGTTATGAAGGAAATGAAAGCAAAACTCTGCCAGAGGAAGTTTTGCTTCACAGACTTGTAGGGCAGTGATTTTTTTTCTTTTTTTTCCTTTGGGAGCACTCATGAAAAAGGAGAAACATGAACATGACAGCCCCAGGGTGACCAGCCAAACCTCTTCCACTGGACAACTCACAAGCTCACATGTCAAACCCAGTTTCCACATTTTTGTGCCAGCAGAAGCAAGGATTTCCATGCTTGTATGCCTGCAGGTACAAGCCGTGCTTCCCAGCAGTCGCATGATGGCACTCACTGATCACCCCCTTCCTCTCAGTCTGTTTTGGGCCCTTTCACCATAAAAAGACACATCTGTAAGCAATATACTACCCTTAAACTTCATAGACGTAGTGGTGTCAGCAAATGCCTATCTCCACTAAAAATAACAGCAAACTAATTGGACGCCGATATAGTTTGCATGGGAAGTCTTTTTCTTCTCTGTCCTTGACAAGTCTTTTACTGGCTTTCTCTTGTATTTGATTTTTAAAAAGGGAAAAAAGGAAGACCCAGGGAACTACAGGCCAGTCAGTCTCACCTCCATGCCTGGCAAGATCATGGAACAGACCCTCCTGGAGACTATGCTCAGGCACATGGAAGATAAGGAGGTGATTGGTGACAGCCAACACGGCTTCACTAAGGGCAAATCATGCCTGACAAACTTGGTGACCTTCTATGATGGGATTACAGCGTTGGTGGACAAGGGAAGGGCAGCTGACGTCATCTACCTGGACTTGTGCAAGGCATTTGACACTGTCCCACACGACATCCTTGTCTCTAAATTGGAGAGACATGGATTCCATGGATGGACCACTCGGTGGATAAGGAATTGGCTGGATGGTCGCACTCAAAGAGTTGTGGTCAACAGCTCCATGTCCAAGTGGAGAACGGTGACGAGTGGCATTCCTCAGGGGTCGGTACTGGGACCGGCACTGTTCAACATCTTTGTCAGCGACATGGACAGTGGGATCGAGTGCACCCTCAGCAAGTTTGCCAATGACACCAGGCTGCGTGGTGCAGTTGACATGCTGGAGGGAAGGGATGCCATCCAGAGGGACCTTGTCAGGCTTGAGAGGTGGGCCTGTGTGAACTGCATGAAGTTCAACAAGGCCAAGTGCAAGGTCCTGCACGTGGGTCGGCGCAATCCCAAGCACAACTACAGGCTGGGCAGAAAATGGATTGAGAGCAGCCCTGAGGAGAAGGACTTGGGGGTATTGATTGATGAGAAGCTCAACATGAGCCGGCAGTGTGCGCTTGCAGCCCAGAAAGCCAACCATGTCCTGGGCTGCATCAAAAGCAGCGTGACCAGCAGGTCGAGGGAGGTGATCCTGCCCCTCTACTCTGCTCTTGTGAGACCCCACCTGGAGTACTGCGTCCAGCTCTGGGGGCCCCAGTGCAGGAGAGACATCGAGCTGTTGGAGCGAGTCCAGAGGAGGGCCATGAAGCTGATCAGAGGGATGGAGCACCTCTCCTATGAGCACAGGCTGAGAGAGTTGGGGTTGTTCAGCATGGAGAAGAGAAGGCTCCAGGGAGACCTAATTGCAGCCTTCCAGTACCCAAAGGGGGCCTACAGGAAAGCTGGAGAGGGACTGTTTATCAGGGAGTGTAGTGACAGGACAAGGGGTAATGGGTTTAAGCTGAAGGAGGGTCGATTTAGATTAGATGTTAGAAAGAAATTCTTTACTGTGAGAGTGGTGAGACACTGGCACAGGTTTCCCAGAGAAGCTGTGGATGCCCCATCCCTGGAAGTGTTCAAGGCCAGGCTGGATGGGGCTTTGGGCAACCTGGTCTAGTGGAGGGTGTCCCTGCCCATGGCAGGGGGGTTGGAGCGAGATGATCTTTAAGGTCCCTTCCAACCCAAACCATTCTGTGATTCTATGATTCTATAAGTTAACATTTTTTATCCAGACAGGTCAGTTGTGCTTCTATCTACGTTCAATATTTTTTTTCTGGCATTGAGCAAATCTGCAGGATTCACCTGTGTTACCTGGAGTAACCATAGCAATAGGACATTTTGCTGAAATTTGACAATTGTTAGCTAATGTGTGTGAGGTTTGAACTGAAGGGAAATAGAGGAGGGTGATGAGAAAGGAATGTGGCTTGAGAATATCCCACTTGTAATTTTCTTTGCACGGTGTGGGATGATGAAATGGGAAATAAAGAAACATATTTTGCTCCTCGACATTGCTACTGTTCAGTCTCCAGTGTCTGTCTGGTGCCATCCCCAAACCAGTAATAGCTCACCCTTGGTAATAGCTCACATCTGCTCTGCAGAGTGCTGTTCTTACAATATAATGAGCATCAGTAAACCAAGTGTAGCCAATTTTGTCCATGCTGTGGGTTTCATCTGAGTCATGCAATGTGGTTTTAAGAGACGGACAGAGAAGCGTGACTTGGCAGAAAGCATCGCTAACATGAGATTTAAAAGCAATCCTCTCAAGCAATTAAAAGCCATCAACTTCTGTGACAGAAGAGCCCACCAGTTCTCTCATAGTTTACCACCTCACCATCTGCCCAATTCACCATGGACTATTTCAGCCTTTTCCTGTATTCCACCAAAGCAATGATGACTGCAGTATGTGTAACATCCATAGAATTAGAGCCAGGGAAGGACCGGGAGATCATTTACCTCAACTGCTGCATTGGCCAGGCCATAGTGCATCACCCAGTTAACTCTGCATTGAGCTCAGTGCTTTGGATGTCTCTGTCCCCTCTCCCAGAACAATACTCTTCATCTTGCTGCTAAAACACTAAGAAATGGAGATCAGCTGTTGGTATTTTGCCTTGCTGGTTAACGGTTTGGAAGTGTTTAGCTTCCTAATACTCGCTTGTTTGGATTGAGGCTTCCAGCCTCAGTTCTTATGTTAACACACTCGTGACAGGAGGCCAGGTGTTCAGAGCAAGAGAAGTGAGAGGTTTGGCTGGGCTTGTCCAGCTGCAGGTTTACCAGAAAATCATTAGTTGCTGAAATGAACCCAAATGGACCCAATCAGCTTGGAGTTAGGTCCAGAACAAAGAAATGCCAGATAACGAATTGTTACCAGGCCATATGCTTCAGTACTTCAGAAGTCTCGTGGAAGGATCAGGCAATGTTGCCCCCTCTCCATCCCACTGAACAGCTGGTTAGAAATAAGCTAAAGTTAAATATATCTATTTCCTCCTCCCATGAAGCACCAGAGATTGATCTAGTTCCTCTCCCATGGGTTATGGGTAGCACAAAGCTTCCTTTTTTTACATGTCTGGTTGGTACATCTTACTCAAATGCTCAAGGTCATGCTGGTTAACGGATTTGGGATCAAGCAGAAGTATTCTTTCAGGTCATGTTGACTTGTGCTGCAGAGGGTTTCCACCCAGCTCTTCTTCACAGCTTCAAATAACTTTCCAAGCTCCTTTCCATCTCTGTCCCAGGTGAAGCTTTTTCAATGAAAGGGCCTTGACTGATGGAGGCCTCTCAATTAATCCTGTTAACTGCTTGTGGTAAACTGCAGGTCAGCCCTCTGAGGACTGAGATATTTTTGTCAATTAGCGGTTTGGGTTCTTACCACCTTCTCTTCTACACCTAGCCAGTTCCTCAGAGCATCTAATCTGACTATAGTTCTGTCAAATAGAAATCCTGGGCAGAAATAGGTGTGTTGTTGGGTTTGGTTTTTTTTTTTTCCTATTAAAAACAAGCCCTCTGAATCTTCAGGGATTTCCCTCCCTGTGACTAAAATTGCAAATAATGAAGAAAATACAATATCTAGTTCTAGCACAATCAAGAAAAGAACAAAGTTAGTTTGTCTTTGTAGCAGAAACAATGCTGGAGGACTTATGTTGCTTTTGGTTAGATTTCTTAGCCAGGCTACAGAGGTCTCTGGAGGCTCTTGCGGCTCTGTAGCCCCCTCATGTTTGTCATTTACATGGAGCGGGTGGTTTGCAACTATGTAATGGACCATTTTGCAGAAATATAAACACTGTAAAATACTGACATGGGGTATTTGGTGAGGAGAAAATAATTTTCTTGTCAAATGGTGTGAAAGCAAACCTCTTTTTCTCTACAGCACAGCAGCACAAGTAGATTTCCCACGTACCCACTACACCAATGTGCCTGAGTCCTGGTCTGCATGATGGGCTTCAGCCAGGAGTAACAGGTCCTTCACTGCTCCACTAAGGTCCTGCGTCTGTTAGGATCCCACCCAAGGGGAGGGTGATGCTACACAATCCAGTGCTGTGCAGAAACACAGGGGTGAGATCCTGCAAGTGTTGTGGTTTTGCTGGCCCAATGCCACTCCAACCAACCACGAGGTTCTCCCTGCCAGGTTAATTGCATTGTTTTTCTTTGGATCAAAGTCTGGCAGGGATATCGCTCCAATACAGCACAATGAGTCCATTAATAGAGAACTTGGAACAAAGGCTCATGAGACGTAACAAAAATCATGAGAAATCAGGGTTGTCTGGGAAACATATTTTCGATGGGATGGTAGAGCCTTAGTACATAGTTAAGGTCACTGTTAAAATAGCATTAAGGTTGAAGAATGACTCAAACTTTGGCTAATTTTCATGCTATCAAGCAAGCTGACTTTTCTGCCTCTTCCTGAATGCACACAACGGTGGCATGGGCTGTGCAATCACAGCATGTATCCCTGTGTGGACTGCTCAGCATTAAATCAACCACCCAAACCGAAGGCATAACTGGAAGGGCAGCTCTGTCAGCACGCAGAGTCCCAGCTGTCCCCTGGTGCGCATGGTGGTGTGTGTGGAAGACCCCATCTTCGCCCCGTTGCCCAGATCAATGACTTGGTCCAAGTGTGCCATGCAGCCATCTGGAGCATCCCCAAGGAGAAACACTATTTACTCCAGTTTCCTCCCAGTAGAAAGCAGGGCATGACACCTGGCAGTGACAGGTTACATGTAAGGGCAAGACCCAGCAGTGTAGGAACTGGTACGCAGCCATGGTTTATGCTTGGAGACTTGGAAAGCCTCCCAGGTGACCAGTTATGGCATAATTTTCGTGAACTGGTCACTGTAGTTAATTAGCAAGGGGGAGTCCAAGCCCTCGAAATACTGTCCATGCTTTGCCAAGGTCTACGTACCGTGTCCATGGGGTTGCAGGGCAGCACTGGCGTAGTCATGGGCTTGCCTACTGGTTCAGGTAGCTGTTTCTAAGCAAAGTGCATATTTGTGTGTGTATGTGTCTGAAGCAAAGGCCAGTATATCTGATGGGTTGTATTTCACACTCCGACTCCTGCAAGGAAAACCAAAGCCTCTCACAAGCGTATTTCTCCTTGGATATGGTTCACAGAAGTTCACCATAGAGCCTGTCCTGAGAAACATCACATCTTCTAGGGCTGACAGCATCCAGAGGCAGCAGAGAGGGAAACTGGAGCGGTATATAGAAAATAACTTTCCTCTCTCCTTTGAAGTCTCGCAGATGCGGTGCGGAAGCCAGCCCTCTTGGAAAGCACAGCAGCTTGCTGAGTTGTAAATTTATGTACACTGGGGCTCCTTCAGAAATCATTTCCAACTTCTGTGAGCAGACACTTGTGAGAGATCAAAGCCTTAGGTAAGTAGGGCACCTATTATACTGAGCCTTTATCTTTTCTTGAGAGGAGATGGGAAAGAGCAGGAAGTTTGATAATTTTGCAAAGCTAAACCTGAAGTTTATTTCGGTAGCTGGGGGATATTGCAGGCATCTTCACAGCGGTTTTGAATTTGTAGCTCTCAACATCCAATGTCCCCAGTGTGCAAGGAACATACTCAGGCACTCCAAAAACTTGTAGGGAAAGGGGGAGACGATGCTAACAAGATAACATACTTGTTTAACTTGTTCTCCTGTGAGTTTAAGCTGATGTCATTGTTGAAATTATTTTTTTTGTTGTTGTTCTTATTTCTCAGATGCCTCTTTTCAAAAGCCTAAATATTATTGCTGGGGAAAACAGAAGTTTTTATGTATGTCTGTGATGTTGCCTTAAATCATACTGTCCCTAGAGTAGAGGGGAAACTATTCACATGCTCAAAAGAACATGGAAATATGTGAAAAGTCCTAGAAAGATATAATTCCTGCCTATTTTTCCCTCCTTAAACTTTAGAGTCTTGGCAGCTTCAGGCACCTCTTGGAACACATCAAATAATGAAGAGCCAAAATCTGGGTAATCTCCCACTGTTCCTGGGGCAAAAAAGGTGGATTTGAGCAGGCAAGAAAAGCCAGCTGTGACCTGAGTGCCCTTGCTGCTGTTTCCCTGCTAAGGCATGAGACAATTAATTAGTGGCTCCCTTGTAAATTGACTCGCGGTGAGAGCTGCGCTGTAAGACGGGGATGCGCCATGAGGGGTCCTCCAGGGGAGCAGCTTGAGGGTGGAAACTGAATCATCCAAAGCCACTGAGGTGAACACCAGGTGGGAATTTGAGCAGTGGGATGTACTCTCATCCGCTGGACACTGCAGATCGGTTTTGCTAATGGCGCTTGGCGCTGGCTGCCTAGTGCTGTAGGTTGGAAACATACACCTGGCCTGGAAAATTCAAACTCGGGCCAATCCTTGACTAGCAATAACACTGTAGCTTTATTTCTGACTTATGCTGGGCCAGAAGTCCACAGGGGGAAACTAGGTCTCATGCACTCTGCTTTGCCTTTGTGCTGAGGGAGTATTTTACTGTTAATCCTTTATTATAAACATGTCAACCATCATGTTTCTGGAAGTCCTTCGCCAAAATTTCTCGTCTGCTAGAATGAGTATTGGTGTGCCTGAGTCTGCTTTTGTGGGGGATTTGAACTCCTTTATGCACTATGTTGCTCTTAATGAACCCTATTTTAATTGTATATATGATGTGTTCAATGAAAGTATTTTGTAATGTTTCAGAGGTCGCTGACTAATTCAGGATGGATGGTGCTGGTTGGTGATCACTTGCAATAACATTTTGAACGTTTTCAGTTGTAGGAGTTTTTTTGCGTTAAACGACTACAAGTTTAATACACGTTTTGTGATCTTTTACTTGTTTGCACAGAGTTAGGTGCACGCGGTCAAATTCTAATCTATGATCCTGTGGTGAGTTCAAAGTCCTGTAACATTAATGATAACTATGGATCGTTAATGATGTTAACTTCAATCACAGAAAAAGGGAGCGGAACCTGAGCAGAAAGCTTGCACGAGCCTTGACACACTTCTAACAATGTGAGCTCTGAACACACCATTCACGCCTACCTGAGGATAAGTTTCACCTTCTTTGGGACCAGATTTTATTCTGTTATGGTTCTTTAGCTGATATTTTATAAAGATGTCTCCTGCCTTTTAATGTTCTTTTCTTGTAATATTCTCTACATTTAACTGCTAATAAGATAGCTCAGGGAGCTGAAAGGCTTCTCTTCGGGTATGCAGCTGCGATTGAAACTTCTCCATTTTTCCAGAAGACTCAGAAATTGTCACTTTGAAGGTTATGTCACTGGTATTCTAACAAACTGCTGGGAAACTGAGACTTTTCACAGCAGCCAAAGGGAAGTAGGCGCATGAATCTTCCTGAAATTCCCTGGAAAGTGACAACTACACTATTGCAAAAGTTAAAATGGAAACTTTGGTCAGGAGTTCTCATGCTGGCAGTGGGCTGTAAAGATTACATGGCCATGTGCTGCTTTTAGACTCAGATTGTGAAGCCCCTTCTTTACTTACACCTCTTATTTTTTTATTTTCCATCATGGTGCAAGCATCAGGGAGTCTGTTTGTGCAACAAACGTCTGACATGCCTTAGAACAAATCAAACCAGAACCAACAATGCCAGGGAGGGCTGTCTGAATCATAATCAGGAATAACAACCCCATTTCTACAGAGCTGTCCCTCCCTGGGGTCTTGTGCTATTCTTTCATATGTTTTGGAGTGAAAGGCTGTTTATAGCCTCATTATAGGGTGTTTAACATTAAATGTCAGGAAGCATCTGCTGGCACATTTCTCAGTAGGAGACTTCTGAATTCTGCAAGTGAGTTTGGGTAGCTGTCGTGAATATACATGGGAGTTCCCTCCAGAGATTTGGATCCTGCCTTTGAAGGCAAGTTAAAGCGGCCTTGTTGCACTTCATAAAACAGGGTTCTCTGTAAACGGTCCAGCTGAATATTCAGCAGTGGGCGTTCTCATCTTCCCTCATTTCAGTAACGTCCACTCTCTGGCCCGTATCGTAGGCACCACTGGGAGACGTCCTTTGCTGGTGCTATTACCATGTGCGCAGGCACGCTTCCACGAGACACCGGTTTCAGCCGTAACACTGGCTTACGAGGTTAACCTCTGCCGCACCCTAGCATCACAGTTCATTGTGCCGTGGACTGCGTCTTTGTGAGATCTTCTTTTGGACTCAGTTGCTGAAAAGATGTATTTAAAAAAAAAACAAACCAAACCAAAGAAAAAAACCCCACAACCCACAAAAAAGAAAAAAGAAAAGAAAAAGGCTTGTGTGTCTGGTTTGTATGGTGGTCACTTCAAGCGGACATAACCAGACCCCCACCAGCAGACATTGCTTTTTGCCAGACAGCCAGATAAAGGAATCGATCCAATAAAAATGCAAACAAATATTTTTTTTTTTCTTATTCAGCTCCCAGTCTGAGGATGGGGGTGAACAAGAGCTTCTGGGGGTGTTTTGTGTGGCATAACCACTCTGTTTGCAGGAAGATTTGTACCAAACCGATCTGAGCAGCAGTGTCCTTAACTCAAAGTGCCCATTTCTCTTCACACCCAACCAGTACATGTTGTTAGACATCCAGATATGTATGGCTGATAGCCTGTATGGTCTTTGTGGCCATGGCGGGTCCTAGAGAATGAAGTAGTGCTGATTCTTGTCCAAAATGTTGTGTGAAATCTGTGCTTTCAGGACCAGTCTTCAGTTAGACTGATTTTGTCCTTCTGTTTGGATATGCAGGAGGGCCAAACCCCAGTATCTTCTGCTTCATCCATCAGCACCATGCTAAACTTTCTCACTCCCTGGATGGTTGGTGTGCTGATGGCTGGTGGGTTGAGTGTCCACAAGAAATCGTGAGAGACCTGTCCATTGCCATACCTCTTTCCCAGCACATTACAGCTATAGGAGGAAGCCACAACATAGCAGGATATTTCTAAAGCAGAAACTGAGGATGAAGAAACACGCACAGCAGCTCTGTACAAACAGACTCTGAATTCACAGAGGACGAGAAATATAGGTTTTGGTTGCACCCATAGTCTAGAAGATGGGAGAGAGGGGAAATGCTCCCCAATATGTTGTATTTTGTAAAGAGGGCAACAACTTTTGAGAGAACTCTGGAAGAAATCTTCTGGAAAAGAGCTGAGGGTCGTTAAGGGATGAACAGATCATGTAAGCAGTTCTTGCAAAATTACTTTCCATTAGGCAGCACCATGTCTTTCTTTTCCCCTTAAAAATTGCATCACTCTTAAGCAGTAGCTTTTTAACTCCAAACAAAAGGAGTTCTCATGCTACAAAAGCTTTAATCTCAAGCTGTACTCTTAGTTCCAAATTGTTAACCATTGTTAATTTTATGTTATTTTTACTTTAGTGACCAACATAGCAAAGACAGGAAAGAACTGTAATTTTGCATATCCTCCAAGACGAATTCCGAGTGCTGTGTAAAAGTCTTCCTACCAGCTCACTGACTTACCGCCGTAGTGCTTGGGGGCAAAATGCTGGCAGGAGAGGCCGTCATATTACTGTTGATACTAAACCTGAAATCTGCAGTGTGGGGCACCTTTTTCCTTAAGAAGACATTCTTCTGTTTCAATAATAGTGTCATGAACCAATACAAGAACTGGAAAGTGATCAGAAAAAAAGTTTATTCATTTGTACCCCCCGGAAAGGCGTGCATTCCCATTTTAAACAAAACCATCCCTGGTGTGTCTATAAACACCTTGCAGTCCCTGACGCCTCCTACTTGGTCTCTTGAGGAAGTGAAGCATTATTATTCCCTTTTATGAATAAAAAATATAGAAGTAAAGCAGCAATTAACTGACTCACCCAGAATCTGTCACAGATGTGAGAAGGGATTTGAGTCTCATTTCAGTGTTGCTCAGTCTGCTATTCTTCCTTCTTTAGGTGTCCACATGACCCTATTAGTCATAACCATGGCCCATTATCTCCTGGGAGAACTTTAAATAAAGTGGTAAGCTTTCACTGCCGTGTTTGCAATCCTACCTGCAGCACTGTAAACCAAAGAATAGATTTAATTTGAAAAAGGCTGCAGAGAACAGTGGTACTGACAAGTCTCTTTTCATTAGCTGAGAACAAAGAGCACAAAAAAAAATCCCAAACAGACAACAAGATGGTTAAGGAGATGTGAATTACCTGTTAAAAAGCCTTCCACTTCAATAATTTGGCATTTTGCAAGGAATATATATATATAAAAAAATGTTTCTGTGGAAAAAAATTCCTTTTTTATTTAAACCTGACACTAATTCTGAATTTTTCAGGCAGAAGATGTCATCAAACCTAAAAGTAGGTGGCAAAAAGGCCCACAGGAACAAATCAAAGCTTGTGAATTAGCACTGGAAGTTTGCATTATGGAATTGTAGGAAAATCTGCAATGTTGGTGTGGCTTGATAAATGCCATTATTTAGATAATTGTTTTTAATCTTAAGTTTTTGTATTATACCCCATCACAACTGTACTTAGGTGTTGTGGTTTCATTGTTTTTTTTTTTTTTTTAGATTAGCTCTCTTTTCTGTCTCAGAATTATATTTGTAATTATTTTTTAGGCTGAACTAGGCATTGAAACAAGTAACTTCGTGTCAAAAGCTGATCCTACTTTTTTCTTTTTTTTTTTCCACATAACCATGGCATCCAGAAACCTGAATCAGGATCCTGTTGTACTTGGCATCATAAACACCCCAAATAATTGGTTATCCCACAGAAGTTACATACATTTTACATGTCCTTATGGGAGGTAATGAAATGTCTGACCTTTGGGAAAGAATATATGGGGTTTTTTATTTAAACTCTGAGTGCTGTCCAAGAAAATAAATCTGTTGACTGCCAAAAGTTGAGAACAATGTCTCGTTTGCATCTCTCGCTGCTGCGGTGTGCACCAGCAGGTTTTTAATGCTGCATTTCTCTTAGGTGAAATACAGAGTCCTACCTATGGTATATAAACTTTTGTAATACCTGATGTCATACCCGAGTCCAACGATCAATTGCTTTTTTATTTACTCAGTGCTACGCGGTGCAACGTTCCACCCCAGCTTCGGGAACTTTGCCTTTTCTCTTGCAGTCCTTACTGAGAACACGACGTACACCAAGACATCCTGTAACTCCTGGATCACGTTCAGCGTGCTCCTGCACAGCTTTACCTCCAGATCCTGGAAAGCGTGGTGTTCCCTAGCGAGTTTCGTGGACGAGCTGGGGATAAGCCTGGCGTGCTCTGTGGAGAAACCATCTAGGGATTTTAAAAGAAGCTGCAGCTTTTTGCATGGTGCTGAAAACAATCCCTTCTGCTTGTCTCGACAAACTGCTTCAGGTAGAAAAGAAGATACAGAACAGCCAGGTAGGACATTTTCTTCATTGCTTCTTCTGGAAGAAAAGTATAAAAGCTTGTACAGAGGCCCTGATTTCAACTATTTTTTCCTGTGTATTTTTTTTCCTTTTGCATACTGGATTATTCTGCATCTGTAAATGTTGGTTCTTGATAACGGGTGCTGTGTGTAAGTTGTTTTTATGTAGCACCAGCGGCACACAAAGGTAGTGTGAGTTGGGGCCACACTGCAGTGAGTCTTTAGCAAATCTCTCCAAAGTCAGTGGGAAAGCACATATCCATTTCAATGGCTTTGGATCTAGGCCATTCTTCTCTCCTTGTTGCAAACTTCTGAAGAGAGCCAGGCTTCTCCTTTTCCATGTGCTTAAATCTAAAACGTGCTCAGAGCTCTCCCCATCGATTGCATTTTAATTCAACAGTAAAGGCATGAAACACGGGAACGTCTCACCTCCATCATAGAGGGTTTTGCATCATAACCGACTGTCTCTGGAGGAGACGTGCTCTAGCTTAAACTGGTAGATGAGCCAGTTAGAGTGTTGTTTTCTGGCATGTGGTGTACTTAGTGATAAATGATCTCACTGCCTTTAAAACTGGAGGGTGCAAGACTGGGATGGAGCGTTTGCACCACTTGCTGAAGATACCACAGGTAATTAGGATTCACCTGGATATGTTTTCACTTAGCAAGGTTATTTTTGATTCAATTAACTAGTGCAAAGACGTGAGGCCAAGTCATGGGCGCCCAAAGACTTTATGAATATGGAGAACTGATTAGATTAAATGCATCCAAAATATCTTCTGTACTACAAAGAAAAATAACCCCTTCCCTCCCAAATCCTCGTGTATCTGATACAGGAAATCTCCCATCCTTCCCCCATATCTGATACTAGTTTGACTCTCAAGCCAGCAGTAAGACACTCTAGCATGTACTGAAGGAGGATTTTCACCACGAAGCATTGCTCTTCTCTCTCTGCCCACAAAACATGACTGTTCAGGTATCCTGACAACAGGCAAAAGTCCCAGCAGGAGATTTCCTAAGTGAGGCTGCAGGAGGAAGAAACCTTTTCGTTTTAGCTAACGTTAACTTGCTGCACTAACCTTAACGTATACCTCTGCGAAGGATAGATTAGTTCAAAAATACTACTGAAAGGGAAGGTTAAGGGCATACTATTGGTGATTGTGGCACTCTATTTAATAATCTCTCAGTGTTACTTGCTTGCAAACCATCAGAACAAAATAACCCGCAGTTGTTGTTACAGAAGTAACTGTTTACTTCCTTCCAAGCAAACGGCTTATTTTTCTTAGCAACAAAAACTCTCTGCGGATCTCTCTTTAGTCAAATGTGTGACTTACTGCTTTAGCTTTGGTTCTAGCTTTTGTCTTACTCATGACCTACACATAGTCCAGCATTACTGAAAGTCACTGTTGTAGACTTCTTAGGAAAAAAATACCTGGAAGGAAGGGAACAGTTAAATAGGCTAATTTGCTGATATCAAAGTAAATCATACTGCTTGCTGGGAGTATGGCTCTCTTCAAGTCAGCGTAGAAACCTTCGTCCAGTTTCAGGGGGAATAGTTCATCACCATGGGACAAGACAGATCCCCAGGGCAAGACCAGCGGGTTGGCTGTCTACATCAGACAGCACTGCGTGCTCGCTGGTGACCCACCACCCACGGACTCGGCGTGACAATGTTTAGTCTGGATAGCCAACCAGTCCCTCACACTCGTGGGTCCAGTCTAGGACCCACAAATGTTTGCATGTGTTCACCATTGGCTCCAGGAGGAGCAGGATTAGGTTCTTGGACGTGTGTAAACTGATACAGAGATGATGATGAAAAGACAGAGTCCCTGAGGCTCATACTGCAGGGAAGCTCAAAGAGGTGAGTTCTGCTCTACTGTCTGTAGCTATGTATATATTTAAATATATTCATATTTATAAAAAACTGATTTTGACATCTCAAAGGTTGAATTATGTGGTTTTACCAGTGCTTCCAATGCCATACCCCAAGCAGAAGCATTGAAAGGAAGATTGCAGGTAGATCATGCTCCATTAAAGGCTTTGCTTTTCCCCATATGCTCCAGTGATGGACAGCAGCGTGAAATGCTTAAACTGAGGGTTGGGCAACACTATGGTGGATCTAAGGTCAAAGCTGTGTGCATGCCCTGTAGACAGGGCTGATAACTATGATCCGTAGGTAAACAGGACTCCTTTTCCCTTTCCCTGACTCACTCCAGGGGCCTGTGCAGCTCCCTACCCGCCTCCATTCAATGTTATTCTTTCATCCATTGCTTCCTTCTTACTCCGTTGTTCATGTGATCCCAGTTTACTGGGACTTGCATCTATTGTGGGTTGCAATTTCAGTGGCCATCTGGATTACCTACTAGTTTAACATTAAAACCTTCACTTTCTTTCCCCTGTCCTTTAATAAGAGCTGATGTGTGCAATTTATACTCGTTGTCATTGGGAATGTTGCCAATGCTTTCCCCACCTGCCATTTCACTTGGACAAACAAGATTTAGTTTACTTTTCCATCTTAAAACTACAGCTTCGGCTTTTCAACAGTACAAAAGATATTGATATAGGTGTGAAGGGAGTGAGAACAATGGTTTTGCTTAATTTATGCTTGGTTACAACAGAATGCTGTCTTGCATTATAATTAGGATTGCTCTCCCTGCTATTCTCTTCTAGACCCCTCCACCCTTGGTGCAGTGTTCTTGTAGACTCAGGGTAAGCGGTCTCTATCTCAAGACTGTTTCTTTCCAAGGTCTCTGGCTCTGCACCAGGGTGGGATGGCTGGCATGGCAACTACCTCGCAGGTGTCCTCAAGGCTGCTCCCCCCATAACAAAGCCATCCAAACTGATGTGTATCTCCTCCTGACTTGCTGTAATTTGTAAGAATTGTCATGTGAGCATAAACTGAAATTGACAGTGATTTATGTTTATTTGCGGGGCTCCATTAACATCCTCTTCAGCTCTATCTGCTGCAAGACCAACCAATGGCTCAGCCATCTGTGTTAGACTTCCCAGGTACCTTACAGGCGCCCCCAGGCTCCACTCATGGCAAACACAGGCATCTACTTGCAAGCACATTAAACTCACTGGTTTCCAGTGCTTTTCATTACTGTTATATCTATCAAGCAAGGAGTTTGTCTTTCAGTTTAGGTCTGACTCTACGGCTGTTTCACTTCATCCTAGTATGCTCCTAAAGTTTCTTTTTTTCACGTGTGAATCTTTTTGCTTCTGCTGCCTGGCCTTCACAGCTCCCTGCATGCCTTCCTTCTTCCTTTGAGTCTTCTCCTTCAAGTGCTCGTTGTGGTTTAACCCCAGCCAGCAACTAAACCCTACGCAGCCGCTTGCTCACTCCCCCGGTGGGACAGGGGAGAGATTCCAAAGAATAAAAATGAGAAAACTCATGGACTGAGATAAAGAGACTTTAACAGGTAAAGCAAAAACTGTGCACACAAGCAAATTTCTTCTCAGCATTTTTCCTGGAGTAGAGTAAATATGCTGTTCCCAAATATGCCTCACAAACTCACTTGGGACACTGCCTTTGCTGAACCCCTTTGTGTTTTGTGCTACTTTTTCGCCTATGGCCAAAATAGCAATGTGACTGTAGGAAAAAATTAATGTCCGTGCCTTTCTGGGCAGACACAACCTGTTCAGCAGATGGCATCCACAGAAACACTCAGACCTCTGTCTGAGCTGTTTACACGTCTGTACCACGCTTTTGCCCACAAAGCTAATCCAATCTTGCTTTTTCTAAGAGAAATTATGACTTTCATTTACTGACACAAGGCATTTATTCTGTTCTGCTTAGGCCATCATTGCAAAGGTCTTTAGGGATTACATGTGTTTTCTAGTACTTTGCTTCATTCCAGGGAACTTGACCAGATACTAACAGTCCTTAGAAGACATTTCTTCTTCACCCAAGCCCGGCAAATATTAGCTGTCAAACTAGCCTAAGCAGTTACACAAGCAGCTGTACACTTGGGGTACCTGTAGCCTAATGTGGAGCTAGGTGATAGCCAGAACATTGCAAAGATCTGCTTTTGAGATGTGCCACATCTGGAATGAGGAGTGCTTTGCTGCTTGCCAAGATTCAAGGTTGTAATAAAGTTAAAAACACAGATTTAGAAATAATGGAACATGGCATAAAAAAGAAGTTAAAATAACAAAACACACCCTAAAGATTATGCTTAAGAATACAGTTTCTCATTGACTGCAGTAAGCATCACGTAACTTCTGCATCTCTTTCTATTATTTAAGTTGGAATGTCCTGTCATTATTTGAAGATTATCTATCTCCTTGCTGGGAGCAGGCACTGAAAAAAGGTTGAGCTTGTATTTCTGTGTCACACCAAGCCAGAGGGCCATGGGTCTGGGATTTGGTTTGTTGGTGGTTTTTTTTTTACTTCCTTGCTAAGAAAACTCCTTCCTTTATTTCTCCTGACTAGGCATTTGGTGCCACACAGTACTGCTGAAACCTTACTTAATTCCCTTTCCTCTCCCAGAGTCTTTGATTAAGTTTTCTGTTGTGTGCCTTCATTAGCACATTCCTAGCTTCAGGCTGTATGCCATTGCCTTCTGGAGATACACCGGTAAAACCTTGATCACTCCATCAGCAACAGCAAACGCTATCTCTTCCTATGGGGCCCACAACCAGTTTTACCCTGCTAGCAGCACACGCAAACCAAACATGGTATGAAAAATTCTAACACTGGGAATAGGGTGTTTAATTTAAATACCTGCCTCCCTTTCTATAGATCTCCTTGATTTTAAAAGCATCACATCCCAACAGGAGAAATGGCAAGAATTAATCTCAAATAAGAGCTATACGCCCAGCATCCTTGTGGCTGTATGCATTGCAGTGCCCTTGTCCCTGCATTTCTCACCAGCTTAGCTGCTGCTGCCTTCTCCTCCTCCAGGATCTCTCACACTGTTGTCATGCTTTTGGGAGAACATGCCCTGCTTAATTCTGCCATCAGGTCCTGAAGGCCCTGCGCACCCATCAGGTTATTCCTCTTTTTCACAGGGCTGCAGAGGGATTTCAGAGGGATGCATAACTTCCATTTAACAGGAATTTACTGTTTAAACACCCAACTGTCCATGTGCACAGAAATCAGAATACAGGTCTTTGTTCTCATCTGTGTAAGTGCAGAGGAACATGCACTTCTGTTAAACACCTGGAGAACAGAAAAAGGAACAATCTAACAAAAAATAGACTTGCACTGAATAAAAGCAAAGGCTGACAGTGCCAGGACCTGGCATGCCTGTGCTGTGGCTGTGCTGGTGCAGCTGTGGTTATATACGGCTTATTTACTGCCAAGGTGATGCTGCAATCGAAATGCAAACTGTTGACAAAAATGTCATGCAGTTTCCTTGTGGAAATCTCCAGGGAAATCAATGGGCTGGTGTCTATTTATGCCAGGTTGTATTAGTACAGATGTTTTAGACTTTGGGTTAATTAGCTAAAATTTGATAGTTTAGAGAGGAGCCAAATTCTCTCGTCATGATACATTAGGCTACCTGGGCTTTGTTTTATAAGATGGCTATTTTTTTTCTGGCTCCATCCTGATCATGCTCCATTGCCACCAGGCAGAGGTTTCTTTATTATTCTCAGAGCTCACAGCACATGAGTTACAACAGGTCAAGAAGTCACCCTGTCCCAGTCATCAGTGCTAGAATAATATACTCCATCATGTTCCTGTCCCCTTTTGGGACTATTCCCCTATGGAATGCTGGTGCTGCTGCACATCCCTAAAGTGAACATCAGTTGGTCACCCCTGAGCTCTCCCTGACCCCTCTGAAGTGGCCAGCTTATCACCATCTAGCCAGCAAACGCTATAATAATACAATAAGGACCTAATGCAGAAAACAATACTATAAAATATACAGAAGATCATTGTTACTAGGGAGAATTTCACAGAAGGCAGCAGGTTGCCTCCATATTTTTCCTGGCAGGATAGATGTGACTGTAACCTGGAAAAGAGACAGTACAGATATACATGCACATGGTGTATTTAATTTGGAATTATGGTTAAAGTGTTTATGATCATAATGGATATGTCACGAGGTTTAAAGGAATCCTCTCAGAATGCCACTGAATTTTTTTATGTGAAGTATAATTGACTGTCAGAGCAATATATAATGCAAACCATGAGGGGCTTAAAGATATAAAACTCAGATCTCTTGGGTGATGCTGTAGGGTATGCAGAAGTGATTTGCTCCCTGCAGATCCAGGGATCTCCCATCCTCTCCACACATGCTTAGTGCAGAAAACTGTGGAAGTGGCAATGGGGGACAGGGTTGCATTGCCACAGAATGAAACTGTCCAGCGTGGTGGACACTGCTCCTCAGTGTCCCCTGTGATTACCACCTGGGAAGCTGAAGGGCAGATCCATCGCAGCCCTGTCCTCCTTTGCCTGCTGAGCTCTCCTAGCACATCTGTTGGGCACTGGTGCTTCCTCTGCCATGGCAGTGGAGTTTACAGAAAGAGCATATGGGCTAAGCACAACCAGGACTAGAGCATCTCTGGAAGGCTACAGGAGATTAAACATTGTATAGCCACTATACAGCCCTTTGGGTGATGTTATACCATGCCAAAAATGCCTTTTCTTCCATGAGTGCAGCCCATTTTTCCCATATGCACAGCTCGTGGGAAGGCTCTGTGAAATGCCGAGGCTTTTTGTTAGCTCTGCATGAGTTGGATTTCCTCTGTGTGTTCAATCACGGGGTCCCACTGAGGGATATTCTAATTCCTCAGTGGTATGAGCTGGGTTTTTTGATGTATATCTGAGGACCGTGCATGTGACAGTGTTTGAAGTGTCACCAGATACAGCATATGTGTTTGTGGCAGCTACTGCCTTGCAAATAACAGCAGGAGGTCTTGTGTAATACCCATGTTACAAAGGGCACTTTAGTCAGAGGCTCTAACAAGCTGGGCTGTTGCTTTGCCCTCAGCTATTGATTTTTCTATACATGTAGGCATGATTAGCTTTTAACGAGCCCTCCCAACACCCCCCCGAGATTCCACTTTGTTCACTGACAATGATTAGGAAATATGTGCTAAAAGCAGTGTGGACACATCTGGGGTTTGCTGCAGTGGCTGATTAATCCCTGTGCAGTGTCATAGGCAAATGAGGAGACAGATTTATAGCCCAAGAACGTAATCCTGAGGCAGGTGGATCTCCATTAGCTCCCACTGATTTCTGTGTCCATCGAATCACCTAATTTGTCATGGAATCACAGCAAACACTTCAGTCTCACTGGGAGACTTCCTCCCTTGCAACAGTCCCTTTTCTACCAGAGCGATGAAATTTTTGGCCAGAAGGGAGTTCGTAAACACAAGATCCCAGGTCTGGTGAGAACTGGACCTCAAAGACAAGATAATCTTGGGCCTCATTCCCTGCAGAAGTGAGCCCAGTTTTATCTCCCATTCAGTGTAATTTGAGCAGCTGATCCCAGATGAGAACTCTTTGACCAAAAGGTTTTTGGCTCTGCTCCATCTCCTATGGGCTGCAAAGTGGACAACTGAGAGAGACTATTTTAATTTCTGTTTTAAAATGTCAGGGGGTTCCACATTTGCAGGTGCTGGTGCCAGGAAGATGAGATCAATAGTCACCAGAGCAAGTTGCTGGTTTCTTTATAAAGGCAAGAAACTGTGCCTTTATGTATTTCTTATGATTTTCCCCTGCTGATCGTTGTTTGTTAAGGGCCTGGAGTACTGGGCAAGGGGCTCTGATGGAGAAAGGGAATTTCTAGCCACGCACCCTTCCTTCCCTTCTGCAGGTAAGTGGCACTCCACCAAATCCTGATCAGTATGAGTCACATTATTCTGCACACACCCACTGAAACTATTTTCTGACCATTTCCATTTGGCATGTACCTTACAGCATTGTGTTGGCTCCCAACTGCTGGAGTAACCAATGAGGTATGGGAATATTTCTGTATCAACCTGCAGTGCTGAAGCTGCACGCTTCAGTTCAGACCAGGGAGATGGATGCACACGAGTAAGAATCCAGAGCATCTCTTCAAATTGAGTTACTTTGGATTTCTACCAGTTTATCAGTTCCTTGGAGGGGCAATTAAATGAATTTGGCTCAGTAGCTCCCAATAGGCAATGACAGCCCCAGAGCAAGTGGTCACTTCATGACATTGCCTTTCTGTGTCCATTTCATTTTCCTCCAATAGTCTGATCATGATAACAGGAACGTGTAGGATTTCTTTTTCCCTTCCTGTGGGGACCAGTGTCGTGGTGTGCTTTCTGCTGCCAGTTGGACAGTTTCACCTGCCACATCCTCTGCAGGGATCAAGGACACTGCCAGTACATTACATCTTTCCTCACCTGTGATAGTATATTTTGGGACCTTTAGCTTTTGTTATTCACTTCACGATTGTGCTGGTGTTTCCTGGACTACAGCAATTTACAAATTGGATGTTCTTCCTACACTATATTTTTTAAACAGCTCTCTGATATTCAAGGGGTGGGCATCAATGTCCCGATTTTTTCCTTTCAGTTCTGTATTTCTTATGCATTCTATCCTGACTTTAGACAGGAAGAGGATGCAGAAAATCTCCCATAGCAAGGGCAGTTGGGACAAGATGCCCATCTGACTCCTTGTAGCCATTGCAGGTGCTCATAACAACAGACGTGTCAGTGGTCCCCAAAGTGAAGTATGTTCCTTATCCTTCCCCTACACAAGGAGCTCCTCACTGGCCAGGACTAGTCAGGAAAGCAGTGAAAAGTTGGGATGAGGAAAGCATAGGAGATTGGGTCATCTAAGGCTGACCCTTGGGGGTTTGTGAGGAAGCCTTTCAGCACCATGTAGAAAGGCTTTTTTAGAGTGGTGACTCCCATGGTTAGTTTGAGCAACGTGCTTGTGTTGTTTTAGGAGCTGGACATGAGGTTGTTTGGGTGGAAATGATTCCTGGACATGGCACCATTTCTGGGTGGAGGGGGAGCCCACCTTGGCTCAGTCGGCCACAGCCACTTCTCTGCAGTGAGAGGTACCAGCTGTGGTAGGGCAAGTCAAGCTTCAAACCTTGCAGTTGCAGGCTGCAGTTACAAGACTGTAAGGAAAAGCAAAGATCAGCAGTGCTCCTTTCAAACTATATGGGATTGCTGGGAAAGTATCTAGGTTGACAGTGATTTTAAAAATAGCATTGACATAGGGAGGGCTTCTCGCAAGCACTGGCATTTAGTTTAAGCCTACAATGTGGGATGCTCCAGGGTGAGTTTCTCTCTTGTTTCTCTCCTATCCTCTAGTTATCTTCTCCAGTTACTCGGGGGCATATTAAACCATTCAAAGCCTTACTAGGTCACTAGGCATGTTTGCGTCCTGTGTGCTCCAGTGAGGGTCCTCTGCTCTCTCAGCTTTGCTCTTTGGAAGGAGAGCGAATCTGGTCCAGAGGGTGGGCTGAGGGCATACCCTAAACATTTGTGTCAGTAAGTCCTCAGTTTTGCTTCTTGATCTTAGTAGAAATGCCACACAGGCTGAATGGCTGGAAGTCATTCTCCCAAATACAGTCCTAGGATAAGGTCTTAATGGCATGAATTTAAATCCATCCCGCTCTAAGCTAGTCCTCTGTGACTAATGGGCAGTTGGGAAAGTGAAAGATTCAAAGGCGAAGCACCGTGGTTTGGAGGTACCTGCCTGGTCAAGAAAACAGCTTGCTTACTAGAAGAGCAACAGATCGAACTTGTTCTTTGCACAACTATGGGTCACAGCAAACTCACTGCTGCCTTGCTGCAGCTGGTCAGCTGACTCTGCCCAAACCATGCTGGCTGCAGCGGGATCTCAGACACCCAGCATACACGTACACCCTTTACGCAGGCACTGAAAGTGAGACAAGTGACATCGCAGGCTACAGCCCTCCCTGACGCGTTCAGAAAATGGCAAAGGAGGATGCGAATGGTGTGTTTATCGGGAAGATACTACCCAGGGACCAAAGTGTGAGGCAAGGACAAGAGCCCTCAGAGAGAGTCGTTCCTGCTCTTCTGAGTGCTTCCACGTGTGCTGAGCTTCCCCGCACGAGCAGGTTCACTGAAGTCCATGGGGAAAGCATAGCTGAGGGAAAAAATCATGGCAAATGTATGTGAGGTGGATTTCAGTGCCAAAAAAATCGTTAACAAAACAATCTACCCAATTTTTCACTATTTTAAAGCCTAAACAAGCCCCAAGGCCAGCTGATTTTATGGTTGGGTCCACTCTCATGTCAAAGGAAGGAGACAAACCTAACTCTAGGAAGGAAGAAATGACTGTAGCCAAGGTCAAAGTGGTAACAAACAAGTATAAAGTAAGTTGGAGTAATGCGGAACAAATTGTCATTAAAATGGGGGGGGGGGGGAGCAGAAGAAAGTTCTAAGAAGGAGAAAAACTCCCGAATGAAGGAAGAACAAGGGGTTCTCCAACTATGTCGAAGGACCGAAATTAATCCAGATCCTTGTACTTTTGGTTGCAGGAAAAAAGGTGATACTTGGGGCTGTTCCTGTTGAGATGGGATGTGGGTGGTAAGAACATGAGAAATGGCTAGTGTGGGGAAAATTCCTTCTCATGTTAAACGCTTTTCAGTTCAAAATAATCTGAAAATGATCTGGGGCTTGAGGAGATTAGTCCTACATGCCATGTCCCATGTTGGCTGTTTGTATGGATACTTTGTGTTGCAGTTAGGAAGTCAATTCAATGAATGTTGTCTCAAATAGGCTTAGCTTGGAAGAATAATCCTAGAGTCATCACAAAGCAACATAGGCTCTTGTTCTTCCTTCAGAAATTGCTTATAGTGTGACAGAGTCCTCTTCATTGCCACTCTGCACTTCAACCTTCATGACCACTGGAGTCCTGCCATTGTAGCATCCAAGGTCCTCCATAGTTTTTCTCTTGACAGGACTTCAGAATATGTCACCTTCTAGAAAATACTTTTTGGCAAAGCCTTGACTCCCACATTACTATAATTAATCGGCTGATGAATGCATTCAAGTGTTTGTGGCTAAGTTTCAAATTAATTCTAACAGTGTTCACATAAATTCAGTGGGAAAACCCAGAAGATGAAGGAAAAAACCAGAGAAAAATACATATAGCAATCTTTTATGTTAAACTTTCTCTTACTGTCAAGTTGGCACGCTCCTGGCAGGCAGTACTGTCAACGCGACTTACAGAACAAATCTGGTGATCTTAGAATAATTGCAATTCACAGGTATAAGGAAGGAGGAGGTGGATTAACGTCGTGGCCCAGTTTTAGTCTTGTACTGTAGCTGGTAGGTAAAATGCCAGGAGACTAGCATATAGAAGGGCACTGTATTGAGAAGGGTCCCACAATTTGGAAAAAAAAATTTGGTTTGTTGAAGGTGAGAGAACAAGTGGGAAGGTTGGGAGGCTCATGAGAGCGCTGAGGGGTTTTGGTGAGGAGGACCCCCTCAACAGCGGTGAGGCCAGGCGGGTGTCCCAGAGGGCAAGGGGAGGTCATGCTCTCAGGGATGAGCAAGCCCTGACGTTTCAGCAACGAAGCGATCCTCTGGCTGGCTGGAGGAAGCTCTGTGGTTGGGTTATGCAATTGTGCTCTATGAGGTTTTTTTCTGTAGAGTTTTTGCTGCTCATAACTATTGGAAACCGGGTGAGGTGGAGCCTTGGGATGAGCTTGTAGGACAGTGTCTCTGGGTTTAAGGAGTCCTGACCAGCTCCAGCATTACGGACACAGAGAGAGGGGCTGCTGCTGGGAAATGGTTCCCTTACCAAGTTCATCCTTTTTTAAAGCAATTTGATATGTTGGACTATTTTACTCCCTTGGTTTTCTTTTGAAAGCTTCCGCGTCGGCAGGAGGTAGGTAAGATGAGCAGCAGTTGCCTCTGGAATTAATTGGGGTGCCCCAAGCCTAGGTGCTCTGCTTTTCTGCTTTACTCTTCTGCAGCTTGTTGTGCTGAAGCATTTTATTTTTAAGGGAGCTACTACACTCCCTATCTACAGGAAGCAGAATTAAAAAAAAAAAAAAAAAAAAAAAAGGGAAGAATTTGGCAAAGAGCCAAGCCGAGTGACTGAAGTAAGAAGTAGGGAACTTGGAATAAGTTTAGTTAGCAGGACATTGCATGGCAGAGCAGGTCCACAGCGGATTCTAAGGGACTTGGAGAGAAGCACGCGATGTCCATCTCACAGCGCAAAGAGGCTTTGCTTTCTTAGATGAATGCCCTGGCGCTGAGGCTACGAGCGAAGCTGTTGGTCTTGGGAGGGGATAAAGCTGCGTGTAAATGAGAAGAGAGGAGTGTACCGCAGTGCTATGGAGGGCAGCAACTTTGTTGCTGTGACTTTTACAAGCCTTCAAGGGTAAGATTTAATGCTTTCCTTCTGCTTGTTTGTATTCTTTCTCAGTTTCGGGGGGTAGAAAACTTGCATTTTTTCCAGACCTGAGAGCTTTGCGAAGCTTAATCAAAGTGCTTGGGGTTCAACTTTTTCTGTGAGTGAGCTGACAGACTTCTGGGTGGAGTGAGCTGAGCTGTGCATGATTTCAAGCAGCAGCAGCAGCAGCAGCAGCCGCCCGGGGAAGCTGCTATTGTATGCATTGTTTTGGAGGGAGCAGATTGCAGCCTGCATTTCTGTTTGGGAACTCACCCTGTCTCAGCTGTTGATCTGTAACTTGAGCATTGCAACTAACTTACCCAAAGGAGCTGAATGCAAATTTTTGACTGCCATTCTGGTGTCAGTTTAAAGCGTGTTTTAATGAAGACAGATGGAGGATATTGGATCATTACTTTAAAACGTGGCAGATAACAGACTGAGTCTGTTTCCCAGCAATTATAGCTAATTGCATTGGCACATTTGTGTGTAGGCGTAGGAGCACTTTGGTCTGCACACAGTTTCATGGGTTTCTGTATGTATAGCTTGGAACAGCACCCAAAAAAAAGCTGGAGGGCTAGCTCACCTCATCCAGGACACCTCTTCAGGTATTTAAAAAGCTGGGGAGGTTTCAGGGATACTTTCAAACTCCTCGCACTGAACTAGTAGATTTAAACCAGAGTCACTGCTACTTTTGTAAACCCTGATGCCAAGAGTGACCATTTGTAGCTTCTTAAATTTATTTCGGGTTGAATGCAGGTAAATCTGATTTCAGCCCTGAAAGAGTGTTATTCTGGGATTTAAAACACACGTTTCAGTTGTCCATCCTGCCGCTTGCTTTTTATGTTTCCCACCTGCAAAGCAAGGAGTGGTACAACACACGCTACTCCCTATTTTCCTCTTGAGGTGTCCTAACACAAGAGGATGTAAGGAGGGGTGGAGAAATACAAATGCTAATGTATTTCAATGTTAAAAGATGATTAGTACTAATTATTTCTAATGGCTGACATTTTTGTGTTTGCTTTCGATAGGGGAAAGCAAATGCATCATACTCTTTGGAAGCAAAATTTGAACAATTTGACTGAAACAGTTAATACACCAGAAGTTTAAAGGGGGCCCTTTGCCAGCATGTCTTTGCGTGGCACATTACAGTCCATGCCAAGTGTGCCAGGCCTTTACACTGCACTTGCCAGGGCATTAGCAAGCACTGCACTGACTGTGGTGTCCTTCTCTGCGATACCTGCGAGCGAACGTGGCTCTCCTGCTTTAGCACCTGACATTGTGCACCCCCTTAGCAGGCATGCAGCTAAGGCATGGGGAAAACTGGGGTTCGAGCACCTAATGTATTTTAAACCCTTAATATTTTCCCAGTTGTGCCTCCAAATCCAGTTTAAAGTGATATATGTTGAAAATTTAGGGACTCGGATTTGGTTCATCTGATGGTATTTGACAGCATTACTCCGCCAAGAACACTAGGCAGCACAGGCAGTCTTGAACCTTGTCTGTCACGATGCCCAGTGCTTGGGATCTGCTTTCTCATATACTGAGCTATTGGTTGGATATTTAGTACTTTAGCCTGAAAAAAATTAAATACTTCTGAGCTGTGGGTACTTGTGATTGTTACATCAGCTGAATATAGATTAAAAAAATTAATTTTGCTCACATGCAAAAAACTGACCTGACATGGGAAGTTGGTGAGTGAAGGTATGGCATGCTTTCTGAATTTTTACCTGGACAGAGCTATTTAAGCTTTTTAGGGTGTATACATACCACACGATGTTTGGTGGCAAAACTGACTGGAGAAATCTTGATCTCCTGCCTAATTTCCCTGGACTTTGCATGCTTGTTTCTAATATTGCAGCACAATTTGCTGCCCCTCAGATCTGCTAAAACCACTGCTTCGGCAGGAATTTCAGTCTGTACCAAACTACACCCCATGACCTGGATTAAAGGAACCCTTCCAAAAATTATTGTATTTAACCTGGATCATTTCACAGAGTCTGGGAACAAGGTGATGGGAGCAGAAGCACCAAGTATTTTCTAATCCATATTTATCATCGAATCTGATGTATTGTGTAGCTATGTCCAAAGAAAAAGGGCCAAGAAACTAACCACGTTTTCCATCTGCAACATCTGCTCTCCATTCAGCCGAGCCGTGCCATGTCTTCTCTCATTTTGCTGCTCATCACTGCGGTGGTGGAAAGTGCCTCCCTCCACCTCCAGTTTGCAGTACAGCCCTTAGTGAGCCTTGGTTTTGGATTAGGCTGTAGCCTTTGCAAATTCCACATGGCGTAGCTCATTGCAACCTGTCCCTCATGCAGGAAGAGCTTTGCAGAGCTGTTCTCAAGCCAAGTCTGGCTCTTAAATAAGGCTGAGCTGAGTTTGCGAGAAAGCATCCCTTCCCTAGTCAAGATCCATCAAAGTAGCTTCTCGCTGTGGATATTAAAGTGTTCAGAGCCCATGATTAAACTGTCAGTAGCCATAAAACAGGTGGATTTTCTTTGCAGAAGAGTAAGCCGTAGCTAGACAGTTTGTAGAGTAGTATAGGTACAGAAGCCTTCTACAGTGAGAAGAGGTAATTTATTTGTAGCTTATACCCCCAAATCCCAATAAATGAGGAACTGGGAATTTGAGCTTTAAATAATTTTTGCTGTAGGCTGTGGAAATGTGGGGAAGTAACACATGTCCTGTTAAGCACAGGAGTTGGACCTGTGTGATTATTCAAATACTCTGAGCCCTGGCTGATTACTGAACAGCACAGGGTACATGAAGTAAAGAGAAATGAAAAACAAAACCAAAACCAAAATAATTGAGTGGAAAATTAAGCATCAAAAATAAGTCCAGAAGGGCTGACACAGACTGTGGAAGGCAACTTGAGGAGATTGAAGTAGTGCTTCACTTTGCATCCGAAAATAGCTGCTGTCAGGCAGGGAAAATGAAGGCAAACAGGAAATTGCCTTTTTTCTGACCATAGAAAATTTTTTGTGTTTTTTATGGATTTTCAACTAATTCAGGAATAGGAGGCTGTGAAAGTGTCTTACCACAATTTGAGAAGTACTTCATGCCACATGAAAATGAAACGTGAGAGAGATCATTTTTTCCGAAAAGCACAAAGGGAAATTAAAACCATAGCAGTGTATACGAGTGATATGAGGCTGAAGACCCATTGTTGCAATTTTGAAAGAGAAACTGAATCTCAGATTTAAAAAATAGAGAAACACGTAAAGAACATTGAACAGGGACATGAATTTTGATTACAAGTGGAATCTGGGAAAAAAATAATACCCTGAGGGAGATTGCTGGTGCAAACATGTTGGACCCTGCAGGTAAGATTGAGAGTTCAAGAAAAAGACCTGGGACCGAAAGGCGGACAGAGCTAAGGTCAGCCAGGAGACCGCATCTGTCTGTAGAAGTTGTGATAGCTAACACAAACACGAACAGTACCTGGAGCACCACCAAAAGGGACAACTCCTCCATCATTTGCTTAGGTTTGTTTTCACACTTGCGGCCAATGGTTAATGAACTCTCAGACTGAAAACAGACACCCGAAGCGCGAAGTCGTACTGGCACAAAGCGAGGTGTGAGCAGGCACACACAGTAGCTATAGCCAGCGTGAGAGTGGCTTGCTAGGTAAAGGAGTACGAGGATTAGATGTGTGAGTCAATAACAAAGCAGCAAAGGAAGATATTTGCAATATTATGAAAATAAAAGGTACACCTTAGTGCAACAGGGGTGTGTCAAGCCCTTAATACCATCGTGTGTGTGCCCATTGAATACTGACACATTCTCAAATAACATTGTGGTTTGGGCAAGCCAGGAACTGCGTTTTGCATAAAGGATCAGGTCAGCTTGGGAAGGATTCATACATAACTCCTGGGCTTTAACTAAGTAAGCAGCTACGCTAAATCTGTGTGATGGAAATGATGTCCCAGAGAGGTAATTGGTACAGGTGGATATGGCAAAGTTATCACCCATGTCTGCCCTAAAAGGCAAGGTTTTATGGGAATGGTGAGCCTGCGAGTATATTTGTGCTGGCCATGATGGTAACTTAAATTTGCTGCTGAGTGAAGATGTTCCATGAATGCAATCCTAATCAAATGCACTGAGAAGCTGAAGGAATTAAAGATACCCTCCATGCCAAAATAGCGTATTGTTGCAGTCTTGTTGTCATACTGCAGTCACACCAGAAACCAGTGATTAAAGAATCAGTAATTGACAAAAGCCATGTGTCACAGCTGAAGGAAGTTTCAGGTTTTTGTTTGTGAGACGCGGATCTTAACTCTATTGTTTGTTTCATGTTATTACTGCTGAAAGAAGGCTTATAACCACCCTCTCTTCTCTGCTCCCCCACAAATATAAACATCCTTTTTTTCCCCTCTGCTGAAATTACATGCCTTGTCAATTGAGCACACAGCTGGGAGAGGTTTGGAAGCTGCAGATAATTTTTCCAAAACATTTGGCACTTACAGCAAAATCCAGAGTTCAGCTGTATAGCCATATGACGATTTCAACCAGCCCACTTTTTGCATCCTTGTGCTGCCAGTGGGCAGTGACTATCGCATCTGTGGCTCCTGCTGCTGTAGGAAATCCGAGGTCTTTACCTCTGGGTGTGTGGATAGTGTGTCTCGCTCCTCCCCCTGTCTTATGGGGAGCGCTCAGTCCTAGTTAGGAGGGTTTTGTAAGACATAATAGTAATTCTAAAACATGGAAGAAATATGTTGAAAATGATAGACTGAGGTCAGTTAGGGATGGAAGGTAAGGTTTGTCAGCAGGGTTGAGAAAGCTTTAGGTTGTGACATTGAATATTGTAACTTCAAGTGGTTTAGCTCCATGGACACAGGAAATTTTGGGGAGAGGTGTTGCCAAAGCATTTCTTCTGGTGAGCAGAAACAATTGGATCTACATGAGTGAACAGAAGAAGGATCTCTTTGAAGCACAGTGGGCACAGAGGGGTTCCCGAACACCGTGGTGAGCAGCAGGGAGCACCGTGCCAGGGCTGCACTGTGCTCAGGGTGTGCAGCACTTAGCTGGCCAGCTGGAGCCTACCTGATGTTGTTTTCCTTATCTCAGGCTCATTGAATTGCAGCTGCTAAATATAGTTTTGCTTTAGCATCTGGAATTGAGATCTGCACGTAAATGTTCGACCTATGCAATGATTGTAGAGTTTTCCTTAAAGTTTACCTTCATTTTCTAAAAAGATGTGAAGCCCAAGCTTGCACTGTGCACGGTCCAATGACGTTGTATCAGGCTTGCATTTGGGCAGTGCCATAGGCTGTATTTGCATTTGCATGTTTCCAAAATACAATATATTCACTATACTTGTCTCCTTGGACACCCTTGCTCTGCACAGATAGCATAGGATAAAGTGCAAAAACTTCATTCTGTCACCTAGACAACTTGTTCTAGATAAATTATGATTCCCTCAAACGTCTCAGTTTGGCTCCACTGGCCAGTTAAGCAGCTGGTAGAACTTTCCTGTCAATTCAGGCTCCTGGTCAGCCAGGCTTGCTGGGCAATGCCGCCTTTTCCCATGCTCACAGATCTTTGCAGGCTGTCAGCACCAGCATCACCATTAAGTCCTTGAGATAAACTGTCCAATGCTTGGAACACCGAAAGTTTCATTACTGACAGGTTTTGATGTGATTTTGATTAATGCTCAATTCCTCTGCATATCAGGATATATTCAGTGCCTTAAATGCATTTCTGGTGTCTGGCTTTTGGCTTTTGGGCCAGGAAGTTTGCAGCTGGCCGGGGAGAAGTTTTACTCAGCGCCGTACAGCCTAGCCCACCCCAAACACAGAGGGTGACCAGCAGATGCACAACAGTGTGATCCAGCACATGGTGAGCACAGGCAGATGTACAGGAAACCAGTGTTTCCCACTGCTTCCTGCACTTCAGGGAGGCTGGTCTTGCTCTGGGTAGTCACTCAGTTCCTCTGTACCTTAAGTACAAGCCCTGTGAGTGTATTTCTCCTTTTCATATAGGGCCAAGTTAGTAGGACTGTCCTTTTCAGTCTCTCCTCCACTATCTTCTTCGTGCCATGTCAGGAGATGAACAGATCAAAATGTCCAAGGTAAGGTAGCCCCCACTGATGCAGCAGTGCAACACGCAAACCTGAGATGGTTCTGCATTTTAAAACATGCTACATGATAAATTGTAGCTGTGCTTAGGAGTTTGGTTCTTCCATGTTATGGGCACAGAATTTACATGTATGTGCTGCATCACATCGTGCTGTGGGACTAGAAACCCCCGTTGTGAATTATCTTCGCTTTTCTTTTGCAGAAGTTCCATGGAGTTGGACTAAAATAAAGTTTTGGGATGTCTCTATTTGGATTAAAATTTGGAAAGAAGAAATTGAAAGGTGAGTGTTGTCTGGTAATGCCATTGTCACAGTTGACAACCTAAGGAATGTAAATACAGCACACGTGCGAGCCCTTGAAAGCGTGCTTCAGGGTATGTCTTATACCTGCAGAGCAGGTGGAGGAAGGCACACTTTGTTCCTTTGTCTTGCACACCTTGGGGGAGTGCTGTGGGCTGTGTGCCAGTGAAGGGGGGGGGACGGACAGGGGACGCATCTGCAACAGAACAGGCTGCAAAGTTTGTGCTCTGTCAAGGCACATGACTGGCTTGGGGAAGTTGGGTTTTGATGTCTTCTCTACAAGGATCTTTTGGGGGAGTGGGTGGAGGAGCAACACATAGTGCCCTCTCTCAAGCAGTTTATAAAATATGCTAGAAGCAAGTTAGTGTGAAGGTCTGATGCAAAATTTTGATTATTGAATTTGTTAATGGCAATGGCCTGGATATTCTCTTCAATGAGAGGTAGGAAGAAGAGCAAAGTACAGAGATGCACCCTGAGAGCACCCAGAAGCTGCTGAGGGGAGCGCTAACTCTGGAGAAGAAACCGGAACCTACATAATTCACTCCCTGTGAGCTCCACGTGGCACACAAATAAATGGGTGTGGAGATAGGTGGCAGCCATCCTCTGCAGCATGATCTTCACCGGACTTTGCACAGAAATCCCTGCAGAGATGAATGCTTGGAAGAAGTCCAGCTGGAGGGCTACTAGCATGCCCTTAAAGTGGGCCAGCTTCTTGCAGCCTTGTAGGGTTCATCTTCATCAGTACCAGGGCTTTGCCACAGGAGTCATTGGAATGAGTCTTGTGTTTTATCACTTCATCTCCAGGCCCAGGGTGTGATGTCTGGTCAGGGATCTAGGTCTACAGATGCTGTGAATCAGAAAAGTCTCCAGCCTTTCCTTTCCAGGGTGTTCCTCCCTGTATTAGATGAATGCAGAAATTAGTGCCCTACTCGTATTTTGATGTGAAATTAGTTTTTCCCAACCTCTCTGAGTTCAGAAGACTGAATAGCTTTTTCCCAAGGGTTTATTTTTGCAATTGTGCTGCTGTTTCCCCTTCCTGGCATGGGGCAGACCATAAGCCCTGGTGTTAAGACAGGGGCATCCGTTTGCTGCTCCGATTGTCCCAAGAGAGGAGGTTGTGATTGCTCCCGGGGAAGGAACTCTGCCAGCCCAAAATCTCTGTCTCCATCTTGGCTTTGGAGATGAAGGAGCACAGGCATGTCTGGGAGCTGCTGTCCACCCAGGGCATCCCCACTTGTAAAGCAGTAGCTGTTCTGATTACTAAAAGATCATGTTGCTATATTAGGAAAAGTTTGTGGTTTGTCTGGCCCTGTACCTGGGTTTGAGCAGAGAAGTGTTCAGTCCTCCCTTCAACCAAGTGTCTCAGAAACTCAGATCTTCCTAGATATAAAAAACATACTTCACAGGGAAAAATAATTTATTTTTCCATTTTATGCACTTTTGATCACCAGTTGAAAACCAATGAGTTCAAACTGGAGGAAGTTCAGAGAAGGATAAGGGAAGCTGGGGTGATCAGGGAATGAGGAGCTCCCGTAACAGGAAGCTAAAAGAGCTTTTTTTCCTTCCCCTTTTATTTTTAATTCTTTTGCCTTGCAGCCCAAATGCTGAAAGGGCTACTATTGCTCCTTGCAAACGTTTCACTGGAGTAAATGCCAGGGTTGAACTGCTATTTTAATTGAACAATTTATACGCCTTTGTATTTGGAGAAGTCCATAAGAGTGTGCTGCTTGAGAGCAGGCAAGGCTCTTCTGCAGGGAACATCCCATGCACTCATGTTGGCGGGACAGTACTGCTAATGGAAAGACCAAATTTCTATTCCAAAAACAAAGCTGGATGACAGTTAACCTTACTGAAGCCTTCATGGTATGACTTTCATGGGAGAGAATGGATTACCTCAGGCATCAGCTGCTGAAACTGGGATCAGGATTGCTCCCATGAGAAGCGGTATTGTTTTGCTGTTTCTCCTCAGCAAGACACGGCTGTTTCCACATGAGCTGAGATGCTGGCAAAATTAGGACATTTTTTTTTCCCAAGATTGGTGTAGTTTAACCAGACAGGTTAGGTAGTCTAAATTTCCTGGAGATGGGAATTTTTTATAGGTTTATGTTCTTTATACAAGCAATCAAGGATGTAACTAAAAGTCAGCTTCACAGAGCAGTGAAGTGTGGTGTCATGTCAGACACACAAAGACTGTTGGAGGAAATCAGTTCCTAGATGACCGAACCTTAGTGAAGCTCTTCCAGCCAAAGTGGGGAAGTACATCTCTTAGAAAAGCAGCAGTAGTGTTTCTGTGGAAAAGATGCCTGAGATCTTTTACGCTGAGGTTTAACCTACAATGAACATTGACAAAACAGAGAGGAATGGGAACACTTCTGGTTCACAGAGTGTGTGGGAAGAAATAAGCACCATGCGTTGGTGATGGCTGATAAATATGGAATATCTCTGTTCACTGACTTGATCCCATGGCAGCTTAACTCATTGTTGGAGCTTCACACCTTGAGGACGGGGATGGTCAAGTACTATCTACGAAATAAACAGCAGTAGGGAACTGGAAGAACTCATCTACACAAATACCCTTATCCCCAGGTGTGCACTTCCAGCTGATGGCAAGAGCAGTCATTGCTGCAGCTTCATCACTATAAGCCCAGCCTAGGGGCACTGTGCGAGGAAGAGGAAGGATATAAATTGAGCCAGGGCTTTTGGAAAGCTGCATTGGCTTTTTCTTCTTGCTGCTAGGGACAGCCTGCTCTCCAGGGCAGCTGGGTTTTGAGCAGCCGGGCTCTGGGCAGACCTTGGCAGGGGTAGCAGTTCCTTGTGGAGAAGGCAGCCCAAGACTGGCTCTACAGACATAAAGCTTGGCTGCCTTCTGGGACACCCATTCAGATCTGATAGGAAATGTCTTACCACAACAGACATTGAATATGAAAAATATATTTATTTTTACATAATTTCCCATGAGGGAAATAACTGTGAATTGAAAAACTTCTCAAAGTTCGTTTCAGAGCTGTATTTATTTTTATGATTTTTACATCACTTCCTATTACTGTGTATCACTGTTATTAACAACATGTGCATTCGTGTCAAGCTGTGGGATTACCAGCGTGTCTAGGTGATACTGTTTTCTAGTAAAGGAAATTATATGTGCCAGCCAGTCACTGTCAGACTAGTTTTTAAAATAAAAACAAAGGACTATTTCAGCTGCTTTATTTGGCAACATATTGGTCAAAATATTGTGAACTACTATTACCAAAGCCAGGATACAACGTTATATAAAATTCTAAACCAAATTTGAAAAAAACCCAAACCTTTTTTAAATTAAAGTTTTCCAAAATGAAGAAGAGAAAATTTCTACTGCTAATGTATTTGAAAAATGCATATTTTCATTCTGAAGTGGACTGAAAACAAACATGAAAAGATGTAGATGCTTCTTGAGAAATAATCTGTTGCAAGGCATTTCTGAGACATGGTGAGTCCCCACCCCTCACCCAGACCCAAGGCAGGTGGGTGAGACATCACCGGGAGGAGGAAGCAAAGGAAAACCAGAACTGGGATTATTGCAGGAGACAGGGAAAGGGAGAGACAAGGCAGCCTCTGTCCCTTACCAGAATAACTTAAAAGGGAATGTTCTTCTGTTTTAAGGTTATCTAGCACTTCTTCCAGGCCTGTGTCCCAGGAGTGCTGTTTGACCATGAGCATTGTACGTGCTGGGCAAACATGAGGCATCCTTCTGAAGCTTTCTTTTCTTTCTTTCTTTCTTTCTTTCTTTCTTTCTTTCTTTCTTTCTTTCTTTCTTTCTTTCTTTCTTCCTTCCTTCCTTCCTTCCTTCCTTCCTTCCTTCCTTCCTTCCTTCCTTCCTTCCTTCCTTCCTTCCCTCCTTTCCTCCTTTCCTCCTTTCTTTCTTTCTTTCTTTCTTTCTTTCTTTCTTTCTTTCTTTCTTTCTTTCTTTCTCTCTTTCTCTCTTTCTCTCTTTCTCTCTTTCTCTCTTTCTCTCTTTCTCTCTTTCTCTCTTTCTCTCTTTCTCTCTTTCTCTCTCTTTCTTTCTTTCTTTCTTTCTTTCTTTCTTTCTTTCTTTCTCTTTCCTTCTTTTCCTTCCTTCCTGCCTGCCTTCCATCCTTCCTCTCTTTCTCTTTCTTTCTCTCTCTCTCTTCTCTGTAAGGTGACAATATCAAATACTGCTTTTAGAAAAGGGTGGGATCTAATACTGAACTTTATCTTCATATTAAAAACTTACTGCACCTGAGGCAGAAATAATTCCAATTCACCCTCAAGATTTCTTTATTTCGGACCTTGCAACTGCGGTATGAAAATGGAAGCATGTCAGTATGTCTCCTAAGTGGGCCCTTTGTTAGTGATGCCAGAAAAAAAACCATTTTGCATTAATACCAGAAACATATGAAATGTTTTACATGTGTGGGTAATTCCAGTTGCCATGTAGTGTTTGTTTAGTACTAGCAGGAGGCTGAGCTCCATACCAGTCACCAAAGAAATAATTCATGACCAGGAAAGTGTATTTCTTGCATATCATTTCTTCAGGAGGAAGGAGGATTCTTGTTCTTTTGAGGCAAAAAGACATAAGGAAGATCTTTACTTAATAATGGAGGAACAGGCAGGAGAAAATAGGGCTAAACCCATTTATGGTGGTGTCTCTGAATGGTCTTGCCGCAGGTTTTTTTTAGATTAAATTCCTCACACTCAGCTACTCCATTTCAGAGATGCAAATGTATGTGATTGCCAACATAAATCCTCTCCAGCCACAGCAGCCAGAGAGGCTCCGTAGAAGAGGGGGCATCTACACATCAACAACGTGCAGTTTCATAAGATGGAGCCCTGGAGAGCCCCTCCTTTCAATCAATAAGAAAACCTCATGTTTGTTTGCCAGGCAGCTGGGCATGTTCCTGTCCCGCGCAGGGCTTGGCTGTGACCTTCCCCTTGCCCGTTTCCATCCCACTGGGTTCTCATCGCTCTTCCTGCCCCAGCCACGCTCGCTGCAACCTGCCAGGCTCTGGCTGTGGTTCAGGGCAGGGATGGGCTTTGGTTTTGTGCCGCAGAGCAGCTGGCACACTGGCACCAGGCAGGTTACAGCATTAGGTTGACACTCGGGTAATGAGGATTTGGCTTTTGTCTGTGTCCCAGACTGGCTGTGAAATGTAGATATTTAACCAGTGCAAGCCTCAGAACTGTCGTATGGCTCTTCACCCACGGATCCTCTGATCCACGTTACATCTTGAGCTGCTGGGTAAAGATCCCTGGCTTTGGTTTTGGGTAGAGTTTGCTTGGTGCAGCTCTGATCCCAGCAAGTCACTGCTGTATTATGAAATGTGACATTCTGTGATACCGCTCGTATAGAAAATAATCCTGTGCTCTTTAACCGAATGGTAGGGACTCTACCCAGGTACAGCACCTGCAAATCGAGAAACTTGTTGCACGGTTCCTTCATCTCTCATGATTGCAAAAAGGGGCAATTACTGCTGTAATGTGCAAGGAGATTTTGGCTATCAGCCTGTACAATAACCTCCCTGGGAGCACAGATTTTAGTTGCCTAATACATTATACAATGACTTGCCCTCTCCCATAGATCTGCCTTTCAGTGGATACTTTAATTGTCTTTTTTGAGGGGACTATAGAGATACTGGTGCACCATGGCAGGTTTCAGTTACTTGTGCACATGGAGTAAGAGTCCAGCAAAGACCAGAAATAAGAGCTAGGATTTCTCTGCCTGTGAAGAGATGGGTGATGTCCTGGGTGCTGGATGCGAGGTGCCACTTGCGCCATTGCTGAGAGGGGATACCAAAAGCTGGGTCACACAGTGACGATGAGATGCCCAAAAGTAGGCACAACAAAAGGAGGAGGGAGATGGAACAGGAGGAGGTGGAAGGAGACACAAAAAATGTTCTGTGACTGGAGGAGGTCTTCTTAGACTGCTTATAGCCTGTTGTAGGAGACACCTAAATTACAGTCTCAGGAAGGTCAGATATGTGCCCTTAGGAGCAGAATAACTGCCTTACAGCTTTCACGACTTGGTATTGGTAAGGTCAATAGCTTTGCTAGGAGCCACTCTGCAAGGAAAGCTGGGGACATGTGCCCAGCTCCTGGATGCCACTCTTTATAGCTGGTCCAGGGCAGTGTTTGTGCTCTTGAGGTGGTTTGTTTAAAGGGTGGAGGAGAGATTATTATTTTTAGAGTTTATGTTGTCTCTGTTCTCTTGTCAGGCTTAGTTACGCCGGCACTCCCCTAATTTGGCTGTGTTCATTTCACGCATGAGGTATCAGGGCCTAGTTTGTATATGACTTGGCAAAACCAGGCAGATCTTAACCTCCTGTTTCTTGGAGCCACAAGACCTAATATCTACAAAACTTTTCCAATAGCCTGTTGAAAGCATTGCTCTTGGCACATGCTCCTTTGCATAAACCAGAAACAAATTTCCAGGCTGTCTGACCAGATCTTGAATCTAACCTTTTGCAGGACTTTTCCATGTAGCAGTCCTAAATGGAGAAGGCTGGTGGGCTGGCCATTTACATTTATAGCTGATTTTTGGCATGGGTTTAATTTTATTAAATGCAGATGTTATTCTGTGGTTTAGCTCCTAAATCTGTCTGCCTGAGAAAACAGCCACTTTCCCAGTGGCTTGGTCTCAGTGGTTAGACCAAGAACTGGGCACTAAGCCATATTTATGTATGCTGAGTTTCCACTGATGAATAATTTAGAATAGTTTTCAGTGGCAGTGAAATGATAACTTGGAGCACAAATCCCATTCCTTCTTTCCAGTGATTTGTGACTGCAGTTTGCAGAAGCAGAAAGTTTGAGTTGCTTAGAGATATAAAAAAAGTTTCAAGAAATGAAAAACTTCTCATCTGATAGCCCTTCAGGTTTCCCCTCCCTTTTCCCTCCATGCTTTCAGAATCAACAGGGCATGATAAGACACGTGTGCTTGCATCTACAGCCAAAGCACCCTGAGCTGTGATTTCCAGGCAAAGGTGGTGTAATGTTTGACTTACCCTAACTTTGTGTTTATTGTGATCATCCAAGAGGCTTCATTTCTGTCCAAACAGTTCCAGCAACAAATAAGAGTCATCTGGTCTATGATAGTTGAGAACTGCTGGTTTAGGAGTCACAGCAGTAGGACCTCACGGTGAAAATAAAACCACTGAGGCAGTGTTACCCTGTGCTTGTGGTCAGTGGTGGTTCTCCTTAGGTGTAGCCAGAGGACTGAAAGTTCTGCTTGCTGATGATGTTGGATGAGGCATTCTTTGCAATTCGCTGTGGTTGTTCTTGCTTTAGCCAAAGGTATTGGCTGTTAGCCAGCAAGGAAAATGAATATCTTGCCACTAGAAATTAGCCTCGTATTTTAGCCTTTAGGGATGCTGCCTCTGAGAGGGATGGATGGCTACGGCAGGCCATGGACTTTCATTCAATTTTGAACCAGGTTGATAGCTATCTGGGGCCTTCAGAAATGGGTTGTCCTAGAAAACCTGCCCTTAGGTACCATATGATTGGGCACAGGAGGGCAGTGCCTTGAGTGAGTTTCATTTGCCGTTCTGTTTCACGTCCCACAGCTTCATGTTTCTGTGCCATCCCTAAGCTGTTTGCAGCTATTTGTGTGTCTCACATAAAACACATTCCTCTTGGAGAGTGCACCTCTCACTGTGATGAGAAGCCAGGCTGCTTTCCTCGCTGGAGCAGATACCTGCATGGTTTCTCTCTAGGAGCATTTAAGATCCTTGATTTCAAATGCACGTATCAAGTGCCTCTTCCCTGGCTGCAGAGAGTGTGTGGGGCAAGCTGGTGATCAGGAATGGCTCCTCACTCCCCCAGCAAGCCCTGGGAAGAGCAAAGGAGCTGGTGGCAAGTCCAGCTGCTGCCAGCAGCACTTGGATTTCTGTTTCTGTGTGCGTTTCCCTCAAGTCCTGCCCTTCCTACGAGAAACAGAAAGTCACAGAGCACTTTAGAGCCTCTCAGAAGCTGCCGTGTGACCCCGAGGCTCTGCCATGTGCCCTGTGTCTCATGTGCTGGCGAGGGAATAGATACCCAAATAAGATAAGTAGTTCTGGATGTCTTCGTGCCTCTCCGTCCATCGTGCATTTCCGTTGTTCCTTCTGGTGAGACAACTGAGCAGACCTGCTGACTGTGAGCAGCATGGATAATGTTGTCCCTTGCTGTGAGCGGCACAGACAAGGTTGTCCCTTGCGAGTGCTCAGCCTTTCGTTTCAGGGTCACCACAGGTCTTTGACTTGCGTGTGCTGCTCCACGTAAGCGCGTGGTGCCTGCAAACAGCTCTGTCCCTGCCTGCCGGTTCCCCTTCCCAGGACCAGCACGGGCTCTGCAAGCACACTTCTGTAGCCTGGTAGGTTTTCAGGCTTTGTCATCTATTCCTATTTATGTTAAATCTTTTCTGTGGCATTTATTCCAGGACTAGACTTGAAGCCCCTGGGGAGGGGATCAGAGTAGCATTTACTGTATGGGAGGAAACGTGTGAGTGTTGGGAAGTCCTGTTTTTAACAGATAGATTTATCTTTCATCTGCTTTGATAATACTAGTTGCTCTCAGGAAAATTCAGGACACGTAACACAATAGTTGAAGCGCTACTCTGCTTCTGTTTTCCTCTGGGACACCAGAGAAGTTACTCTGATCTCTCTGTACATCGTTTTCCTCATTGTGAAAGATGAGAAAAATGTGTCTGAGGAAAGCAGTGAAAGATTAAGCACTTTGAGGGTCTTGAATGAAGCATCTGTGGTTGGTCTAAATCACCCTGTCCAGGCAGATGGGAGCTGGTTTGGAAATGCCTGACATGGCTAGATGTGCTTGAAGAAAGGGAAAAGCACATTTACCTGCTACCATAGTAATTAGTAATTAGAGGTCTTGATGAAAACAGGACACAGACAGAGACAAAAAAAAAAAAAAAAGATGATCTGAAAAAGGACTTAAAAATTAGGGATGCTGTTATTTATAGGCTTATTGGAGGGAAAGGAGGAAGGATAGCAGTTCAGTGCACTGAATAGCTTAGACGCTTGCTAATGCAGGAGTGGATAAACAGGAAGAACTAGATGTCTTAACACATCATTTAATAGGTATAATAGACACGTGCTGGGATAACTCATGAGGCTGGAATATTAATAGAAAAGAATAAAGCTTATTCTGGAAGAGTAACAGAGGTGGCAAGGGAAGAGATGTTTTCCTTTTATGTTCATGTGCTCTGAGATCCAGCCTGAAGAAAGAGATGAACAAATTGCAGATCTCTGAGAAATGCCACAAGGGTAAAGAACACAGGCACAGCAAAGCAAGAAGGACAGACTTTTGTGAAAAAAAAAGAAAAAAAAAATGTAGTTTTCTGAGAGACAGGGCATGGCAGTAGATGAGGAATTCTAACTATGCAGAGGCAGAGTTGGAGAGGAGCATAGGGAAACACGGCTTGTTCAGCTGGCACAGTGTTTTGGAGCAGAGGTGGGTAATTTTTTGGAGCTAGAGAGGAGGCTGTTCCAGAACTGATCCCCTCCAACAGGGAGGAGCTGGCTGGTCCTGTGAAACCAGGAGGGAGTGTAAACCGGAATGATTGTGCAATGACGGTATGATACTTAGGAAAAAGTGACAATAGCAAAGTGTTTAAAATGGAGTTCAAGAAGGAAATCTCCAGCAAATATGAAGAACCAGTAATGACATCTCATGAAAGGGAAATCTGGGGTGGAGGGAGAATTAAGCAGAGCTGTCGTTTCCTTAAATGACTGATATTAAGGGCACAGGTCTAAGTTATCATCTTTCAGGGAAAGGCTCAGAAGGGTGAGTGAAATGGCAAAATTGCAAGCTCCTCATTCACTTCGGGCAGAGGAAGGATGGCTCTAGAAGGTGCAAAGCAACTTGTTTTATCCAGCACAACCTGTGTGGAAAAGGCTGAAAGTGAGAAAAAGCTTTTATTGCTATAAGAGGGCAATCAAAGCTGTTCTGTAAGAGTTGGGATCTCTGGCATTCTGTAACCCTTCTAGTAAGAGGGAGATCAAAGATGGTTTATTTCTGCTACTCAGTGAAAAAAGCCTAGCAAATAATGCTAAGAAATCTGGTTTGGTGTTCTTTGGGGTTTTTTGTTGTTGTTTTTTGCTGGTGGTGTTTTGTGTTTTTTTTTTTTTTCTTTCTTTAGACATCTAATATAATAGTCGCCAGAAACAGAGGAGAAGGGGGGAGGTTTTGGGTGGTAATAGAGAGGGAATGGGTTGGCTACGTAAGGTGAAGTATGGCCTGGAGCAATGCTGCCTTTGAGAGTTTCTGGTGCACAGACAGGCAAAGTTTAGAAGGCTGAGAAAAGAGCAAGCATAGCCTCTATCTTGAAACAAGGGAGAAAGAGAAGCTGAGCAATTATAGATATATTGGTTTCACTTCTTGGATAAAGGTTGAAACAATCCAGCAAACCACTTCAAAGTAACTAGAAGTGTTTGTGTGGGGAAGAGATGATTAACAGTCAGCAGTCCTGAAAAACTGCATCAAACCAAAACTAATTCTGTATTAGTGGTAGCCAGAGGGCTAGTGAAAAAGCCTTAGATAGCTGTCATGTATCTTGACTGTCATTTATGTGATTTTTACAAGTAAACTGGAGATATATGCTGAAGATAAAATCACCATACAGTGAGTGCCAAGCTTTTAAGAAAAAAACCAAACATCGACAATAGTTATCAATGACTGATTATGAAACTTGGGAGATTCATCAGGGATGTATCCTGAGTCTGGTATTCAATATTTTCTTGTACATCTTGGCTGGCAGATTAAAAACCACACTTAGTAGATCTGCAAATGGCACCATGCTGGCAGGAGCTACAAGTGCACTGAAAGATAGGATTAGAATTGACTAGTTGGAGAAATAGTCTGAAAAAATTTGGATGCAGTTCAACAAGGACGAATGAAAGATTTGCATTGCCTGATGAGGCATCGGCTCTGCCAGAAAGGATCTGCCAAAATGGAACAGCATCAGCTGTGTGCTGATGGTGCATAAGGACATTATTGTAAATTACTTCTAGGTGGATTCCCATGTCAAGTATGCATTGTCTACAAGGTAGGTGGAGTGTCCCTTGTGCTCTGGTCAGCTTTGGTAAGGCCTCAGTCACAAACTATGGCCCATTTTGGCCACTGTGCATCCAGAATGAGGTGAACTAGATTGGAAGCCCACTGGAGAGCAGCAAGGGTGATGCTGCTCCTGACAGACAGACTCATAAGAAGTGACTGAAGAAACTGGAGTTGCTTACCCTTGGGAAGAGACGACTACAGTAAGGCATAACAGCCTTCAGTACATAATGAACTCATCCATGCTTGGCGTCCTTGGCAAGTAGAACAAGGAACTGAGGGGGAGCAGAAGAGCACCGTTGACCATCCCGGGAGAAGATATAATTTTTTAAATTGAAGTAATGAGTTTTATGTCAGATAATGGGGAAAAAATCTCCCCCAGGGGAAGGACACCACAGTGCTGGAATAGGCAGTCTGAAGAACAGCCGTCACTGGATCTTTCTAGGACATTTATTGGGACTGACAGGCACAACCCTGTCTTGAGGTAGAGGATAGATATCATGACCTTTTGAAATCCCTTCCAGTAGTTTTTGATTTCATGATAGCTGTGATGCTGTGGGATGATGCTAGGAGATGCACTTGTACTGGAGGAAGGGCGCTATCAGTAGGCTGGTGGCAACAGCCCCAGAGACTTCAGGGGGAAGAGATTGAGCAGGGCAGGAATAGTGAGCACCACTAGTTAAGTGGTGATTCTTACCCAGGAGAAGGTGAACAACTGGCATTGCAGTGGGTTGTGGGCAGCAGGGACTTGGAGTACGGGCTTAGCGTGCTATGGTACCAGTCCGCAGCGCTGCTCTATCAGTGTCGCCAGCTTCTTCAATTCCCTGACATGGGACGGATAGCTCGGAGAACAGATTCCTGGTGACATTGCCTTTTAGCAACTCTGCTTGCATTTTCTGATGCTTCATTCATATCTGTGTTGACTCTGCTTACTTTCAAGCGTGTCTGATGTGTTTCCTCTTCTTTACAGAGGAAGAGAGACAACTTCAAGCAAACAACCGGGATTTTAATCTGCAGTTTGAATATGCTGTAAGTAATGGGCATATGTTGTTTCATGCAGATGTAGTCACAGATGTAGCTACATCTGCTTCATGTCTTGAATATTGTTTTAAGGCGGGGGCATGACCGCATGCTAGCTATGACTGCAAACAAGGCGAACATGTGCCAGATGAACCATCAGAGATGGTTCATTGCTGAGTCAACCATAGGGAGCTCTGCCTTTGGAGTCAACCCTGCGAATGGGCAGCTGAAGGAGATCAAATGCTGGAAAAGTATAACACAGTGACTTTACACACTTCCAGAAAATTATTTGTGAGTCAAAGTGTTTGCAGGATCAGGCTCCAAGGCCTTTCAATAGCGGAACCTGGGGGTAATTTTCTGTTGGAAACATGTCTCCATTTAAAGTAAAACATGAAAGGAAATGTGTCAGTTCCTCAGCTCTTGCAGTGAAATCCTCTCTGGCAGGAAGGTTTTGAATCTGGCCTTTGTGGCTTCCTGCCAGCTTTACTTCCAGCTCCTTAACACTCTACTTAGGTTCACATCCGTGCCATGAAATCTGTGACTCCAAAGAGCATCATGACACGGGCTGGCTGTGACCCAGGTCCGCCAGGCAGCTCCTTGGGCAGCTTGATTTCCAAAGCTTGGGGAGCTGACACTGTGTGCAGAGGAGGGCTAGCTCAGTTGCTAGACCTGTACTGTCTGGCTGCAGGGTCATCTCCTCCTTGAGATGATCCTGAAGCTGCATTCTTTCAAAGCATTTGCAGCTGCCAACTGATACTGAAATGAATTTTGTAAATTTTTTCCTCTGCATATCTGAATTCCAGTAGTGAAATTTGTCCTTCAGTGTTACGCAGGAGCTCCTTTGAATCGTGTTTTGTTTTAGGAACATCACAAGTATTTTCTTGGTAAGAGCTGGGAAAACTCAACATTTCAGAACACTGGAATTTCTCATTAGATAGAAAATCTGACTTGCCAACAGCTTTGGCTAAAGATCTTAATGTAGCTGATCTTTTGACAATACGAACTGGGTGGTTTTCAGTGGTCAGCTTTCATCCATGAACTACCCAACCCAGGTGAGAGACTTTCTAGGTCCAGAGCTGTTGCATGTGTCACGAATGTGAAATGCATTGTAGTTAATATATGTAAAGAACTATGCAGCATGAATCCCTCATCAGGCCTGGTGATTTGAAACTGGGAAAGTACATTCGATTTGCACAGAGCCTGCCGGTAGCATACTGGGGTGGGTAGTGCGAATACATATGGATTTGTGATCTTTCATTGAATGATTGCAATGTAGACTTTGTGCAGCAGTGGGACAGGAAAGCAGGAGGGAGATGTACAATGAAGTCGGGGCAGAGAGAACAAGCAACTCTTCAGGTTCTGAGCCTATTTCTGTGAAAAGCGATTCATAAGGCTGACTTTGCATGTCACTGCTTTCCAGCTGATTGTTTACATGCCCAAGGATTTGCAAATAACCAAAATTAAGGAGAGGACTGTGAGAGCTCTGGATGGTTTCTATAAGAGTCTATTGATTAGATGTGAAAATGGAGGCAGCCAAAAAGCCAGCTCAGTGTAATCTGTTATAACTTGGCAATGAGTTTCAGTAATCCTGCTTCTCATTTCAGTCAGCTGTGGCTCATGATTTCTGGAGTCCAGTGTAGACTGAGGCTTAGGAAATCTAGAAAACTGTCCAGAAAGAGCCAAGACTTGAAGTGGTGAGTGGGTGGTGAGGTACTAAAAGACTTTTTGTGGTGATGCAAGGACTGCCCTAACTGTATGGGGCTGCACATCATGTCCTGGGCTGCTTATTTCCAGTAAGTCCTTGCAAAACCACAATGCCATGGTGTACGAAAAGGACTAACCTTGCTCATAAGCCACTTTAGATCCCATACTATAGATTGCTGGGTGCATCTGGTGATGCTCAAAAGGGAGATAGTCCCCTGGTACCCTCCCATCAACATATGTGTGATGCTCCTGAAAGTTAGTTCTTCCAGTCCTGTAGTCCACTGCAAGGATCAAATCTGGGGCCCTTCTTCATGTTCAGATTTGTCTGAACACAGTGGGGTTGCACTGCCAAGCACTAGGATGTGGTCCAGGGGGACCAAGACTGTCCGAACACTGGAGCCTGCCCTGGGGTGCTCCAGCACTGTTAGGCTCTGTTGTCTCTCAGCATGCTGACATTTTCTTGACAGAGTAATTTCTGTCTCCTGCAGCCACAGTCCTCCCTCAATGTGTCTTCCCACCCTCATGTACTTAATTTGATCTGTGTAAAAGCAAACAACAGAAGCGTTTGGGCTGTCTGTGCGTCATTGTGGTGCCTAGCTCTTTGTGACATAAGGATCGGCATACATGGGCAGCCATGTGGTGATTTGAGTCTTCTTTATAGAGCCAGGAGGAGAACAGCTGTCCTCCAGCTTTCGGTCCCACAGCGAGGACCACTAGTCCTTGTCCTCTCACACAGGAGTCTTGTCTTCTCTTGAGGCACAAGGAAGGCTGCACCAATAGCTATTCCAGCCAGATAAAAGGGACACTAGGCGGAAACTGGAAGGAAACCCTGCAATATAACAAAGTTTAGAAAGTATTTTAGACAGTGAAAGCCACAGGAGTGAGGTTTACTTTAGTAACTTAAGGCCATGTTAGCCATAAAACCTATAGAACAGGTTCTAGTAACAAAGCTAGGTGAGGCAGTAAATGTTTCTTTAGGGTGAGGCAGTTGCTGAGAAAGGCCAGTAAGAAAAAAAAAAAAGGGAAATGCAAACAGAGGTGTAGTGTATTGCCTTACTGCTGTGGCCAGGCTATAAGTCGCAGCTGGTGTGAAGGTTCAAGCCTTTCACTAAAAAGAGAGTTTCTATTATGTAGGCATAGATCAAAGGTACAGAGATGCTTTGTCCTCATTTAGTCTCAGTGAGAACAGGGAAGTGAGAATGTACTATCAGAGGTGGTTATCTATTACTGAATAGTTGGTGGTTATCGTCCCTTCCCTGTGCAAAGTCTACAGGATATCTGTGAAGGGAGAAGAGAGGAGCTGAGAAAGACTTGACAAACTCTATTGTGTGTGGAACCTGACATCAGCTCTGGCAGCTGCTAAAAGCTGGCCCTCCTGGTATGAAGCAAGAGTCCCAAATATGCTCAAACCAGCTTTGCAGGAACCTGATGCTGTACCATGGAAAGCCGTGTCTGCCAATACATGCAAGGGCACGTTCAGATCCATCACACTTGGACTTGCAGGAAACTTTGGAGGGCAAATTCCCTCCCAGAGCTCATCAGAAAATACATGAGAGGCCAAACTGCAATGTGTCCCTGCCATGCTGCTGCAGCCACGAAGCCTCTTTGACTGAGCACTGGCTGGGCAGGAGGGCTGGACAGTGCAGGACACTGGACTGATAGGGTAGGATAAGGATAAGAGGCGGATAGGAGGTGCACGCAGTGGAAATCCCCTTAACACGGAGTTTCGTGGTGAGGCCGAGGGACAGTTTCAGAAGAATAACCCATGGGCATATGAGATGTGTCATGCAGTGGGCTGGAAGACTGGGGTGGTCTCCTTCATTTGTGTGAACAGATGCAGTACAGACTGAGAGGGGGACAAGGGAAGTGTCTGTTACCTGAGCAAGTGTCTTACGTGCCTTCTGATGATTTTTGCAGCGATTAAATAATAGGAGGTACCTGTGGTTAAGGGCAGCAGCTTTTATGCAGTGGCAGTACTTGGGTAGGTCAGGATTTATTTGGACTTAGTGTGAAGACTGAAGCTGAAACTAGAGCTCTCAGACTCGTGCAACCCCAGACATCCTCGGCCTTATCCTGCACAGCAAGAACACAGTAGCTTAGAAAAATAAACTTTAAAACAAAGTGCTGTGCAGTTAACTGGAAGGGCTGAGTGTGAAGGTACGTACTACCCACCAGCTCACAAAATTAGTTAGGAATGATTCAGAAACCAAGTGTGAATCAGTGGCATGCAAAGGCACCTAGTGCAGCACAAAAACGGACTCAATATAGGTCAGTAAAAATGAAAAGTCAAGTCCTAATCCCATGTTTATTCACACTTCAGACAGGAAGATCCTTCCTGACTTCAGTAAGAGATTTGCCTATGTAAAGACTGAAATAAAGTGAAACGCAAGGTGCAAGATGTGGTCCAGCAAGATTTGAAGACTTTAGTCAAGGTTCTTATCTGAGGCAATTCAATCTGGTTGCAGAGGGGACTGCCCTGTGTGGGTCCACCATGATGGGCTTTCTGACTGTCAACACTCTGGAGAAGAAAATCTCTTCTGAAGGTTTTTAATGTTCTCTCTGATCCCTTTTATTTCTTTGCTTTCACATTGGAATTTAGTGCAGCTGAACTGGGACGTCATGAAGGGCTGCAAAAACAACTTTGAAATTGGCTTTCAGACAATAGGAGAGGAAATGCAGGGCCCATGAGTCAATGACAAATTTCATCTTGGATCAGGATCTAGGGTCAAACCAGTATCCTTTCTGCAGGACCAGCAGTGAGGGGGCTGCTTGCACTCTGCTTTTGTTCTCCCTGGTCACCTGGTGAATTCTCTAGTGAAATATGAGGGATGTATATAACTTCCTATGGCCAATAAACATTGTCCTGGGCTGGATCGGCAGTTGGGTTCTTATCTCTTTGAAATTTAATCAGAGAGCAAGGAGCTCCGGAAGTGGGCTCACACTCTGCTCCACCTCCTCCGCTTGTGTGCTTTGACCTGAGAAGGTTACCTGGTAGGTTATCCTCAAGGACCTTGTCAGTGTGGTCAGGATGGTGACAATGGCTGCCCTCTCTTCCCGTCTCAAGCTGCAAATCTTTCCCAGTGTTCATCACACTCAAAGCTGAAGGCAGTGTTGTCTGATTATCTGAAAAGTGGTCTGAGTAGCCCCTGAAGGAATAGCTACAGCAGCCACCTGCACTGTTCCTTCTGCATTTAGGAAGGTGTTAGCTGGATTCATCCAAAGACCTGCTGAGGCACTGTCATGTATCAGCTAGAGCAGGGCTGCCCTACGAGAGGGGATGCTGAGGGTGACCCCAGCACAGGCAATGCCCTCACTGACCAGGCTGCAGTCCTGCAGCATCTGGTCAGAGGAGACAGGGCAGGATGCTAGTAATGGGGCCCATCCTGACCAACCCAGACAAGGGGATGTGATGAATGAGGTCCAGGATCTATCTAAGGAGTCCAGTCAGGAGCAATGGGACACAGGGCTGAAGACAAGACTACACTGTAGGTCCAAGGTCCATCCGGGAGGCAGAGCTGGATAGGTCCATCTGGGAAACTAGGACAGATGTCAGGCTGGAGACTGGTACTCCTACAGTGTAGCTCAAGCAAGGACTGAAGGCCCGTGGCTGGGCTTAAGTGAGATCCTGAGCCCCGGACAGGGCTTGTGGATGGAGACGCCAGGTGAGTTCAAGGTCCTTAAGGCATATTAGGGCCCTGACAAGCACAGAAAGGTTGAGCTGTGCCAGACGTGAGCTGCTGTGAAGTCCATAGACTCCTTTTGACCAAGCCATCCACTCTTCATCTTAGCTTTACCTCATGGAGACTGAGAGTGTGGTTGTGCGAGACCTTAATGAACAGGGTACGGTGGTTTGGAGTTTTCCTTCTTTGCACCACCTGGCAGTGCTCTGCCCTCCCTTTCACTTCTCCCTGCTTGGCAGCAGCTTCAGGTAGTGAGCTGAGCAAGAGGAGAAGGCAGTGTAGTCAAAGGAGATCACCAAGAGACAAGACCTTTAGATCCTGTACTTGGCCTGTCCGTGAGGGATGGTGAGAGGTCGTCAAGCCATGCCACCTCCATCTGCCTCCATGTCCTCCTCAGCACAACCACAATGAGGACACTCACCACAGTGATGATTAACTGCTCTGTAACAGGATCACACCAGGCAGAAGGAACAGCATAGGAAAACACAACCAGTGACCACATTTTTCTAGAGATTTTCCTGGAGTACCCAATGTGTGATGGGATCCTGGAACTCGCTTCATTATTGCTGCCAAGAGGGGATCAAGGGGTTACATATGTAAGAAATTCAAAAGGTCTTTAAAAAGAGGAAAAAATAAGGAAGGGGGGGGACCAAAAACCAAAAGAAAGAGGATTGTGGGTTGGATACAGATCTTTTTATTTCTGGTGTTTGGCCAGTGTTTTACTTCTGAGAGTCAAGATGAGATCTTTACAGGGACCAGATGAACCCCATCGGCATCCAGTTGGCTTTTCTCAGTCTTCTGTTGAGTTGGGGTTGCTGCCTGCTGTCAGGAATAAGGCAGTGAACTCGGTAGGCTTAAAACTGACCTGGTCTGACTATTCTGTACTTCCTGTGAAAACGAAGACTCTGTGGCACCACATGCCCTGCTACATGAGTTTATTAAATACGTCCTTGAGCACATTCACAGCCCTACAGTTGCATTTCTGTATATGGCATCTGCGTGCTTTCAAATTGCATTGCTGCAGCTAAACAAAGTGCTGTTGAATTGCACTCCCGCCGCCTCCTTGCAAGGCTGGATCAAAGCACCTGGGAAAGCTGTTTCTGCCTCTCAGCTGCTTCATCGGTCTGTACCTTGTGCTACACAGGTACCAGTGAAATTGCCAGGTGTCATGGCACAACACCTCCCTGTGGGATCACCAAGGTTTTGCTAAAATTTGCTCTGGGCCGGGTCGTCTAGCTGCTGGAAACTAATATGTCACTGAGCCAGGGCTATAAATTCAGATGGTCAATACCCTGCCATACTCTGCCTTTTCTGGGTATCACCCTTTAGCTCCTGTAATATAGCCACAAAACCAGCAGTCTCTTATTTCCAGTGACTTTTATGGCGAGGAGATGATTTGTTTGCTCAGCGAACAAAGGTAGGAGCCATCTGCTGAGTGTTTGCCTGTGGATGGACGTCACAGGCAGGCTTCTGAAAACACCCCCAAAGCAACAGCTCATCCACCAGATCTGGACTTGTGTAACTGTGGCGCGATGAGCACTATTCTTAGGGACAGCATTTTGGTGGAGTCACACCTCCAGGAGGTGTGAATCTAGCCCCTGAAAAGAGCAGATGAGAATAATCCCTCACCCACAGAGAACGTTGCTCTCATGTCAAGCTTCGCATCTGGAGAGCTTGAGGCTGACGGTGGGTAACTGTGCTCAAGCCTGTTCATTAGGACACAGGTGCATGCAGGGTCTGCCCACAGTCAACGAGAAGTCTAGGGCAGATCAGGGAGTAAGTGTAAAGCTCCCAATTCCCATCTTTATGTTTGGCCCATGGAGCTGCTTTTCATAGATGTTTGATTTTTACAAATCTGTAGGAGAACCAGAAGTTCCTGTAAGGCCTCTTAATACTTAATTGCTCCTTCAAAGATATTTCCTCTCCATCACTTTTCCCATATGGGAGTCTCCTTCACTGAAGACAGAGCATGGGGGAGGTAAGGCAGATGATGCATTAGAGGCATTGCTTATAAAATGATGGCTGCGTATAGACTGTTTAACACACTGCGGTGCTGCGGGTTCCTGTAGTACCCCTCCCACCCCAGAGTCAGGTTGTGGTGCAGTTCTAAAGGAGCGACAGGGTGTGATGGTGTTAAGCATCACGGAGTAGGATACGATCAGGATCAGAGGCCAACTGAGATTTCCCTTTAGTCAACCAAGAGCCCAAGCTGTAAAAGCATGCAACCCTGGCGTATTGCATGAAAACAGAAATGATATCTTGCACAGAGCTTCAACTGTGTCTGTGATATGGGAATGCAGAGCATTGAATGGGAAAGGCTAAAGTTTTCCCTAGTGTGTTTTTATCATTTAATATTGTTATTACTTTAGCCCCTGAGGGCCATGAACAAGTTACTTGTTGAATTAGAAATATTCATACTGATTATGAAAAATTATTTTTTTTCTGGTTCTTAGTTTTAATTATAGATTCTAGAATATTGAGGAGATCCACTGTAATACTCCCTGTCCTTACCCTGAGATCTGTAGTGTCCCAGTGTCCCAAAAGGCAGTGTGTGTCAAACAATATCACTATCCTCTATGGAGAAAATATTGGATGTCCAGATTCCTGCAGTTAAGCGTTTCGAAACTGTTATGTCTGGGGTTTTTACCATGCCTAATAGCAATAGGAAACAAAATGAATGGCTCTGGTTCATTCAGTGGTTTTCCTGACGTAATTAATGAACAGAAATAGAAGGCAGGAATTGAAATAAACCACTCCCATTCTTTTCTTATCCCCCTCTGAGATTTTTGCAGGCAACAATCTATAAACTTTATCTGAGTGTTTACTGAGTAGTTTTTCCCATGTTGTATGTCACCCTCTGAAATCTGTTGACGCACAAAGTTGGGGTCCCTTGTACTTACTTTTCCTGCAGCTACTGTCTTCTCTTTTTTTAAATAAGTGGCTGTCATATTTTTCTTTAGATAAGTGGACAGGGAGCATCTTTAGATCTAGATTTTTTATTAAAAAATCTGCCAGATTCTGTGTCTGGTGGACACAGACTTGTCAAGCAATTTAGTTCTCTGTATGTTGGGTTTGCAGAGGTTACTGCTACTCCATTTGCCTCTGTTTTAGCAGTGTCCATGGGGCCTGCGTGCAGCACACATCCTATGGTGAAGAATTTTGAAATAAACCAAATTTAACTATGTGTCATGACATTGAGATCACAGAGTTAACCACACCTGGAGATGGCTACATGATGCCAGGATACAGGCAATATTGTTTATATGATGATCACTGATAAGCATCTTTTCTTGATGGAGTGCAATCAGCGGGAGGATTTGGCTAGCTCTTCCATGAAGGGCGTTTCCATCTCTGCTCTTTTAGTGACTTATTCATTGGCTTGTATAAGGTATAAACCATGAAGTTAGTGCTTGAGAACGTTGCTGTATTTTGTGTCTGGACATAGCAAAATCCAGTAACTGCCTAAAATGCAGTAGCTTCTCCCATACACACCGTACGGTGGTACTCTTAAATAATTTGCTTAATGGTGGAAACATGGTGATGTGTGTCAGTTTAAATGTTGAGATCCTGGATTAATGCATGGATTGGAAGTGGCCTGTGATTCATACTTAGTAGCTCCTGTCCTTCCACCAGCTTAGCAATGGCTAATGGCTAAAGGCTGTTAGAATACTACAATCACCATTTTCTCTTCCATTGAACTAGCAAATCTATTACTGAATCAGGGTGCGCTGTGTCATATCTGCCTCCTTGTGCTGTTATACCCTGGGTTCCCTGGGAGGGGGTTAATAGGCATCTTCTGGAGAGCTTCTAGGGGGGAATTTTAGATGCAACAGATGGCATACATGCTTCCAGGACTAAACCTGGATGAGTGCTTGCTAAACTTCACATGAAAAGAAAGCCTAACTCACCTGAAAACTGAAGGGAAAGCCCAAGCTGGTAGACTCAGTATGATGGATTGAGCCTGTCTTTCAGGTGGCAAGAACTGGACCAGAGTGCTCTGATCTTCAGGGAAGAAAATATGTAGTTCTGTAATCTAGGGCTTGGGACTTTCTCTGATTTGAAGAAGACAGATAGGGGAGCAGCCATTGCTTGTGGCTGGAGGGGCCGTCTGCAATTAGAAAAGGAAACTGGAAATAGGGAACAAAACTGCAACTTGCTTACTGAAATGGGGAGTTCTTGTATTAGCGGGTGTTTGCACACCACCACATTCAACAGATTTTTGTGGAATAGAAACAAGCCACCTCTCCAAGTTGCTGAGTTGGGAAACTGCTGAATCAACTGAAAATAATCATAGAATCACAGAATGGTTTGGGTTGGAAAGGACCTCAAAGATCATCTAGTTCCAACCCCCCTGCCATGGGCAGGGACACCCTCCACTAGACCACGTTGCCCAAAGCCCCATCCAGCCTGGTCTTAAACACTTCCAGGGATGGGGCCTCCACAGCTTCTCTGGGCAACCTGTGCCAGGGCCTCACCACCCTCACAGTAAAGAATTGCTTCCTCATATCTAATCTAAATCTACCCTCTTTTAGTTTAAACCCATTACCCCTTGTCCTGTCACTACACTCCCTCATAAACAGTCCTTCTCCAGCTTTCCTGTAGGCACCTTTAGGTATTGGAAGGTGCTATAAGGTCTCCCTGGATCCTTCTCGTCTCCAGGCTGAACAACCCCAACTCTCTCAGCCTGTCCTCATAGGAGAGGTGCTCCAGCCCTCTGATCAGCTTCATGGCCTCCTCTGGACTCACTCCAACAGCTCCATGTCCATCTTGTACTGGGGACCCCAGAGCTGGACGCAGAGCTCCAGGTGGGGTCTCACCAGAGTGGAGTAGAGGGGCAGGATCACCTCCCTTGACCTGCTGGTCACACCTCTTTTGATGCAGCCCAGGACATGGTTGGCTTTCTGGGCTGCAAGCACACATTGTCGGGTCATGTTGAGCTTCTCATCCACCAACATCCCCAAGTCCTTCTCCTCAGGGCTGCTTTCAATCCATTTTCTGCCCAGCCTGTAGTTGTGCTTGGGATTGCGCCGACCCACGTGCAGGACCTTGCACTTGGCCTTGTTGAACTTCATGCAGTTTGTGTGGGCCCACCCCTCCAACTTGTCAAGGTCCCTCTGGATGGCATCCCTTCCCTCCAGCATGTTGACTGCACCACACAGCTTGGTGTCATCAGCAAATTTGCTGAGGGTGTTGAAGATGTTAAACAGCGCCAGTCCCAATACCAAGCCCTGAGGAATGCCAGTTGTCACTGATCTCCACTTGGACATCAAATAATAATGTCATGTTCTGCTCCTGGGAGGACCTATAGCTCCTGTGGGGTTGTCCAGCCGAATGGTGCTTCAAACTCTCAGACAAGTTATAAGTAACTGACCTAGCATGTGTTTTCTGACACTGCTTTGTAGATGCTGCCAGTGAAATTGTTGTGTTCTGGTTACAGTTTTTAATTCTATTTTTGCATCATGTAAGTAGGAAGACTAGTAATAAAGGGAAGATGTGTCTCATATACCTGCATCTACCTGCAGTTGCACTGGCATAAACTGAGCATCATATTTTCACCAGTTCTGAGAGGAATTCTGTCTGTTTATCCAGGCTCGGCATGATTGGGGCGGGGAGGGGGGGAAAGGAAATGGTTTTTGAGCTGCTGTTGGAAACAATGCTATTGCTAAATATAAGCAAGTAAAAACACAGTTGAAATGGGTTGTGCAGTAATTTTGTTTCCTGTTTTACCAATCCTATTTATTTTCCTTTTTTCCCTACAGAACAATTCAATTAAAACATCGAAGTACAACTTCTTCACTTTCCTGCCTCTCAACCTGTTTGAACAGTTTCAGCGAATAGCTAATGCTTACTTTCTTTTCTTGCTGATTTTGCAGGTATGAATTCACTGTGCTGTTTATAGCAGATTGCGTTGTCTGTTATCAAAGCTGGTCTATGTATTGATAGTTGTCATAAAGAGCAAGCTATATTCCTCTTGTGAATTGGCTTCTCAGTAAAACCTTAAAGTAGATAGAAAGTAGGGCAGAAAAAAAGCAGTTTGCTCTCTTACTTTTGGATATGAGCGTTTGAACTAAATGAAGAAAAAATTTAATTAAAGGTTTCAACAGATTGTGTACCTTTTTCATGTCCTGTCCTACTACCCCTTTGTGTCTATATCTGAGTGCTCTTGGCTGTCCTCAGATTTGCATTACTTATTCCTCCTGTAGTACAAAAGGGAAGTTGTCTCTTATCCATAGGTTTAAAGGCAAATTCCATTGGCAGCCTCAAAGGAAAGAGCAAGAAGAACAAATTTGTAACTTGTACTGTTTCCCTGGGAAGGAAGTAGTTAACATCAGGAAGGCTCAAGGTTGGAGCTAGTTTGCATAAAGCTGAATATTGCTGCTTCCTGCTCAGCAGGGTGAGGAAGGTGTCTAATATGGAGCGTATCAGACACCAGCAACACTGCTGAACCCCGTGGCTCGTAACAGCATTGAGTTGCACTTTGCCCATCACTGTTGGTAATACTACTCTCTCTGAAAGCTGAACGCACCGGAGAAATTGGTGTCAGGATTTCTGCCCCTTTGCACTTTGCTAGAATATGGATAAATGCAGTGTACTCTTTTGTTCCTGAGTCATACTGGAATACAAGTTATCAAAAAAAAGGGTATAATTTTTATTATGTTTTGAGTATGCTATTTTAAATATGATCATTTCAGTGCACACAAGTTTGTAACATCACCTCTTTCAAATGCTGTTTTTCAATTTCAGCTCAAAAAAGCATAGGCAAAACTTTGTTAGGCCTGTAACAAACTACATACATACAATCTTCTTTGCCTATTTACAGGGAATGCATTTGGGAAATTTCAGCCCACTTGTATTTTTCAAGACATTAGTGAAAGTGCCTTTTCAGCTGAGCTGACAGCACTCCTCCTGTGTTGTTGTACTGCACTCTAGCTGTTTGTCTATCAAATTCATAGTATTTCAAACAATTTGCCTTAAGTTATTCCGCTGTGTCTTTTGCTGAACCATCTAGGAGCACCTGTGTATAAAAGCATACAGCTTTTTCTGCTCCCTGCATCAAGGTAGGCTAAAGATGGCAGGCATTAGTCTTTTACATTTAAGTATTCCCCCATTTAATTTTTCCCCTCTTCTGCCCACTCACTCCATTCCTGTAGCACTGGGAGTATCTCTTCCTGCATCAAGAGTGGATGTGATGGGTAGGCTGTGGGGCCTCTGCATCCCCGCTCCTTTGGCACAGCCCAGTAGGACAGGAGGTAGTAGTTACGTGCCTCCGCAGCCTCCACAGCTGAGCAGGGCTGTGCTTGCCTTTAAACGTCATTCCTCCTGGCTGGATTTGGTGGTGCCTGCAGGATCTGGGTTGTGACAGTGCAGCGAAAGGAGCACTCCCAAAGAGCAGCTCTCCATCCTTATTCAGCTGCTTTAGTGGCATAAATGTTGACTTGATGATGCGCATGGAGTTGACACTGCCCAAATCCAATCTGAAGGACACAGTGATGCTGGTATCACATTGCTTCCATCATTACTGCTATTCTTCTAGAGGAAGGGGAGAACTATGCTGGGGTAAGACATCCTTCTCTGCATCACTGAAGGCATGACAGAGTCACCTTCAACTGTTGGGTCCTCTCACTATAAAGATGTGGGAAACAAAAATGGCTGTTTATCTTGGAAGAGCATGGTCAGCCCTGGCAACAGCTGTGTGTTTTTTATTGATATGAAGTTTACTTTAGCAAAATGTGAAGAGTTACTGAAACAAAAAATAGAAGCATTTGAAGGCTCTGCACAGCAGGCCTTGCTCAGATATCTCTGGGTCCCTCACAGCAGGCTTGCCCATGCCAATGCCTCCAGAGAAATCCACTGGGGACTTCACAATCCTAATGTTACAAACAACATTGTCAGTACTTCCTGACAGCTCCATGCTTATATCCTAAATTACAGCTTCTTTTGTAAGCAAAGTGTGTGTTCCCTGGATGTCCCACCTTTGTGGGGTCACATGTAAGTGACAGAGCTGCATTTCTGTCTTTATTTTGCATTCAGGTATCATAGAAAAATGTTATCTGCAGCTTCCACAGAAAACAGTGTTTTGCTTCCATCTGTTTGCTGAACTGGCAGGAAATTTCTCAACTCGGATCTTTTCCTCCCACAGTTGATTCCTCAGATTTCCTCGCTGGCCTGGTTTACAACAGTGGTGCCCCTAGTGCTGGTGCTGGCTGTATCGGGAGTCAAGGATGCCATCGATGATTTTGTAAGATCTGTATTGTGGACCTGTACTTTGGAGCTTGCCTGTGATTCTTCAGCGTAATGACTAAAGCAAATCACTTAAACACAGCCAGTGGCAGGCAGTTGGAGAACTGGTCTGTGGCCAAGATGGGATCTGAAATTAGATCCCCAAATCTATGGTTCATTACCTAAAAAGGAGCCAGAATTTCCAAAATGCTGAGTAGCCCAGCAGCTCCATTGACTTACTCTGAAACTGCTCAGCAGTGGTCATCAATAGGTATGTCTGGTGGCATGCACAGAAGTCTATTTTTAGGCTTCCACTTTGGAGAACTCATCCTCTGCCATCTAGCTGCAATGTAGGCAGAAAAAATATTTGGGAGGAAGTAAGCATACAACTTGTGTGTGATTTTTCAAACTTGCACAGCTTTGGCCAAAGTCTGCTCCCATCAGAGCTAATGGTCAAAGTCCCATTGACTTCATGGGGTGATGTTAAAGCAGAGTTTAGCATCTGATTTTCTCCCATTATTAAATAATTCTGATGCTCTTGGAGACTTGGTACAACTTTCCAAGTAGGCAGGTGAGAGGTAGCGAGGTGCTCTCCCAGTGAGCAATGCCAGAACATCTGTGGCTACTTTTCATGTCAGAGCAGAGGAATGGATTTCTCTGGGCACTTAGCTTACAAAACTGATGGGCAGGACGAACACCGGTTGAGTCAGGACTGTGCTAAGTGACATATAAGGCTCTAGCCTTCTCCTTCCCTCAAGAGCAAGCCCCGTGTTGCCTGTTGCTCTTTGCAGTCCATTGCTAGTGTACACATGGGCTTGACTGTGACTCAGTTGTGACTCTAATCTGCCTGACCCATTCTGCCAGCTGGGTGAAAATGTAAAATGTGAATGAACTACCTACAGCTCTTGTGTGCTTGGTTTCCTGGACGTGCCTTTTAACGTACTGATCAACTTTTCAGAATCGACACAAAAGTGACAAACACGTCAACAACCGCCCGGTCCAGGTCCTGATCAATGGCATGTAAGTCCTTTTTCTTTTGTAATTTTGACTGGGAAGAGCATTTTATTTTTAATAATTTTCTTTTTCTGTGTGATCCTAATTTAAAATTGAATTGTCTTTCACACCATTAGTTCACAGTGCAGTTCTGGACTGTGTCTGATTAATGAACCCAAGACACAATACCGCAATCAGTGCAGACATTATGGCTGTGATCTTGCACTGACAAAAAGTAAATGCTTTCTGTTCCTGGATATATATACACATTTAAATAAGTGATACTTTGAGAGTATTGTATCATTTCACTCCTTACCCTAGAAGTAAGGAGCAAGGTTATCTTCCCATGTCCATTTATGTTCATAGCATTTATTTCTGCATTAAGCAAAACTAGACATTATCAGCAAGTTATTTTAAATTAAGAAGCAGGAACAGCTTCCTCACACATCATAATACTTTGCGCGTGTGTAGCACTTCTGACTTAGATGTACTCAAAACATTTCAGCTGTGTGCTTTGGACTTTGTACTGCTAGCACTGTTCTTTCCTGCAGAAAAAACAGCAGAGACTTTGGCTTTTGCAGTTCCATGGAGTCCAGCTGTGCATAGGACACAGCTGTAGACAGCTGTGAAGTCTCTCATGACTTTTTTCTCCGTACTATAGATAGCAGTTTGTTGTGTAAGCTCCAACAGATGATCAAACAGTTAAAAATATAACTGGAAAGTGAAGAATAGGAACGGACTTTTTGTGCTTTCTGCTAAGTAAACCAGCTTCTTAGTTTACTGTGAATTAGTTACTGTGTCTAGGAAAGATACATTGAAATAGAAATTTTCTAATATTTTGCCTTTGTTCAAAAACTGGACACCATAGGTTCTGCCCAACTCCAACCAACATTGAAAAAGCAAGCCTGAGCTGAACTCAAGCTCGAATACCCAGTCCTGTTTTGACATAGCTCTTGATATTTCTCACCTCTAGATTTTGCAATACAGCTATCATGACTTGGTTACATTAGTGCTTGCAGGTTAGCTGGCTGTCTGCATGCACATCTTGCTTAGTGCTGTGAAGGCCACTGCAGACGTGGGCTTAAGTAGGTACATGGACAGCCAAAGCACATCCATTGACCTTCCTGACAGCCAGGCCCACACAGAACCAGATCTGCTGCTCTGGCCCTTAATACCACTTAGAAAAACTAACACAACTGGTAATTTTCCCAGATGTTTGGGAAGTCTGTTACACAAAGTAGAGGTTTTTTCTGAGACAACGTGGCCCTTTAGGAGAAGGAAGGGAGTAATCAGTCCAGGCAGAAGGACAGTGCACGTGGACTTGCTGCTGTTGTGGGGATTGGTCTCAGCCCTGCATGGGCCATCCCAACCACCGTTGCTGCTTTTTAAGTATTGTGGTGGTCCCTTAGCTGAGTATGGATCAGGCCACACCTTGGCACACCCTGCTCCATTTTACCTGATGGCACCTACAGTCTGGCTTCAGGAGCAGAGCGGAGTATCCTACTCAGCCAAGTGGTATTTGCTTTATGTGCCTGCTTACTAAGAGTTTTCTTGCAGGTTAAAGGACGAAAAATGGATGAATATCCAAGTGGGGGATATAATAAAACTAGAAAACAACAACTTTGTGACGGTGAGTACAGTTTCTCTCCATCCTGCTCACAGTTAGTCTCTGTAATTACTCTTATCATTCACATGCAAATTAGTCAGTAGTGATGATAACTGCCTCAGAGACCTGCAGTGTGCAGAAACCACAAGTAACATCGTGGTGCCATGCCCTCTGACTGTGTGTACTCATGCCAAGTCTGTCTGTCCGTGTTCAGGCCGATCTACTGTTACTGTCGAGCAGCGAGCCGCACAGCCTGACGTACATCGAGACAGCTGAACTGGACGGGTGAGTGAGCCTGGCCCTCAGGTGCAATCACTGCTGCCAGTGCAAGGCCAAATCTTCTTTGGTGACCCAGGGTGCTGCAAGCATATCTGCAATAGCTTTTGTAGCAAGTTTCCCAATACGTAGAATAAACTTTGGGTAGGTATCTCAGTCTTTTCTCTTAGCCAGATTATCTGGATGACATAATCACAATGAGTAGCTCCAGTAATCTCCTTAGAACTGCTATACCATCATATTAATGCATGCATACTGCAAAGGCTTTCAAATGTTGCTTACTCCAGGGCACAACTGGCCACAAGTCAGAAGGATGCAAAATTTGTATTAACTAGAATAAACTGGATCTGACCGCATCTTTATGACCCAATTTGCATTATCTTTTCTGTATTGCCTGGAGCTAGCATCAGCTAGAAGGACTAAGCAAGACCAGAGCAATGAAGTATTCATGTCTCTCCCAAGACCCTACAGACAGCACTCTGGGCTTTCCCTGTTTGATTTCTGCTGACAATGAGCTTGTAGTTCCCGTACACATAAGTGCCAGGGAATGCTTTTAGGAGGCCCTGAACAAATGCAGTGTTTCTTTGACATTGGATTTCAAACTCCCCACCTAGGTAGTCCCAGGACTAGAGTACGCTTTAGGACCAGAATACCACGGGAGAAGATCCAGAGCTCTTCTATATGCTCAGATACTTCAGGGTTCAGTGTGGGATGAGTGGCAGGACAGACTGTGAGCTGTTCGGGTAGCTGAGATGCCTGGTCTTGCATTTCGTGGAAGAAATAAGTAAGACAGAGCCACCTCACCTTCTTTGGTACCGTCGTACTATGGCCAGAATTCCTCTGGCCTCCTGACTTTGCAACTGAAAGAGACAACTATACACTTCAGCCAGGTAAAAAAGGCACATGATGGCATGGTCTGTCAGATGTCTAAGGAAGAAGAGTGTCCTCAAGAACAGAAGTGACTTTCAGGGAGAGCTTTCAGTTCACATATGACTTTCAGTTCATATTTTTGACTCATGCTATTTGTTACAGTGAAACAAACCTGAAGGTGAAGCAGGCACTGACAGTCACTGCAGAGCTTGGAGAAGATCTTCAGAAACTGACAGAGTTCAATGGTGAGTCTATGTGGAAAACTCACTTTCCAAAACATTTGCCCAAACACCAGAGTCCAGAGAGTGCCTGGGAGTCTGGCTTCCCGGCTGTTCCCCGCTCCCTGCTGGGAGGTCTCTGGATGCAGCAGCAGGAAATTGGAATGGGTGCATTGCAGTCTGTACAACAGGTATCAACAGCATTTACAGAGACAGAGATACCCCTTCACTTGCAGGTCTCGGCACCTTGCATGGCTATAACCTGAAACTGCGCTGGTGGGAACTCTCCTTCTGGACGCACACTTTTCTTTAGCATCTCTCTGTACATGTTGAGACTACCCACCTTGAACTTTAATACAAGAGTTTGTGTAATTGCATAGCAGAAACTGCTTTCCCAGATCTGCATGCTTAGTTCTGATCTCAAAATATCTTCACACTGCACTTTTACATTGATGCAGCAATGCTGATGCATCGATTCCATTTAGGTTCTGAGCAGCAGCATTTTCCAGACGCCGTGCAGACCTGAGGGCTAACTGTGCACACAGGACAGGTGACTACTTCCCAGCCTGAAGCCTTGCCATGCCAGCATTTATCTCCTCTTGATGCCACAATAAAGACTGCATTTTAAAATATTTAAAGACAAGCAGTGCAGATATGGTTAACAACCAATGTGTCTTTTCTTAGCACTGTTTTGTGTGTCAAATATAGAATGGAATGGAATGGAATGGCATAGAATAGAACATGACAGGACAGGACAGGACCATTTTAGTTGAAAGGGACCTACAACGCTCACCTAGTCCACCTGCCTGACTATTTCAGGGCTGACCAAAAGTTAAAGCATGGTGTTAAGGGCATTGTCCAAATGCCTCTTGAACATGGACAGGCTTGGGGCATCGACCACCTCTCTAGGGACCCTGTGCCAGTGTTTGACCACCCTCTCGGTACAGAAATTCTTCCTAATGTCCAGTCTGAACCTCCCCTGGTGCAGCTTTGAACCACTCTCACACATCCTGTCACTGGGTACCAGGCAGTATGTAGCAGCACATACACAGAAAGGAGCCAGAGCTTTCAAAACCAGGATAGTCCATGCTCACACATCATCTGTCTGCAGAGAGAGGATGGAGGAACAGACCAAGTGGTGTTAGTCATGCTCCGCAGTGCCCTGCTGGCTTAGGTACAAGGGCAGGATTATGGGAAGAGTCAGTATGGAAAGGGGTGGAATGAGTGCTGCTGTCCTTGGAATTTCTCAAGGACTGCAGGCTCTCAGCAAATAGTTTTAGATAAAGAAGAAAAATAATCTAAACAAAATCTCTTCAAAATAACTAGATGATTCCAGGAGAAATGGTGTGGACATGGCAGAGAGCATAGCCGAGACTGTCTCTGGTAGAGTCATCCAAAGGCATCGGCTTTTCTTTCACTTTCTACATTGAGGTTTTATGCAATAATGTGTGTGGTCTCAGCTGAGTGTCTGCTCAGTACATCAAGATTTCTCTGAAGTGATGGCTGAGGTTCTGAGTGGTTTAGGTCTTGAGAAATTTGTTTTTACAGGTGCAGTTAGATTCTTTATATTAATAGTCAGAGTGGCATGCCTTAATTATTTTCCTGAAGAGGCTGCAACATGTATCAATTTGGAAGCAAAATCTTTACCTTAAATAATTTTTCAAGCATTTTCTGTGTAATGCTTATATAAGGATACTGCATCCTTGAAACTCCATAATTAAAAAAATGTTTTGAAATATTTTGGAAAATGAAAACATTTTCTATCAAGCATTTATTTGTTCTTTAAATCTCTGTTTTACTTATGTTGTAAATAAAAGTGGCCTCTTTGCAATACTTAAAATGAATAAGATGTTTCCCAGGATTATTTATATTTGGCAGAGTACTGGGAAGAGGTCCTGGAATCAGACGCAACCTTGCATTTCCCCAGCAAACCTCTGTACAAGTATTTAAATATTTATGTAACCTTTTATCTAATTACTTCTTAAGACAGGAAAAGAGGAAAGGGTTGAACAGCTAATACAGGCACTCAGTGGAATGCTTAATGTGAGTTATGATGTTTGTTGACATCCCGATGGTTCAGATAAGGAAGATGCTTGCAAAACACTGAACTTCTTTATTTGGTTTGGGGAACTGGGAGATGACAAAGGAAACAATACTTTTTGGTTATCTACTACTTATCACATGTAGACTTGGCAGTATTTAACTCTTTCAGGTGAAATGCTTTCAGGTATCATCTTGCTGTTAATGGGAGGAGGAGACGGGAGGCATGGAGCCTTGCTGAGGTATCTTCAGCTGCACAGTTACTGGGGTCAGCGCAGGTATATTGGGTGAATCTCTAGAGCTTCTCACTTTTTTGTGATTGGTCTAATTTGGATGACTCTCTTCTGATCTCAAAATCAGCATATCAGTAACGCAGACCCACCTGCTTACTGGAAGGCAGATGTGGATGTTGACACACAAGGTAGTCACACGAGCATTGTCCCACAGCTGGCACGAGGAGAGGCACAGTCTTCTGGTGGGGGATCATGCCCTAGGTTTCGTTCACCAAAGTCTCGTTGTGCTATGTTCCAGGTTGCGCTGCAAAGCCTCCGTTTTCTTTGTGCTTTGCAAGAGGTTGCAAGGGCTGCAGTGAGGCAGATCTGGTTACTGTAGACTTTTAGAAGTGATGGAGTATGGGTCTGATTGTTCTTGGGTTAACCAGCTGATAAAATAGAAGATCAGCATAGTTATTAGTATGAGCTCTAATGTCACATGTGTCACAGAATTTCCTAATCGATCCATCTTTTAAGTCTGATGATTTGCCTGCCCTAGAGTAGAGCTACTTTTCTATGAAAAGAACGTCAATTCTTGATTTTAAAATTTGTGGTGGTGGAGACTACCACAATACTTAAAGCTGTACTTTTCTTCTGGACTTCTCTGGCTTTTGTTCCCAGTCTCTTGAGCCTGGTGTGTTTTGTCTGAGTACTGCTGAAAGCTGTATTCTCTGAAAATGCTAGTCCTTATGTAGATATTTGCAGCCTGCAATCAAAACAACTTGAACGTTCCTGCTGATTAACTGAACAGACTGAACTCTTGGATTCCCTTTCAATAAGGCGCATTTGTATTTTCCAGTTCTTTTCAGTACATCCACAGGGCTTTGCTTTGAATCTTTAAATGTCAGGTGCAAACGTTGATTTAAGTAATCATTTTTATACTGAAGTATCTGTGTTTACAGTTTTGTGTGAACACATTTTATTACAAGAAATAAATATTAAGCGTAGAAACAGAAACAGGCTCTCCAATCACTTACAGTGTCAGCTGCATGGCCAAAGAAGGTAGCACTATCTTTTCTCATGTGTCACTGGGACTTAAGTTATAAAACAGATGAAATTAAAAAACAGTGAACAAAGACACCTCACTTAATTACTCTTTTGTAGCCTTCAGGCTATGATTTTTCTCGCTTGGGCTCCTGCATTTTTAAAGAAAATGGAATAGGAATTATATGAGGTCAGTACTTTTAGCTAAAGTTATCCAGTGACATCCTACCACTATGGACTTGCTGTGAAAGGATTAAAAGTATGTTGCTGGTTCAACATTTCTTCTCACCCACATAAAAGCTGTGGAAACTTTGTTTTGTACTCTACCAGTAAAAAATTGCCATGTTCAAAGAACAGGGTAAATCCAAGTTCATTGTGTTCATTGGATTATGACATGATATGGGGAAGGAGCAATATCCCAAAACATCAGTAAATGTAGGATGATGGGAACAACAGGGTCAGGAGTGGACTGCAGTTACAGTGTGAAATACTCCCTGTCTGGGGAACAGCTGAGAATGCAGTTTGGACTGACATCTTTCTGGGCCAAAATTTCCATTTTTGTTTTTACTTTCCTTTTACAGGTGAAGTCAAATGTGAGGCACCAAATAACAAACTGGATAAGTTCACAGGAACTCTTACTCTTCGGGGAGAGAAGTATGCCCTGGACAACGAGAAGATGTTGCTGAGGGGCTGTACTATTAGGAACACAGAGTGGTGCTTTGGTCTCGTTATTTATGCTGGTAGGTAGAAAAATTGACATGTGAATTGCAGAGCACAGCACCGCTGGCATGGAAGTACATCACACCCAGTACGCACAAAAGAACCATATATTTTCCTCTTTGGAAAGTATGTTTCTACCAGGTACAAGAACAAAAAGAAAATGGTACATGAGATCCTTTGGTTTAACTCTCAGCTAGAAATTATGCCTATTACAGGGGATTTTAATCTGAGAATTTTTACAGTGGTCTGTAAGAGAAAACTGGATTGCAAGTGCTACATTACAACATCCAATTCCATCTTGATTAAGTGCTTTAGTAAGCAGAAGTAATCTTTTATTTCAGAAATGCATGCAGCAAAGTACATGAGAGAAGTCTTGATCAATCAATAAGAAAGAATATAAGAAAGATTAAATCTGTTTAAGAATTAAAGCTGAATTAAATCTGCCTTTACTGGCCCACACTGGGCCAATAAGAGTCTTTCTCTCTCCAGGCTTGTTCAAAATTGTTCACTCTAAGGGTACTCAATTAAAAATTCCACATAATTTCTATGTGATTTTAATCGTTATTGGAATATCAGGATCATCAGTAATATTATTGTAGACCATTAGATCTATGCTTTTTATGAGCATAGACCTTCTATTGTTTCTATAGTGCTGTAGACATGTGAGATGATATATAATATGTCACCAATAACACAGCAGTATCAGGTATTCTGTGAAAAGTAATTAAACCTGAAAGGGAGGATTGCCTGTTGAAACAAGAGAACAGGGTCAAAATCCAGATTTAATAGCTTTACGTGACTCTCTCCATATAATCTAAGGCAAGTGACATAACCTTTTTCTGCTTAAGTTTCCCACCGGCACTGTAAAAACTGTATGTACCTGCCTTCAAGAAAGCTGTGATGGGTATTTATGCTGTAAAGCACAGTGGGGCCTCAGAGGGATTCAGCTTTAGAACTGCTAAGCTTTATTACTAAAATTCCCAAGTCTCTTTCATCTCCAGGGCCAGACACCAAACTAATGCAGAACAGTGGAAAAACAACTTTTAAACGGACGAGCATTGATCGGCTCATGAATGTCCTTGTGTTGGTGGTAAGTCTGATTAATGTGTCTTCATTTCTTCAGATGTATTCATCATTTCCAGATGCTCTACCTCTTTGTCCACACATATGAGGGAATATCAGAAATGACTAATGATAAAAAGAAAAATTATGCAATAACTTATTAGCAGCCTGAGTTCTGGAGCTCCTCTACCAGCCCATCTTGCAAAGCAAGGCCATTACATTGACAGCATTAAGGACCTTTCCTCTGAGCTTTTCATTTGCTCTGCTCTTCCTTGCTCTGCATTTTTTTTTTTTTTGGTGAGAATCACTTTGAAGCCTTCAAATGCCTTTTTTTCCCTAGTAATTTTGTCATTTTCTATTTAAATAAACATTAGCAGTTCTCCCTCTTCCTCCTGATTTCTTGGCATCTCTGGTGATATCTGCATAGGACTTTGTAACTAAGTTTGTTAATTTACATGATGCCAGCTTCCGACTTAACACATTATGGTAAAATATTAGACATGGTCTCATTAATACTCGGAAAATGGTGGTTTTAGCAGCTGGGAAATTTGAGAACACTAATCTTATATAGCAGGCACTCTCCTCAAATTGGAAAACAGATCTGATTTGAGCGTTAAGCTTGTCAGTGGTTTTAACAAATGGCAAATACTTCCAGGCAGAGGTAGTGATTCTTTTACAGAGTCTCCCAAGACTTTACTGCCTGAGTTCAAAGCCACTCGGGAGAGGAAGACATACGCTCTGATACTGCTTTATTCAATGTTGCTTGAAGAAAAGCTCTTTAGTTTCAGGCTTTTATTTTCCTTTGGGTGCAAGTTTGTCATGCTTTTTCATCTGTGACGCATCACCTTCAGTTTATGACACCAGAAAGGTCTCGTGACCACTCTTCCCTCTTCTTCTCACCTGCCCTTGCTCTCCAGTCCAACCTGACAGCCAGGCTTGGTCCAGAATCCATCCCCAGGTGCTACAGCAAGCCCTGGAGAAGGCATCCAACAGCAGTCTGTCCATCACAGCAAGGCTATCCTGAGCTCTCCCTGCCCTCCGTGACTTCATGCCTCCTCAGCACTTGGGCTTCTAGGCACCACTCTCCAACCTTGCCACTTCATCACAGACCCTGTCCTCCTGCTTTTTTCTCAGAATCCCAAAAGCTCTTTAAGTGGGCCCAGGGGTTGGTGATGTTAGTGGACAGAGCCAGTTGTACCTCTGCAAGACTGAAATTGTACCAAAGCAGCAGGGGTTAGCCCAGCTCCCAGAGCTCTGAAGCAGTGTTCTGAACATCTGCGTGTGCATATTTGCTGTAAAGCAGTGCCAAAGCACAGAGAGCCACTCCAGGGTCATCTTCAAGCCCTCTTGAGTCCTTGCTCTGTGTACAGGAAGGACATGTCTTTGACTTCAGTAACCTTACACCAACCTTCACCAAATGAAAATCTCAATTACCATCATTAGCTTGTTTTCTTCCCTTACACTTAATGGGACAGCAAAACCAAACAAGACTTGGGCCTCTTACATTCAAAATTTTGCAAGCATTTGAAAAACTTAACATTTTCCTGTGTTCTGCTGTGCTCTAGCTGGAGAGGAGGGTGGGCTGTGGGGTAGGGCTATGGGGGATCCACAGGGCACAGAAACAGAGCAGAGAAAAACTGAACAGGGAACTCAGAATTTAGCGTTCGATTAAGATTTGCCAAATCTCCTTTCACAAGTCAAGGGTCCCACCCAGAGCTTTCAGACTGTTTGGCCTCTCTTCAAGAACGCAAACGAGATGAATTTGCCTCCTGGCTCCATTTTAAAAAAAATGAGAAAGTTGCAACCGATTGCATCAGCCTCTGCCTGAGTTTTTGGGCGCTGATGGAGCCAAGGGTGTGTTTTTCTCCTTTACACATTTTTAAGGCATCTAACATTTTGGTGTCTAAGTAAAACTCTGTCCTACCCTATGCACCAGGCTCTTTGCACACCCAAGGGGATGTGGCATCAGGTCCTTCCAGCTCACTGGGTGGTCGAAGGTTACAAAGCGTGGTCATAAAAAGAGGCAGTGTATTGCGCTCTTGAGTTCGGAAATACAAAGCCGCCACAGCTTGCTATAAATAGGTCACTTTTAGTGTAATGAAACTTGTTCCATGTTAACAGCGGCAAAGCTATTTTGTGCTTAATTGTCCATAAAACTTCCAGGCACAAAGCAGTGTTTAAGCAGGGCTCACCAACGGAGTCCTGGTTAAATGTGGCCCTGGTCTGTCCCAACAATGGTTAATCAGGAATGAACCTTTCCAGATGGCAACTATAGCTGTTTTTTCACGTTTGGAAGTGTTTCTCAGAGATCTGAGAGAGAAGGGAATGTTCCTCCACCAAGGACGCACCCGCCAGCTCCAAGAATGCTTTTTCTTCCAAAACTTTTTAGCAGGCTTGGGGGAGCACGTTTCAGAGAAATAGGGCTGTCACCGTCATCTCTTGAACAACTTATTGCTTCAAATCCCAGAGCAGAACTCAAAAGTGCCAATAAAGAAACCGAGACAGTTTTTTAATTCACAGTCCAACAGGAAATATTTGTCAAAAGTCACCTCCTCTTTATACGAATCCTACTCAGTCCTGCAGAGGACATTTCATAGGCGCCGCATGGGCAGGACCCAGGGAGGGAAGATGTTCATACTGTGAAGCCCCACGAGCATTCACAAGCCTACAATCAGCGTTTTTAATGTCCTTCTCTTGCAGAGCTGTGGTTATGATTACAACACCCTGCACATAGTTGTTACTCTGCACAGAAATTAATCTCCGGGGCTGCTGTTAACGATTCGGTCTTTTGCATTTCTCTCAAAGCAAACAGCATGCTAGTGACTTCTGTGTAAGCAGGATTATTGCACACAAGTTGAGCTGTTAGGGATCAGACCATTGACATCCAAAATGCACATAAAGCAAAATGTACATAAGGCAAGTGCAGTCATAGACAAGAGCTGCTGTGATATAGGAAAGTTCAGCTGCTGTCTTGCCCCATGTGTATTTCTGTTGCTAAATCATACGTTGAACTTCCTACATGGATTGTGGTATTCTACAAACTGACAATTTTTAACCTGTGGGGCAGTGAGGAATTATTCAGACTACAGCGATAAGATAGAAAAGCCAGCTGGCTCTTCTAATCAATTTCTTTCATAACAGACAAGGTCTGCAGACAGAAGTAATATCTCTTACTTGACCAATAGAAATATCTATAAAAATGGACAGGCTTGTCTGTTCTCTATGTCTATTCGTTTAATAAAGGACGTTACCTGTCCCTGGGTCATGCCTCTCATATATCAAGTCACGAGGTTTACAACAGCACAAATCGAAGTCTGTTTTTACTGCTGGTCACAGAGGTTTAAAAACACTGCACCACATTCCTTACCAGCAAGCAGTATCATCTCCATTTTGCAAGTGGAGTAATTTATTGGTCCTCCCACAATTAAATAGAAAACCTGCTACTTGATGTGGGAAATAAATGTGTCCCCTGATACTCAGTCCAGCACCTTTACTTACTGCAGTCCCCTTTTAGCAGCTTCTTTGTACTAAAATTCAAGGTGGTTGTATGTGAACTTTTCATCAAGTGATTCAAATTACTCCATAAAAGTACCCTTTCTCCTCTCATAGATTACCTCAGCAATACAACTATCAGCTTTACCAGCAATGTTTCTATGTTTGTACCTCAATTACTGTTTTTTAAAAAGGTTGATTACTGTTGTAATGTGATTGTTACTGGGTGGCCTTATGCACAATTTCCTCCCTAATGACAGTACTTGCAAGAGATGATTTTTAATTGCTTTGTTGTGCAGCCTAATGATTCCATATCTTCACATTTTTATGAGGATGTTGGTTGTTTTAAGTCAAATGTTTGGAGAAGACCTTATCAACAGAACAGGTTTTGTTATCATTTGTCCAAGAATGATGTCAAACTAACTTCAGTTTGTCTTTCCCTTGATCACCATTTCTACCTTTCAAATGCTGGAATTGTATTAGGAGATTTTTCAGTGTGGTGGAGCTTCTCAGTTTTCAAAACGTTGTTAAAAATTAACCTCACTGGTTAAGAGAATTTCTCAGCTAGTCCCTCTAAGCTTTCATCTTTAAATTACCTGGACCCACTGGATTGAAAATACTTATTATTAGCTACATAGTGTTCCTTGTCACAGAAGATAATCTGTCTTTTCCATCTGCTGCATCATATGGGATAGATACTTCCTTCTGCTTCCTTCTTCCTTCATTCATGGAAAACTGTTGTCGTGAACATGTCTGCCTTTTATACCCCTCTGTTCATGAGTTTACTGTTTTCTTTTTTTTTATATTTTATATGACTCTAACATATTCATAGTTCTGTAATTCCCTGCAGTTTATATTAATGTCTGTTAACTTCCCTTCTTCCCCTTCTTTTTGTATACTTTTCCACATAATTGTATTACTATGTTCTTATTTTCTTTTAATCAAAAATTCTTTATGACATATGTAATGTTTTAGTGTCTATTAAATGGTGTTCCTGAGCAAGTCCCAGTTTTCACTAAGGTGTCCCACTTTGAAATTCTCTTCCCAGTTGCTGTTCCCCTTGTCACTTCAGGCTTCAGGAAACAGGCTTCTGTACAGTCCAAGGATACACATCACTAGTTAGTGTTGCTTTCTGTTTGCTCAAAGGAAATGTAATCAGATTGTGATGGCAGGTACCAAGGCAACCATTAATTCTGAGTCAGTGATTAACTCTCCCTTAACCATCAGAATGATATCCGGTGCTGAATTCCAAACTGCACAGTGCTGGATTTTCTGTATTGCAAATTATCTTTAGCAGTTTTTCAGAAATGGTGAGGAAAACTATGATACATCCAGCAAATGGCCAGGTAAAGTCCCCCAGGTCGTTTCTGTTCCCAAGCATGCAGCCAGATGTTTGAGGACCCACAGTTCAACTCAACTCTAATAAGATTTGATGGTCTGCAGCCAGCTACCCATGAACACCTTGGATTAGGTGTCTGCTTGGGACTTAAATCCCCAGCTGTTTGAAGTCTTGTGATTCCAGATTGCCAGACTCTACACTGTGTAATTTTGTCCTTGAGGTAAAAGTGTCATAACTTTGCTGATTTTCCTCCTTCATCCCTAGGAACATTTTCCTGTGATTCAGGCTGTCCAATCCAATCTCATTAGGGTCTTCTGATTAACCTGTACATAATAAACTCCTTGTTTCTAAAATGGAATATTTGTGGGCTTTTTTTGCAGATCTTTGCGTTTTTAGCACTGATGTGTCTTATCCTGGCTATTGGCAATGGCATCTGGGAGTATGATAAAGGCTACTACTTCCAGGTCTATCTGCCCTGGGCAGAAGGTGTCAACTCTGCCTCCTACTCCGGCTTCCTCATGTTCTGGTCGTACGTGATCATTCTAAACACGGTGGTGCCAATTTCACTCTACGTCAGGTATGTGCCAGAACCTCCTTTCATGTTTCATCTTAGAAGTTTAGCCTTTGCCTTAGCTGGGAACAGACACAGACACAAAAGCAACCCTATTGTAGATGGCCACACATGACCACAGCGATGCTTTTCTTTCTGCTGCCTTCAGAGGTCTTTGCCAGGGTTGGAGAGGGAACAACATTGAGCCCTGGAAGAGGGAAGGATGATTTTTCAATTAAAGGGGAGGTGTAGGTGTAGGATGCTATAGGAGTAAGACTGGAAGCCTGTTACTGGTAGCATCTTGTTCTCTCTTACTTGCACTGCCCATCAAACAAAGTGAAAGGCACATTCTTTGAGGTGGTCGTAGGATTCATGTGAGTTGTGGATTGCCAAGTAAGTAGGCATAATCAGGTTAAGGATCCATAGTATAGTACTTCATGCTATATGAGCAGAGTGAACGTTGCCACTTCCCAGAGAATGTAGTGCTATATTGGTTATTGCACATAGGCAAGGAGGTAGAAAGAGTGTGTCTGTGATGCTCTCAAAACCTTGAGGTTGGGGTGTGGACTGAGTAGGCCTGTATAGTTTATCGTTGCCCCTAACTCTTCAGGCAGCTTTGCTACTGAGACTTTCTTTTGTGTTGGTAAATATGAGGAATTAATCCCGTTACTGTCCAGTATGTCACACCAGCAGCAAAGTGGAAATTCATGTCATCTGCAAGCTGATATGGCTCCTTGGTTGTTTTGAGTTACACAATGACTCGTTTGTTGTGGAGCTGTGCCCACAACTCAGCCCAGCCCAGAGCCCTGCTGGAAACCTTCCCCATCTGAGCACCACTCGCCAAACTGCGCCAAGTGAAAACCACAGCTCCTGCCTCACTTTTCTGTCTGAAAACTTCTGTGGCTTTCCAAATACATTTATAAGATGTTGTTTTATAAATAGAGGAAAGGAATTTGCTATGAACCTAACATCATTTCAGTGGGACTTGCTTCAGCATTGCTTACTACAGGTCATATGAGGACAACCTGATGAGTACACCCTGTACTCACTCAGCCTTCAAAGTTGTCTTCTAATTGCAATCGCTAATGATGGTGCTGAAGATAAAGATCTTGTCCCTTAAACTAATGAATATTCCATCACCTTCTCCTTCTCCAGTGTAGAGATTATACGCTTGGGTAACAGTTTCTACATTGATTGGGACCGTAAAATGTATTATCCGCTGAATAATACACCGGCTCAGGCCCGTACCACTACACTCAATGAAGAGCTGGGGCAGATCAAGTACATCTTCTCAGACAAAACAGGAACTCTTACTCAGAACATCATGTGTTTCAACAAGTGCTCCATCAACGGCAAAGCCTATGGTATGCTATCTATTTGTCTTATTCTCTGGGTTTTATTCTATTATATGCCTCTTGGTCCACCGAAACTAAATGTGACATTCAGAAGAGAGTGTCTTGTAAGAAACTGCAGTGAGCAAGTGCAGGGCTGCCCATCAGGGCTGCCTGGACAGCCCTGATTACATCACTTGCATATCTTGTTATCATTTTCCTGTCCCTTGTTTCCCTTTTTTGCCACCCTTTTACCTCCCTTTTTCTGCCCCAGTATTGTCCCAACAAAAGAACCTGCACCTTATTACTTTTTCCTCACTGTTCCCAGTTTTACTACATCTGTACTGAAATTGGGGTGGGGGGGGGGCGGGGGGGTGGTGTTGATATCACTGCCTAGACAATCTCAGCCTTTTATGGTATTATTGACATGGTTTCCCAGGTGTTGCTAACACTGCAAAACATAATACATAACTCCCGTAAATAACTCCCTCTTAACTGCTTGTGAAATCAGCCATCCCTCATGGTGTTATCTGCAGATTTTGTCAGCTTCTCACACCATTAGCTCTCACATTCAGCAATTTCTCATGTCATAAGCAGCAGTTCTCCTCATCCTGTTGAGGTAGCTGAGCCTTCGGTCGGCACCTAGTCAATGGCCTGGTCATTTGTCTTTAGCCCTGACATGCTTCACCTACCAGAACAGAGAAAAGTTTTAGGGAGTTGGAAAAAATAGGAAACAAAAGTTGTTAGCTCTGTTCGATCCTAACAGTCATTGACTTAAAAGGGTCCTTCATCGTATGGCCCCAGGCAGTTTTCTTCATACTGCTCAAGAGGTGCTAACAATTCATAAACTGACTAATGGATTAACAACATTAGATTCCCCCAGAGAAATTAGTCACCCCTTATCGTAGACTGATGCTTGTTTTGCCTGTGTCAGACCTGCTGATGGACTAGCGCGCCAGAAAGATTGTATTTTTTTCTCAGTGCTATCAGCTGGCCTAATAAAAGAAGTCACTCCTTCCTATAAATCTCGGTTTGTGTATACTTGGAGACCACCATATCTCAAAGAGCGCTACTCTGCTAGCCAACATTAGTGCTGCTAATCAGTTTGAAAAAATATTCAGTCTGTTCATTCATTCAGTTCAATTGACTTTTCCAAAGTGGATGTCTCCAGTAACATAGACGTAGGATGTGGATTCAAGAAATGAATGGGAAATATGCGGAAAGAAGGTGGACAGTCTATTGCCTATAGTTTTCTAAATGCTTAGCTTCTTCCTAGGAATATACTTCTTTGGATTTGCTGCTCAGGGGCATTTGGGAAAGCCATGCTAGAAAGGATGAATTAGTTCTGCTACCAGGGAAGGTTCTCTGGAGGCCTATACTTCCTACTGGGAAAGAGGTGTCTAAAAGCCTCTGGGTTACAGTTCCCAGGGGATCAACTGATGTACAGTTCTCAGGAGACATTGCTTCTGAGTTTCTTCTACACCCTTAGGGCTTTTGTGAGGGAGTACCAGTACCTACATTGACTTGGGTCATAGTTGAGGTTGCTGGTGCAGGTATGGATCTATCATTCATGTAATTTACTGTATTTCAATCTTATTTCAATGAAGTGGTGAATCCGGCTGGGCGGGGCACAGTCCAGACCTTCCAAGTGAAATTTTTGTTCAGGCAGAAGCAGTTTCAATAGTGTTTCCTGGAGATGAGATATCTTCCATTTCTGTGACCAGATCATCAGTTCAGGGAAAATGAATGGAGCAGCCTTGCTACCTAGACATAGGAAGAACTGGCTTTGACAAATGCTTCTCTGTAGTTGTCCAGGGACTGTTGCAAACCCAGTGTGACCCAGGAGCTGGATTTTGTCTCACATTACAAAGGGAAGATACAAGAGAAGTCATCCCCTGAAAGCACCTTTGTTTCCTAGCCAGCACTACGTCCTTTCTGGGTTCAGCTTGAGCCAAATCTTCTTTGCCCAAACATCAGTCATTTTTATGGTAACTGCTTTGCATTTCAAGCATCTGTCAGTCTCTGGATTTTATCATGGATTAACCTAGGAACTGGTATGAATCATTGGTCTCCAGTACCTATGTCAAGACATTTGTGCTTACTGAAACTTTTTTAGCTAGATAATACCTTCAAAACACTTAAACAAATTTTTGTGGTAGAGAAGCTCAGAGACTGAATTTATCCAGAGTTTGTGGCTATAACCTCAGTCTTTCTTGCTTGCAGGTGATGTGTATGATATGTCTGGGCAAAGAATAGAAATAAATGAGGTAAGTGCTCAAGCACTAGCAGGATCTGTGCTTTCTGTGAACCTGGCTGCATAGGTGCTAGTGGACACAACCCACCCAGGCATAGCTCATGCTTTTGACCCTAAAAGAGATGATGCTCTTGACCCTGACAACAGGGATGTGTGTTCTCACAGATGTCAGAGGACTGGCAGAGTTGCATTTCCTTCCAGTAAGCCTGGCTGGGTAGCCTGCGTGCCCACTGCTCCCTCAGCTTCACTTGACATCCTGGTACATGCACAGCTCCTCTTGAATACTTGGCCATTGATATTTGTTGGAAGCTTGGACACTGGTGAATTTTATTATCCTTGGCAGTTAATTAAAGCTTTGTCGAGGAATTAGTGAGTTCAGTTTGTATCGATAACAAGGTCACTGTCAAATTGCCCTAATGTCTGGACATTAGAAAGTGTGAAAATGGGTGACTTCTCAATTTCTTTCTAGCCTCTGCTTGCTGGCACAAACCCACGTCTTGGATTTCACTGCCTAAAATGTCTGAAATCTGCATGCAGTAATCCAAGTAACAAACAGCAAGATGATGATGAAAATCTCACTCCTCATCCCAGTAATTCATTTCCAGGCCATTTAAAACTTAAATTACCCACTGAAATTGGCTATTTGTGCCAAGTGCTGTGCCACTCGCTCTCGCTCAGGCAGCAAAATGCAAAGGGCTGACTTGCCTGGGGAGACACGCTGGTCTCCTGCCAACTGGCTGCCCAGCAGCTCCTCCCGCCCATGTTACTCGCCGGAGCAGAGTCCTGCAGGTCAAAAGGCTGCTGCCAACACATCCAGGGTGCTGCAGTGCCCGGACCTCGCTGTGCAGATGAGTTTGTGTGTGGGGTTGGCCTGCGCTCTTGTGGTAAGTGCTAAATGTCAGTTTGCAGAGGTCCAGAGGATGACTCCCATCCTGGAAACTCTGAGCTCATCGGGGATGGGGCGGGAGTCAGAATTGTCCCGGGCAGGCTCAGCAGTGCATTCCTCCACGACACATCATGCTGAAAGCTTCTAGCCATTTCTCCACTACATTTCCCTCTGCTTGGGGCTCCTTGTTTTTAGACAAAATGGGCAGTGCCTGTGGCGCTGAACCTTCACACAACTTGTCTGTCCTCTTTTTCCATATCAGGATTTTTTCTTGCTTTGGGAGAATAAGGTGGATGACACAGCCTTTTGAATTGTTTTAAATTGGGGTTCCACATTCCCCTGTCACAGGCAGCCATTTAAATCAGAAGCATGATGCCACCAAGCAGGCGTGTGTTGAAGGCCAGCATTTCTTTGCTATAGAAATCCTTTGGCAGGGATCCTGTAGAAGCGTTTGCTGTCGTACAGACAGAACCTTTAGCTAATCAGGTTCTCAGCCTGAGTGGTGCTTTGAAAGGCACTTCAAGCGCCTGTCCTCTCCTGTGATTCAGTAGCTTTCACGACCTCCCACTTACTTAGACTCATCAGTCTCTTTCATGAACAGCCCTGCAGGAGAGAGCCCCTTGTAACTGGAAAGGAAGAGAGGGGGGCTATGATGGGAGCATGTGAGAGCTCCACAAATAACACCAAACTATATTTTTGCAGAACACAGAGAAGGTTGATTTCTCATACAACCACTTAGCCGACCCGAAGTTTGCCTTCTATGACCACAGCCTGGTTGAAGCTGTGAAGCTGAGTGATGTGCCGACGCACAGGTTCTTCCGGCTGCTCTCGTTGTGTCACACAGTGATGCCAGAAGAGAAGAAGGAAGGTGAGAACTGTTGAAGGCATGAAACTGAGGGGTTATGTTCACCCTGCACCACAGTATGTCTTCTCTCCACAGAAGCTGTTATCGGTCCTTTTGGGTCCCTGGTGATTTTTTGTAGTATATGGCTACACATAAGTCAGTGTCTTTGGAGATGCCACATGGGAAGAAAAAGGACCAGGGCCTCCACTCCCTCTGTGTTCCTGTGGTGGAGCTGACACTACTGCAAACACCACATCTCTGGAGTGCGGAACTTGCAGGTGCCACAGCTTCCCTGAGGTGGCAGATGGCTTGCCCCACTCTTTCTCTACTCTGTGCCAAGTCCCATAAAGCAGAGAGCATAGGGCACCTGTCCACTCCAGACTCATTAGCCTGGCTCACTCAGTGTTCCCGCAAGTACTGGGTCAGTCTCCTCAAATCCCAGGCAGGGTGAAAACTGTGCTTTAAAGGCTGCAACCATTAATTAATATATATAAGGTGAAAATACGGATGAGAAAAATACATGCAGATGTAACTAGAAGGGGCTAAAGCCCAGGAAGTTGTCCTCTCGGTGAGATCTGTTGGACTCCAAAGAGAGTGCTAAAAGACCCCAGAAGAGTCTCGGGGGCCTCTTGCACTGGCCTGAAGCATGGAGTGCTGGGACTTGATGGAGATGTGTGGACATAAGGTGCTTTTTAGTGCTGCACCTCTGGGGCTAGGGAAAAGCAAAGGGTTAACTACTATACAATGTCTTTGATTTTGTATTTGTTTAGCCTCAGAAACAAGGCAGAAGCCACCTTGCTTTTTTTTCTTGCTTGTCAGGTAACTTGGTGTATCAGGCACAATCTCCTGACGAGGGAGCCCTCGTCACTGCTGCCAGAAACTTTGGATTTGTGTTCCGGGCTCGCACACCAGAGACCATCACTGTTGTAGAAATGGGAGAAACAAAAATTTACAAACTCCTGGCTATTCTTGATTTCAACAACGTTCGCAAGCGAATGTCTGTTATTGGTATGTTTTCTTTGCTCCCTTCTTTCCTTCCTGACTTACTAGGCTCTCAAGTTGGCCCTCATTCTGATGTGATACCTTTTCCTAGGAGACCTCCTTTGCAATGTTTTCTGAATAATTTACTTCAGAGCACTTGAGATGGGCTGCCCTGACTTTTCTACTACATAGCAACAGTGCTAAATACTTAACTTAGGCCAGTGGGAGAACATCCTAACATCTGGACCACAATGATAGAGCAGCCTCCTGAAGAAACAAAGCTTTTTGCATATCTTACCTCCGTCGTTACAGTGCAGGAAAGGCCTTCCTTCTGATCAGCTTCAGAATTACCAACAAAATCTGAGAAACTGGGAAAGGAGAATGCAAGGATGAATAGAGAAGCCCACTTTCCTGAAAGGAAAATGGAGAAATGATTCAAGAAACCTCGTGTAGCCTTTATTAACCCTTCAATATCCTCAGATATTTCAGGAATTGGAATATCATAACTGTAGCAAGAGAATGGTAGTACCTTTACTGGTACTGAAGCAGCAGGACTGGTTTCCTAAGAACAAATTGTTCTTGACTTTTGAATGCAGATATCCTGAGGTGTTGCCTGTAGGAGCCAAGTAGTCGAACAGAGTGTCTGCTCAGACCAACGCAATCTGGGTAGAGTTGCCTGTACCTCTACTGCTAATGTGGAGAGTAGTTGCATTATCTTCTGTTCTAAGCAAAGCTTGTCTTGATTCCTGGAAGGTTACCAACACTTGGTGGAGTTTGGACACCTCTAAAAACCTTTCTTTGTTTTGATGCAAGTGCTGTGAATCCCAGGTGCCTCAGTCTGGGATTTGTAGCATTTCTTTTCCTCTTCCTTGTAGTGCGTAGTCCAGAAGGCGACTTGACTTTGTACTGCAAGGGAGCTGACACCATTCTTTATGAACTGCTTCATTCATCCTGTGACTCTCTCAAAGAGGAGACCACAGAACACCTGAATGTAAGTGTTTCCTTCTCTGCAACATCTCTGCATTTGATGGTTTCCTTTTCTCCCGGTATGGAAATGTACTTTGTGTTGAGACAAAAAAAAGATGTCAAAAGCAGCACCCAAGCACTATTTTTTTAATAATTTCTTTTTTTGTGGGGAATGAAGAGGGAAATAAATTTATAAAGCCTTAGGTGTCAAATCAGTTGCCTAAGCATGGGCACCAGGTGTCATTTGAACTGCTCTAGGATATCCAGGACATCTGGACACATATGGCAATACAACACAGGACATTCAGAAGACCTGTATTCCTCTGGGGTAGGAGCTGGAAGCCAGGCAGGATGGGTGAAACAACTGAAATGGCTCAACGCATCTGTGTTTTGGCAACTAAATTCCATCCAAGTCTTTCGTTACTGTACAACACATGCATTCAATGCATTCAAAAATGCCTTGAGTTGGAATAACTCAGGTGATCAGTAAAGAGCCACAGAGCCATCTACCTTCGTGAATACAGTTCAGATCTGCAGTGATTGCTATCCAAGAGGTCTCAGCCAGAGGGGACTGAGCAAGTGCTGGGACCTGCTCTCATCCCCTTCTTGCAGATCATATAGGGACATATTGACTGGGCAGCAAGGAAAATGCATCGCTCAAACTTGTGCCCTTTTATATAGTTGTTGGTGTGTGCTGTGAGGTGGTTACTCACACAAGGGGAAGTTTCAGCCAATGTTTACTCCCCCGCCCCCCTGCCCCACGATGCCAAATCCTACTGGTACAGTGCAGAGCACAAGAAAACAGAAAGTTTTGCCAGAGGGGTTGTGCAATAGCACAAACGTCTCTGCTCACTGCCTGGGGGAGCCAGAGAAGGTTGCTGGTGAAGGAGAGGGCAGAGCAGAGATGGGCTGTGGATGTGGCCCGTTCCTGATGCACCTTGACTTCAGGCCTGGGGAAACACATCAGTTTTCACAGAGGTATCTCTGTTTATCCACCAAACTGAGATTCATACTAGCAATCATACCTCTGCAGCAAGCATTTACAAGGATGTGCTGAGAGGTCATGACTGACTGCGCTCATGCTGTGCATTTCATCCAGCATTCGTATCCTAAAAATGTGGAGCCCAGGTCCAAAATTCAAGGCTGTGTTCAGTGTTTAAGGTCTCACTGTTCTGAACCTTATGTAGAGAAATACGAGCCTGGGAAACAACTGCCTGGCTAATGTAAAGTTTTAGAGCCAGACAGTAGGAAAGCTCTTTTGAATTTGTTCTTTATAAGGACCATGGTTTGCAATGATAAAGTGGTCTGGAAGTAGTTTTTAGAAAGTACCCCAAGGTTTGTGATTTATGGTGTGATTTTATCACCTTTCCTCTGCAGACTTTAGGCAAGAAGCTTCTACAAATAGCTATTTTCTTTCGAAGGGTCCTTTGTAAGCCCAGGTGAGCAGACCGTTCTTCTTTGACCTATTCTGCCTCACCACTGTCTTGCAGGAGTTTGCTGGTGAAGGTCTGAGGACACTAGTGGTGGCCTATAAAAACTTGGACGAAGGCTACTTTCAGGACTGGATCAGGCGTCACCATGAAGCAAGCACTGCCTTGGAAGGACGGGAAGATAAATTGTCAGAGTTATATGAAGAGATTGAAAAAGACCTACTGGTTGGTGTTTCAGGAAATCTGGGCCAAGCTCTGGGGGAGGCAGCAGGGATGGTAGTTTGTCAATAAACAGCTCAGTATGACTTCAGTAAACATTGCTCTGCCAACAGCTCAGTGGGTTGTGTGGCAGGAGCGGTTAAGAATATGGCAGCCCTGGGTTTTCACTGGCACCTCCGTCAGGAGCCCGTAACAGGGGTGTCAGCCACCAGTGCAGGGGAATGGTTTTATTTTAACTCACGTGGGTGTCAGAGTAGCTTTCTCATGATGAAGTGACATACCAGAGCCTGAGGGAGATGACGTGGACACAAATATTTCATAGCTACCCTTTGTATGTGCAAATGGCTGATTTATTTATTTTCCTGTCTTTGAAATGGCAGGCAGTGAATAATCCCCAGTGCCCCTCCATTTCAGAGAGTGTCTTCTTTGTTCTTGCAGCCCTGGCAGAATGGGGAGATGATGTCCATGAACATATTTGTGTCAATTTGAAATAGGGCTAAACTGTGATCTCCAAGTCATTCTTTTCTCCATGAGTGTTGTTACAGCTTTTTGAATGCCCTGGGGGGGGGTCTGCCTGTGTTTTAGAGCTGTGAATAATGAATGAAAAGGATGTGTGGGATCTGAGGGGAAGCAATTCAGCTTTTGCACTTGCAGCAGTGCTTTCCTGAAATCTCAGAAATCTTGGGAGCCGCACTGTTGCTCCTTTCATTAGCTGTATGCTCAGGATGCTAGCAGGGCCTGGGAAGAAGCAAGTGTTAGCCACAGAGCTGCTGACCTCTGAAAGTTGCATGGTCCATGGAGCAGAGTCTACTGCCCTTCTGGGTCTGGTCTGGGAAAACGCTAATCCTCCAGTCCAGAGAATACATTGTGTAAATGCTGTGTGGGTCGTGTTCAAAGCAGGGAAGACATGGAGGTTTAGCAGGTTAAGGAGCCAGCTGCTTTGCAAGAAAGGCTTATGAAGCTCATGGCCTGAGTAGAGAAGAGGTCACCATCTAACAGCAGGAAGAAGTGTGACTCAGAGGAAAACTCTCTTTACACCAGACAGGAGTCTGTACAGGAGTGACTTTACTTCCCAAAGGTGCTGCAGGGAGAGACAGAGGGTTGGTGTAGGACATCTTGGCTTGTGACAGAGAATGGGTGTGAGAGCGAGAGTCAGCAAGGACGTAGAAGGGTCTTGTGGAGATGTAGAAGACTGCGAAGTGTCATAGGTTGATGGGCAAGAGCAGAAGTCTGTCTGTGTGGCAGACTCCTGATATAGGGTCCTAGGGGGAGTAAGGATATAAGGACAAGACAGAATAGGGATGGAACACAGTTATACTCAGAGAATAGTACTAAAAATACTATTTATAATTGATTGACCTAAAAACTAAGTAAGATCCACAGTCAGGAAGACATCACAACTGCCCCCCAGCTGCTCTTACGCTAAGTCATGGGCAGACAGGCAGAAGCCTGTCAGCAATACTATTGTGCCTTTCCACAGCTCCAGAAGGACAATGGCTGTGGGGAATGCATGCCCTGTTTTCTGTTCCCGGGCACATTTGACATCAGTGTCCATCTTTGGGCTTCCAGCTAAGACTCAGGCTGCCGAGGATGAGCAGGTACTCTCAGGAGGTGGCTTTTTATGCTACAAGTGTTTAAGTTCTCGCTAGCTGGACCAGGGACTACTGATGTAAAATGTGGATAGTGCAGTTTTGAGGACCCTATAGAGAAGTTGCCTCAGAGCTGTTATCTACATTGATAATGCTCACAGCTGATGAATAATGAATTTCCCAGGAAGCCAAAAGGGATCTTGGGCTTAAAGCCAATCCCTGAATTTAGTCTCCCAACAGCAGGAGGTAGGTGGTAGCAGATGCTTTCTAAACCTGAGCTAGTAGCAAAACCTTCATCCCACTTTGACAATAGGTTAAAGCCACCAAGTATCTCCAAAATCCAGAAAAAGTAATAACTTTAAAATAATGAAGGTTTGTGTCTTGAGCAGTCTGTAGTTTAGTTGTGTGACAGTGTAGAGCAGGGGTGGGTACAGGTCTGTTGTAGGATCAAGAAGATGCTTGGCAGCCATATGACTATATGGCTGGGAGCAAGCTCCACACTAGAGGATGTGTATGGAGGTTTGGGGACACGGATCCACAGCTCTCTTTGTTTCTCAGTGACAGCTCTATCTACTGTGAAGGGGACATGTGGAAGAACATAGACTGAAAAACATGTCTGAAAACATGTTGGCAAATAATTTTGTGCACGTTCATGATCCAGCTGAGCCTGGAGGACTAGAGACTAGAACATTGGCAGGATGAGGGCTCTATACACTAAATTTGCTGAGGAAGAATGAAAATTAGTACAATCCTATTCCAGGATTTCATTTGTGTTTGCTTGAGTAATTACCTGGAGGTCTAATGCTTTCTCCTTTGCTAGCAATGGAAAAACTTACCAGTTCCCCGCCACTTTCTGTTAAGCTGCTAGGTGCCACAGCGATTGAGGACAAGTTACAAGACGGAGTCCCACAGACAATTGAGACTCTTGCCAAAGCCAACATTAAGATCTGGGTTCTCACTGGAGACAAGCAAGGTAAAGGGGCTACAGTTTTGGATGTTGCTCTTCTCTCCCACCAGTGGGATGGTTCTGCTAACATCCATGTTCTCATTCTTTCTCCTTTGAAAAACTGCACAGAGGACAAACTTGTGCGGCTTTGCTTCATTGCCAGCTAGGCAAAACTCCAATTACTTGGAATTAGAGCAGGTAACTGTAGCTAGTTCTTAATTCCTGTCCTGAGGCTGTAAGCAGTGTGAAGGTAGCATCCTTTGCCTTTAGAGATGTGACAATGAGCATCTCATAGTCCCTGTCACGTGCTGTGAAAAGGTGACAATTTAGTACAGCTGACCAACTTGGTGAAGAAGGTGTAAAAAATCTTGTCCTGCTTTCCAGGGACTGTAATGCTAAAGTGGATGTTGGGTCTGTTTCCATTTGGTCCTGGCATTAATGATGTAGAATAGAAATGGAGGAAACACAGGCGTTTGGAGAAAGCATTAAATTGAAGAGAAATGTGAATAGATTCCAATAAATTATTTTGGAGAAATAGCAACTTCACTGAAACAATGATGTTTCAGGGAGGACAAAAGTGTTTGCAAATAATTTCATCCAAGAAATGAGCAGAGAAATTTTGAGAAAAATGAAACATTTCATTTTGTACTGTTCCAAATGTAATAGTTTTGTTTATTAAATACCAAAATACTTTTTTTTTTCCAGAATTTTCTGAACAAAATGTCTTGATATTCTTCTTCAGAACTATGTTTTGAGGCCTTTCTGGGGGCAGGGGGAGGGAAAATTAAATATCCTGAAAACATTTTTTAGAATCAACATGAAATGTTTCTTGTTGCTCCAAGTATGTTGACCAAAGAACGTTTTAAACTTTTTCATTCTGGTAGAATTATTTTTTTCTGTGGCCTTGTAAAACCCAATTAGGGGAGATTTGCTGCAACATCCGTCAAAGTGATTCTCCTGTCTTTCTTAAGCTGTTGACTCTGAAAGGCTCAGAACTCTTTTGAGTGAGAAAGAGCTTTTATCATGTGTGTAAAAAGGCCACAGAGATGGTGTGTGAGGCTGCTAAGATGGGTCATCTTCCTGCTTTATCTTTCCCAGAGACGGCAATGAATATTGGTTACTCCTGCAACTTGCTGAATGATGACATGGAAGATGTTTTCATTATTGAAGGCAGCACATCTGATGATGTACTTAATGAGCTGAGGTAAATGGCTGAAATATACAGCTTCATTGCTGTGCACTGACACGGGAATGGAACAGTGTTTCTATTTTTTCTTATTCCACCTTTTTTTTCCTGGGGGCTTTACCTAACGCAGTTCATTCGGGGACCTTAGATAATGGTTAGCTCTCCCTGGAAGATCCAGCAGTGACATAGCGTAGAAAGCTCCTCTGAGAATAAACTCTGAAGCTTCTTGATCCAAGAGCTCAAATCTACATAAATGTATAAGCAAGCAGAGTCAAGCAGGCAATATCAGCCGATGTTCCACAAAGGATCTGGAGCCACAAAGCCTTCAGCCCCGAGTTTGAGCTATGCTGTTACTCTACTGCTATTGCCATTCATCCACATTGCTGTCCTTTGTCTGGATATGGTCCTTTTCTGACATTATCTAGGAATGTGTCTTTCTCAGCAGACACAAGTTCTTGGGTATAGGTGGAAAATAGGAAGGTTTTTCAGTCCATTTCTGTTGAAGTAGGTGGTTGTCAGACAACATGCACAGAAAATGTGGATGTCCTTTGGGATAGTGTCCTACATAGCATTTGGATTATTTGTTTGACTTTAAATCAGCACAAGTTAGCACACACTTGTTAGAGTTTCAGAAGCATAGGGGTGATTTGCACAAACAGCAGCAGCTAAACCATGCATGTTGTTGTAGGGATACAGGGAAAACTGGACCAAAGGGAAGCATCGATTTTTTTATTTTCATAAAGTTGATTTAATAAAATGTATATCTTTACAAGCTTTTCACTATTATTCTGGATTTTTCTTTAGGAATGCAAGGAAAAAGATGAAGCCAGACTCCTTTCTGGACAGCGATGAAATCAACATTCAGTTTGAAAAATCTTCAAAACCACCAAAAATTATACCTGATGAGCAAGCAAATGGGGTGTATGGTCTGGTTATCACTGGCCACAGCCTGGTAAGGGAGGTTCAGATTCATATTAGGGCTGAGTTCCTTGAAGAACTTAATGGGATAGGGACATACTGAAAGTCTGAGAATGCTTTAAAAATTTAGTTCTAAAGGACAGGATTTTTTTTTTTTCCTAATTGAAGATTAGGTTCAGTGGTTATCTGAGACATTAAAGGTGATGGGCAAGGTTTCAGAAGACTGGAACAGGGAAAAGTTGGCCCTGAACAGGAGGGGTAAAGTAGCTGGATCAATTTTCATTTCCAGAAAGATACTAGAAAAATAATCAGGCAGCTTATGGATACAGCAAGAAGATAACATCGGATATGGGTTTCAAGTATGCCAAGAACGTATTCTATTAAATATATCTGGTAACAGATTTTTTTATATTTAACAGATAGGATATGTATCTTATAACTTAACAATTGCTTGGTGCCCTCTCCTGTAATGTTCTTCCAAGCAAACGGAAGTAATATGGTCTAGATGAAGCTGTTAAGTGACAGATGCAAGACTGCTTGGAAAGTACGTCTCACAGTTGATCTAAAACAACAGTTAAGTGGCATCTGCAGGGGGCTATCCTATATCTATGTGATTTCAGTGTTTTATTTAACTGCTTAAAAAGAGAGCAGATAACACCAGGCAGGCGTGATCGAGTTCAAGATTAGATTTGAAAACAATTTTAACAAATGGGAGAAATACTTTGGAAAAATGGAGAATGCAATTCAGTAAGAACAAATGCTGCCTTTTCTATTTTCATATAATTGACTACACACATACAAAATCAAAGATACGAATGTAAGAGCATCATCTGTAAGACTTGTGAAGAAAATCTCTTGCTTCATTTGGCATTGGTAAAGTCTTAGTTGAAATAATTCAACTTTTTTGGGCCATTTTCTTTGAAAAAATGTAGACGAGCTACAGAGAGTACAAGGAAACCTCTAATAGTGGTCATGCATGATCTGAAAAGCATAGGGAAAAACTGAGAGGATTTCTGAGCCTAGAGAATACTGATCAGTCTTGGTAATACTCTTCAAGTAATAACAGTTAAACAAAGTAATGGAATTAAACTGAGACAAGAGAGTTTTGAATTAGATGTCTCCTGGTCAGAATAGTGAGGCACTGGAATAAGTTTTCCATCTTTGGAAATTTTTTAGAACAGGTTAGAGAAAAAAGCAATTTAGATACAATTCAACCTGTCTGGGAGAAAGGCTTAGTCTAGATCAAGTTTATTTGTCTACTGCATTTTGCTTTCCCACATTGCAGGGGAAGCAAATATGTAGACGTGGAAGGAGCTGGGAGGCACTGCCTTTCAGAGACAAGATGCTTCTGTTCGCTGTGGTTGCTATGTCTCTTGATGGCTGTCCAGCAAATACAACTCCCAGCTCTATACCAGCCCAGCAAATTACTATTTAAAAAATCTCATCTTGCTTCATATTTGGCTTGTTTGCCATGTATATGGACCATGGACTAGAGGGGACACTTTCAGGCCATATCTACATTGTCAAGTACCCTCTCTCCCTCTTTTACATTCACTTCTTCTGTAACTCCAGGGTCTTAATCCTGTTTAGATTCCCACTGCAAAACAAACAAAAGCTCTGTGAAGTTTGGTGCATCTGCATGGGTGAATCCTCTGACGTTCCAGCTGGCCGCAAGCCCTTGCCTGTACCCACTCCATACCATCAGCCTGCAGGACAGACCCCGACCACTGTGCTACAAAGGCACCACTGCCAGCGGTGACAAAGCTTTCTTTTTATTCCTGGAAAACCAGACACTCACCCACACCCTGGCAAGGAGATATGTTCCACACAAAGAAATGCAAATCTGAGCTGTGTGGGAGCAGCCAGCCCACATAGCCTGCAGCAGAGTGGACACAGCCAGTCTCACCAAGACCAGGACTTTCTCCTGGGTGTGGACCACAAGGACAGTGTGGACAAAACTATATGTTATTTATTTATTTCTATGAACCTAGAGCTTGAACAATGGTAATAGTGCCAATACCGTCCCACTCAAACACAGCATCTGCTCAGTGCCATATTCCTATGTGCAGATGGGTAGGATGGCACCAGCGGGACTATGCACACACGTGATCTTGCTTAAACACAGCAAACAAACGGAAACGTTTGTAATGGCATCATCATACAACTAGTTTATTTGTGTGGAATACCATTAATATATCTACTATATAATAACATTTTGGTAGTGCCGTGCAGTAAGGATGTTGAGGCCAAAACTATCTCTAATGGCAGTGAGCAGCCGGTACTAAAGCTAAACCACGAAAAGGTCTCTCTTGTTGAGCAATCCTGCCCTGGCACTGAGGAGAGGGAAGCGGGGGCGCTGGTGACTCATAGCTCTGTTTCAAGAAGAAAGGATATCTGGCCTAAGGATTGTTTGCAGAAAGGGCAGTGGGCCTGCTGTTAATGGCTCTGAGGAGGAGAGAGCCCTGTAGATTCCTTCCATGCGTGTCTACTGAGAAGAGACATCAAGGAACAGAGCCAAAGAGCATGATCTGAAAGAAATATGAAAAGCTAACTCTGCTCCCTTCCTCTCATGCAAAGCTGGAGGGGTGACCAGACATCCAATTATCTCTGTGCTTCCTGAACAGAAATAACATGACTGACTGATTTAAAAGGTCAGCACTCAGCAAAGTTGCCTTCTCCCTGGCTTTGTGTTTTGCTTTGTCATGCCCACCTGAGCTCAGCTTTTTCCATGTTTTTTTTTAATTAACTTCCCCCAAATTGAAATCTCTTCTACTTATACCACAGGTCTGCCAGAGCTTAAAAATTAAACCAAGAGGGATGAGCAGAGAATCTCTCACATGGAGATACGCAAGGTTGTCTCAGGTCCAGCAGCCGCATTGTTAAATTAATGCTCCTGTTGTTTCCATGGCACTGTCAGGTTACATCAGCCAGAGCAGCTGTTGTGCAAATCCAACTATGGTCCATCCAAGGTGCAAGCTTGTAGGTGCACTCCACATGGCATGATGTTATGCAGTGTGGATGCTTCCTGCATGGAGCAGATTCCCTGAATGGATCGATTCACTTGGGGTATCTCATACCTTCCTTCTGCTGAATGGAAGAACCAGCTCAGTTCTCATTTCCTTCTGGCCGCATCCTCTTTGTCAGGCCACAAGCTGCTCCTAGTCTGACCCAAACACCCCCTTTGCTCCTTCTTCTCAGGCTTACGCACTGGAAGGGAATCTGGAGCTGGAGCTGGTGAGAACTGCCTCCATGTGCAAAGTGGTGATCTGCTGCCGCGTGACCCCACTGCAGAAAGCCCAGGTGGTGGAGCTGGTGAAGAAGTACAAGAAGGCTGTGACCTTGGCAATCGGAGATGGCGCCAACGATGTCAGCATGATCAAAAGTGAGTGATGGCCAACAGCTGGCATGCTGCAGCAAATGGACTTGCTGCCGTATTAGCTATCCGAGGTGGCCTAGCAGCAGGAGCACGTATCTGAGTGCCTTCTGTACCACCCTCTTTGTGGCATCAAATGTCTGTGCCCCAAGTTTCAGCAGGTTTCTACAGAGCACTGTCACTACAGGCTACTCGTGTCTCCTGCATTCCAGGACACAGAAGAGGGCCCTTTGCTGTGCTCCTACCACCAGGATCGCAGGAAGCTAAGATGGCACTTATTGCCTGTTTCTCTGTTTCTACCTCAGAATAGACAAAAGCCCACTGGGGCTGTGACATGTCCATCTGTGTGTCTGCACGGCCACCATCGCAAGGGCAATACAAAGAACAGGCAAGTTTGTTTCAGACAGGGCCTGTCTGCAATGCAGAAAGAAAATCTTCATGCCTGTAAATAATCAGTATATTGTTACATTCATTTTTTTAACATTTCCACGTGGCAGGGCCATCTGTCAAACACGGGCTTCTAAGCCCCTTCATCCTTGAGCATCATTTGATGCTGCATTACTTCAGTGAATTTATGAAAAAAATCCCCTAACTAGGTATAATTAAATTAAGATTATTCAGAAGGGCCTATTGCTAATCTTCCTTGTGTTAATTTTCAAGAATTGATTAAATGGTGCCTTTTAATTAAGAAAGAAAAGGCTAAGTAGGGAGCTTCAAGAGAGATAAGTCAGGCAGTCAGTAAAGAAAGGATAAGAAAAGCAAGTTAAAGTGTACATGATAATTAGAAACTAACCCACCCCCCACGAGAGGGTTGGGACTTTGGGATTTTATCAGTTCACTGTTCCGTGGAAACCTCTGAGTCTAACCAACCTCCAGCCATCAAGATTGTTCTCATTAGTTAAAGCTGTATAATTAGCTGTCACATTAAACTTATGTCCATGTTTAATAAACCCAAGTTGCTATTAAAAAGGACGTGACTCTTCTATCTAATTATTTGATTGAATTATTAAAGCCCAGGAAATGTAGAAAGGCTACAGTCTGCCTTGTAGCACTGTGTCTGAGAAATCTATAAGGAATTTGAAGATTTTGCTTGTCTGGAGTGATGTTTTAAGGCTGCTAGAAGGACAGGCATGCATATAAATATAAGTCACGTCAATATAAATTAAAGTTATCAACAGCATAAATGAACAACAGTGTTTATGCTGTTGAAAACATTCATAAAGAAAACATGAATTGTCACTGAGGGTGTAATTTCATTCAAATAATAAAAGCTCAGTCCAGTTGCAAACGTATCACCACAGCCAAAATCATAATGCTGATGAAAGAATTAGCACTCCAATTTTTTTTTTTTTTTAAATAACTTTACATATGACTTTTTATGAAGGCTGGGAGGGAATTAACACAGTGTCCCAGTGCAGGGAACTCATTTAAAAAAAAGGGTAATCAAAAGTCTCACTGTAATGACACGATCAATAACCTTCTTGTTGCAGCTGCCCACATCGGGGTTGGTATCAGTGGCCAGGAGGGGATGCAGGCTGTCTTGTCCAGTGACTTCTCCTTTGCACAGTTCCGTTACCTGCAGCGCCTGCTCTTAGTGCATGGCCGGTGGTCCTACATCCGCATGTGCAAGTTCCTCAAATACTTCTTCTACAAGAATTTTGCCTTCACATTAGTGCATTTCTGGTATGGCTTCTTCTCTGGCTTCTCAGCACAGGTAGGTCCAGCTTCTGTTTTCTCATGGTCATGTCTAGCATTTTCAAGTAAAATGTCTGGAAACATTTTAAAAGCAAATAAACTAAGCCATTCCTCTCACCTCACTAAATGGCACACAGGTCTGTCTTCTTCAGCGGTACAAGTATAAAGCAGATATTGCTGCCTTCATTGTGCTGCTGGTAGAGGACAGATGTCTGAAGATATTTAGGTGCATTATGAAGCACATAGGTCCCTTGTGGGATTTTTGAAAGTGTTCAAACTGACTACAGCCATCAAAGAAGGATACAGATTACAGACAGGCCTGACCAGTTTGGCACAAATCTGTGTAAAACCTTTGCTTGCCCTGTTAGCACACTTAAAGCAATCAGCTTAACCCCAGGACGCCCGCGCACTCCAGCAGTTTGCAAGAGGAGCAAATCTCCTGCAGCGAAAAATTCGCTGTTAGTTCAAGACAAACCAATCTCCAACCCAGACCCTGGGAAGCGCAGATAGCGTGCACATGTCAGCAGCCTCACCGGTGCTGAGGGTGCACGGGTGCAGGCAGGGCGGTTGCCGTCCGCCCCTGCCCGCTGGCTGCCCGCCGCGGAGCGCTGCTCCCACCTGCCGGCGGCCGGGGAGCGGGGGGTGGTGCGTGTCCTGCTCTAGCTGCTGCCGGCAGTGGATGCTGAGCAAACAGGACAAGGATAACATAATCCTTCCCCCGTGTATTCCCACAGGTAACGAGCTGTTTAGGGCTGCTGAGCTTGAGTCACCTTATACTTTTGGTCTCAGTAGCATCTCAAACCAAGATGTTCCAGAATTTAATTGTGTATACTTTTGAAGAGATGGAAAAGGCAGCCTTTTGCTAACTTCATGCTCTGGTTGGTTTGCGGTTTTTTTTTTTCAGACTGTCTATGATGAGTGGTTCATTACGCTTTACAATTTGGTATATACCTCCCTCCCAGTGCTAGGAATGAGCCTCTTCGATCAGGTACTGTTCCTATCACCAGATTTTTTATAGGGGTTTTATCTCCAGGTGCTTTGAGCTGGTTCCATGAAGCAAAAGCAGCTGACTCTTTGGCTAGCTATTGTGGTTGCTCCTAAAACAGTTTCATGCCAGTGAGACCTGAGAGCACAAAGTAAGGATGCACCAGGGAGGAGACGGTGTATTATCCTGATTTGGCCTGTGGGTTTTAGTGCATGATGAGACTTTTGGGTTAGGCTGTTGACTACAGTAAAAGCTGCCATTGCAACATTTCCTTGAAGTAGTCCCATCTTACTAGCTGTGTTCCTGAAGCCTGACAAGTGACTTTTTAATGACCACACAGAACAACAAATGAACTAGAACTCTGAAGCCAGGTTTTCCAGGTTTGGCCTTTCTAGTGGAAGTCTTCCTCCAGTAATTTCACACACACGTTTTTGTCTCATGTGCTATTACTGTTCAACAAGACATAGGAGCAATAAAGCTGCTCCTATGTGCCTTTTACAAGTTAAATAAGTAGAAACTTGCTACTGCACAATGATTCACAGTATTTAGCTCTGGACACTTAAGGGATCCAAGTCAGACAGCCTTGCCTGTGTGTGGACCTAGTGGAGGTATTTTCTATCCCTTAGCTTCCAGGCAACTCTCAGGAGAGCAGACCATGCAGTCTGCTTAAGATGAGATGTACTTTCATGTTATTTTGCAGCACTTGACAGCTTTCTCAGCACAAGAAAGGTTAAATTCAACATGGAAAATGTGTCTAGGAGCCCTTGGGATGTGGCACGCTTGTCAGCACAACTGAGTGAATTGTGTGCTAAGCCTTTTCTCATGGATATGCATGTCACAGGGACATGGCAACCCTAAGTGGTCTTGTGTGGTCAGCTGGGTAGGTGCCAGCAAACCCGACCATCTCTTGTCTATTTTCAGGATGTGGATGATCGTTGGAGCATGCTGTTTCCTCAGCTTTATGTGCCTGGCCAGCAAAACCTCTATTTTAACAAAACGGTGTTTGTCAAGTGCATGTTGCAAGGGATCTACAGTTCCCTCATTCTCTTCTTCATCCCCTATGGGGCCATGTACAATACAATAAGAAGTGACGGGAAGGCCATTGCTGACTACCAGTCCTTTGCACTGATGGCCCAGACCTGCTTACTGATTGTGGTGTCTGTACAGGTAAGGCATCCCAGGTAATGTTTTAAGGAATTAGTTGTAGTTTTATGAAGGCAGCATCTGGAGGGCCATTTGGGATCTTGTATTTGCTGCTGTATCTTGCATTCTTGCAAAGAAAAAGGTCTCTTGACACCAGATTAGTCTCCTCAGTTCAACACAACAACGGATTTGCATGTTAGGAAAAATCAGAGTGGCAGGAAAGCAGAGTTTTTGCCTTGTGAAGTTTACAGTCACAGCAAACAAAACAGTTAAGGCTGGGAGTAGAGAAGGACTCATTCCAGTTTTATGGGATGGGTTTGAAGCACGGGACTACCTGTCTGCTATCAGGCAGTTATTTATAGGATCCCCACCATGAGGCTGTCTCCGTAGCCTGGCCCAATCAATGATGCAGATGGTAGACCTGCACTTGCTGGAAGAAATTGCTGACTTGGGTGGTGCAAAATTCAAATGATACTAGCAGGAAGAGAGAAATTTCTTAAAAGAAAAGCCAATCAATCATACCTCCCTAGGTAATGGTTTCTGCTGTCTGAGGTCCTGTAGGCTCCTTCTCCTAACTTTCAATGCTAGATCATAGCTTGGGGGTGGGGACATAAGCATGGCTCATTTGATCTTAATATCCTGTCTCCAGTACTGGCCACTGGTGAATGTTTGAGAAGAGTGCAACAACAGTGCAGATGTAGTAATGCTTGCCCTGAGCGGTCTCCCAGCATCCTATGATCTGTGGCTTGATACTTCTTGAGACTTGAATGAATAACAGCCTTGGGAGCAGGGGTACAAAGAAGAGGACAAGATCTCTAGCTGCGTTCAGCACAGATCTGTTAAATAATAAAGGCACTGACAATAGCTGTATTGCTCCATTCTTTCAGATTGGGTTGGACACCTCTTACTGGACAGTTGTGAACCAGTTCTTCATCTGGGGAAGCCTTTCTGTTTACTTTGCTATCACCTTCACCATGTATAGTGATGGCATGTACCTGATCTTCACAGCCTCCTTCCCATTTGTTGGTAAGCCCTGGGACAAATCTGGATTGCACTCAAAATGGGCATACTGCAGGGCTTAAATCTGTTGAGTATTTCTAGTACATGTTATTGCCTTTCTAGAAGCAGTAACAGAATATATTGATGGCCTTTTCTACAAAAAATGCCAGGGTATTTCTGAGGACTGCTGGGAATGCTTATTTTGAATCCCATCCATCCAGGTGAATGTGTGTCACATTCACTTCCTTGCATAAGAATGCACATTCACATGCAGCCACAGGAATGATCCTTTAAATAAACCTACTGAGCTAGCTGGAATGCTTTCTGTGGCTCTTTCATACTCTGTGTCCAGGTGTCCAATTATTACAGGTGTCTAGGAGCATTTTGTTTGCAGAAGGATGAATGTTCATTTGTAAATAAGTTAACATGTTGGTATAGGAAAGCATAGACGTACAACATCCAGTTAGACATGAGAAAAATGCCATGTGATTATGGTGAGCCCTCAGCCAGGTTAAAAGGCAAATTCCCAACAAAAAATTCCAGTGACCACCAGGTCTTTGGGGTTACTCTACATAACAGATTTCTGAACACATGCAAAGGGTGAAGAATAACATCAAAATGAGTCTGTCTCCTGAGACTTCGACCAGAAGGAAAATGAAAACTTAGCCAAGTAATTAAAATGTTTTTAATAGCTCTGTGCATCCACAGCCAATATTGATACAGCATTGTTATGAGATTCTAGTTTTGAAATCCCAGTGCTTTTTGTTTCAAGTGTCAGGTTGATGTATTAATCAATACCTTTATCCAAGACTTGTTCTGCCCATCTTCACTGCAATAACACGATGCTTGGCCATTTTAGAAATATCTGAGATGCAGGTCAGTTGTTGCAATGTATTTTCCAAGCAGATGGTCACATCCACTTTAAGATGGCTTTTAGTATCAAAAGTGCTGAGAGAAGACTGAGTGTCTGTTCAGTTTCCAAAGACAGGTGGTAACTCACTTGCCAGGGATATCTCTGTCTGATGCTCTGTTGATACTGCGTAGGACAAATTAGCCATAATGCTGAGTGCTGCTTAATAAGGTCTCAGTCTGAAACCATTTTTAAGGAAAGTGTTTCTAGTCTGGACTCAGACAACTTGTTTACTTTAATTTCAGTGGAGTTGTATTACAGCAGAATTTGGCCAACTGAAAAGAAAACATTCAGCAACTTTACTGCCAACAACAGCATCATTAAGCCCTGTAATGAGGGTTTTGCAGACTGTTTGGTCTGTCTTACATTCCCTCAGTTTTGGAGGAGCCAGAAGTGAGCACTTGGGTTTCAAAGAAGGTGGCAGTGTCACACCAGCACACAGCAGTTGCTCTGCCAATACACCCATTAGGCCATGTTGTCTGTGCAGACACCCAGAGCAATGCACTCTCCTCTCATAAAGTGCTGTGATCCTATTGTCTACTGAGCAGTCAGAGTCAGTACTCCATATGCTTCAGGAAAAGGTGCTGTAAAGTAAGAAAATAGTGTTCCTCCTTTTGTACTAGAGTCCTGGCAAACAGTGAGAGAGCTGGACAATGCTGAAGAAGGTCTCTTGAGCATTTATATCAATCCTGTGCAGTGATTTGACTCTTTGTAAGGAGATGTCATTCACTATGACATCCCTGTCTCCTTGAGTTGTTGCTGCAGTTGAGTCTGGACATTGCATTTTTCTTTGCTCATCTCAGACAGTGATATTCATGTCGCTGTCTTCTCTACAGCAAGTTGATTTCACTGTTGGAGATGGTGTCTACTTTAGATTTTGGCCACCAAGTGCTTTGGAATCACAGAGGGTAAAAGGTTCAAGTGAATGATGGTAAGAGTGCTGCTGTTATGGTTGTAATCATGCTTTTGTTTTTCAGGTACAGCTCGAAACACCCTCAGCCAACCAAACGTGTGGCTAGCAATGTTCCTCAGCATCACACTCTGTGTGCTGCCTGTGGTTGGCTTTCGATTCCTGAAGGCTCAGTTAAAGCCAACTCCCACCGATAAGGTAAGGAGATACCTTGTTAAACCAGAAATCCTGCTTACTACCACCTAAGCTTTCCATGGAGCCATATTGCAGCAGCCTCAGAGTGTATGTCCCTGTAGGTGAGAGTGCTGCTCTCTGTATGTCTCCTAGTCCCTTGAGAAGGAGGAATGAATTTGGGTTTTGGCACAGTTCAAACCATCTGCAGCTGGGACCAAGGCTGAGATTATTTAGATGTGGATTAGATTGCATGGAGTGAGGAAGCTGCACTATTTTTAGGTGCAGGGTTTAAGTGCTGTGGCTCAGTGGCAAAGGAGTGGCGTGTTTCAGTCCTCCTGCCTTGCTGCCATACAGCTTTTAGCCTGGCAGACCACAGTCCTTCACCCTCCACCCAGGCGTATGTGTTTGCTGGGGACTTTTTGACTTCAGAATTTACTTCATTTGTAGCCAACGGTTATAAGCCCTGTCTGAAACCAGCTGCCCTCCCTGAAACCAGAACATGAGACTATTAGGGCAAGGAGAGGTCAGGAGACATGTTGTGGGCAAAGAGCGGACAGCTCACTGCAGCCAATGGACCCCTCCAGAAGATCAGCATAAACACAGCTCCACGGGCTGGCTTTCGTACAAGAGCATCTGCTAAATGCTGCTGCCACCTGGTGCTTCCTTCCTCTTCCTGCACTGAGCTGCGGACACGAGTGTCTGCGCAGCATGCTCCTCAGTGCTCCTCAGTGGCTGCCCTGGTCATCCTTAGGATGTCTGTGAAGCTCCCTAGTATTCCAGGACTGTTGGAGAATGAGTGAAGAGGAATTCTCAGTCCTTGCAGAGGGAGTAGGTGGGTGCTAGAGAAGACTCCTAGGTAGGGAGGTCCTCAGAATACAGTTAGAGGCAGTTCAGATGTGTAAAAATGGGCTGAGTTGACCCTTCAGTTGAGTAAAAGTCCAACACAGCTGTGGCCCACATCCCAGCCCCAGTGCTTGGGCTGAGCATGTCTCTCTAGTGCAAAATTCCTTTACTTTCCTACCTCCTCTGGGAAATGAATTGTCATGAGAGGAATGTTTGGGTTTCTTGCTGCACCGAGATCCCCAGCTGGAAGCATAAAAGGAACTTAAATACAAGCCTGAAGCTTAGAGAGGCCTTACCTACAGCTGCCACTGTCCAAGCAGGAGGGACAGGGGTCCAGTGGCTGGGGATTCTGCCAAGCCACCAGCACTTAGTACTGGCTTCCTTCCCTTTTGGAAAAGATGCTTGTCCACAGATGATCTTGGTGGCCACGTGGGAGCAGAGAGCCCACTACCTGCAAATAAAGTGCATTAGCTCTTTCTCTTCTGCCAAGGAATATGAGAATCTATGGATCACTGTTCTCATCATAAAAAGCTTTTACATATCAGAGATCCCCTTTAGTAGTCTGTTTCCTAGATTAAGTATGAGCCAATTTTTAAATGTTTCCTCATTTTCTGGATTTTTTTACTATTGAGGTAACTATCAGATTTTGGGTTATTTGACTGAGGTGCCCAAAAGAGCTGCAGTACTACCCAACCAAGGCATCAGAGCTGCAGTAATACCCAACCAAGGCTGTGCAGAACAATACACTGAAATCATCCCCTCCCAAGTCTTACAGATGACACTTCCATTAACACCTTCTAGAGTAAGATTTGCTTTTCCTTTTACCAGACTGCCATCCTGTGCTGCCAGTTTAGTTCCTGCTCTGCAACCCCTCCTGCCACCCCCGTTTTGTCAATCATTTTTTATTCTGTTTCCCTCTTTGTTTCCCTGCTACTGTTTCCTGTTCTTTGCTCCTCATTTACTGTGCTTGTGAATAATGATGCACTTCCCACTTTTTCCATCTTATTTTCTGATTTCAGGTCCTGCTCAAGATCAAAGAAGCCAAAAAGAGGCCACCTCCACCCTCACCCAAGAGACGCCTGCGTCGGACCAGCACCCGCCGCTCCGGCTATGCCTTTTCCCATCAGCATGGCTTTGGAGCACTCATTATGTCTGGGAGAAACATGCGGCCAAAATCACCTTTTGCCACAACGGGAACGTTTTCACCAAATAGTGACAAATATAAACACAAAGGACTATAAAAAAAAAAAAAAAAAAAAAGACAAAAACCCCAACAAAGCAAACCAAAGTAAAGGGCTGTCAGGAGAGGAGGCTGTGCTCCCTGCGGAGCACCAAGCTGGTGGCTGCCTAGAAATCTGCCCTCTGGGCTAGCAAATCAAGGACTTGGGCCTTTCACCCACGTGCACTCTCTGACTTGAGCTTCTCTAGTTGCAAAGATGTGTGCTGCTGCCAGGCAAGGTGGGCAGGGTGAATTAGAGCTGTTGTATGCTATCCCAGAGGGCCTCCCTCAAAAACAGAGAACATGCAAGAGGCATCTCCGCTCCCTGAGATCATTCATAATGTTGTGGGTTGTTTTTTTCTCCCTTTAAGTACATACCTCAGAGCAAAGAGAAGTCCAAACTGAGAAAAAGACTGAATTGGCGATGTCTTTCTCATTCACGTGCCTTTGTTTCTGTCATGAATCCACTCTGGGCCATCTTACTGGGGTGACAGCATTGGCCCCAGTTACGCCTTAGGTCCAGCCACACAACCCTCAAATCCCTAATCTTTGTAATATGTGTAATTTTGTAGCCTTTTGACTGTACACAGGCACTTTGGAAGGCATGAGTTGGAAATAACTTCCTTCCAAACTAACGGTTAATCCAGTTTCTCAAGAGATGGCCAGTTCCCAAACACCACCCTCTTCCCACATCTGCAGGCTGTTGGGAAGTGCTGCAAGCTCAGAGTTGGTCAAGGGACAAGGACTTGACATTCATCAGCCTGCCCTGTTTTATCTGCATTGCAAATCTGCTCTTGTAAAAGATCATTGTCCTCAGAGCCCTCTCAGGTTTTGTTCCTGGGCACCAGCCATTTCATTTAGACTTAAAATAAAAGGGCAGAAGCAGCTCATGCTCCCATATGGATCAAGCCATAAAACCTGGCCCTGAGAAGCCCGTGTCATGGTTAGGGCTCATCTGAGCTGCCAGCACCAGGTGTCTCCCACCATAAGAGACTGAGGCACACGCACATCTGACTCGATGGAGATCACACAAGTGCTATCAGAGGCAGAGCTATTTCTTGGCTAGCGTGGGGTGTCCTGCCCTTTGCACTGAGCTTGCTTGTGTCAAGGATGAAGTGTGACCTGGTGGCTCCCTCACCCTCCTCGATGAGCGGTGTGGTCAAGTTTCAGAGCAGCTTAGCGAGGGCTCGGGGGCCTCTGCAGAGTTCCTCTGTGCTGGGCTAATATTTTCTTTGGGAACAGTTCATCTGTCAATCACGGGTTGCAGAGAGCTGAAAATCCTATCAATGTGGCTGCTAGCAGAGGGACTTCAGATGCACAGACACAGCCAAAGATGTGGTGATCCTGAGGGACTGCGATTTGCTCACTGTTTTGTTACACCAGCTCCACAATCAGCGGGGTTACTGGGTGCAAGGCCAGCATGGCAGCCCGAGAGTCTGTCCTGCCAACGCTGCTGAGCTGTCTAAATGGAGCTTTTTTGTGCAAAGGATTAAGCAGCGTTGGCTGTTACAATTTTTTCGTCTCCTTTATACAAATTTAGACTCCTTCCTTATTTAGAATTAGATTTTTTTGCACAGTAACTATCTGGTATTTATTGGGAACTCTTTGCCTTGAGTCTCTGAGGTATCAGTGGAGGCAACGTATGATGGCAACAGGCTTGGCACGTCCCCATTTCATCCGGTCTGTGTATAACACGTTTCTGCCTGTGGTCCCAGTTTCAGCAGTTACTACGTAAGATTGTTTAAGCTCTAATAGAAGGTTTCATCTCCCTGCGTTTATCTCAGCACAGAAAAAAAACCCTCCAGTCTGTTGCACCTGCTGCTTTGGGAGGCTCATTGCAAACTGTGGTATTAAATTTCAGCGTAGCTAGGGCAAAACTAGAGCTGGGACTGGATCCAGACTTCAGCAGCCAGGAGCTGCTTGCTAGGAAAGGACCAAATTCCAACCCGGTGATCTCCCCTGCAAGCAGATACCTAAGTGAGAGCCTGCACCCTGACTGATGAAAGCGCTGTGGATAGTTAGAGCTTACCACAGCCCTCTGATTTACCATTCGCTTTGCAGAGACAGTCATGGCTTTCTGAGCAGGATTATGTCTTTCACAGTCAGCCTCCCTGAGGCTAGAGGAAAAAGGAGAATTTATGCAGGTAAGCAGACATCCCCACGATACCCAGACTGGTCTGTGGGCCAAGAGTTCTATCAAAGCTGTTCCTAGCATGTAATTCAGCAGAATATAATGCCGAGCAGCAGAGGCAGACCTTTTGCTGACAGAGCAAGGCAACTCTGAGACTGCCTCATTCTTTTCATATGGTTTACGTGCAAAGCACTCACCTTCTGGCGAAAGGGAACTTGCAAATGCTGCATAGGACGTGTAGGGGATAATAGATTTGCTGGTGAACTCGAACCAGATACAAATATTTCAAAAAAAAATTTGACAAGATCAGCATTTGAAACATATCAGCTGGCAGTGATGTCTGTCCTACATCACTCCTGATTTTGTAAAATATTTTTTTTTAAATAAAAAGAGAATATTGGGATGACCAATTCCTTGCCAGTCTGCTAATTGATCAAAGGTGTTTATAACCAGATGCGTTACATTGTTCCTGGACTTCCTAAAGCAGGAGGGGAGGATCTGCGTGAGGACGGATCTGAGACGATCGCGCTTTTCCTACCATATCCGTCACTTGGGAAACAATCCAGTTTCCCAAACTTTGCATCCCACCAGGGATGTTTTTAAGAGGAAACTTAGAGGAAACGGTAGACATCCTCAGACAGAGGATCGGACTCGCTAGGGGCGGGCAGCGCCGAGATCCCGCCCCGCCGTCCGACTGTAAACAGCGGAGCGGTGCGGGCGGACGGTAAGGGGCGGCGGGCGGCGGGCGGCGGGCGGCGGGCGGCGGGCGGCGGGCGGCGGGCGGCGGGCGGCGGGCGGCGGGCGGCGGGCGGCGGGCGGCGGGCGGCGGGCGGCGGCGACCGCCGCCGCCCGCCGCCACCGCCCACCGCCGCCGCCTCCTACGGGATGGGGTGGGGTGGGGGGCTCGATTTCATTACGTGTCCGGAGCCTAGAACCCTGCGGGGGGGGTTCGGTATTTCTCGTGTGCGCCGTGCTCGGCTCGTGTGTGTGTGTGTGTGTGTGTGTCAGACTTCGTGTCATCGGTAATGCAATGTCTGGAGATGATGATTTCGTCTTTTATGAAGCTCTTGTATTTGATAGATGTGTCAAAAATTAATCCCCAAAATGTGGTTTGGGTTTGGGTTTTTTGTTTTTTGTTTTTTTTTTTTTCACCCTCTTTTTCTCATTATTCCATAATATAGGGGCTCATGGTTTGAACACTGTTCTGCTGTAGCACCCAAATAACTTGCCAGCCTAACGGGCAGCAGTTTCGGGATCGAGAATGAAAATGTTTTGATGATAACCAGTGATGATACAGTTACTTTTCCTACACTGTAGCAGAGGAGGACTTAGACTCTCCCTGAACCCAACAGGGCTACACAGAGCAACCTCTGCCGCTAATAGTGTGGAGCATCAGCTGTTTTGGGGCAGAGGCACCTGCAGGGTGTTTTACATGGCCAACCGCAACACCTGCATTCCTGCTCTTGCTTTATCTGTGTGCATCCACACAACTCTTCCACTGACCTGTAGCCTGGAAGTCATCACTCATGGGCAGCTCTTACGGAATGGGAGGGCAAAGGAGCACTGCATGCTTGCTCCAGGTTCTCCAACTGGAGTGATCCTCAGCAAGGTCTGTTGTAAAAAAGGAGCTGTCTGAATAACGACCTGTGCTAATTACCAGCCAGGAACAAAAACAGGAGCATAAGGGAAGTCTTGGATACCTGTGGGCAGAGGTGCTGAGTCCTATAACCCCATCAGACCACTGATAAAACTTCATCCTAAAAGCTGGGGAGCTTTCTGTTCTGATGGTTGATTTCTTTCTCCCCCTCTAATTTTCGGCCCAAATGCGTTCACAGTGCATTTATTCTCTTGTTGTCGTGCCAGCGCTATCCTCTTGCTTCAGCAGTTTTGTTTGTCTCCTGTGATATATTTAGAGAGCAATTCTATCCGCTCTCTGCCTACATTTGGCTAGGGTAAACAAGCCAGGCTCTTAAGTTTCTTCTTGTTTGATAGGTTTTCTGTTTCCCCCAGGCCCTTTCTGCACCTGTTAATTTGAGTTTATAATTTTTAAATGTGGGCGTCCAGATTTTTTTTTTTTTTTTTTTTTGTATGATGCTCTTGTCATCAGTGCCTGTACAATAGCACTGGTATTACACTGCCTTGTCTAGACTGCATTTGCTTTTCTTATGACCTCATCATCTCTGTGATCCCTAATGCAGTTTTAGTGGTTGTTTTTCCTAATTTTACTGTGAATATGCACAATTGGTAGCTAAATTGTGTTAGCTAAATAAATACCTCTTGTCTATCACTGTCTCACGCCAGATAAAGTGATGAGGATCTGAAGTCATCGTAGCATAAGTCTGTGCACGTTGATGCTTTAAGGTGGTGCCTTGTCCTCAGGGGCAAGCTTTTCCCATGAGGGCTGGCAAGGGCTCTTTACTACATCCACTTAACGTGTTGGCCAATGTAAATATGCTGGACTGAGGGAGCTGTCATTCCTCCTAGCAAAGGTGAGTTCCCAGCCTCAGCTCCCTGTCCAGGAGCCACCTCTAGCCCTCTTCCAGTGACAGGGGACTGGGTTGCTGCAGGGGTGGACATGATGCAGGGCTTGGAAGAAGGGCACGGAGCCCTGCAGCCTGGGCTCGGCCCTCAAGTGCTTCTGGCCATAGCTGCAGCTCAGCCACTCTTCGGCTTTTCCAAAGCTAGTCTTCTGCTGCCCTACTTTTTATAATTTGCTCAGAAGTAGACAGTGTTTTTCTCTGCCTGGCACTACGAAGGAGCAACCTCTCTCCTGTCGCTCCCAGCTTGAGGAGAAGTGGTTTTTCATACACCCACCCACCCCCTTTCTCCTGCCTGCCTCTGCTGCTGGGTGGAGCTGGCTGTACTGAGCTGCCAGCTCCCTGCCTTTCCCCACAATGCTGAGCTCTCTGCCAGACTTTTCAGCTATAAATGGATCTGGCCTTTTCCAACCCCCCTCCTGACACCAGGAGATGTTGCGGGAAATCGGAGCAGGGCCAGGCTTCCTCTGAATTAGGAAAACATATGATCCAACCACTGGCTTTTCATAGGTTTTCTGGAAGCATCATGCCTGGCTTTGCAGGGAGCAGCCTGTGCCCCGGTGAGGGCTGTGCTGCTGCATTGCTTGTTTGCACTGCGAGAGTGGTTATTCCCAGACCTGAATGCAAAACTCAGGCAGAGCTACAGGTGCTATCTCCGTGCATCACCCCACAAACAAAGCGCCCTCTGATCTGAGTTGTTGTGTCTCAAGGGAAGGCCCATGTTTTTGTTACTGACTGCATCCTGCTTCCACATCCGTATTAGGCATTTAATAAAAGAAGCCTGGCTTTTGAACATAATGAACAACCCCGTTTCCCTCCCTTAACTTTGGTATTTATGGGAGAGATCCTGGGATCTTTTAAGCTTTATTGCGTTCCCCTCCCCTGAGAGGCACGGAGGATCAGCATCTTCTTGTTCAGCAGCGAACTGGGGCCTGAGGTATGCAGACCAAGGTGACTCAGGGAGTCAGTAGCTGCCCTGAATTTTAAACTGAAGTCTTTTGTGTAATCTGAAGTAGAGTGCTACCCTCCATCAGCCCTGCAGGCATCCAGGCCATTCATTCCATGTAGAGTACAGGTCTGTATTTAGAAAACTAATTTGTACTCTCATGTTGAGAAACTGTAGTCTGAAAGTCTCCTAGTTCATGTGCTTCATAGAAGCTGCTGGGCCAGGTTCCAGTCTGGTGACCTTTTGCTGGCGGCTGTGGGTTTGCATCCTTTGGGCTTAGATAGCAACACCTAGAGCAGCTGCTTCAGAGGCTTCCTTACCTCCTGGCAAACCTTTGGGCTGTGGATAAGGGAACATACAATATTGAAAAGGTGCAAGCCTGGTTTGTGCTTGTCTGATATTCTGCCAGCAGTTCTGCTTCTGGTTCAGTTTTTGCTGTGGCAGCAGATGCTGTCTGACTCTTCTTCCTGTGCAGCACGCTTGGTATCCTGAGCTTTCTCTACCCAGTGGCCTGGTTGTGTTGCCTGTTGGATGGGTTGGTGGAGCTTCTGACTGGGCAGTGTGCCATGGGCAATGTGCAGGAATAGATTTGTTCTCTTTTTCTGTGAGCTAGAGAAAGTAATATCCCAGACCAGGATATTACATAGGGATTATTGTTCACTGAAACCTCCTTTCTGTCTTTCTGCTGGGATTGCAGGCAATATTTTGTGTGAAACAGATGAGGGATAGATGAAGTGCCTCCTTCACCCTTCTCCACGCCATCAAGCTGCTGCGTGGCAAGGGTACCTCTGAGCTCTGGGAATAAATGAAACAAAGATACTGTGTGCAGTTGTAGCTACCTGATGCTCTTTCCTGTGGTAAGCTCTGCGGAACCTGGACCAGGCATCAGATCCTGCTGGTTTGCCAGCTCAACTTGGGAGTCCTTCAGGGTAAACTTGGCAGGAAGGAGTTCTGCCTGGCATATCCCTCCCAGGTATTCAGGGAGGCTGGTTACCCCAATTCTGCTTGGCCTTACGCAATCTGCCTTCTGCTGTAATTCCCAGTTCTTCACCAAAACCCTGCACGCATAGCAGTGTGTTTTCTGAGGTTTGCTGGGTATAGGTCTCTGTTCCTCTGATTCTGTAATGTGAAGCCTCGTTGGGGTTTTGCTTGTGATGTCTGCTGCTCATGTGAAGTCCACAGTTTCTCCCCTTCCTCTTTCTTGTGTGTGCTTCCCTGGACTGGGAATATTGGTTTCCACAATTCACATCTGTTGTGCCTAGTATTTGTTGAGAATCTTTGTAGTCCTTCAGCCTTGGCCTGGACTCTGCACTTCCAACTGAGTCCTCAGTGGAGCTGTGGATGGGAGCGTGTGTCCATCAGCCAGCACGGACAGGTTCTTCTAGGGATCCTTGGCAGAATGATGATGGCACGAAATCATAGTTACAATTAAAGCTTTATTTTGTTAACGGGTTCCTGGTGCCCAGGAACCTTGAGGCTGGTAGGGAGAGGAAGAAGAAAACTGTTTCATTCGTCTGCTTGGAGCACAGCACCTTCAGGACCTGATAATGAGGGGAAAGGAATGAATACGTGACCCGCTCGGTCACAGAGAATGGCTGCTCACCTGATAACATGGCGTTAGCTGTGCTAACCACATTGCCAGGGGTCAGGAGAAGAGGGGACCGGTCACACCGTGTCCTCCTCAGGACTGCTTTTGTCTGAACAGTCTCCCCATGTGCAGCTTTTGGGCTGCTGTTACAAATGTTCTGCTGACAGGACTATCTGTCTGGCACAACCTGCATAGGCTGCTGTTGGAGGACGTGGCCTTAGGATGCTTTCAGCCGCTCTGCTAGTTCAATTGCTTTGCAGAAAACTATGCACTACAGTGGTAGTGTCTCTTGGGTGACTCGTTCATGTTCTTCACGAGGAGAACTTCTTGTTGGCTGGTTTCACAATGGCTGGTTCAAGCTGTGCCAGGATCCTCCACGAGCGCCCAGGCAAGACACTGGTTCAGATGGTCATGTGTGAGTGCAAATTTGATATGCTGCTAATCTCATTCCAGTGCTGGGGTGTGGAGTGTGGTTGTCCTACTGCTGCAATGGTTGTGCTGCCATATACACAGCGTTGAGACTGTGCCTGGCAAAGCCTGTGGAGTATCTGGTCAGATGTCTACTTGCGCATGGCCCTGTGTCAGCACAAGTTCAGGTGCAGACCACGAGCATTAGAGCTCCACAGCTCCTTGAATCAGGCCACAGTGGGTCATCTCACTGAGATCGAGCATCCTTGGTCACTTGTGCTTCGAGCACTCCTTGCCAAACAGAATCCCAGAATCCCAGAACAGCAGCAGTTGGAAAGGAGCTCTGGAGACCATCTAGTCCAGCCCCCTGCTAAAGCAGCATCACCCAGAGCAGGTTGCACAGGATCGCGTCCAGGCGGGTTTTGAATCTCTCCAGAGAAGGAGACTCCACAGCCTCTCTGGGCAGCCTGTCCCAGTGCTCTGTCACCCTCAGAGTGGTGAAGTTCTTCCTCACGTTCAGATGGAACTTCCTGTGTTCCAGTTTGTGCCCGTTGCCCCTTGTCCTGTCACTGGGCACCACAGAGAAGAGTCTGGCCCCATCCTCTTGACACCCACCCTTTAGGTATCTATAAGTGCTGATGAGATCCCCTCTCAGTCTTCTCTTCTCCAGACTAAACAGCCCCAGCTCTCTCAGTCTGCCCTCATATGAGAGAAGCTCCAGTGCCCTAATCAAGGGATTGCAATGCATCAAAGCTCTGCTACCTGCAGTGCCTGGGTCCAGCCGGGATATCTATGGAACACATCCTGTGCAACAAATCTAGCTATAGTTTGGAAGGTGGAGTGAAGACTAATTTTCTGATGATTCTAAGTTAGTCAGGGTAGTTGGTTTGAAAACTGCATGAAGAATTACAGGAGTATGTTGCAAAACTATTAGCATGATAAAACAGCAAATGGGATTCCATGCTGATAAATGCCACAACTTTATGCATGTAATGGTGATTTGTGAACAGTTTCTCACTGCCCACAAGAAGCAGCCCTTTGGAGTCACTGTGGATTGTTATCTGAGCTCATCAGCAAAATGTTCAGCTGTAGCCAAAAAGGCAGACCTCACACTGGAAATCAGAATAAATAAAAAAATGCTGGTATGTATTCTTTTATACTTAGGTATACAGTCACATTGTGACAGCATCTTGCGTAGACCTAGATGTGATACAGAAAAGGGGAATGAGGATGGTTACAGGACTAGAATAGCTTCTGTAGGAAGAGAGATTAAACCAGGAAAAGTAGAAGATAGTGGGAGAGAGTAAAGGCCTATAAAATAGTGTACAGTGGGGAGAAGTTCAATCAGGAATGACCTTACTCAACTTTGCCATTTCTCATAGCACAGAAGCAGCACATCCAGCAAAATTATTTATTAGGCAGGAGGTTAAGGAAGTCCTTTTTCAACACAGTTGATTTGCAGAACATGTTGCTACGAGATGGCATGAAGGCTGAAAATATACACAGATTCCAAAAGGAACCAGACACCTCAATGGCAGATGTGTTTCAGTGGCTGTTAAACATGGTGCTCAGTGTGCAGCCTCCAGCTCTAGAAGTTCCTTGACTGCTGATTGTTGCAGGGTGGCAGAGTATGCCTTAGGACAGATCACTCTGTACTCTATGCTATGTATATGCCAGTGCCAAAATGTCAAACATAGGGCACTAGACCAGTAGAGTTGTTGGTGTGACTCAATACTGTGGTTCTTGTTACCAGAACACGCTGAAACAGTGGGGTGAAAATGAACAGAATTGGTTTTGAGCACTTCTGTTCTAATGGCTCTCCTGTGGAAGTTATGCACAGATTTTCTTATGTCTTTTATTAGCAAATCTGAAAGCACCTGCAGGAGAAAGGTGCAGGCATAGCCCACCAGCTCAGTGTGCCAGACACTGTGGTGGCTGCAGACTATGCCAGCACAGCAACTTCTGCCCAGCCTGCCACGTGAGATGCCTGGCGTGAGCTGTCCGGTCCTATCTTTGCTCCCCCTTGCCTTCTGATTAGGATCTGGTTTATGTCCTGATGAAATAAAATCTGGATTCTTAGAGCCTCTTCATATAACTGTGGGTGTTCTTGTTATCCATCCAAATGTCTCGTCCTACGGCCAGGGGAAGAGCAGGCTATTGCGAATTCTATTGTGAATTCCACTATCCTTTCCAAGTCCTATGTTGCAATTTCCTTCACAGTCTAAGTAGCAAAATGTCTCCAGTCTCTCTCCTCCCTGAGAACTGGGAAAGGCTGGAACTGCACTGCCTTGAAAAGTCTGTTTGCTGATGTGCCTTAGATGCTCATTTCAGCAGCAACAGCAGAGCCACTGTTACTTGCCGCTCACCTCATTGAAAACTTACCAGACCAATGGGTTTTTTTGTGAAAGCTGGCTGAGGCTGTAGCAAAAGCAACCAGACAGTAATGGGCATATGATTTTTGTCTGCCATTCAGCTTGCTGAAGGAGGATTCTTAACAGCTTAAGCCTGAGCCTGGTATCACAGTGAGATTTTGGCATCACTGGACTCAGAATCCAGTCATAATGTTATTTCTGCCTTGTTCCATGAGCCCAAATCCATACACTCACGAGCTCTAATGTTTGTGCCTCTTTCAGTTGGATGGATAAAGAGTTTAAAGCCCCTGATGTGCGGCCCAGTTCCCTGCTCCCTACAGAGAAAAAAAAAGTTTCCTGGCAGCCTCAAGCTGTTTTTAAATGAGACAAATGTCCGGGGTGCCTGTCTGCCAGAGCCTCCAGCCTGTACACCGAGTCCCTTTTTAGCACGCTTCTCCGTGCGGCTATATCTGGCTCCAGTTCCTTGCTCTGGGAACGTGACCTCATCGTTGTTTTGGTATTTCCAGTGATTCAGCCCAGTCCGGGGCAGGGAGGAGTCATTCCTGGTGCAGGCTGACAGGGTGTTTGTGCGTTGCTGGAATTCCAGAGCTGTGCAGCCCCAGCCCTTCCGCTGCCCTGACAGCTCGGCTGAGGCTGGGCTGGTGCATCACATTGCTGCCTGGCATATGGCCTGGATGCGGCTGGTGGAGAGACCAGGGCTCCTGCTTTTGGGGGTAATGGGGATCCCTGTCTTTGCAGCATACCTGCTGTGGTGAGGGTGAAGAAAGTTGCGTGCAGTGGCTTGTATGCCTGGGAAAGCCACAAAGAGTCTCTGCTTTACGGGTGGAAAAAGTGTCTTGCAGAATGCTCATTGCTGTTTACAGACTGCCAGCATCCCATAATGAAGTTAACTTTACAACATCTGCAGCAACTTGGTAAGTGTTACGATCCTTATTTCACAGGGGGGGAACTGAGGCATCAAACAGGGAGGTGGACTGCTTGAGGTGTTACGCAGCTGAGCTGGAAAAGTAAAATCCCGTGAAGTGATGCTGACTGGGAATGCCCTCCCCTGCAATGGCTGGATTCCTCCAGTGAACAATGAACGTGGGCAGTGGGTCAGACTGAGGTGGAGCAGTGCTTGTAGAGAAGATCAGCTTCCAAAGTGAGATGAGGCCAGGCTGTACAGATTGCTACACCACATTTTCTGTGGGTATCACTTTCCTCCATCTCTCCAGGTGTGGTCAGAAAGCACAGGGGTGAGCTTCTAGACAGAGTTCCCCAGCCAAGGTCAATGGTCCTGCTCCTGGCAGGCAGGCTGTGGATGCCACATGGCTGTTAGTTGTGCCTTGGCAGGACTGCTGTTGCTGCAGATGTGGTGAGGCTTATTGCAGCCTTGATCTAAACACTCCCAACTGCCTCCTTTGAGCCTGCGTTCTTGTGAATGGTTTTAAACCCTTTGGGATCACCTGGTGGTTAGCCATTTCCTGGCTGAGACCAGTTTGGCTGCAGAAGCATCTTGGTTGAAGATGCATCTTCAGTGTTGTCTTCCTTAACAACGAACCAGCCTGTCAGTGTAGTCGCTTCACCCCAGGAGAGACCTGTTCCCAGTTTGCCACTACGCAGGAATAAGCCATGAAGGCCTATCAAGTTTGTAGAAGCAGCCCCCTGTCTGGAGCCATCTTGCCCATGTTGATGAATGTTCACTTCAAGGTGAAGTCGAGGCTGTATTTTGTCTCAGAGTGATTTGGCGAGCTGCACCTGGCACCAAGTTCACTGTTGTTACATTGGGAAGTTTTCATGGTTTTTATTGTGCAAGGGTAGCTCAATGCCAGGAGAGTTACCTCATCCCAAGGTCAGCTGGGCTGGGCTGCAGGGAGAATCTCTGCACCATGGAGGGGCAAGGCATGAAGCACCCTCCTCATTGCAGGCACCATCAGCCCAGGGAAAGGGTATCAGCACATGCAGGAACAAGGAGTTCAAACTCCAGTAACCTTGCTTTCCCAGTTGTGTGGAGGGGTGCGGCTGTACCAGCAGTTTGCTGAACAGATAGTACAACCCAGCTGCTCTCTTTAAAAGGGAGCATGCTTCACCCCTCTTGTAGGTATCACCGGGACATGCACCTGTTACTTGGGGGTCCCTGTGCTCTCCTTGAAGGTAGGTTTTTAACAGCACTCACTGATGCAACTGGCCTATGGCAACTGTTTTCAACCTTTTTGAGACCAGGCAGTATTTTTTCAACGGAGGTCCCCACAGCCTCTACAGAACAGATCTCAGTTGCTACATAGCTACACGAACTCCCTGGTTTTTGTCACTGGTCGCACCCAGAGGCCACTGGCGTGAGCTATATGACTGTCTGGCACCAGGCTTACTGAAAATAGGCTATGCCTGCTGTGGTATGCATCCTGAAACAGCTCCTTCTCAGCCTCTTGCTGAGGTCTTTCAGTGCTCGTTTAGTGGGCAGTAGGTGAAACTGCAAACCCCTTCTACTGCTGGTTCCAGCTGTGCGGGCAACAGAGGGGGAAAGCCCCCAAACCCTTTGACATGTTGCTTCTTTGCTGAGCTAGTCCCTATCCCCCATCTTCCTTATTTGGTGTAAATCCAGTTGCAATACAACTTGTAAGTTATCCTGAAATGAGAGGGGAAGAAGAATCCTAGCGGGAGGTGCCAAAGGCAGGGAACTGGAGAGAGGGTTGGTGTCCCAAAGATGTGGAGCCCCTGAGCATGGGGAAAGGGCCTGGACAATGGGAATGGGCTCCTGTACCATGAGCTGATTGCACATACAGATGGAGCAATGCTCTGATCAGCCTTTCTCCCAGGAGTGATGGGGTACTGTAGCACTGTGCACCAGAGAAGGTGTGGGGCTGGGGCTGTCTCAGGTGGGGCGTAAGATGCAAAATTGCATAGGTTTGCATTCTTGCTAGCAGGTGCTGTGTATGGATGTGTAGGAGCTGCTGCAGAGCGTGGAGCTGTGGGGTCTCCCCTCACTAGTGGTCTCTTCACCCCTTGCAGGCAGCTGCCCTCCCACCCCCCTGCCTGAGCAGGCAGGCAGTGGAGTCAGCCCGCACGGCCCCATCACGCTCGCTTCTTTCTGAGCTTGCTGTAAATGGCTGCCTGTAACACGAGCTGCATTTCTGCCATAGTCCTCTCCCGAGCGCATCTGTATTTACACTGGGGCTTTCATTAGCAATCTGGCCTTTGCATTGCCAGCAGCCCGCAGCCCTCGCTTTTCTCTCCTGCCCACATGCTCTGTGAGTGAGACCAGCACCCTGGCACCACTGTGCCCGGGGAGAGGCAGGTGACTGGCAGCAGGAGGAATTCCTGAGCCAGCTCCCATCTGGAAGAAGTGCCTTGTCATGTTGCCTCTCGCCCGCCATCCTGCAGCAAAGGGGGAGCTGCCCGCAGAGACTCCCCGCAGCATGGCTCGCTGATCCCTCAGCTGACACAGGGACAAGCTGGTTTTGCTTTGGATTATCGCTGGCTCTCCATGCTATATTCTCCCTGCTGCTTTCATGCCATTGCTGCTGCACCCAGCTTCCAGCTGCAGTGAGCTGAGCCCACGATCTGGGGAGATTGTATCTGGCAAGGTAGGAGCTGATCCCTTCCATTTCTTCTGCTGAAAATAACGTGGCCAGTCCCTGTCCCTGCCTGGAGAGCATGCTTCAATTACTAGTGTGTATGTGGTTTTATTTTGCATTGTTCTATATCTCTGATGAACAGTCAGTATGCTGCTCAGGCTGTAGCCTCTATTACATGGAAAGAAAATGCATATATCTGTTTTCTTTTTACCTACACACTGGAAAATCAAATGCTGGGTCCCTTTCTACTCCAGGATGGTGTGCTGGTGCTCCAGAGCCTGTCTGTCTTCTCTGTTCTTGTGCAGCATCCTATGCAGATTCTGCAGGTCATGTCAGCTGCTTCTCCAGGAGACATGAAAGTAGAGAGCGGTCTGAATGTGTCTTGGGAGAAAGGGGGAGGGAGAAGAAACTCACTGAAGATAAAAAAATCAAGGAACTTCAATAGGCATGGAAAAGGCTTTAGAGAAGTTATTTTCACCCCAGAAAATTAGACAGGGGAAGACCCTCCTTTCCCTGGATAGTCTGAAAAGAGTGTTCTTAGTGCAAGCTGTTTTGATACAGAAAGGCCTGAAACTGCTGTTGTCCTTAGGGATGAAGGAGAGTCAGTCTTGTTAGTCTGGTGCCTTCTTTTCAGCAAACCTCACTGGCATTTACTGCTTCACCTTCCCCCACCTGCACACCTTTACTGGGGCTGTACAGGGAAAAGAGGTGATGACCGAGAAGCCTTACCCCTGATAGATTTCCCTGCAGTAGCCAAGGAGAGATAAAATAGGAGGGCAGCAGCATTTTCTTCTGACATAGCTGGTGTTTAGGCACGACTGTTCCTTTTTTAGTGCACAGCAGCTGGGGCGTGCCTGCCCCCGTACACACAGCCATCCATCTTCCCCAAGCTGGCGGTACCTGGGCTTCCCTCCCATGTGGATGAGAGTCTCATAAACAGGACAGACAAGGATATCAGGCCTTCTGCAGGTGATGGTTTACTTCTGAGGACTAGCCCAAACAACTAAACCATGTTTTAGGGCCCTCCTATATCCCTAGTTGCTAAGCTGTGAGGAGGGAAGGGGGTTCTCTACCTTCCCTCCTTAGTGTATCCTGCTGTGCTGCCAGTGGGTGTATAAATAGTGCCCACAGTGTACTATTTTGGTGACAAGCTCTTCCCAGGATTCATCCAAAGAGTTATGTGAGCAAGTGTTAAAAATAACACAAGCCCTGCCCAAACGCTGGCGTTGTTTCAGCCAAAGTGTTGGGAATCTTCCATAGAGAGCAGCCTTGCACCCTTGGGAGGGGGCAGCAGGAGGGGGTCTGGCGGGGCTCCCTGTGTTTTCCTCTTCTTGCTGCCCTGCTGACCACAAAGGACACTGACCCTCAGGTTCAGCGGATGTACTGGTCACCAAGAGGATGTGAGACTTTCACTTCTAATTAGGTTATTTGCTACTGAGCTTTCCCTGGGTGTTCAGAGTATTATCGCTAGGTCTAATGAGAGGTGCAGGAAATTCCAGGAGGGGTTAACCTGAGCTTTAATCTAGCCTGCTGCCAGGTCTCTGCTGGTGGCCAGAGCTAGCTGCTTCGCTAAAACCTCTTGGGCTGTAGCAATGGCATATGTAGGGATTCTAGCCCTGCTTTAGGTTTCTCCTGAGGACTGGTAGCTGGATATTAGTTTAATTGTGGAAGGCATATTAAATCTGTATGTTGAATTAACAGCTATAGCTCTGGACATTCTTGCTACCCATATAAACACAAAAGTAATTCCATAATTCTGCCCTTTTGATGGTGTGGTCAGTGCCTGTAACTGAAAACCAGACCACACAGCAAAGGCTGGTGGGGAGCCATGCTCCTTGGGCTGTGTAGCCCCTGCAGTGTGCACCGTCCCACCGAGGAGCTGGAAGCTGCAGCTTGTTTCCTTCTGGCTGGGTTTTGCCTGTTGTTGATCAAGTCCTATGCTAGGTATGCTGCTCTCATGCTGCTGCAGCATCAGCCCCTGCTGTGTGCTGGAAAGCAGGAGACCCCACTGGAAAGCAGCAGACCCCACCGAGTCCTTGTGTTCAGTGTATGGAACCCAGAGCTCACAGAAATGGTTCCTGGAGGGCTCATGCTCAAAGAATCATAGAGTCATAGAATGGTTAGGGTTGGAAGGGACCTTAAAGATCATCTAGTTCCAATCCCCCTGCCATGGGCAGGGACACCCTCCACTAGACCACATTGCCCAAAGCCCCATCCAGCCTGGCCTTGAACACTTCCAGGGATGGGGCCTCCACAACCTCTCTGGGCAACCTGTTCCAGTGCCTCACCACTCTCACAGTAAAGAATTTCTTCCTAACATCTAATCTAAATCGACCCTCCTTCACCTTGAACCCATTACCCCTTGTCCTGTCACTACACTAAAAGAAGCCCCATGTGAAGACAGAGATGGTCCCTCTTGCAGACAGATGATGTGGCTCCACTCTTGCCTGGTCTAATATGGGAGGTAGGAGAGGTAGCCTCTGTTGCTGTTACACAGTTTAATAGATGGAGCCTTGCACACAGAAGAAGATGGAAGGAGCAAAAATTGCTAAAAACATGACAAGCACTGTTTGGTGCTCCATGCTTCACCTCCTCTGATACGGGATTACTAATTCTGGCAGACGTTCCTAGGGATGGAGAGCAGGTCCTGTTAGATCATCATGACCGAGAGTTTTCTCCAGCTATTGCACTGAGTGAGAGCAGAGTAGCTGCTCGCCTTCTAGCTTGGACTGTTATGTCTTGCATGCTCAGCCCTTGCTAGCCCTCCTCCCCATCTCACCATTTAACTTATCTCTTTTCCTTGCTGTGTTTTGAGAGGTGTGCGCTCCGTTTGTGTACAGGATGGAGTGCTTTCTTAAGTGTGTATTGAATACACAGACTTCAGAATTGTCCTGAGATGGAAAGATGTCATGGATATGAAAAACAAGTTTCTGTGTTTCCAGAACCATGCTCTGGGCAGTCAGTCCTTCAGCAGGGGCCTGCTGTGCCTCCATACCTCTGCTCCTTCTTGCTCTTCTCCCGTGTCAGCCAACAAAGGAGCTCTCTGATTCATCGTTGCTGCTTATTATTAAGCCTGAGCCAAGGCTCTGTGTATGGTTGTACATTACAGAGCTCCTGAGGGCTCTTTCAGGGCTCTTTCCACTCTGGCATGCTCTTGTTCCCCTGACTGGAATGTGTCTGGGGTGCATGGGGACACATGGCCTCGTTTGTCATCTTTAAGCACCTCTTTGCTGCACATTTCTGCATAAGTCTTCCGTGTGGTGCCAAAGCCCCACACCATGGTTTCCAGCAGTTCCTGAAGTGCTGAGATGTCTCCATGGGGAACCCCATAGAGCAGTGTGCCCCACCTCTTTCATCCACTCCACGTGAGGCTGAGCCCCGTTTCAGTCTGTCCAACACAATCTAAGCTTGGCATGTTTGTCAGGTATCTCCTGTGACCTGCTTTGCCTTTGCGGCCTGCCTCATCACTGGTACCCGGGCTTTGCCTCTCCCAGCTTTTATTTTCTATTTTAAAGAACATGGCAGGGATTTCCTCCCACGCACAGATCCCCTTTATCCTGTAGCATTTCCTTCCTTGGATTTTTCTCCAACATGAGCAAATTCGTAGCACACAGTGGACAGGCACATACTCCCCAGTTCTGGCTCTGTGTGCCTGCCTGCGTAGGGGATGGCTGCCCGTTGGTTGAACATGGTTTTTGGAGGAGGTAGACCTTGCACAACTGGCTGCATGTGCTGCAGATTAGGCTTTGCCGATTAAGCGTACACCAGTAAGTACGTACAGCCAATAGGTTGTTTAATCACAGTCTGACCTGACATGGAGACCTCGAGTACAGCTGACTGATGATCCAGTACAGCCTGCTGTATTAAATGGGTTATAATAACCAGAGAGAAACTTAGGAGGGTTCTCAGCTGTGCTGAAGGATCATCTTCAACAAGACTGAATTCATGAGAAAAAGTCTTTTAACTGTAGGTGGATGAAAGGAGGATGAATCCACTGGCTGAAAGCTGGTACTAAACATATTCCGTTTAGGACAAAAAACACCCTTGAGTGTGTTCTTAACAGCCAGGTGGATTACCTACCGATCAGCTGGCATGGGATGCTTTTGCACTCTGTCTTCACCTGTAGGTTTGCTGCATCTTTCCAAGACTGTGCTTCTGTTTCTCCAGGTATTCTCACAGAATAAACTGCTTTAGGTTTTTAATCCTGTATTAGAGACTCCCTGTTCCTCTGAGTCAAACAGAAATAATACAAGAATAAGACCTCCAGAAGCCATATAACTACATCTCCCTGACCCAGGCATAGTGGACTCTGGCTATGCCATTCCATGTGTTTCTTCATTTCATCTCTCTCTAGAAGGTCCCGGTGACTTGGACATTATCATCTGCTGCATCCTGCATCTTAGCAGTCTGGTCCCTTCTCTCTATCAGTATCTTGTGGTGCTATGGCACATAGGATTGACCAAGACCCTAAGATGTGCCTTTCTTCAGCAGCAAACCCAGAAAAAGAACTTACTTCCAATTTCTGACACTAAGGGCCTGTGAAAATTAACAGGAATGCATACCTCTAAATAAGTAAAGCGAAGAGCTTCTGAGACAGGCAAGACCATGCAAAATATTAAGAAAACCAGCTTTAGCTGCTGACTGCTGTGCTTTTTTGGTGGAATAATGAATGGCTAGTTTTATCTGTTACACCAAGTCTAACCTAAACTTCCCTGGCTGCCCCTCGGGCAGCCTATTCCTGTTGTTGAGGATACAGAGAACAGCTTATTCACTTGCTCTTGGCAGCAGCCTTTTACACATTTCAGAACTGCTTTCAGGTACCACTTAGTTTTCTACAGAAAATTAACCCGCTTGCTTTGCAATTTACCCCTTTCTGGTTTTCCTTGCTTTCTTTGAACTCTCACACATTGGTCCATATGGGACATGTCCATGAGGCATGTGCCAGGGTTGGGCAGAGAGGAAGGATTACTCCACATCTTTCATATGACAGCCCTACGTACTGTTTGTCTGCTTCAAAGCAAAATGCCACTATTACTCAAGTTCAGCCTGTGATCTATGGTAACCACAGATCCCTTCTGAATGAGCAGGTCATGCATGATGATTATGGGTGGGGATGTGCAATCTGTGCTGTGTGAGGTGTCACTGTAATAATTATAATTTATGTCACTTTGCTGTTTATGTATACACCTTATCCCTTCAGCTAACAGTATCGGTACTGTAGACAATACAGGTGAAGAGTAAAAAACAACCACTTCTTCCGAGAGCCAGCAGGTTAAATGCACAAGTGGTGGATGGGGTCTCCGGGATTTAGTTACAAGCCTCCATGACAGAGGCTTTTTAGAAGAAGTTTTCAGTGGTCCTGTTTCCTCTCCCCTTTGCAGCTTTTCTTGGTGCCTGCTGGGATGTGGGTGCTAAGGAGCACAGGCAGTCTCTTGGGTGGCACCGGGCTCCTATGCCTGCCTATATTGTGGTGTAGCATTGCTGCTAGTGGGTGGATTTTTGGGTGTACCTTCAATAGTCTCTTTTAATCGCGGAGTGCTGTGCAGAAGCACAAGCTGTCTGGACGTTGCTTTATTTGCCACTAAAACATAGCCAGCTGGAGCAGGTAACACTGTAAAGCAGTACTGCGTGTCTAGTTTGGGTGATAAATGGAGAAACTTAGGAAAAAATCAGTATAAACAACCTTAATTAATATCACATGTCTCTGATAAATCAGTTGGTGGTTATATGCTGCCTGGGCTTTATTACAAAGGTGGGAGTGTTTGAGAATAGTGAGGTCTGTTGGGAGCCTGCTTTGTGGTGAGTTGACAGATCTCAGTGCTTGGCTTCTGCAGTTGCTCTGAGCAGCGATGGCAGGGAAGCGCTTTGGCATGCACCAGAGGAGCGGTCTGGCATGCGCAGAGAGAGGTGAGTGTGGTTTTTCTGTGTGAAATCCAGAGCAGTTTTCATACTTGCTGTTGCCTTGGAAAACTGAAATATTTATGACTCAGTACTAAAGCAGGAGGGCAGGAGGCTTTTTCCATTCTTGGATGTGGCCTCTTGCGTGTCCAACAGTGATGATTTTCTTCTCCTCTGCTCACCCCTTTCCTGCTACATCCCTTCCGTTGCAGTCTCTGTGAGCTGAGGCTTGTTTGCAGTGCAGTCACCCTCACTTTGAGTCAGCCGGGCGATGCCCCTGGAGTGGGAAGGGAATGTCACTTTGGTGTACATCACGGGAACCATAAGCAGTCACCTGCCTTGAGCAGCGTGTGCTGCGTGCACAGAAATCTGTGGTTGTGCTTAGTATCTAGACAGTGAACCATTTCAGGGCTGCGGATTGAGCCCAGCCCTGCAGCTTTTCAGCTGCTTATTTGGAAATACATAGTTTTTATTTGAGGTCAGAATACAAACTGGTGAATACAGAAGAACTGTGGCTACTGAACTCACCAGCTCAAATATAGTATGTAATGTGGCAACTGAAGGCTTTCCTCATGGCAGTGGGGAACCATTAAGTTATGGTGAAACTAATGATTTAGGTAAATTGTGCAACTAATGGTTTAGGTAAATTGCACTGTAGAGGCAGCATTTTGAAAACTAATTGTAATAGGAGTGAAGCTAGTAACACCTTAATATCCACTATTACTGTAGGCTGCTCAGAGCAATTGATTGCTGGGTTAGAAGGCATGTACTTTTTGTAATAATACCCTTTCTTCTCCTTTTGCCAAGGGTTTGATTGCTGAAAGAATTTATATTCCCACTCAATGTGTCATCAATATTTGAGTGAGTGCTTGAAGAAACAGGGTTGTTCTTAGAGCTCAGCTTGTGCTTCAAACACTCTGAAATCTCAGGCTGGATCAGTTATGTCCAGGGTTTGTTTTAATTCAAGGTTTTCTGTACACCATTACGAGATTGGCTTATCAGATTGAAGCTAAGACTTTTGGCATGATTTGGGAGCTGCTCTGTTGTTTGTGTCCTGATTCCCCTCTGCCTAACAGTGTTCAGCTATTTCTTTGTGCTCTTGCTTGGGCAGAGCTAAGTATTAAGGCTAAAAGACAAGCACTGGGGTTGTAGGATCGGTTCTCCCTTTCCCACAGCTTTCCAGGTGGTTCATGTCTCCTTGTTGCCCCAGTCTCCTGCGTGTAAAATGTTGATAGCAGCACTTTCCTAGAAAAAGAGTATGAACGTACTGACATCCTGGGCTGGAAGGGACTGGAGACAGACAGCTGGCTGTGCGCTGCCTTTGGTTTTCCCGTAGACATCTCGGTATTGTAGCGGTATATGGAGCTGAGCCCAGCCCCACGGGGAGCCTTGCCAGCGCTAGCCCTATCTGGTAGTGGTGACTCTTCATGAAGCTTGTGAAAGCCTCTGTTCCTGGGCAGTGAGGCATCACACTCTGGCAATAGGAAGGATTCGACCTTAATACAGGAAGGTGGAAACCACTGTCGTGGTTGGGATGAAGGATCCACCCAGCCCAGTATTACTTTTGCAAAAGTGGTTGCAGGTGGTCAGCTTGGGAAAAATGGGAGCAGGGCAAGCAGATATCATATCTTAATTTTTTTTTTTTTTTTTGTGAAGTCTATTATATTTTATCTGTTTAGATAAAACAGAGAGATCCATTTGGATCTCTCAAGTGCTTGTCCTGCCTCCCCTTGAACCCATGTGGGCTTCTTCCGTCCATCATATACTTTGCTGAGAAGTAAAGAGCAGCAAACAGGCTAGAGGAAGATAATAGGAATGTTAAAGAGGAACTACTGGTCCGAAGGGAAGTTGTTAGTAGAGAGCAGTCTCGAAGTGGAAGCTATTCAATAACGTCAAATAATGCTCAGAGCATTAAAAAGTAAGATTTTGCTAGTGATGTTTCCTAAAGGTGCAAAGCTAGGAAACATCATCAGAGGCAGTTCAAGGTTATTCAGCAGAAAGAATTTGGATGTCCTTGAGGAATCCGAATGGGAATTGGATAGTTCATATTGCTGGCTGTGTGCATGAGAAATAAGCTAAAAGTTCAGCGCCAAGGGGGAGCTCATCGGGGAGTGTGAGAGAGATGGGGGAAAACCCAAGGTGTGTCAGTGATGTGCAGGATAGTTGTGAGCAGCTAGTGTGATGTAGTTATGAAAAGGATAAATGTTGGACAACATATTTGTAGCAGAGATGGGGAAATTTTAGTGTATTAAGGCATGGCGAGACCTTGCTTGGAAGACTGTACGTTTCCAGTCGCTCTCTGACGTCTGTATGCAAACTGGGTCAGGTCCATAGAAGGGATACTGGTATGATCAAAGAAATGAAGAGCCTACCTAATGTGAAGTGATTAAAGAACTCAGATGATATAACTTTAAACACAGACTGGATAAACACTGACGTTAAAGCTCATTTTTGGAACATGAGTGAATAGGGGTGAGTTGTGCATGGATAAAGATAAGCTGGAAATTTAAAGAATGTTCTTAAACATCAGAGGAATTAATTTGGGGAATTAATTCTGTTAGAAAATGGTTAGCAAACAACAAGAAATGTCCAAATTTTTGGAAAAAACAGCAACAACTTTCTCTTCTCAAGCCATTTACTTATTTGGAGGCGTGACTCCTGCCTTGGGTTGCTAGCCCTGAATCAGTACTGCTGCTCTAGGCAGCAGGCAGGGCTTGCTGGGGCAGGATCATCATGGGGGCTGGTGAATCCTGCTGTTGTGAACGTGTCTGCAACTGGCGTTACCCCACAGACTCCTGTGCCTCTCTGCTCAGATCCTCTCAGAAGGCAGGCTCAGTGGGGGGGTTCAGTTAGTGACCCCCTGGGGAAATGTGAGGACTGCGGGCAGGCATTGCCACTAAGTTAATGTGTGCTTTTTCTCAATCATCTTCAATTCTGACCCCTCATTCAAAAAACTTCCATGTTTGTTCCCACCGAACAGAGAAGTTGTCAAGCGCATGTTGGTAACAATCAGCCTGTATTGATCTATGTGTGTTTGAGAGGGATGTTGTTTGACCTTGAAAGGCAGGGTTGGCAGGGATGGCAAATGGTTTTGGTTTTTCTTTCTGAGGATTTTTATAAAGTTTTCAGCACCTCCTGCTTTCCTGATGGCCTCTGTGTTCTGGTCCCCCTTGCTCCAGTTGAGCAGGACCATGCTCTTAGTTCAGCTCTGACCAACATCCCTCTCTCCGGCATTCCTGAAACAGCCTCAGTGGTGGTGGATGGGGTTGCCATGTCTTAAGAATTCAGATTTCTGCTGTGAGCAATCAGTGAGTGAGGTGGAAAGGCACTGAGTGACTCCCACCTTCCTCCTGAGTGGTCCAGCACATGCGAAAGAGTGTCCATCCCTCCTGTGCCATGCTACAGATGGGGTCATGATGATCCAGAAGCTGTAGTGTAGGCAAGTTCGTGCTGTCTCACCTGCAGAGAGCAAGGCACAGATTATCCAGTGTGGTTATGAGCTTGCTGTTCCTCACACCACTTTCTGTTTGCTTGAGAGGCGTGGTCATGCTGAAGGTAATGAGGGCTAGATCAAAATATCCATCCTTTAGGAGGAGGCAGCAGGCAGCTCCCTGTGCTGGGTTATAGCTGTGAGCTGCAGAGGAGAGGCAGCAGCCCTGGGGGTGTCTGGCTGTGGCAAGGGTGGACAGGTTGTGCATCATGCCTGATGGTGAGGGGTGATTAAAGACCTGTGCTTGGTGTCAGAGCTACAGCCCAGGCAGCTGGCTGGGATCTGGGGCTGAGCTGTTTCACAGGTCACCAGATTTGCAGCAAATAGGTGGGAGGCTTGGGCTGCTGGTGGATGATTTTGCTGTACAATTGCAGCAAAAGTGGAAAGGTTTCTTCTTTCTCGTGTGTGGGGGCTTGCTCACCTTAGTAGCCAATTCTTCCTGCATGGCATGTGAAGGAAGGAGCCCAAGGCCAAGACAGAAATGTGTTGGGGTTTTTTCCACCTAGGTCATCTATCTGTGTTCTGGTTGTTGTCAGCAAGTGCTCCAGGCATGCACACGGCTTGTGTCCAGTGGGAGTGCAGCACATGGGGCTCCCCCAGATTCCTCCCTGGAATTCACAGATGGGAGAATGGGTTGTACATTGAGCTCTCATACCCTTGGAGCAAGGGAGAAGGAGGTGAGATGGCGAAACCCTGCCCTACACCCGGGATGCCTGTGAGTAATGACACCGATGTTGCTTGATAAGCAGTTTTCTCCTGCCAAGCTGCACCCCGCATTGCTGGGGTGTGTGGGAAGCACCTGTGCCTACCTCTCCAGGCAGAGCAGGACAGGGACCCCTGATACGGTAGGGGCAGGCACGTTCTGGCACCTCCATCTCCCTCGCCTTGCTTCTCTAAGGAGCGCAGTCACCAGCCTGCAGTATCCCTGCTCCCCTCCTTGCCTGAGACTGGGGAGTCAGCCAAGCTCCCCTTCTTGCACCAACTCATCTGTGATCAAAGAGAAATCATCTCCTGAAGACAGTCTCCTCCTTTCTTCTTCCTCATTAGCGCCTGTAGTCTCTGGCTGCCTGCAAAGCTTTGGGACAGCCCATCAGTTTTTACCAGTGTTGCTGAGAGGGGCAGATCCTGGGAGGGAGGTGCAGCAAAGGGGTGCAAGGCCACGTGAGCTTGGGGTGGGGTGAAGGTGCTGAATAACTGTTTTGGGGAGGAGGATATAAATGTTTCTGTTGGGAACAGATACGTAAATAGGAGTGTATCTGAGGGAGCCCCTTGTCTGCTGCATTGCTCTGTCTGACTTTTAACAAATAGCCCCCTGACTCCGTCTGCTGTGGCGTGCATGTCTGCTACACAAGGCAGGCATTGCTGTCAGTGAATTGGTTAATGCCAGTGTCCTGTGGCAGGGACAGGGATGCAGGCAAGCACTCAGCCTGCCAGCATTTATACCTCCTGGCGTCAGCATTGGCAACGCTTGTGGAGGACTGGGGAGGGCACCGAAATAGTTTCCATTCTCCTCTCTGCTGTGGGAACGAGTCTCCTGGGTAACAAATGCTCCTTGTTCTGCACAGAGCTCTGCAGCTGAGACTCTCTGTCTCCTTCCTCGCTGCTGCTCCCCAACTGTCCCAGCTGAACAGGCCGGAGATGTCTGCCTGAGCCTGCCTTAATTAACGCTGACAGTACAATGGCACTGGCCGTACGGTGGTCCAGGGGCTGCACGCTAATGGGAGTACAGTAAATAGTCTCATTTACTGCAGCTCGGGTGGAGCAGAGCCTGGCAGGACTAGCTTTCTGCTTGCTGTAATGGCCAGGCATTGAGGTATGTCCCTCGCTCCTGTGTCCTCCCTGGTGGGCTTGTCCCTGCTGCTTGAACGGGACAAGGTGGTGGTGGTGGTCCCCAGCATCCAAAGGAAGGCAAGCGGTGGGCTGGGGAGCGTGAAGTTTCATAAATGGGGCACGTGCATCGGCCTCTCGGGAGGTACCTGCAGAGCCTGAGCTTTGGGACGGGCTGACGGATTGTTCCCAGTGTTTTGGAGGTGAGTAGCAGAGCCGCATCTGCGATGCTGGCTCCAGTGCATTGCCCAAGGCCCTTTCTCTTTTCTTGCTGCAAGGGTCTCTCTGCACTGGGGGCAGTCCTGAACTGGAGCCCTTGGTGGGAGCCACCCACCAGCCACTGGGTTTTCAGTGAGAAATCTGATTTGAATGTTACCTGAAGAGGTATTTTAAAGGTTTCTAGTGGTCTGGGATCTGAGACAACTGGCAGCCACTTCCAGTAATGAGTCTAACATTTTTCTGGCATAGTTTTTTATGTTGGCCTCTCCAGAGGCAGACGTTTCTGCAGTGTTGTATTGTCCAGGCTGTTGTATTTGTTTCATTTGTTTCCTGCTTTGGGTGCATCATGGCATGGAGCAAAATGTTCCCAGGCACATGACAGTTCTTCATTTCTTTGAACTGTGTGTCTGTGGGATGTTTTTACCTTTTCTCTGTCTTACCCGCTTCCCATGGAGCCTTGGTTTGGGAGATGGAGTTTGGTTTGGCCTCATAGGGGTTGCTTTTTCCAATGTGGACGCTCCATTTTTTGAGCTCTGCTTAGCTCAGCACTGGATGGTGGCTGTAGGAGTGGGGCTAGATGGCAAAGTGCAATAATATGAGTGGTCCCTCCAGGACAGTTGTCTCGGGGCAGCCGCTCCGGTGCTAGAAACATCTCCCCTGGCACAGCCTGGAGCACAGCTGAGTTTCTGGGCTGTGCGGTCATGCCCAGACTGTGTTAGAAAAACAAAAACAGCCACGCATGTCCCTTGGTGAAGCTACCTGTGCCCTGTCAGGAACTGCACTGACCTGCCTATGGAGCAGGTTGCAGCTGCCTCTGGTGAACGGAGGATGATGGAAAAAGGCTTTCACGTGGCCCCGGGATAGCAAAAGAGCCTGGGCTTTTGCAGGTGGTGATCCCCTCTTTCAGGAAGGAAGATCTGCCGTGGATTGCTTTGCAGAGATGCTGGGATTTAGCGCAGGTTACAGGCAGCACTTTAATCACAAGCTGTAGTTCATAGTTGCTGGGATCTTAATTTGAGACTCCCTGTGGCAGCAAGGACTGCAGACATCCTGCCCCTGCCTGGTGAATTCGGCACCAAGGAAGCGCTGGTGGTTACATCTCGCTCCAGGGGTGTCTGCATTTCAGGAGTGCTGTGTAGATACTGTTGATGAAGCCCTTTAGGACAAGGCGCTACAGAAATGTAAAAGAAGCTTCAAGAAGCTTCTTGTAGTTTTCTTGATGTCTCAGTTATAGGTCCTCCTATCCTCCTCCTTCTGTGCCTTGCTTTGCAGACCAGCAATTTTTCTCCAAGGGTTCTAGCTGCCATTATCAATGGTAGGAACATAGCACTCCAATTCCTTTTGCTTTCCTTTGCACAACTAGGAGAATCGATTGGACAGCTTGCAACCCCACAGCATCTGAAACCTAAGCTCATCACAGAATAAGATGCTGCAGCTCTATTTTATGTCATGGGCTTTAGTCTTTTTATTTCTCCTCATGCTACCTTCCTGATTTTCCAGTTCCTGTAAGAATGAATCCTCCATCTTCTAGCTTGACTTATCTCCCCTCCTCTCCTTCTCCACTCCCTCCCATCCCCTGCCTTCTCTGAGGTCCCGCAGGGACTGGTTGCAAGCCGGAGCAGCGGTGCTGTGGGCATGCTTGCTCCTTCACACGCAGCAACGTCACAGCAGCAGCAGCAGGAGCATAGGAGATGTGATTGCGCAGACCCTCTGCATTGCCAGGGATGCAGCTGTGAGAAAAAAAAAAAAATTGACTCTGTGTTTCCCATAGCATCCTGATGAGAGAGCACAGAGCTTGCTGGAATCAGAGTGCTCAGCAGTGCCGGAGCAGAGTGTGTTCAGTGCGAGGAGACGGGGAACGGCAGATTTGTGGAAAGGTGAGATGGAGAAATGATCGGGGTGGGTGTTAGTCGTACTGATGGTTTTCAGGCCGTTAATAGTCCTGCAGAGTGGCTGATTTGTTTTTGTAGAGATTGTCAGCTGCCCGATGAAGCTTAAGGATTTTAGGATCGCTTTGTCTCTTCAGAGGCTGCGTTGCTTTGGAGCTGCTGTGACTATAATGGATGTAAGCGAGTGAGGAGGCTGGTGTTGCTGTGCAGACTGTGTGTTTGTCCATTGTAGCTATGAAATAGCAGTTGTCATGTCCAGGGCTGCTTGTGCAGAGGCGAGCCGTGCTTCGCCCCGACAGTGCCGTTGCACAGCTCTCCATTGTGCCTGCCATGACAGCCAAGCCCACACGGATTGTTTTGGTCCTGCCAGCTACCATGCTGTCTGTGCATCCCTGGCGGTGATGCTGCTGTGCAGCTCAAAAGCTGTTTTGACAGACAGTGCGTCCATGAAAAGCCAGAAACAAAGGATGCAGAAGGCTGCGGTCAGTGTGGCTTTTGGCTTTTTTTTTTTTTTTTTTAAGTAAATACTAGTAAATCAATTGCTCAGAAGGTGTTAGCATAAAATACCACGGCAGGTAAAACCCTGCTGTTCTGCTAAGAGACAGATGGGCTCTGTGCAGGCTGGAATCCTTTGTGTTGCCCAGGGTGTGTCTGTGCTCGCTATGTAAATGGATGCTTTCTCCCTGCCTCTTTTCACAGCTCAAATGAGAAAGGTTATCTAGGAATGAAGGAATTACTACTTTCAATTACTGAAATGAGGGGTTCAGGCTGGGTACCAGTTACAAGAGCTTAATTACAGGGTCTTGTTATAGCCAAATTCCTCTTTTCCCTCCCTGCCTTCCTTCTTCTTCCCTCCCCCACCCTCTGCACAAATCCTTCCATCAAATTGACAGTGCAAACGCAAAGGGAAAAGGGCTTGAACAAAGAGATGGATATACGTGCAATAGGGATATAGATGCTGGAGAGGCAATGTTCAGGATGACAGCAAGAACAATAAGACAAAGGTATGAAAGAATGAGATTTTGGTACATGTGGTAAAGTGACGTGGCTGTAGGGGAATGTACATATGGGAATTTAGTAACAAAAGGGGATAAACAAATAGCAGATGTAATCTTTTGGGGTTATGGAGGGTGCTGAGAATATGGGGGTGCAATTGCAGATGTTCAGGGGGAATGTGATGTTAATGGGAGTTTCATTAGCATTGGCAGTTGAGGAACAGATCATACAGGTCTGGATTGATGGGTGTTGTAAAGGTAAATGGAGTATGGGGGAAGTAGAGGTCTGCTCTTTTATCTCCAGACACCTACGGCCTTGTATACCAGCGTTGGTAAAGAGCGGGCTTGGCAGGTCTATTCACAAAAACTTTCTGCAGTGTGCCAGTGACACAAGAATAATTCAGGTAAAGCATCTTTATCAGGAGCAACAGGATGGTAGGAAAAACGTAGATAAAATGGTAAATGTTTGGCAGAGCTGTAGAGGAACCATGGAGCAGAAGAGGCAGATGTGAGGGGCATTGCAGGGCTGGAGGAACAGGAGACTTTGGGTCAGAGACCAGCGGTAGAGGGCACAGAGGAGGAAATTCAGGGTTGTCATTGTCACAGAATGTAAATGTGTCACTTGTACTGTCATTCTCAAGCCTCTCAGGGTGTTCCCCAAGATGGTCAGTGCTGTATGCAGCCCCAAGGGGTTTGTGGAGGTGGGAGCGATCCTCAGCACAGCCGTTTCTGCAGCAGTTTTCTCGAGGAACCATCTTGCTGCTGCAGGTTCTCAGTTGGTTGCTCCATCCCTATGGAGTGGCAAAGCTCTCTGGCCTTTACACCTGGGGAAGAAGATAAACCCAGAGTTTCAGCACGGGGTGCCAGGTGGGAAGAAGAGGGCTTCCAGCAAAATCAGAGTGGAGTGCATTCTTCTCACAGCTCCGTGACAATGTCCCGGAAGCACCACAGGGCTTTCTGAACTGCAGCTCCCTCTCATCCCTGTTTTGCCCTGGAACCTGGGACCTCCTGCAGGAGGTTGGGGGGCAGCGGGGGGATAACACCAGCACATGTGTGTGTTTGTAGGTGCATCGTGGGCTGGAGGACAGGACATGCAACAGGACATAATCTGTGCAGGATACACATACTTGCATCGGGGTGTAGAAGAAAAATTGTGTGTAGTTTGTGTGTGCAATGCCTGCTTAAAGGAATAAAAAGAAGGTGATGCAGCCTCCTTTGCTGTGTGGGATAGGAACACTCCCCAGGCTATGAAGGCTGTGCTGAGCTAGTAGGTGCCCCTCTTTCGAGAGCATCTGTTAAGCAGTGAGAGTGCACAGATAATCTCTGCCTTGAGATGCTTAAAAGATGGGCAAGAGCTTCTGGCAACTGGAGTTGACCGAAATGATTCACAGGAAGGAGATATAATTGCTGCTCTGTGTCTTCCTCACTGCATCGATGCAGAATGCTGGAGATAAAGTGCAGCTGGATCTCTAGATCCAAGGAACCTGGACCTGCATTGCAGAAAGTACAGGTGGCCCAGGAGAATATGCCTTGGACTCGGGAATGGCCTGCCCTCTCAGGTGTCTGAGGCTGTAATAGGAAACAAAGAATGAATTCTCTGTCCCAGAGACCTTGATTTTCTTCCAGTCTGATGTTCCTGGCAAGTCAGATCTCACTCTGGTATTATTCCTGATAGCCAGACAGTAGCCCACCTTTTTCAACTCCATGTTGTGCTTTACCCCATTTGTCATTTATTTCCTATCTTATTATTCTTTTCCAATGTTTTCTGAAAGCCTGGTGTAGTACTAAGGACAGGTTGATAAATCTAACGTGAGTCACTTTCCTTCCTCTTCTGGAACAGGTACAGACTTTACCTGTGTTATTTGCCAACCACAGATATTCCTCTCCTTCCTCTCTGTCCTCACAGGTATTTTTATCAAAGGCCCTGTTGCCAGCTGAGATCACACAACTATTCTTTCATTGTTCTGGGATCAAGAATATCTTGTCCCTCTGACTTGACAGCATTAATCTTCTTGAATTTGTTTCCACTTCAAAAGCTCATTTCCTTTTCTGCACCCTCTTTCCTCTGTGTTATCTAACGTGTCGCCGCTGCAGCTTCAATATTATTTTTCTTGCCAAAACAGTGCCAAAGATGCTGTTTTACTTACCTCTAATATCCTTCTTGGTGTGGTTATTCATTCAGGTTGGTCATGAGCTCTGCTTTTCTAATTTCCTTACCTTGCTTGATGATTCCAGATGTTTTTTTTTTTACTTATGATGTACATTCAAAGTCATTTCTGCAGTACTTCTCCAAGCTCTTTGTTCTTGTTGGCTTTGTAACTGTTTTCCCTGCTACACCAGAAATCTGCTCTTTAAAAATTAAAAAGGTTTCATTACAGAGCTGTTTACTTTTTACCATTCTGTTTAATATAAACTGGGTCAGCTTGAAATATTCGGGCCAAAGCCACTTCTATGTCATAGATGTTGGGTGATAACCATCAGAACCATGCCTACTGAGATGAGTGAAACCCAAGAAAAGCGAAGTGAAAGCGAGAGATGTGGAGATCCGTGCGGGTGGTTGAGAGGAGGAGGAGGATCGGAGGTGGAGGTGCCTCCTTGTCAGCTGTGGAATTGCAGGACAGTGCTGGATGAGAAGATTTTGTCCCTGTGTTTGTGGAAGCCATTGAAATCTCACTGGTAGTGGGAAAGTTCACTTATTTGTCTTCTACCTGTGCTGCTCTGTGGAAGAGTTCTGATGTGGATAAAGCCCTTCTGGCAGTGCAGTCTGGAAGTCCAGAAGAGCCAGAAGCTATGTTCAGAGCTATGCGAAAGGCTGCAGGATGAGGCTTGAAGGAGCTGAGGGAGCTTGGCTGGCAGGGGGTGAAATCCATAGCAATGATCAATGACAGCTGTGTTGGTAGCTAGCCTCAGCAGGGATTTGTCATGTTATCTGCTGAGCAGGTTCCCTGCAAGCCCTAGCACTCATCTGAACGTTGGTTACTCTCCAAAGAGAAATGGGCTGTCAAAATGGCTCTAGTCCCTGATCCTGCTCCAGTTTTCTCTCTTGATGAAAATTATTTTAATGTTCATTTTCTGAAAGAAGTGGGTCAAATCAGGGACATACCTGTTAAGATGAGCGCAAGAGCAGGATTGTCCACAAAACCTTCCTCTCCCCACCACAGTTTTGTTGCAGCCTCAAGGTCATCCAGACAATGGTTTTTTTCTATCCATCAGATGCATGCAAATATTTCTTACTGGACAAGGCTGCTGGTGGTTATATCAGCAGATAGGAGGGGAGAAAAAAAAAGAAGACTGCAGTTGTTAACTGTTGTAAATGGGAGGGAGGCAGGAGGCAGAGCTGTGATGTAGGTGATGGCAACTTCTAGCTCAGGCTCACCTTCTGAGTTTGAACTCTCGGGAGAGAGACCATGTGTTGGTCTTTGTGCAGTGCTGAGGGTGTGGGGCTGGCAGTACCTTTGAGTGATAAATAATAAATATTTGAGTGATGGCAGCAATGCTTTGTACTAACACTTGGCAAATGTGGGAAACTGGCACCACCACCGAACTATCTCTCTGCTCCAGCACAAGAAGCTCTCTGGAAGTAGAGAGCAAGTGTCACTGCCCTGTTGTTGTGCTTTTTTGGACCAGTGGCACAGATATCTCAGAGTGATGAGAGCTAGCAGTTCCTTCTGGCAAGAGAGGATTTTCTCCTCTGGGAGTTACAGGGGGAAAAAAATAATAAATTAGAGCCTGTAGGGAAGACCTTGGGAAATATACAGCAGATTTTCACCTGATACTTCCTTCGGACCCGCTGTAACCTCAGACTAGACTGTGCTCTGCTCTTGGGAAAGAATGGGACACATGGAGAAGGGATGGGTACCAGACTGGGAGAATCTGCTTTCCAGTTGGCTCCCAGATGTGCAAGAGAGTCACCTGAGCATCTGTGGCTCTGGCAAATGCTCAAGAGCTCTCCTGCCTACCAGTGCCAGAAAAAAACCCTGCATACAGTTGCAGGAGAATGAATATTTCATGAGAACTCAAGTTGTGATGTGAGGTTTAAGCTGATGAGTTGCTTAACTGTGATGAAGTCAACATATGCTCCTGAGTGTTGGCTAACGCAGACTCAGTTCAGCAACAATTAGATAATCTCCCTCAGCTCCTTCTGACCCTCAGGGAATGGGCTTTCCAGGTGTTAGTCTTCAAGGGAGCAGGGAGTCCTTGCTCCCTATACAGTTAGACTAATCCTATCAGTTTAACTCCAGAACTGCACCTTATTCTTTGTAAACTGGCACCAGCTGCCATCACTTCTGGAAAAGTGTGACCTGAATACTTTCAGTGGGCAGGCTCTTCCCCATTCTGCTCTGCCTGCCTTGGTGCAGGACCAACCACACACTTATTTAGCCTCCTTTTGCCTTGTAGGTGCAATTCACCTGAACTGTTTATCAGGCCACCTTCTTTTGGTCCCTCTCTGGGGTTCCCGTGGTGAACAGCAGGGACATGTGCCTCATGCTGTATTGTCACGTGGCTTCTGTGTGACTCAGATAGCATAGCTGTCTTCACAGATGTCCTTCTCAGCAGGGAGAATGACCTGTCTGGACCATTGTGCTAGTGCAATTTTCTGTTCTTTGTAGCAAGGCTAGTTCCCGTGCCTCCTTACACGACATTTTTCCCTGTAGTCCCACCCTCAGATCTTTTCCAGTAACTCAGGTGGCAGAGTCATAAACCCACATAGGAGAAGATCCCATGGGAGGTATAAATAATTCATATCTCTGGTCCCAAGATATTGTTGGCCCACACCACATATCTTCTATGGCTTTGCCTAATTCATTCTAGTGATTGATACCTGGAGTGACACATCTGCCCTGGGGTTTGGCTTACTCTGGTTGATGTGTCCTTTACCACTTGTTAGTATGTGAGTTGCTATAGTGACTTCTAAGGGGTTCCTTGTCTGAATGGCTTATTGTGAGCAGTGATTGTAGCTTGACCCTTCAGAAGAACAGCAAGGGAATTTCAGCATGCCTCTGCACTTACACATTTTCTACTGGCTACAAGCTGTTTTCTCTTGCCGCAGTCAGTGGCACCTGACAACCTACTGCTGAGATCTGTCCTCCAGTTGCAGGTCACAGTGCTTGAAATGGCCATTGAGGAGAGCATCTTCCTTACCCAGATGTCTCCTCCTGCCTTCGGCTCCTTGTCATCCTTGCCTCCATTTTAATTTCTGCAGGCACTTGCTATTTATAATTACTGTATTTATAAAGCACTCTGAAGGTGGTGACTACTTCTTACTACAGTAAGCCTGACAGCCTTTGTGTTCCCATGTGCTTCCCTTCCCTGTTTCTTCTTAGACTGGCTGTTTTTGGGGAAGGACTGGGTCAGAGGTAAGGTGAGGCTGCATGGAGCACAGGGTGACCTCGGACATCCCTAGAGGTCTTGGGACCCTAGTGCAGTAGGGCTAGCCACTTCATGGCACGGTAACAGGGGAAGAGAGGAGGAACTGCCAGAAACAGATGTGTCCCAGCACTGACAAGCAATGGCATGAAGGTGGTTAATGCACAAAGGTGGCAATGCTTTAGGCACACGTCCTTCAGTTTATGTTTGGCCATATCTTGTTGGGAAACTGATAGTAGCTGTTGATCCATTGGGGTTTCTATTATTTGTGTTTCTGTTGGTGGCTTTGCACAAGCTTTGGAGGCTCCAAAGGGTCTCCATGTTCCTACCCCTGACCTCTCCCGGGATTTGTGTTGCTGACATGATGCTGACCCTGGTACTGCAGGGTGGAGAAACACCCCAAACTGAAGCAATGCATTTGTGTTTTGTCCTGGAGGCACCGAGGGGTGATTCCTCTTTGTACCAGAGAATGTTCGACAGCTCATATTTTGGTCTAGTTCCGTGTCTGCTTTCCCCTTCGCACAAGTTGAGGTTGAAAAAAGAAACCACAGCAACCTCTTGGCCTACACATCAAAACAAAAGGGGAATCTTCTTTCATGAAAGCAAGCCACCAGAGCTCACTGATCTAATGAGGCAAATTCACCAGGGAAAATATCCTTCAGCCCAGACCTCAGTCAGACACTGAGTCAGTCAGACCCTCTTATCTCTTGGGAGACCACAAAGAGAATTTGCACGGGCACATGGGAAACCTCCCCCCGCAAGCCTATGCCAAGAATTTGTACAACTTGGACTAGGTGATCTCCAGAGGTCCCTTCCAACCCCCACCATTCTGTGATTCTATGTAAATGTGTGTAACAGAAGATAGTCGCAAGTACACTTTGTCAGGTTCCAAATCATTAAACTGATTACATTGATTCCAACTCATTAAACTGATGTCATTAAACTGCAAAAAGTACCTGGATGTCACCCTGGTCATAAGGGACTTTACTTGGCAAGCATCTATATGTGAATGTTAAGGTATGTAAGAAATGGAATGGAAAATTATGGTAGAGAGTCTTGTAATGTTGATACAGAAATTGGGGGACATCCCACTGTTGACTGGGAAACTGTGTCACCCCAGCTGAGCAGCATGACTGCAGAGTTGGAGGGAATTAAGAAACTGCCCAGGAAACTGCACAAACTGCTTATAAGAGGAGATACTGAAGAAATGAGAATTATTTGTGTTAAATAGGAAACTGTAGGGCTTGCAATATGAAATAATGAATGGCCTAGAGAAAGACAGTAATGATTTATGAGGTGCCCTGCTTGTAACATGGAATATTTCAGGAAATGAAGGAGAATTATTTGAAACTGATAATAGGAATAATTTTCACATACTGTGATTAATTAGTCCACGAATCTTGTGTCAGACTTCAAAGCCCAGCAATATTCCCAAATGGCTTGGCATTTCTGTGAATAAGACTACCCAATGTATTTACAGTATGTGTTCAGAAGTTGCAGAGAAACCTCCTGGTGGAACTGAGGCCCATCTCAGTGCAAGGGCTTAGGAGAAGCAAATTCTTCCTCACCACTTGTTGCAGGTACTTGTTCTTTTCTGAGACATTTGGTACAGAAAAGGACACAACATCTTCAAGAAAGGAAGTGTCCAAATGTGAGCGTGTCCTAGCTAGGAAGATCTGGGAACCTACAGTCTTAAGGTGCCTCCTCAGCCCTCTCAAACACCCTTGAAGTGATTAGAAATGGAGTGGTCATCCCTCCAGTAGACTTGGTGTGTCACCTGGGACTCTGACTTGCTCTTCCAGCCAAGGATCATCCCCATTTGCCCTCCTTTTTTATCCTAGTGAACAGGTCTATGCATCCTCTGCAGCCCAGCAAGACTTTCCTTAGCAGAGGACCTTGGTTAATCCAGGGTTATTAGATTTAGTTAGTTAGACTCTTAATGCTCTGTTGAGCCCAGTCATTCCAAGCCTAATTAGCACATGAGCTGTCTTGTGGAGCGATATCCTAAAATAAACTGTCCCGAATAGAGCTTTACAAGCTGAGTTTGGTTTGGGTTTCCAGCCCCTGCGAGGGGTAAGTTTCTCCTCTCAGAAGAAAAGTATGTGTAATCATTAGAAGTGCCTGATCTGCTTCATAAGTATTTTATTAAGGTTCTGGCTTGCCTTTTGTTAGTTCTGTTGCATGGAAAATATTGTTACGTAAATTGTTGCTGTGGTTTCATCCAGATCCTCTTGAGTTCCGCCTTGCTGTCAGCCGTGTGAACGTACAAACACACCCACACATCAGGAGGACACTTGGAGAAAGGTTGATGATCAGACCAAGGATCTGGGAATACTCTTGTACGTGAGCAAAATTAAAAGCTTGGGACTGCACAGAGGGGCGGCGAATGTAGCAGAAAATGAGATGCTCTCTCTTGCCCTGGCCCAAGGACAAGCAATGAAGTTAAATGCCCGTATGTTCGAAAGGACTGACAGATAACTACTACTGTGGCTTGTACTCTGGTGTGGAACTTGCTGATTCAGAAGAATTCAGAAAAAAAAGGGGACACTATAGGGGATGTCAAGAATATATAGCACTATGGTTGTATAGGCTCCTACCTTTCTATGGGCAGGTTATGAAACCGGCTTCTAGATGTAAACTGTTCCCGTATGGAGGAGGCTCCTGTGACTACAGGGGGAAACGGAGTGGCTAGTCACTCATTTGCCCACTTTGGGGTTGTTACATCTCATGCAGAGCATCTGAACTCTGCTGGCAGAGGTGGAGGATGGGGCTTTACCCATCTGATTCGGTCCACAGATGTCTGTGTTCCTGTGCCGAAATCAAAACTTCCCTGTAGCGGTTGATCCATGAAGACTAAGTATGTTCATCTGTCCGTTGCTTCTTTCTCCTCCTTCGTATTTCTGAGCTGTTGGCAATAGTTACCCTTGATTTTGTGTTTCTTGACAAAGCATTCTTAATAGACTCATTTTGGCCAGGCAGGTAACGTCAAGACCTGCTGTGTAGTGGAAAGGGTGGTTTGTAATCTTGCAGTCTCACTGTGGTCCAAGGATTTCTTCCCCAGATCAGAAGCTCCTTGTCCTATCATCCTGGGAATCGTTCTGCCTTTTTTCTTTTTTCTGTTTTCTTTTTTCTGTTTTCTTTTTTCTAGTTTCTTTTTTCTAGTTTCTTTTTTCTAGTTTCTTTATTTTCTTTTTTTTAGTTTCTTTATTTTCTTTTTTCTATTTTCTTTTTTCTATTTTCTATTTTCTATTTTTTCTTTTTTTCCTTTTTTTCCTTTTTTCCTTTTTTTTCTTTTTTCCTTTTTTCTTATTTCTTTTTTTTCTTTTTTTATTCCCAATCCTGAATTCTGGTGAAGTGAGATTCAGACAGCATTTGGACATAATTGTCAAGGACCTGTTTGTTCAGCGACCTGGCCAAAAAAGGGTAAAGAAATGCACAGTCTTAATAGTAGTCAGGCAAATTCCCTCTTCAAACCTGTGTGCTACAGGGTCCTTTCCTCCAGCTACCTTCAAAGGATTGTGAAATCCAGCCTGTGGTCTAAAAGCAATTGGATATCAGCAGCAAATCATATGTGGTGCTAATGTCCTTCAGAGGGCAGGATAAATTTGATGCATTAGTCTCATCAGGTGCTGCTTTTATTGGGCTGATGCTCAGTCTTTTGCTTTGTAGCATGCTGTCATCCCCAAATCAGGGTGCTGCCATCCTCCAGACCATTGAAATGTTTATTGGAGACAGAAAATTTCTGCCTGTGTATCCAGTTATTGCCCCTGGTCTTGGCAGAATTACCTAGAGCTAGGAAGGGTAAAGTTTCCTGCAGCCTTAGCAGGAGTCAGCTGTTGGACATAGCAGCTGTTTGAAAAAACATTTAGATGTGCAGTGTGAAGAGGAACGTTTAATAAAACCAGGCTGCTGCTGGGCTGTTTTCTGTTTGTGCTTGATTTTGAAGCTCCTGATCTAGTTGCACACAGTGTGTATTAAATTCCATGTAGGATTGCATCATTTAAAAATAATACAGCTCTGCAGAATACGGCTGTCTGCAGAACTGATGCCCATCACTGCTAGGTAATGCCATGCCTGCATTGCTTCTGCTGTTCACTGGGACACAGCTACCTAGTCTTGGTAGCAAACTATTGAACCACTCCTGTGTTCAAGTCTGAAAATAATCCTCCTGGGGCTTTTTGACATCTCTAGCTGCTTTATTTATGGTGGCTTGTGAGGTGATGCTTGAGTTATTTCAAGAACTTGGCCCTGCTGTGGTTTTACTTCACTCTCCTGTAGCTCCGTTTGCTACCTGCTGTGCCTTTGCTAAGTTGCTGCATGAGGTCGTACATCTATAATCTGCAATCTCAGAAATGTTTGTTTTTCACTTGATAGTGACTGATTGCTACATACATGGAGCTCCAGGCTGAACAGACAGTAAACATGATTTTACAGCCTCTGTAACTGAGATATCTTAAAACTGAGTTCCTTGTTTCTTGGACTTTCTCCAGTGATCACTAATGCTTTTGCCTTGCAGGGAGGGTTCAGGTTTGTTTTGCGGCTGTGATTCCTGCAATGTGTTGTCTGTACAGAAATTAAATGCCAGTTTTAATCGTGACAGAGAGGAAGCAATAGTGAAGATATGTAGCCGTGGAGTGGCTGGAATGTGTATGGATGTGCTGACCTGTACTGCAGTAAGATCTGACTGAGGAGACAGACCTTCTTTGACCCGTTTAGGGCGTAGCTCATCTCTTTTCCCCAAGTCATGAAGGTGATGGGTGATCTAGAGCTACTTGAGATGGAGCTGTCCTCGTGCGCCTTTTCTTTGTGCAGATGAAACTTGCTTCTTAAATTTTCCTCCCATAAGCCTTGCATAAGGAGGGCCCTTCCTTTGCCAGGGTCTGGGCAACATCAAGTTATCTGAAGCCAGATTCCAGTAAATGTTAGGGAGGAAGGTCGTGAGGGCCCAGTGGAAGTGATTCGTGACCTCTCATTGAGAGATCTTTCCAAAAGACAGTAATTCTAGGGAAGTTTCAGAAACACCTGAAATCTCCAGTGCTGTTGAGAGTATCTCCATCGGGATGAAGCATTTGTGCCATCTCCACCTCTTGCCATGATCTCAGAAGCCTTCGCCCCTGCAGCACAGACCTGAGCAAGACGAGCTGCTCATTCACCGTTGTGTGTAGCCATATAACAGACTTTGGGACGAGCTTTGCCATCTTGTGTGCCTGCAGGCACAGGTCGGAGACCCAGCTTTGATTCATGAAGCTGCCCTGAGTTTGATGCCTGACACTTTATTCCCTGCCCTGCTGTGACTGTTGTGGTAGAGAGTTTTGAGGTTGCATCACCCAGACAGAGAAGTTGGTGGGAAAACCTTCGGTCCATGCTTCTGCTGGCTTTGACTCTGGTTCACACACAGCTGCTGGCTATATTTTTGTCACTTCTTAGTGTCCCCAGTCGGGCAGGTCTGTAAGAGGAGCAGTTCATGAGGCAGCCAGCTGATAGCCACAGTCCTGCCCAAAGCTGTGCAGTTAAGGAGGGGTTAAGGTAGGCATCTCTTCAGCTACTGATTCTGCCCAGCAATTTCATTTGCTTATAGGATTTTTTTTCTTTCTGCGTGGGTTCTTGAGTGCTCTGGTAACCCTGCAGCAGCCAGGCTCCAGCACCCAGGCAGATCCATGTCTTGGAAAGGAATTGTGTAATTTCTACTCTTGTAAGATCTTCAGTATGCTTTCAGAGTGCTCAGGCAGAAAGGTTCTATAGAAGTGTAGTCCCTCCTGCTGCTGCTACTAGAGTGGCTGATAAAGGATTTACTGTGTCGGCAGTTTAATTCAGCAGCAATTTCAGTGTGATATTAACAGCTAGAAACATCAGTCTTTTTCTCCTCTGTGGATTTGCATATGGTAATTAGGAGCATATGTGGTGGGGGCTGGGGCAGAGGATGATGATGGGAGAAGGAGCAGGTTCCAGCCCTGATCACCTCGGTGGATGCTCGTGAGTCACAGCCTGTAAGTGGCTCCTGCCGCGTGCCACATGCCAGATGATGAGTCACGGAGCAAGAGAGCACAGAAATGGGAGAAACTGGTTCGGTCACTGTCCGGCTCCTTTGTTAGCTGGTATAGGTCTGCTGCTTGAGCTATTTCTGATGTCTTGCATAACTCAAAATGCCTAAAGCAGCTGGGGCTTCTTTTCCTCTGACTGGGAGGCAGTACCTGCCTCTGCTAACCGTGTCACTGGCAGGAATACACATGCTACCTATTGCTTATTTTTGTCTCACACACTCCCTCATCTCTGCTGGCAAGCCCGTCATCCCTGGCCTGTGCAGCTCCTTACTGTCTTTTGCACAAGGGCTGTGATTGATCGTCACATGCTGCAGTTTCCATTCTGAACACATCATAATCCTATATAGTTCTGGGACGTAATGATACATTAATCATGGGTTTAGTCAGGCTGTCCTGGAAACCACTGGAAAAAGCCCTGGCTCAGGCAGCACCTTGTTGTGGAAAGGAAAGGGAAGTGGTCTTTTCAAGAATCACTGTTTGCTCAGGACCACAAGATGAACCAGCCTGAGCTGAGGCAGAAATTTAGGAAGCATTTAGTCTTTCTGTCCTGCTGCAGCCCCCTTTAAACACTGAGTGCTGGCATATTCACCCTGGGACCAGACAGACCACCCTTACTGTGCTCCCTGTTCCCCGAGGCAGGGAAGGAGAGCTGGAGGTTTAGGGTGAGTCAAACAACTAGTATTTCCTTTTACACCTTTTCTTTCATTAAACGTTCTTGCTGATTTACTAAAGCATTTAATGAATGTATGATGTATTAGCTGGCGAGAAATGAACAGATGTCTAAACAAACGTTAGCTGGTCCCACCCTACAACAACTTACAGGCTTCACGAGTCCTCAACTCCACCTCTTCTTACCCACCCCAAGGGTTCAGCCCCATCCCCAGGCCACTCATCCTGTGCCCTCCACCCCATTCTCTTCACTGATGCTGCTCCCTCAATGCCCTCTAGCTTGCTGGAATTTTCCTGTAGAGTTTGTTTTGGTTTGGTTGTTGGGATTTTTTTGTTTGTTTTTGGTTTTTTTCCTTAAACTATTCAGTACTTTCTGGCAGCTTTTGGAGTGGCAAAGCTTGGGCAGGGACAACCTGTGTTACTGGGATCCTGGAAACTGATGCTGGAACCAGTGAGCCCTGAGATCCCACACACTGTCTAAAGAGTGGCTTTAAGTTTGGTTTCATCTCCCAGCCCTTTTGCCTGGAGGTAAGCTTACAGGGAGCAGACTGAATAGATCTCTTCCCATGGAGCAAAGAGGAGACGTCTGTATTGCGCCCCTGTCTGCAAGCTCACACATACCATTGATTTTTGCAGCATTTCTGCTCGTGCTTGTTTTGTAGAGCTGTGTGGTTTCTTCAGGCGTGTTAATGCAAATGCTCTGTAGGAGTCAGGCATTCACATGGAACAACCCTCAAAGAACAAGTAGCTCCAATACAAAAGGATTTTTGCTGGTTCATCTATGAAACTGAATGCCCAGCTTTTAACCCCGTTTTTCCATCTTTCACCCTTTAGTGAAATGATGGATCTTTGTCCATCTGAGGAAGATGGTGGCACTGAAACCATAGCCATTCAGAAAGAGGCAGCAAGAACCCTCACAGTTAGAGGTTTCCATTGGGCATTCAATTTCATAGATGAAGTGACTGAGACTTGTAGAAACAGTAATCTGTTCAGAAAAGCCAGCCTCCAAAAAGCCAGCATCGCCTCCAGCTTACAATTCTGATGATGTTGCTCCTGCCTCTTCATCCTCATTGCTAAATGTGCAATTTTTTTGCATTTAAATCACATTTATTTCTTAAATCTCTGCATGCCTCCCCTGGTATTGCATTGTTTTATGAGGAAACTTGGGTCGCTGTGTGTTGAACCCCATCACCCTATGTGTGCAGCTGAGAGCACTGGGCAGAGCGGGGTATTAAGCAATCAGCGATGGAACTCCAAAAGCATGGCTGAAGCGGTAACAGCAGGATATGCCTGCAGGTATGTGACCAACACACCTAACGCATCAGCACTTGGAGGCAGGGCTGGTGTTTGCACCAGCCCCCTCTAATTGAAGCAGAGCCTTGCAGGCCAGTTTGGAGCCGGCTCTGATGGCTTCTCATCTTCTCGGCAGTGTTGCAGAGGCAGGAGGTTGTAATCCAGAAGCCATGGAGCTGCACTGACCACCCTTAAATTAGCACAATTTCCTCAGTCTTTGAGGGTAGGACAGAGGAGGGATTTGGGAGCCACTGTGTAGTGCTCAGCAAGGATTTGCAAGGCATGAGGTGCAGAGCCTGAAGGGCTCAGCTCTGCAAGGTGCTGCATGCCCCTGTTATCTGCAGCATGCTGCCTCCTTTCTAAAGCACAGACACGGCTTGGTGGGCGGCTCTCAGGTCAGTGCTGAACCATCCTCTGTTGCTCAGCACTCCTCTCCTGCTACTTACCTAGAGCTTTGCTGCAGCTAACGAGTTTTTGCCATATATACACACACACACATGCACACGGAGGTACAAGCATTGATAAGGAATTCAACACGACATCATAGGCGTATCACAAAAAGCCGTCCTTCTCTGCTCTGTATCAGCTTGACTGGAGTGAAGCATCCACAGGTAATGAAATGGCCCTCACCTTCTCGAGGTAACCCTTAGCACCTCAGGAAAGAGCTGGCTGAATAAACAGCCCATATCTCCCATGTAGCAGCAGATGGCATCAGTATGGAGAAGGTAAAGAATTTTGACATCTGCAGTCAAAATGGCTTTTGAACTGATGTGTCTAGGGTCATGGTGCTCCCTCTGCGCCTCCCTGCCTTGCGCTGCCATGACACGCTTTTCTGGGCAGGGATCATTGCTGGATGCTGTTTTTGCTGTTGTATGTGTAGGATTGAGCAGGATTCAGCACACTGTCAGCTTGTGTTATTGCAAATGATAAATAAGAATGAACTGGTTTGGCAAGAACTGTTCAGGTACAGACTGCTATCCCCACATCTGGAAACTTCCCTTTGCAAAGGGGTGTGAAGGCTTACAAAGAGCTGATCAAAGCCAGCAGAATCTGAAACTACTCTGCTTGCTGGATTTTATGCTCCAGTGTCAATCTCAGCCTACCAGACCTTGAATAGAAGAGGGAGGATCCTTCTACAGTCTTCCAGAATCAGGGAGGGGTGATGTGGCCAGAGAGGATGTTCCTGTGTTGGGAACTGAATAATCCCAGTGTTGGCAGTGCCACTGCCAACCCCTCTGCATCCCTGAGACAGGAGGAAGCCAGGAGAGGTGTCCCAAGGCTATCTAGGGCATAAAAAGTCATGCATATCCTTAGAGAAGCTATCAGAATGGTTCCTGGCAGGAGCTGGCTCTGTGCCGCCTGTGATACCGGACCTCAGAGCCCTGTGCTGGGTGCAGGCAGAGTGGGCATCCGTCTGCTGCGGCATCTGTGACAGCCAGTGAATCACAGTCCACTCAGAGAGCCTGTGCTGCCACTGAAACCAAATAGCTGGGCAGAGTTGCATGTCGCAGCCAAGGCTCCAGAGAGACAGCTGGGAAATGGCTGTGTGTCAGCTCTCTTGACATTTTGCTGTCAAATGTCAAAGTGTGCCTGTGCAAGCCTTGTCCTCCCACAGCAGCATCTGCACCAATGTGTGTGTTGCTCAGCAGGGCTTGTCAGCAGATCAGTGCTGGTGCTGGGAGCCAGCCCCAAGCAGCCATTTCCCAGAGGCAGCAGACACCCAGTGCTTCAGCAGTGAAGTGTGCTGTCATCACGGTCCGTATGCTCAAAATGATGCTTTTCAAGTCGTTGCGTTGTGGCAACACTCAAAATACAGCAAAGTCTTATGGGCAGATATGATCTAAGCGTTACAATCAGCTACAAAGGCACTGGGGACCAGCTTTTTCCCCATAGTGCTTGGGGGGAAGACAGGATAAATAGGGGCTCCTGCTGCTACATGTACCATCAAAGGTGTGCAGGGTCAAAAATGGGGTGTGAACACTGCCCCAGCTGTTGAACACCACTTTCAGCGTGCGTGCATGTGTGTGTGTGCTAGGCACAGAGCCAGGAGCTGCTGTTACCCGTGGTGGTTCTTGAACAATGTCATCTTGGGAATCCGTGATGTAAAAGATCTCGTCCCAGGAACCGGGCTGCAGACAGACTCATTCCTTTCAGCAGCTCTGGGAAAGGAGCCACAGGCTTCTAAGACAGAGGAATCACTGAAAGGGGAGTGAAGGGTGGTATAGGCATTAGGGAGACTATAGGTGGGGGGTAGTTAAGGGTCCCATGATAGTCTAGCCAGGTGTGGACCAAGTGGTCCAGGTGACCTCTCTACTTCAGAGCCTAATCCTGGGTGAAATATCCCAACATGAGGGTCAGTGTGCTCCTCATGTAGGTCTCCTGATGATGATCTCTGGTACAGCCTACCAGAAGGCTTGTCCGTTTGTTGACTTTTACATCATTGAGTGTTTATGGTAAACACTAGGTCCGTTTCCATCTTTGTATTTTTTTTTTCCTGCCAGCATCATCTTGTGTCTGCGAGGAGCACTACTATGTGTGGGAGGAAAGCACTTCTTTTGATCATTTTTTTTTTAGCATCTTTTAATTGTTAGTCTTACGCCATGAAGCTGAAAGAACTGAAGTTACTGATCTTTCTGTGGAGCTGTCTCATTGTTTATACTGTTGTTCTAACTTCACTTAACCCACATTTCTTAATTTCCCTCCTGGGCTCCCATGTGCCTTTGCAGCTCTGCTCCAAATCCATTATCATCCCATAGTCACAAGGGCTGGGGTAGGGTAGGCAAAGACAGATATTGTGAAAGCTACTTTCTGGAGTCTGAAGGTCAGTGGTGGCAGCAGACCCAGCGTCCTGGAGTCCAGAGCAGGATCACAGTGTGTGGTGTCAGGGTGCTGTGAGCACTGGATGGCTGGATGAGATACGGGATGTGGATTGCTGACCAAGGTGTTTGGGCCAGAGTTTTCAGAACAAGTAGTGGATCTATGACAGCAGTTGGTCATTTTTTAATCCCTCAGGATCATCATGGATCACTGTTGTCTTTTGTGGTTTCTCCCTCTCCTTGCTGCCTTAGCTACCCTCCCGTGCACTTCTCTGTATTGGCTTCTCTGACGTGTAGAAGGGAAGGCAAGAGGGAAGCCCCCTTCAGACTGTCCTGGAGGTGCTTGCAGGCTGGACCTCTGGGTTAGGTGGGGAAGGAGGAATAAATATGTTCTCTGCTCTCCCCTATCAAATGCTGGTGAACATCTTCCTCTAGCTTTATGAGAACTTGCTATTTACTGAACACTGAGGGAGTGGGGCTCTTAGTGCCCTGCCTGTATGGCTCCTGGGACGGTGGGCTGTGGCAGTCGTACTGCTGTGAAGTGCAGCAGGTAATAAGATAGGCAGAAAATGTGGCAGAGTGTCAGAGAACTGCAAACCCAGCACCCCAGACCACAAGCGGAACCAATTTGAGCTGAGGCTTAATCTTCATCAACAGGTCAGCAGGAGGCAGTGTGCTATATGGGACCTATTTAACCATCACCAGCGTCTCCCCATGGCCCCGCTGAAGTCACCCTCTCCTTTTCACATGAGAAGTCCTTGTGTACATAAGTAGTTGCATACTTTGGCATGTTCCCCTGACGCCATTAAAAGCACTCAGGACCTCATGGGAGCTTCTGGATTTTGGAGAGGAATGGTTGTTGCTGCTTTACCATTCCAAACTGTTCCTGCTTTCCAGTCTCCGCCTGGGCTTGTGTGTCTGTAACGTTGCAAGACCTGGCAGTGCAGTTCAGTGTTTGCTTCTTAAAGGAAAGTTCAAGCTACCTAAAGGGAGGCAAAGATATTTAATCCAGTGTGAGAAGACGGACTGCTCTCATCAGAGCGCAGCACTTCATTTCAGACCCTGTGCTGTCTGCACGTTTTCCTGTGAGCGTACAGTGCTGTGAGGTCTTCATTTGGCCCAAAGCCTGTGCAGCCTTTGGCTACTCGCGGGAAATCAGTCGCTCCAGATAATTTTGAGAGGGGTCAGCTGAAGCACAAGTTATCCCAGGACTCTGCAGGGAGGGGGACGTGTTTGTCTAACATTGTGAGGCTTTCCCTGAGGAAGGGCAGCTCAGGACCTTGTGCTCGGGTCCTTGTGCTGACTAAGACCAGTCTGGTTTGGTCCTTGTCAGCACATGAAGTCTTCAGTCAAAGCAAGGATGCTTGAAATTGTCATTGCTTTTCCTGAGAGGTGACTTCCTTTGTGTTTTTGTCTCTGTAGGTATCTGAATTCCCTCATGAGAAGTGTCTTCCCTGCCTCTCATGTGCAGCCCTGGTATGTGCTGTCCATGGGTAGCACCAGCTTAACTGATGTCCTGAAGAGCATTCCTCACCATGGATAGTCCACCCAAACTGACTGGTGAGACACTGATTGTCCATCACATTCCCCTGGTGCATTGCCAGGTCCCTGATAGACAGTGCTGCTCCGTGAGCAAAAGGACCAACCCCTTCTGCCAGCCAGAGCTCAGCATTACGCGGACCTCTGCCCTTCCAGACAGAGACCTTTCACAGACTGACTCCTTGGTGTACAGCAGCTTTCTCCAGACCTCCGAAACCTCAGCAGAGGCCTCAGACAACAAAGAAGGCAAAGCAAGGGATTTGGTTGTCCCTAGTGTCAGTAAGCGACACAACCCTTTCCTGCTGAGTGAGGGTGAAGACCTCAGTATTTTTGGGGATGACTTGGGTCAAAAATCTTTCCACCTTCACAACTCACTTGCAGCAGGCAAACCTCCCTTTCATCTGCACGAGCTGGCCTTGCCCCCTTTCCACCTCCACGACTCCAACCACATTGTGAAATCCTGGAACATGGCCAGCCGGTCCGGTGTGGTAGACGGGCAAGAGGACAAAATCAGCAGTGACGACAACCAGAAGAGGAACAACGCGAACAGGTGCCACCAGGCCTCAGAACGCATGGAGCTGGATGAATGCAGCTGCCATCGCGGCAGCTCCTCCAACTTCTCCTTCGATGGTGGTGACCAGGAGTGGAACCAGAACACAGGTGAATCGCTGAGAAACCAGGGTGTGCTGCATAGCCGGACGTGCAGCTGTTCCAGCTCGGAGCTCCAGCGCTGTCGCTGCTACAGTTCATCAAGTCAGTCTGAAGTGATTGACCAACAGATGGGCTACATCAGTGACTCTTCTTGCAACAGCTCTGATGGGGTGCTGGTGAACTTCAGTGCTCTCTACAACAAAATGAACAGCCATTCTCGATCTAACCTGAATTCAGCCAACCTGTCCTGTGACTCTTCCTTCTGTAGCCACTCAGACACAGGAGCTTTTTATCTGGATTTGCATTCATCACCCACAGAATCCAAGATGTCTTGCGAGTCGCATCACCCAGAGAGTTCAGGGAAGGTGTGTGGGTGTCAACGCTCCTCCTCACCTGTCCTTGATGCTAACTGCAACTCTTACCACCTCCACTGTGAGCCTTGCACTTCAGAGAGCTCAGACCTCACTGCTTGCTTCCAGAGCCAAGCACGGCTTGTTGTGGCTACTCAGAATTATTATAAGTTAGTCACATGTGACTTGTCTTCCCAGTCATCCCCCAGCCCAGCAGGATCATCCATAACTAGCTGCTCAGAAGACCATACCAAAGGTAGCCCAGCTCAGCCCACTGAATACTATCTGTTTAGAAGGCCTGACCTGAGACAAGAAGAAAGCAACGTGGAGTGCAGCGAAGAGGAGGCAAAGGGAGAAGCCACCCAGACCGTGATTGAGGGTCAGGTCTATGTGAATGTGTCACCACCCAATCTCAACACAAGCCGGCAGCGCTCCAGGAGCTATGATCAGAACCTGGACAGGAGTCCCAGCAGCAGGCTGGGCTCCTTGGAGCGTATGGTGAGCTGTCCGGTCAAGCTGAGTGAAAGTCCAGCAATACCCATCCAGAGTTCTCCCCCAAAGCGAGTGACATCTTTTGCTGAACTAGCTAAAGGCCGGAAGAAGAACGTCACCTCCCCACCACTCCGGTCCAGTGGTGATTCCTCCTTGGAGTTCTCCCCTATCCCTGAGACACAGCAGGATTGCCCAACCTTCCTTGAAGAAAGAGCTCGCCGCAGCCAGAGTCTTCCACCCATGCCCTTCATCCATGGCCTGAACCGGAGCTGCGAGGGCTTCTGTTTGAATCACACTTTTGGGGACAGCCAGGCTTTGTGTTCCACCAAAGACTCTGTCTCCAGTGAGAAGGTCCCCAGTGGGCATGGGGCAGGTGAGCAAGCCTCTCTATCCCTGCTGACGGAGGCAGATGCCAGCTTCTCAGGTGGCTCTGCCAGTGGCCATGGACAAAGAGATGTTAGAGCCCGAGCAGACGGTAAGGAGCCAAATAAGGCAGAATAGAGAAGTAAAAAGAAAGGCTGCTTTTTGGGACGTGAGGGGAGCAGCAGAGGAACCTGCATGGCAATGGGACACCAGAGCCTGTGCAGTTTGTTTCCTGGTCTGGCACTCCTTGGGATAAAGCCCCACTGTGCTTATTTCAGACCCAGATGAGTGCAAGTGTCTTGTCCTTGTATTTCCAAAGCCTCTTGAGGTGTTGTGCAAACCTGTCATATCATGTAAGGGAGGACATGGCGTTAGCACTTAAGGTTTGTGCAGCTTGAGGGATTGTCTGTCTTCAGGGCATTATACTCCCCTAGTCCAGGAGAATCACCTGCCTTTATCTCCTAAGACAGAGATGTGAAGATGCTCAGCAGGGCCATGTTCCCAGCAGACAAAGGGAAGGGAGCCATTGAGGAGTCTTTAGCCTTTTTTCTTTGGAGCCACGTGGGGCAGAGATGGGGAGAGAAGTGGCATAGCCAGCAGTCTCCTCCCAGTGCAGGGTCAAGGAGCTCACAAAGTCTCTGCTGGGACTTACAGCATGATTCCTGCAGGGATTAGAGCAGCTGCATGTCTCTGCTGGAATATCCTGGCACATCCTCCATAGTGCATTGGATTGCAAAAAAGGTTCCTGTGGAAGAAAGCTTGTAATACATTAATTGCTTTCCACCTTAATATTACTGTCACTTGTCCTGGTAAGGAAGCTGTGCAATAGCCCCATCAGAGGTATGGCCATTTCTCCAGAATGGCAGGAAACCTCTATCTCTGCTCTAGACAGTTCTTGTACCTGCTTCATAGGTAAGAGCCAGTCTAAAATGGGGCTCTGACCAGAGTGCTGCAGTAGATAGCCACTAACATGCCAAGGACCAGAATGTCTCCATTTAATGCCCTGAAGATTTCTGGCAGCAGATAGGAAGAACATGTCACTCATTGCTGTGGCAGGTGTGGGAGAGATATTGGCCTTTGGAGCAAGATTTTTTTGTGCATTGTCCTGTTTATTGAGCCTTGAATGTGCAGTTGGTGCAGGATGGCAGGAAAGGCAGGTCTCTGCTGGGAGAAGGCAGTCCCTTCTTCACTGTGACAGCAAGGCAGGCATTAGTGCTGTGCAGAAAGCTCCTGCCTGCGGCTGGAGATAGAGGCAGGGCTGCCTTTCTCCAGCCGAGAGCAGCATGCAAGCCTAGAGGGTCTGAGAAGGGACTAGAGGGAAAGCAAGCCCTGCTAAAGGCTAGCTAGAGGGAGAGAGGCCTGGCACACCCCTCAGGCAGCAGGTAATAACGCTGGGGCTCTGCTGGGACAGGTGCTTTGTCCCGGGATTTGCTGTGGGCTGGAGGAGTGGGACAGAGGCAAGGCAGAAGTTGCCACGCTGCGCTGGGATGCCGTGTGGCCGGTGATCAGGGATCCCAGTCAGCTGCATGTGTGCACCCAATGCTGTGTGTGTTGTGCACTGTGTGTCACGCTTCAGTTGTGTCCCTTGGGATATTGTGGTCCCGCCAGAGCTGCAGTCACACGTAAGAGATCAGCCCAGCACACTCCCTTCGGACATCCCTGTCAGTCATTTGATGGACCAGACCTGCCTTTTCCAGGGTTAGAAGCTCTCCTAATTCTACTGTGGTCCTGATTTGGTTGGAAATGTCCTGCTTGGATGTGGTACGGGCAGGAGGAGGAAGCAAGCTGTGTGCTCAGAGGGGAAACAGTTAAAGGAGAAAGAGGAGGGAGGGAGAAGGGGAAGCAAGCAGCCTTTCCGGCAGCACTGAGTGCGATGTGGGATGCAGAGCTGCAGTGCTGTTGCTTGTAATGCTTGTGCTCAGAAAGATGAGTTCTCAGCACGTGTGGGAGGGGACAGCCCTTCAGGATAAGAAATCTTGCTGTACCGCTGTGCATTGGGCTGTGACTCTGTGGTACTGCCTGGGTGGAGGCAGGTCGAGGGCAGGCACTTGGGGCCATGACTGGTGCTGTCCTGAGTGCAAAGGATGGGGAAGAGATGGGAAGCTGGTGACACTACCAGGAGAGAGAAGCCCCCAGTGCACTGCCCTACACTTCCAGAGAGCTGTCAACATGCATCTGGGCTGACATATCTTTACCCTGTCAGCTCATGATGTGTGTAACCAGTTCAGACTTGAACCATTCTGCTTGTGTCACTGGCCTCTAGCTCATCCTCTTCCTTCCACAGCTGAGAGCACATTCCCTTTTGCCTGCGATCTACTGGGCTGATGATGATTGTCCCCCTGCCTGTCCTCACACTTTGTCCCCTTTTCTGTCCCTGAAGGTGGTGGCACAGACAGCAAGCCTGTGGTACGCTACAGCAAGGACCAGCGTCCCACGACTCTGCCCATCCAGCCCTTTGTTTTCCAGCACCATTTCAGCAAGCCACCCAAGGCCCGTGCCCTGCACAGCCATTTTGCCTCCAGCCTTTCTCAACTCTACAGCTTGTCCAGCAACCGCCCTGCCAGCCAGCAGATCTCCAATTCTCAGTCCTCAGCCTCGGCCACCTCCGCAGAGCAGGCAGGAGCGACGCGGAGCCATGCCCACAGCACGCTCCTGACACAGCGCTCAGTGGATGGAGCTGCCTCCCGCAATGATGGCTGCATTAAGAAGCCTGCTCCTGAGACAACCCGGCCGTCCCCCCTGGGGAGTTACTCTCCTGTGCGATGCAACGTGCCTTTCTTTCAAAGCGTGGACTCCTCTTCCTCACCCACCACGGAGAGAGCTGGAGAGAGCCAGCCCCCCAGGAGCAGGTCCTGCCCCATCTCCGCCAGCCTGCTTCCCACGAGATCTTCCCCTGCTGCCAGTGCCATGCAGCCCTCCCAAGCCACCAAAGCTGATGCCCTGAGGCAAAAGGAGAACCCCAAGCCGGTTCCCAAAAAGGAGGCACCGCTGGAGCCAAGCCCACCGCTCTCCGAGTACCGACTCCACAGTGGCTCCCTCCCACCCCTCTCGGTGGGTGGTATGCCTGTGAGCAGAGTGGGAGGCCACACGGATCCCCAGTGGAGAAGTGGCAGTGAGAACAGCAGCTCTGGTTCCCTGAGCAGCATGGGAATACGGACCCTCAATGGTAGGTACCCATCTGCCAGGACATGCTAGTCTGGAACATCTCCAGGTCCCTATGACTATGGCTGCTCCCTATAGTACCACCCTCTCTTATAGCCACAGCCCGGGGCAAAATTGCATCTGGGTGCTGCAGTGCCCAACAGCCCCCACCATCACTTTGCCTGCAAAAGAAAGTCCTAAGCTAAGAGCATGTCCCTCCAGTCCTGACTCCTACACTTCTATGGAGAGGGCAGCATGGACTGCTGATCTTACAGTACCTCATGCCAGGTACTTGCACCCCAAACCTGCTCCCTCTATGCCAACAGCCATGAGGCCACCCAGACTCCTGCCCTGCCAGGCTGTGGTCTCCGCTTCCCTTCATGTCTGTGTGCTAATGTCCTGAAACGCTGCTGGACTTTTAACTAATGTTCTGTCTCTTTTTCTCTGTCCTTCCTCTTTCTTGTCCTCTCTCTGCCTCTTTCCCCTCCACGTCGTCCTGTCTGCCTGCGTTCTCCCATCTGGTGCTCGCTGCCTTCGGCGTCCTAGCAAACCACCTCTCCCCCCAAGCACTGAAGTGGCGGGAGTACAGGCGGAGGAACCCCTTGGGTCTGGACCGCATTTCAGGGCTGCCCAGCTTAGCAGGCAGCCTAGACAGGAGGCAGCAAGAGCCTCGGCTGAACCGGGGGAACCCCATCTTTGAGCTCCCTGGAACTCTCAACACCAGCCATTTCCACTGCAAGCTGAACGGTGCGCACCACCTTTCTGCTGGGGGGGTCTTGGGAGGTGACCTTGTGGCTCAGGTTCAGTAGCTATTGGGGCTCAGGTTCAGCCTGGCTTCATCACTGCTCTGAGCAGGAGGGATGATGCATCTGCTCACAGTGGGGCCGAGGGGTACAAGAGGAAGGTGAAGATTGCCTCACTGATGGGTACAATCTGTGTGGAGCCTCCCTTCTTCTCCATCAGCTGAGAGCAGTCAGGTCCAGCTCTGGGCTGGATTGAACGGGAAAGTGAACAACCCAAGAGCCTGCTCAGACCTTAGCAAGTGCACCTGGACTGTGTCCAGCTTGTAGTTCATGTCTCACACAGGAGTTATGGCCCTTGAAGATCTCGTGCACCACAGTGTCTGCCCATCTGCCCCAACCCTGGCAGCATGCTAGATGCTGGGCTGTAGCTTTCATGGGGCAGCTGGCAATATTGTAGGGCTCCATGGGACTCTGTCTTCTCCATGCTCTGCCCTTAAGGTCTTCTGTGTCCTCCAAAAACCTGTGCAGGAAGGGCTGAGAGGTACAGGCTGCTTTTGGCAGAGTTCTCTGGAAAGAGTAGTGTGGTCTGTCAGTGGGAGGGAGACCATTCTTCAGGCCAGCCCCAGGTTGTGGAGGGAATTCCCCAAAGCTCTGCACCTCACTCTGCCAACCCAGTTTCTCCATCCCTCCTTCACGGGAAGATGCCTAGCACAGAGCTGGGGAATCAACCAGATGGAAATCGAGCACATGAAAGAGCTCCTGCAGAAGTCACCCCCTGAAAACAGAGGCTGTCCCAGGGGACAGGCAGAAGATGTGTAGTTTGATGCCTGTGCGTGCCTCTGTATGACAAGTAGGGATTGTCTGTGTGCTCTACTGTTGACCCCACTTGCTGGGGCTGTCTGCACAGCAGCCCTGAGAGTCCAGTGCATCAAGGTTTCCCTTAGCACCAGGCCATGAGGGTGAACCTCGCACAGCATCTTCCAGTGCCCACGGGCCCCCAGCCAAGCTGGAGCTAGGTGTGGGGTGGGCTGTGGGCTTGAACTGTACAGGCTTATGTTGCAAACCGTTGCTGGGAGAGTAACAGGCCTATAGCCTTGCTGTCCCAGTCTTGGACAGCCTGGGTGAAGACTGCTGCTGGTGCAGGTGCATCTGGGAAAAGCAAACAATGTGGGAGAGGATTTGATATCAGGGCTTGGGGCTGATCCTTCTCTCCCCCTGTCTTGGCCCTGCAGGACAGTCTATGAGGCAACTCCAGCTTACCTACACTGACTTCTTCCCTGACTACTTCTCACTAGCAGAGAAACCCCCTGCTGAGTTCTGCCTCTCCCCAGATGGCAACACAGAGTCTGTCTCCATTGACCTGCTGCAGAAGAAAGGTGAGTCCATGTGTCTGTCGTGGACAAGGGTGTGGCGTGGGACAGCATAAGGCAAGCAGTGCTTCTTTCTGTCTCATCTCTGTAGACGTAATCGTTTCTTTCCCTGACCTTCTCTACTGTAGCATCGTAACCACGTGTCCCTGAACTGATGACTGTTTCCACGGCAGGTTCTGGTGGTTTCTGCACCATGCAACGTGCCAGAGTATGTTTGAACTGCTTGTCCCAGGAAGTATGATTAGAAACGATCTTAAGTCCACAAGAAAGATCAGAGAGAGCAGGCAGGCACAGGAGTATGGCCCTAAGGCAGGACATGCTGCTACCCCATCTCAGTAAACAAGGGTAGACCTGTTAGTCTGTGTGGTGTTGCACATGTGCTAGCCTGAGCTTTTGCATTTTAGGTAAAAGATCTGATGGGTCCTACACGGCAAAGTGTTTATGTGAAAGGGCGGGAGAAAGGATTCCATAGTAGGACAAGATGTGGCTGTGATGAGACCTGTGCTAGAGGCAGGGTTGAGGACTGGATTGTTGACAGCTGACTTGGTATCGTGTAAGAGGCAAGGGCTGTGCAGAAAGGTTCCCGTGGCTTTGCCAGCTATGTGGTGGTGATTACCAGATGGCAGCTTTCTCCTCTGTTCCACTTCTGTTCTTACATCATACTGATCCAGATGTCACATTACCCACCACTGGCTTGTTATTGAAAGTCATCACATGGCTTGCTGACATGGGCTTGAAATGCCCCTGCCTGATTTCTTCATGAAGTGTTTGGTCAGGGTCTGTCCTAGAAGCCCCTCAGGCAGCTCTCTGACTTGATCTTTCCTTCTAGGTCTGGTGAAGGCAATCAACACTGCTGTTGACCTGATTGTGGCTCACTTTGGAACCAGCAGGGATCCAGGGGTGAAGGTAAGTCTTGCTTTCAGTGTGACTTCTCAACATCATGAGTGACACGGGGAGGATGGGGAAAGATTGCCTCTCCAAGGTCTTCCAGTTCAAAAACTATGGAGTATCCAATGAAGGTAATAGTACCAAGAACAGAACAAACAAAGGCAATGGTACATCGTGCAGCAGATAGTAAACTTGTGACAGTTCTTACTACATGGTGCTGGGGGTGCTAAAAGATAATGTGGGTTTAAGGGAAGATTGGAAAAATACAGAGAAGGGAAATTGAGATCTACTAAACACATAGGAATAAGGTCCAACTTAGGTAGTCTCTAAGTCAAAAGTAGTAGGCTGGGAGATTTTTAAGGGGAAGTATTAGATATATATATTTGCTCTGGTTTGACTCTTTCTTATGTACTTAGTCACGGCTCATTCCAGGTTGGATGTAGCTTTGGGCAACCTGGTCTAGTGGAGGGTGTCCCTGGAACTAGATGATCTTTGAGGTCCCTTCCAACCCAAACCATTCTATGACTCTATGATTCTTTATGAGAGAGAATACCAGGCCAGCTGAACTTAGTCAGATGCAGTACAGCAGCTCTTTTTTTCTCATATAGCGGAGAGTTATGTCCCCCTCCTCCACCCATCCCATGACAGTGCAGTGTCCCTAGTCCCTCCATGTGTCACAGGGCTCCATAATGATAAAAAAGCACATCAGTCATTGCCACCTGGGGCAGGTGGGCATCCCACTAGCTTCAGAGTGTATCTAGGTTACCTGTGGATCTGGCTGTCCTTGACCTGTGCTCCCCTCATCTCCTATTTCTGGAATAACAGAGAAGCAGAGCGAGCTTGGTTCTGTTTGTACCATCCAGAGTTTTCAGTCCCGTGACACCCAGCACGTTTGTGGTGCCTCCTCTCAAAGCTGAATGCTCCGCTTCAGTCGCGGGGACTCTGGGGCAGCAATGTGACACTGTTTGGATGTGACAACCGCCCTGGAGTGCCATGCCCAAGAAGAAACCTGACTGGGACAGATTCCAAGCCCATTCAATCTTATCTCAGAGCCCAGGGTAATTTTCCCCCTAATTACAATTGTTACTGATGCAGAGATTGCTGTACAGCTTAACCAGAGCTGTTTGGATTCCCACAGCTTTTTAAGGCTTCACTGTGAATTACCTGTTCTTGCAGTGTTGTTTTGGGGAATAGTTGCTACATTCCCCTATTACTTTACCTGCAGTGTGGTTTCAACCTGGGGTTTTGTTATGCATCGGTGTGCCAAGGGTTGAGCATTCGCCTGTCAAAAGGCAGCACCGGTCCCTGATGCTCCCGTGCTCAGTGGATCTGGTGGGATTATTCCTGACCCAGAAGTTCAGCCTCAGTTCAGGGACTTTGTGGACCTGTGCCAACTGGCCAGTGTAATTCCAGCTCAGCTGGTAAAATCTGTGCCCTGAACACAACTGCCTGGGACCACCAACACGACGTGCAAGACCTGGGGCTGGCCCCTATGGATTGACCCCTGGGCAGCTCAAAGTTTGTGTGCAGCAGAATATGTCCCTGCTCTGCTGATGCTGGGCTCTTACTTGCTTCCTCACCTCAACCTGAGCTCCATCCATCCATTTTGCCCTCACCCTGTTTATTTATAGTAATCCCTGGGAATTATAGCTCTGCATGTCACTGAGTTAAGTGTTCTTTAAGTGCTGGGAGTTCCTATGTCGCTTGCTGCTTCCTGCTTCAGAAATAGCAACAAGAAAATCTAGAGCAGCAGAAAAATCCCCTACTCTTTTCTTCTTCCAGCAGGACAGCGTTGTTATACGTGTAGGGAGAACCAGGCAGCCCTTCTGACTGGGATATCCTCTTCCCAAACTGGGATATTCTCTTTCCAAGCTGTTGCCTCATCCCAGCCTGAGGCAGACCTTGCAGGGAGCAACCCAGAACTGGCGTATGAGGCAGGGTGAAGGGGGAAGAGCCTGCCTGTTCAAGGAGCTGCTGAGCCTGGATATTGCCTGCTGGGTTTCTGTAGTAGGCAAGTGGGGCTGGACTGTTTGCATGCATCCATACCTTGTAGAGCGGTTACCAACACTCTCTCTGTTGCCTGTTGTCCCCTAGGCCAAACTTGGGAACAGCTCTGTGAGCCCCAATGTAGGGCATCTCATCCTGAAATACCTGTGCCCTGCTGTCCGGGACATCCTGAGTGATGGGCTCAAGGCTTATGTCCTGGACGTGATCATTGGACAGAGGAGGAACATCCCCTGGAGCGTGGTGGAGGCGTCCACCCAGCTAGGTATGAAGGGTGTGCAGCGATGCCGGTGGCTCTGTGGTACTCCTGTGTTATGGCTGGGAGGTGCTGGGGAAGGCTGGCTATAAGGATGGGAAGGCAGAATAATACCTGGCTCCCTGCATGGAACAGGGTGCACATTGACCTTGTGCAAGGCGAGAGTCGCTGCTCTATTCTGCCCAAATATGTATTGTCATTTCCCCTGAAACTTCCAAATTCTCCTATAACAGGCCCTAGCAATGGAAAAAAAAAAAAAAAGGAATGCTCCATTTTCCCCCTCTTAAGTTTCTAGCGTGTTTCCAGACTTCCATCTTTAGCCCTGCACAGCTATTGTATAAGACAGAATTGTGCTCTAGCCTGGTCTGTAGGAAAATACACACACAGCTCACTTGGCTCAAGTCATTTGGCTCAATCCTTGTGGAGTCATAACTGTTGGGACAGAGTGAGCTCATCTTGATGTTTAATGGAGGGGCAATGCACATACAGGCATGGGCACCCAGCCAACATCTGTCTTTGCCTTGATGCTTCTTCCCATGGTGCCGTTTTGGCTTTGCTGACCACAACTAATCTCAACATTTCGCTTCTCTCCATAGGCCCCTCTACCAAGTTGCTGCACAGCCTCTATAGCAAGATCAGCCAGTACACGGAGCTCACCAACCACACCATGAGGTTCAACGCATTCATTTTTGGCCTCCTCAAGTAAGCAGGGTCTCTGGGCTGGCTGCATGTCACTGTCCAGGGCTGGCAGCAGGTGCTGGTCCTTGACTGCAAGTAGGCACAGTTGCCAGTGAAAAGACTTAAAACCTGGGAAGCTGCTCCCCAGCTGTAGGTGAGAGAAGGAAGAAGCTGTGAGCCTCAGGGAGGTCCAGAAGGGTCAAAACCTACTCTACCAGGCCAGGACTGAGAAGGGGTGGCTGTAGCCCACTGAAGAACATTGTTAGCTTGTTTTAGCTCCAAAATATGAAGTGGGAAGAGTCTGTCTGTCAGGGTTCATACAGGGATAGACACAGCATGCATAAATTACTCCTGAAAATCCTTGCTTAAATCACTGCTTCCTGGAGCTGCGGTGCATCCCAGCGCATGAGGCTCTGAAGGAGGCATTGCCCTGGTCCAGGACGCAAGGCTGACCCTTCCAGGTTGGATAAGGAGTGTGCACACTACACTCAGTATTAAACAGAAGGCAGCAGCGGTGAAGGGATGAGTGCTGGTATTTCCCTGCTCCTCTCCAGTGATCAGCAAGAGCTCTGGCAGTGGCAACAGAGGCTCCAAGATCCCCAAATGTTGGGGGAGGCCTACAAGCAGGAGCAAGCTCTGCCCTGCTCTCCCCGCTGAGGGCGGCCCAGCTCTCTCCTGCTGGCACAGGATACCAGCATACTTTGGGCCAGGCCTGCAACAATGGTCTCATGTTAATAGATGATTAGCCTCTTCCATGTGAGCCCTTCTCAGCAATGCTAAGCTCTGCCAAAGGCATAGGACCTGAATGGTGAGGAAGCTTCTGGAAACATAGTTTTCAGGGTTTATGGTCGCACAGTGCCTGATGTAAAGCAAACTGGGTGGCTCCATGACAGGCTGGGTGGCTGTAGTCAGTGCACACTGGTGGGAGTGAGCCACTGTCCTTTCACTAGGTCTTGAGGTTCACAGGTTCATGCTGTGTAAATGCCTTTTCCAGCCACCTCTTCCAGCTGTTCTTGTAGAACAGCTAGGATGAAGGGGGTGAATTGATTTTCAAGTTTTCTTTATTTCCCTGCTTGTTTTCCCTTCCTGCAGTATCCGGTCCTTGGAGTTCTGGTTCAACCACCTCTACAACCATGAAGGTAAGAGCCTGAGGGCTGTGGGCTGCAGCAGGGACCAAATTCTGCACAATGTAGAGCGCAGATGTAAGCTCTGGGGCACACGTGTCTCTTGGTCTCTCAGCCTAGGCTGCTCCCTTCTGCTCTCAGCTGAAGGACTAGACAATATGCAGTCCCAGCGTACATGTTGCCGGAAGGCTGCTCAGCTCAAGGGAGTAAGGTGGAAGTCAAAGCTCCATGCAGCTCCTTCCACCTGCAGGTGGCCAGCCATGTCCTTCCCAGCTGCAGCTAATGCCTAAGGCCACCACTTCTAATGCAAATCCCTCAGTCTACTCGCAGGAGACCAGGTCTAACCCTCCCCGAATTTTTGCCTTCCCTGCCCAGTGCTTGAAAGCTTCGTACAGCTAGAGATGCGCACACTTAGCTGAAACCCTTCAGGCATGGGAAATGGAAAGAAATGTAAAGGAAAACCTCCTGACAAACAAAAAGTAGATTTTACTGGATATATCTGTTTTTTCAACCAGAAACATTTCTAGAGTGTGCAGATAACCCAGCAGCATGACCAAAGTGCCTGATGCCTAGCAGCAGCATGACTAAGTGCTAAGTGCGCAGTGAGACAGACACCTTTGACCTGCTGGATCCTCTGAGTGTGCTGCTGGCTCAGCCTGTGCTCAGCCCTGGGACCCATGCACTGCAAGAACTCCAGCCCAGTGTCTTCTGGCAGGTTTGAGAGCTGACAGCAGACACTTGCCAGGTCTGTGTGTGCAGTCAGCGCTTCTCTGTGGAGCAGACAGGAGACCAGACTTGCCTTTGTACTGAGCAGTGTGGCAAGAGAAAGTGCCCTGTTTTTCTGGAACAGAAGACGACCATCTGTTTCAAGCCATCATTAAGAGCTGGAAGTGTGAGCAATAGCTAGGGCTATTAGGATGATGAAGGCTAGGCAAAGGGTTTGGAGATAAGCTGCAAGTCCTGCCTGTAGTGTAAGTTTGTTATCTCACTGGGGCCAAATGGCCACAAATCCTGTTCCCAACTCTCTCTGGGAGTGAGACCTGACAACAAAGCTGGAGGAGGGGGCAGGCACTGCGGATGTGGTCAAGTGAAGTGAAGGATGATTGCTGCAGGTAGAAATGCTAGTCCATTTTCTGTTAGGATCCACAGTTCAGACCAGCCAGACCCCTGGAGAGGCTGTGTTCAGCTGTACCCAACACCTCTCTCTCTGGTGCTGGCCAGATCTACAGCTCCTTGTTCATCTCCAGGAGATGTGCCAACCCTTTGATGCTCTTTATTCGCACCCTGCTCCCATGGTATGTCATGGCAGAGTTCATCCTGGTGGACATTCTGACAGGCAAGGTCCTGACTGCAGGTGCAACTGGAAGCAGGACCTGGGCCAGTTTGACCAGAGCTCACAGAACATCTGGCGCTCCCTGATCCAGCGCTGAGCCTCTCACTGCAGCTGCAGTTGTGACCAAAAACTAGTGTCCAGCTCCTTTCCCCATAGCTTCAGCTGCTTCTTGGTGGCTTGGCAAAGGTGGCAAAGGCCTCTCCTCTAATTAATGTCTCTTGCCCTACAGATATCATCCTGGCACACTACCAGCCAGTGGGCTTCTTGTGCCTGTCTCACAGCGTGTGCCAGCCTCTTTTCGAGGAGCTCCTGCTCCTGCTCCAGCCTCTCTCCCTGCTGCCCTTCAACCTAGACCTCCTTTTCGAGCACCAACTGATGCAGATGGGCAAAGAGCAGCAGCAGCAAAAGGAGCTGCTGCGTGTGAAGCAGGACCTGCTGCTTTCCGCACACTCCACCCTGCAGCTGATGCGGACGCGGGGCAGCAGTGAGGATCCCGACGGCTGCAGCACTGCCCCTGAAGCATGCAAAGTGGGTGCTGGAGATGGTGACATCTCACCGGACCACAGTCCCCAGCAAGCTGTGAGTGAGAGGGTGAAGGGGGTGGGGGCCTCCTGTGGAGATGGTGACAGGGAGGAAGAGCGGAGGAAGGTGAGAGAGAGCACCTGGGAGGGGAAGAAGGACAAGCAGGCAGGCTGGTGGTACCAGCTCATGCAGAGCTCTCAGATTTACATCGAGGGCTCGGCTGAAGGCTCAAAGCTCATCCGCTATGAGAAGAAGAAGGCTTTGAATGATGTGCCCAGGTCAGTGGAGACCCGCAAGGCACCACCTCCCCGTGAAGGAGTGGTGGAGGGTGCAGAGGCTTGTCCCATTGCTGAGGGAACCTTGGAGGAGAGGCCCAAGGCTGCCAGCAAGCCAAGTCCTGAAGCTGTGGAAGAGCCCTTGGAAAAGCCCCAACAAGTGCTGGTCAGTGAAGAGGTGAAGGAACGGAGCTGGCCCTTCTGGATGGGCAGCCCCCCAGACTCAGTGCTTACAGAGCTGAAGCGCAGCAAGGAGAAGGAGACTGGGACTCAGCAGAGAGTGGGAGCAGCAGCAGCCCCCCAAGAGGAGAGCAGCACCAGTGCATCAGAGGGCAGCCAGCCCATCAAGTGGGGGCACTTGTTTGGGTCCAGGAAGGTGCAAAAAGAGCCCAGGCAGCCTAACAGGTAAGGGCAGGGATGGTTGGGGCTGGGGAGGGCGGTTTAACTTGGGGTTGCAGCACTGTGGGTGGAAGGCAGGCCAATAGCAGACCACTGGGCTACACCACAGCGCTATGCTGGAGGCAGTGTGTGAACAGAGAGGTCTGTCACCCCTTCCCATCCCTGCCAGCCTGCTTTAATGCCTCCCACACCACCGTTCCCCTCCACCCTGCCTTTACTTTATCCATCTCACGGGCTTTCCTCTTTGGCCTGAACTCTACCACTGCTTCAGCTCCTAAGACCCCTCTCTGGGGGAAGGGCCCCTGCTGCATGGCCCCCATCATCACCTCCTCCCTCCCAGAAACACTTATGGAGGACAGAACATGGAGTCATCCCTGTAGCACACAACAGGCGAGGAGGAAGAAGCATGAAGTTGCCCCATGTAGCAACCTTCCCACACAGCCTCTCCATCTGTACGTACCCTTACTGCTTCTATGGCCACTGGAAATGTCTTTCCCTGTCTCGGCCATGATGTGTCTGGAGGATGCTGGGCCCTCCCCACCAGGAGACAGCTTGGGGACCGCAGTGCACTTTGTGTGTGGAGCCAGACCTCTAAGGCATGACCTTGCCATGAGAGCGGCTGCTCCATGTCCCCAGGTACGCTTCCCTGCCTCTACCTGCTTCTGTCTCCTCCTTGCAGGTTGCCCTCCGGCTGGCTGAGCTTGGATAAGTCTGTGTTCCAGCTGGTGGCCCAGACGGTTGGGGCGAGCATGTGGCGAGAAGCAGCCCCTGAGCCGGAGCCCTGCCGGCCAGAGTCACCTGAAGGGCCCCCCACGGCATGGCCAGCCCGGGGGCTGTCTCCCCACCCTCCCTGGTGAGTGGCACCATGTGGCCATCCTGCAGGTGCTGGGACATGGTGGGTTGGGGTTGGCATGGCTCTGCCTGTTGCAGTTCACCTGGCCCACTTTGTACTCGTGAACCAGGGGATGGTTCGAGGCAGTGATGCGGCTTGTGCATCCATCCACCCCAACTCTGCAATCTGCAGCTGGGGAGCAGCTGGGAGCCTGGCCGGAGAGGGAGGCAGGAGGTGTTTTCCTTGATCCTCTGTGCCTGCGGTACTCTTCAGCAGGGTGAGTGTCCTGTGGTGAGCTAACCCTTCCTCCCCTCCCTCTGCCTACAGTGAGGTGAAAGCTCTTTGCCATCACATTGCCACCGAGGCAGGACAGCTGAGCTTCAACAAGGGGGACATCCTGCAGGTCATCTCCAAGGTGGATGGTGACTGGCTGCAGTGCAGCCTCGGCTCCGAGAAGGGACTGGTGCCCATCATGTATGTCACCCATCCGGAGGACGAGGACTACTGACGTGGCTGGGAGGACAAGCACAGTACCGTGGGCTGCGGAGGCTCCTCTGAGGAAGCCCACACTGCCAGAGGAACGGACACAGCTTCTTGCTAGTTTCTTACCTTTCTTGCCATTACAGAATACAGTAACCGTAGGTGGTTCCCTCTTGCTCCTCCTCGTGCAGCTGCCAAAGGCCGACACGGCCCCTGGGGTCTTCTGCGAGCTGCATCTCATATTGCCAGACATCGCCATGCATGCAGCCACACCGGGGTCTGCCTGAGCCCCCTCCACCCCACGCCATCTCCAGCACCCATAGGCTGTGGACGCGTATATAGAGGAACCCAAGCAGTCCCTGCCAGGGCAGTGCTGCCCCACTGCCCAGCTCATTTTCATGCTGGAGGGTGCAGGATGCTGGACACCCCCTCACCAGGGGGTGCAGTCTGCAGCCTTCAGCATCCCTGGCATCATCAGCCACAGTGGTGGGAGCACAGTGCATTGGCAAGGTCTCTGCAAGGCTGGGCTGATGGGTTGCATTATGGCTTGATGGGGGCTGCAAGGTAGGTTCCCCTGTGCTGGAGCAGCCCTGTTTTAACATGTTATAGTGGTGCCTGGTGGATTGTACCAGGCCAAGTGGCCCGGCACTGCCACGCTGCAGTGCTGGGGCTGTGCCTGGCCACAGCCTGGGGAGGGGGAACGGGGTATGTGTGTGTGTGCAGAGCAAAGGGGTGCGCGGGGTCATGAGGACGGCATGTGGATGTTCAGTGTTACATAGGTCCGGGATGGGTAGTGCCACCCTGTGCGCAGATGGGTGCTTTGGGGGGTGGCCCCATGCTGAGCAGGGAGCCAGCGCCTGGGAAGCCCTGGGATGCTCATTGGAGGGGGGGTTGGAGGGGAGGGGGTGAGGGCAGGGTCCCTGACTGGGCTAGGGATGCTTTGGATTTGGGGGCAGTGCTCCTGGCAGGTGGATCGAGGGGTGCTCCCAGAGGGAGCCGAGGAGCCGGGGAAGGAGGGGTGGTGGTCCCCTTGACATAGGGTTTCTAGTCTTGCTGAGCAGTGCCGTGGGGTGCAGGGGGACAAGTAGCGTGCATGAGCACAAGGGGCTGCTGGGGGTCTTGGGGTCCTCGGTAAAGGCAATGCCAGTCAACCCCTTTCCTTGCCATGTTCATGGTGCCTGCTGAGATGGGGATCTTCACCTGCCTGTCAGGTGGAGAACAGTGTTAATGAAAGGCCATGCCAGTATTTGGTGCCTTGGCCAGGTTGACACTGCTTGCAGCATCGTGCCTGGGCTGGCTTCCCCACGGTGAGGGGCCCTGGTCTTGCAAGGTTACCTCCTGCTTGTACATCGCTTAGCGGACATTGCACCATATTTAATTTGTATTCCCTGTTAGAACGAGGTGTCTCGCCTTTATTTATTTCTTTATTTATGATGCATATTAATAAAAAAGGTGCTGATTGAGCTCCCAGCTACACAGCCTTGTGATTTCAGCCCGTCCCTGGGAAGGGTCTCAGGGTTACTTGTGCTGGGACAGTGCCATGCAGGCTTTATTCTGCCTCCACCGCAGCCAACACCAGACCTTCAGAAGCAAATAGGTTGCCCCCAGCCATCAGACCTGTCAGTTCAGGGTGAGGGGACTACATCACATCATCAGATGATGGTATGTCTCAGGGAGGCAGTGGTGTTTGAGGTTTCTTGTCTTTATTCCTTGTGCATGCTGCCAGGGGACCAAGCAGATTTCAGATGGGAGTTCACACCATTTCAGTCTGGTGTCTGCTTCCCCAGGGTGTTCTAGTTGTTGTCAATAAGGTGTAACCCATGGGCAGCGGGAAGAAATCCTGAGCAGCGCAGGAAGGAGGTGGTGAAGGACGGGTTGTGGGGACCCAGAGCTATTACAACCTGGCCATGAGGCTAAGTGACTGTGGGTCGCTCATAAGGAGGGGCTCCAGGGCTTCTAAACTTAGACTCACATGAACAGTGGACCTCCAGGTCCATCAGGAATGAGCCCTAAGAGCCCAACCCTTCTCTTTACACCTCAGTAGCTCCCAGGAGAAGGGAAAAGCTCTGCTTGAGGGTCCCGCCTTCACTGCAAGGATACCATGCTGGAGTTTGTTTCAACCACGTGGACAAATGGTCTGCAGTGCTGGAGTGAGTTAAAACAGTTGAAAAAAATCCAGAAATGAAGCAGTGTAAGCCTCTGTCTTGGCTTGGAGAAGCATGGAGCAGCCAGGGCTTGCACTTGGGCTGCTTTAATTTACAGATTGTGTGGAGCCAGGTTGTTCTCCCCATGTGCACTGGCTGGCCCAAATGGGGAAGGGGACCATGTGCTGGCAAACAGCCCCACGGGATGCTGAGTCAGCCACAGGGCAAGAGAGGGGATTTCCAGCTGCCTGTGCTGCTGGCACTGACATGGAGTGGGTTGCTGGGTGCTCGCTGCTGGGGCAGCCTCGAATGCAGGGGAGGCATAGCGGGGTTGCTAGTCTGTCAGAGGCTGGATTGGGGGTTGCTGCTACAGCATTTGCAACTGCTGAAGTCTTCTTTGGTGTCATCTGGCTAAACTCAAGCAGGGTCTCAGTGGTGGTTATCAGATAGCCTGTTGTGATCAGGAGCTGGGCACGAAGCCCGTGAAGCTTGCATGGCTGGAAGGCACACAGCAATGTGTATGGGGCAGTGGGTGCCATCGCTGCTGCTGTGGCTGGGTGGCCCTACAGGTAGCCTGGTCCCCAAGGGTCAGCTGTGGGATCCTGATGGGGACACAGGGCTGTGAGTACTGCCGGGGGCAGGCTGAGCAGGGAGAGGCGCTGGAGGGTGCTGCTGTGTCCTGGAGCTGACCCTGCTCTGAGCAGCACAGCTCAGCCAGCCCCTGGCACAGGGAGCTCAGCATCCCTCGGCACCCGTTTGGTGGGGACAGTGGCAGAAAGGTGGGTGCTGTGGGGTGTGGGTGGCGATGGAGGGAGGGGCAGGTGCTGGCCCACAGCCTTGTGAGCACCTCCAGAGTAGGTGGGAGCAGGTAAGACAGTCATGCTGTGTGCATGACACCTCCTGGGCACTTCCCTGAACCCAAACCCAGCAACCCTTCACTCTAGGAAATGTTTGTTGTGGTTTAACCCCAGCCAGTAACTGAGAACCACGCAGCCGCTTGCTCACCCCTCCCCCCCAAAGGCGATGGGGAGGAAAATGGAAAAACATCCTCATGGGTTGAGGTAAAGACAGTTTACTGTTATTCTCTTCCTTTGTTACCCTATTAATAAAACAAGTGTTGCACAAATGCAATTGCTCACCACATGCAGAAAAAAACCCCAAAACCAGATGCCCAGTCTGTTTTGAGCAGAGATCCCGCCTACCAGCTAGCTTCCTCACTTGTATATGGAGCACAACGTTGTATGGTGGGGAATATCCCTTTGGCCAGTCCGGGTCAGCTGTCCTGGCTGTGCTCTCCCAGCTTCTTGTGCACCTGGCAGGGGGTGAGGAGCTGGAAAGTCCTCGACTTAGTGTGGACACCACAACTCCCCAGCAACAACTAAAAACTTCAGTGTGTTACCAACGTTATACTAAATCTGAAACACAGCACTATACCAGCTACTAGATAGAAAATTAACTCTGTATCTCAGCTGAAACCAGGACAATGGTGCAGGTCCCTGGCCTTGTTCCTGCACCAATTAAAGCCCCTTCCTGACCTCACAGTGGCAGGCTGCCAGCCAGGACCAGCCCTACATCCACTGCCTTCCCACCAGCCCCAGCCCAGTGCCCATTTCACATTCCCTGAAGTGCGGAGTGAGGCTGGGGGCAGCTGTGGACCAGCAGCGAGATGCTCACTCAGCCCTGCCTCTCTCATGTCACTCTCCTGTGCAAGGTCCTGGAGCAGCGGCGGTGTCCCCCACTCCTGCTCCTTGCAGGCAGCTCTCAGCTGCTGCTCGGTGAAGTTGCTCCTCCCCTCCTTGCAGTTGTCAGAGCAGGTCTTAGCAAAGAAGTGCTGGGCTCTGGGGATGAAGCCTGGGAGGAGAGCAACCAGTGTGTGGGAAGCAAAGAGGAGCCCAGCTTCCTGGCACAGGGGTCTGCTTTGGGGTGGTAGCAGGGGAGGGAAAGGCATGGGTGACAGCATGGCTGGGGGCAGATTAAGGGTGCAGTGGGATTCCAGATGTGCACGACAATCTGAGACACATGCACCAGCTGAGAGATGGAGACCCGCTTGTGCCAAGTGCTAGGGGCTCCTGGCAGGTCCCCTTGGATCTTTCCTGCCCAGGTCATCAGGACCTGGCTCATCTTCAGGGTAAAGGCTGTGGCCATGGCCCCTGGATGCCTGCCACAGCTGAAGCAATGCTGGTAGCTCTGAGGCTGCTGTGGGAGACTGGGAAGGGAGGAGGCACCTGAGCACCAGCAAACTGTGGGAGAGCTGAGGTGAGAATGCACATTTGGGCAGGACAGGCAGGGAGCGGTGGGACTGGGTTGCGCATGTGACTGGGCTGAGCATGTTCTCAGGAAAGGGCTGCCCACTGGTGACGTGCTCTGTTTCTCGGACCCTGTGTAATTACTAAAGATTGAAAAGTCCAGCGGCATCTTGTTCAGCTTCAGAAAGGGGAAATGTGTGAAATGCAGAAACCTGGTCTAAAATGAAGCTAAAAGAAGCTGCAGGATCACAGAGTGTCCAGCAAGCTTGCAAAGATTTAAGGCAGCCTTTCAGGGCTCCTGATATTAAAAGGCAGAGAGGAACTGGCAGGGCTAACCACCAGCGCCAAAGGTTATTTGAAGCAGAGATGCCCCTTGAAAGAGCTGAAGGCTCTAGATGACAAAAAATAGTAAGGTAGGTAAGATGTGAAAGCTCAATAAGATAAATAAAAAAAGAGAGCAAAGAACAGCCTGTAGAGGCAAACTAGCAATCTTTTTTGCGAACACTTCATGAACTTCAAATCCACCGTGAAGCCTGTAGGGTCAATAGGAAAGCGTGTCCTCGCAGTGGAGGAGTGGCATCCCCTGTGGTGGCAAGATTGCTGCAAAATGTGGCTCAAAGGCCAGTGCACTGCGAGGTTTGTGGCAAAATACACATGGGACACGTGCGTTACAGCGCGCCTGGACCTTGGCATCGCTGCAGGACACAGCTGCCTGCCTATGCCCCTCTGAAATACACCCTGCCCATCCTCCCAGCTGCGCCTCATCTGCCGGCTGTGCCCTGCGACGGGGTGACACGGGGAAGGCAGCAGGACCTGCCAAACCAAGAAGCCCAGGGACACCTGCGTCCTCTCTGGTTGCAAACAAACCAAAGCTGTCTCTATGGCTTGCCTTGTGTGACCAGAACACATACTTGTTCGACCCGCTGGGGAAGGCGGCACTGGCTTGCAACACCCCTCCATCCTCTGTGCAAGAGTCCAGGTTATGCTCAAGGCTGGATTTTTCTGATGTGGAGCAAGAGGAAGTGTGAAGAGCAAGAAGGCTTCCTGGCAGCTGCTTGGGCCACATTTCCTCCATGGCTTTTGAGGTTTCAGACGTGGTGGCGAAAGGCTTTTTGAGATGCTGTTAACATAGGAGCTGACAACCATTCTGCTGGGAGTGGTGCACAACAGAGGGATCAGGGATGTGATTTTTTTTTTTTAGTCTTTTGTAATTTATGGAATTTCCCTACTCATTTTCCAAAGATCCTCCAAATGAGGAACCTATTCCTACTGATACAGTTTGCTTGTGCAGCCCTTTAATTACTTCTTGAAAATAATTAAAGCACCAAGGGCCAAGGAGAGTTGCTGCTGTTGCTGGAGGCAGAGGAGCAGTTGCTTCCCCCCACCTCACACACTTCCCACCTGAGGTGGTTCACAGCTACCTCCCAGCAACCTCCCAGGATGTGCCCTGCTGCGACTGGGGTCCTGGCTGTGCGCTTGCAGCCCCACAGCACTTCAGCCAGGGCAAGCGTGTTTGAGTATGGGAAGCGCTCTACAGGTGAGCTTCATAATGTGAGCAAAGGAAATAAAAAGGGAGGTCTCTGGGGGGGTGGGAGGTGTACTACTGGACCTGCCAGCCCTGTTGCAGGGAGATGAAACAGACAAGGGAGAAGAGGCTGAGACTGTCTTTCTGAGCAGAGGAGAGCACAAGGGACATGGCCAGGCAGACTCCAGCTCTGTCCCTGAGAGGTAAAAGACTGCTGGAGTTTCTGCCCTCAAGCACCATCATTGCAGGAAAAAAACAAAACAATACCACCAGCAACACCCAACCCCCCCAAACAAACAACAAAAAAACCCCCAAATCCCCAAAAAACCACCCAAGAGTTCTACCATGTTTTGCTCAGGGTCAGATTTTTGGGGTGGCTGGGGAGAATGTGTTTGGGGAGGGCCACCTCACACTGGCCTTCTCGATGCTGCTGAATAAAGGGGTTGCAGGGTGTGCAAATCAAGTGAAGGACGTGCATCAGCAGAAAGCAGAGCCTGATCCCAGGCTTGGGAGTACCGGGCCTTGCTGAAGAGCCCAATAAAGAGGAAGGCCATCACAAGGGGCTGCAGCCCTGCCACAAAGCCTCAAAAAAGATTTCAGAGCTTGTTTTTCTCCCAGCTGTGTGTTTCAGCTGGGACACGGGCCAAGCACCTCCAGCAAGGGCTGCTGGGTGGCTGGGGAGGCTGGAGCACAGATTCATCGACTCCTACCCTGGGCCACCTCTGATGGCCGGGTCTGCTGCCATGGCCACCAGCCTGCACCGCACAGGCAGACTCACGGCAGCCCCTTCCCTGCTCGCTGCCATGCCTGTGCCGCCTTCTCACCCCTTCGTGGTCATTTCCACTCCCCGCATGTGTTGGCAACACAACCTGCCACAACGCTTGGGCTCCAGGGCTCTCATCAGCTTGTTCCTGAGCATCTGCTCTCAGCCTGGTCTTGAGCACCCAGCCAGTCCTGCCAAAACCTTGGCGTTCCTGCCCATGGCGTGCACTGTCCGGTAAGTAAGATCATCAGTGCACTTCAGAAGTCCTTTTTATCACAGTCCTTATCAGGCAGTAACAAGGCGAGGGTTGTCCTGAGGTAGTCTCTGCTTGACTTTACCATGTGAGTATGGAAGCTACATCTTCCTGCAAACCCTCAGTCACGAACCAGCACAGCTCACAAGTCCTTCTGGACCACCAAGATCTGTGCTGGGAGAAGAGGCAACCCAGCTGTCACAGCTAGTAGCTGCTTCTGCCAGAAAACTCTGGTTGCCAGACAAGAGTTCAGAGAGCAGCAAGATTGCAAAAGGGGCGTGAAGCTGCCCTAGTGCACAGAAGAGAAGAATGAAAGCGGCGCTGACGCTGGCGGAGGTTCCCTCTCCAATGAGGAAGCCTCTTGCACTATATATGATTTCTCTGCGTGGCTGTTTCCTTTTTGTGCTTGCACCTCTTGCAATCAGATGGGTATGCTGTGAGGCAGCCAGCGAGGTGAAACCTCAGTCCTCCCCTGGGAGCGTTAAGTACACATGGCCCTACGATGGATATTTCTCCTGCTCCTCATGCCTCTGCTGGCAGCACAGGAGCTGCAAGACACAGACCCCAATATCTCCGGAGAACCCCAAGAAACAGGTAAGAAGTTCTCGCTCCTCTTCCCACAAGAGAAGGTTTCGCTGCCCTCCTGGTGCAAGGTTGCTGTGTATCTTTATTGCACGCAGGGTGCAGTAGCTTTATCAGAGAGGACGGGAGCTGATGTCCATATCAGGGCCCAAGACACTTGGGCATCAGTTGGGTTGCGGTGGGGTAAAGCTCTGTTTGGGGACGGAGGGCAGCAAACCCCGGTGTGCTGGGAAAGCCTCTGCAGGGGCCGTATCATTCCTCTATGGAGTGGGCAGCGTCCCTCGGAGCACGAAGTGGCCGTCGCTCTTCGCAGAGTGTACAGATGCCGCGTCCTCACCACAGTGGAGGTGGGTGCTGGTGCCCAGCAAAGACTTGGCGAGTCAGGAGTCCAGGAGACCCTGGGGGGCAGGAGTTATGATGTGCTGGGATTTCTCTTTAACGGGCTTCCTTGGTGCTGGAAGGCCAAGGCACCCCCAGGGCTCTGCTGGCCTCTTCCCACGCAGGCTGCACACTCTCATCCCAGCAGTCACTTAGTGGGTATCTGCAGGCTCCTGCAGGTATCCGATATCCTCAGGTTATCTGACCTCCCAGGAGGCTGGTGAATCCATCCAGGGCGGCACAGTCTGGGGTTTGAGCTGTGGTCCAAGGGCTGTCACCTTGCATTGCTCTGCATCTGTCTGAATTGAAGTATTTCTCTAAATGAATCTTGCTGGAGCTAGGTGATGAAAATCACTACACGAGCATGTACTCATGTTGTCCCAACCCACTGCAGGGATGTGCCTGGCCTGACGCAGGCTAGAGAAACCTGCTGATTAAGGACCCTGGCTATGATACTGGCCAGGGACAGTGACCAGGATCTTTAGTTGCTGACGTGAAGTGACAGCAGTGTCTCTACTGTGTGACATGGGCCATAGGAGCCTGTTCCCAGGGGAAATGTGTCCCTGTGGTTGCAGAAAGCCTGAGCACAGCACATTGTCACTCAAAAGCCAAGGGCTAAGCCTGCAACACAGGATATCCTCCAGCCCAGAGTGGCTTTGCCTTGCATGGATCACCCACTGAAGCTGTCCCACCAGGCCAGCTTGTGCAACCGCACCCAAGCGTTGCGTGGCTCTCCAGCTCGTTTTCATGGAGCACAATAAGGCATGTGGCTGTACTGTGTGCAGTGGGATGCAGCGGGGACTCTTGGCACGCTCTGCACATCTCGGTCACCCAGCTGTCCCTGGAGGATTCTGGGGCTGCCTGTGGCAGAGATGGTATTGCTGAGTTTGCACCTTGATGTTTGTGAAAAGAGGAACCAAGACAAAAACATTTGGCAGCCGCACCCAACAGTGCAGGCAGCCCTGCCTGCATCCTCAGCACGTGGGCTCATTCCACCCAGGATCTGTGCCGAGGTCCCCACCTGATGGATCGGGGGCCTTCTCTCACCGAAGGACAGAATGAGGGGGATGGCCAGGGTGGGACAGGAGGGTCCCTCCCATCCCCGTTAGGGTGGAATGGGCCTCTGTGGGGCAGGCAGTGGCAGTGGGGCAGGGTAAAGCTGTTGGGCAGAGATGGTGCACATGAGGACAGGACACGACCCAAAAGTCCCCGTTCCCAGGGGTCCCTGAGCATCTCCCATGACCCTGACAGACGCAGGCTACAATCGGGGAGGGAGAACAGCCCAGTGGGAACAGTGGACAAGCTGCTCCCAATGCACATTGGCATCTTCTTCCAGGCACCCAGAAAGCCCCCAACACTGGGGGGACCGGGCTGCCGGGAAGTGTGTCCTGCGTGCCAAAATTGCTGGGTCAGCTTCCCCTCCCGCCCTGTCCTTCCTGAAGCATTGAGCACCAGCAGCACCAGTTCCAGAAAATTCGCAGGCATGGCAATAATTTTGGGAAAGGGCCGTGGGCCACGGGCCCGGCAGTCACCGAGGAAATGAGGCCAGAGGGCAGAGGCACGTCCCAGCGCTGGGCAGCAGGTGAGGGTGCACGGCGGTGCCGCTGGGAGCCGGGGAAAGAGCAGAGCAGCTGCAAGCAGAGGATGTGGTCGGTGTGTGTGGTACAAGTGTGAGCCAGCACAGCACTGCTGCTCTCTTCACCCTGTCACGGGTGCACCATGCACCGAGCAGGGTGCATTGTCTCATTGTCCCATTGTCACCTTATTGTCTTGCTGTGCTCTTCTCATCAGGGTTTTCTCTCCCCTGAGATGCCCCACCTGTACGAAAGCGTCATCCCCTTACAGTCCCCGTGTGCCTGGGAGGCAGGTGGAGAGGCTTCTAAGGGAGGTTTTCCCTGTGGAGGCAGGGTCTGTGATCCAGGCTGGCCCCGGCCCCTCTCTCATCAGCCTTGCTTGACATGACGCAGTGATTCAGTTGCAGCTGACAACGAGCCCTAACTAGGGGCGTAGCTGCAATGCCCGGTGGGTGGGAGGGCGCTAGGGAAGATAAGGCCACACTCAAACCAGAAAGGACTCCAGTTTCAAACAGTGCCTAGAGTAAATCCTGTGGGGAACACAAACGCTTAGAGACGCTGCGGAGGAGTGCCTTGGGGCTGGACACCCTTGGTGCTGTGAACTGCGTGCTCCACCGTGCTTCCACTTTCTGTTACCAGAGTCCAGATTCAGGAAACAAGTATTTCAGCTTCTGTTCTTAAAACTCCATCACATGCCCTGTTGCTTGGCAGAGCGGTACAGGTTGAAGTGCTGCCATTGCCCTCCTCTTCCTGCGGTGCCTTGTTCAGCGACCGGCTTCGCCGCCTCCTTTCCCTGGCACCGCTCCCCGGCAGAGCAGCGCTGAGGTCTCTCTGCCCCTTCCCCACTCTCACGCTGCCCATCGCTCTAAAAGACCTGCACAGCAGCTGTGTTTGCTAGCGATGAGTACAGAGATGCTTTAAGACCCGTGCATGTCTTGGTGTGTCCTTGGTGGCTTGCAATACCGCTCTCCACGGGTGGAAACCGTGGTTGCTTTTCTTAGCTCCTCTCAGTAAGCACATGGCATCGAACGCAGCAAGACTCTTGCGCGCTTTGCTGTCCCCTCTGTCAGCTGCTGAGCTGCCACGGGGAAAGGGTCAAACTTTGCCTGCTGCTCCTTAGATTTCACCTTGTCCTTTATTCTTCATGCATGGGATAATACAGTGTAAGAAAGTACATCTTTTGCTGGTAAGCAAAGGGCTGAACCCAGGAGCCTGACCTGAATTACCAGCACAGCTATTTCTCCTTTCTCCTGATCCTCCCTGACATCTGTTTCTGGGGCGTGCTGGGGCTTTGCTTTGCCTGCCAGACTCGTAACTCCTTTGCAGCAGGGACAGGCAGTCCAGATATTTCTGTAAAATGCTTCCTATATCCATGAGTATTAAACAATATTAACAAGGAGGGTATTCATCTAATAACATCAACTGTAGAAAAACATAACAGTTAATCTCTGACTACATAAGGCAAATAGACTATCCTTTTGTTACCACTCCTGCCTTGGCATTTAGTATTCTGCATTCTACAGAGACCACACATTGCACGTTACAAAAGGTGCCTGTTTGGTCACATCTGTACTATATTTTCCATGCTGAAATTTCACTTATCTCAGCCTCTTTCCTATAGTTGGGGGTGGAGGGCCTGTGGGCGGCTGTCTGCGTGCCACGCTGCAGGGTAAAAAACAGTGTCTGATGACTGTTTCTCTGTTCTCCCGGATGCTGTTAGTCTCTACAAGGCTAGAATCTGAGCATTTCTTTCCCCTTTCTCTCTGAGCACCCTCCCTTCTCCAGCAGTGCCCTGTCCCCCCATACACAGGTGTAGAAGCGAGGTTGAGTCAGGTTGTATTCAGCAATGTTCTTGAGACAAAAACAGGCATGGACTGAAAGTGTCTTCCCCTCCCCTTTCTGTGGGGAAGCAGAGACTTCTAGGCTTTACCCGCAAGCAGTCATCAGAAATGCCACCAGGAAGGGCTCTGAGCACATGCAGACGCCTGAATGCGGATGGTGTCGGTGCTGTGACATCCTGCATGTCTTCAGCTCCTCTGCAGCAGCAGGGGTGCAGGGAGGAGGGAAGCCCTGGAGGGGTTGTGATGGCACAGGCACTGCTAGCAGGAAGCTCTGTGTACAGGAGGTAATAGGCTTTGGCAGCCTCACAGGCTGTCTCAGTGGTGTACACTACTCCTTTGCAAGGCAAGCAAGCTCATTTTGTCATACCTGTCCCTCTGTCAGACAGCATTAATTCCCAGGCTAATTTCTGAGACTGGTGCACTCCCCTACAGCAGCACTCTCCAGGCTCTGGCTGCTTAGAGGATGGGGATGAGCTGTGGACTCTGCCTGCCTTTTCTGATCTCTTTCCATCCAGCCCTCAGACTGTGCCCAGCATGCTCCATGACCAGCCTGCGTCTGGCTGCTGCATCAGCCCCTGCCTGTCCCATGCATGAGCACGACAGGGCCACATCTGGCAGGCCAAAGTGCACAGGGGAGCCTGCGGGGAAGGAAAAAAAGGGGGGCAAATGACCACCCCCACAGCTCTGAGGGCTCAGAAAGGAAAGGACGAGTTGCAGAGGACAGGCATCCCACCAGTACTTGCAAGGGACTCTGCAGGCACAGCCAGGTACAAGGAGGGAGCAAGAGGGTTTGCCTGCGGGACTGCTCACCGGTGTAGTCCTTGTGCCCAAAGGGCAGATGTGGCCACTGAACACCGCTGGCACGGGTGCAGTCTTTGCGGTATTACACCTCTAAAGCAGCACCCGTGAGATATGGCCTTTATAAAAGTAGCGTTACCCCCTGGCCTCTGTAAGGAAGCACCATACAAGGCCAAAAACCTCTAGAGATGTTCTTTTGTGGTTGTATCAGTGGCAAATGCTTTGCTACACGAAGGGCACTACAAGTTTTGGTGCGAGGCTCGGGCACAGCTGGGAGCAAGGCAGAGCTCTAGCACAGAGCCAGCAGAGCATCAGTGTTTGTAGGAAGACGCTGTCCCAGATATCTCTCGAAATCTGCACCTGTGTCAGCAGGTTGCACGCAAAGGAGAATTTCTCTTTCCCTTCTCGTTTCCTGCCCGGCAGGTTGCCATGTCCTGCTGGTGGGTTTTGCGTCACTGCGGGGACTGTAACACCTACCAGGAGGTATGGAAGCACTTAGAAAAGGAAAAGCAACGAGCCCCCTTTGCACCGAAGGTCAAGACCGGGGCAGTCTGGGAGAGGCCAGCCGTGCAGCCCCTCGGCTCCTGGGGCTGTCTCCGCTGGAGGGGTTTCGTTCCTTCAAACTGCTTCTTGCTTGAGGTCAGGCCCCGCAAACCTATTTTCGAGCAATGATTGTTCACATTACTGCTGTGACTCTTAAGCTGGAATGATCCCATCAGTGAATAAACTTTGTACGGGCATGGGTTTGGGCCCTGAAATGCAAAATGAAGCACTGGAAATGCCTTCACAAGTAGCTCTTGCCTGCCTGAAATAATTGCTGCTCAGTTTGCCAGTCTGGGGGGATATTATTCCATTTATTCTGGCTGAGATGATGCAGCTGTTGTGGTCTGCTGGCCTGCTGCACGAGGAGTGCGGAGGACTCATGGTTTCACATAAGTCCTAATGCTCTTTGGGCGTGTTGGGAGGCAGCGCAACCTCACTGTGCCTGCCTGGCAGCACCCTGGTAACTTTGGACAATGTTTGGGTACTTACAGCTGAATTTGTTGGATGAAGAGAATTGATAGAGAGGCACATTTCTTATTATGTGAAAATTGGTGTCTGATCAGAGGGCAGAGACCCAAATTAGTGCCGTCCAGAGAGAGAGCAGCACTCCTGTCTAGAAGCTAATGGAAAATGACTATGAAGATTTACTTCCATCAGTTGCCCAATCTACCTGTTGCAAAATGCAACTAAACATGCAGCTGGTGAAATATGCACCTGCAGCCCCTGTCAAGTCCTTTCTGCCAACTCAGATATGGGGGTGTTGCCCCTCCTGGATGAGGATGGGAGGGATATGAGGCAGGAGGTACCCAGTCCTAGGAGCCTAGGCTGTTTTGGGCAAGGGATGGAGAGGAGAAAATAACAAGTGTAACCTGCAGACCAAAAGCAAATTGGGAACTTGAGTGGCCTTTTAGCTGCAAATAAGTGCGCACATGGGCGTGAGCAGGTAGTGCCCAGCAGGATGACAGGAATGCAGGTGAGCAGTGCCAGCAGAGACTTAAGGAGGCTGGTGCATTGTCATAGCCCCTGATTTGGGGGGAGAGAGCACAGGAGAGAGCAGCATCCACCGGGCTGCCGATCCTGCTGGCTGGGATCCCTCCGCAGCGCGCGGGTGGGCAGGAGGGCGTGCAGGTAACCCTCCTGCACTGCACCTGAGGGTGCAAGGAGGGTTAATGCCCCTGGGGTCCCATCCTGGGAGGTGCTCACCTCTGCCACCCATCTGAAGTGAGGGTGACCAGCACCCTTCTGGACGGGGCCATCTCACCCCCGAAGACGCTGCCAGAGCCCAGTGATCCTCAGGGCTCTCCCTCGAGTCCTTCGCACACAGGAAGATGTAAAGCTCCCTCTGACTGGACCCCAAGCTGCAGTTTACCCCACACCAGAGCAGCTATGCCTTGAACGATTTGGTGCAGCTCAGCTGTGCTGGGGAGTATGTGCCATCGGTCCCCCAGATCAGATGCATTTCCAACGGGACCCAGACCTTGTGGAACAGGACTGCCACCTGCAAGGGTAAGCACAGCCCCATGTCAGCCTGACCCGGGGGTCCTGAGCTGGCAGCAGATGGGGGACAGTCCAGGAACGGGGGACCTGGATGCCTTGGCTTCCCCCCCTTGTCCTGGCAGCACCGGGGCACCTTTTGTCTCAGGACCTTGCTGCGGGCAGCTGCCAGGAGTCTGCACTCCTGGGGAGGGGTTCAAAGGCAGGAACAAGGGTCCTGGCACTGAGGGCTACTGTAAGCCCTGTGCCTTCAAACAGTGCCTGGGCACATGGCTGAGGTGGTGGGAGTGGAAGGACCTCTGTGTGAAGGAACAGCACAGGTGCCTGGATGCTCATTGAGAGGGCTGTAGAGTGTATTGGTAAGTGAGGCAGCAGCCACTCTCCCATGTCCCCTCTCTACCTTCACGCTCGATAGCCGGTTGTGACATTGCCCAGCTGGGCAGCAGGCACGCCACAGTCCCTCCTTGGTGCTTCACAAACTGTTGAAGAGAACAGCCGAGCTGGGAGACAAGAGACAAGGTAGTGCCAGCTGGGCAAGCCAGTACTCCCGCAGTGGTTCCTGAGAAGTACAGAAGGAGGGCCCTCCCAGCAAGCCTTGTTGAGGGGTCACGTCCCAGCAGATGGGTGTCACTCTCCCTTTTCTTTCAATGGCTGGAGGGGTTGCTGTGGATTGCTGATACCCTACCACCTACCCCTGACCCAGCTTGTTAGCTCTCATCCCAACTAACACCCACTTGTACCTCTGACAGAAACGTGCAAAAGGCCCCAGTGGGACTCAAGACTCCAGCTGGCACCAGACAAGGAGAAGTACAAGAACAACAAAAAAGTGATGCTGCGCTGCCCTGCGGGTTTCCAGCCATCCTTCACCCACGTCAAATGTGCGAGGGAAGTCCAGTCCGTCAGTCATCGGAAACCTGTATACAGAGAAGTTTGGTTCGGAGGGGACAGTGGAGGTGACTGGACCCGCATTCAGTCCAGCGTGGAGTGCATCGGTAAGGGAGGCATCAGGAGCTCTCCTGGCTGCCCTGCTGTACCACAAACCAAATGATTGCTCATATGCAACCACCTACCCCTGCCCTAACTTGTTACCTCCTAACACAACTAACATCCACTTGCACCTCTGCCAGAAACGTGCAAAAGGCCGCAGTGGGACTCAAGACTCCAGCTGGCACCAGACAAGGAGAAGTACAAGATGAACGAAGAAGTGATGCTGAGTTGCCCTGCGGGTTTCCAGCCATCCTTCACCCACGTCAAATGTGCGAGGGAAGTCCAGTCCATCAGTCATCGGAAACCTGCATACAGAAAAGTTTGGTTCGGAGGGGACAGTGGAGGTGACTGGACCCGCATTCAGTCCAGCGTGGAGTGCATCGGTAAGGGAGGCATCAGGAGCTCTCCTGGCTGCCCCGCTCTGCCCTTCCTGAGCAGGGGAAGGCAGGCTGTGTGTGCACAGGAGGTTTGGGGCTCTCTGCCTGCCTGGGGAAAGGGCAGGTGCTGCTGAAGGTGGTGTGGAGGCAGCCCCCGAGCCTGCCCTGTGCTTGCCCCGGGGCTCCAGGGGAGCCTGGTGGGGACGGGGCTGGTGCTGGCCTCAGCCCCTGAGGGTCCTGGCAGGAGGGGGCTGTGGGATCGGGGTGGCGGGCAGTGGCCAGGGCTGCCCATGCCAGGCCAGGGCAGAGCTCCCAGCACGCAGGGCTCCAGCCTGTGGTTCACAAGTGCTTAGGAGGTTCCTGGTGGAGATGCCAAGTGTGTGGCCCCACAGATGGGTGCCAGGGCCTGGGCAGGATGCAGGGCCAGCGACGAGGAACCCATGGAGGGTCCATGGTCCTTGTTGCGCCTCCAGGTGCCACCCCAGAGTGCACAGGTCTGCTTTTCCCCTGCCTGCCCGTGCAAGTGAGGGAGCCTGGGGGACATCTCCTGAAGCCCCAGGAGTTGGAGTGGAGGGGACTGAAGGGAACCCCGCGTGCTCAGGGAAGCCCTTGGCATCGGGGCTGGAGGCTGTGGGGGATGCAGCTGGGGGAAGGGCGATGCCCTCCCTCAGGTGATGGGGATGTGGGGCTGCCCCGGTGTCGTGGTTTTACCCCAGCCGGCAGCTAAGCACCACGCAGCCGCTCACTCGCTCCCCCCATCGGGATGGGGGAGAGAACTGGAGAAGTTAAAGTGAGAAAACTCGTGGGTTGAGATAAAGACATTTTAATAGGGAAAGCAAAAGCCACGCGCACAAGCAAAGCAAAGCAAGGAATTCATTCACCACTTCCCATGCGCAGGCAGGTGTTCAGCCATCTCCAGGAAAGCAGGGCTCTGTCACGCGTAACGGTTACTTGGGAAGACAAACGCCATCGCTCCAAACGCCGCCGCCCCCCCCTTCTCTTCCCCCAAGCTCCTTATAAACTGAGCATGACGTCATATAGTATGGAATATCCCTTTGGTCAGTTTGGGTCACCTGTCCTGTCTGTGTCTCCTCCCAACTTCTTGTGCACCCCCAGCCATCCCGCTGGCAGGGCAGTGCAAGAAGCAGAAAAGGCCTTGGCCCCGTGTAAACACTGCTCAACAATAAGTCCATAGAACAAAAACATCTCCATATTATCAACATTGTCTCCAGCACAAATCCAAAACATATCCTCACACTAGCCACTATGAAGAAAATCAACCCCCTCAGCTAAACCCAGGACACCCAGGCAGGGACAGATCTGTGCTGAGCGTGGGGATGGCCGTGCGCAGGTAGCCCAGTGCTCAGGGCAGGTGGGCAGGGAGAGAGAATGTGGGAAACTCCCTGCCACGGGTTGTGGTAACACTCACTTGTACCTCTGCCAGAAACGTGCAAAAGGCCGCAGTGGGACTCAAGACTCCAGCTGGTACCAGACAAGGAGAAGTACAAGAAGAACGAAGAAGTGATGCTGAGCTGCCCTGCAGGTTTCCAGCCATCCTTCACCCACATCAAATGTTTGGGGGAAGACCAGCCCATTACCAGCTGGAATCCTGTCTACACAGACCCATGGGTAGGAAGGGACAGTGGAGGTGACTGGACCCGCATTCAGTCCAGCGTGGAGTGCATCGGTAAGGGAGGCATCAGGAGCTCTCCTGGCTGCCCTGCTGTACCACAAACCAAATGATTGCTCATATGCAACCACCTACCCCTGCCCTAACTTGTTACCTCCTAACACAACTAACATCCACTTGCACCTCTGCCAGAAACGTGCAAAAGGCCCCAGTGGGACTCAAGACTCCAGCTGGCACCAGACAAGGAGAAGTACAAGATGAACGAAGAAGTGATGCTGAGTTGCCCTGCGGGTTTCCAGCCATCCTTCACCCACGTCAAATGTGTGAGGGAAGTCCAGTCCATCAGTCATGGGAAACCTGTATACAGAGAAGTTTGGTTCGGAGGGGACAGTGGAGGTGACTGGACCCGCATTCAGTCCAGCGTGGAGTGCATCGGTAAGGGAGGCATCAGGAGCTCTCCTGGCTGCCCCGCTCTGCCCTTCCTGAGCAGGGGAAGGCAGGCTGTGTGTGCACAGGAGGTTTGGGGCTCTCTGCCTGCCTGGGGAAAGGGCAGGTGCTGCTGAAGGTGGTGTGGAGGCAGCCCCCGAGCCTGCCCTGTGCTTGCCCCGGGGTTCCAGGGGAGCCTGGTGGGGACGGGGCTGGTGCTGGCCTCAGTCCCTGAGGGTCCTGGCAGGAGGGGGCTGTGGGATCGGGGTGGCGGGCAGTGGCCAGGGCTGCCCATGCCAGGCCAGGGCAGAGCTCCCAGCACGCAGGGCTCCAGCCTGTGGTTCACAAGTGCTTAGGAGGTTCCTGGTGCAGGTGCGTGGGTGACATGGGGCTCATGAGGGCCTCTGGCAAGAGCATGTGCAGAGGGACAGTGGGCTCCAGTGCCAGAAGCCAACCGGGCACGCATGGTAGAGGTGGCCGAAAGCATTGTGTCAGGGTCTGGGGGGTCACAGCACTCTGTCCCCTGTGTCCTCTCTGCCCATGCAGGCAGGGCAACAGCCTGGCCTCGGCCCCACGTGCCGCTCTCCTCTCCTGGTCCCTGCTGCACACCATCAGTGCAGCAGCCAGCTTTTGGGCTCAGGGTTTATCACCTTCTCAGGAGGTCTCAGGGTGCTGTGGTCTCCTGTGTGGGAGGCCAGGGCTAGCTTGCGTGGGTGTGGGAAGCCCAGCGTGACATGCTGAACGTCAGGCATGAGCTGTCCTCAGGCGCTGCCCAACTCGCCACAGGCCCTGAGACCCCTCCGGTTGGGCCAGGACAAGAGGGCTTGGGGCTGGTTCCCTGCAGGCAGCCGTGAGCACAGGGAGTGTGGGGACGTGGGTGGGAGGGGAAGGGGATGCTTCTCCTGGGGCACCCTGTGATCAGCAATCAGGGCCCGCAGGGGCAGCTCTGTGCGTGGCCCAAGCTTCCAGGGTGTCCTGCCCAGTCCCCTTGAGGCCTGTGCCAGCCTGTGTGTCACACACCGCCAGGCAAGACCAAGGGGTCTGTGAGGCCCCGGCCAAATGGTAAGCTCCCCGTCCCCGTGCAAGCTTTGAGCATTGCACGGTGCCCTGAGTCCCTGGAGCTCTGGCTCCTCCTGGCCTGTCCTTGGAAGCCCGGGGGAAGCAGCGCAGGGCCCGTCTTGCCCTCATCCCCTGGCTGGGGACATGGTGCGGGAGAGCTGTTCCGTATGGTGTTCTGGAGCTAGATCCCTTGCCATACTGTGCCAGGAAAGGGGATTCCCTGCTCCATCCCCCGGCATGCCCTGCGAGGCCACCCCCTGCTCTGCTAATGCCTTCCCATCTTGTCGGTACAGGGAAATGCCAGAAGCCCCAGTGGGACGCCAGGTTTATCTTTGACCCAGATCGAGGGCTCTACACCCCAAATGAGGTGGTGAAGATGAGATGCGCTGAAGGGTACTGGTCGTCTGCTGTGGAGATCACCTGCGTGAAGCTGTACCCACGTCAAGGCTCCTCCATTTCTCACAGTGGCTGGATTGTGAGGAAAGACACGGGCCACTGGCACCGTATAGAGGGGAACATGACCTGTGTGGGTAAGTGAGCAAAACAGTCCCTTCCTCAGTGCTCGCAGTCTGTTAGCCCAGGCAGAGAGAGCGGTGCCGGATTGGTCCCTCAGCACTGGTGCCCTGCGCTCGGGGTGGTCAGGGCATGGCGTGGACGTTCATTCACTCCAGAGGAAACTGCTGCTGATGCAGCCCAGGTTTCTGTCCCCACTGTTGGCAGCTGGGGCAGCCTGCACAGCGCCGAGTGGCACCGGTCCTTGCCGCTGCACACAGGGCCCCAGGCAGCGTGCCCAGGCCAGCTGGCTGGGTCTGTCTGGAGAAGAGCACCAGAGTGCAGGAGCAGGAGGGCAGGGCCTGGTCTGGCTGCCGGATTTGTTGGCTAAGTGATTGCTGGTGTGAAAGGGACAAGGCACCAGATCAGTTGCTAGCCCCGGGGTGGCAGCTGCAGAGAGGCCACAAGTTCTTGCTCTTACCCTCCCACGGTGCAGGCAGTGCCCGAGTTTTGGCTGGGAGAAGGCAGCACGGCCTCATCCCCCCGGTGCTGTGGGCAGGCTGGTGGGGGAACGATGAGGATGATGGAGGTTGGCTGCAGGGCTGGGAGGGGAAGGGAAGGAAGTGACCATCTTGTGATGTTTCCTTCACAGAGGTCCTCCAGGTTGTCCCCGGGACCTTGGAGATTTCCAGCACCAGCATCAAACTGAACTGGACCTGCAGGCTCCCTGACGTCTGCCAGCGCATGCGGGCCACGTGCCGCCTGGCAGTGCCTTCCTCCCCTCCCTGTGAGGCTGAGGAGGTGAAGGGAGAGGAGATGCTACATGGCGGGGAGGGAACATTTACTTGTCCCCCTCTGCAGCCCTTCACCGACTACAGTGTCACCATCTCCCTGCCCCCCAGCACGGTCCTTTTCACATGGTTGGTCAGGACAGGGGAAACAGGTATGTGTGCATGAGTGTAGGAGAGAAGGGACAGTCCTCGGCTGTGTCACAGGTAGGGGAGGTGGATAGATGTCCCCTTCACCTGGCAGCTCAGCCTGATCATCTGTGCCCTGCAGTGATGATCCAGGGGAAGGGGCTGCGCAGGGCCCTGGAGCACAGCACGTCCCCTCCTCACTCTCCCTCTCCTCTCTACACCGTTGCTGCTCCTGCTGCTGCAGCACATGCAGCCTTTGTGGGGGACAAACTGTGCTTGGGGGGCCCTTTGCAGCCTGTCCCCGGGGCCAGGAGCTGCCTGCACCCTGCTGTGGGCTCAGCCCCTCCTCGCTGGCCCCGTGCATGACCCTCTCCTCCTGTGCTTCCAGTGCCGGACAAACCGGAGAAGCTGTGGCTGGATCCCAGCACGGGGTCCATCAAGTGGGAGAAGCTGCCCTCCTGCAATGGGGAGATCATTGGATACCAGGTACCAGGGCACCATGGACTGCCCATAGTGCCCATCACCTTGCCCGGTGCCCCCCTGCCTGGAGGTCTGTGCAGGCAGCCTGGGGGAGAGTGGGGAAGGGAAAGCCATGATAACCTGCAGGAAGAACAAGAAGTTCAGGGCTCCTCTGGTGGGGGATGTCCCCACAGTGCCTGCGGTGTTGCAATACCATGCCGGTGACCTGGCCTCAGGCTCATTACACGTATATACACCTCTTCAAAGGGCCGGCCTCCCTCTTGCCCTCAGGTCTCCACAGAGGCTTGGTCCTTTGCTCACAGAGGCAGCCCCTCTGGCATCTTGAGTGCTGGCTCCAAATTGCTCCTCTCGTCTGCTCTGAGGTCCACACAAGGGGCCAAGGCTCCTGCTGGTTCCTCTCTGGGAGCGTTCCACAAGCGGGGCAGGTGCAGAGAAGGGGAGGCTTGCAGGGGTGCTTTGCTCTGTCTCGGTGTGCTGTGGGCAGGTCCCCAGAGGGCAGGTGGGAGCTGCTGCCCTCCAGTTCTGTCCCCTGTCCCCAGCTGAACATCACAGCCTGGAGTGCGCAGGACGGCGGCTTCCTGGAGATGCAGCGGCTGCGGCTGAGCAGCTCTGTCACGGAGCACTCGCTGCCTGGGCACAGCCCCGGCAGCAGCTACGTGGTGACGATGCAGGGAGTCACGAACACGGGAGCCGGGGCTGCGTCACTGTGGGAGTTTCAGACCGACAGCTCGGGTAAGGCTGGCTGTGTCCCGGTCCCTCTGGGGTGGCCATGGCATGCGCCCCAGCTGAGGCAGCTCTCTGTCCCCAGCCCCGTGGCCTCCCGGCCAGCGCCGAGGAGCTTGGGCACAGAGGAGCTGTGCTCTGCGCCCTGCATTGCCCGGGGCCACCCCTGCTCCCCACACAGACCCTGCCGCGCTGCCCACTGATGCTCATCCCCCGGCTCTTCCCCTCCAGACACCCCGCACCCTCTCGACATCAGCTGCCGCAGCGTCCGTGACATCTCCCCATCCCAAGGGACCGTTGTGCTTCCCCTCCGGCCCATCGCCCGGCCCCCCGAGATGGCGAGGTGAGTGCAGCCCCCCGCAGCTCTGCTCTCTGCAGCCCCGAGATGGGTTTCCCCACCGCCAGTGCTCACCCGCAGCGGCCTGCGTCCCGCTCTTCCCGGCCCCGTCTCCCCCGGCCCTCTCACCGCCCTGCCTTGCAGGGAACACCAGCTCATCGTGGTCGCGACGCACAATGGCACGGCGGTGGAAGGCGCCTGCTTGGGGGAACCACAGCCCTTCAACGCCAGCCAGCAGCCTGGCACCTACGTGGCTGCCGTGATCAACCTCACTGCCTCCACGGACTTTGTGCTGGGCGACGGGACCCGCGGGCAGGGCTACCACAACGCTGCCCTCCGGACGGGCTGGGACTACACGGCCCTTCTCCGCCTCGTCCGCCGCTCGCCGCAGGTACCCTTCGCGGGGGGCTCCTGCTCCCCGGGGATGCTGCCAGCCGGGGCCGGGCCCCTCGGCGGGGTCTGGGCCCTCTGCTGATGGCGAGCGTCCGTGCCACACGGGCTCCGCTCCCAGCCCCTGCGCTCAGAACCTGGGTGCCTCAGCAGGACAGTGTCCCGGGGGTCCTTGGCCACCTCTGGGATATTTGGTGGCTGTGGGCGGGAGGCCTTTGCGCCAAGTGCGGGCAGTGGGGCAGGAGTGGCCTTGTTTTCCGAAAAGCGGATTCATTCCCCGGTGTGCAACAAGTGAATCCTCACACACTTTATCTTTTGAGTAGGTGGTATAACAGGGGTAGGGGGCTCATGGGTCGGCGGTCGCGGAGGCCCTGGCCCAAATTACCCTCCCCCTAATTTCTCAATACTTCTGGCACTTCCAATTGGTTCTTCAGGGTCTGTTGATCAGACAATCGATTTATCAGTTATGCTTCTACTTCTTGACAGTCACGTCTTCTTTGATACATTCTTTGGATAAATATTAACTAACACGGGGGTAGGACTGTACCATAGCCATCCTTAGTAGTACCTAGCAACTATCTACAAAGCTATCTGTGACATCCTTAACTATGAAAAACTATCATCTGTAACATTCTTAACTATGCAACTATGAAAAACTATCTGTAACTTCTTAGCTACAGAATCATGATTAACTTTTAAATTTGATGCGAGATATCAGCCTGAGCTCTCCCTCCCGTCTCCTCCAACAGGCAGAGAAGTTCACCTGTGTCTGCTACAGCTTCTCTGTTGGTAAGCGGGCTCCTCGCTCCCTGTGCCTGAGAGTCTCTCCCGCACGTTCCCTTTTCCCAGCCTGGCCGCTTCCTGTGGAGAGGAGCTGGCTGAGTGCAGGAGCTGCGGGGTCTCGTTGTCCTACTTCCATGTTCGTGGAAGTTCTCTGGATCTCAAAGCTATCTACAGTAGATGGGCTTTGGGCAACCTCCGGCCACTTAGGTATCTGTGGCACCGATATCAGCTTGACACTGTGCATCATCCCTGCCATCATCGCATATTGCATCTCAGTCCTAATGCTCCCCTGGTTCATGCACAATCCCAAAAATACAAACACCTCACTAGACCCTGGCTGTGCTGGGGCAGTCAGGGAGAGAGGTATCACACCAGCAAGGACCTAGTTTTTCTGCGCCAGCTTAGCTATGTTGCAATGCAAGGCCTGTGGTGGGAGATGAGGGACGCTGCTTTTCACCCCATTGCCCCTGTGTGATCTCCCGATGCCTGGTTCAGGCTGTGCAGGAGCCTGAGTCTGGGCTGTGCTAGTTGCAGGGCAGGAACCAGGGCCCCTGATGGGCAGGATGCCTGTGGTTATAGCAGTAGCGCTGGTTGTTGCACTCCTGGCACTGGGGATTTTGCTCTTCGTGCTCTTCAGGTCAGTATGTGCCTCCTCTCTCCTGCTCTCTGTGAAGCCTACAGCATCTTGCACTGCCAGGGATTGTCCAAGTGTACCCTGAGATAAAGCAAGGTGGAAGGCAGGGCTGTTACATGGGCAACAGCCTCTTCTCTCTCTCTCTCTCTTCTGCTGGTCTATGGGCCTGACTTGCTGTTTTGCAGGCGAAAATACAACAGTTCAAAAACCTCGGAGAACAGCAGCACTATTCCCCTGCGGAGATGTCAAGGAGGTGCAGTATAAGCAGAGGCTCTGCATACCGTGTGTGGACAGGCTGTCTGTTAAAAGCACAGGCAGGGTGCTTACAGACTCTGTAAGGTCCTTACAGGAACAAGGGGATCAGAGCTGGCTGGCATGGGGAAAGGGACACTTCCAAGAGAAAGGGACTTGCATGGGGAAGAACAATCTAGGGTTTGGTGGGGTCCTGACCACCTCAATGCCAGCTCAGTCCCAGCTGCAGACCTCCAAGGCCAGCCATCAGGTGTATGCTAAATTCCTGGCCTCACGGTCTCTGTAGGTGTGTGCAAGCTGAACACACAGATCCCAGTGGAAGAACTGCTGGAGGCTCTGAAGAGGTTTAAGAGGGCAGAAATAGAGGCAGAGCAGATAGAGGATGAATTGATTGACAGGCATGGCGCTGGGCGTCTGAGAGAGTATCAGGTCTGGTTTAGTTTGTTTTCCCACCTGGCTGCACTGTCCACCCAACCCTCACCCCTTCCTTGGATGTGCGATGCAGTTGGCCTTGGCCAGCCCCAGAACACATGCAAATGCAGAGTCTTCTTCCTCTGCAGCAACTGTCCTCCACTTTGTTGCATCCCTGCAATGCCGGGAAGGAGCTGTGTAATCAGAGCAAGAACCGCTACAAGAGCATCATCCCATGTAAGCAGAGTTCTCCAGGGGCTGGCACAGGCACTTGGAGGTGGTTGGGTATTACGGGGTGCTGGGCTGGTGTAGGTGCCCCTCCAGCTATTCAGCAATGCTGAGCTCCTTGTCTCATCCTATGTGGCCACTGAAAACCAGAGGGATTTTCCAAAATCATCATGTTGGCCCCGCTGTTTTATATCCAGTTGAAGAATCCTTGTTCAGCTCCTTAAATCTCCCTGCAAGCTCATTCATCACTGTATTCCTTTTCCTGCTGTTAGTCATTGCTGAACACTGGCGTTTCCCATCCAGAGGTAGCTATTCGTGGAAAAGTGGAGGGAATGACCTAATTTCTGTCAAAACTTACAGCTCCTCTGGGACACATGGTGTGGACATGTGGCCGTTGCATTAACAGTCTTCTCCAAAAACATGCTGCATTTCCTGCTGTCCCATGTCATCTTTCGTCTCATTAGCTGTTCTTTACTTCCGAACATGTTCTGAGGCCTGGAGTGCCACTGAGGAGGGAGCAGACAGTCCTGGACTTTCCTAAATTACGTCCCCCTCCTTAAACACTCACTTGGTTGCTGCCCCAAGGAGACAGTCCACTGACTCCCACCTCCCTTCTCTTTCAGACGATCACTGCCGTGTGGTGCTGCACCCCTCTGACACAGGGAACAGTTACATCAATGCCAGCTATGTGGATGTAGGTAGTGAGGAAATGCTGGCCTGGGCAGGGTAGGAGAGGTGCCTGGCTGTGCTGGGTGAGGACAGTCCTGCTCACAGGGGTGGCCCCAGGGTCTGGTACTTGCTGCCCTCAAGTGCTGGCAGATCTTGGGATGTCACTTCCATTGCATCCTCTCTGAGCTGCCCAGAGTACTCTGGGTTTGTGTGCAGTTCTCATCCCTAACAAAAAGGGACGTGTGTGAGGGGACAGGAGCGGAGATGCAGCCCCTGGGTACCCACTCTCCATGCTGGCCAGGAGTGGTGCTGTGGGTCAGGCTGTGCTGAGGGCTCTGGGCGCTGGTGCCTGTGGGGATGGGTCCTTTATTTCATTCCCTGTTGAATGTTTAACCCATGTGATCAGGGCTGTTTGAATCTCTCCCCCACAGAGCTACCGGAGTCCACGCTTCTTCATTGCAGCTCAAGGTGGGTGCTGCCAGCCCTCATACTCAGGAGATGTCAGTCCCTGCTCTGAGGACTTTGGGGAGTGGTGAACAGCAGCCTCGGAGATGTTAATGGCTCAATCCAAGGCCCTGTATCTCCTGGGCCTCTGTCTTGGATGGTGGTTACGGCTGCTGCAGGGCATGGAAGGCCTCACTGCCCAGGCTGAGGACATGGTCCTTCCACCCACGCACCTGGTTTGTTCCTTTTGGCAGCTGGCATGACGGGGACAAACCTGCAAATGCCTGTCATGTCTGCACTCAGTGCACTCAGAGGCAAGCTCCTTCCAACAGTGCAAAGCCAAGATGGGTTAGTCTGCACTGTGCAGCATGTGGTGAGGAGGTCTCAGGCTCCTTGCAAAGCTGCAGAAATGCTCTTCGAGAAAGAGGACCCTAAATGTGGGAGCAGCTCACTGACCTCTTGAGGGTGTGGATGAGGAAGTCCCTGAAGTCACAGTGAATCCCTGACATACCCCAGGCTCACCTGTCCTCCCACTTCCTTGTCTCAATTTCTAACATGGGTGATGAAGCCAAGATGCCCAGCACCCCTGCCAGGTGCTGCTGTGCCCAGGCTGTGCAGTGTTAGTCCCCAGGCAGAGGGAAGCCCAGGGCTGCTCATAGCCTGGGAATGTCTGTGTTGTGCCTGGGAGCAGCTACACCCCCATGGCTTGGACACTGGCACAGGGCTCTCCTCTCCTTCCCCAAGGCCCCTTGCCTGGGACGGTGCTGGATTTCTGGCAGATGGTCTGGCAGGAGAAGACCTCAGTCATTGTGATGCTGACGGGCTTAGTGGAGCAGAACAAGGTAGAGAAACCATCTCAGCCTGTGCTCAGCTTGGGCCTCCTCAGAGTCCAGGCTTCCTTGCCTGCTTTGATTTGCTTTGCTCCCAGTGCAGCTGTCCATGAGGGCAGAGAGCAGCTCCACACCACTGCTGGCTTGCAATGCTCCCCTCACGGGTTTGCTTGTGCTTAGCAGTCTCACTGCTGTTGACAGACCAAGTGCGAGCAGTATTGGCCAGAACAGGAGCAAGTCTATGGGGACTTCACCGTGACACTCAACAACACCAGGACCACCACAGGCCTTGTCACTCGCATCTTCTGCCTGCAGAAGGTAAGCCTGGTGTGTAGCTGAGATGGGGATGTAGGATGCTTTTGGGTTTCAGCAGCTGGTGGGAGCTGTCGGCCAAGAGATGCTGTGGCGCGCCCTGCCTGGCTTCAGCACTAGCAGGTCAGTGTTGCTATCACTGGATGCCATGCCAGGGCATCTGTGCCAGGCAGAGACAATTGGTCAGCTCGAGCGGTCACCCCAACCGAGTCTGGACTGATGTGCATGGGTAGATCGTGCATCCTTGAGGGCTTGGATGAGGTGATCGCAGAGGGTGTGAAAGCAGTTAAAGGGTATAAAAGGGCATCTCTGTACATCCAGGATGATGGGACAGGTGCCTGCCTGTCACCTGGGCCAATATTCAGAGGGTCGACATTGAAGCTCCGTGGTCACTTACAGCTCCTAAACCTGAACAGATAGTTTATGGTTTAAGATAACTTACATAATAATATTTCTCAAGACTGCTGAAGTTGTACTTCAAATAAGCGGAAACTGAAGGACTTGCAAGGAGGGGAAAACAAGTACAATATAAAGAAATTGCAGTTATGCATATTCTTGTCTTTTCTTGTCTTGCCCAGAGCAAAGTCTAGCTGAAAGGTAAAGCTCCAAGAGCACCTGATGGTGGTTCATAGCAGTACATTAGTTCAGGCCAAGTGAATGTGATGTTTAGGGAAAAATACATGATGGGCTGGTAATAAAAGTGACTACATTCACATCAGTGATGTACCAGCCTTAGGAAATACCTTATTTGGGGAAGCCAGGGCTTTTCAATGACTATGGAAACAGTCTACACTATGATTTTTTTTTTTTCCTCTGGGGCACAAGCTGCATTTACTGCTCTGATTTCACTGTTCACAGCATGGGGAAGCAGAGAACAAAGTGAATTGTGCAGCAGTATGCTGGGTGAATTTGCCCTTTGATCTCTGATGAGCTATAGTGGAGCAGTCATTGTGGTGGGGGTGCTGGGGGGGACACTGTGTGCCAGTGTTTCCCTGAAGTGGTTTTCTCCAGTGTGCCCTACCTGTTGGCATGCAATTACTTCATGCAAGTTTCCAGACTGGTTCCTGCTCCTAGCCATGTCACTCTCTTTGCAGGCAGGCTGTGCTCTCCCAAGAGTAGTGGAGCAGTTTCACTACCTGCTGTGGCCAGACCATGGGGTGCCCAGAAATGCTGCCCAGCTCCTGTGCTTAATGGAGTTGGTGAACAAGAGGGGATTGGAAACGCCTGCTGGACCTGTGCTGGTGCACTGCAGGTACTGGGGCTGGGAGTGCTTGGGTGCTGGGGCGAGGCTGGCTGGGGCACTGCTGACCCCCAGTTTTCTGTATCCTCAGCGCAGGGATCGGGCGGACAGGTACCTTCATCGCCCTGGACTTCCTCCTGAAGATGGGGAAGGTTGAGGGGAAGGTGGATGTGTTTCACTGCGTGCAGAGGCTGCGGGAGCAGCGGGTCAGCATGGTGCAGACCAAGGTGAGGAGTGTTACCTGCTCCCTGCACACTGTCAGGCTGCTTCCCAGCCCTCTCAGGGATGTGGCATGCAAAGCCACACTGGCCATGCCATTCATGCTCTAGCCACAGGGGCTGGAGCTGCCAGGTGATGGACACTGCAGGATCTTGTTTTCAATGCTGTGTCCAAACCTGTTTGGGATCCATGTTCCCCTGAAGGAACCTCTGAAGGATCCTCTGAAGTGCCAGCAGCTTTCATATGTACCAATCATCCTGGTTTAGAAGGCCTGTCTTGTAGGGAAGAAGCATGCACAAGAGTCCACGTGTCCTTCAGGCTTTCAGCGTGTCTGCCCTCATGGCATCTTCTGGGCAGCAGTGTCCTGACTGAGGGACTACATCCCCATGGTCTGCTCAGTGCTGGGACTCTTTGGAGGAAGGGGTTGGACAGGACCATCCAGCTGCTTGTGGGAGGACTAACTAGTTCACTGGTTTTCTGGGTTTCTTTCCCCAGAGCAGGGATCTGGCCTGAGAGGGAGCAGTCAACCACAGGAAGATGGTCTTGTGTGGGTTGTTGCAGTTGCTGTCTGTTTCTCAGAGCAGGGATGCCTGCACTGAGAGGTGTCTGGCCTCAGGGCCCCACAGCAGGAAGATGAAGGATGGACCTGGCTTATTCCTGGCACAGGTCAATGCCAGTGAGCTGATGGTCTGGAGTCCCAGGGCTTCTCACAGAGCAGCTCCAGACTGTAGAGCTGACCTGTACCCTCATGCAGGAGCAGTACACCTTCTTATATGAGGCACTGCTTGAAGGCTTGCTCTGTGGCAACACCGGCGTCCCAGTGGAGAGCATCGCCAGCCATGTCCGCTGCCTTCGAGAAGCTGAGACCTCAAGGCAGGACAATGTCCTTGAGAAGGAGTTCAAGGTACCACCAGGATCTGGTGTATTTGGCCTGGTGCTGCAGGGGCTGGTGTGTGTGATGGACATGGAAAAGCATTTCTCTTGGGTGGCTGAAGAAGGGGAGGAGCTGACAGGCAGAACTTGCTTGACTGAATCATCCTTACAGGCCCTGCAGAAGTTTTCTGAGTTGTTCCAGCTCCTGCCATGCAGAGAAGCAGAGAAACCCAGCAACCAGCCCAAGAACCGCAAGCCAAGCATCCTGCCAGGTACCGTTGGCCGGGCTGGGCAGCTCCTTGCTCTGTGACCCAGCACCTGAGAGCAGTGTGGGGGCACAACGCTGCCCTGCTGCTTCCCTCCCCAGCACCATGCCGCTGGCAGCTTCTGCCCAGGGTCCAGTCATCATTTTCTGGTTGGCAATAAATATAGATTAGGTTGGTCCCTCTGTGAGATCAAGACCCCACCCCTGCTTCCTTCTGGGCTTGCTGGAGGCATGTGTTCATGGGGTACACCTGGGAAAAACATGTCCCTGGATCCATCTTTCCTAGTGCAGGAGCCCAGATGAGGCATCAGGGAACAATGAGGAGGGTAGACCTGCTGTGCCTCTGTGCCTCCGCCCGTGGGGTTTTGAACATCCCATGTTAGGCAGCCCTGAGCAGTGATGGCCATGGGGCTGGCAGTGCCTGTTCATCCAAGCCTCTCCAGCCTGTGCCACAGGGAGCCACACTGACCCCACTGCTTGCAGAGAAAGCCCTATGCCTCTGTGTGGGGAGAAGATTTCATTTCTCTCTCTGCCCCTTGCCTCCGCAGCGGATTCCTGCCGGCCCATCCTAATGTCCTCGCTGAATGCAGACGGCTCACCAGGTTACATCAATGCCGTGTTTGCCCACGTAAGGCTCCAGCCCCAGTGAGGGGTGGGAGCTGCTGAGAGCAGCAGAGAACGCCCCCGGGCACCACTGCTCAAGGCAGGGCTAGACCACACCACCCTGGTTTGAGGCATCCCAGCCCTGGGGCTTCTTCACAGTGACTACTTCCCAGCGGCTGGGGCCCTGCTGCCAGGAGATGGCCCCCGCGATCAGCCTAAGCCCTGCCTGCACAGGCAGCTCAGCAGGGTGCCGCACAGCTGCTGGCTTTTGCCTGCTGGGAGCAGAGCCCAGGTGTGATGAGCTGAGGGGGCAGTGGGGTGCAAGCCCCGGGCCTGCAGAGGCCTGGCTGCAGGGGAGGCAGGGAACCGCTCACACTGTCAGAGGTGGGTTGTGTGACCTTTTCCTCCCCCACACCCCGGTGTGTTTTGCAGACATACACCCAGGAGGACAGACTCATCGTCACCCAGCTGCCTTTCCCCACCACGCTGGTGGATTTCTGGGCTCTGGTCTGGGATTACACCTGCACGTCGGTGGTTATTCTGAACCAGCTCCAGGAGCTGGATGAGGTCAGCAGTCCATGCGCAGCCCTCCCCTCTCCTGGCTCCCCATGGGGCCAGGCAGTGTGCTTTCTGCCTTTGCCCCTGCACGGCTCTTCTCATGAGAGCCCTGCTTGCTGCGGGAGCCCCTGCAAGCTTGTGGGCTCCACCTGTGAGAGCCCTGAGGACAGTCCCAGCACCACAGCACTACAGCGGTGGCGTATCACCAGTCTCACAGCAAGGGAACATCCCTCAGGTTTTGCTTACCCCTGCCCAGGTATCCTTTCTGCAGGAGTGTTATATTTCTGGCTGCAGCACCGCGGGTTGGTCCCCAGCAAACGGGAGGCAGAGCACCTACATGCACACTGTGGCTTATGGGCAAGGGGCTGGTGTGAGCACATCAACACAAGGTGCTGAGCTCTGCCACACGTGTGGGCTGGAGCTGTGTGTGATCACACACGTGTCTCTTCCCCCAGACATACATGGATTTCTGGCCCACCCAGGGCGAAGCTGCCTACGGCCGTTTCCATGTCCGCCTGATCTCAGAGGAGCCTGGAGCTGGCTTCACAGCCTGGACACTTGCCCTCACCAACAGGCAGCAGGTGGAGTCCTTGCACAGAGATGGCGAAGTCCTGTGGGAACAGCCTTTGCAAGAGCTGGGAGGACTGGCCAGGCTTCAGCGTCAGCAGGCTTTGATTTGGGGTCAAAGTCACAGCTAGGGATGGCAGAAGCCACAACGGTCAGAGGGATCTGATGGGGTCCTGGAAGGGCACTGGCCAGAGCAAGGCCTTTTGCCTTGGAAGGGAGGTTAGTCCCAAGAGAGTGATGCTGCAGGCAGAGGTACAAGGCAGAGGTACATTTGTGTACCTTTCTAATTTGGAGGAGAGCAGCCACGGATAGACTTTGTGCATCTCAGTGGTGGTTTGTGGATGGTGATGGCTGTTACAGGTAGCTGGGTGCTGGACTGGCATCAGTCTGAACTTCACCTGGTGCTCAGTTCTTATCTTGTGCTCTGTGTGTCTGCCGGTCTCAGAGCACTCAATGCAGAAGGGCAAAGTCTGGGACTGGGCAGCTCCCATGTGTAGTTGCTCCCTTGATCTAGTGAGCATGGCTGAGCCAGGAACAATACATGCTGCCCCTCCCTTCTCTCCATGAAGCCAATGGGTTTCCTCTCTGCCCAACCCACTGTCTTTCTCCCCCACTAGCCCAAGAAGTCTGCACTGGAAGTCCAATTCTGGCAGCTGAAGGACTGGCCCATGCAGCAACGCCTTCCCCCATGCCCTGCCACAATCATCAGCCTCCTAGGGAAGGTGGAGACACACCATCGGCAGAGCCAAGACGGACATATCCTTGTTGCCTGCTGGTGAGTTATGTCTCTTGGAGGCACAGCCATGGCACAGAGCTGGCTCAATCCAGGCTGCATCACTGAATTTGGGTCACAGCTGTATCTTGGGTGGAGATATGGACATGAATTCAGCTGTGTTCAGGGAGGAAGGCTTCCCTGTGGAGGCTGGCTGGGTGCAGGATCTGTGGACAAGATCATCCTGAGAGCCTGCATGTCTAGTGGGACACCTCTGAGGCTCAGCCCTGCCAGCTGATCCCAGACCAAGTGACTCTCCCTTTGCGCTCCTTCACAGGGATGGTGCCAGCCGGAGCGGGATCTTCTGTGCTGCTAGTTTCCTGTGTGAGCAGATCCAAAGCGAGGGGCTGGTGGATGTATCCCAGGCTGTGAGGATGCTGAAGAGGCGGCGGAGACAGCTGATTAAAGATGTGGTAGGTGTTGACCTCAAACCCAGCTGAGATGGCAACACCAGAGCAAGAGCCATAGCCTGGACTGTCACAGTGGCTGCACTAGCACCTCTGTGCTCAGACCATCCTGGAGCCAGTAGGGGCAAATGAGACCTCTGAAAACCCTGTTTGCTGCTGCTGGGATATACCCATTCACTCAGGCGCAGGTTCTGCAGAACTGGATGGGCACCGGAGCATCCTGTGGGCTGAGTAGCCCCTTTATAGTCCACTTGGCCTGCTCAGCAAGGGGCTGCACTGGTGGGTGGTCAGGTACCTGTCCTGCACCCACCTCACCCTCCTGGTCTGGGTGCTAAAGGCCATCATAGGGTGAGAACCTCAGATGGGAGTGAGCAGCAAATGCTTCATGCCATGGACACTGGCTCTCCTCCCAAGACCAGCTGGCTCCAGCATTGGGGTAGCCCAGCCCTCAGCTACTGGAGCACATGTCTGTGATTCCTCAGCAGGGGAAGGTGGGCTTCAAATGGGAGGAGGAGACTGGGTTGTACCTGCGCCTGACTTGCTCAGGAAGCTGTTGGCAACCAGACTTCCACTGCAGATGTTTGTGTACCAGGTTCTCACATGCGTCCTTCTGTCCACAGGAGCAGTATGGGCTCTGCTACGAATTAGCCCTCAGTTACTTGAATTCATTTGAAACCTATGGGAATTTCAAGTAGAGGCATGGCCACAGCCCATCTCTGGCCAGGACTTTGACTCTCTTGATAGCCCTCCATCAGTAACAGTGGAAACCAGAGGAGACAAGAAGGGTGTGCACAGCCCCAAGATGCTTTACTCCCCTGAAAAGCCACCCCAAGGGTCCTCTGTGGCTGGAGAGCACAGGCTAGACTGTCTCCAAATTGTGGTCAGGCTTTGAAGCGGGAACTTGACCCTTTGCCCAGAGGTTGCACAGAAACTTACCTGGAATCACAGCCCGAGTACGCAGACCAGAGCAGAGGCACCAGGACTTGACCTGTCTGTGCTAGGGATTAAGAGAACCAGCTGTCCCATCCAGGCTCCCTTGTTCCTTCACACAGCCCCAGAGAAAGTGGGGTAGCTCTGTGTTTTGCCAGAAGAGTATCAAACTGCTGTAAGATCCATGGGGCTCAGGAGCACAGGCTATCTGTACTACTTGGGGAGAAGCATGAAGCCCAAGGCCAACCATAGCCAAGGGAGGGACAACCCACAGTCATGCAGCGATAGCCTGGTCCTTCCCACCCCACACAATCCCTTCCTGGAGCTCCATCTTCCTGATGCTGATCTAGGTGCCACGGCCCTGCCAGCTGGTCCTGGTTTAGGCAGGGATAGAGTTAATTTTCATTCTGGCAGCTGGTGTAGTGCTGGTTTTTGGATTTAGGATGAGAATAATGTTGATAACACACTGATATTTTAGTTGATGCCAAGCAGTCAAGGACTTTTCAGCTTCTCATACCGGCCTGCCAACGAGAAGGCAGGGGTGCCCAAGAAGCTGGGAGGGAACACAGCCAGGACAGCTGACTCAAAACTGGCCAAAGGGATATTCCATACCATATGACATCACATTCCACATATAACCGGGGTTTGGCCGGGAGGCGATGTGGCTCGGGAACTAGCTAAGCATCATCTTCAGGTGGTGAGCAATTGTGCTGTGCATCACTTGTTTTGTATATTCTTTTATCATTATTATTATTCTCTTCCTTTTCTGTCCTATTAAACTGTCTTTATCTCAACCCATGAGTTTTACCTTCTTTTCTTTTCGATTCTCTCCCCCATCTCACGGGGAGGGGGGGACAGGGATGGACACAACAGTGAGCAAATGGCTGTGTGGTTGTTGCAGCTGCCAGCTGGGTTAAACCACAACACAGCTCCAGAGAGGCTCCTTCAGAAGCTTGTCTGGCTCCACCATGGCAATCCCAGGTTGTAGCAGCTCAACTTAGATATCCTGGATGTGGTTCCAGCAGGGGCTGGTGCACCACAGAGACTGGTTCTGCCTTTGCTGGTCAAGGGCAAGGGGTCTCAGAGCCAGGACTGACCACATGACTCTGTTCATTGTCTCACCAATAAAGACTCTTTGCTGGCCATGGTGGTAGTCACCTCTGATCTTCACTTTCCTTCCAGGTTTGACCTGGCACAGGGACTGCAAAGGACCTGAGAGCACACAGGTCCCTCAGCTCTGGCCACAGCATGGGCACAGAAGACAGTCCTGCCCAAGCTGTTGGATCGAGTCCAAAGGAGGGCCACGAAGCTGATCAGAGGACTGGAGCACCTCTCCTCTGAGGACAGTCTGAGAGAGTTGGGATTGTTCAGCCTGGAGAAAAGAAGGCTCCAGGGAGATCTAATTGCGGCTTATCAGTACCTGAAGGGGCCTACAGGAAAGCTGGAGAGGGACTGTTTATCAGGGAGTGTAGTGACAGGACAAGGGGTAATGGGTTTGAACTAAAAGAGAATAGATTTAGATTAGATATTGGGTAGAAATTCTTCACTGTGAGGGTGGTGAGGAACAGGTTGTCCAGAGAAGCTGCGGATGCCCCATCCCTGGGGGCAAGGCCAGGTTGGATGGGGCTTTGGGCAACCTGGCCTAGTGGAGGGTGTCCCTGCCTATGGCACGGGAGTTGGAACTAGATCATCTTTGAGGTCCCTTTCAACCCAAACCATTCTGTGATTCTATGATTCTATGTCCATTGAGGGACATTACCCTTTCACTGATTCCCACCACATACCCCATCCAAACTCAGGTGAGAGCTGCCCAACACAGCGCTGAGGGTTGGAAAGGTTGTCAGGCACCACTCAGGCATTCAGGGTCACAGCGCAGCCCTGCTCATGGACTCCCCTCAACAAGGTGCAGTTGTTGGGCGATGTGACCCCTCAAGGGCAATGTGGGGACCAGGCAGGAGATGTGGACGGGCAGGCAGCCCCCTCCAAACCATGAGCCTTTATTGGTTGTCCAGACAGAGCAGGCAGAGTCGCAAAGGCAGCCCAGTCAAGCCAGGCTCCAGCAGAACCCTGGGTTTAGCTGAATATCAGAGGGGTTGGGAACCTAGGACATGGCAGGAGCATGGACCCTCCCTCAGCACAAGCCCGTGTGAGTCAGAGACTGGGAAATCTGGCATAGAGTTCCTGCTTCCAGAAAGCAAAAACAAAAGCAAAGCCTAAAAAAAAGAACTACAGAAAGTGACATTCAAAGGCCTTAAAACAGCAGTAAGTGAAAGCTGGGCGGTGAAGGGAGTGAGGAAAGAAAAAGCTCACAGCCCTCCTTGGCCTCCTGTTTTCCTCTTGCTCTGCTGAATTGGATGGGACCCCCAGTGCTGGTCACAGTCACAGGAGAGCCAAGGGGCTGGCAGCCATCAGCACTGAACTGGGGTCATCCTCCCCATCTTCTCTGCTCCCTCACTGCTCTGAATGTCTCCTGTGGTCCTGGGCAGGGGCTGGAGTGACTGATCTCCAGCCTGGCCACCTTCACCTGTGGAGACCAAAGGCACCAAGGGCAGAGGCTGCTGTGTGCCCTCAGCTGCGTGGGGAGCTCACGCCACCACAGCTGCCTGCACACACGAGTTTCTGAAGCACCACAGGGCTGGGGCAAATGGGGAGGCATGTCACTGAAGAGGATGAGCAGATGTTTCTCCTGAGGGTCAGGCTCTTCTGGGAGATCTCTGCTCCCCTTCCAGCTGCCACCCAGCCCTTTCTGTGATAGTGGTCCAGAAAATTGCATTTTCCTACCTTTTTAATTATCCTCTGTAGCTTTGCGGGGAAAAAACTTCCTTTTCCTGGAAAGGCAAAAGGAGTACTGAGTAAGAGACTGGTATTACCCCTGGCCCTGCTGAACATGTCCCCTTCCTACTCACCTGGAAAGCACGAACCACAGGATACCTGCAGACACGAGGAGTGCCAACAGCACAACCACCCCAATCACAGTCCCCCACCACGGAGCTGGAGGCTGCCCTGCAACTAACGCAAAGCCAGGAGTGGGTGCCACAGCCTGGACTACGTTCTAGCAATGGCACCAACAATGGCAAAGGGAAGTGTTCAAGGCCAGGCTGGATGGAGCTTTGGGCAACCTGGTCTAGTGGAGGATGTCCCTGCCCATGGCAGGGGGGTTGGAACTAGGTGGTCTTTGAAGTCCCTTCCAACCCAAACCATTCTATGACTCTATGAATCTATGTGAAAGTGCGTAGACATGTGTCTTCATTTAGGGTTCTTCTGGGATGGAGGATGACCCCATATATAGGAAACGACAGGTTTCCTCTGCCCCCCACAAGACCCCGCAGCTCCTGCACTCAGCCAGCTCCTCTCCACAGGAAGCGGCCAGGCTGGGAAAAGGGAACGTGCGGGAGAGACTCTCAGGCACAGGGAGCGAGGAGCCCGCTTACCAACAGAGAAGCTGTAGCAGACACAGGTGAACTTCTCTGCCTGTTGGAGGAGACGGGAGGGAGAGCTCAGGCTGATATCTCGCATCAAATTTAAAAGTTAATCATGATTCTGTAGCTAAGAAGTTACAGATAGTTTTTCATAGTTGCATAGTTAAGAATGTTACAGATGATAGTTTTTCATAGTTAAGGATGTCACAGATAGCTTTGTAGATAGTTGCTAGGTACTACTAAGGATGGCTATGGTACAGTCCTACCCCCGTGTTAGTTAATATTTATCCAAAGAATGTATCAAAGAAGACGTGACTGTCAAGAAGTAGAAGCATAACTGATAAATCGATTGTCTGATCAACAGACCCTGAAGAACCAATTGGAAGTGCCAGAAGTATTGAGAAATTAGGGGGAGGGTAATTTGGGCCAGGGCCTCCGCGACCGCCGACCCATGAGCCCCCTACCCCTGTTATACCACCTACTCAAAAGATAAAGTGTGTGAGGATTCACTTGTTGCACACCGGGGAATGAATCCGCTTTTCGGAAAACAAGGCCACTCCTGCCCCACTGCCCGCACTTGGCGCAAAGGCCTCCCGCCCACAGCCACCAAATATCCCAGCGGTGGCCAAGGACCCCCGGGACACTGTCCTGCTGAGGCACCCAGGTTCTGAGCGCAGGGGCTGGGAGCGGAGCCCGTGTGGCACGGACGCTCGCCATCAGCAGAGGGCCCAGACCCCGCCGAGGGGCCCGGCCCCGGCTGGCAGCATCCCCGGGGAGCAGGAGCCCCCCGCGAAGGGTACCTGCGGCGAGCGGCGGACGAGGCGGAGAAGGGCCGTGTAGTCCCAGCCCGTCCGGAGGGCAGCGTTGTGGTAGCCCTGCCTGCGGGTCCCGTCGCCCAGCACAAAGTCCGTGGAGGCAGTGAGGTTGATCACGGCAGCCACGTAGGTGCCAGGCTGCTGGCTGGCGTTGAAGGGCTGTGGTTCCCCCAAGCAGGCGCCTTCCACCGCCGTGCCATTGTGCGTCGCGACCACGATGAGCTGGTGTTCCCTGCAAGGCAGGGCGGTGAGAGGGCCGGGGGAGACGGGGCCGGGAAGAGCGGGACGCAGGCCGCTGCGGGTGAGCACTGGCGGTGGGGAAACCCATCTCGGGGCTGCAGAGAGCAGAGCTGCGGGGGGCTGCACTCACCTCGCCATCTCGGGGGGCCGGGCGATGGGCCGGAGGGGAAGCACAACGGTCCCTTGGGATGGGGAGATGTCACGGACGCTGCGGCAGCTGATGTCGAGAGGGTGCGGGGTGTCTGGAGGGGAAGAGCCGGGGGATGAGCATCAGTGGGCAGCGCGGCAGGGTCTGTGTGGGGAGCAGGGGTGGCCCCGGGCAATGCAGGGTGCAGAGCACAGCTCCTCTGTGCCCAAGCTCCTCGGCGCTGGCCGGGAGGCCACGGGGCTGGGGACAGAGAGCTGCCTCAGCTGGGGCGCATGCCATGGCCACCCCAGAGGGACCGGGACACAGCCAGCCTTACCCGAGCTGTCGGTCTGAAACTCCCACAGTGACGCAGCCCCGGCTCCCGTGTTCGTGACTCCCTGCATCGTCACCACGTAGCTGCTGCCGGGGCTGTGCCCAGGCAGCGAGTGCTCCGTGACAGAGCTGCTCAGCCGCAGCCGCTGCATCTCCAGGAAGCCGCCGTCCTGCGCACTCCAGGCTGTGATGTTCAGCTGGGGACAGGGGACAGAACTGGAGGGCAGCAGCTCCCACCTGCCCTCTGGGGACCTGCCCACAGCACACCGAGACAGAGCAAAGCACCCCTGCAAGCCTCCCCTTCTCTGCACCTGCCCCGCTTGTGGAACGCTCCCAGAGAGGAACCAGCAGGAGCCTTGGCCCCTTGTGTGGACCTCAGAGCAGACGAGAGGAGCAATTTGGAGCCAGCACTCAAGATGCCAGAGGGGCTGCCTCTGTGAGCAAAGGACCAAGCCTCTGTGGAGACCTGAGGGCAAGAGGGAGGCCGGCCCTTTGAAGAGGTGTATATACGTGTAATGAGCCTGAGGCCAGGTCACCGGCATGGTATTGCAACACCGCAGGCACTGTGGGGACATCCCCCACCAGAGGAGCCCTGAACTTCTCATTCCTCCCACGCAAGGTTGGACTCTGAAGGCTTTGTCTACATGAAAAGGGGAAGACAGATTTTTCCACAAGGGATACAGATGGAGGATCCTCATTTGCCAATGCATCATGTGAATTTCTCATGAAATGCCGGGCCATCCTCACTGCTGTCGGGGGCTTTATGGAAATGGCTTCTTGGGAATATGAAAAACGAGCTAACCAAAAGCAGAAAAAAGGATTCTTTCAGAAACAGAGGTGTCTGGGAGCAGGGAACCAGCTGGAAGATACCCACAAGCAACACCGTCCAGGCCTCTCTTTGCCATTTTTGCCAGGAAAGAGCTAAGAGGCCCATGAGGAACCAGCATGTCTGAGTCCCTGTCACCTCATGGAGAAGTCTGTTCTCACAGAGGGCATAGGGCACACTGCTAAGGGTCTCACCCCCCCGCAGTGCTAGAAAGCAGGGCTGCACCGTGGGAAGAGCCCCAAACACACAGACAGAGGAGGCACCTCTAGCCACACACTGAGGAACACTCAAAGAAACAGTGCACGTCCCTCAGAAGAAGAGGGGTTTTCGGAGGACGACTCAAACCACAGGTTTCCCTGTGGCAGGAACCAGAAACAAGCACGCAAGAGGCACAGGAAATCCTGGGAGGCCACGCCAGCAGACACGTCACCAAGTGCTGCACACTGAGCTGCAAAGTCTGCAAAACACCAGGCTGAGGAGACCTGGGGGGGAAGCCCAGAGGGCAGGGAGCACCCACCACCTCTCCAGGCAACTCCACAGCATGGGGAATGTCAAGGGCGAGAAAGAAAATGCTCATGCTCATCACAGCCAGATATTCACTGGGACTGGCTATGAACCGTGGGTTATCATGGCTTTCCCTTCCCCACTCTCCCCCAGGCTGCCTGCACAGACCTCCAGGCAGGGGGGCACCGGGCAAGGTGATGGGCACTATGGGCAGTCCATGGTGCCCTGGTACCTGGTATCCAATGATCTCCCCATTGCAGGAGGGCAGCTTCTCCCACTTGATGGACCCCGTGCTGGGATCCAGCCACAGCTTCTCCGGTCTGTCCGGCACTGGAAGCACAGGAGGAGAGGGTCATGCACGGGGCCAGCGAGGAGGGGCTGAGCCCACAGCAGGGTGCAGGCAGCTCCTGGCCCCGGGGACAGGCTGCAAAGGGCCCCCCAAGCACGGTTTGTCCCCCACAAAGGCTGCATGTGCTGCAGCAGCAGGAGCAGCAACGGTGTAGAGAGGAGAGGGAGAGTGAGGAGGGGACGTGCTGTGCTCCAGGGCCCTGCGCAGCCCCTTCCCCTGGATCATCACTGCAGGGCACAGATGATCAGGCTGAGCTGCCAGGTGAAGGGGACATCTATCCACCTCCCCTACCTGTGACACAGCCGAGGACTGTCCCTTCTCTCCTACACTCATGCACACATACCTGTTTCCCCTGTCCTGACCAACCATGTGAAAAGGACCGTGCTGGGGGGCAGGGAGATGGTGACACTGTAGTCGGTGAAGGGCTGCAGAGGGGGACAAGTAAATGTTCCCTCCCCGCCATGTAGCATCTCCTCTCCCTTCACCTCCTCAGCCTCACAGGGAGGGGAGGAAGGCACTGCCAGGCGGCACGTGGCCCGCATGCGCTGGCAGACGTCAGGGAGCCTGCAGGTCCAGTTCAGTTTGATGCTGGTGCTGGAAATCTCCAAGGTCCCGGGGACAACCTGGAGGACCTCTGTGAAGGAAACATCACAAGATGGTCACTTCCTTCCCTTCCCCTCCCAGCATTGCAAGTTACTGTGGTCAGACAGCCCTGCTCCCCACCCAGCCAGGAGGGAGGGAAAGTGAGAGGCTGGAAGTGGTCACTACAGCTTTCTGGCAGGGGATCAGGAGGGACCCGGACAGGAATGAATGTGGGTGAATGTGTGGACTACTGTTGCTCAAGGTAATTTTCCCCACTGAGTCCAACCTGAGGTGTCTGTGGGTCCCAGCACCTCTACAGTTCAACAGATGCAGCTCTTAGAAAGACCTAGCCATTTCCTGCTCTGCATACACCCCAGGAGAAAGGTTCATTTGCCCTGACAGTATAGTGAGAGATGGGGCTCTAGGACACCATACAGAGCAGCCCTCTTACACCACACCACCAGGAAGGGGTGAGGGGGAAAAGGGCCCACGCCGCTTCCTCCAAGCCTCCCCGGAAAGGCCAGGAGGAGCAGGAGCTCAAGGGGCTGGGGCACCCACGAGGGGCTCATACTGTGCCCACCATGACACAGAGCCTGGAGGGGACCAGCCCACAGGGAACGAGCTGTGATACTCACAGCTGCATGGTCTGAGAGGACACAGGCAGCAGAGCCCTCCGATCCCCCCGCCCCAACCATGACGCCATGCAGACCACAAACTCCACCACACATAGCTCTCCCATGCTTCTCTCCTTTGTGCACGTGCTCTTGCGAGAAGCCCTCAGGGAGACCCTTATCACCCACACCTCCAGCAAGAACATCCCGCACACCGGTGAACCGTAGTCTGGACTCAGCGCAGGCTCGGGGGCTGCCTCCACACCGCCTTCGGCAGCACCTGCCCTTTCCCCAGGCAGGCAGAGAGCCCCAAACCTCCTGTGCACACACAGCCTGCCTTCCCCTGCTCAGGAAGGGCAGAGCGGGGCAGCCAGGAGAGCTCCTGCTGCCTCCCTTACCGATGCACTCCACGTTAGACCGAATGCGGATCCAGACACCTCCGCTGTCCCTTCCGAGCCAAACTTCTCTGTATACAGGTTTCCCATGACTGACGGACTGGACTTCCCTCGCACATTTGATGTGGGTGAAGGATGGCTGGAAACCCGCAGGGCAGCTCAGCATCACTTCTTCGTTCATCTTGTACTTCTCCTCATCTGGTGCCAGCTGGAGTCTTGAGTCCCACCGAGGCCTTTTGCACGTTTCTGGCAGAGGTGCAAGTGGATGTTAGTTGTGTTAGGAGGTAACAAGTTAGGGCAGGGGTAGGTGGTGGGTGGGAGAAAAATCCCCAGCAGTCCATCCAGCCCCTGAAGGGAGAGGGAAGGTGACATGTCCATCTGCCAGGACATGACGTGCAGGCCAGGCTTGTGAGAGGCCGCTCTCCTTGGGTCCCTGAAGTGTGAATGATCATTCATCCATGAACCTCCCCCACCCAGCCCTGTGGCCGGGGACATTATATTCCCCCCTCCACAGCCCACAGCAAGGAGTTTCCCAGGACAACCACCCCTGCACTAGGAGACCCCTCCAGCCACTCATTCACACATGTCACACACCCCATCTCGGGCTGCCTTTGATGGCCCATGGTCCACCAGCCCTGATGGGGTGCATGTCTCTCCAGCCATGGCTCAGCCCTGCTACAGGGATCCGAGAAGCCCCTGCTACTCTTCTGGGGTCCCCGTGCCTGCTCAGTCAGGCCCTCGGCTGCTCTCCTCCTTCCCCAGACCACCGTGCGGGGGGACACGGGGATGAGCAATACCTTCTCCACTCACGTCCCTGGCTTTACCACAGGTTCTGCCACTTTTCCCTGCCACGAGCCCTGCTCCCTCCTCCACATTCCTTCCTCACCGCATTCACCATCCTCTGGGCAGAGCAGGCACAGCCTGTCCCAGCAGTTTGCTGAGCGCTGCGGGGCAAAGGCTTGGTGGCAATGATTCCTACGGGCAGGGATGCTAGCACCTGGGAAGGAGCACTTCCCTGTTCCTGACGCTGCAAGGGGCTCTGGGAGGCCTCAAAGTGCTTAAAGCACAAACCTCCTTCTCCCACAGGAGCAGAGACGGGGTCTCACAATGGTCAGGCCACCTTCTGACCAGCCACAGAGAAGTACAGACATGCCGGTGAACAAGCCACTCAGTGTCAGGCTTTGCTCCCAACCCTGATGACAGAAGGCAAGAGACGCCCAGCTGAGCACCGTGACCAGCAGCTGTGTCCCACTGACACACAGCCACGACCTACCCACGCCCAGGCACCCAGCCGCTCCCCACGCCCAGGCCCAGCCAGCTGGCAATGTGGCACAGTTCCATTTTGCTCTGCTCTCAGCAGGCACGGTGTCCCTCGGGCACACCTGGGCATGGGATGTGTACAGAAAGCGGTAGCCCTGCTCCCTGAAGACCCCTCCCCTGATTCACAATGCACGAATCCACACCTGATTCATGCCTGCAGCCTCCAGGGAACGACTGGCAACCTGGCTCGGTGCAGGGCATGACCCATCCCCGACCATCCAGCCCGATCCCGTCCTTCCACACACACTGTGCCATAGCTCCTGCCCCCCGGGATCGCCCAGAGACAGCAGGTGCCCCAGCTGACACAGCCCTCAGAGGTCCGCCTGGGCTTTGGCCCAGGGCTGCAGGCAGTAAAGATGCATATCAAACTTGCAGGAGGAGGAGCAGCAAAACCTCTCCAGCAAAGAGGAGGAACCGCTTCTTACCTGTTTCCTGGGGCATCCCTTGGACCTTGGGATCAGGTTCTTCCTGGCCCTGGGCTGCCAGCAGAGATACAAGGCCCAGGAGACAGCTCAGAGCCAGCAACTGCAGAGCCATGCTACCATGAAGTCCCCAGGCAGGACTGAAATCTCAGCCCCACTCGCTGCCTCTGAGCCCAGGCATCTGTAACTGACTGCAAGGCTTGCAACCACAGGAAGGAAACAGACACATGGAGAAATCTTGAGACACAGGAGGCTTCCTCTTTGGGGAGGGAACCACCCATCAGCGTCAGTGCTGCTGCCTTTTGCTGCTCTTTTTCCCCAAGGGCATCCAGGCACTGGTACTCAACAGAACAACCCCTGTCGCCAGGACCCCAGAGTTTCCCCTCCTAGCTACCAGAGTGCGTTCAAGAAGCGCTGCTCCTATTTCTGAGGCAATGCCCATGTGCTTCCCAACCCCACTGCGATGAGTCACTGCACTTCCTCTCAATGAGCACTGAAGATGGACGGCCTCTGAGAAGGTACATGCAGAGCTGGCAAGAAGCAGGGATAGGGACGGGGATGTGAACTGCGAGGAGTACCTCAAGGCCTGAAACAGTCCTTGGCCCTTCTGAGCGACACGCTCAACCCACACCCTCTCTCGTCCTTCCCTGCGTCTCCATCCTCAGCTGCCTCCTCCTCCTCCCCCTCAGCCTGGCAACCCTCTTCTCTGTCCCCAGGTGTGCAGACCACCCTGCCTTCCAGTCTCAAGGCTGACAGCCCAGGGTTGGACTGGATATGGGGACAGGGAGTGGGCAGCAGGGCCACCCAGGAGGTGGCAAGAGCACAAACCAACCCCATGCCCTAACCCTGCGTGTTCTCCGTTCTCAACCAGCAGCAGCCACACAGGGTTAAGCTCCCTCTTCTCCTCGCTGCCCGATACCCATCGAGAGCAGGTCCACCAGGCATGCAGGTCACACCACCGAGAGACCATGGGAAGGAGACGCTTTGGTCCCAGGGGCCAGCTGCAGGCACCACAATGACGGTCAGGCAGCCCATGTGAAGGACTGTCAAAACATGTCTTTACTGGCACATGCAGGTCATCCCAGGCTACCCACTGAATTAGAGAGATATGGGTATGAGGGATGGACTGTTAGATGAATAAGGAATTGGCTGGATGGCCACGTCCACAGAGTTACAGTCTGTGTGCGAGTGGAAACCAGTATTGAGTGGCGTCCCTCAAGAGTCCGTACCGGGACCAATGCTATTTAATATCTTCATCAGAGGCATAGGCAGTGCGATTGGATGCACCCTCAGCAAGTTTACAGATAACGCCAAGCTGAGTGGTGCAGCTGATTCACTCGAGGGATGGGATGCCGTCCAGAGGGACCTTGACAGGCTCAAGAAGTGTGCCCACGTGAACCTCACAAAGTTCAACAAGGCCACGTGCAAGGTCATGTGCCTGGGTCGGGGCAATCTCCCGTATCAATACAGACCAGGGGATGAACTGATTGAGAGCAGCCCTGTGGAGAAGGGCTCGGGGGTACCGGTGGATGAAAAATTGAATATGAACCAGCAATGTGCACTTGCAGCCCAGAAAGCCAGCTCAGCCTGGGCTGCATCAATAGAAGCATGACCAGCAGGTCAAGGGAGGTGATCCTGCCCCTCTACTCTGCTCTTGTGAGACCCCACCTGGAGTACCGCCTCCAGCTCTGGGGTCCCCAGTACAAGATGGACATGGAGCTGTTGGAGAGAGTCCAGAGGAGGCCACAAAAATGATCCAAGGTCTGGAGCACGTCTCCTGCGAGGACAGGCTGAGAGAGTTGGAGGTGTTCAGCCCGGAGAAGAGGAGGCTCCGGGGAGACCTTACAGCAGCCTTCCAGTACTTAAAGAGGGCTTAAAAGATAATTGGAGAGAGACTCTTTACCAAGGCCTGTAGTAACAGGACAAGGGGAAATGGTTTTCAATAGAAGGGCAGTAGATTTACATTTGATGCAAGAAAGAAATTTTTTACAATGAGGGTGTGAGAGACACTGAAGCAGATTGCCAAGAGAAGCTGTGGATGGCCCATCCCTCTGTTCAAATCCAGGTTGAACAGGGCTTTGAGCAACCTAATCTAGTGAAAGGGAGGGTGGACTTGAAAGATCCCTTCCAACCAAACCATTCTGTGATTCTGTGATTCTAACCACAGAGCTGGAGAAGATGGTGGTCGATTGCCCCATCTTGCAGCAGCGTGCTCCTCACCAAGGAGAGCCTTCGGGCTGCCCCTCGACCTCCAGGCTGCACAGGGAACCAGCATCCCACAGTGCGGGAGAGGCAGTGGCTGCTGGAGGCTGCACCGTGGCAGCAGCAGCAGCCGAGATCGAGCAGATCCCGAAGGGCACAGGATGGGGATTTCCCAAGAGGGCCAGGGCCAACTGCACCTCACAAAATGGGAGACGAGCATCAACGCGCACAGAAGGAGTCACAGACCAACACAGAGGTCCAGCTAGGCCAAGTTGAGACCGTGCTACTTGTGGGATGGGGAGGAGGGAAAGGAGGAACCCAAAGCACTGTGCTGGGAGCACACAGCTTCTCAGATGTGCTTCCTCAGGGCTGCCAGGGGCTGGAAAAGCCTCGTCCAAGCTCCTCCATGAAGATTCATAGGGACAGGGCTTTCGCACACAAAACAGGGAGGAACCATGACAAGGTGGGAGCTGTCGTGGTGCAGGCACCCCCTGCAAACCAGAAGAATTTATTGGTTGTTGGGACACAGCAGCACAGCTGCGAGGACAGCGTGGTTGATCCAACCTCAAGCAGAGTCCAGGGTCTAGATGGATATGGGAATACGGAGCAGGGAAAGAGGGCTTGGAACCCAGCAAGCTGCTTTGGTCTGAGATGACAGTTGCAGGCACCAGGATGCGGGTGAGGCAGCTTTGCCAGAGTACTGGAGGACCACCAGAACACGTCCTCGCTGGCACAAACAGGTCATCCCAGGCCTTGGGCTGCCTCTGCTCTGTGACAGAGGATGCTGGAGCTTGATGAGTGAGCAAATTTGACGGGAAGCAGTAACCCAGCACAAGCTAGATAAGGTCCTGCTTCCAGCAGTGGAGACGCAAGCCTTGAGAAAGGGCTATGGGAAGTGCCATCAGCACTTAGCCGGGGACGTTCACTCCATCTTCTCCTCTCCCGCACTGCTCTGACTGTCTCCTGAGGCCTCCAGAACAGACAGGGGCTGGAGCAACAGCTCTCCAGCCTGGCCACCTTTACCTGTGGAGACCAAAGGCACCCAGGGCAGAGGCTGCTGCGTGGCCTTGGCAGCGTGTGTAGCTCACGCCACCACAGCTGCCACTCTGTGTGGGAACACGTGTGGGAACACGTTTGCATGTGTGGGAACACGCAGGGCGCTTTGTGTCCTACCTGCATCTTCTTCTGCCAGAAGAGTCTTCTTGACCACACAGTAATTATCCAAGTTCTCATAGGGCTGGAGCTCTGGTGGGATGACAGAAACAGCCTGAGGGACCCAGGCGACACAGGAGAAGGAGCAGGGCAGACCCAGGCAGGCAGGAGCACTGGGGGACACCCCAGGACACACACCAGCAGGGCAGCAGAGCTGGGCAGAGGTGCCGCCTCCCAACCAGGGGCAGCTCCCAGCCCTCACTGGCACCATGGGGGGACCCCAGCCAGGAGCTGCTGGAAGAGGCAGCTGGAGGAGGCATCCGGCTGGGGATAGCAGGTGTGGGACACACTGCTCTGGCAAGCCAGCCAGAGCCAGCTGAGCTGCCTGCAGCCACCACAAGATGGCAAGAGGACATGCAGATGGTCCTCCTGAGGGCCAGGCTCTCCCGGCACAGCCCTGCTCCCGCCCCAGCCTTGCAGCCGTCTCTGTGATGGCAGCCCTACCTGTGTAATGGTCCTCCTCGGCTTTGCTGGGCAAGGCCTTCCTTTTCCTGGGAAGGCGAAGAGCAGTCCTGAGTCAAGGCAGAGACAGCCACCCCACAGCACAGCATGGCCTGAGGCAGAGCAGTGACTCCAAGGCTCCTGCCTACCTACCTGGACAACGCAAACCACAGGATCCCTGCTGACAGGAGGACCAGCACTGACAGCACCACCACCACCACGACCGCCGTCCCAGGCCACGGACCCAGAGGCTGCCCTGAAACTAACACACAGCCAGGAGTAGGCGCCACAGCCTGGGCCGTGCGCCAGCAATGGCCCTGACATTGGTGTTGGGTGTCTGCACGTGTGTGGGCATGTGTGCCCAGCTTCTGCTGTCCTGGCTGCTGCAGGGACAGGCAGCAAGGCACAGCCTTCCCTTGCCCTCACATCTGCTAGGCAGTGCGGAGAGAGGGAGGGTCTGGAGCACAGGGATTCGTCCCATCTCCCATACACAACCGAAGAGTCAGGAAGCCTGCTCAACCAGGCTGCGCACAGCAAGAGGACACACAGACCCAGGCGCAGCAGCCCTGATGCTGTCTGACCTTGAGCCCTCCGTGCACTCCAGTGCAGGGAAGGGTATCACCTTCTTTAGTGGAAGAGTAGAGGGGCCAGCACAGCTCTCACAGGCACAACCATGGGCTGAAGCGATGCAGCTGCTCTGGGGACCAGGCAATGCACCCCGTCGAAGCAGGACTCACCCAGCCCCGTGGCCCCCACTGCTGAGTCAAGGTCCCAGAGTGCCCACACAACCTGCCTCACTCTTGGTGGTAATGGGGTGGGTGCAGACACAGCTCTGGAAGTGGCTCCAGGCTCAGCGATCACTCCCAGGGAGGCCACCTCAGCCAGACCCAGGGCAGAACAACCATTACCTGAGACATAGCTTTCAAATTCCAGCACTGATGCAGCCCCGGCACCAGTCGCTGTGAGGCCCTGCACTGTCACGGTGTATTTGCTTCCAGGTGTCTGATGAGGTGGTGTGTACTGAGTGACAGACTGGTTCACCATCACCTGCTTGAATTCAAGGAAGCTGCCATTGTGCGCTCTCCTGGCCGTGATGTTCAGCTAGAGGAAGGACAGGGAGCTGGTGGGGAGCAGCACTGACCTCCCGCTCCTGCTCAGGGCAGGTCTACGGAGAGGGGCTGCTACTGCTGGTTGGGGACAGGAGAGGACCTGACCCCACCAGAAACACCAGCAGTGTAGAGCTGGTGGGCTCAGGCTGAGGAGGGCTCACACCTCTCCCCCAGGCTGCCTGCACAGACCTCCAGGCAGGGAGGTGCCTGGAAAGGTGAAGGGAACCACAGGGAGTCCATGGTGCCCTGGTACCTGGTATCCAATGATCTTCCCTTTGCAGGAGGGCAGTGGCTGCCACTTGATGGACCCCGTGCTGGGATCCAGCCACAGCTTCTCCGGTTTGTCCGGCACTGGAAGCACAGGAGGAGAGGGTCATGCACGGGGCCAGCGAGGAGGGGCTGAGCCCACAGCAGGGTGCAGGCAGCTCCTGGCCCCGGGGACAGGCTGCAAAGGGCCCCCCAAGCACAGTTTGTCCCCCACAAAGGCTGCATGTGCTGCAGCAGCAGGAGCAGCAACGGTGTGGAGAGGAGGAGGAGAGTGAGGAGGGGACGTGCTGTGCTCCAGGGCCCTGCACAGCCTCGCAGGCTCTGAGCAATCCCGATGCCGGGACCATCACTGCAGGGAGCGGATGCTTGGACAAAGGGCACCTTGACATTTCATGCAGGTGAACACATACCTGATTCCTTTGTCGTGATGAGCTGTGTGTACAGGACCTTGTTGGGGGGCAGGGAGATGGTGAAACGGTAGACAGTGAAGGGCTGCAGAGGGGGACAAGTAAATGTTCCCTCCCCGCCATGTAGCATCTCCTCTCCCTTCATCTCCTCAGCCTCACAGGGAGGGGAGGAAGGCACTGCCAGGCGGCACGTGGCCCGCATGTGCTGGCAGACGTCAGGGAGCCTGCAGGTCCAGTTCAGTTTGATGCTGGTGCTGGAAATCTCCAAGGTCCCGGGGACAACCTGGAGGACCTCTGTGAAGGAAACATCACAAGATGGTCACTTCCTTCCCTTCCCCTCCCAGCCCTGCAGCCAACCTCCATCATCCTCATCGTTCCCCCACCAGCCTGCCCACAGCACCGGGGGGATGAGGCCGTGCTGCCTTCTCCCAGCCAAAACTCGGGCACTGCCTGCACCGTGGGAGGGTAAGAGCAAGAACTTGTGGCCTCTCTGCAGCTGCCACCCCAGGGCTAGCAACTGATCTGGTGCCTTGTCCCTTTCACACCAGCAATCACTTAGCCAACAAATCCGGCAGCCAGACCAGGCCCTGCCCTCCTGCTCCTGCACTCTGGTGCTCTTCTCCAGACAGACCCAGCCAGCTGGCCTGGGCACGCTGCCTGGGGCCCTGTGTGCAGCGGCAAGGACCGGTGCCACTCGGCGCTGTGCAGGCTGCCCCAGCTGCCAACAGTGGGGACAGAAACCTGGGCTGCATCAGCAGCAGTTTCCTCTGGAGTGAATGAACGTCCACGCCATGCCCTGACCACCCCGAGCGCAGGGCACCAGTGCTGAGGGACCAATCCGGCACCGCTCTCTCTGCCTGGGCTAACAGACTGCGAGCACTGAGGAAGGGACTGTTTTGCTCACTTACCCGCACAGGTCATATTCCCCTCTATACGGTGCCAGTGGCCCGTGTCTTTCCTCACAATCCAGCCACTGTGAGAAATGGAGGAGCCTTGACGTGGGTACAGCTTCACGCAGGTGATCTCCACAGCAGACGACCAGTACCCTTCAGCGCATCTCATCTTCACCACCTCATTTGGGGTGTAGAGCCCTCGATCTGGGTCAAAGATAAACCTGGCGTCCCACTGGGGCTTCTGGCATTTCCCTGTACCGACAAGATGGGAAGGCATTAGCAGAGCAGGGGGTGGCCTCGCAGGGCATGCCGGGGGATGGAGCAGGGAATCCCCTTTCCTGGCACAGTATGGCAAGGGATCTAGCTCCAGAACACCATACGGAACAGCTCTCCCGCACCATGTCCCCAGCAAGGGGATGAGGGCAAGACGGGCCCTGCGCTGCTTCCCCCGGGCTTCCAAGGACAGGCCAGGAGGAGCCAGAGCTCCAGGGACTCAGGGCACCGTGCAATGCTCAAAGCTTGCACGGGGACGGGGAGCTTACCATTTGGCCGGGGCCTCACAGACCCCTTGGTCTTGCCTGGCGGTGTGTGACACACAGGCTGGCACAGGCCTCAAGGGGACTGGGCAGGACACCCTGGAAGCTTGGGCCACGCACAGAGCTGCCCCTGCGGGCCCTGATTGCTGATCACAGGGTGCCCCAGGAGAAGCATCCCCTTCCCCTCCCACCCACGTCCCCACACTCCCTGTGCTCACGGCTGCCTGCAGGGAACAGCCCCAAGCCCTCTTGTCCTGGCCCAACCGGAGGGGTCTCAGGGCCTGTGGCGAGTTGGGCAGCGCCTGAGGACAGCTCATGCCTGACGTTCAGCATGTCACGCTGGGCTTCCCACACCCACGCAAGCTAGCCCTGGCCTCCCACACAGGAGACCACAGCACCCTGAGACCTCCTGAGAAGGTGATAAACCCTGAGCCCAAAAGCTGGCTGCTGCACTGATGGTGTGCAGCAGGGACCAGGAGAGGAGAGTGGCATGTGGGGCCAAGGCCAGGCTGTTGCCCTGCCTGCATGGGCAGAGAGGACACAGGGGACAGAGTGCCGTGACCCCCCAGACCCTGACACAATGCTTTCGGCCACCTCTACCATGCGTGCCCGGTTGGCTTCTGGCACTGGAGCCCACTGTCCCTCTGCACATGCTCTTGCCAGAGGCCCTCATGAGCCCCATGTCACCCACGCACCTGCACCAGGAACCTCCTAAGCACTTGTGAACCACAGGCTGGAGCCCTGCGTGCTGGGAGCTCTGCCCTGGCCTGGCATGGGCAGCCCTGGCCACTGCCCGCCACCCCGATCCCACAGCCCCCTCCTGCCAGGACCCTCAGGGGCTGAGGCCAGCACCAGCCCCGTCCCCACCAGGCTCCCCTGGAACCCCGGGGCAAGCACAGGGCAGGCTCGGGGGCTGCCTCCACACCACCTTCAGCAGCACCTGCCCTTTCCCCAGGCAGGCAGAGAGCCCCAAACCTCCTGTGCACACACAGCCTGCCTTCCCCTGCTCAGGAAGGGCAGAGCGGGGCAGCCAGGAGAGCTCCTGATGCCTCCCTTACCGATGCACTCCACGCTGGACTGAATGCGGGTCCAGTCACCTCCACTGTCCCCTCCGAACCAAACTTCTCTGTATACAGGTTTCCCATGACTGATGGACTGGACTTCCCTCACACATTTGACGTGGGTGAAGGATGGCTGGAAACCCGCAGGGCAACTCAGCATCACTTCTTCGTTCATCTTGTACTTCTCCTTGTCTGGTGCCAGCTGGAGTCTTGAGTCCCACTGCGGCCTTTTGCACGTTTCTGGCAGAGGTGCAAGTGGATGTTAGTTGTGTTAGGAGGTAACAAGTTAGGGCAGGGGTAGGTGGTTGCATATGAGCAATCATTTGGTTTGTGGTACAGCAGGGCAGCCAGGAGAGCTCCTGATGCCTCCCTTACCGATGCACTCCACGCTGGACTGAATGCGGGTCCAGTCACCTCCACTGTCCCTTCCTACCCATGGGTCTGTGTAGACAGGATTCCAGCTGGTAATGGGCTGGTCTTCCCCCAAACATTTGATGTGGGTGAAGGATGGCTGGAAACCTGCAGGGCAGCTCAGCATCACTTCTTCGTTCTTCTTGTACTTCTCCTTGTCTGGTACCAGCTGGAGTCTTGAGTCCCACTGCGGCCTTTTGCACGTTTCTGGCAGAGGTACAAGTGAGTGTTACCACAACCCGTGGCAGGGAGTTTCCCACATTCTCTCTCCCTGCCCACCTGCCCTGAGCACTGGGCTACCTGCGCACGGCCATCCCCACGCTCAGCACAGATCTGTCCCTGCCTGGGTGTCCTGGGTTTAGCTGAGGGGGTTGATTTTCTTCATAGTGGCTAGTGTGAGGATATGTTTTGGATTTGTGCTGGAGACAATGTTGATAATATGGAGATGTTTTTGTTCTATGGACTTATTGTTGAGCAGTGTTTACACGGGGCCAAGGCCTTTTCTGCTTCTTGCACTGCCCTGCCAGCGGGATGGCTGGGGGTGCACAAGAAGTTGGGAGGAGACACAGACAGGACAGGTGACCCAAACTGACCAAAGGGATATTCCATACTATATGACGTCATGCTCAGTTTATAAGGAGCTTGGGGGAAGAGAAGGGGGGGGCGGCGGCGTTTGGAGCGATGGCGTTTGTCTTCCCAAGTAACCGTTACGCGTGACAGAGCCCTGCTTTCCTGGAGATGGCTGAACACCTGCCTGCGCATGGGAAGTGGTGAATGAATTCCTTGCTTTGCTTTGCTTGTGCGCGTGGCTTTTGCTTTCCCTATTAAAATGTCTTTATCTCAACCCACGAGTTTTCTCACTTTAACTTCTCCAGTTCTCTCCCCCATCCCGGGGAGCGAGTGAGCGGCTGCGTGGTGCTTAGCTGCCGGCTGGGGTAAAACCACGACACCGGGGCAGCCCCACATCCCCATCACCTGAGGGAGGGCATCGCCCTTCCCCCAGCTGCATCCCCCACAGCCTCCAGCCCCGATGCCAAGGGCTTCCCTGAGCACGCGGGGTTCCCTTCAGTCCCCTCCACTCCAACTCCTGGGGCTTCAGGAGATGTCCCCCAGGCTCCCTCACTTGCACGGGCAGGCAGGGGAAAAGCAGACCTGTGCACTCTGGGGTGGCACCTGGAGGCGCAACAAGGACCATGGACCCTCCATGGGTTCCTCGTCGCTGGCCCTGCATCCTGCCCAGGCCCTGGCACCCATCTGTGGGGCCACACACTTGGCATCTCCACCAGGAACCTCCTAAGCACTTGTGAACCACAGGCTGGAGCCCTGCGTGCTGGGAGCTCTGCCCTGGCCTGGCATGGGCAGCCCTGGCCACTGCCCGCCACCCCGATCCCACAGCCCCCTCCTGCCAGGACCCTCAGGGGCTGAGGCCAGCACCAGCCCCGTCCCCACCAGGCTCCCCTGGAGCCCCGGGGCAAGCACAGGGCAGGCTCGGGGGCTGCCTCCACACCACCTTCAGCAGCACCTGCCCTTTCCCCAGGCAGGCAGAGAGCCCCAAACCTCCTGTGCACACACAGCCTGCCTTCCCCTGCTCAGGAAGGGCAGAGCGGGGCAGCCAGGAGAGCTCCTGATGCCTCCCTTACCGATGCACTCCACGCTGGACTGAATGCGGGTCCAGTCACCTCCACTGTCCCCTCCGAACCAAACTTTTCTGTATGCAGGTTTCCGATGACTGATGGACTGGACTTCCCTCGCACATTTGACGTGGGTGAAGGATGGCTGGAAACCCGCAGGGCAACTCAGCATCACTTCTTCGTTCATCTTGTACTTCTCCTTGTCTGGTGCCAGCTGGAGTCTTGAGTCCCACTGCGGCCTTTTGCACGTTTCTGGCAGAGGTGCAAGTGGATGTTAGTTGTGTTAGGAGGTAACAAGTTAGGGCAGGGGTAGGTGGTTGCATATGAGCAATCATTTGGTTTGTGGTACAGCAGGGCTGCCAGGAGAGCTCCTGATGCCTCCCTTACCGATGCACTCCACGCTGGACTGAATGCGGGTCCAGTCACCTCCACTGTCCCTTCCTACCCATGGGTCTGTGTAGACAGGATTCCAGCTGGTAATGGGCTGGTCTTCCCCCAAACATTTGATGTGGGTGAAGGATGGCTGGAAACCTGCAGGGCAGCTCAGCATCACTTCTTCGTTCTTCTTGTACTTCTCCTTGTCTGGTACCAGCTGGAGTCGTGAGTCCCACTGCGGCCTTTTGCACGTTTCTGGCAGAGGTACAAGTGAGTGTTACCACAACCCGTGGCAGGGAGTTTCCCACATTCTCTCTCCCTGCCCACCTGCCCTGAGCACTGGGCTACCTGCGCACGGCCATCCCCACGCTCAGCACAGATCTGTCCCTGCCTGGGTGTCCTGGGTTTAGCTGAGGGGGTTGATTTTCTTCATAGTGGCTAGTGTGAGGATATGTTTTGGATTTGTGCTGGAGACAATGTTGATAATATGGAGATGTTTTTGTTCTATGGACTTATTGTTGAGCAGTGTTTACACGGGGCCAAGGCCTTTTCTGCTTCTTGCACTGCCCTGCCAGCGGGATGGCTGGGGGTGCACAAGAAGTTGGGAGGAGACACAGACAGGACAGGTGACCCAAACTGACCAAAGGGATATTCCATACTATATGACGTCATGCTCAGTTTATAAGGAGCTTGGGGGAAGAGAAGGGGGGGGCGGCGGCGTTTGGAGCGATGGCGTTTGTCTTCCCAAGTAACTGTTACGCGTGACAGAGCCCTGCTTTCCTGGAGATGGCTGAACACCTGCCTGCGCATGGGAAGTGGTGAATGAATTCCTTGCTTTGCTTTGCTTGTGCGCGTGGCTTTTGCTTTCCCTATTAAAATGTCTTTATCTCAACCCACGAGTTTTCTCACTTTAACTTCTCCAGTTCTCTCCCCCATCCCGGGGAGCGAGTGAGCGGCTGCGTGGTGCTTAGCTGCCGGCTGGGGTAAAACCACGACACCGGGGCAGCCCCACATCCCCATCACCTGAGGGAGGGCATCGCCCTTCCCCCAGCTGCATCCCCCACAGCCTCCAGCCCCGATGCCAAGGGCTTCCCTGAGCACGCGGGGTTCCCTTCAGTCCCCTCCACTCCAACTCCTGGGGCTTCAGGAGATGTCCCCCAGGCTCCCTCACTTGCACGGGCAGGCAGGGGAAAAGCAGACCTGTGCACTCTGGGGTGGCACCTGGAGGCGCAACAAGGACCATGGACCCTCCATGGGTTCCTCGTCGCTGGCCCTGCATCCTGCCCAGGCCCTGGCACCCATCTGTGGGGCCACACACTTGGCATCTCCACCAGGAACCTCCTAAGCACTTGTGAACCACAGGCTGGAGCCCTGCGTGCTGGGAGCTCTGCCCTGGCCTGGCATGGGCAGCCCTGGCCACTGCCCGCCACCCCGATCCCACAGCCCCCTCCTGCCAGGACCCTCAGGGGCTGAGGCCAGCACCAGCCCCGTCCCCACCAGGCTCCCCTGGAGCCCCGGGGCAAGCACAGGGCAGGCTCGGGGGCTGCCTCCACACCACCTTCAGCAGCACCTGCCCTTTCCCCAGGCAGGCAGAGAGCCCCAAACCTCCTGTGCACACACAGCCTGCCTTCCCCTGCTCAGGAAGGGCAGAGCGGGGCAGCCAGGAGAGCTCCTGATGCCTCCCTTACCGATGCACTCCACGCTGGACTGAATGCGGGTCCAGTCACCTCCACTGTCCCCTCCGAACCAAACTTTTCTGTATGCAGGTTTCCGATGACTGATGGACTGGACTTCCCTCGCACATTTGATGTGGGTGAAGGATGGCTGGAAACCCGCAGGGCAACTCAGCATCACTTCTTCGTTCATCTTGTACTTCTCCTTGTCTGGTGCCAGCTGGAGTCTTGAGTCCCACTGCGGCCTTTTGCACGTTTCTGGCAGAGGTGCAAGTGGATGTTAGTTGTGTTAGGAGGTAACAAGTTAGGGCAGGGGTAGGTGGTTGCATATGAGCAATCATTTGGTTTGTGGTACAGCAGGGCAGCCAGGAGAGCTCCTGATGCCTCCCTTACCGATGCACTCCACGCTGGACTGAATGCGGGTCCAGTCACCTCCACTGTCCCCTCCGAACCAAACTTCTCTGTATACAGGTTTCCGATGACTGACGGACTGGACTTCCCTCGCACATTTGACGTGGGTGAAGGATGGCTGGAAACCCGCAGGGCAGCGCAGCATCACTTTTTTGTTGTTCTTGTACTTCTCCTTGTCTGGTGCCAGCTGGAGTCTTGAGTCCCACTGGGGCCTTTTGCACGTTTCTGTCAGAGGTACAAGTGGGTGTTAGTTGGGATGAGAGCTAACAAGCTGGGTCAGGGGTAGGTGGTAGGGTATCAGCAATCCACAGCAACCCCTCCAGCCATTGAAAGAAAAGGGAGAGTGACACCCATCTGCTGGGACGTGACCCCTCAACAAGGCTTGCTGGGAGGGCCCTCCTTCTGTACTTCTCAGGAACCACTGCAGGAGTACTGGCTTGCCCAGCTGGCACTACCTTGTCTCTTGTCTCCCAGCTCGGCTGTTCTCTTCAACAGTTTGTGAAGCACCAAGGAGGGACTGTGGCGTGCCTGCTGCCCAGCTGGGCAATGTCACAACCGGCTATCGAGCGTGAAGGTAGAGAGGGGACATGGGAGAGTGGCTGCTGCCTCACTTACCAATACACTCTACAGCCCTCTCAATGAGCATCCAGGCACCTGTGCTGTTCCTTCACACAGAGGTCCTTCCACTCCCACCACCTCAGCCATGTGCCCAGGCACTGTTTGAAGGCACAGGGCTTACAGTAGCCCTCAGTGCCAGGACCCTTGTTCCTGCCTTTGAACCCCTCCCCAGGAGTGCAGACTCCTGGCAGCTGCCCGCAGCAAGGTCCTGAGACAAAAGGTGCCCCGGTGCTGCCAGGACAAGGGGGGGAAGCCAAGGCATCCAGGTCCCCCGTTCCTGGACTGTCCCCCATCTGCTGCCAGCTCAGGACCCCCGGGTCAGGCTGACATGGGGCTGTGCTTACCCTTGCAGGTGGCAGTCCTGTTCCACAAGGTCTGGGTCCCGTTGGAAATGCATCTGATCTGGGGGACCGATGGCACATACTCCCCAGCACAGCTGAGCTGCACCAAATCGTTCAAGGCATAGCTGCTCTGGTGTGGGGTAAACTGCAGCTTGGGGTCCAGTCAGAGGGAGATTTACATCTTCCTGTGTGCGAAGGACTCGAGGGAGAGCCCTGAGGATCACTGGGCTCTGGCAGCGTCTTCGGGGGTGAGATGGCCCCGTCCAGAAGGGTGCTGGTCACCCTCACTTCAGATGGGTGGCAGAGGTGAGCACCTCCCAGGATGGGACCCCAGGGGCATTAACCCTCCTTGCACCCTCAGGTGCAGTGCAGGAGGGTTACCTGCACGCCCTCCTGCCCACCCGCGCGCTGCGGAGGGATCCCAGCCAGCAGGATCGGCAGCCCGGTGGATGCTGCTCTCTCCTGTGCTCTCTCCCCCCAAATCAGGGGCTATGACAATGCACCAGCCTCCTTAAGTCTCTGCTGGCACTGCTCACCTGCATTCCTGTCATCCTGCTGGGCACTACCTGCTCACGCCCATGTGCGCACTTATTTGCAGCTAAAAGGCCACTCAAGTTCCCAATTCGCTTTTGGTCTGCAGGTTACACTTGTTATTTTCTCCTCTCCATCCCTTGCCCAAAACAGCCTAGGCTCCTAGGACTGGGTACCTCCTGCCTCATATCCCTCCCATCCTCATCCAGGAGGGGCAACACCCCCATATCTGAGTTGGCAGAAAGGACTTGACAGGGGCTGCAGGTGCATATTTCACCAGCTGCATGTTTAGTTGCATTTTGCAACAGGTAGATTGGGCAACTGATGGAAGTAAATCTTCATAGTCATTTTCCATTAGCTTCTAGACAGGAGTGCTGCTCTCTCTCTGGACGGCACTAATTTGGGTCTCTGCCCTCTGATCAGACACCAATTTTCACATAATAAGAAATGTGCCTCTCTATCAATTCTCTTCATCCAACAAATTCAGCTGTAAGTACCCAAACATTGTCCAAAGTTACCAGGGTGCTGCCAGGCAGGCACAGTGAGGTTGCGCTGCCTCCCAACACGCCCAAAGAGCATTAGGACTTACGTGAAACCATGAGTCCTCCGCACTCCTCGTGCAGCAGGCCAGCAGACCACAACAGCTGCATCATCTCAGCCAGAATAAATGGAATAATATCCCCCCAGACTGGCAAACTGAGCAGCAATTATTTCAGGCAGGCAAGAGCTACTTGTGAAGGCATTTCCAGTGCTTCATTTTGCATTTCAGGGCCCAAAACCATGCCCGTACAAAGTTTATTCACTGATGGGATCATTCCAGCTTAAGAGTCACAGCAGTAATGTGAACAATCATTGCTCGAAAATAGGTTTGCGGGGCCTGACCTCAAGCAAGAAGCAGTTTGAAGGAACGACACCCCTCCAGCGGAGACAGCCCCAGGAGCCGAGGGGCTGCACGGCTGGCCTCTCCCAGACTGCCCCGGTCTTGACCTTCGGTGCAAAGGGGGCTCGTTGCTTTTCCTTTTCTAAGTGCTTCCATACCTCCTGGTAGGTGTTACAGTCCCCGCAGTGACGCAAAACCCACCAGCAGGACATGGCAACCTGCCGGGCAGGAAACGAGAAGGGAAAGAGAAATTCTCCTTTGCGTGCAACCTGCTGACACAGGTGCAGATTTCGAGAGATATCTGGGACAGCGTCTTCCTACAAACACTGATGCTCTGCTGGCTCTGTGCTAGAGCTCTGCCTTGCTCCCAGCTGTGCCCGAGCCTCGCACCAAAACTTGTAGTGCCCTTCGTGTAGCAAAGCATTTGCCACTGATACAACCACAAAAGAACATCTCTAGAGGTTTTTGGCCTTGTATGGTGCTTCCTTACAGAGGCCAGGGGGTAACGCTACTTTTATAAAGGCCATATCTCACGGGTGCTGCTTTAGAGGTGTAATACCGCAAAGACTGCACCCGTGCCAGCGGTGTTCAGTGGCCACATCTGCCCTTTGGGCACAAGGACTACACCGGTGAGCAGTCCCGCAGGCAAACCCTCTTGCTCCCTCCTTGTACCTGGCTGTGCCTGCAGAGTCCCTTGCAAGTACTGGTGGGATGCCTGTCCTCTGCAACTCGTCCTTTCCTTTCTGAGCCCTCAGAGCTGTGGGGGTGGTCATTTGCCCCCCTTTTTTTCCTTCCCCGCAGGCTCCCCTGTGCACTTTTTTATGTTTTTCTACAGTTGATGTTATTAGATGAATACCCTCCTTGTTAATATTGTTTAATACTCATGGATATAGGAAGCATTTTACAGAAATATCTGGACTGCCTGTCCCTGCTGCAAAGGAGTTACGAGTCTGGCAGGCAAAGCAAAGCCCCAGCACGCCCCAGAAACAGATGTCAGGGAGGATCAGGAGAAAGGAGAAATAGCTGTGCTGGTAATTCAGGTCAGGCTCCTGGGTTCAGCCCTTTGCTTACCAGCAAAAGATGTACTTTCTTACACTGTATTATCCCATGCATGAAGAATAAAGGACAAGGTGAAATCTAAGGAGCAGCAGGCAAAGTTTGACCCTTTCCCCGTGGCAGCTCAGCAGCTGACAGAGGGGACAGCAAAGCGCGCAAGAGTCTTGCTGCGTTCGATGCCATGTGCTTACTGAGAGGAGCTAAGAAAAGCAACCACGGTTTCCACCCGTGGAGAGCGGTATTGCAAGCCACCAAGGACACACCAAGACATGCACGGGTCTTAAAGCATCTCTGTACTCATCGCTAGCAAACACAGCTGCTGTGCAGGTCTTTTAGAGCGATGGGCAGCGTGAGAGTGGGGAAGGGGCAGAGAGACCTCAGCGCTGCTCTGCCGGGGAGCGGTGCCAGGGAAAGGAGGCGGCGAAGCCGGTCGCTGAACAAGGCACCGCAGGAAGAGGAGGGCAATGGCAGCACTTCAACCTGTACCGCTCTGCCAAGCAACAGGGCATGTGATGGAGTTTTAAGAACAGAAGCTGAAATACTTGTTTCCTGAATCTGGACTCTGGTAACAGAAAGTGGAAGCACGGTGGAGCACGCAGTTCACAGCACCAAGGGTGTCCAGCCCCAAGGCACTCCTCCGCAGCGTCTCTAAGCATTTGTGTTCCCCACAGGATTTACTCTAGGCACTGTTTGAAACTGGAGTCCTTTCTGGTTTGAGTGTGGCCTTATCTTCCCTAGCGCCCTCCCACCCACCGGGCATTGCAGCTATGCCCCTAGTTAGGGCTCGTTGTCAGCTGCAACTGAATCACTGCGTCATGTCAAGCAAGGCTGATGAGAGAGGGGCCGGGGCCAGCCTGGATCACAGACCCTGCCTCCACAGGGAAAACCTCCCTTAGAAGCCTCTCCACCTGCCTCCCAGGCACACGGGGACTGTAAGGGGATGACGCTTTCGTACAGGTGGGGCATCTCAGGGGAGAGAAAACCCTGATGAGAAGAGCACAGCAAGACAATAAGGTGACAATGGGACAATGAGACAATGCACCCTGCTCGGTGCATGGTGCACCCGTGACAGGGTGAAGAGAGCAGCAGTGCTGTGCTGGCTCACACTTGTACCACACACACCGACCACATCCTCTGCTTGCAGCTGCTCTGCTCTTTCCCCGGCTCCCAGCGGCACCGCCGTGCACCCTCACCTGCTGCCCAGCGCTGGGACGTGCCTCTGCCCTCTGGCCTCATTTCCTCGGTGACTGCCGGGCCCGTGGCCCACGGCCCTTTCCCAAAATTATTGCCATGCCTGCGAATTTTCTGGAACTGGTGCTGCTGGTGCTCAATGCTTCAGGAAGGACAGGGCGGGAGGGGAAGCTGACCCAGCAATTTTGGCACGCAGGACACACTTCCCGGCAGCCCGGTCCCCCCAGTATTGGGGGCTTTCTGGGTGCCTGGAAGAAGATGCCAATGTGCATTGGGAGCAGCTTGTCCACTGTTCCCACTGGGCTGTTCTCCCTCCCCGATTGTAGCCTGCGTCTGTCAGGGTCATGGGAGATGCTCAGGGACCCCTGGGAACGGGGACTTTTGGGTCGTGTCCTGTCCTCATGTGCACCATCTCTGCCCAACAGCTTTACCCTGCCCCACTGCCACTGCCTGCCCCACAGAGGCCCATTCCACCCTAACGGGGATGGGAGGGACCCTCCTGTCCCACCCTGGCCATCCCCCTCATCCTGTCCCTCGGCGAGAGAAGGCCCCCGATCCATCAGGTGGGGACCTCGGCACAGATCCTGGGTGGAATGAGCCCACGTGCTGAGGATGCAGGCAGGGCTGCCTGCACTGTTGGGTGCGGCTGCCAAATGTTTTTGTCTTTCTCCATGAAAACGAGCTGGAGAGCCACGCAACGCTTGGGTGCGGTTGCACAAGCTGGCCTGGTGGGACAGCTTCAGTGGGAGATCCGTGCAAGGCAAAGCCACTCTGGGCTGGAGGATATCCTGTGTTGCAGGCTTAGCCCTTGGCTTTTGAGTGACAGTGTGCTGTACTCAGGCTTTCTGTAACCACAGGGACACATTTCCCCTGGGAACAGGCTCCTATGGCCCATATCCTATGGTCTCTATGGCTGATGTCATTGCGAGACCTCTCTCAATTATTTTTCAAGGGTCTTGGGAATCTGGAGAGGTCCCAGTTGACTGGAAGCTGGCAAACATTGTTCCAATTTTCAAGAAGGGCAAGAAATAAGACCCTGGTAATTACAGGCCTGTCAGTCTCACTTCAGTGCCTGGTAAAATTATGGAGAAAATTACGCTGGGAGTTATCGAAAAACACCTGAAGGACAACGCAGTCATTGGTCACAGCCAACGCGGGTTCATGAGAGGAAGGGCCTGCCTAACAAACTTACTTTCCTTTTACAACAAGCTCACCCACCTAGTTGACCAAGGCAAGCAAGTTGATGTAATTTTTTAGATTTCAGTAAAGCTTTCGATACTGTCTCTCACGGTATCCTTCTGGACAAAACATCCAGCATACAGCTTGACAAAAACATAATGCGGTGGGTGAGCAACTGGCTGATGGGTCGGGCCCAAAGAGTTATGGTAAACGGGGTTACATCAGGCTGGCAGCCAGTCACCAGTGGGGCTCCCCAGGGCTCCATTTTAGGGCCAGTTCTTTTTAACGTTTTCTTAAATGACTTGGATGTAGGACTAGGAGGTGCTGTGAGCAAGTTTGCAGATGACACCAAATTGGGAGGAGCTGTTGATTCCATTGAGTGTGGAGAGGCCTTGCAGAGAGATCTGGGCAGACTGGAGAACTGGGCAATCACCACCCACATGAGGTTTAACAAGGGCAAGCGCCAGGTTCTGCACCTGGGAAGGGGCAGCCCTGTCTGTACATACAGACTGGGCAATGAGACGCTGGAGACCAGCCATGCTGAAAGGGACTTGGGGGTCTTGGTCGACAGCAAGTTGAACATGAGTCAACAGTGTGCCCAGGCTGCCAGGAAGGCCAACCGTATCCTGGGGTGCATCAAGCACGGCATTGCTAGCCGGTCTAGGGAAGTGATTGTCCCACTCTACACTGCACTGGTGCAGCCTCACCTCGAGTACGGTGTGCAGTTTTGGGCGCCACAGTACAAAAAGGACATAAAACTATTGCAGAGTGTCCAGAGGAGGGCAACAAAGATGGTGAAGGGTCTAGAGGGGAAGATGTATGAGGAGAGGCTGAAGTCCCTTGGTTTGTTCAGCCTAGAGAAGAGGAAACTGAGGGCAGACCTCATCATGGCCTACAACTTCCTCACGAGGGGGAGCGAAGGGGCAGGCGCTGATCTCCTCCCTCTGGTCACCAGTGACAGAACCCGAGGGAATGGCATGAAGCTGCAACGGGGGAGGTTTAGGTTGGATATCAGGAAAAGGTTCTTCACTGAGAGGGTGGTCGAGCACTGGAACAGGGTCCCCAGGGAAGTGGTCACAGCACTGAGCTTGACTGAGTTCAAGAAGCGTCTGGATAACGCTCTCAGTCATATGCTCTGATTTGGCTGGTCCTGTGTGGAGCCAGGAGTTGGACTCGATGATCCTTATGGGTCCCTTCCAACTCAGGATATCCTATGATCCTATGATATCACACAGTAGAGACACTGCTGTCACTTCACGTCAGCAACTAAAGATCCTGGTCACTGTCCCTGGCCAGTATCATAGCCAGGGTCCTTAATCAGCAGGTTTCTCTAGCCTGCGTCAGGCCAGGCACATCCCTGCAGTGGGTTGGGACAACATGAGTACATGCTCGTGTAGTGATTTTCATCACCTAGCTCCAGCAAGATTCATTTAGAGAAATACTTCAATTCAGACAGATGCAGAGCAATGCAAGGTGACAGCCCTTGGACCACAGCTCAAACCCCAGACTGTGCCGCCCTGGATGGATTCACCAGCCTCCTGGGAGGTCAGATAACCTGAGGATATCGGATACCTGCAGGAGCCTGCAGATACCCACTAAGTGACTGCTGGGATGAGAGTGTGCAGCCTGCGTGGGAAGAGGCCAGCAGAGCCCTGGGGGTGCCTTGGCCTTCCAGCACCAAGGAAGCCCGTTAAAGAGAAATCCCAGCACATCATAACTCCTGCCCCCCAGGGTCTCCTGGACTCCTGACTCGCCAAGTCTTTGCTGGGCACCAGCACCCACCTCCACTGTGGTGAGGACGCGGCATCTGTACACTCTGCGAAGAGCGACGGCCACTTCGTGCTCCGAGGGACGCTGCCCACTCCATAGAGGAATGATACGGCCCCTGCAGAGGCTTTCCCAGCACACCGGGGTTTGCTGCCCTCCGTCCCCAAACAGAGCTTTACCCCACCGCAACCCAACTGATGCCCAAGTGTCTTGGGCCCTGATATGGACATCAGCTCCCGTCCTCTCTGATAAAGCTACTGCACCCTGCGTGCAATAAAGATACACAGCAACCTTGCACCAGGAGGGCAGCGAAACCTTCTCTTGTGGGAAGAGGAGCGAGAACTTCTTACCTGTTTCTTGGGGTTCTCCGGAGATATTGGGGTCTGTGTCTTGCAGCTCCTGTGCTGCCAGCAGAGGCATGAGGAGCAGGAGAAATATCCATCGTAGGGCCATGTGTACTTAACGCTCCCAGGGGAGGACTGAGGTTTCACCTCGCTGGCTGCCTCACAGCATACCCATCTGATTGCAAGAGGTGCAAGCACAAAAAGGAAACAGCCACGCAGAGAAATCATATATAGTGCAAGAGGCTTCCTCATTGGAGAGGGAACCTCCGCCAGCGTCAGCGCCGCTTTCATTCTTCTCTTCTGTGCACTAGGGCAGCTTCACGCCCCTTTTGCAATCTTGCTGCTCTCTGAACTCTTGTCTGGCAACCAGAGTTTTCTGGCAGAAGCAGCTACTAGCTGTGACAGCTGGGTTGCCTCTTCTCCCAGCACAGATCTTGGTGGTCCAGAAGGACTTGTGAGCTGTGCTGGTTCGTGACTGAGGGTTTGCAGGAAGATGTAGCTTCCATACTCACATGGTAAAGTCAAGCAGAGACTACCTCAGGACAACCCTCGCCTTGTTACTGCCTGATAAGGACTGTGATAAAAAGGACTTCTGAAGTGCACTGATGATCTTACTTACCGGACAGTGCACGCCATGGGCAGGAACGCCAAGGTTTTGGCAGGACTGGCTGGGTGCTCAAGACCAGGCTGAGAGCAGATGCTCAGGAACAAGCTGATGAGAGCCCTGGAGCCCAAGCGTTGTGGCAGGTTGTGTTGCCAACACATGCGGGGAGTGGAAATGACCACGAAGGGGTGAGAAGGCGGCACAGGCATGGCAGCGAGCAGGGAAGGGGCTGCCGTGAGTCTGCCTGTGCGGTGCAGGCTGGTGGCCATGGCAGCAGACCCGGCCATCAGAGGTGGCCCAGGGTAGGAGTCGATGAATCTGTGCTCCAGCCTCCCCAGCCACCCAGCAGCCCTTGCTGGAGGTGCTTGGCCCGTGTCCCAGCTGAAACACACAGCTGGGAGAAAAACAAGCTCTGAAATCTTTTTTGAGGCTTTGTGGCAGGGCTGCAGCCCCTTGTGATGGCCTTCCTCTTTATTGGGCTCTTCAGCAAGGCCCGGTACTCCCAAGCCTGGGATCAGGCTCTGCTTTCTGCTGATGCACGTCCTTCACTTGATTTGCACACCCTGCAACCCCTTTATTCAGCAGCATCGAGAAGGCCAGTGTGAGGTGGCCCTCCCCAAACACATTCTCCCCAGCCACCCCAAAAATCTGACCCTGAGCAAAACATGGTAGAACTCTTGGGTGGTTTTTTGGGGATTTGGGGGTTTTTTTGTTGTTTGTTTGGGGGGGTTGGGTGCTGCTGGTGGTATTGTTTTGTTTTTTTCCTGCAATGATGGTGCTTGAGGGCAGAAACTCCAGCAGTCTTTTACCTCTCAGGGACAGAGCTGGAGTCTGCCTGGCTATGTCCCTTGTGCTCTCCTCTGCTCAGAAAGACAGTCTCAGCCTCTTCTCACTTGTCTGTCAGCCAGTACAAAGTCCGTGGAGGCAGTGAGGTTGATCACGGCAGCCACGTAGGTGCCAGGCTGCTGGCTGGTGTTGAAGGGCTGTGGTTCCCCCAAGCAGGCGCCTTCCACCGCCGTGCCATTGTGCGTCGCGACCACGATGAGCTGGTGTTCCCTGCAAGGCAGGGCGGTGAGAGGGCCGGGGGAGACGGGGCCGGGAAGAGCGGGACGCAGGCCGCTGCGGGTGAGCACTGGCGGTGGGGAAACCCATCTCGGGGCTGCAGAGAGCAGAGCTGCGGGGGGCTGCACTCACCTCGCCATCTCGGGGGGCCGGGCGATGGGCCAGAGGGGAAGCACAACGGTCCCTTGGGATGGGGAGATGTCACGGACGCTGCGGCAGCTGATGTCGAGAGGGTGCGGGGTGTCTGGAGGGGAAGAGCCGGGGGATGAGCATCAGTGGGCAGCGCGGCAGGGTCTGTGTGGGGAGCAGGGGTGGCCCCGGGCAATGCAGGGCGCAGAGCACAGCTCCTCTGTGCCCAAGCTCCTCGGCGCTGGCCGGGAGGCCACGGGGCTGGGGACAGAGAGCTGCCTCAGCTGGGGCGCATGCCATGGCCACCCCAGAGGGACCGGGACACAGCCAGCCTTACCCGAGCTGTCGGTCTGAAACTCCCACAGTGACGCAGCCCCGGCTCCCGTGTTCGTGACTCCCTGCATCGTCACCACGTAGCTGCTGCCGGGGCTGTGCCCAGGCAGCGAGTGCTCCGTGACAGAGCTGCTCAGCCGCAGCCGCTGCATCTCCAGGAAGCCGCCGTCCTGCGCACTCCAGGCTGTGATGTTCAGCTGGGGACAGGGGACAGAACTGGAGGGCAGCAGCTCCCACCTGCCCTCTGGGGACCTGCCCACAGCACACCGAGACAGAGCAAAGCACCCCTGCAAGCCTCCCCTTCTCTGCACCTGCCCCGCTTGTGGAACGCTCCCAGAGAGGAACCAGCAGGAGCCTTGGCCCCTTGTGTGGACCTCAGAGCAGACGAGAGGAGCAATTTGGAGCCAGCACTCAAGATGCCAGAGGGGCTGCCTCTGTGAGCAAAGGACCAAGCCTCTGTGGAGACCTGAGGGCAAGAGGGAGGCCGGCCCTTTGAAGAGGTGTATATACGTGTAATGAGCCTGAGGCCAGGTCACCGGCATGGTATTGCAACACCGCAGGCACTGTGGGGACATCCCCCACCAGAGGAGCCCTGAACTTCTCATTCCTCCCACGCAAGGTTGGACTCTGAAGGCTTTGTCTACATGAAAAGGGGAAGACAGATTTTTCCACAAGGGATACAGATGGAGGATCCTCATTTGCCAATGCATCATGTGAATTTCTCATGAAATGCCGGGCCATCCTCACTGCTGTCGGGGGCTTTATGGAAATGGCTTCTTGGGAATATGAAAAACGAGCTAACCAAAAGCAGAAAAAAGGATTCTTTCAGAAACAGAGGTGTCTGGGAGCAGGGAACCAGCTGGAAGATACCCACAAGCAACACCGTCCAGGCCTCTCTTTGCCATTTTTGCCAGGAAAGAGCTAAGAGGCCCATGAGGAACCAGCATGTCTGAGTCCCTGTCACCTCATGGAGAAGTCTGTTCTCACAGAGGGCATAGGGCACACTGCTAAGGGTCTCACCCCCCCGCAGTGCTAGAAAGCAGGGCTGCACCGTGGGAAGAGCCCCAAACACACAGACAGAGGAGGCACCTCTAGCCACACACTGAGGAACACTCAAAGAAACAGTGCACGTCCCTCAGAAGAAGAGGGGTTTTCGGAGGACGACTCAAACCACAGGTTTCCCTGTGGCAGGAACCAGAAACAAGCACGCAAGAGGCACAGGAAATCCTGGGAGGCCACGCCAGCAGACACGTCACCAAGTGCTGCACACTGAGCTGCAAAGTCTGCAAAACACCAGGCTGAGGAGACCTGGGGGGGAAGCCCAGAGGGCAGGGAGCACCCACCACCTCTCCAGGCAACTCCACAGCATGGGGAATGTCAAGGGCGAGAAAGAAAATGCTCATGCTCATCACAGCCAGATATTCACTGGGACTGGCTATGAACCGTGGGTTATCATGGCTTTCCCTTCCCCACTCTCCCCCAGGCTGCCTGCACAGACCTCCAGGCAGGGGGGCACCGGGCAAGGTGATGGGCACTATGGGCAGTCCATGGTGCCCTGGTACCTGGTATCCAATGATCTCCCCATTGCAGGAGGGCAGCTTCTCCCACTTGATGGACCCCGTGCTGGGATCCAGCCACAGCTTCTCCGGTCTGTCCGGCACTGGAAGCACAGGAGGAGAGGGTCATGCACGGGGCCAGCGAGGAGGGGCTGAGCCCACAGCAGGGTGCAGGCAGCTCCTGGCCCCGGGGACAGGCTGCAAAGGGCCCCCCAAGCACGGTTTGTCCCCCACAAAGGCTGCATGTGCTGCAGCAGCAGGAGCAGCAACGGTGTAGAGAGGAGAGGGAGAGTGAGGAGGGGACGTGCTGTGCTCCAGGGCCCTGCGCAGCCCCTTCCCCTGGATCATCACTGCAGGGCACAGATGATCAGGCTGAGCTGCCAGGTGAAGGGGACATCTATCCACCTCCCCTACCTGTGACACAGCCGAGGACTGTCCCTTCTCTCCTACACTCATGCACACATACCTGTTTCCCCTGTCCTGACCAACCATGTGAAAAGGACCATGCTGGGGGGCAGGGAGATGGTGACACTGTAGTCGGTGAAGGGCTGCAGAGGGGGACAAGTAAATGTTCCCTCCCCGCCATGTAGCATCTCCTCTCCCTTCACCTCCTCAGCCTCACAGGGAGGGGAGGAAGGCACTGCCAGGCGGCACGTGGCCCGCATGCGCTGGCAGACGTCAGGGAGCCTGCAGGTCCAGTTCAGTTTGATGCTGGTGCTGGAAATCTCCAAGGTCCCGGGGACAACCTGGAGGACCTCTGTGAAGGAAACATCACAAGATGGTCACTTCCTTCCCTTCCCCTCCCAGCATTGCAAGTTACTGTGGTCAGACAGCCCTGCTCCCCACCCAGCCAGGAGGGAGGGAAAGTGAGAGGCTGGAAGTGGTCACTACAGCTTTCTGGCAGGGGATCAGGAGGGACCCGGACAGGAATGAATGTGGGTGAATGTGTGGACTACTGTTGCTCAAGGTAATTTTCCCCACTGAGTCCAACCTGAGGTGTCTGTGGGTCCCAGCACCTCTACAGTTCAACAGATGCAGCTCTTAGAAAGACCTAGCCATTTCCTGCTCTGCATACACCCCAGGAGAAAGGTTCATTTGCCCTGACAGTATAGTGAGAGATGGGGCTCTAGGACACCATACAGAGCAGCCCTCTTACACCACACCACCAGGAAGGGGTGAGGGGGAAAAGGGCCCACGCCGCTTCCTCCAAGCCTCCCCGGAAAGGCCAGGAGGAGCAGGAGCTCAAGGGGCTGGGGCACCCACGAGGGGCTCATACTGTGCCCACCATGACACAGAGCCTGGAGGGGACCAGCCCACAGGGAACGAGCTGTGATACTCACAGCTGCATGGTCTGAGAGGACACAGGCAGCAGAGCCCTCCGATCCCCCCGCCCCAACCATGACGCCATGCAGACCACAAACTCCACCACACATAGCTCTCCCATGCTTCTCTCCTTTGTGCACGTGCTCTTGCGAGAAGCCCTCAGGGAGACCCTTATCACCCACACCTCCAGCAAGAACATCCCGCACACCGGTGAACCGTAGTCTGGACTCAGCGCAGGCTCGGGGGCTGCCTCCACACCGCCTTCGGCAGCACCTGCCCTTTCCCCAGGCAGGCAGAGAGCCCCAAACCTCCTGTGCACACACAGCCTGCCTTCCCCTGCTCAGGAAGGGCAGAGCGGGGCAGCCAGGAGAGCTCCTGCTGCCTCCCTTACCGATGCACTCCACGTTAGACCGAATGCGGATCCAGACACCTCCGCTGTCCCTTCCGAGCCAAACTTCTCTGTATACAGGTTTCCCATGACTGACGGACTGGACTTCCCTCGCACATTTGATGTGGGTGAAGGATGGCTGGAAACCCGCAGGGCAGCTCAGCATCACTTCTTCGTTCATCTTGTACTTCTCCTCATCTGGTGCCAGCTGGAGTCTTGAGTCCCACCGAGGCCTTTTGCACGTTTCTGGCAGAGGTGCAAGTGGATGTTAGTTGTGTTAGGAGGTAACAAGTTAGGGCAGGGGTAGGTGGTGGGTGGGAGAAAAATCCCCAGCAGTCCATCCAGCCCCTGAAGGGAGAGGGAAGGTGACATGTCCATCTGCCAGGACATGACGTGCAGGCCAGGCTTGTGAGAGGCCGCTCTCCTTGGGTCCCTGAAGTGTGAATGATCATTCATCCATGAACCTCCCCCACCCAGCCCTGTGGCCGGGGACATTATATTCCCCCCTCCACAGCCCACAGCAAGGAGTTTCCCAGGACAACCACCCCTGCACTAGGAGACCCCTCCAGCCACTCATTCACACATGTCACACACCCCATCTCGGGCTGCCTTTGATGGCCCATGGTCCACCAGCCCTGATGGGGTGCATGTCTCTCCAGCCATGGCTCAGCCCTGCTACAGGGATCCGAGAAGCCCCTGCTACTCTTCTGGGGTCCCCGTGCCTGCTCAGTCAGGCCCTCGGCTGCTCTCCTCCTTCCCCAGACCACCGTGCGGGGGGACACGGGGATGAGCAATACCTTCTCCACTCACGTCCCTGGCTTTACCACAGGTTCTGCCACTTTTCCCTGCCACGAGCCCTGCTCCCTCCTCCACATTCCTTCCTCACCGCATTCACCATCCTCTGGGCGGAGCAGGCACAGCCTGTCCCAGCAGTTTGCTGAGCGCTGCGGGGCAAAGGCTTGGTGGCAATGATTCCTACGGGCAGGGATGCTAGCACCTGGGAAGGAGCACTTCCCTGTTCCTGACGCTGCAAGGGGCTCTGGGAGGCCTCAAAGTGCTTAAAGCACAAACCTCCTTCTCCCACAGGAGCAGAGACGGGGTCTCACAATGGTCAGGCCACCTTCTGACCAGCCACAGAGAAGTACAGACATGCCGGTGAACAAGCCACTCAGTGTCAGGCTTTGCTCCCAACCCTGATGACAGAAGGCAAGAGACGCCCAGCTGAGCACCGTGACCAGCAGCTGTGTCCCACTGACACACAGCCACGACCTACCCACGCCCAGGCACCCAGCCGCTCCCCACGCCCAGGCCCAGCCAGCTGGCAATGTGGCACAGTTCCATTTTGCTCTGCTCTCAGCAGGCACGGTGTCCCTCGGGCACACCTGGGCATGGGATGTGTACAGAAAGCGGTAGCCCTGCTCCCTGAAGACCCCTCCCCTGATTCACAATGCACGAATCCACACCTGATTCATGCCTGCAGCCTCCAGGGAACGACTGGCAACCTGGCTCGGTGCAGGGCATGACCCATCCCCGACCATCCAGCCCGATCCCGTCCTTCCACACACACTGTGCCATAGCTCCTGCCCCCCGGGATCGCCCAGAGACAGCAGGTGCCCCAGCTGACACAGCCCTCAGAGGTCCGCCTGGGCTTTGGCCCAGGGCTGCAGGCAGTAAAGATGCATATCAAACTTGCAGGAGGAGGAGCAGCAAAACCTCTCCAGCAAAGAGGAGGAACCGCTTCTTACCTGTTTCCTGGGGCATCCCTTGGACCTTGGGATCAGGTTCTTCCTGGCCCTGGGCTGCCAGCAGAGATACAAGGCCCAGGAGACAGCTCAGAGCCAGCAACTGCAGAGCCATGCTACCATGAAGTCCCCAGGCAGGACTGAAATCTCAGCCCCACTCGCTGCCTCTGAGCCCAGGCATCTGTGACTGACTGCAAGGCTTGCAACCACAGGAAGGAAACAGACACATGGAGAAATCTTGAGACACAGGAGGCTTCCTCTTTGGGGAGGGAACCACCCATCAGCGTCAGTGCTGCTGCCTTTTGCTGCTCTTTTTCCCCAAGGGCATCCAGGCACTGGTACTCAACAGAACAACCCCTGTCGCCAGGACCCCAGAGTTTCCCCTCCTAGCTACCAGAGTGCGTTCAAGAAGCGCTGCTCCTATTTCTGAGGCAATACCCATGTGCTTCCCAACCCCACTGCGATGAGTCACTGCACTTCCTCTCAATGAGCACTGAAGATGGACGGCCTCTGAGAAGGTACATGCAGAGCTGGCAAGAAGCAGGGATAGGGACGGGGATGTGAACTGCGAGGAGTACCTCAAGGCCTGAAACAGTCCTTGGCCCTTCTGAGCGACACGCTCAACCCACACCCTCTCTCGTCCTTCCCTGCGTCTCCATCCTCAGCTGCCTCCTCCTCCTCCCCCTCAGCCTGGCAACCCTCTTCTCTGTCCCCAGGTGTGCAGACCACCCTGCCTTCCAGTCTCAAGGCTGACAGCCCAGGGTTGGACTGGATATGGGGACAGGGAGTGGGCAGCAGGGCCACCCAGGAGGTGGCAAGAGCACAAACCAACCCCATGCCCTAACCCTGCGTGTTCTCCGTTCTCAACCAGCAGCAGCCACACAGGGTTAAGCTCCCTCTTCTCCTCGCTGCCCGATACCCATCGAGAGCAGGTCCACCAGGCATGCAGGTCACACCACCGAGAGACCATGGGAAGGAGACGCTTTGGTCCCAGGGGCCAGCTGCAGGCACCACAATGACGGTCAGGCAGCCCATGTGAAGGACTGTCAAAACATGTCTTTACTGGCACATGCAGGTCATCCCAGGCTACCCACTGAATTAGAGAGATATGGGTATGAGGGATGGACTGTTAGATGAATAAGGAATTGGCTGGATGGCCACGTCCACAGAGTTACAGTCTGTGTGCGAGTGGAAACCAGTATTGAGTGGCGTCCCTCAAGAGTCCGTACCGGGACCAATGCTATTTAATATCTTCATCAGAGGCATAGGCAGTGCGATTGGATGCACCCTCAGCAAGTTTACAGATAACGCCAAGCTGAGTGGTGCAGCTGATTCACTCGAGGGATGGGATGCCGTCCAGAGGGACCTTGACAGGCTCAAGAAGTGTGCCCACGTGAACCTCACAAAGTTCAACAAGGCCACGTGCAAGGTCATGTGCCTGGGTCGGGGCAATCTCCCGTATCAATACAGACCAGGGGATGAACTGATTGAGAGCAGCCCTGTGGAGAAGGGCTCGGGGGTACCGGTGGATGAAAAATTGAATATGAACCAGCAATGTGCACTTGCAGCCCAGAAAGCCAGCTCAGCCTGGGCTGCATCAATAGAAGCATGACCAGCAGGTCAAGGGAGGTGATCCTGCCCCTCTACTCTGCTCTTGTGAGACCCCACCTGGAGTACCGCCTCCAGCTCTGGGGTCCCCAGTACAAGATGGACATGGAGCTGTTGGAGAGAGTCCAGAGGAGGCCACAAAAATGATCCAAGGTCTGGAGCACATCTCCTGCGAGGACAGGCTGAGAGAGTTGGAGGTGTTCAGCCCGGAGAAGAGGAGGCTCCGGGGAGACCTTACAGCAGCCTTCCAGTACTTAAAGAGGGCTTAAAAGATAATTGGAGAGAGACTCTTTACCAAGGCCTGTAGTAACAGGACAAGGGGAAATGGTTTTCAATAGAAGGGCAGTAGATTTACATTTGATGCAAGAAAGAAATTTTTTACAATGAGGGTGTGAGAGACACTGAAGCAGATTGCCAAGAGAAGCTGTGGATGGCCCATCCCTCTGTTCAAATCCAGGTTGAACAGGGCTTTGAGCAACCTAATCTAGTGAAAGGGAGGGTGGACTTGAAAGATCCCTTCCAACCAAACCATTCTGTGATTCTGTGATTCTAACCACAGAGCTGGAGAAGATGGTGGTCGATTGCCCCATCTTGCAGCAGCGTGCTCCTCACCAAGGAGAGCCTTCGGGCTGCCCCTCGACCTCCAGGCTGCACAGGGAACCAGCATCCCACAGTGCGGGAGAGGCAGTGGCTGCTGGAGGCTGCACCGTGGCAGCAGCAGCAGCCGAGATCGAGCAGATCCCGAAGGGCACAGGATGGGGATTTCCCAAGAGGGCCAGGGCCAACTGCACCTCACAAAATGGGAGACGAGCATCAACGCGCACAGAAGGAGTCACAGACCAACACAGAGGTCCAGCTAGGCCAAGTTGAGACCGTGCTACTTGTGGGATGGGGAGGAGGGAAAGGAGGAACCCAAAGCACTGTGCTGGGAGCACACAGCTTCTCAGATGTGCTTCCTCAGGGCTGCCAGGGGCTGGAAAAGCCTCGTCCAAGCTCCTCCATGAAGATTCATAGGGACAGGGCTTTCGCACACAAAACAGGGAGGAACCATGACAAGGTGGGAGCTGTCGTGGTGCAGGCACCCCCTGCAAACCAGAAGAATTTATTGGTTGTTGGGACACAGCAGCACAGCTGCGAGGACAGCGTGGTTGATCCAACCTCAAGCAGAGTCCAGGGTCTAGATGGATATGGGAATACGGAGCAGGGAAAGAGGGCTTGGAACCCAGCAAGCTGCTTTGGTCTGAGATGACAGTTGCAGGCACCAGGATGCGGGTGAGGCAGCTTTGCCAGAGTACTGGAGGACCACCAGAACACGTCCTCGCTGGCACAAACAGGTCATCCCAGGCCTTGGGCTGCCTCTGCTCTGTGACAGAGGATGCTGGAGCTTGATGAGTGAGCAAATTTGACGGGAAGCAGTAACCCAGCACAAGCTAGATAAGGTCCTGCTTCCAGCAGTGGAGACGCAAGCCTTGAGAAAGGGCTATGGGAAGTGCCATCAGCACTTAGCCGGGGACGTTCACTCCATCTTCTCCTCTCCCGCACTGCTCTGACTGTCTCCTGAGGCCTCCAGAACAGACAGGGGCTGGAGCAACAGCTCTCCAGCCTGGCCACCTTTACCTGTGGAGACCAAAGGCACCCAGGGCAGAGGCTGCTGCGTGGCCTTGGCAGCGTGTGTAGCTCACGCCACCACAGCTGCCACTCTGTGTGGGAACACGTGTGGGAACACGTTTGCATGTGTGGGAACACGCAGGGCGCTTTGTGTCCTACCTGCATCTTCTTCTGCCAGAAGAGTCTTCTTGACCACACAGTAATTATCCAAGTTCTCATAGGGCTGGAGCTCTGGTGGGATGACAGAAACAGCCTGAGGGACCCAGGCGACACAGGAGAAGGAGCAGGGCAGACCCAGGCAGGCAGGAGCACTGGGGGACACCCCAGGACACACACCAGCAGGGCAGCAGAGCTGGGCAGAGGTGCCGCCTCCCAACCAGGGGCAGCTCCCAGCCCTCACTGGCACCATGGGGGGACCCCAGCCAGGAGCTGCTGGAAGAGGCAGCTGGAGGAGGCATTCGGCTGGGGATAGCAGGTGTGGGACACACTGCTCTGGCAAGCCAGCCAGAGCCAGCTGAGCTGCCTGCAGCCACCACAAGATGGCAAGAGGACATGCAGATGGTCCTCCTGAGGGCCAGGCTCTCCCGGCACAGCCCTGCTCCCGCCCCAGCCTTGCAGCCGTCTCTGTGATGGCAGCCCTACCTGTGTAATGGTCCTCCTCGGCTTTGCTGGGCAAGGCCTTCCTTTTCCTGGGAAGGCGAAGAGCAGTCCTGAGTCAAGGCAGAGACAGCCACCCCACAGCACAGCATGGCCTGAGGCAGAGCAGTGACTCCAAGGCTCCTGCCTACCTACCTGGACAACGCAAACCACAGGATCCCTGCTGACAGGAGGACCAGCACTGACAGCACCACCACCACCACGACCGCCGTCCCAGGCCACGGACCCAGAGGCTGCCCTGAAACTAACACACAGCCAGGAGTAGGCGCCACAGCCTGGGCCGTGCGCCAGCAATGGCCCTGACATTGGTGTTGGGTGTCTGCACGTGTGTGGGCATGCGTGCCCAGCTTCTGCTGTCCTGGCTGCTGCAGGGACAGGCAGCAAGGCACAGCCTTCCCTTGCCCTCACATCTGCTAGGCAGTGCGGAGAGAGGGAGGGTCTGGAGCACAGGGATTCGTCCCATCTCCCATACACAACCGAAGAGTCAGGAAGCCTGCTCAACCAGGCTGCGCACAGCAAGAGGACACACAGACCCAGGCGCAGCAGCCCTGATGCTGTCTGACCTTGAGCCCTCCGTGCACTCCAGTGCAGGGAAGGGTATCACCTTCTTTAGTGGAAGAGTAGAGGGGCCAGCACAGCTCTCACAGGCACAACCATGGGCTGAAGCGATGCAGCTGCTCTGGGGACCAGGCAATGCACCCCGTCGAAGCAGGACTCACCCAGCCCCGTGGCCCCCACTGCTGAGTCAAGGTCCCAGAGTGCCCACACAACCTGCCTCACTCTTGGTGGTAATGGGGTGGGTGCAGACACAGCTCTGGAAGTGGCTCCAGGCTCAGCGATCACTCCCAGGGAGGCCACCTCAGCCAGACCCAGGGCAGAACAACCATTACCTGAGACATAGCTTTCAAATTCCAGCACTGATGCAGCCCCGGCACCAGTCGCTGTGAGGCCCTGCACTGTCACGGTGTATTTGCTTCCAGGTGTCTGATGAGGTGGTGTGTACTGAGTGACAGACTGGTTCACCATCACCTGCTTGAATTCAAGGAAGCTGCCATTGTGCGCTCTCCTGGCCGTGATGTTCAGCTAGAGGAAGGACAGGGAGCTGGTGGGGAGCAGCACTGACCTCCCGCTCCTGCTCAGGGCAGGTCTACGGAGAGGGGCTGCTACTGCTGGTTGGGGACAGGAGAGGACCTGACCCCACCAGAAACACCAGCAGTGTAGAGCTGGTGGGCTCAGGCTGAGGAGGGCTCACACCTCTCCCCCAGGCTGCCTGCACAGACCTCCAGGCAGGGAGGTGCCTGGAAAGGTGAAGGGAACCACAGGGAGTCCATGGTGCCCTGGTACCTGGTATCCAATGATCTTCCCTTTGCAGGAGGGCAGTGGCTGCCACTTGATGGACCCCGTGCTGGGATCCAGCCACAGCTTCTCCGGTTTGTCCGGCACTGGAAGCACAGGAGGAGAGGGTCATGCACGGGGCCAGCGAGGAGGGGCTGAGCCCACAGCAGGGTGCAGGCAGCTCCTGGCCCCGGGGACAGGCTGCAAAGGGCCCCCCAAGCACAGTTTGTCCCCCACAAAGGCTGCATGTGCTGCAGCAGCAGGAGCAGCAACGGTGTGGAGAGGAGGAGGAGAGTGAGGAGGGGACGTGCTGTGCTCCAGGGCCCTGCACAGCCTCGCAGGCTCTGAGCAGTCCCGATGCCGGGACCATCACTGCAGGGAGCGGATGCTTGGACAAAGGGCACCTTGACATTTCATGCAGGTGAACACATACCTGATTCCTTTGTCGTGATGAGCTGTGTGTACAGGACCTTGTTGGGGGGCAGGGAGATGGTGAAACTGTAGACAGTGAAGGGCTGCAGAGGGGGACAAGTAAATGTTCCCTCCCCGCCATGTAGCATCTCCTCTCCCTTCACCTCCTCAGCCTCACAGGGAGGGGAGGAAGGCACTGCCAGGCGGCACGTGGCCCGCATGCGCTGGCAGACGTCAGGGAGCCTGCAGGTCCAGTTCAGTTTGATGCTGGTGCTGGAAATCTCCAAGGTCCCGGGGACAACCTGGAAGTCCTCTGTGAAGGAAACATCACAAGATGGTCACTTCCTTCCCTTCCCCTCCCAGCCCTGCAGCCAACCTCCATCATCCTCATCGTTCCCCCACCAGCCTGCCCACAGCACCGGGGGGATGAGGCCGTGCTGCCTTCTCCCAGCCAAAACTCGGGCACTGCCTGCACCGTGGGAGGGTAAGAGCAAGAACTTGTGGCCTCTCTGCAGCTGCCACCCCGGGGCTAGCAACTGATCTGGTGCCTTGTCCCTTTCACACCAGCAATCACTTAGCCAACAAATCCGGCAGCCAGACCAGGCCCTGCCCTCCTGCTCCTGCACTCTGGTGCTCTTCTCCAGACAGACCCAGCCAGCTGGCCTGGGCACGCTGCCTGGGGCCCTGTGTGCAGCGGCAAGGACCGGTGCCACTCGGCGCTGTGCAGGCTGCCCCAGCTGCCAACAGTGGGGACAGAAACCTGGGCTGCATCAGCAGCAGTTTCCTCTGGAGTGAATGAACGTCCACGCCATGCCCTGACCACCCCGAGCGCAGGGCACCAGTGCTGAGGGACCAATCCGGCACCGCTCTCTCTGCCTGGGCTAACAGACTGCGAGCACTGAGGAAGGGACTGTTTTGCTCACTTACCCACACAGGTCATGTTCCCCTCTATACGGTGCCAGTGGCCCGTGTCTTTCCTCACAATCCAGCCACTGTGAGAAATGGAGGAGCCTTGACGTGGGTACAGCTTCACGCAGGTGATCTCCACAGCAGACGACCAGTACCCTTCAGCGCATCTCATCTTCACCACCTCATTTGGGGTGTAGAGCCCTCGATCTGGGTCAAAGATAAACCTGGCGTCCCACTGGGGCTTCTGGCATTTCCCTGTACCGACAAGATGGGAAGGCATTAGCAGAGCAGGGGGTGGCCTCGCAGGGCATGCCGGGGGATGGAGCAGGGAATCCCCTTTCCTGGCACAGTATGGCAAGGGATCTAGCTCCAGAACACCATACGGAACAGCTCTCCCGCACCATGTCCCCAGCCAGGGGATGAGGGCAAGACGGGCCCTGCGCTGCTTCCCCCGGGCTTCCAAGGACAGGCCAGGAGGAGCCAGAGCTCCAGGGACTCAGGGCACCGTGCAATGCTCAAAGCTTGCACGGGGACGGGGAGCTTACCATTTGGCCGGGGCCTCACAGACCCCTTGGTCTTGCCTGGCGGTGTGTGACATACAGGCTGGCACAGGCCTCAAGGGGACTGGGCAGGACACCCTGGAAGCTTGGGCCACGCACAGAGCTGCCCCTGCGGGCCCTGATTGCTGATCACAGGGTGCCCCAGGAGAAGCATCCCCTTCCCCTCCCACCCACGTCCCCACACTCCCTGTGCTCACGGCTGCCTGCAGGGAACCAGCCCCGAGCCCTCTTGTCCTGGCCCAACCGGAGGGGTCTCGGGGCCTGTGGCGAGTTGGGCAGCGCCTGAGGACAGCTCGTGCCTGATGTTCAGCATGTCACGCTGGGCTTCCCACACCCACCCAAGCTAGCCCTGGCCTCCCACACAGGAGACCACAGCACCCTGAGACCTCCTGAGAAGGTGATAAACCCTGAGCCCAAAAGCTGGCTGCTGCACTGATGGTGTGCAGCAGGGACCAGGAGAGGAGAGCGGCACGTGGGGCCAAGGCCAGGCTGTTGCCCTGCCTGCATGGGCAGAGAGGACACAGGGGACAGAGTGCTGTGACCCCCCAGACCCTGACGCAATGCTTTCGGCCACCTCTACCATGCGTGCCTGGGTGGCTTCTGGCACTGGAGCCCACTGTCCCTCTGCACATGCTCTTGCCAGAGGCCCTCATGAGCCCCATGTCACCCACGCACCTGCACCAGGAACCTCCTAAGCACTTGTGAACCACAGGCTGGAGCCCTGCGTGCTGGGAGCTCTGCCCTGGCCTGGCATGGGCAGCCCTGGCCACTGCCCGCCACCCCGATCCCACAGCCCCCTCCTGCCAGGACCCTCAGGGGCTGAGGCCAGCACCAGCCCCGTCCCCACCAGGCTCCCCTGGAACCCCGGGGCAAGCACAGGGCAGGCTCGGGGGCTGCCTCCACACCACCTTCAGCAGCACCTGCCCTTTCCCCAGGCAGGCAGAGAGCCCCAAACCTCCTGTGCACACACAGCCTGCCTTCCCCTGCTCAGGAAGGGCAGAGCGGGGCAGCCAGGAGAGCTCCTGATGCCTCCCTTACCGATGCACTCCACGCTGGACTGAATGCGGGTCCAGTCACCTCCACTGTCCCCTCCGAACCAAACTTCTCTGTATACAGGTTTCCCATGACTGATGGACTGGACTTCCCTCACACATTTGATGTGGGTGAAGGATGGCTGGAAACCCGCAGGGCAACTCAGCATCACTTCTTCGTTCATCTTGTACTTCTCCTTGTCTGGTGCCAGCTGGAGTCTTGAGTCCCACTGCGGCCTTTTGCACGTTTCTGGCAGAGGTGCAAGTGGATGTTAGTTGTGTTAGGAGGTAACAAGTTAGGGCAGGGGTAGGTGGTTGCATATGGGCAATCATTTGGTTTGTGGTACAGCAGGGCAGCCAGGAGAGCTCCTGATGCCTCCCTTACCGATGCACTCCACGCTGGACTGAATGCGGGTCCAGTCACCTCCACTGTCCCTTCCTACCCATCGGTCTGTGTAGACAGGATTCCAGCTGGTAATGGGCTGGTCTTCCCCCAAACATTTGATGTGGGTGAAGGATGGCTGGAAACCCGCAGGGCAGCTCAGCATCACTTCTTCGTTCTTCTTGTACTTCTCCTTGTCTGGTGCCAGCTGGAGTCTTGAGTCCCACTGCGGCCTTTTGCACGTTTCTGGCAGAGGTACAAGTGAGTGTTACCACAAACCATGGCAGGGAGTTTCCCACATTCTCTCTCCCTGCCCACCTGCCCTGAGCACTGGGCTACCTGCGCACGGCCATCCCCACGCTCAGCACCGATCTGTCCCTGCCCGGGGCAGCCCCACATCCCCATCACCTGAGGGAGGGCATCGCCCTTCCCCCAGCTGCATCCCCCACAGCCTCCAGCCCCGATGCCAAGGGCTTCCCTGAGCACACGGGGTTCCCTTCAGTCCCCTCCACTCCAACTCCTGGGGCTTCAGGAGATGTCCCCCAGGCTCCCTCACTTGCACGGGCAGGCAGGGGAAAAGCAGACCTGTGCACTCTGGGGTGGCACCTGGAGGCACAACAAGGACCATGGACCCTCCGTGGGCTCCTCGTCGCTGGCCCCGCATCCTGCCCAGGCCCTGGCACCCATCTGTGGGGCCACACACTTGGTCTGCTCAGGAACCACTGCAGGAGTACTGGCTTGCCCAGCTGGCACTACCTTGTCTCTTGTCTCCCGGCTCGGCTGTTCTCTTCAACAGTTTGTGAAGCACCAAGGAGGGACTGTGGCGTGCCTGCTGCCCAGCTGGGCAATGTCACAACTGGCTATCGAGCATGAAGGTAGAGAGGGGACATGGGAGAGTGGCTGCTGCCTCACTTACCAATACACTCTACAGCCCTCTCAATGAGCATCCAGGCACTTGTGCTGTTCCTGCCCCACCAGGCATCTCCATAGACTGGTTCTCCAGAACTCACTCGTAATAATTCCCTTGCACATTTGACCTTGGAGGAGGATGGCTTGAGATCTCCAGGGCATGTCAGTGTCAGTTCTTCATTCTCTTCATAGCTATTTTTGCTTGGTACAAACTGGACTCTTTCATCCCACTGGGGCTTGGGGCACTTTCCTGTCAGGGCAAAAGTGTGAGAGTCCTTCTCAGGGACAGGGACTAGTCACGCATTGGAGGATGGGGCAAGAGCTCTTTGCCAGCTCTTCGTTGCACCCGTAAATCCTCTGCTTTGTGGTAAAGTGAAGTGAGCCTGTGTCTCACTGGGATGCTGGCGGAGGGGAGGCAGGTGCCAGCATGCTGGGAAGGGGGCTACTGTGGGTCTGCAGCTCCAAGCACATCACCCCAGTAGGGCAGTTGCATGCTGGTGGTTGGATCTGGCTTGTTTGTATAGAGCTTTCCTATGCAATGGGCAACGTGAGAGGGCCTGACTGGAGCATCTGAGTCAGGACCAGGAGAAAGACCAGTAAAGGTGACAGCATGGTACAAGTGTGCCCACCTCCTCAGGTGAGAAAATGGACAAAGTCTTTTGTAAACTACTCAGGGACCAGCTTGGCAACAGGGAACTGAGCTGCAGCACAAGAGGCAGTATATAGGAGGTGGAAGGAGAGGCTGCAAAGGAGCTAGAGAAGCACTGCCTATGCATGTAGAGATGGTGTTAGGAAAGCCCAAGGTCAGCTAAAGCTGACCCTCGTAAGGGACGTCAGGGAACCCTGCAGTTACCAGGCAGTGCTAATGGCTCTTAGATGGGGAGCACTTCCCCATCCCAGACTTTGCCACAGCATCTGTGAGTCACGAAATTGCTGAGAAGATGAGGTTTTTCTATCCTAACAGATAGAAACAGGATAGAGATACAAGGAGAGGCTGAGTGAATATTGTTTATTTAGGTTGTGGAAGAGGAGACTTGGGACAGCTCTCTTCTCCCCATGACTCTGACCGCTCACCCTGACACACATGAGAAGTCCTTCTACCTCCACCATGTGGCCAGACACTGTTCAGGGGCACAGGGCTTGTCATGACCCCCTATCTAGGACTCCCAAGCCTCCTCTGCGTTCCACCCAACGCATGGGCTGCTTGAGACCCCTTCTCTTGGCCCTCCTCATGTCCGGGTGAGCAGTGCAGCAGTGATAGCCTCCTGCCAGAGCTCACCCAAACCCCAGAGAAGCTCCCCAGGGAAACAGGAAGCGCAAAGTGCCAAAGTCTCAAGTTGAACCCCTCCAGCTACTCCTACTCCTCCCCGCTTGACAACTGCAGCTTTCCATGTGGAGGCAGGAGACACTGGCCAGGAAGGGTTCCTGCCTTTGAACCCCTCCCCAGGAATGCAGACTCCTGGCAGCTGCCCGCAGCAAGGTCCTGAGACAAAAGGTGCCCCGGTGCTGCCAGGACAAGGGGGGGAAGCCAAGGCATCCAGGTCCCCCGTTCCTGGACTGTCCCCCATCTGCTGCCAGCTCAGGACCCCAGGGTCAGGCTGACATGGGGCTGTGCTTACCCTTGCAGGTGGCAGTCCTGTTCCACAAGGTCTGGGTCCCGTTGGAAATGCATCTGATCTGGGGGACCGATGGCACATACTCCCCAGCACAGCTGAGCTGCACCAAATCGTTCAAGGCATAGCTGCTCTGGTGTGGGGTAAACTGCAGCTTGGGGTCCCAGTCAGAGGGAGCTTTACATCTTCCTGTGTGCGAAGGACTCGAGGGAGAGCCCTGAGGATCACTGGGCTCTGGCAGCGTCCTCGGGGTGAGATGGCCCCGTCCAGAAGGGTGCTGGTCACCCTCACTTCAGATGGGTGGCAGAGGTGAGCACCTCCCAGGATGGGACCCCAGGGGCATTAACCCTCCTTGCACCCTCAGGTGCAGTGCAGGAGGGTTACCTGCACGCCCTCCTGCCCACCCGCGCGCTGCGGAGGGATCCCAGCCAGCAGGATCGGCAGCCCGGTGGATGCTGCTCTCTCCTGTGCTCTCTCCCCCCAGATCAGGGGCTATGACAATGCACCAGCCTCCATGAGTCTCTGCTGCCTTTGCACATCATCCCAACTTGGCCTGACGAGGCAGCTTCCAGCATCGACCGCCTGCCCTCAGACCCCCACATCTACATTCACAGCACTGGCAACAAAGCTCACACCCCACTCCATGCACCCAGACTTTTCTGTGCACTTAACCCAAAATGAGCCTGCCTTGTCCTGCCCTGGCAGACTTGCTCACCCAGTGCAAACTGAGTCCGTGAGATGACATCAGAGTAGGAGGTAGCCCATCCTAAATTAGGACAAAACACCTCTCTTCAGCTATAGTCATCTCTACAACTGCCCGCTTCCTGCCAGTCAGCACTCATGGGGCTGCACTCCCTTACACTGGAACAGGGGCATCACCACACTTCCCTTATCTGGTAGCAGGTTTTTCACTCCATCATCTCAACCCTGCACCATGGCCCTCCACCACAAAGGACAGTGGCTGCCACCTCTATCCTTTGAGACCACGTGTGTTGTCCAGATAGGAAACTTCTCCCCCCACAGCTGGATCCCTCCCAGTGCCCTCAGACCACACACTTCACTGCGGCAGCCAAAAGCCTTAACAGACCTGAAACCCTTGACTCAGTCTGTACCTGTTTAGGCATCCCCAGCATGCACCTTCCCCCCTCCCATCATGCACACACACCCTCACACTCCTGCCCCAGGGTGACATCCAGGATCCTTCCTACCCCAGCAGAGTCCAGGCTACCTGCCCAGCACCAAGCATTTGAGCAGGGGCACCAGCCAGCGGGAAGAAAATCCCTCTGCTGAGGGAAAATGAACCACACTTCAAAGAGCAGGTTTCCACCTGTGCGGAGGAACAAGTTGTTTCCTGTTGGTACTTGTCAGGAAAGAGATCCCAAAGACTGGCTGTCCCTGAGATGCTCTACAATCTGAAAGGCTAAGCAGAAACACCCTTACACAGAAGGAGGACGGGGGATGCAGTAAGAGCACAGCCTGGCTCAGTCAGGAGGCTGACCATGACCTGCTACACAAGAGGACACAGTGACAAGCAAGTTGCACTCCTAGGGGAGTAGAAATCAGCAAGAGACAGTGAGGAAACTACTGGCAAGGTCAAGGCACAGGAAGGGACATAGCAAGTGAGAGCAGTGGGAACACGAGGCTGTCTCGTGCAGACCTCAGTGGGGAGAGGAATGTGAGCAAAACTGGGCCACAGGCACTGTCAGCAAGTGACACGTTGTCTAAGTCTGGTCTAGAAAATGCATGTGGGTCATTCAGATGTTGATGTCTATCCCTGAACAGCAAGGACACAGGACACGGAGATAAAGTGAAAAAAGCACACGTCTATGGCAGACGTGATTCCTTGATGACTCTTGAAGAGTGCCGACTGCAGCAAAAGCCCTTGCAGGGGCTTGGTGTGGCACCAGGACTTTCCTCTTGGTGCAGGTGGAGGAAAGCTCTGTCCCTGCCTGCAGCTCTGTTGGGCTACCCATAATCCAGACTCAAACAGCCTCCTTTGCTGCTGCAGATGCCAGCAGCATGGTAGAGGATAACAGCCAGAACCTCAATGTGGTGCTCCACACCTCTTCTGCAGACAAAGATCCAAGAAATCTCCCCCAGGTGCCTAGAGCCAATGCCTCTTCCGCATCCATCACAGCCTCCTCCAGCTGGGACTCTTCAGGCCAAGGAGGGGAGATACATGTCTATTGAGAGGGTTTGTCAGGGATGGGCTGTGGGGAACGGGAGAAAGGGGCTGCTGCTGAGTGGAGTGAAACAGGCTCCATCCTGCCCTGGATAGCTGAGGGTTGCCCATCGCTGGAGGGGCAGAATCCCTCCAGCCACCAGCGATGGGTAACATGACTCATGACCTATCCGATGACTTGGCAAGCCACTTCTGCTCCCATTTCCCTGCAGAGGGAATGACTCACACCTCAGGCCCCCTAGCCCCTGAAGCAAAGAGTAGCCACCTCTTGCTCACAAGGACACTGCCCACTCCCCGAAGGGGCATTGTAGCTCCCATGCTCATGGAGGCTTTCCCAGCACACTGAGGCTTGCTGTCCTCCATCCCAAATAAAGCTTCGCCCCACCACAACCCAACAGATGCCTGAGTGTCTGCTGAGGCAGACACCAGCTTCAGCCTTCGTCAACACAGCCGCTGTGGGCTGAACAGGGTAAAGCTGCATAGAAAATGTGCAGAGAGAGGAGCGGCAACACCTTTTCTGTAAGAAAGAGATGCATCCCACTCTTACCTGCTTCCTTGGCTCCCCTCTGGTTCTTGGGACCAGCGTCATTCTGTCCCTGTGCAGGCAGCTGAGGGGCAAGGACCAGGACAAAGACCAGAGCCAGCCCTTGCAGGGTCATGCTGGCATGAAGTTCCCAGGCAGGACTCAGTTGGAGCCACTCGGGAAAGGTATCAGTGTAACCCGGCACAGGAGAGGTGCAGATACAGAAATGAAATGGCCACGTAGGGAAATCACATGTGGTGCAAAAAGCTTCCTCTTTGGAAACAGAGCGTCCCACCAGCCACAGGGCTGCTCCTCACCCATCTGCCTGCAAGCAGCGGGTCCAGGCTCAATGGGGTCTCCTAGGTGCCTCAGTCCAGCCTTTTTGCTGGCTACCTCAGGCTCCCATAGCCCTGATCCCACAAACACCTCCAAAACCTTCTCAGGTCTGCCTCACTCCTCTCTCCCTCCAGATCCAGTGGTGAATGTTGAGGAAAACACCTCTGGTTCACCTGCCCAAGCCCACCCCAGGGTGCTCTCATCATGCATCACTTTTGCCTTGAAATGTCTCTATTACCTTGAACTGACTCATCCACAACAACCCTTCTGTTGATCCCCACCAATAGACCTCCCAGACCTGATACTCCTGAACCAGCTAGATGTGGGGTTCTTTCCTTTCTCCTCCAAACCTTTCCTGCTACCCTGCTCTGACCTCCACTTTCTCAGCAGCTTCTAGGATGTGAAGTGCCTTGAGATGGACAGTGCACACAATACTAGGGGTAAGAGGGTCTTCCTGGAGCTGGATGGAGAAGAATTATTCCTGTCCCTGACTAGGTCAGGTGGGGTTTTTGTGTATGGGAGGGAATTCCCTTGTCGCTCATTGTTTTGGGCCATAATCCCAAGGCTGGCTTGCTCACACTCCCCCAGTCTCCTGTCCCTGAGGATGCCACCATCAAGCTCTTCTCTGAGCTTCCAGCTCACACACTGTTGCATGGCCTCACACTTCCATGAGTCCTGGCTCCCTGTGCTGTTGTCCCCTCCTGGGCAGCTCCTCTTTCAGCTTTGTGGTGTGTCTCTCTGTTTCCCTGGACAGAGGAACATGATTGCTCTATGGTCCACCACAATCAGTGTTCTGGGAACAGGTGCTATCACCCAGGGTCCTCTTCACCACCTGGCTGGGACCCATTGGCGTAGAGCTCCATGGCAGACACTTTCCCAGGCACCACCATCCTCAGTACCGCAGGGCAGTGCTTGCTGTACCTATCTGCATTACCTCCATAGAGCAGCATCACTGAGAAGTTTCTGGATCCTAAGTCTCTCCTAAGATCCGTTCAGGAAAATCAGTACATCAAGTCCAGCTGATAGGTATGCCCCACACCAGGCTACCTCAAGGGCAGGTATGGGGTAGGGACAGGGATAAGCCTCAAATATATTTCTATTATTTGTGAGGTCTGATACAGACTTCACCCATGTGATCTGGGGAGCTGGCTCCCCATATGCTGCTGCTTCCTCTCTAGGATGCAGCATCTGCCTTGGTCAGGGCTGCAGCCTGTGCTGCCAGAGCCTGGAGGCTTTTCTGGCAGGGAAAGCTGGAAAATGCCCACAGGATCCCAGCTAGATCCCAGCCCCAAGCCCTGCTGTGGGATCTTCCTCACCCCTCCAGCAACCTTTTCAGCCCCACCAGCCCTGAACCTTCATCCACACAGGAATCTTACAGTGATACCAGGGGGACAAAGGCCAGTGCACCGTGCCACCATGAACTTAAGAACCCTCCAGACCCTTCCCCAAAGTGACAATAAAACCCAGATGTCTCAGTCCCCCACAGCACATCTCCCCCAGACCTGGGGGCAGAACCCCAGACCTATGGGCAGAAGGAGGGTAAGGGGAGCCCCAAGAGTGCTGGAATGCAGAGAGTCCCTCCAGGGTGACAGCCTGGTCATGATGGGTTATCAAAGTCAGCCTTGGGCACAGCAAAACATCTGGGAGGTCTGCAGGGAGCTGTGCTGGCCTGGGAGAGGGGTGGCATTGGGGCGTCTTTGCTGCCACCCAGTTGGTATCAGCAGCCAGGGCAGGGACTCCCTCTTGTGGCACTGGCCACCCAAGGCTGCCATCTCTGCTCCCAAGGCAGTTTACGGTGCCACCAGATCTGTCAGTGGCCTGGCCTCCCCCCAAACAGGTGGGCTGAGCAGAGATGTGATGGGGGACAGCCCAGCAGGGTGCAGGGGTCCCAGGAGGGCACTCCTGGGTGCTGGGCAGAGCTGTGGCAGGTGCTGGGGGCTGGATAACCATCCCTCCTTCCCCTCTGCTCTGACTGCTACAGCAACCTGTTTCCAGCACAGGGAGCAGAACCTGCTGCCTGCTCTACACAGAGCATCTCCCACCTTTCTGAGTCCATCTGTCCATGCCCCCTGCCATGCCCCTCTCCCCAGAAGCATGGACCCAAGCCAAGCAAGACTCTGCCCTGGCATTGCCGCTTTGACACATGTCCCTGTGCAGTGCCAGCCAGCCCACAGCCCCGCACCCAGCCTGTCCAGGCCCATCTGGCCTTGTGCTGCAGCCCCCACCTATCCCAAATACACCCCCACTTCCCTTCACTCCCAGACTGAAGCCTTCTCCCATCTGGCTGCACACTTGCTGACCGCCCAGAAAGATATTTATAGCACAGAAAATTGGACATAAGCAGTTTGCAGCTGGGAGCAGGGTGGAGTAAAGCCGGAGGGGCGTGCGATGCTGTGTTTTGGTTTGAGGAAGATGTGCTCAGAAATGGGGTTTCCAGCTTTGACCTCCAAGCAGTTCCAAATCTGGTCCAGCCATTCCTGCTCCCATCTCTAGGGCTGTCTTCAGCACATCCCACCCTGGTTCTTGGACAGGGAACCTGGCTAAGCCCAGGAGGTGGGAAATGTAAGATTTGAAGCAGCATTTCAGGCCAGACTAGCTTCCCCCCAGACCCTGCTGCATAAAGATGCCGATTTCAGGGCAGGCTCTCTACAGCAAGATCAATACTTCTGACCTACTCTTTCTGCCTCCAGCTTTCATACCCACGGCCCCCCCATCTGTTCTCTGGCAGTAGCAGCATATTATAGTCCATATAGATGGCGTATTATGGACCACAGAGCCTGTGGTCTCTCTTGCTGCCTGAGTGGAGCAGCTCTCTATCTCCTCGACAAACCCTTCGCCCTACACCTCCTTCATTGCACAAGCCTCTCTACATTGCTCCCATTCAAATGCTCCACCAGACCCCATGTGCTGGCCCCACATGTCACAGCTCTCTTTCACAGGCAGCTGATGGTGTGCATGTGTTTGGTGGAGCCATGCGTCTCTCCTTCCATACACAGGTCTTAAACAAAGGGCTTGACATTTCCCTTTTTCAGTTCTCAGCCTATACAGCTTCCAGAGGAAAGCAAATCCTGAGGAACTGCCTGTGCCACCCAGGGTGGCTGGGAACAGAGAAGTGCCCAAAATATCCTGAGTCCGGAAGCAACCAGATGAATAGGGAAGAAACAGCTAAGCAGCTGTTTCCTTAGTGAAGTGGAGCCAGTCAGGGGAAGGTGGCACAACTGGTGGCTTTACCTGGTCTTCTGGGGGCTGCACAGCCCCATCGTCCTGCCTGGTGCTGTACCAGTGATGCCTTGGAGGAGGCGTCGCTGCTGCTGGGGGGAGCCGGAGCTGGCACAGCTCCTGCCTGACCCATCCCAGGATGTCTGTCCATGTCCTCACCATGGGGTTGCCATCAGCAGAGCACTGTGCCTCCCCAGAGCAGCTTCCCTCACACATGGGGCACCAGAAACCCACGGTCTGGTCTGGTCTCCTTTTCTCACAGTGTGTGGCCCTGCAGAACCTGCTGAGAGCCTGCTGGCCTCCCCCAGCCTTCAGCCTCTGACCACAGCTTGCCATGGCGTGACACAGTTCCCCACAAAGGCTGGGCAGGTGGAGCAGAAGGAAGGAGGAGGGCACTGTGTCCTGGTAGGTCAGTGTGAGTGGTGGGGATGGCACCGTGCCCAGAACCCCGGGAGCAGCTGCCCTTTGTTGTATAAATACGTGCTTGAAGTCACGTGCGTTTCCAGCCAAGGGTCAAGCCAAGGGCGAGACCCTGAGCACAGCGGACCTACAGCAGCATCACAGCTGACCTGGGGCCAAAGGGAAGGTTCCATCTCATGCAGCTACCTCCCATGCAGAACCCCCACCTAGCCTGTCCCGCTCCCCCTTGGCCAGCAGAAATCCCGTGGAGCCCAGGGCCATGAGACAAGCAGGCTGGGGAGGCAGTGGGGAGGGAGGGTGGATGCTGCTTCACTCCTTGCCACAGGGGAAGTCAAGTCTCTGCCTGGCACTGGGAGGAGGAGATCAGCCTCCCTCCGGGGAGCTTGGCAAGACGATGCCGGTGATGGTCCTTCTTTGTGAGAGCCTGGGCTACAGGGGATCCACATGGATGGTCCTGAATTTCCCATAAGAAAGGGCTCACTGTGCATCATGGTTTGACTTACATGCCAGTTGCTGGACTGGTGGTGACATACTGGGCTCACCCACAGCCTGCAGCACCGGGTCTCTCCTGGCTGTAATTACCCCAGGAGACCAGTTTGTCCAGTGCTGGTGCAATCAGCCACTGTAGAACAAGGGCTCATCAGGGTGGGGTGACGAGCCACCTATGACACAGGTGGACAGAAATTAGGCCAAGGTAATCAAAGGTATTAATGTGTTGTGATGGCATTCAAGTGCTGCCTGGGAACAGGGCTCCAGCATGCAGTGCACGGCAGGATCAAAGACCTGCCCCATTCATCTCAGCTCTGCCTTTTGCTGGGGCCGGCAGAGATGCCGGGCCAAGGCAGCACTACCACCACTTGTCCTGGCTCAAACATCATTTGCTTCTACTGCTGCTGGCCTGGGACCATCAGCCTCACATTTGCCACTAATGTAGCTGAGCAGGACCCACTCTTCTTCCTGGGTTTTTACCCGCTGTGGGGTACAAGGCTGCTGTGTGTGGACAGCCCTGCTCCCTCGCTCTGTTGTGTTGTGGAGATGTCCCCATGGAGAGCAACACCACATCTACTTTCCTTGCCCTTGTCTTCATGCAAGAAGGTTTTTTGGCCCAGACCCCATGGAGCATGCTGATGCACTTCTTTAGAGGCCAGGGTGCCTTGACTCACACAAGAGGGCAGGAGATGAGAAAGGCTGGCAGCGCTGCTTGCAGAGCTCGCTAAAGCTAATGAGATTTTCAACAGCCGGGAGAAGCAATAAAGAGCTGTGATTGAATCGGCTGCAAGCAGTTCCACACGAAACACAGCGCAGCTGCCTTCCCTCCCCACACTGTGCCATTCTCCAGCCTGTGCTACCTCAGCCTGCCCTGCCTGGACAGGGTCTGGACAGGGAATGGGGACAAGGGCAATGGCTGGGAAGCGCTCCCAGTTGCAGGGAGCTCCCAATCCTGCTGGTGCACGGAGAGCTGATGTTCTGTTTTCCAGCCCTGCTGACGCCTGGATGGAGCATCACTGTCCATACATGGCTGTGGTATCAGTGACCTCCAGGCAAAAGGCTCCCATGGACATCCAGAGCCCAGCACCACCACCCTGCTCCTCTGTGCCCCGACACAGGGAGGGGAAGCCGAAGGGGAAGACAGCAGCCGCCGGAGGACAGGCACACAGCTCAACTCTCCTCTCTGCCTGGAGGTGGCTGCATACATGTTTCCTCCTGAGAAGGACCTTGGCCCATGACCTCTCTTGAACCTGTCCTATTTAGCACAGGCCAAAAGAACCAACCAAGCACTGTGGATGATTACAGGGCCATGCTGAGGCCGGGGACTTAGAGAGGTGTAGCCTGAGCTACACTGTAGCTGGCTCGAGGGTGGGGAGCCCCTTCCAGCACCTACCTCTTGGCAGTGGGGAGAATAAGCAGGGCTCCACAGTCCCTACGTGGGGGCAGGAGAATATAAGGGACTGGGAGCATCTCTCTCACCCATGCTGCTGTGGCTGGGGTGGGATGCGCCTTTCCTGAACAGAAGCTCAGAGCTCACAGGGGAGTGGTTCTCCAGCCTGATGCATTGCTTTCCTCCAGGTTTTCCTTTTGTCAGCTCTAGGATGGGTAAGGAAGCCAGGGCAAGACTGAGGATGTTGGTTTGTTAATGTTGGGTCTCTGAGGTGGACTGCGCGTGTGGGTTTGTTCTGTAGGATCTCTGGCAGACACTATGCTGAGCTATGCACGCCCTCACCAGCCTTTCCCTCCACATTGCTGTGCTGCTCCTGAGTTCCTCCCTGCAGCAACATCAAGCCATGCAGATCAAAGGGCAGCAATGAACCACGGGTGAAGGCTCTTCCCCAAAGCCACAGGCCAAGACCAACTGAGCAGTTTCAGCCCTGCTCTGCTGCAGCTGGTGCCATGGGTGACAGGGCTGCTCCCACCAGCTCAGCTGAGGCCAGTCCTGGACCTGCTCTGATGTGGCCCTGCTCAGCCCACCACTGCACACAGACCAGGTTCTTGGTGTCTCTGCTCCTGGCTCACATCTGGCAGAACCACAAGCACTTCAGAGATGCTGCACTGTGGCTGGAGAATATTACTAATAGCCTGGCAAGAGGCAGGAGTTAGAGCAAGACTGGCACAGCCTCCTGGGATGAGCGTGGAGCTGCTGAGAGCCCAATTTCCCAGGTCCAGGGTCAAGAGGACAAGGAGCAGCCCTGTTACCTGCTGGGCAGCCTTGGAGGATGGGAGCGTGAGGAAAAAAAAGCTGTTCAAGCTGGTTCAGGAGCAGGGTGGGAGATGCTGGAGGTGGTAGCATTGCCTCTGCCTGCTTGGCACAAGGTGACCGGTGAAGCTCTCTGCAGTGCTGGTTCACTGCAAGGATGTAGTTGTGCTCACATGGCTGCGTGTCACACCACAGGTGGTGCAGGCATGGCCAGAGCTGCCTATCCCTCCTTTTCAGAGATGATGGCTCATTTTGTTTTATCAGTGTTCTCAGTGTCTTCGAATTCACAGTCCAAGGGCTTCCAGCAGGCACACACTCAGCTGGTTTCAGGCGTTGGCTGCTCAGTCCCCTGCCACCCAGTTGTGTACCCTGGCAGGTGCACTGGGGCTTGTTTGAGAAGGAGAGCAGGGAGCTGAAACCACTGCCCACCACTAAGAGATAGGGATGGGATGCGGATGCTGCCTCCAGACTTGTCACGGTACCAGCACCTAGGCATGAGAACCATCAACAGACAATAACAGGAGGCAGTGAGCAAATGCTGCCAGGTGCTGTGCTGACTCTGCTTGTAGAAAATTAACGACACAACAAATATTTGCAGCCCTCTCCCTGCAGACAGCCCTGCATTGATCTTGCAGCTGGAGTGCTGGGGAGGGAACAGGAGGCAGCAACAGCAGGGACCTTACCAGTACCTGCTTGCAGCTGGATGGGGGCTGCTGCCACTTACCGCCATGGTGCTGGGTGCAGAATGTGCAGGGCTCTGCGCTCACCAAGCTTAGTAACACACAGTGCGCTGGGAAATGTAGTCCTGCTGCATCACCTGTACTGTGTGCTATTAGGCATAACCAGGCTGCACATGAACCACTGGGGCTGGGACCTTCTCCCATGTGCTCTGGGCTCCTCGCACTGACCAGACCTCGTAGCAGGTTACAACAGACCCTGTTGTGCCCCTTTCTCCTTTTCCGATGGGGCAGAAGAGGGAAATGTTTGTCAAGGACTGGCCCCTTCATAAGCAGGGAGCTGAGGAACATGCAGGACACAGGCAGGTGCAGAGATCTGCTGGGTGATGTGCAGTAATGTGGGAAAAGAGCAGAGGTTGTCAGGGGACAGTAGTAGAGAGGACACCCAGGACCAAGAGGCTTCACCCACATTCTGGGAGAAAGCACCAAACGGAGTCATTTGAGTCAGTCAGTGCTCCTTGTCCTGCTCAATTCTGGGTCTGCACAGCCCCTCCAGGCTGGAAAACCCTCCTGCAATGAAGCCTTGTGCCTGCTCTGGCACAGCTTCACTCCCTGCAGCTGTCCCTGGACCCCCTGCAGCAGCAGCCATTGATTTTCCTGAATGTTTGCAGAAAAGAAGCCTCAGGTATGGATGGGTTCTCAGGCATGGGTACAAAGGAGGGGACTGCTCCAGTTCTAGCTCCGGGGCTCTAGGCAGGGCAAGCCTTGAGTCAGGGCAGGTTACTGTTAGCTGATCCCAACCAGAGCTGTGCCACAAGGACCCAGAGCCACAAGTGCTGGTGTAGAATAGAGGTGGGGGTGCAGCAAGCACCAGGCTTTCTGCGTGGAAGCTCCCCTGCACCCCTCACTGCCCTGCACGCAGGCTGGCCACCCCAGTGTGTCATGGTGTGCCCTGATCTTTACAGGACACCTCCAGACCCTGCACCTCTCCAACATCAGCCTCCCTGGGTTGTTTGAAGGCTCTAGCCCCTGCTCTGCCTGGGTTATGCACCATCCCCAGCAGGCAGGGAGCTGTTTCTTAATCCCTGATCCTTCTCCCCATGAGAAGGGGAGGGTGCAGAGCCCAGACTGAGAAAGGCAAAGATGGCAAAGCCTCCCCTTTTCTACCCCCTGCAGCTCCACAGGAGCAGAGCACAGCCAGGGAGACTTCCTTCCTGCTCTTCCTTACCAGGGCTTGAGGAGCTTAATTCAGGGTTTGCTGCAGGCTCAGCCCAGCCTGGCTTTGCACCCAGCTGCCCAGAGTGTATCTACCTGCACCACGGGAGGGATTTGGGGCACTGGGGACCTTTAGCCATGTCTCAGTTCAACGCTGCTGTGCCAGGCAGGAACAGAGCATGGTGGAAATAGCACATTAGAGTTACCGGTGCTGATGAGAGAAGGGATTGTAAATCCTGTAGCAGCAATTTCCATAGTCAGGGACATCTCCAGGGCTTTAATTTATCTGTTACAACTTAATTGGATGTAAATCCAGTCACTTGTAAGCAGCAGGAGCCCTGAACAGGCGGTGGTCCTGAGCTTCTCTCTGCAAGATGCCTCGCCAGGACTCCCCATCTCTGCTTCAGTGCCTTGAACCTCAGGGGACTGCTGCTTGTGTGCACTCAAGGGAAAGGGAGAGACAATGTTCACTCTCCTGGCCCCGGCTGAACTGGGTTTGCTCCTCTGAGCGGCTCCCTACACCACTAAGGAGCTGGTCACTGGGCTGTGGGTGCAGCAGGGTGCTCACGTCAGGTACCAGGGCTGAGCCTGAGCAAGCAGGAAAGCCATCCACTGCCATCCAAGCAGCTGCAGCTGGCCAACGTGGTGGAAGGGCAGAGCCTGCAGCCTCCCGTCCCCACACACAGACCGTGGTCTGTCCTCTCCATGCCCATCACAGGAGGCCTGTGAAGCTGCTCCTGTCATTCTATCGAGCTGTTGTCAGCAGGACAGACATGTGAGGCCCAGGAAGCCCGAGAATGTGGCCTGTTGCACAGCACAGTTCCCCACTGCTGCAGCAGCCTCCCTGGCACACACCATCAATCATGTTGGCAGGCGGAGGCACCGGGCTGGAGTGTTACTGGTGAGGAAAGGGATGGCTCAGACCCCATGAGATAGGGACTGGCAGAGCCCTGTCCCCTGGCTCTGCCTCCCTACATGTAGGAAACTTGCCCTGCACAGATCCACTCCCTTCTGTGGAGCTGGAAGAGCAGAAATACTGTGATTTCTAAGGGGAGTGCAGGAGGCTGCTCCCACTATAAAGTCAGAGGCCCAGTTCACCTGCCATAGTCCACAAGGTTATTCTTCCTCCTGGGACAAGGAAGAAAACCCAGGGCTTGTTGTCCATGGTGTTTATGCTGTGTTTGGTGGCACCTGGAGCTGAGCACTGGCCAAAAAACACCACACCAGGACACACTCCATGTGGCTGCTTTTCCCAGCAGGAAAAGCAGCTACAGCAGTGCAGGGCTTGTGGAGCCAGCCATGCTGCACAGGGAAACAGCTGGAGCAAAGCAGTTGCGCAGTAGCTGTGGCAGCAGGGCAGTGCAGAAGGGTTGTGGCAGTGCCTGGGGAGGTTGCTGGGGCAGGGCTGGGCCAGCGCAGGCAGGTGGATGCCAAGGAGAGAGCAGCAGTGAAATGTGTGGGATGGAGCAAGGGCAGATCCAGCTGCAGGGAGTCCCTGGGCAGGAAGGGCAGGACAGATCAGCCTCCAAGCACAGAAAAGGCCTGGGGGGGAGCAGGAAGCAGGAGGAAACCAGGGGGAAGTGGAAGAGCTCAGGAAAGGGAGAAACGCGAAGAGGTGCAAAAGGCACTGGGCATACTGTCACTGAGAGGCTGCACTGCCCTGCTGCTCTGGAGGACAGACCCCACACCTCCTGGGACACCGTCCAGGCAGGGGTGGGTGCATGGGGAGAACCAGAGCCCCACATCCACAGTATCCATGCAGTCTGGTGATGGCTGCAAGGAGAGATCCAAGACTGTACCAGTGGGGCCCATCCTGGCAATGGCTGCTTGTATGGGGGAACTGGACCCATGACACTGTATGGGGTGGGGCTGAATATATGGGGAGATCAGATCTCCATGCCCTTGGTCCATCCGCTCGGGGACTGGGTGTTATGAGGAAAAAGAGAGTCCCACAGCTACAAGGAGCATCCGGGCAGGGCCCAGGGGACGAGAGTCCTGCGTTTACAATGTGCATACAGGTGGGACCCAGGGGATAAAGACTCCCATGTCTACAGGGAGCATCCAAGCAGGGCTCAGGGTAGGGGAGGATCAGAGCACTGTGTCCATAGGGTCTGTCCAAGCCGTGCATCGGGAGCTCAGGTCCCCATAGCCCATGCAGGCACGTACAGAGCTGCCACTTCGGCTCCAGGGGCCGGTGCTGGTGCATGTGGACATCAGGGCGTGCGGGATCCCCGCTGACCGCCGGTGCGGAGGCGGGGGGGGCGGGCTCCGGCAGGTCTCGGCGGCGGCGGCGGGTCCCAAGGAGTTAAGGGCTGTCCCCGCCCCGGCTCCGCCCCGCCGGTGCCACCGCTCGGGGCTGCGGAGGCGCAGCTCCGGGCCGCGGCGGGGGTCGGGGCGCCGCCGCGCCGCTGCCGGGCCATGAGCGCCGTGCGCCCCGCCGCGACGCCCGCCCCGCGCCGCCGCCGCCGCCGCTAGCATTGCCCCGGGGACGGCGGGGGTGGGGGGGGGGAAGGCGGCGGCGCCCCGGCCGTGGGGCTGCCCGGGCGCGCCGCGCCCGGCCGGGAATGTGAATGGCGCTGGGGGTGCTCGGCGGGACCGACATGGAGTGGGAGAAGCTGCCGCGGCGGCCCGGGGAGGGCGAAGGGGAGGCGGCGGGGCCCTGGCCGGGCTGCGGGCGGCTGCGGCCCTCCTCGTACCGGGCGCTGCGCAGCGCCGTCTCCACCCTGGCGCGCATCGACGACTTCTACTGCGAGAAGATCGGGGCCGGCTTCTTCTCCGAGGTCTTCAAGGTGTGCGGGGCGGGAGAGGGGATTGGCGGTCCCCGAGGCATCCCGCCGGCTTTGAGCATCCCCCGAGGAGCTCCCACGCATCCCTCGCCAAGCCCTCGGTGGGGTGGGGGGGTCCCAGCCCCCCAGCCCCGGCAGCTGGGCGAGGTCGGGGGGCGAGGGGTGGTGCGAGGTATTGCCTTGCGGCGGTGACTTGGGGTGCCGGGGAGCCCCCTCCCTGCCGGGGGTGTTGTTCCTCCGTGCCTCCGTGCAGGGGGAGGGGAGCACCAGCTCTGTTTACAGCCCGGGAAGGCTGAGCCTTCCGAAGCGCTGCGGCATGGGTCACAGCGAGGCCGCGTGGGGGCTCTGGGCACGGGTGGGGTGGCGGACAGCCCAGCCCCAGGGACCCCTGTCAAAATCCTGGAGCCCCGACCCTGCCAGGCCCAGGGTGTGCCTGTGGCAGGGGATGCAGGCAGTGTTTGCAGCCGGTCCGGGGTGATTTCCAGTGTTGCTGGGCCTGCTCCAGCCTGTGGTGGACAGGTAGATGTGCGGGGCACCCTACGAGAGCCTCCGGAAGGTCACCGGGTTTGGGAGAGGGGTGTGATGCTGTAGAGCAGCGTGGTGACTGGCCCCTGGCAGGGACCCCAGAGCTGCCTTTGTCCTCCGTTTTCTGTGGGGATGCCTGTCTGTGGCCCGCACACTGGTTGGGGGTGCATGGGTGCTGGTGGGAAGCTCGGGGTCCTAACAATGCAGCAGAGGTGTGTGGTGATGATACCCTACCAGCCCACTCAGTACTGCCAGGGCCGAGGGGCTGTGTCCTGCCCCACTGCCACGGCCACCTCTCCACGTTCGAGGGGAGGTGTGTGCACATGTTGTTTTTGTCCTGGCCATCACTTAAGGCACCATAAGCTATTGGGCATGGACTATCCTTAAACCGTGCTTCTAGTGGCTTCACCCCCTTCAAAGAGCAGCTTTAGGCTGGGCAGGACCCCACCACCTCCCACCACATTCGCTGGGGTACCGGGCAGCGCTGTGCTGTGTCCCCTCCGTGGGACCATGCTCCCACGTGCAGCGCACCTGGGTGGCCGTGTCCCAGCAGGACCTTGGGGTCCCTCTCCAGCCATGGCACCGTTCCCCACTCAGCAAGGAGACCCCAAGATGTGTCTCCTCTGCAGCTGCGGGAGAGGTGTCCTGCAAGGGGCAGTGGCAGGCATGCAGAGGGGTCCCTTTCCTCCATACTCCCTCCTGCCCCTGCGGAGCCATGGCCTCTCTGCTGGCCAGGTTGCTGCTATCGATCTCTGGCTTGGAGCGCGTGGCAGCACCTCGGAGCAGAGGGAGGCATTTAATAATGTCAGGCATGGATATAGCTCTTTAATAATGAATGCTCCTGTGCCTCGGCCAGGCCACGATCTCTCCTTGCCTCGCTCTTTCTGTTTCCCCAGGCACTGCGGGAGCCACAAACTACTCCCTCTCCCACCCGTTGTTCATGTTCTTGTGGAGTCACTTGCATGTAGAATTTGGGGGATCAGCGGAGGTTGGGGGTGTGAGCGGGATCAGGCGGCAGGAGCCGATGTGTGTGTGTGCCAGAGAGGAGGCAGGGGCAGGAGGGGGCCAGATGGGGCTTTGTGCTCGTGTGGTGGGTTGCATCCAAGAGCTCAGCAGGATGGTGAGGCAGGCCCGGGATCTGAGCTGGGGTTTGGCTGCCTGAGCTTGCAAGGAGGATGGCACTTGGCAGGGCAGTGCAGGACCCGTTTTCCTCCCACCTCCCTTGTTCCTGCTGTGCTTTCCATGGCCACAGGCACTCGTGGCTCCCTCCTCTGTGTGGCTGCTGGGTCCTGCCTCATTCCAGCCTCGGTGGGCGTGGGGGACAGGGAGGGGACCTGGACATCTCTGTCCCTACGCAGGTAGCTCAGCCCTGGTGTGCAGCTGAGCCAGGGCAAGGCAGGGTGCTGAGGTACCAGCATGGGTGTCTGACTATGTTCCCAGTGTTAAAGCCAAAGGACTCAGCATGTCTGAGCCCCAGTGTCCCAAGCTTGCCCCTGAGTTGAGCCTTATCCCACTCCAGCCAAGTCCTTCTCTTGGAAAGGCTGTCCAGAGAGGACAGGAGACACAGGTGATGAAAAGCTTCCCTTTTCCCCAGGGGATTGCTCCCAGCTGATCCTCTGCTGTTCTGCAGAGCTGGGCTGTTTCCCTCTGGAGCTGCTGGTTCTCATTGCCTTTCCCTGTGCGATTTCACAGAGCCAGGCCCACCCGTTTTCTCGGGTACATGGGCATTGCAGTGAGCTGCCTCTCCATCTCCAATACGGCGAGCCGATTCAGCCAGGTGTCTTTGTGCCAGACATTTTCTCCAGCCCTTAAACCACTGTTGCATCTCTTCCCAAATTCCTCTCTTTCCCGTGTGTGGTGTGCAGCAGACATGGGGGGCTGTGGGCAGCATCCTGGCTTTGCTTTCCTGGGAGCTATCCAGATGTCTTCACTCATCCTCCTCTGCACCTTTTGCCCCGCTGTCGCACATCCTCTTGGAGACGCTGCTTCCCAGGGCACAGCCCTTCAGTGTGCTGGGCCCAGCACTCCATTTCCATGGTGCCAGGGGGTGGATTAGTGGCTCCCAGCACAGACAGAGCTCTGGAGAGGGCTTCAACACCGCTGCTGCCCATCCATTTCTGCTCGCTTCACCGCCAACCTTTGAGATTTTGTATTTACTTCCAATTTATCAGTCCAACTAACGATACAACTCCCTCCCTCTTATCTGCTGCCCTTCATCAGTGGACCTTGCCTTGTTTTACAAAGGAGGGTGGAGTGGCATGACACAGATGGGGAAACTAGGGCAGGTGGGGAGGAAGTGAATTTGCCAAGGTCAGCCAGCTGCCATGAGGCCAGGAGCGGCCCTGACCCCGCTGTTGCCACACAGGAGCCCTGGACGCTGGAAACGTGTTGTGCTGACCAGCCTGGGCCTGCCAGCACCTCTCCTGCGCTGTCACGGGGCGTGCTCTGGGATTGCAGTGAGGGCTGGAAATGCCCCTGATCCCAGTCGGTCCGCAGTGCCGCACCTGGGAGCATAGGAGGTGAGGGCTGCTGATGCTAAAGCATTCATCGGGAACGGCTGCTGCATTCCCTGCTTTCACTTTCCCAGAGAAAGTCTGTCTCGACCAATTCTGCCTTTTCCACGTGATGAGCAGGTTTTCCAGTCCCACCCAATAAAAGACCTGTTGCACTACTGGGATTCCTGCGAGCTCAGACCCAGCCGTCACAGGTAGCTTTTGGATTACCGATGGCGGTACTAGCTCCCTTACCCACCCTCCTGTATTTCCCTGCTGGGGTCCCCCGGGCAAGGGGTGCAAGGTGATGTCCCTGTGTGACTGCGCCTTGCCTGCACCAGGCTGGGGCAAGGGGACGTGAGCTGAGTGGGGTGATGTGAAAGCCTGTCCCTGGCACAGGAGCTGGCTCCTCAGAGCCCTGGGTGGGGAGACTAGTGGGGGGGCTTCACCCCATGTCTAGACAGCAGTGCCAGCTGCAGGGAGGGAGCAGGCCGTCTGCTCGCTCTGATTAGCATGCTCTTTAAATAAGACTCTAATTTCCGCTGTTAAAAGAGCTCAGATCCCTTGTGCCCAGGCTGGGGCTGCAGCCAGCCCTGTCCCATCCCCCAGCCCTGTGTGATGGCAACAGATGGGATGGGGACGGACAACGCAGCACCCTGGCTCGGCCGTGGTGCCCCCATGAAGCACCCAACGGAGGGGCCGTGAGGAGTGCTGGGGGACATCGGTGAGAGGCAAGGGCTTGCCTGGTTCCTGGGTGGGGGCCGGTGGTTGTCCTCCCCCCACAGCTCAGCATGGCTGCCCGGCTGAGCTCAGCTCCGGGGAATGTGCTGGGATTCCTGGGCACTGTGCCAGAGCGCAGAGAGGCGAGGGGGGACGAGGGGGGACACTGTCCTGCCCCAGCAGGCTCTGCTGCCTGCTGCCTTTCCTGGATGGTGGCAGGGAAGGAAACCCCCTTAGCAAGGGGCTGCGTCCCACCTGGGGTCATGGCTTGCTCCCTCCCCGGCATGCCTGCTTCTGGAGGGCGGCCAGGGCGCCGGGCTGGTGCTAGCACCTGGATGGACTGGGTAAACTGGCCAACGCATGTGGGAGGCTGTGGGAAGCTCAAGGGAGCATAACCACTTCCCTGCCAGCCGGGGTAGGGGCTGGCCTCAAACCGTGGAGCATGCAGGGGACATGGCGGGATGTGGCCTCACAAGCAAACTCAGGCTGCTGGACGCCCTCGAGGTCATGTCCCACGTGCGTGGGGCTGGGGCTGTCCTGGGAGCCCCTAGAACCCTCCCTGCCTCTGGGGACGGAGTCCTGGAGCAGAGCACCAGGGCAGGGCTGTGCTGGCTGGGGGGCTCCTGAGGTCCCTGGGTGAAATCCCGGGGAAGGGGCTTTCACCGGACCTTCCCTCCCCCAGGCTGCCTCTCCTCCAGGATTAAGGCATTAGATGCTGTGTGGCTGCGCTCAGACCTGACCCAACCTATTGCAATGTCAGGAGGCTTATTAACAAGGAATTAAGCTGCGGGCACATCCCGGCTATGCGGGGGCTGAGCCAGTGCCCACTGGGGGCTGCTCCCTGACGCAGGGACGCTGCTGCTGACAGGGACGCGGCCAGCCCCACGGTGCATGGCCACCGAGTGCCAGCATTGTGCGTGCTGCCTGGCGTTCCCATTGTGGGCGCCTGGCGCGGGAGTCTCGCCGCCTGCAGCCATCCTGGAGGGACCAAGCCTGCCTGTGCCGTCAAGCCAGGTCCTGGCGCCTGGCAGCTGCCGGTGCCAGCCGAACCAACCGAGCCAGTCCTGCCAGCCCCACACGGCGTGGGAAGGACAGGCAGCGCTGCCGCCAGGCGAGCTGGGTCAGGAGCACCGGGCTTTGCTGGGCAGCACCCAGTGCCGGGGGCTGGCTGGAGGTGGCTGGAGGTGACGCAGGTGTAACCAGAGCGGGGTGCCCACGGGCAGGCGGCTGCTGCATGCTTCAGAGCCTCTCCATGTGAGCTGGTGGTGGCACAGCAGGGCCAGGACAGGCTATTGCCTCTCGCTTCCACTCTGCCTGGGGCTGGTTTGGCCTTGGTGCACCCAGACATGTAGAGGGATCTTTACAAAGCACTAATTTCCCCCCCAGGCCCTTTGGTGGGGCAGAGCTGCTGCCCATCCCCTGGGTGTTGGGTGCTGGATGGGTTCCCATCTCAGCGTGCACCCCGGGAAAACTGCTCCCCAAAGCAATGCCAGCTGTGGGAGGGGAAGAGAGCCCCAGAGGGCCCAGCACGCCAGCCTCCCCCTGTCATGATGGGGACAGGGGCCAAGGTGCGAGCAGGAGTGGGGGGCACGGGGGACCCTGCCTTCAGCCAGCCCCCCCCATGTTTTGCCCAAGGAGGCAATCCCTGAGGCGAGGGGGGGCGTGGGGCAGGCCAGGGGCTGGCACCAACACAGCAGCCTCAACCAGCATCGACTAAAAAGGAGAAGAGCGGGGAGCTGACAGCAGCGCCGAGGAATGCCTGCGCCTCCATGCACAGCTCGGTGTGTGCTGGGGGGCAGCTGGGATCTGCCGGGTTGTTGTCCCCCCCACAGACTGCTGCTCTGGGCGTGTGGGGGGGGTGTCCCCCAGCACCCACTCAGGAGGGGGGACCCTTGGCACCGGTTCACCCTCCCCCCCCCAGCACAGTGCTGGGGCGGGGGATCCTGTGCTCATCCCTGGCCCCGCACGTGCCAGGGGGCTGCAGAAGGACGGGGGTGTCCGTGCTTGGCCATGCTCCCAGCTGCTGTTCCTGGCAGGGGGCCAGGCCCCCAGCTCGCATGACAGCGTCAGGCTGGGGATGGCTAAATATACAGCCGTGTCCGAGCGCCAGGCTGGGGTCATGCACGGGGGCGGTGCTGGCTACCGCCAGGCATGGTTTGGGGTGCAATGTGCCCCCTCTGTTCTCCGCACCATGCTGGTGGGGTCTGGCTGGGTGCTACTGACCCGAAAAAGCCCTCCCTGGTGCGCCCCAATCCTGCACCTGCCTGTCCTTGCAGCAGGGTTGGGGTCACGGCCGGCAGGAGCTGCCGTTGCATCCCTGGGCGGGCTGGGCAGTGTCACGTGGCGGGCAGCATGACAAGCGAGGTGCCCCCGGGGAGGAAGGGGATGTGCATCATTGACACTGGGGGTTCTTGGGGTGCTGCTGTGCTGGGAGAGCCCCCCCCTAGCCCTAGTGGTCCTGGGGTGCCCCATGCCTCAGGTTGCTCAGCTCCCACCTCTTGGGCTGAGGTGGGTACCAGGTGCAGGCTGGTGTTGGGGGGGGGGGCTGTGGAGACATGTGGGGCTCAGCCTCCCCTGCACCCCCCTCCAGGTGCGGCACCGTCAGTCGGGCCAGATCATGGTGCTGAAGATGAACAAGCTAACCAGCAACCGGGGCAACATGCTGCGGGAGGTGCAGCTGATGAACCGCCTCTCACACCCCAACATCCTCAGGTAGGACCTGCTCCCCCACTGTTGTCCCTGTTGCCCCCTTTTCCATAGCCTGAGGGATCTGGAGCTACTGCCAGCCCTGGATGAGCTCCTGGGGGCTGATCCCCACCACAGCCACCCTCAGATCCCCTCTGTCTCACAGGTTCATGGGGGTGTGTGTGCACCAGGGACAGCTGCACGCGCTGACCGAGGTGAGAGTGGGGCAATGGCCGTGAGTCTTAGGGTTCCTGCAGGCCTGGGGAGGGGATGGTGGTGGCTACTGGGACACTTCGATGGCCCATGGTACATGTGCAGGGCAAGGTCTGCTGGGGGGGGCTGTGCTGTGGGGTGGTTGGGGGATGCAATGGGATGAGAGATGGACATCCAGCATTGTGGGAGGGTGGGGGGGACACACTGATGCGATAGCCCAGCTCTTCCCATCAGTACATCAATGGTGGGAACCTGGAGCAGCTGCTGGACAGCCCTGTGCCCCTCTCCTGGTCCATGCGTGTCAAGCTGGCCCTCGACATCGCCCGTGGCCTGCGCTACCTGCACTCCAAGGGCATCTTCCACCGCGACCTCACCTCCAAGGTACAGGATGCTCCAAGGCATCCCATTACCCTCGCTGTCCCACACCCACATTGCTGCCCCGGGCATGGCTGGCTGGGGAGCAGGAGGCTGTGCTGTGCCGGGGCATCCTGGGAGTGGAGGCTGGTGAGGCAGGGCTGGTGCGGTTGGTGTGATGGGGTCCTCCTGTGCCCCCAGAACTGCCTGGTTCGCTGCGAGGCCAATGGCTACACAGCTGTAGTGGGTGACTTTGGCTTGGCAGAGAAGATTCCCACCTACAGGTACGTGGGCAGCGTCCATCCATCCATCCCCATCATTGGAGTGGGGGGTTTCCAGCCCACTCGGAGCAGGAGCTGGGGAGGGATGGACATTTGGGGTGCAGTTAGAAGGGTAGGGATGGTGGGCAGTGGGGGTGGTACCTGGTGGTGGGGATTTACAGGGCAGATGGACACATTTGGGGCTGGGTAGGAAGGGATGGAGAAGGGAATGGTGTGGGTGGTGAGACAGGTCATGGGGTGCATGGAGGAGGGTTAGCCTAGGAAGGGATGTGGAGATGGTGATTTGGGCTGCCCCAGCGGGAGGATGGGACATAGGAAAGGGGTCGTGGATTGCAGACAGCCCCTGATGTCCCACCACGTCCCCCAGCGAGGGCAGCGAGAAGGAGCCGCTGGCCGTGGTGGGCTCCCCGTACTGGATGGCGCCCGAGGTGCTGCGAGGGGAGATCTACAATGAGAAGGTGAGGCTCCGTGGCTACAGCGCGTGGGGCTTTGTATAACCCTGCACCACCACCGATTTGCAGGATTTGCAGCCCTGTGGGCGACTGGGCACACAGAGGGAAGGATCTGAGCATCCCTCGGTTGGCAAGGTGGCAGGGCCCCTGGTGTGGCTCTGTGGTGAGGAGGGGGGCTGTGAGTTCACAGAAGGGTGGACACCACCTCGGGGCTGCAGGACACCGCCCCCCCAGTGACTCCCTACTCTCTGCAGGCTGATGTGTTCGCGTATGGCATCATCCTGTGTGAGACCATCGCTCGTGTCCCCGCTGACCCCGACTACCTGCCCCGCACCGAGGTGACTCCCTGGGACGAGGACGGGGAGGGAGGGCAGCGGGCAGTGGCACCGTGGCTGGGACTGCTTCACCAAATGAGGGGGACCACCCCATGCTGGACAGAGCCCTGTGTGCAGGAGCTGCCCTGTGTCTTGGTGCTGTGTCCCAGACGTCTCCTGGCAGCAGGAGGGATGCTCTCTGCTGATAACCTGTCCTCAGAGCCCAGTGTCGCCTGGGTGGGAGAAGGGAACAGTTGGACTCAGGCAGAAAGCAGAAGGGATCTGTGTCCCAGCATCCCCCAGCCTTGTACCAACTTGGGGTGACCCCAGGGTCCCCCATTGCTGTGTTGCAGCCAGGGTGCTGCCCGGTCTACAGCCCTGGGTGGCACGCAGTCAGTGCGGGGAGGGGGGCCAGGCCACCCTGGATCCCCTTGGCCATGTGGTGCCCCAGGGGACCCGACCTCACTCCTCTTCCTTTCCCTGGCACAGGATTTTGGCCTGGACATCACCACTTTCCGCACCATGGTGGGAATTGACTGCCCGGCGGCCTTCCTCCAGCTTGCTTTCCACTGCTGCAGTGTAAGCCTCCCATTTCAGTTGGGGCAGGATGGGCAGCACAGGGGGAGAGGCAGGGAGCTGCCTTTGCTGGGCTGGGATCCCTGGGGTGCTGGGGGGGCCACAGACCTCACCGGTAACCCCTCCTGTCTGCAGATGGAGCCCGCATCCCGCCCCTCCTTCCTGGAAATCACGCAGTGCCTGGAGGGTGTCCTGCAGCACCGGCTGGGTGCCGAGGGCGCTGGGGCCACCCTCTTCGGCGTCGGGGAGAGCCTGCCTGCGCCTGGGACGGCGGCCATGCTCAACGGTACGTGGGCAACTCAGGGACAGGCCATAGTGGGGATGAAAGGAGGAGGGATGTGGGGTGTCCCATCCTACCCCAGCCGCTGTAGGGGAAGGAGATAAGGGTTGCATGAGGTCTCCAGGATGGGGCCTGTCGCTGTTTCCTCTGCGGGGTGCACCCCTGGGTTGTTGGGTGCCCAGCACCCTGTGGCACCCTGCACCGGCAGCTGCTGGTGACTGGTGACCCGCTCCTGTGCCCGTGCTCAGGGGTAGCCGGGAGGGCAGCCGGCCGCGCCGAGCAGTCGCCCCTGCACGAGCTGGGGACCCAGCACCTGCAGCCAGACCAGCGCCTGTCCCGCAGCCAGTCCGACATGTTTCCCCCCAAATCGCCCGCCCTGCTGTGGCTGCCGGAGCCCTGTGGCGGGGCCAGGACCAAGGAGACGCCCCCCCGCGTCAACCCCTTCTCCCAGCGCGAGGACCTGAAGGGGGGGAAGATCAAGCTCTTTGACACGCCGAGCAAGTCAGTCATCTCGCTCACTTTCGACCTGCCGCCCCCCGCCCCGCTCCAGCTCAGCACCCCTGTGACGCCCGAGCCCGCCGTGGAGGTGCAGTGTGACTTCTCAGCCCCTGCCGCCCCCCCCCGCAAGTGCCACTCGCTGCCCACCTCCCCCGAGCTGCCCCACCGGGGGGGCCTGGCGCTGGGCGTGGCATCCCCCCATCCCACAGATGACCCTCAGCCCCCGATCCTCCTCCCACCCCCGGCTGGGAGTCGAGCCTTCCCTCCCAGCTCTGGGGCAGAGGAGAGGATGGACTGTGGCCCCGACAGCCCCGAGCTGCCGCAGGTCCTCCCGCCGCCCCCCAACAGCAACTTCATCCGCACGGCATCCTCGGGCGCCCGACCCTGGCAGTCGGAGCCACGAGCCCCCAATGGGCTCCTCTTCAACAACAACCACGTGGTGGTCAGCAAACCCCTGGCTTGGGGCAGTGGGCTGGAGCATGGCTTCTCCGAGCTCAGCATCCCCTGCGTGGCGGCACTGGAGCGGACGGAGCGTGTGGCCATGCTGCCCGGGCACAGCTCCAGCACCGTGCTGGAGCAGGATGAGGTGCTGCCCTGCCCTGGCTGCTGCCTGGGTCCCTTCAGCTTCAGTTTTGCCTCTGTCTGCCACCGGCCGGCACCCAGCCCGCCTCGCTACCAGAACCTCAACTGTGAGGCCAAGAGCCTCCTCTGCCATGACCGGGGCCGCCACCAGAAAGCCCCGGGGCCGGTGCTGGCGGAGCCCAGCCTGAAGCTGCCGGAGGCGCAGTCCTAGTGCCGGGGACCCCTGGGGAGTGGGGCTGCGTCCGGCCGCCCCTTGCACCTCCCCACGGCTGCAGAGCCGAGCAGGTGCGGGGGCCCAGCACGCCTCCACGATCCGTCCTTGCTCGCTCCACACTTGGTGGCCGCTGGTGGCCACAGTGCCGCGTGCTATGGCTCCCACAATGCTGTCCAGGCACTCGGGCACCCATCCCACCAGGATCGGCCTCAGGGGTCTGCGGGAAGCCCCAGGGGCAGGCTGGGTCCCTGCCAGGGACTGAAGTGCAATAACACCCTTGCCCCGAGCACGCTCCAGTGCTGCCCTGGCAGGCAGGGCTGGTCCCCCATGGGGTCCCTGGGGCTCAAACCTAGATGCAGGACCCCCATTCTTCAAGGGCTCACCCCTCTGCGGGGTGTCGCAGAGGTGTGTGCAATGAGTCTGCTGCTCCAGGATAACCAGGAGCCCCTCACGGCCCCCTGGCTGGGGGGGTGCGTGGGGCTGGGCTGGGGGCAGAGGGGTCAATGCGTGTATGTGTGAGTGTTGGAGGACTCTGGGGGGCTGGTGGGTGTCCCGGTGCTTCTCCACAAGTGTGGGGAGCACAGCCAATCTCTGACACAGGGGAGGTGTGCAGGGGGCCAGGAGAGGGACGATTCCCGCGGGGCAGTGCACAGGGAGGATTGGCAGCGCTGGGGTTGCCCCTGCCCACCCAAGGCCAAGGGTTGGGTGCTGAGCCGGCACAGTGCCCCACGTCCCCCCTGCACACGGGTCAGGAGTGGGGTGCTGGTGGAGGGGCTGGGGTGCCATCCTGGCACCGGGGGAAGGGGCCGGTGAGCAACACAGCCAGGCTGCCTGGCCCCTGGCAAGGGTGGGAGCCGGCTTTCCTCCCTCCTGCACAATGCACTGGTGAATGCAGAACTCTTGTGTTTTTTTATTATTATTATTATTAATAATAATAATAATTGCTAGTAATATATACCCAGCTTATTTAAAGTGTTCAATAAAAACTGAATGTCCCAGCAACTTGGGCTGCCTCTTCTGTCTCTGGGTTGCACATCAGACGCAGAGGGGAGCTTGGCCCCAAAAGGTTGCATGGGCTTGCCTGGGGCTTCTGGGCAGCCCCTCGGGGACCACAAGCCAGCCTGGCTCAGCCCCAGATCTCAGTGCCCCCAAAGTCACCATCTTGGTTGAAATGGCTTCAGTCAAATTCCCATGTATTTAGGTTCTTTGGGTTTGTGCCCTTGAGTCCATGTCTATGGTGGTACACAAGAAAGCAAAGAGCAGACAAGCCGTGTCTCTTTATTGCTACAAAGTGGGTTCATCCAGCGGACAAGACAGAGGCACGACGTGCCACCTCCAAAAAGCCTGCCTTTAACACCCTTTTGCTCTTCAAGCAAGCTAATTCATACAGCAATTAATCAACTATATATGGCACACACAACCCCACAACAAAATGAGAGCGTCTTCGCCTGGTTGAACATGACTTCCTCTGCTCTTGCCTGGCTGCAATGTTACATCAGGGCTATTTTGCTTAATCTTTGCTTGTGCACGTGTAGTAACTATTTAAAGTCCTGATGACTTGTCTTGCAAAGCGTCAGTCCGCTGCAAGTGCCAGAGCTGCTTTTGCTTTTGAAAGGTGCCATCACATCATGCAATCCTAAAGATCATTGCTCTGCTTCCTAATTAGCAAAAAAAAACCCTACCGTTAGCACAGGCGCCGGCTGGTTCAGGCACAATTTCCCTCCTTGGACGCACTTGCTGGGTTGCCTGAAAGCTGTGGCCAAGCTGCTCCTGGGATGGGACCAGGTGGAGGGGACCTGATGTGGGGAAGGGACCTTGGCCAGGTGTGGGGCTGTGCTGTCCCCTGCTTCCATGTCCTTGCCTGCCAGTACCGCAGCTCGCTCCGTGCTGGGGATGTTGCATGGCTGCAGCGGTGAGCATCAGGGTTTGCTCCGCTCTGTGGACAGGTCCAGGTTCCCCCATCGTGGACCAGCCCCTGTGCTCAGGAAGACCCAGCGTACCCTGTGCAGGTGTGGGGCTGGGCTGTGGGGCCCCTTAGTGCTCTGCTGAAGCACATCAGCTGGGGGGAAATGGCCACCACCTCTGCCTCCCCTTGCCTGCGTGATGCCCGAGCATCACTGGGCATGGCTGGGAAGGGCTTGGGCAGCCCATGGGAAGGGGACTGTGAGAGGGAAGGGGATTGTTCGCATGGATGGGACATCCTGGGCAGGGCTGCAGCAGGGTTGAAGCGGAGGCGATGCAGTGTGCAGGTGCTGCAAGGGAAGGCAGAAGGTGATGGTGAGGTGCTGCCCAGCCTCCCCCACATGCAGCGGGGCTGGGAAGACACCTTGCAAAGGGGTTTCCCCCATCTTGCCCCTTTGCTGCCCCACAGCTTGGGGGGGGGGGGGGGGGGTGTCTCGCTTGAGCTACTGCAGTCCAGGGGCTCCCGTGGCAGTGAAGGGATGGAGGCAGGCTCCATCCAGCACAGGGATGTGCCTGCACCTGCACGTAGAGCCTGGCGTGGGCACACTCACCGCAGCAGCGCTGGGGTCAGCGGCCATCATCACACGAAAGGGGAGCTCGGCCCCGCTGCCTTCTCGCAGATCCAGAGGTGCAGGTCGTTGGGACCAGCGCACTGGGCGGGTTTGATGTTCCCACGGCTTATTATGGCACAGGACCCGTTCGACTTTGACTGCCACGGCCTGGAGGGGGAAATGACACATCGGGGGCTGCCACCACCCTATCTATAACCACCCTCTGCCCAGGCAGCCAGGGCCACCAATGGATTCTCTCTTGCACACTCGAACAGGAGCGGTTGAACACTGCAGTTGAAAGGGGGATCCCCCAGTCCTCCCCTACTGATTTCACAGGCTGAAGCCTCAGCCGACTCATCCCTGTCTTCCCTCGGGCAGGCTGAGAAACCCCTCTGCCCAAGGTGTGCGTTGCTCATGACTCCCCTTAGCCTCCCTTGACTCTCAGCCTTGCTGCTGGGGGATATTTCATCCCTGCAGTGCCTGGCAGTGAGGAGAGCCCGGTCCTCCCCGAGGGCGCATGGATGGTTGGAGGAGCTGCCCTGGGCCATGGGGCCGCAGTGGGGTACAGCCCCCTATGGTGGGGCTGAGGATGGAGGGGCGGGCAGCAGGCAGGGGCTGGGCACCCAGCACCCGGCCAGACAGGTCTGTTCCTCCCCACTGCTCTCAGACACCGCAAGAGGAAGTAGTGGCAAGCCAAGGAGGGGGTGCACGTGGCAGGGAGGAGCCTGGGACCCTCTGCGGGTGGGAAGGCTTGATTTCCCCTCGAGGAGGGACTGGGGAGGCACGTGGGTGATAGAGGTGATGCTCAAATGCTTTGTCTAGACCCCAAATAAAACTTGCGGTTTCTTTTGTCCTCTCTCTCTGCCTCCTGCTCGTGCAAGCCCTGCACATGCCACACCCCCGCCCCAAGTCTTGGCTTTCCATTTGCACAGCCTCCGTGCATCTCATCACACCACTGCACACACCTCCCCTTGGCTTCAGCTGCTTTCATGTTCTTTGTTGCCCAGAGCTCATGCCCAGGACTGGGTACTGGTGGGATTTAAAATGCTTCCCAAAGCCATGGAGGAGAGGGGGTTTTGGCAAGAGGTTGTGCTTTACCTTTCGTAAAGGGAGCCGTCCACCCAGAACCAGGCGTCTGAGACCCCATCAGCATCCGGGTCCTCTTCCTCCAGCCAGCCGTAGTCATACCAGGGGAAGCTGCTTTTCTGCAGCCCAATCCAGTATGGGATGTCTGCATTCTTTAAGAAGGTCTGCAAAAGGAGAAGAAGGGCCTTTTAGTGGCTTTTCCATGGTACCTACATGCTGCAGTGTTTGCAAGGGGTGGCCATCTCCCCAGGGAGCCCTTGGGGCTGGAGCTCCTTGAGGCAGGACAGGTGAGCAGCCCCAGTGCCCTACTCCAGCCTGGGCAGCATCCAGGGATGCCAGAGCATCTCTGCCTTATGTCCACCACCAGCCTGTGCTCCAGAGATCAGCCTTGCACCCTATGATGCTTGGCAAGAGAGAGGCCCCCAGAGCAGTCCTGGCCCACCTGAGGACCCCAGACCTGGATACACCCTACCGGCACGGTCCAGCGACTCCAGGATTTGGTGACCAGGAGCTGGGAATACTTCTTCTCGCACTCATCTCTGCTGTCTTCCCATGTCTTCTTCTCCGACGAGATGAAGAGGCACTTGCCCCTGTACAGCAGCCAGCCGGAGGGGCAGCAATCTGGGGGCAGAGGCAGAGCCTTGCTCAGCCACAGATGCCTGCAGGGGGACTGGGAACAGCCCCACATCTTCCCAGCAGACATCACAGGCACAGCCTCTGCTCCAGGCATAGCTTCAGCCTTTGGATGACCCTGTCCCCACCATGTGGCAAAAAAAGCCAATGCTCATGCCTTGGCACTGCGCCTGCTGAGGGGTGCCAATCCTCTGTGGCACTCCATCCCTGCTCCACCATTGCCTTACCTATAGCCGTGCAGGAGCGCAGGATGGCCACGGTGCTCTCGCTGTTGTTGAGCTTCCCCTGCACCTCCTGCATCTCTTTCTCCGTCTTCCCCAGGACCCCCATGACACGTGCCAGCTCGGCGTTCAGGCTCCCCAGCTCCAGCCGGCTGCTGTTGCCCTCCCGCCACGCTCGCTGCAGCTCCGCTCTGGCCCACGCCAGCTCCAGACGCGTCTGCTCCAGGCTCTGCTCCCGCATGCTCACCTCCTGCGAGAGGCGGCCCTGCTCGGCCGCGTGCTCACGGGACGTGTCCTGCAGCCTGCGGGTGACCTGCCAGTCTGGGGACAGGCTGGGTGAGCTGAGGCACGGGCACGGGCACGGGCACGGCACAGCCTGGGCGGGGGGACGTGGCACTGACCCTGCTCAGGGGGCAGGGTGGGCATGGGCAGGTCAGGCAGGGCAGGGCAGGGCAAGGCAGGGAGGTGTCCATGCTGGGTGGGAAAGGATGGGAAAGACATGGCAGGGAATTGTACAGACAGGGGCTGGGCCTGGCAGGGGAGAGCAGGGCAAGGCAGGACAGGGTGTAGAAGCAGACAGAGCAGGGCAGGGGCAGGGAGGATGCAACAATACAAGGCTGGGCAAGGCTGGAAGGGAAAGGAGCAGAAACAGAACGTGGTGGGGAAGATGGGTGATGGGAGGCAAGGGAGGTACCCACGATGTGCGAGGGATACAGGCCAGCTTGTGGTACACAGGGCAGAGGGACCCAGCCACGAGCGGTATGCGTGGGCATGCCTCAATTCACCCACCCATTCACTCGGGGCGCCCACTCCAGCCCAGCTGCCTCCCTCTCCCCATGCTGCCCAGCCACCCCCAGCCCCAGCAGTGCCCACCCCAATGACTCACAGCAAGCCCCCAGGGCCACAGTGGCCACCAGCAGCAGGAGACAGGTTGCCAGCAGCCCTACTGGGATGCACCACCGCCGGGACCAGAGCCCTGCAAGACACAACCAGCCACGGGCACCACCTGGTGAGCCGGGAAAAACCCTGGCAGCCCCCAGACCTCCTGCCTGCAAGCAGCGGAGTGGCAGCATGGTGGCACAGGTGGCACAGTGTGGGCGCTTCTTCTCTTCCAGGACAGGAGTGGGAGCACCCCAAAACACCACCCGCTCCCAGCACCAAGACGTCCCTGGGTCCCCGGGCTCCAGCCGGGCACTCACCTTGGCTGGGCTGGGCCCCGTCCCCATCCTGCCCTGCCGGCGCCGGTTGCACATTCTCGTAGGGGCTCTCTGCCTCATCTATGCCAAGGGCTGTTGGAGGAAGGCAGGGGAGAGCGTCTGAGTCCACAGGGGTGGGCATGGTGGGGGCAGCATGGGGCGTCCCGCGAGCTCTCACCTGCCTCCAGGGCCTGGCTGGCCATGCTCCGGCCCCCCATCACCTTGGCAAACCTCAGGTCAGCATAAACCACGCTCTGGGCCATGTGGGCAAGCGCCAGGCAAGCCCTGAGCCCTGCTGGGTCCTGCCCTTGAGATGCCTTTCTGGGAGGGTTCTGCTCCCCAGTGATGGCGCCGTCTCTCGGGGGTGCAAAGGAGAAGTGCAGCCGGTGTCTGCAGAAGGAGAAGTTTGCTCTGAGCTGTAGCAGATGGGACCAGCGAGGCACGGCTGTGGGGACCAACACCCTCTCATTGGTCCCAGCACCAATAGCCCATCCCCTCCCACGCCCCGAAAGTGCTCATCATCCCCTGGGCATGCAGCAAGGTCAGGGCAGCATAGCCTGAGGTCAGGGCAGTGGCAGAGCACAGACCCAAATCCCTGGGCCAAGGGAGAGCAGGGGGAGAGCAAGGGGAGAGCAGGGCCAGCCTGGACACAGGAACACATTGCCCAGGGGACAGTCCTGTGGAGGGCTGGATGTCTTCACGGATGCAGATTTCCCCTCCTGGAAAATGGGAATTTCCCTAGGATGCAGCTTGTGTCACTGTCTCTCATCCTCTCCTTGGTCCCCTACTAGAAGACTCTGGCTTCAGCATCGCTTCAAACCCTCCCTCCAAACAGCTGCATAGAGCAATGACACCCACTTCATCTTCCCTTCCCCAGACCACAACAGCAGCACTTGTAGCATCTCTTCCTTGGTCTCTCTGAATCTCAGCAGTCTCTACTGAACCACATCCAGCGAAAGGCACATTTTGGAGAGGGGTGCTGAGCTGGGACCAGCTGAGCACAGGTGGACGCAGCCAGATCCTGGGACAGTACTGGAGGTATGCAGGGCTGCTGGTGGAGCAGGGCATTGAATGACCACTCTCCATCATCTCTGCAAGAGCAGGAGAAGTCCACAGTCAACTTCAAAGGGAGCAAGAATGAGGTTTGGAAAGCTAAAGGTTGAGCAGCTTCCGCCCAATCCCCAGGAGGAAGATGGGGCTTGTCCTCCTGGACACACAGTGGTCCAGGCCCAGGGAGGACATGGTGGTGGCTGGGGGAAGCCCAGAAGGATTCACAAAGAGCAAGTGGTGCCTGCCCAACCTGCCTACCTTCTGCTGTGGGAGCACTGGGCTGAGGATGAGGGGAGAGCAATGGGGGCCATTTATCATGACCCTTTGAGGTGTGGGACATGGTTCCCTGTGGTCTCCTCGCTGGCAGAGGGAGGACATGTGGCCAGGACAGGGGAGAAGAGCAAGAGATCACACTGCAATGCAGAAACCCCTTTTAGGTATTAGGGCAAACGTTTCTGAACAGCAGTGATGCTCAAACCCCGGGGCAGAGCATGGAGAGGGGTAACCTTCATCAGGATGGGGCCAGCCCCAGAGCAACCTGTTCCCATGTGGAAGCCGGCCCCACTCTCCCCTGCCTGAGAGATTTGGGTTGATTCTCAGCAGGTGAGCCCTGCGGTTCTGCCCAGCACCCCAACCCTGCACTGCACCATCCCACACCATCCCAGGGGACCCTGAGCAGCTTCAGGGCGTGGAAGAGGGCAGGATGGCAGCGCCAGGGCCAATGGCAGGCAGGCAATGCTTTTCTGCTCCCATCTGCTGCACTTCACAGCAAATTTCTGCTTCTGCAGAAACCAGCCGCACTTCTCCTTTGCAGCCCCGAGAGAGAGGGCGACGGTGGTGGAGCAGGAGCTGTCAGGGCCCTCGGGGCAGCCCAGGGCATGGCCCAGAGCATGGTCTACGCTGACCTGAAATTTGCTGCGTCCCCACCGGTCACTGCCCCCACCTGCCCCGCAGCCCGCGATGAGGATGACAGCCCCTATGAGAACGTGCCGCTGGGGCCAGTGCCCACAGCGCCCAGCCCAGGTGAGAGCCTGGCCGTGGCCACCGCTGTGGGGATGCCCCGGCACGGGGTGGGCACCGGATACCGGGCAGCAGGAGGTGGCACTGGGAGGCATGGGGGATGCCCATGGGCGCTCATCTCTTGCAGGGCGCTGGCCCCGGCGTTGGCGCATCCCCGCGTGGCTGCTGGCAGCCAGCCTGCTGCTGCTGCTGGTGGCCACCGTGGCCCTGGGGGCTTGCTGTGAGTCGGGGCGAGGGATGCAGGGTGGGGGGCAGCTGCGGAGGGGGGGCACCGGGAGTGGGTTTGGGGCTGGGTGAGGGCCGGGCTGCTGGGGGTGGTTGGGGCCAGGGGGTGCCGGAGCTGGTGGCCCAGGGGCAGCGCTGCTTCTTGCTTGGCTGCCCTGAGCTGCCCTCCGTCTGCCTGCACTGCCCTCCGTCTGCCTGCACTGCCTTCCCACTGCTTCCCCACTGCCTCCCAGTACTTCCCCACTGCTTCCCCACTGCCTCCCAGTACTTCCCCACTGCCTCCCCACTGCCTCCCCATTGCCTCCCACTGCTCTTCCCTTGCCCCCCCCCCTGCCCCCCAGTGCCTCCCCATTGCCGGCCATCGCCTTTCCAGTACCTCCCACTGCCTCCCAGTGCCTCCCCTCCCCTTGCCACCACTGGCGCTTCCTTCCCCTTCCTGCTGGCACCCCCAGACAGCCTCTGCCCACAGTCAGACACTGATCCCTGCCCCCCAGCAAGGGCCCTGCCCTGAGCAGGGTCAGTGCCACGTCCCCCCGCCCGGGCTGTGCCGTGCCCGTGCCCATGCCCGTGCCCCAGCTCACCCAGCGTGTCCCCAGACTGGCAGGTCACCCGCAGGCTGCAGGACACGTCCCGTGAGCACGCGGCCGAGCAGGGCCGCCTCTCGCAGGAGGTGAGCATGCGGGAGCAGAGCCTGGAGCAGACGCGTCTGGAGCTGGCGTGGGCCAGAGCGGAGCTGCAGCGAGCGTGGCGGGAGGGCAACAGCAGCCGGCTGGAGCTGGGGAGCCTGAACGCCGAGCTGGGGCGCGCCAGGCAGGAGCTGGCTGGGCTGCAGGAGGAGATGTGGGAGGTGCAGGGGCAGCTGAAGGCCAGCCAGAGCACCGTGAGCAGCCTGCGTGCCTGCGTGAATACAGGTAGGGCCGTGGCAGGCCGGGGGGACGGGCGGAGACGCTGCCGGGGTGATGGGGGCTGTATCCCAGCCGGGGCGGACCCCCTAGCATCCGTGGGAGGGTGAGCGCCTGATCCGTGCCCCTGCCCCCCCAGACTGCTGCCCCTTGGGCTGGGTGCTCTACAGGAGCAAGTGCCTCTTCATCTCGGTGGAGAAGAAGACCTGGAAGGAGAGCGATGATGACTGCAGAAGTAAATCTGCTCAGCTGCTGGTCCAAGGCGACTGGCCGTCGTGGACGGTGCCGGTACAGAGCAGGGGGGCTGTGGCATCCCAGGAGGGTGGGGGCAACGGTGGGGCTGGGCAGACCCCCGTGGGGCCAGAGGCAGCGGCATCTGCAGACGTGCTGGGATGGGGGTGCCCATCCTGGTGGTCTGTGGAGCACGGCCGGCCCCAGGGCTCCCGGGCACCAGGTGGGTGCTGAGCATGGGGCAGGTGGTCAACAGCTTCTCTGCCTCCAGCATTTTGCGCAGGCATTTGGTGCCGCATACTGGGTTGGAGCACAATTTTCTTCTGACGCAAAGAGGACTGTTGTATGGCAGGACAGCACGCGGTTCTCATAAGTGCAGCAGTCGTTAGCAGAAGCACCTGACCTGCAGGTCTCCCCTTTATCCCTGTTGTGGAGGTGCCATTTCACCCCTGTGAGACCCCCCTGGAAAAGGGGGTGATGCTCCAATCAGCAGTGCCCCAAGGAAGGGGGCCCTGGGCAGACCCCAGGTGTGGGGTGCGCTGCCAGATCTCCACATGGCAGAGCAGGAGGCTTGGGGAAGAAGTGTGGCTCTTCATCAGACTGGTCCCAATGCCAGACGCCCTGCCTGTCCCACAGGCACTGAGACCTATGGGAAGGGATGTCCACGCTGAGGATGCTGTCACTGCCCCTCTGAGATATGCCCTCTTTCCTAGGTACGACTACTTTGCAGACTGTGGGCTATTAGTTAACAGGAAAATAGAGAGTTCAAAATGCAGGAGAAAGTACCAGTGGATCTGCAAGCAGCCCCTGAAGCTGAGCAGCACATCTGAGACCCTCCTTCCTCTCTTGGGCGAGGAGTGACTGCACGGCCACCCCGCTCCATCTCAGGACTCAAGGACAGGAGCAGGGGGCACACCCTGAGACCCTCTCCCCTGTGCATGCATCGCATCAACCACATTGCAAAGCTCTGGGAAAGGGTGTGTGTATTTTAAAGCAAGGCTCATGGAAAACAGACCTTATCCCCCTCTCTCACACTCACGCATATGCTTATACCTTGCACCGGCCCTCAGTGTGTCCCTATGTGCCCCAGCCAGCACAGCTCACAGTGACCCAGGACTCTGGTGCAGAGCCCAGCTCCCGCCTGCTGTGCTCCCCCAAGGCTGCCGATGGTGTGCTGGTTCAGGACGTGCCATTTGCATCGTTCTGGAGCTGGAGGATAAAGTCACCATTGGTGTTCCTGACCTGTCCTCTTCATGGAGTCCTGTGGATTTACTGCCTGTCCCTTTCCTCAGCATCAACAGCTCCCATCCTGCCCTTTCTTCTGCCTCCATCACGTGCCCAGGGCTTTGGGCTGGGCCTTGCCTGGGGAGGGTGCAGGCAACAATGCCATCAGCATGAGACACTGCTGGGGAAGCCCTGAGACCACGTGGGAGATGCGGGAGCGCTGGGGAGCCCTGAGACTGTGGCAGGTGAATAAGGGAGCCCTGAGGCTGTGGGAGGAAATAAGGGTGCAATGAGGAGCCTTAAGACAGTGGGAGACAGAGGAGAGTACTGAGGATGCTTGGGAACAGGGGGGAAGGGGAGACCCCTGCTACCACAGGGGAAGGATCCATAAGACCACGGTGGGACCTGAGCTGCTGGGGAGCAATGAAGGACCCCTGTCCCTGACCCAGCTGTGGTGGGTGGGGCAGTCGAGGGACAGCACAGACCCTCCCTGTCTCACTCAGGGTTTCTGCAGAGGGGGGGATGAGATAGGGACCACCTTGCTAAGCTGGATGTGGGCAGCTCCTGGGAGAAGAGTTGTGGAAGGAGGCTGGTGGAGCCAACCCAACAGAACAGCGAGGCTGCAAGGCTGGGACAGGATTGCAGGAGGTCCCCTGCAATCTCAGCTATTGTGTGAAACAAGGACTTGCTGTGTCCAGCTTGTCCTGGGGAACCCAGATGTGATCTCCCAGGTGCCTTGCCCCTGGAGCCCAAGGACACACTGCTGACTCATGTCCAGCCTCTGGTTTGTGGGTCCCCCAGGCCTGTTCAGCATGCCTGCTTGCTTGCACATCTTGACACGTGGGATTTCTCCTTCTTTTGCAGATGCAGGAATCATCCAACATCAGCAGGCTCCCATCACCTGGTTTCTCCAGGCCCCTCTGAACACCAGTCCTGCCCTCCAGTATACCCACTACTGCCCAGTTTGGTATTGCCCCCCATCCCATCATCCAGGGCACCAGTGAAGGCTTCAAGGAGCACCACCCCGCAGGGATGTCATCAGCTTGATGAGGGCATCATTGACACCCCTGCAGCCCTCCCATCATCCACCCACCTTCTTCTCCTGGCCACATGTCCTCCCTCTGCCAGAGAGAAGACCATGGGAAACCATGTCCCAGACCTCAAAGATTCACAATAAACGACCCCCATTGCTCTTCCCTCTTCCACAGCCCAGCGTTCCCACAGCAGCAGGAAGGTCAGACAGGCATCAGTTGTCCTTGGTAAATCCTGCCTGGCTTTGCCCATCCACCAGTGTGTCCTTCCTGGGCCTGGACCACTGTGTGCCCAGGAGGACATGGTCCATCTTCTTCCTGGGATCAAGGCTCTTCTCCAACTGGGAGAACAAAGCTCAGCCCTGGAACAGGCTGTGGCTGAGGGCAGGGGAGGGAGGAGAAAGTGCAGGACAGGAGCCAGTGGCAGCCAGTGACAGAAACGAGGGGCAGCCAGTAAAACCAAAGGACTCCCTGAGGGGGACAGTCTGGGGACACCAATGGCACCGTCACTCTCAGCTTCACAACGTGCAAGAGGCACCTCCCAAACCAGCCTCAGCAGAAGGCGGCAGAGGCGAGCAGGGCTCGGTACCAGCGTCGTCTCATGGGAGTAAGCGCTGGAGGGCAAGGGCTGGTGATGTAAGCCTGAGCGTGAGTGTGAAACACAGAAATACAGTCTTTCTTCCATAAGTCTTGTTTTAAAATACAGACACTTTCTTTCCCAAGCTGTATCCCCAGAGCTTTGCAGTGTGGCTGAGACAATGGTGAGCAGGGATGTAGCTAAGCAGGAGGGAAAGGATGCCTTTGTTGTACACCCCCATTTCCTGTCAGTCCTGCGATGGAGGGGGGTCTCAGAGTTCACCTCTTAGATGGGAGAGGAAAGAGGGTCTTGGATGGGCTGCTCATATTTGGGGGCTTCTCACAAATCCATGGATACTTAGTATAGCAGTAGGAGCTGATTATCTTCCCATAGTATGTTTTTGCACAGAACCAACTTTTACTAGAAGGGAAGCAGCACATGAGAAGTGCCACCACCATGCTCCCAGCCTGCTGCCAGACATGTGGTGCACCCCACACAGCAGCAGTCCCAGAGCCCCTTAGCCTGGGCAGGAAGGCCAGAGCACTGCCCATGCACGATCATCTGTCCCGTGTCTGGGACAGATGCTCGAGCAGTGCCCAGCACATCTACGCATGGCTGGTGAAGGTGGGAGAGGTGCAGGTGTCCAGGATGGAACAACTTACTCTTTATACAGATCCTCATACTGCTCTTTATGATTTTGTCCTACCCAGAATGTGGTGCCAAGAAGCTGCAAAAAGGGCAGAGAAGCTGCTGACCACCTGCCCCACGCTCAGCCCTGGGGCCGGCCGTGCTCCACAGACCACCAGGATGGGCACCCCCATCCCAGCACGTCTGCAGATGCCGCTGCCTCTGGCCCCACGGGGGTCTGCCCAGCCCCACCGTTGCCCCCACCCTCCTGGGATGCCACAGCCCCCCTGCTCTGTACCGGCACCGTCCACGACGGCCAGTCGCCTTGGACCAGCAGCTGAGCAGATTTACTTCTGCAGTCATCATCGCTCTCCTTCCAGGTCTTCTTCTCCACCGAGATGAAGAGGCACTTGCTCCTGTAGAGCACCCAGCCCAAGGGGCAGCAGTCTGGGGGGGCAGGGGCACGGATCAGGCGCTCACCCTCCCACGGATGCTGGGGGGTCCGCCCCGGCTGGGATACAGCCCCCATCACCCCGGCAGCGTCTCCGCCCGTCCCCCCGGCCTGCCACGGCCCTACCTGTATTCACGCAGGCACGCAGGCTGCTCACGGTGCTCTGGCTGGCCTTCAGCTGCCCCTGCACCTCCCACATCTCCTCCTGCAGCCCAGCCAGCTCCTGCCTGGCGCGCCCCAGCTCGGCGTTCAGGCTCCCCAGCTCCAGCCGGCTGCTGTTGCCCTCCCGCCACGCTCGCTGCAGCTCCGCTCTGGCCCACGCCAGCTCCAGCCGCGTCTGCTCCAGGCTCTGCTCCCGCATGCTCACCTCCTGCGAGAGGCGGCCCTGCTCGGCCGCGTGCTCACGGGACGTGTCCTGCAGCCTGCGGGTGACCTGCCAGTCTGGGGACACGCTGGGTGAGCTGGGGCACGGGCATGGGCACGGGCACGGCACAGCCCGGGCAGGGGGACGTGGCACTGACCCTGCTCGGGGCAGGGCCCTTGCTGGGGGGCAGGGATCAGTGTCTGACTGTGGGCAGAGGCTGTCTGGGGGTGCCAGCAGGAAGGGGAAGGAAGCGCCAGTGGTGGCAAGGGGAGGGGAGGCACTGGGAGGCAGTGGGAGGTACTGGAAAGGCGATGGCCGGCAATGGGGAGGCACTGGGGGGCAGGGGGGGGGGCAAGGGAAGAGCAGTGGGAGGCAATGGGGAGGCAGTGGGGAGGCAGTGGGGAAGTACTGGGAGGCAGTGGGGAGGCAGTGGGGAAGTACTGGGAGGCAGTGGGGAAGCAGTGGGAAGGCAGTGCAGGCAGACGGAGGGCAGTGCAGGCAGACGGAGGGCAGCTCAGGGCAGCCAAGCAAGAAGCAGCGCTGCCCCTGGGCCACCAGCTCCGGCACCCCCTGGCCCCAACCACCCCCAGCAGCCCGGCCCTCACCCAGCCCCAAACCCACTCCCGGTGCCCCCCCTCCGCAGCTGCCCCCCACCCTGCATCCCTCGCCCCGACTCACAGCAAGCCCCCAGGGCCACGGTGGCCACCAGCAGCAGCAGCAGGCTGGCTGCCAGCAGCCACGCGGGGATGCGCCAACGCCGGGGCCAGCGCCCTGCAAGAGATGAGCGCCCATGGGCATCCCCCATGCCTCCCAGTGTCACCTCCTGCTGCCCGGTATCCGGTGCCCACCCCGTGCCGGGGCATCCCCACAGCGGTGGCCACGGCCAGGCTCTCACCTGGGCTGGGCGCTGTGGGCACTGGCCCCAGCGGCACGTTCTCATAGGGGCTGTCATCCTCATCGCGGGCTGCGGGGCAGGTGGGGGCAGTGACCGGTGGGGACGCAGCAAATTTCAGGTCAGCGTAGACCACGCTCTGGGCCATGCAGGCAGGCACTGCTCCAGGCGACAGCTGTACAGGAACTTGGTCCTGCCCTTCTCCACTGTGGTCAGGTGGCACACTTTAGCCAAGACCACGTGGGGTAGAGCCACCCCTTTATGTGCAGAAAAGCAGAAGTAGTTGCCTTATTTGCAAAAAGTGGTTCTATTTCTGAGGCTGCTGTCCCTTCAGGGGATTGGGGGATGAACGAGCTCCATCCCTGGCAGCACACTCTGTGTCCACCTCCCTAGGCTGCAAGGAGCCTCGAGAGCTCAGTGTGTACTGGCCACAGCGGAGCCACGCTCCCCCATGTATCACCCTCCCCATCCCATCCCCTGCCTGGGAGACAGGATGCAGTGACTGTCGGGGCTTGGTCCTTTTCATGTGCCAGGAGGGACTTCAAGGGATGTCCATGCCAGAGCGTGTGCTGGTGGCATAACCAAGGTGGTCTATATCAATATCATAAAAGTGTCCAGGACCAAACCCCTCCAAGCCAAGCCCCAGCAGGCCTTTTAGGCTCTCACACATCACCCAGCCTCAAAGCAAAGTGAGGTCATTTGCTTGACCTCCTCAGACTGGGCAGGCACCAGGAGACGAGCTGCTGTGCAGCCCAAGCGCTCCATGGGACCGGGGAGGCAAAGCGTCACCTCTCAGCTTCCTTTCCCAAGCATAAATCCCAGGCAACCACCATGATCAGAAACCCCAGATCTTTGGGATGACCTGCTCCAGCCTGCACAGGAGCTGCTCCACACTGCCACCAGGCCACGAGGATGCTTGGATAGATGCTGGCTCCCAGCCAATTCTTTCAGTGATGCGGCACCTGTCATTTCCCACCAGGCAGTGATGCAACTAAGTCAGTGAGCTGAAGGATGCACCTCCATCACACCACCCTCATCCCCCAAAGCCAGGCATAGTATCCAAGTGCCAGAGTTTATTGGCAAAGTGCAGAAATTCATGGGAAGGTGAAGAGGTCTGAGAGGAGGCAGTGATGCCCGAGGATGCCCATGTGCTGGGGTCGGGCAGGAACAGGGCGGTGGGACAGCCAGGCTGGAGGTCCCCATGGTCACCAGGGCCCAACACAGGTGTAAGTGGTGTTTCTCCAGAGGAAGGCGGGGGGCGAGGACCGGAGCCACTGCAGAGTGGCTGCACTCTGCTCGCAGACCCATCCAAGGGCTTCCCCGCACAGACCACCAGACAGCCCCGAGCCTGACACCCTGCCACAGGCCAGGAAGGAGCTAGTGGAGCGCTGGATTGGGAAGAGCCTGCAGGGAGAGAGCGTGATGAGATGGGATGGGCAGGATGGGCTGGGGTTGTCCCTTCTACAACTCCTGCAGCCAGGTACCAGAGGCTGCAGGGGTGCTGTGGGGCAAAGCTTGCCCTTCCCCAATTAGGACACATGCTCTGATCCCTTCCCATCCTACCCCTGCCTGTTTGGCATGCACCCCCAGCCCCATCATGCACACAGCACCCCCAGGTCCCTCCTGCCAGAGCTCAGCACCAACTGCACCAAGCAAAGCGCCATGCTGGGAACCTTCTTTTGGGGGACCCCTCAGCCCCTCATCCAAGCAGGGTATAGCACCAGGGTAGGGCCCCTGCAATCCTCCCTTCCCTAAAATGTCCCAGTGCAGTCCTGGGAAGACGAGAGTTGGCCAAGACATGGAAGCATGTCCCTGCACTGTCCCCCTGTCACCTCCCCACACGCTGGCGCTGGACCCACAGCAGCCCAGGCTGCGGACAAGCTGACGGCCTCACCCCTTCAGTGCGGTGCCATCCAGCCACTTCCAGTCAGACCTGGAGCCATCCCGCTTCAGCCCCACGTGGAAGACCTCCATGTTGGCTGTGCGCACCAGGAAAGTCTAGCACAGGACAGGACATACATCAGCTCCCCAGGGGAACACCCAGCCCCAGCCATGCGATTAGTGATGGGGGCTGAGCATTACAGGCACAGCATCACTGTCTCCCTGCCTGGAGGCTTGGCTAGGCTTTGGGCACGTGGGCCAGAGCCAGGGAGCTGAGATGATGCTGGTGATGGCTGGGTGACTGCTCAAGGACCTTGAGGTGGTCACCAAGACAGCCCGATGCCCGTGGGGAGTTGGATAGGCCAATAGGGTGCACTCACCAGGGTGGTGTTGGCTCGGATGGTGACCAGCTGTGCCCCTCTGGAGCAGCAGTCCTCTTTGCTTTGCTCCCAGCTCTTTCTGGCAGAAGAGAAGTAGTAGCACTGCCCCGCATCCCAGAGCCAGCCAGCCGGGCAGAACTGGCATCCCTCTGTGCACCAGAAATGCAGAGACTGCAGGAGCAGCCAGGACGGGGCAGCCAGCAGGAGCTGCCACCAGCCCCCAGCCCAGGGGACAGGAGGGTGACAAGGGGCAGCCAGGGTGCCAACCAACCCAGTGTACCCCTGTGGCTGCCCCACAGAGAGGACTCTCCGCTTGCCCTTATTCTGGAGCCCAGCTCCCACATCCCAGCCCCAGCTCCCCAGCAGGAGCCCCAGGGGAGATGGGTTGGTTACATGAAGGTGCTGGCATTGGGCAGGTAGGTCAGGGAGGGGAGCTCCAGCTTTGGGGGTGTGATACAAACATCATTTGCAAAGCTCTGGGAGCGCAGTCAAGATTTCAGTTTCACTGTAGACTGGTCGAAAGAGAGCACCCAATGCTGTCTGGCACACAGATGCTCGTGGCAGCCATGACCCTGGTGCTGGTGGCATGCCCAAGCGATGCTGAGCCATGCTGGGGTCATCTCTTCCAAAGGTGTCCCAGCAGTACAGCCTGTTCAGCAGCACTGGGGCAGCTCTCCATGTCGTGAGCCAGGGGACAGGGTAAAGGAAGACTCGGCGGGGGCGGGGGGGAGGGAGGGGGCACATTCTGGAGTAGGGACAGATGCTGTGCTGCCTCTTGAAAGGAGCAGCCAGGCCCCTTCTCACCCAGCAGCCTGCTGGTGTCTCTTACCTTGCAATGTCTGTTGCCCATGGCTGGGGCTCTCTTCCATGCTCCCAGGATCATGGGTGCAGCTCGCCTGTTGTCCTACATCTACAGAAGAGCACAGGAGTGTCCTCACCAGCCCTGGGCTCCTGCTCCCATCAGCACCCAGTGTCCTTTCCCACAGGACAGCCCACAGCTGCGTCTGAGGGTGTCCCCCCGCTTTAGATGACCTGCCAGCAAAGTCCACCAAGGTCCTTGCAGCTTTTGCTGTGCTTTGGAGCCCATGACGTGACAGGCTTTCGGGGAAAGTGTTTCTTCTGCCTTTCAGTTTCAGTGTCACCGCTCTCCCTCCTGATTTCATTTCATTGCCATGTGATAGACTGGGATGCCCCAGCGCCATCCCCAAGCCCACGCTGTCCCCTTGCCTTCCTCTCCCACACAGGCAGGTGAGGTCTTGCCTCACCAATTTTCCTGCTTGCCCTTGACCCCAAGCAGGAGGGCCCAGCTCTGTGGGCAAGCTGCAGCTCTGTCTGTTGGTACACGGGCTCCATGGTGCCAATCCCAACCCCAAGACCCCAGCCGGAGAGGTCCAGGCGCAAGCAGGTACTCACAGTGGAAGCTCAAGCCGACGAGGATGACTTGTGCCAGCAGGAGCAGCAGGGAGAAGAGAGCTAGGCTGAGGGCTGCCCAGCACCGGGGCAGCTGCATCGGCTGCTGAGGAGCTGAGAAAGGGAGTTAACCTCGGCCCTGGTGGGAGCAGTGGGGACCCCCCAACCAGGAAAGGTCTGTGAACCCTGGGCAGGGTCTCAGGAGGCAGCGGGGGAGCCCGGGAAAACTGAGAACCCATTTGCAGCACCTTGACTTTCCTAGAAGTTACCTGCCTGCAGACAGCACTTGGCACAGGGAGGGGAGAGCAGAGCAGAGATTGCCTGTGCGCTGCGGCACTGGGGTGCAGTGTGCATCCCCTGCCCTTGAGCCCCCCCCGCCCCGACAGCAGGCAGTCTGCAATAGGGCTGGAGAGGAGCTGTTTGGGAGAGGATGCCCAAAAGGAGGGAGCAGGGGGAGCAGGGTTCTGCAGAGGTCAAGGGGCTGCAAGAGGGCAGGGGTCCCACCAGGAGAGCTGGGGTGCCAGGGGCAGGGAGCAGCATGCCATTACCTGGTGTGGGGGGCAAGCGCAGATCAGCGTACGTGACCCTGTCTTCCATCCCTCCCTCAGCTCTGCACCCCACAGGGGAAGCAGCAACCCCCTCGTAGCCCCCTTCGGCAGCTGGGTGTGACGTGAAATGGAAAATGTCACTTCCTGGCGGGGTCCCCAGAGGCACCACCTGGCCCACAACCCTGGGGGTCCTGGCGCTGACAGCGACCAGGGTGAGGGGAAGCCCTGGCCAGGCTGACACCCAGGCGTTCCCATGATGAGGGAACCCCGCACCCCTGGCTTCGGGGCAGCAAGCGGTGGGGGTGGTGGCTAGCTCAGATGTGGGACCAGGGCTGCACTGTGCAGCCGTGTCGAGGCTCTTTTCCTTGCCTTGACCCCATAGTGTTCAGTAGATCTGTCCTAGGAACCATGCAAGGAACCCAGGCATCCCTGGGGAGCTGGACACGGGGCCCTATCTGCATCCCCAGGCTCTGCGTTCTCAAAGCACCAAGGCCAGGGGGTGTTTGTTCAGACGCGGTTTCTGCTGCCTTTTTTGCATGGGGCTGCAGCTGCATGTCAGCCGTGGAAAGCGGGGGGCTGGGGTGCTCCGTCCCACGGCCATCCCTGCCGTGCCCTCGGGGGTCGGGGGCAGAGTCCCCCAGCCCCGCCAAGGGATGGTCCTGCCCTGGGGTCCCTGCCGCACCGCGCCCCTCCACCCCTACAGCCGGGCAGGGCAGGCAGGACAGGCAGGGCAGGCAGGGGCGGGGATGCCTGCGGACACCGGACTGGCGGGTGATGGGGGGGGGGGGGGGTGGCGCGGCCAAGACTACGTTTCCCAGCGGCTCCTCCCAGGGCTGCACATGCTCGATGCGGTCCCGACGATTCCCGGCAGCTCCCGGCGCGGCGCCCGGTGCAGCGCAGGGGAGCTCGGTGCGGCTCCTGCTGCGAGCGCCGGTGCAGCCTCCGGAGGCTCCCCGTGCGGCTCCTGGTGCGGCCCCCGGTGCAGCCCTCGGCGGCTCCGGGTGCGGATTCCCGCGGATCCCGGTGCGGCCCCCCGTGCACCTCCCGGCAACTCCCTGTGCAGCTCCCAGGGAGGCTCCCGTTGCAGCTCCCGGCGGCTACTGGTGCAGATCCGGGTGCGGCTCCCGGCGGCTCCTGGTGCAGATCCCAGTGCGGCTCCTGGCGACTCCCGGTGCAGCGCCCGGGGAGGCTCCCGGGGAAGCTCCCGGTGCGGCTCCCGGGGCAGCCCCCGGCGGCTCCCGGCACAGCGTGGCAAACTCTCAGTGCGCCTCCGGAGCGCACGGCCGAGCTCCGGGGCTGAGCCCTGCCCATCCCAGCCTCACCGCCGGCCCAGGGCCGAGCTTTGCTCCGGCACCCACCCTCGCCCCCAGCAGCATGCCCCGCGGGCGAGCCTGGACACAGGCAGAGGTCAACAGCCTCCTGGCACTGGTGGGGGGCTCGGGGGAGGCCGCCCTGCTCATGGCCTCCACATCGCGACCCAACGAGGCGCTCTGGCGTGAAATTTCCCAGGGGCTGGCAGCAGCTGGCTACGGGCGCAGCGTGGCCCAGTGCCGCTCCAAGTGGAAGGCGCTCAAGCAGGCTTTCCACTCAGAGCGGGAGACACGCCAGAGGGCTGGCTGCCACTCTCCACGCTTGCCCCCACACTACCGAGCTATGAAGAGCATCTGGAAGGCAGCCGGGCGGCCCGTCTTCGGCGAGCGGAGGATGCCAGGTGGGTGCCGGGGACAGGAGGATGGTTTTGGCTGGATGTAGGATACTAGTGCTGCACAGCCAGCCGGGGTCCCTCAATAAAACTCTTTTTGTCTAGACCTGGTGAAGCTGTCCTCCAGGAAGCGCAGGTCAGCCCTCACCACCCATTCTCCATCCTCACCAGAGCCACCAGGTACCCGTGGGCTCAGGCAGCTGTAGAGGGGCTGGTCCTGGCTGTGGGGTTGCTGGTATCCCTTGTCTCTGGTTATTGAAGCTCTTTTCTGCACCCCTTCACCCTCCCTCTCTAGAGCACGACACTCACAGGGACGCCCCGGGCGTGCTGCTGTCCCCGCTGCCACAGAGTGCAAAGGACGAACCAGAGAGATGTAAGTACTGGTCTGCCCCGCTGCACCGGGCTGCACGGCCATGGCTCCAGCCCAAGCCCCACCAGCATGATGTGAATGGGGGGTTCATAAGGTCAGGGGTCCCATCACGATTTCCTTAGCAGAGATTCTCGCCAATGGGGTTGTTGGGATGTCTCTCTCCAGAGGCTTTAGCTCCAAACCAGCCCCAGCGCATGAGGGGATGGGTATGGCTGGGATGAGACAGGAGGGAGTCCCGGCTCTGACACAGCCTGAGGGCATGGCAAGGCTGCTGGCTGCCCTGTGGCAGGTCGCGAGGCTCAAGGTCTCTAAGGGATGGTGGCCCCGATCCGGCCCAGGGAGCTCTCGCAGCTGTGCAGCACTGCAGGGCATGTGACTCCCCTTCGTTTGGCAGGTCCTGGCTCCCCCCTTCCCCAGTAAAACCATAAAGCTTTGGGTGAGTTAGGACTGGGTGTGAGGGCCAGAGGTGCCTTGCAGCTTCCCTGCTCTGCAGCGCACCCAGGAGTGCATCCTGTGCCCCCCTGCCCCAGCCAGCATCTGCACTGGGTAATTACCTTCTATCTCCCTAAATTCCCCCTGCAGTTTCAAGTGGATGTGGGATTCTCCTTCACTTCCAGTCCTAATCTGTTGTGTAGCGTTGCTGCACACTGCTACGCCGCTGCTGCCTTCCAGCCCAGAGGTGGCTGCATTGCAGTGGTGAGTGAGTGACTCCTGCTTTTGTATCTAGCTCGTGAAATGCTTTGGGGCCCTGCAGGGCGCTATGGAGCTGTGGCTAGGGCATGTCGGGCTGCGGGGCTGGCCAGGGCAAGCCGGGCTGATGGTGATCCCTGGCACATACCATCAGACAGTGCATCTCTCCTCTCTGCTTTCTTCCAGCAGCTGATGGGGACCATGTTGCTGGAGTGCCGGCTGCTCCCCCCGCTGTGTCACGTAAGGCTTTCCTTGCCCTGCTCAGCCCAGTAAACCCCCTTGGCCCTGCAAGCAGGGTCTGATACAGTTCTCATTGCAGACGCCAGTCACTGCTTCCCTAACCTTCCCCCCCAGGGTGAGTACCACCACCCAGGCCACTGTGCTTGTGCACCCTGGGGCAGGAGGCAGCCGCAGCTCATGGACTGTCTCTGCTCTCCTTCCAGGCTGTCACACCACCCTGAAGCAGGAAAGAGATGAGCAAAAGGATGGTAAGGGTCTGCAGCTTCGAGCAAGTCCCCCTGCTCTGGTGGCAGGGGGGCAGCTCTGTTCTGTCCTGCCCATGGGGACGGAGGGCAGAGGCTCCCGCAGCAGTGCCCACCCAGGGCTCTGGGGCCACGTCAGGCTGAGCACAGGGCTTGCGTGGCTCCAGCACCCTGGTTGCTCCCTGCATGCCAAACTATCGTGGCAGGTTTTCCTGGTGAGACGTCCCTGGAGATGGAAAGAGAAAACCAAGTGCTGCCAGTGGCCACCACAGCCCCGGGCTCCCCTGGGACGGCTGCCATGAGCGAGCAGCCAGCAGCAGGTGAAGAGGCGTCAGATGCAAACCTGCACGGTGGGTCCTCCTCACAGCATCCTGACAGCCTCACAGGGGGCTCTCAGAGCCATGGTGAGGGTTTGCTGCCACTGACCCCCTTCTCGCTGCAGGCTCCAGTGTGGCAGGTTTGCTCCAGAGTGTCCAGCAGCTGCTGGTACAGATCCTGCAGACGTCGCGGCAGCAGCAGGCGCTGCTGGAGAGCCTGGCCAATGACACCGTCTCCCACCTCCACCTCCTCTCCCACAGCTTGGTGCAGGTGGGCGAGAGCCTGCACCAGCTCCTGCTCCGGCCGCAGACCCACCCCGGCCCCCTCGGCCACTATGGCCCCCACGTGCCACTTTACGAGGGCGGCCCCAGAGTGCCCTGTTCCTCTGGCTCTCCCCACACCTCCCCGGATCACAAAGAGGATCTTCGGGTGTCTCCTTTCACTAGCTACACCCACCTATGAGTGCCACCATCCCAACCCCAGAGGCAACAGCTTCACTACGCAGCCACAGCACAAATCTGTATAGCAGAAGCTATATTTTGGAAGTTTATAGAAGAGAGACATTTTAATAAAATTAAAAATAGCTTTTGTACCAGCAATGACAATCAACCAATTCTTTCCCCCTCCAGGGGACGTTCCCCTTCTCACTTTCGAGATGAGCAGAAGGGGAACTCGGTTATTTACAGCCTCCGAGAAACTCCCAGGCCACACACCACGGGGCAGGTGTTCTTTCTCTGCCCCTGCCCACTTCCCGACAGCTTCCAGCTGTGCTTAAGGCCGGCAGGACCCTGACCTGGAGGACGTGCTGCCGTGCTGTGGAGGGGATCAGGACTGCCACTGCGGCTGAGGAGGGCAGAGAGCCCAACTGGGGCACAGGCTGAATCCTTCTGCAAGGGAAGGGGCCGGGGTGGGCGATGCTGGGTAGCACTGGGGCTGGGGAGGCAGCGCATCCTACAGCTGCGGTCCCTTGGTCACCAGGTCCTTGGCAGGTCCCTTGCAGTGGGCAAGCTGGTGGCTTGCAGCATGCTGCAGCGAGCCCCTTCCTGCTCCAGGGCTCAGGACACGGACCACTATCAGTTAACAGTAGCTGCAGATATGCCATGGCACATTGTGCTTGGCAAAGCAGTCACTGGGCCTGGCCGGGACCCCCACCACTTCCACCAGGATGCCCACATCCTCCATGGTGCTGGGCCGAAAATGCCAGCTGCCTCCACAACCTCTTGGTCACGTCCAGTGTTAAAGGAGTAGCTGTTGCCCGAGCACTCTCACACCATTCGTGGTGTCGTGCACGCACACGCTTATTCTTGGACGTGCTTCCTCCTGCTTCAGGCTCGACCCTAGGTCTCCTGCAGCAGAGTCTCAGGTATTGGATTTTATAAAGTAATTAATTTAATTGGAAGGTGCAGCAGCAGGGTCAGCCTGGGCTGGGTGCCTCCAAAGAGGGGGACCCAGAACAAAGAAATCCAGGGGCAATTACACCCTTGGTCCCGTACACCCGCCCCTCATGCGCCCTTCACGTGCTGTCCACGCATCCTTTAGTCCGATGGTGATTTTTGGTCTGGGGTCTTCTAATATCTAATTGGATTATTCTTCTGTGTCTAAGCAGGCAGGCTCTTAACCTTGTTGACTTGCAGTTTCTGCAGTTTTCCCCGAAGGCTGGAGCCTCCTTATCTTCTGGTTTATGCTCCTTGTGCACCTGCACTCGCTGGTGGAACATGGAGAACTGAAGAGTCCCAGACTTGGTAAAACACTGCTGAGACATCAGTGTGATATCAAGACACTTTCCCATACTAAAAGACTAAACACCGCATTGTACTGGCTGTTAGGAAAACTACTAGGAAGATTACTGAGAAAAATACCTCTATCACAGCCTGAAGGCTTCAGCAAATCTAGCTACTCATGCTAAGTAAAGGTGAACAAACAGCACAAATCACACTGTTACATTCTTAGGTAATTTATTCTAATTAAAACCTACTTATTTACATTAAACAACTAATATCCCTCAACACCAGGGAGAGGATGTAGCTGATGCCACTGGCGTAGGGTGGGCAGATGGGAGGGCTGTCAGGTGACCTGCTGCTCTTCCCAGGGGAAGAGGGACCCCACGTAGAGGCCAGTCCACGTCAGGTCACGCCCAGGTGGGAAAGTGGGCGAGCAATCCATGTTGAAGCAGTCATCATCCATCCTGAGGATGTAGCGGGACTGGCATTGCTCAGATGCCATTCCTGCAGTATGTGTCCCTGTAGTTCCCCAGCAAGATGTCCTCAAACTCCTGCCCTTCCTGCCACATGCCCTGGCCCACCGCTGCCTCCAACACCTGCCCCACTGTCTGCCAGGGGCTTGCCAGGGCACCCCCCATCCTCCAGATGATGTGCCAAGCCTCCACATGGCCCACCACCGTCATCACCAGGATGAGCAGCACATACCAGCTAGCTGGAGCACTCCTGGTGTGGCCAAGCCATGGAGAGGGGCGAGGGGCATGGCCAATGGGGCCACCAGTGAGGTGGCTGGGGATGGCAGGTGCTACGGCACCAGTGAGCAGCAATGTTGCAGCCCAGCTGGCATCTGGCAGGGGAGAAGCATGGGCAAGCAGGGCTGGGAAAGCCCATTACCTTTCGCGGCACCGTCCCCCATCCCACGCCAGCTACACGCCCTGGGTCAGAGAGGAGGGCGTGCTGCAGAGGCATGCCAGCCCTGTACGCAGCCAGGTGCAGCAGCCCCAGTGAGGATGGTGGTCCCACACCGCACGCAAACCCTCTGTGCTCCTGAGCAGGGAGCAGAAAGCAGCTGACTGCTGGCCAGCAGCTCTGGCCCCAAGCCTCACATGGTTGGCCACTGCACGCAAACAGCTCTGCCCTGGCTTTCCACCCCAGGGGCTGATCGGGATGGGCGAAGGTAAGAGAAAGGTGGTATCTCCCTTCCTGAGTCCTGCCGCTCACAACCAGTGAGGTTGCAGTGAGAGGGCGCCTTAGGCTGTGGTTGTCCATGCTCCCCACCACCCTGCTGTGCTCCCTGTCACCCTTCTGTGCCCCCCCTGCCATGATCCCCATCATCCCACTGAGCTCCCAACCACCCTGCTGTGATCCCCGTCATCCCACCACGCTCCCCATCACCCTGCCTTGCTTCCTGCTGTGCTGCCACACTCTCCACTGGAGGCTGCAGCCTCCTCCCTCCAGTCCAGGGACACCATGGTATCCATCCCCTGAACCCTGGGGGTGCTGGGGCAGTTGGTCAGGCTGTTCCCCTGCACAGAGGGGGCAGGTCCCTGGCAGGAGACGAAGTGCGGTGCAGGGTGCCCTGGGACGGGGTGCAGTAGGGCGCTGGATGCAGAGGAGGCTGGGGTTGCAGCAAGGCCTGAAGCGGGGTGCTCTGGGGGTTGCAGATCGGGGGTGCGTGGGGTGGCATTGGAGATGCAGTGGGAGACAGCAGTGTGCAGCACTGGGAACTGGGGGGTTAGACTGAGCGCCATGGGGTGCGTGGGGTGGCAGCGAGGGTGCAGGGGCGTGCAGTGAGGTCACCGTGCCAGCACACTGGTGTGTAGTAGGCTGGCGGTGGGGCTGCAGGGGGGCGCAGGGGGGCGGCAGAGGGTGCGCTGGAATCGCAGCCCGCGGGGTGCAGCGCGGTGCGCTGGCCGTGCCGACCGGGCAGGACTAGAGTGACAGCTCAGCAGCCAATAGAAGATCAGGGAGGAGAGGCAGGGGCGGGGTCAAACCGAGAGGCACACTACCCAATCGCCAGAGGCTGCGGCGGAGCGAAGGCGGTGCGGCCAATCAGGCAGCGGGGAGGGGCGGGGCGAGGGCAAGGGGGCTTCCCCGTGACGTCACGGGAGCGGGATTCCCCTTGCGGGGCGGGGCGGGGCAGCCTCCGGGGATCCTGCAGGGCCCGGCCCGCTCCAGCCCGCGCCAGGGCACGGCCATCCCACCCCTCCCGGACTGCCCCCCGGAACCGCGGGTCTCACCCTCAGTGCAAAGGCCCGCCGAGGTCTCCTTCACCCCTCCCTCCCGGCGCAGGGGTGGGTGCAGTGGGCTGCTGGGCAGGCATGGGGGTGTCCTGCCAGGGGCATCGCATCACAGAATCACAGAACGGTTTGGCTTGGAAGGCACCTCAAAGCCCATCTAGTTCCAACCCCCCCGCCATGGGCAGGGACACCCTCCACTAGACCAGGTTGCCCAAAGCCCCATCCAACCTGGCCTTGAACACTTCCAGGGATGGGGCAGCCACAGCTTCTCTGGGCAACCTGTTCCAGTGCCTCACCACTCTCACAGTAAAGAATTTTTTCCTAATGTCTAATCTAAATCGACCCTCCTTCAGCTTAAACCCATTGCCCCTTGTCCTATCACTACACTCCCTGATAAACAGTCCCTCTCCAGCTTTCCTGTAGGCCCCTTTCAGGTACTGGAAAGCCACAATTAGATCTCCCCGGAGCCGCCTTTTCTCCAGCCTGAACAACCCCAACTCTCTCAGCCTGTCCTCACAGGAGAGGTGCTCCAGCCCTCTGATCAGCTTCGTGGCCTCCTCTGGACTCGCTCCAACAGCTCCATGTCTCTGCTGTACTGGGGCCCCCAGAGCTGGACGCTGTACTCCAGGTGGGGTCTCACAAGAGTGGAGTAGAGGGGCAGGATCACCTCCTTCAACCTGCTGGTCACGGCACGTGCACACAAACTGCACCCCCTGCTCCACCCCAAAAACACTCCATGTGGCATGGTTTGGGGTCACACCTGTCCCCACCCCCCCAGCTTGGGCACAGGGCGGGGGGCAGAGGGGCAGGGCTGGACCTCAGTCCCTTTCTCATGTGTTCCCAGCCCTGGGATGCAAGCACCAGGAGGTTTCAGCACGGGGAACCCGAGCTGGCACAGAGGGGACACTGGTGGGGAAGCGTGTGGGATAGCCAAAGACATTGCCCGTTCCTGGGGATGTCTGTCTGAAACAACCTCTGTGGCCCATGATATCCCTCCTGCTCCAGACAGAGACAATGTGCGCACACTGGCAGGGCTGGTTTGATGGCCAGGAGAGCACAGGGTGAGCCTGGGGAGGGGGGAGCAAGCTCCTTTGGGGGCACACAAGGCCTTCACCGGGCTGGAAAAAGAGGTGAAAGCACCGGTAGATCTCAGCAGGGCTTCAATGCTGCCGTCTGGTGGCCCAGGGAACATGAGCATCCTGATCTGGGCACCCAGGATGTACAGCTCCATCCCAGGCAACAGCCTGCAATAGAGCAGCTGTGGCACACCGAGTAGCTACCCTGCACCCCAAAAGCCATGCAACCCCCAGGGCAGCTGGAGCAGATCCCTGGGGTAGTAAAAGAATTTTTCCCCAGTTTTATCCCACTCTGGAACAAGTTAAAGGTGCACCACTCTCCTGATCCTCTAGTTCCTGCACAGCCTGTCCAAATCCAGATCCTATATGTAATGTCTGGAGGAACTGAAATAATAAAATCTTTTTACCTGCTGGTGGAGTCTGGTCCCATCCCACAAAGCGGAGGCACCAGTAGTGTGACCCAAATGACTGCCCCAAGGGCAGGTTTGGGCTGTGGTTACCTGCTCCTGCTGCCCAGCCCTGTGGCTTCCCCTCTGCACCGACCTCTCCTCTTCCCTTTCCTGCTCCAAAGGGTGCCCCAAACCCTGGGGTGACCAGCTGAGGGGCACACAGACCCCCTAGCCACGACTCACCCCACAGCCCAAGTCTGTTTGCCCCCCCCCCCCCCCGCCCCGGTAAAGCCCCAAGCCGTGGCAAAAGCGCTGGGTGTTGGCATTAGGAACAGTCCCTGGCTCTCAAGCCTTGCAAAATCCTTCTCACACACTCCAAATGCTGAAAGAGAGGTTTACCGGTTTACATGGGGTAAACTGGGGTGCAGTGTGACTCCTGCATGCACCCCGTGCACACTCTGCTCCTACCTCCTCATGTCTCTCCCTGTGCAAGTGGTCGACATTTGCACCTCAGTGCTTTCTCCCAGGCTGCTGAATGACTGACCCACTGCCAGAGATGGGTCTGCAGCCTCTGCCAACGGGGCGTCCAGAGGGATGGCCACCTCCAGGCATGCAGTCACCCTGGTTGGCCCTTGGGCACGTCTCTATTACACTTTCTTCTAAAACCATGATGTTTTTCAATGGAAATGGAGGCACTTTCACCAGCAACTCTTAACTCTTCATAGGTGGACCAGAAGGCAGTGCCAGAGTATTTGGGTTCATGTTCCTGCCCTGAAGGTCAGGTCTCACACACTGCAAAGCAGTGCCCAACATCTTCCTCCCTCAAACAACCCCCCAGCTGGGATACAGGGCAGGACGGATTAGGCAGAAATACAACTCCATAATCCAGAACTGAGCGAAGCAGGAGAGGGTGTCTAAGGACAAGGAGAGGAAGCTGCTTTGAAGTGCATCAGGATGTTTATCTTGATGTCAAAAGCCCTCGTTCATTTTTTTAATGAAGCAGCTCCCCCCTTTGAAGTGTATCCTCCTTGCTCTGTGCCTGGCTGTGGCTCAGGGAGCTCCCGCACAGACTTCACCCTTGTCAGATGTTAATTTTTCTCATGTAATTTGCCTGAAAAAAACTCCACATTGCAGCAGAGAGGATGAGACAGAAGTGAAAACTCAGGGATGAGAGCAGCTGAGCTGCCTTCAGACCCACTGGGCAGAGCATGAGGTCTGGTGGATTTTTGAAGGCAGCTCTGAACCAGAGCACACCTGGGCTCTGAGACAAAATTTCAGTTGAAGGCAGCATGCAGGCGGATGCTCCATGTCTGGGAGTACTTGGAACTTCCCCTCTACGAGGACTGCACCCCCATCATTGGGGTGTATCAATGCTCATGGCGTCCCTTGAGAGTAGCTGGGTGTTGCTCCAGGTCCGCCTCCCCCACAAACAGGGAGGAAGCCTCCAGTTCAGATTACCCATCTTCACTGCAGGAGATGCCTTCATTAGTTAATTAGAACAACAATCCTCATGGGCTCATCTGGGATTTGTAGCTGCACTGGCAGGAGATTTGCTGACTGCAGGCAAGCCCTAGGGCAAAGCTCCATGGGAGGATGCAGTGCCCGGAGCATGCAGGGATTTACCTCCCCTCATGCTGAACCAGGAGCCGCCAGATTGCACTTGTTCCAAGTCCATTTAATTTTAGCCAAAATACTCCTCCTTGAAATGCGGAGCCCTGGGTTTTAGCCCTGGAGATGGGGAAGCATCTTTATATAAAGTAAGAATAAACTGTAATATTCCCCTCAGTGTAGGCACCACTCACACCCCAACAGGAAGATTCAATGTGATTTCTTTAATACAGCTTCCATTGAGAGCACTGTTCATACCTAACAACATATTGCTTAGCACTTGGTTCTCTCAAGGGAAATTTTAACGGTGGTATTTGAGTGGGGAGAAATGGTTTTTATGAGAAAACTTTAATCTGCAAGCCATAAAGGGAACAGTGGCTTTGCATCCTATGGAAAATGTTCTCAGCCTCCACTAACATGGTTTTATCTTCCTCTGCAGGCTTGCTTCTTAAGATAAATTTATCCAGGATCGCATTTGGTGTAACAGTTTGATTTCTGTTGGTGCGAGGCTGATTTCTCACGAGAGTAACTGCCTTAATTTCCCACCACTTGACAGCAAATGCAGCTGCACTTTGTACTTGTAGACTTTGTTCTTGCAATCACAGCCCACGGGAGATCCTTCCCCTGTTCGCTGGCCGCGATGCGCCAAGGCTGCTGCTTCGGCAGCACCCCTCCATGTTGATATATGGGCCCTGGATGTCTGCTCCAGGGCTAGAAATGCTTGACTTTCTTATCCTAACATAAAAGGCAAAGGCTTGCAGGATGCACAGGTCCTACCCCAAGATTCATCCAAAGGAGTGGTCTGGTCCAGATCACAGCACTCTGGTGTACCCCTGGACACCCTCAAAGTCTCATTGCTACAGCAACACCTCAAAGTTGACATTGCAAAATTATTTGCATTTCTATGCTGTTGCCAAGATCTTCCTCAAAGTCTTTTTGGGGGGTTGTTTTGACCTTGCTTTTCATGCAACTTCATCCCCTTTCCTGTGCTCTTCATTTTGACAGCTTCTCCTCCTTGAGGAATGCCCTTTCCCACACGTTCGCCCGCTCCGCTCTGCTCCTCAGCCACACTGGCCCTGCAAATCTCATTAAAGGATGCGTTCATTTACTGGAAGTCTCCAGCATGGTTCTCTGAGCAATTCTCGTGCTGTCTGCAGGCGCTCTGCCCTCCCGGCTGCTCTATTAATTTCTTTTAGCAAGCTCCCTGATTTCTATGCAGTTCCCTTGATGAAGTTAAGCACGACTCAAGTGGCTTTTCCGCTCGGCAGAGCAGCTCTTCAACAGTCCTATTCTAAATTGCCAGGGATAAAGTCCTGAGTCTGCCCACCCCCCGCGGGTTCCCCCACCAGCCTCTCCAAGAAACTCAATTATCACTGGCTAAAAATTGCATCACCACCATCATTTGCCTGGGAAGTGTTCCCCTTCCCTGTCTGCTGCTACTGTGGCAGCTGCTGTTTGTTCCTTGACACAGCCCTGCTGTGATGCTCCGACCCCTGAGGGTACAGCTAAGCCATTTGTCCCTCATCTCCATGGCCCCCGCCCATGCAAAACCAGGCATGCCCTGACACCCTGCTGCTTTCTTACACCTCCAGGTGTTGTGGCACAGGGTGCTGCTGGGGCAATGCTGGTTCCTGATGCCCTGGGTCCATCTCTGAGCCCTTTGTCCCTGCTCTAGACTGGTTTTGTCATGCTCAGTTCTGTCCCAGTTGCACGGGACACGTACCCGTGGTACCTTGGAGAGATGTCCCATGGCAGGAGCAATGCAGGAGCACGCACTGGGGCTGGGCTTGTTCCATCTGTAGCTGTATCTCACTCTTGCATGTGCCTGACTCCCACCTGGCCCTTGCCCAGCACCCTGCAGGCTAGGGCTGAGGCTTTGAGGGGGTTCCTGACATGGGATGAGGGTTGGGGATGGCAGCAGAGAGGATGAGACACAGGGCTAGAGGATGGGGAAGAAGGAGGGGTGAGCAAGCAGGCTTCGCGTGGGTTGCTCCAGGGAAGACAGGGTCCCTTTGCAAGCTCAGAGCTGCTCCCCCCAGGCTGGTCATGGCCACTGTCTGCGAGGCTGAGGGACAGCCAAGGACAGAGCAGGGTAGGTGGCTCCAGCGCCCGTGGTCTGTGCAGCAGTGCTAACTGTGGGTGATGGATGGGTCTGCGTGGGGAGGGCAGTCAAGGCTTGCTACTCTGATGAGAAAATCATCGAGTGGCTGCAGGGTGCGCCGGGCAAATTGCAAAAGAAGAGAGCAGCCGGGCCATTCTCCCAGCCTTTTATCATCCCCAGAGCGGCATGGTGACAGCCTTGCCCGGCCAGGGAGCAAGCTCTGGCTGCATCCACAGCGGGATTTACGTTGACTGCGGTGGAAAGGCTTCGTCTTGCTGGGGTCTGGCAGCAAAGCAAGCAAGAGGGGGGCAAGGACCTCCCAGGGCAGCCATGAGGGTTCTGCTGCCTCTGGCCATGGGGTTTCAGGAGGCTTCAGGGAGCAAATGCTGAGGTGGCAACAGAGTAGGGTTGCACATCCCTCCCTACACACCTGTCCCTGCACCCTGCAGAGATAACACCATGTTTGAAGACAACCAACCCCCAGGTGACTACGCTGGTGGCACCAACAGCTACCCTGCCACCTGCACCTCGCAACTCCAGAGGCTAGCAAGGGGCATGGCACCCTCCTGCACCCAGCCAGACCCCAAAGGCTAGGACCTCTTGCCAGCCCCACCTGCTGCTGCCTTCTCAGGTGTTCGCGGGCAGGGAGAGGAGGAGGGATGATGGGTCCTGCCTGCGTGCACGCATCCCACTGCAGGGCTCAATAATTCAGTCCTGACACATTAAAGTTGCATGGCGTGCAATTGCTGTCTGCAACGACAGACTGCATGAGGGCTGCTGTCTGGTGAGTCTGGTCCAGCAGACATGGGCAGGCAGTGGTGGGAGGGCCTGGCAGCCCCACAGGGAGGGCAGGCTGCAGGCAATGGGCAGAGCATCCCTGCAGTGGGAGTTATGGGTGGGAGGAGGTTGTGGGAGGAAGCCCAGTCCTGGCCTTTGGGATAAGCACTTCCAGGGAGCATGTGTCAGAGCAGGGAATGCTGGCCCAATGGCACTGACAGCCCGGCAGGCGGGATAGGGCTGAGAAGCAGGAGGCTGAGCCGGGGTGATGCTGTCCCCAAGGCCACCCCCTTCTCCTGCATCACCTGTGTCCCCTGCAGCCTCCCTGGCAGGACAGAGGCCACAAAGGCTTGTGGTGCCCCCGGTACCTCGCCAAAGCCCTTCCTGGCTGTGTCTTTCCTCATGTCCCTGCAGCCACCTGTCCTGATGGGGCTCCAACCCCCCAATACCTACCCAGCACTGAGGAAGTGAAGCTCTTCACCGGCTGTTCGGGGAGTCGGTTGCCATGGGGATGTCAGATGTACCTGGTTGTTATAGGGACACTGTTGCCATGGTTATGCAGTTGCTGTGCCCGGCAGAGGCAGGGATGGAGCATCAGGAAGGCTGCTTACACTGGCAGAGGTGGGAGTCACAGAGACCCCAACTGTCTGGGCAAGGGGGGAAGGCTGAGTCCAGCCTTGACCTCATGTGCATTCCCCCAGGGATGAGGCTGAGACCATGAGAAGCACAATGGCAAAGCCCATCCAACCCCGTAGGGATGGACAGGCCAGTGCTCCTGACCCTGTGACAAAGGCGAGGTGGCTGAGGGGATATGGAGTTTCCCATGGGGTGTTCCAGCACGCTCCCAGTCAGGCTTGGTGGGAGAGACAGTGCTGCACACCCTATGCTGGGTGTCCCACAGGAGAGAGCAGCTTCACCATACTTGGTGCCAGGAGCACCAAGCAAAAACCTTTCATTGCACTGCAATGCCCCCCAAGCTGTGCCAGCCTCCTGGGCAGGGGGATGGGTTTCTGCTGTGCTGGAACTGGGGGGTGAAACTGGGAGGGGGATTCCCTGCTCTCAGTGGGCAGCCTACGGGCCCCAGGGGATGAGGTGGGCTGGCAGAGAGTGCCTGGATCCCCTCCAGCACTGCTTGGCTGAGCTCCCTCCCTGGCAGCACCGTCGGATGCTTGGCCTGTCCTTGAGATGAAAAATGCAGTTGCAGGTTTAATTAAAACAAGAGGGAGCACCAAGCCACCCCGGCAGCCCAGAGAAGTGGAGTCCAGCAGACCCAGTGCGTGGCTCCTCTGGGCTTGCCTGGGCAGCTCTGCCTGATAAAACCCCTGCCCACCTCTGCCAGGACCCCTTGGGGGTCCAGACCTGCACATACCACTCCGTGGTGTCTGCCGTGGGGCAGGCCAGGGGCTGCGCAGTTGCTTGCAAGGGGAACGCACATCCCACCACACGCTCACTAGGCTCTGTTATTGTAGGGTCTACACCAATTTGGCAAGCAGCAGGTTTGCACTTCAGCCCTACAGCAGTGAGCCAGCGGATGAGGGAGGGGGATAAGGGTGCTGCGCTGACATCTCCATTAAATTGGGGTGCATTTGTGCAGGATCACCTGTTGGGCTGGTATGCATACTGGGGTGGCACAAGCCCCGTGCTTGGTGTGCACCACATTCCAGCATGCTGCTGATGTGAAAGCTAAACCTGAGCTTCCTGTTCTCTGGGGGCTGCTGCTGACAGGGGGATGTGATTGGACTTGGTGAAGTGAGTAATGTTTTTAATTAAAAAATTAATCCTTAATCAGCTGCCTGGCTGGACCAGACAGGGCATTGTGCATGACAGAGAAAGGGCTGGAGGGTGAGCTCTCAGGGGAAGGAGGGCAGCAGGTGCAGGTTCCCCAGCCCCCTTGCACCGTGACCGGGGCTTCTGCCCAGCCACTCCGGGCTGCCCAGCACACCTCCATGCCAGGCTGGCTCCCCACAGCTGTGGTACCCTGCAAGGCCCAGAGATGCAGGCAGCAAAGTCCTGAACCGCCACTGCCACTGTGGCCCTCACCAGCTCAGCCCTCCTTCTGCTCTACCCACCCATCCCTGCCGTCCCCTCCAGCCACCCCCACAGCCCCCCACGCCCACCCCACTCCGGCCAGCTGGGGCCCAGTTCCCAAGCAGCAGGTTTAATTAGATTGCAATCCTATTACATAGCTGCCTGCCCGCCTGCAGTTGCTAATCCTGTTAGACATCCAGTAAATCTCCCTGTGCCGGGCTCCATCCCCAGGGTATGGGGAGGGGGGCTGCTGGCAGGTGGGCTCTGCTGAGCCAGGATGTGACCACCGGGCTGCAGAGCTTTGCATGGGGACGCACCCCTGAAGACCTCTGAGGGGCTAGGAAGAGCCTAAGGGGTTGGAGCAGTCCCCAGAGAGGTGAGAAGGGGCAGTGGTGTTTCTCCTCTCCTCTCTGGTCCATCTTGCCTCCTCTGAGCTCCAGGACCAGGGTGGAAATGTCCTGTCCTGAGCCACAAACACAGCTGGGGTGTTTGCCACCACACCATGGTCATCACTGGCTCCAGTGGGTGCTTAGCCCATGGGTCTGACCACGGGGCAGGACAAGGAACAGGGGCTGAGACAGGGTTGTCCCAACCCCATGGAGTGGTACAGTCCATGCAATGCGAAAACAGAGCAGCTGCTCATGGCTGCTGGCAACAACAGGTACACAGGGTCACTGCTCCACTGCTCCTGGATGGGTGCACCCATGTGTGGGGCACCAAGGGGGGCTGCTTTGGGCAGCAGGGTGACACCAATGGGCTATGGGCTCCGAAGGAGGTGGCCCTTGCAGGCAGCACACTCTCAGACCTGTGCATCGCCATGGCAGGCAGCACTGGAACCACTCCCCAGTGGCGGTTTCCCCCAGGGCTACGGTCTCCCTGCAGTCCTGCCAGCTTGGGGGGCACCCCGACTACCCTGGCACAGCACGGCTGCCCATGGGTCAGGCATTACAGCCATCCTGCAAGAGCACAGTGCTGTGGCAAAGTCATCCCAGCTCTGCAGCCTGCCCTGCAGCGAACTGAAAGACTGCAGCCCCTGGGCCCCCACCTCTTGCCAGCCCCCTTGCTCTATGCCAGAGCTGCATCAGCCCCAGAGCAGCCCAACGCACAGTAACAGCTCTTGCTACAGACCTCCAGGTGAGAGCCAGACCATTGCCATTGCCACCTCTGCACCTGGCCACATCCCCAGGGCACCTCCGTGGCCCGGCAAAGAGAGGACCATGGCCCCAGCTCAGCCTTGAGCCCCCCCAGCTCTGCACTGGACTGAGCTGCAGCGACTCCCAGAGACAAGTTCAATCAGGCTGTAATTGCAAGAACAGGGCGGCACAGGCGGCTGTGCTCCCGCCCGGAGGAGTCCTGGTGCTCCCGGGGACAGGCAGCCAGCAAAGAGAGCAGGTGCCGGGCCCCGCAGGGCTGCTGTCCGTGCCGGAGGAGTCCGGGCTGCCGTCAGCATCAACTGGTACAAATGCTGTTGATGGAGGCCACGGCCGGGTCGACGAGCCCCAGCTCCTCCTGTTCATTGACACAGAGCTGGTACCCACAGCCCTTGCGCCGGGGCAGCGGCCCCAGGCGCCCGCTGGGCTTGGCACGGGGCGGCAGCAAGAAGCCGACGCTGCCAGCGATGAGCAGGTGCCAGATGCTGTGGATGTAGAAGTAGTTCTCCTCTGTCTCCACGAAGGCGTAGAGCAGCACAGCAGCCGCCGCGATCAGCGCTCCCGGGCACAGGTAGAAAGCCCAGCGTTTCCAGGTCGGTGGGTAGCAGTGGCGGCGACGGATGGTGCGAGCCGTCTGCGGTGGGGAAAGGGGGGGGCTGGAAGAGGCAGCCCCGGCAGGCACAGGCACAGCCCCTGTGCCGCAGTGCTGCATCCCCCAGGAGCCAGGGAGGGGGGTTCGTGGGGAAGGCAGCAGAGGGGAGATGCTGGCAGGGCTAGACAGCTGGGCAGGATGCTGAGCACAGCCAGGATGGGGACATAAGAGGACAGGGACAGCATCTCCTTACCCAGGCGATGGCCATGATCCCTAAGGCGAAGAGGCTGGGCCCCAGCAAGTTCCAGAGCCCATGGCGGTCCATCTGCAGAGCCATGGAGAGCAGCATGGCCCCCAGCAGGTACAGCACCTGTGAGGCAGCAGGGCACCCATCAGGACGGGTCCTCTCCCCACCTGCTCTGCAAGCCCCCTCCCCACACTTGCCTGCTTGACCACGGGCTGGAGCCGAGCCATGGCGATGACGGTGACCCAGACGGACATGAGGGAGCCCAGGAAGTCGCAGAATTGCAGCACATCGTACTCCATGATGCAGAACACCACAATGCCTGGCTGGTCACAGGCGTGGTAAAACTGGGGTAGGGGAAAAAGGGGGTGAGAGCCACCTTGCATGGCCCCGGCCCCTTGTCTGCCCCCCAGGTGCCCCCCACCCCACGCTCACAGTGGAGAAGAACATGGTGAAGATGTAGACGGCAGCTTCCAGGAGGTAGTGGCTGCGGACAGCAATGGCCACGGGAGGCACGAACATGACATTGCTGAGGCACAGCAGCAGTGTGGAGAGGAGCTGGAAGCCATAGGAGAAAGCCTCGGCGTTGTCTGTGCAGCCCCAGCCGTTCCAGCCTGTGGCCGGGGAGAGCCACTGTCACCCCTGCAGCACTCACAGGGGCTGGGGAGGGAGCAGGGAAGCCCCTCTCCAGCACCTTGTGGAGAGCTGGTTTGGGGGGACTAATGGGGTGCACAACCCCCGGGGAGGAGGGGAGGATGTCGGGGGGGTCCCTGGGTACAGTGGGCACCATTGGTGCCCGGGGCAGCTCTCACCAGCTTTGCACTCGCAGGCGGCATACAGGTAGTTGTTTGTGCGCAGCAGCTTGCACTGACCATAGATGCCACAGTCATTGATGCAGGGCGAGAGGTAGGCGCGCAGATACACCTCGGCCGTCACATTGGTGCAGGGCTCGAACCTGTGGTGCAGGAGAAGAGGGTCAGCCCTCCCCCCACACCCCTCGAGCAGCTTCTGCCTGCTCCAGAGGCACCCCTTGCAGCCAGGCACTGGGCTAGTGTGGAAATGAGCTGCTTTGGTGCTACGTATGGCAGCTGAGAGCTGGATCTTGTGTGCTGCAATTGTCTGTGCCAGGCTGGGCGAGCAGGAGGAACGTGGTCACGCTTAGACCCACTTTGCCTTTAGCAATGCACTCAGCTGGCTCCTATTTCATTTGGATTTTTCTGTGCAAACACCGTGCCCTGCAATCCCTGCATGTGACCGACCGTGTCAGGGAAGGACCGGCTGCAACTGGCAACAGTGTGAACTAGAAACACAGCGGAGGAGTCAGAGCAGGCACAGCACCCCCGTTGCCCCATGCTGCCCAAGCACACAGGTCTAGGCACACCCTGCACCTTGGCAGCTCCAGCATGCAGCAGCACAGACAGGCCCACGTCCCAACAACACACACCAACTGCTGCCTGTGCACACGCGGGCACCCCAGCACGCACAAACATGCACGCAGCGCTGCCTGCACACATGCACAGGGCTCATCTGCAAGTCTGTCTGCTGTCCCTGAATGTGCTCATACAGTCAAATCTGCACACACGTGCATGCAGAACACACACAGCCCTGTCTGCTTGCACAAACCCGAACACACACAGAGACCTGTCTGCGTGTGTACCCCCAAATATGCATGCAGTGCTGCCTGCATGCATGCACTGTATGTGCATGCAGCAACATCCACATGCATGCACCAAACACCCAGTGCTGTCTGCACGCAGGCATTGAACACGCACACAGCGCTGTCTGCACAGCACAGAGCCCCACATGGACTCTGCATGTACCAACACAGGCACACAACAGCCTGTCTCCTCCGCAGGGCTCTCAGGCAGACACACAGGCCGGGAGCAGAGCTGCAGACACAGGACCAGTCCCTGGAGATGCTGAGCAGAGCAGAGGCACAGCAGCCAGACCAGGGCTGCCCCCTTATATGCACAGCCAAGCCCTGTCCTCACAGTGACAGCCTGGTCCCTCCCAGGCACGGGTACAGATGGGCACTGCCATGGAGACAGGCAGGCACCAACAGATGCACGACGTTTGCAAGCTGACAGGCGCTTCCTAACCGAGAGACAGAGGGAAAAGCCGCAGGGACCCACAGATGGTCAGGCAGGCGCAAGATAGAGCCATCCGTGCCCACGCAGGCACTCACACGGTGACACACAGCCCATGAAGCCACGTGCACACACACGAGTGGTGACAGCGCAGGGGCCAGGCATACCCACAGACACACGGCGCACATGGATGCAGCCCATGGTGGGGACATCCCCTCCAGGCACGCAGGGAGGGGACACACCAGGGTTCTTACCCATGCTCCGTGGCACAGAGCGAGCGCAGGCTCAGGTACCAGCTGCCTGTCTGGGGGTAGGGGATCCGCAGGCGGCTGAGGCTGGCCGTGGCGTTGACGGAGAGCAGGAAGCCTGCCAGGGACTCTGTGGGCAGGGAGAGCTCCGGGTGAGCAGGGCAGAGGGCAGCCCCTTCCCCTGGGCACTGTTGGGACAGGGTGCCCTGTGCCAGGCTCTGGGGCCAGATTCCCCCATGATCTCTGCCTTCTCCCAATCAGCCTCTTGCTGGACATGTGAAGGGGTGCAACCCCCATGGCCACGGCAGGATGGACACGCACAGCCCAGCCTACCTGTCTCACAGGTGATGGATGCGTTGTCACCAGACGTCAGTGGGACTTCATGGTTCAGACAACCGAATACTGTCACGTTCTCGCCACACAGGGAGCTCTGATGGCAGAGGAGGAGACGGCCCTAAACCAGTGTCTGGGATGTCTCCTGCTCTGACAGCACCCAGATTACAGCACACCACCTAGCAGTGCCCTAACCCACTGCCTGTCACCCAAGAACACTCCAAACCCAGGCGATCATCCTGCCCTTAGAGCATCCTAATCTGTGCTCCATCACCCAAGAGCTCCCAAACCATGACCCATGACCCAAGAGCACCCCAAAGCCTGCCCCTCACCCTGCTGCAGCCCCAACATCACCCATGTCCCAGCCCATCCCTCTCCAGGCTGCCCTGCCCCGTCCAGGGTGCAGTGTGGCCACCTCACCACGTTGAGCCGCAGCTCCAAGTTGAGCACCCCACCACTGTCCAGCACTGGTAGGAGGTTGATGACGAAGACAGCGGGGCGGTCAGGTGGCACTGACACGTTGGGCCCAAAGAAGATGTAGAAGTGGACGGAGAAGGTGTCCAGCTCATTGCGCAGCGTGGGGCGAACCGGCCAGCACCGCTCGCTGGTGGGTGAGGCAGTGGGGATGGGGACCGGGTGCTTCGTACCGTTGGGGCTGGCGAGTGGAGGGCTGTCGCCCACCGCCAGCCCACCCGCAGAGCCAAAGGAGTGGGGCATGTTCATGGAGGCGCTGGAGGGCAGGAAGGGTGGCCGGGCCAGGCTGGGTCGGGAGCAGTCTGGGGGCAGAGTCATCAGCCTGGGCACTGCACCCCTTTTTAGGTCCAGCTCCCTTTTAGCTCCCACCTCCCCTTCTTGCCCACTGCCCACCTCCATCTGCAACCCATCCCAAACACCTCCCAGTGTCCCCATCCCAGCAGAGCTGGGGCCAGATCCTGCAGGCATCCTTTACCCCCCACCACTCACCCAAGCAGAGTCAAGACCATGCCCCCCACCCATACCTCCCCATGTACCCTCACCTGTGAGCTGCACGGTGACCTGGAAGGAGACGGTGCCTGGCACCCCAGGGTGTTTCTCCACCAGCACATAGTACCAGTGCTGCCAGAAGGGCAGGTCCAGGGCCAGCTGGCAGGGAGCGTGCTCCCGGCAGTCCAGCGACGTGGAGTTGTGCAAGGGGGGTGCCTTGGCCCGCACACGCAGCCAGAGCGGGCAGCCCTCGGCCCCGCGGCACCGCAGCACCTCCACCAGCACTCGCGACGTGTAGCTGGGCACAAACACCCTGCAGGACAGCGGTGTCAGGTCCTGCCCCTCAGCATGGTCCAACAGGGCTGGGGAGGCAAGCCAGAGGGATGGGGCACCCTAAGCTCCCCATCCTGGGGATGCCCCCTCCTTAGGAGACTCTCTCACACTCACTTGTAGAGGCAGGAGCGGTTGTGGGGGGCCATGCTCTGCTCGGTGACATAACCGGGGTACAGCACAGCGATGTTCACCAGGCGCTGCACGATGAGCTGTGGCTGGAAGAGATACTGGCACTCCTCGTAGAGCCCCTGCACCAGCAGGACAGTTAGCATGGGGCAGGGGGCATGGGGCACTGTCCCCACTTGGGCCACCTGCCCCAGGAGCTGCCAGCCCGGGACAGTCAGGCCCCAGCAGAGCCCTGCAGTGAGCCCTGCCACCCCACAGTCCCCCCCCCGCAAGCCCTTCACCTTGACAGAGATCTTGCCCTCATCTTTGGGCAGGTGGGCAGCCAGGAACCAGTCACCGGGCAGCGGGCTGGTGACATTGAACACCCCTGTGGTGCGGTTGGGCAGGGTCCAGGTGAGGGTCAATGCGAAGGAGCCAGGGACAGCTGTGTCCCTGGGGAAGTGCGTGTGCAGCGGGTTAATGACGGAGGGAGCCCCTGAACGGAAATATCTGCAGGATAGATGGCAGTTAGCAGGGTGCAGGCTGGGCATCGTGGCAGGGCCAGCCTGCCCTACACGTGTGGGTCTGTCCTCCATGCTATTAGGAAGCTCAAAAACATGATGGGGAAGCCACCTGTAAGTTGGGACCTTGCTGGAGACTGTGAGCTTCCCTGGGTGGGTGTTCAAGCAAAACTGTTCATGTATGAGATGCACAAAAGAGCGGAGCCTGCAACGGTCCTGGGAAGATGAATCATGAGGAGTGAGCGTGCGTGTGTGTGTGTGTGCACATGTATGTGCTTATGTGCATGTGAGTATGCATCTGTGCGCACAAGTGTACCTGCATATGCATGTGCATGCATGACTGCTCCTCTGTATGCATGCATGCATGTACATATATGCACGCGTGCACATGCAAGCAAGAAGCAGACAAGAGCAGGCAGGCTCCAGGGCAAGTCCAGGCAGGGAGGAGCAGGGGGGGAACAGGGGCAGGCAGAAGCAGGCAGGAAGGGAAGAGACAGGGCAGGCTGCTTACTCACACGGTGATGCTACGATCTGGGCATTGGTCCCCAAAGGTGCCACCCTGCTCCTTGAAGGTGATGAGGTTCCAGACGGCGATGACTGTGTCCTCAGGGATGTGGAAATGGAAGAGCTCAATGCTGGCAAAGGAGCGGAAGGGGCTCAGCTTGCGTGGTGTGCGGGTGAAGTAGTCGGTCACAAAGAGCCCATCTGCAGAGGAGACCCAAGGGGCTCTCAGCAGGGTGGAGGACTGAGGCGGGGGGGGGGGTGTACAGCCCCCCTCCCAAACCAAGCCCACCCACCCAGGCTCTGAACATGTCCCAAAACCGGCAGCCTGGAGGGGCTGGGACTGTGCCATTCCAGTGAGTCCCCAGGGCTGATGTCATCTGTGCCCAGCTGCGTCTCCCAGCCCTGACATCATGCCTGGTTCAGCATTGCCTCGAGCCCAGCTCCTCAGGCTGTGGGCAACCGTCCTCTGTAGCCTGAGGAGCCCCCAGCCCTGGATGTTCAGGCTCTGCCCTGGTGCAGCCCACCTCTTTCAACTCATCATCCTCTTCAGTGAGGAACTGCTCCCTGCATTTTGCCTGCAATAAACGGCCATTCCTCACAACTCCAGCCCTGCCCCAACAGGTCAGCTCCCACAGATACACAGATTTCCCCCTTCTCTGCCTACCAATGAGGCTGGACACAGACTCTATCATAAACCATAGAGTCCCGCCCTAGAGCCACAAGAAGGAGCAAGCAATGCACTTCTTGCACAGCCTCCCAGCTCACCCACGGTTTGCGGAGGATGGATGGCGCACATATGTGTGCACATATGCACACGTGGGTGCTGTCTGCGTGTACAGCAAAGTGGAGGCGTGCACACCCACATGCATGGGCGCACATGGCTGTGCACACCCCCATGTCTGCAAGACACTTCCTGTAAGCTCTCAGCACACACTGGGGCCACGTCCCCCTGCCCAACTGTCTGACAGTCTGATTTTCAGGGATTTCCAGGACCCCCAGCAGCAGAGGGGCAGCCACTTCCTTGGCACAGTAGAGATAAGGTAGACCTGGTCTCCAGACAGCAGCTGTAACTTCACCCTACCAGTGCCACAATTCCCCAGGGCCAGCCTGGGAGACCCATCCATTATTCCCCCAAGATGCACCAAGGAAGAGGATGCACCTCCGCACAAGCTGCTGGAAAGGGGGATGCCAGCAGAGGATGGGCTGGGAGCAGGGCTGTGCCCAGGAGGACTCATCCAGTGGAGAGTGGGATAGCTGAGAAGAAGGGCCGCTTTGCACAGCGTGCAGCTGGCTGGGAGGCGCGCATGTGCTTGTGTGCACGTGTGTTTTTGCTGCGTGTGTGCAGCCCCAGCTGGCTGTACACTGACATGCATCTGTTCCCTTGTCTGGAACAAAGGCAGCTCCCCCTCCCCTTCACTGCCAGCCAACACAAGCCAGGCATGAAGTACCTGCCTCAGTGCAAGAGTACCCAGTCCCAATTTTCCACCATGAACCACCAAGCAACTCCACAGCTTCCCTCCCCACGTGGAGGCAGTGACCTGGCAGGGGACCCCAGGGAGGAGGGGATGTTGATCTCAACTCCAGGAGGAGGCACAGGGAGAAGCACTCGGAGCTTCCCATGTCCACTGGCCCGGGGCAAGGCAGGGGGAGCCAGCTGCAGGCAGAGGGTCAGGCTGAAACCCCGTGACAGTGTGGCCAGAGCACGGCGCGGGAGGGGGCGTGTTGGAGGATGGAGTGGGATTTCCTATCCATGGAAGGGGTGGGGAAGGAGGAAAGCAAGTGTCCCTCTGCCCCAGCCCAGCGGCCGGAGCCGCGGGACCCCCACCCCAGGACCGCAGCACCCGGTCGCGGCCGGCGGTCAGCACCGCCGACAGCTCCGCGGTTGGCGGTCAGCACCGCGGACAGCTCCCGCGGCCGGCCCACCGCTGCCCCATGGCGCCCCCCGCCCCGCGGCACCGGCAGCCTGCGGCCAGCTGCCCCCCTCCTCGGGGGATGCCCCCTCCAAGCCCCTGGGGGCTCTCCGCATCCCCGTCACCAAGCCAGCCCCCGTGCCCCGTAACATGTGCATCGCCTCACATAGTCCCGCCAGCGGTCCCCCGCACATCCCAATGCCTCACTGTGCAGACACCCCCCTCTCTGCAGGCTGTCCACCCCTGCTGCCCCACTGCACGCGCACAGCCATCTGCCCTGTATCTGCAGCCCCCTGGACCCATGCTCATGCACCTGTCGTGTCTGCCCCCCCTCGGGTGTTCCACTGCATGTGCACCGCCTGCGTCCTCCTGGCATGCACACTTCTGTGCCCCACTGCACATTGATCTCCATGTCCCACTGCACGGGTACCCCATGCCCCACAGCATGCTTATCGTCATGTCCCACTGCACGCACATCCTTGCATCCCACTGCACGGGCATCTGGTACCCCCTGCACATGCATCCCCATGCCCCATTATGCAAACACCCCATTGCACACGCATGTCTGTGTCCCATCGCACATGCACCTCGTACCCTACTACACGTGCACTTCCTGCCCCATTGCACACACACCCCACACCCAACTGGGCACACCTCTGTGTCTTGTTGCTTACGTGCCCGGAACACCACTGGACGTGCACCCCATCCCTTGTTGCACGGACTCACCATGTCCCATTGCACGTGCATCCTGCATCCCATAGCAGGCAGACACTGCACCCCACCGCACACACACTCCTGTGCCTCGTTCTCACCCACCCCCTGCCCCACAGCATGCAAACCCCGCATCCCATCACTCATGTACCTCATGCCCATCACAAGCTCACCCCCCTGCCCCGCGACACGAGCACCCTGCACCCCACGGCACACCCCCCCCACAGCACGCAGACCTCCTACCCATCGCACACACCCACCCCACAGCACACGCACCCTGCGCCCCACTGCTTGCGTTCCTCATTCCTGTTGCACATGCATCCCTTAACGTGCATCGCTGTGCCCCGCTGCACACGCACCCCATGCACCAGCACTCCTGCGCCCCATCCCCTACTCTTCCCAGTGCCCCGTCGCGCGTGTGCCCCACACCCGTTGCACACACACACCCCCACACACACCCCCGCGCCCCCGGCCCCGCGGCACTCACCGGCGGGCGGCGGCAGGAGGAGGAGCGGCAGGAGCAGCAGCGGGAGGCGATGGGGGGGGGCGAGCGGCCGCCGCTGCCCGCCGCCCCCACCGCCCCGCCGGCCCATGCCGCCGCGCCGGCTGCCGTGAGGCGCGCGCCGCCAGCAGCCCCGCCGCGCACCGGCGCCCATGACGTCACTCGCCCCGCCCCCGGGGCCGCCCCCCCGCGACCATTGGTCCCCACGCGCGTCACTCGCCGACGGTGGCGCCCCGCCCCCCTGAGCGACCCTTACAGTTCCCCCCGGGGTCGTCCCGCAGCTGCTCGGGGCACCGGGGGGCATGGGGACAGAGACACGGGTGGGGACGGGGACACGGGCTGGGGACGGGGACATGGGGCTGGAGGACAGGGGCTTGGGGACAGGGACAGGGACACGGGTGGGGATGGGGACGCGGGATGGGGACAGAGGTACGAAGCTGGGGGACAGGGGCATGGGGACAGGGACACGGGTGGGGACAGGGGCATGGGGCTGGGGACAGAGACATGGGGACAGGGACATTGGGCTGGGGCTGGGGACATGGGTGGGCACAGAGTTACAAGGCTGGGGGACAGGTACACGGGTGGGGCAGGGGCATGGGGACAGGGACAGGGACACGGGTGGGGATGGAGACACAGGGCTGGTGACAGGGACATGGTCTGGGGTAGGGATATGGCCTAGGGACAGGGACATAGGGCTGGTGACAAGAATATAGGCTGGGGACAGAGGTATGAGGCTGGGGGACAGGGGCCTGGGGCTGGGGACAGGGATATAGACTGGGGACAGGGTCTGGGGACAGAGATACTGGGCTGTGGGACAGAGACATGGGGCTGGGGACAGGGACATGGGTGGGGACGGGGACATGGGGCTGGGGACAAGGACACAGGTTGGGGACAGAGGTATGAGGCTGTGTGACAGGGACAGGGGCTGGGGGCATGCACTGGAGCTGGGGACAGGGGCACAGGCTGGAGTCAAGGACACAGGGCTGGGGGACAGGGGACACAGAGCTGGGATGCAATTGGCTGTGGGGCCAGGCTATGAGGACACACAGGCGAAAGGGGCCGTGGGGCTGGGGCACAAGGGTGGTGGGGCTGGGGTGTAAGGGGGACAAGGAGGCTACAATGCCAGGGGCAAACAGGGTGTCTTGTGGAGAGGGGACGAGAGGCAGCGAGGGCTACTTACGGGGGGGGAGGTGTGTTACCTATGGGGGCTGCTCAATGGGGGTTGGGTGGTTTTCTAACAGTGGCTACCATCTTATTACAATAAAATAGAATAGCTCTGTTACAGAGGAGGTGTCCAGGAGAGGGGATCTGGGCACTGCCTGCAGGGATGAGGGCATCTCAACTGGAAATGATCTCATCATGCTTCCCCAAACTTCCCTGACATCATCCCCAAACTCCCCGACATCATCTTCCTCCTTGGCCACAGTGGAGGCGAGTGGGTGACCCACTCTTAGGGGTGCTCTGCCCTGTGCCAGCCCTGCTCCCATCCTGTCCGCCCATCACAGAGCACCCCAAGAGCTGCGGGGGAGAGCAGCCACCCCCCATGGTCAAACCTGACTGCCCAGCAGCCCCTCCCCAGAGCACAGCCCCCCTCCAGGCATGGCTGGGCGTCGTGTCCCCCGCAATGCAGACCCCCCGGGGCATGGATCTGAGGCCATGCAGGGACTGTACAAGGCCCATGGTCCCTCCAGGAGCAACCCAGTCCTGCTCTCCTTGGGAGGGGGACAGGGGAGCCTGTCGTGTGTGTGTGTGTGTGCCCCTCCAGGATACTCCCCAAAGGCTCCAGGGTCCCACCGGAGCTCAGTGGGACAAAGACCCATCCCCTGTGAGTGACACCGGTGGGTGTGGGTATCCATGGGGGTGCTGGGCCAGGCGAGACCCTCACGGGGCTCCTGCAGCCGCCCTGGGGAAGGAAGAGGGACTGGAGCCTGGGCAGGAGGAGGGGTCTCCGGGGCCAAGCCGGAGTGGGGTCACACGGGAAGAGCTGAGGGGGCTGGAACAGTCCTACATCCCCCAACGCTCCAGGAGATGCCCCATGGCCCCACATTCCCCAGGAACGTGGGGTGCCCCACGGCCGCGCAGCCCCCCGCACCCTCCCGCCCCCCGGGGCACAGCAGAACCCGGCGTCACCAGGCACGGCCGCGGCGGTTTCCCGCCAACGCAGAGCGCCCGGACCGGGTGGCTCCGGCCACGCAGCACTGGGGCCAGGCCGGCCACGGAGGACGAGGTGTGCCCACGGCAGGACCCGCGGGGGGCTTCCACCTCTGGCCGGCCTGGGGCGAGGAGGCGGGGATAATTCCCGCGCCTTGCTCGTCCCCTCGGTGTGGTCCGGTCCCGATGGGGAGCTTCCCCGGTGCCGCTCCCGCTCCCCCCGCTCCCCCCGCACGGTCCCGTCCCGATCCCCGCGGCTCCTCCCGGAGCGTTTGCTCCCTCCGACCGCCAGGGGGCGGTAGTGCTCCACGTCGCGCTGCCAGCGGCGCCGCTCTGGTTCCGCTCGGTTGCCGGGCGTTGATTGGTGCTCGGCGCCAGCAGCGCGACGCGGCGGCGACTCCACTTCCGGTGACGGTGCCGTCCCCGCGTGGGTTCTGACCGGCGACCGCTCCCGGAGCCCGGGGTCGCCCCGGCCCCGCCCCCTGCGCTCCCACTCCCCCCCCCCCCCGGTTCCGGCCGCCCGCGGCCATGGAGTTCCCGGCCGCTCTCTTCCCCTCCTACTTCGGCACCGGCCCGCCCCGGGAGGAGGGGGCCCCCGCTCCGGCCGCCGGCTGGGGCGAGCACGGGCAGGTGCTGGGGGCCGGTCCCGGCCGCCGCCAGGTGAGGCCGCGGCGCAGCCCGCCCTGCCCGGGCGCGGGGGGTCGGGTCGGGCCGGTTCGGCCCGGGGGAGCCCGGCGGGGCGCGGACAGAGGCCGCTCTCACCTCCCGCCTCCTTTCCCCGCAGGCCGAGACGACGTTCGTGCCCCGCCGCGGCGGGACAGGCGAGAGCTGGGAACCCACCAACGCTGCCGCCGTGCCCGTCCTGCCTCCCAACGCGAGTGAGGACCGGGCGGGGGGGGGGGGCGGGAGATGGGTACGCTCTGCCGGGGAGGGGGCGGGGGGAACAACACACGTCCCGTTCCACGTCCGTACCCGCCTGCCAAGCGGCCCGGTGCCTCGGGATCCCCGCCGGCTCTGCCGTGCTGGCACGGGGAGCTTTAGCAGCTGTCCCCGTGGGTGCTCACACACAGGGAGTGGGGACAGGTGAGTCGTTGCCCCACGGTGCGCCCCGTGGGTGGCTTCCCAGTACTTGGGCAGTACCGGCCGGCCCTTGCTCTGTCCCCGCAGGCTCCTGGGTCCCATCCCTCGCACCTCAGGACATCCTCTACCGCGGCATCCTGCGCAGGAAGCTCCGGGCAGGCAAGTCTGGAGCCGCCCTGGACTTCACCAGACAGGTAGGGCCAGGGGCACTGGGTACCACCGAGGCCCTGGGGGAGATGGCGCAGGATCGCTGCACGTCCCAACCCCTCCCTGTCCTTCCCACACAGCTGGGCCACTTCTTTGTGGATCACCCGGAAGATGCGTTTGGTTCGCTGGGGCAGCTGCTGCACAAGAACTTCTACTTGGGCAACTCCAAGCTGAGGGTCAGTGTCCATCCAGGGGTGACAGTGCCATCCTGTACCCTCCCCTTGCAGCTGCCAGCCCCAGTCTCTGCCCCCTCTCCCCACAGAGACAGGCCCGGGACAGCACCATCCGGATGACGGCCCTGATGGAGGAAATTGACCGTCTGGAGGCCAGGCGGTAAGTATCCCCATGTCTCCTGCCCTGGAGCGGGCTGGGGGGGGGGTGTCCTGCTCTCTCCCCACACCTGACATCAGCTTTTCCTCCTCAGCGGCTGCCCCCGGCAGTACCTCACCTCCCGCCTGCGCTGGTTCTCCCACCTCTGCCGTGACTGGCTCTTCGAGGTGCCACTGGGGCTGCTGGCGGACTGTGTACACGAGGAGCTGCTGCTGCAGTGGGCCAGCCTGCTCTTCGATGACAGCCCCACCGGGGGTGCGCTGGCCTGGTTGCCCCCCGAAGACGTGGGGGCACGCACAGGCCGCCTGGTGTACCCCGGAGGGCAGGCCATGAACCACCTCTGTATCCTTCCCCATGGGGCGTCTTTGGGGAGGGAAGGGGGGGAGTTGTGTAGCACTGCCCTTATCTGGCACCCCAGATTTCCAGGATGTGGTGCTGGAGGAGCTGCCCCGCGCCCGGGGCTCCCCGGCACAGTTTGAGCTCAACGGGCGCATCCGGCAAGTGGCTGCTGCCCGGGCGGATGGAGAAGGTGAGCCCGCCCCGGGATCCATACCCTGGGATCCATACCTCAGGTTGGGCAGGGCGCAGGGTAGAGGGGTGGCAGGGAGTCCGCAGGACGCTGGCGTCTCACGTGCCATCTCCTGTCCCCTGCCAGATTTTGTCGGCATACGCTCGGACTATCACTGCGGCGTTTGGAGGGTGCCAGGCAGGACGGGGGCAGCCCCCACCCCGCTGCAGGTCATCCGCACCAGTGTGCCTGCCTCCTGCCTCACCGTCAGGTACGCACTGGGGGAATGGAGCTTTGCAAGGAGGGGGCTCTGCCGCCCCTGCAGCGCTCCCCACTGTGGCAGATGCTCTCACCCCCCACAGTGATGCCACGCCCTCCATCCCGCAGCCCTCACCTCCCCGGGGAGCTGGCTGTCTGCACCCAGAGCGGAACTGTCTACCTCTGGAGCGTCGAGACGGGGTGAGATGGGGCCCTCGGGGACAGAGGGGGCTCATGCAGACACCTGGGTCTGAGAGGGGTGGGGGGGACCCAAGCAAGCAGGGCAGTTCTGCTCTATGCCGGCGCTGCCTTCTCCCTGCAGGCTGCAGCGACTCCGCCACGACCCCCAGACTATGTTTTTTCGGGATCATTCGCCCTGGCGCTGGAGCGATTTCACTGCCCACCCACGGGTGCTGAGCTGTGCTGACCGCACTGGCCTGCAGTGCCTGGATGCCCGGGTGAGCCCAGAAGGATGGGCACGGGGCTGGGGAGGGGGCGGGGGGGGAGGGTTCGCCAGCCCAGGGTCCTGATGGCACCCCACTCTGCTGCTGCAGGCCCCCGAGAGATGCCACTTCGACTTGTTCAAGGTGGGTGAGGAAGCCAGCTGCCAGCAGGGTGAGCGCGTGGTGCTGCCCATGTACCTGGGCAAGGCTCACCCCTCCCAGCACCTTGTCACCACCCAGGTGAGTCCCACCACGCCCAGGAGGGACAGCTGGGGGCCAGGGGGAGCACCCCGGCACAGCCCTGGCTCCCAGTGTCCATGGGGCAGGGGGATCACGGGGCAGGCTGCCACTGCATGGTGGGGGGAGCCCCACTGAGCCGTGCCCTGCCCCGTCCCAGTTCTCTGTGTATGTGCTGGATGAGCGGTTGCCACTGGTGCCTGTGCTGAAGTGGGCACACATGATGAAAGCCCCCCCTCTCTTTGCCCACCTGACGCCGGGGGGCCCCGGGAGGAGCCACAAGGTGCTGCTTGGGGCATCCCGCACCCAGGAGCTGCTGCTGCTGCAATACCGGGGTGAGAGACAGGGTTCTGGGGTGCTGCGGGGCTGGGTCTCCTCTGTGCCCTCATCCCAGCCTCCTTGCCACTGGGACCAGCTGCTGCCCTGGCTTGGTGCTCACCGGTCAATTTTTGGTGTGTCGTTCCGCAGGGGGCAGCCAGTCAGCCTGCCAGCTGGTGGGGCCTCCACAGAAGCTGCACAACATCGCTGGCTGCCTGCAGCACCTGCCCACCCAGCTCCCGCACCGCCACCGCCTGCTCCAGCAGCGCCTCGGTGCCCCAGCTGCCGGTGGGTGTCCTGTGCCATCCTGCTGTGCGTCCCAGTGGGGGGAAGGATGTGGGCTGGAGGGAGGGGTACAACCCTGGTCATGCCCTGGGGTGGTGGGTGGAAAAGCAAAAGCAAAGCTGTGAACAACCCTGTGGACAGGGTGAGAGATTAATGACCTAGAAAAGGGGGGGGGGGGGGATGGGGGGCAGGAGCCAGCAGTGAGCACACCCATGGTGAGGTGGGGGCAGCCCCCGCTGCTGGCCAGGCCCCAGGTGGAAATGTCCCCCCTGTCCCCACAGGGCTGGCTGCCGCGCTGCACGAGGACGGGCCACGGGAGTCCCTGCTGGTTTTCCAGCTCTCCGAGGCTGGGGATGTCTTCTGCCAGAGGCTGACCCATGAGGCAGCCCAGCCCCCTCCTCCCACCGTGGGGGACGAGGCTGTGGCAGCCCCTGGCTCTTCCCCTCTCTTCGAGGCTCCAGCCAGCAGCCCACCGGGCTCGGGCAGCGAGGAAGTAGAAGAGGAGGAGGAAGAGCAAACCTTCTATTTGTCCAACCTGGAGGTGATTATCAATGAGGAAGAGGAGGAGGAGGAGGAGGAGGATGCAGGCATGACAGTGGCTCCAGAGGAAGCCAAACTACCCCAGGAGCCTCGTGCCAGCCCCCAGCCCACCCTGGCAGTGCCCAGCCCAGCCGCAGCTCTGCGGTACCGCCGCTGGCTGAAAGCTCTTCCCAAAGTCTGCAGGGAGCGCCCCCGGCACGCCTGGCCCCCCACCCTTAGCCAGAAGCGCCTCTTCACCCGCAAAGAACTGGAGCCACCGGCGGTCCCCAGCACTCTGCACAGGCAGGCACGCCAGCGGCTGCGCCAGGCTATGCGGGAAGGGGGCTGCATCCAGCACTGGGACCCCCCAGCCTCACAACCCCCCGCCCTACCACAGCCACCGGAATCGCCGGGGGGTCCGGACCCTCTGAGCGCCCGTCTGACGGCATCCTGGTCCGGGGACTGGGGTCAGTGGTGGGAGGAGAGGATGAGCTTCAACGTGGCACAGAGGCAGCGGGCGCTGCGGGAGCGGCGTCGGCGGCAGAAGCGAGCCCGTGGCCGACGCAGCCTTTCGGCCAGTTTCACCTCCTCCCTCACTTACCAGTCCGAGCTGTCGGAGCTGAGCGACGCGGCCCCCCCGCCGCTCTCCCCGGGCCCCCCCTCCGTGCTCCCCCGGGAGGGCTCCCCGCTGGGCGGCAGTCCCCCGGCATCGCCGCTGCCCGACGAAGCCCTGCTCTCCTCCCAGAGCCTGCGCTGCCGCGGCATCCCCAAGGAGCGGCGTAAGACGCTGCGGGACTACCTGGCGGTGTGGGCCGAGGGCCCCCCCGAGTCCCCGGAGCCCCCGGGCAGCCAGGCCAGCCAGCTCTGCATCCCCTCCTCCCAGAGCCAGCTCTCCTCCGCCTCACAGCCCCGCCGCAAGCGCCCACGCATGGGCTTCTGAGCAACCAATAAACCTCGCGTGGCACAGTTCCGTCCCGGAGTCCTTCACTGGGGGGGGGGGGGGAAGGGGGGTAGGAAAGGGGCTGTGCTGCCACGCCTGGTCACAGCACCCACCCGTGGAGGCTGGAGATGCGGGTGGCATCGGGGGGAGCTCTGCACGGTCTTTTATGGTGGGGGCTTCGCGGGCGGGTGCGTGTAGTGCCCCGCGGCGGGGCGGTGTGTCACGCGTGGGCGCAGGCGCGTGCGGGCGCTTTAAGGCGCCGGAGGTGGGGGGGGAGGTGGGGGGGAGTGACAGGAGCTGGAACCAATGGGGCGGCGGGGCGGGGCCGGCGCGGCGGTGATGGCGGCGGTGCTGGCGCGGGGACTGGCGCGCGGTTGGGTGGCGCGGGGCGCGCTGCGCGCGGGGCAGGTGGGCGCGGGGGTGGGCGGCACGCGGGGAGAGGAGGGGACGGAGGAGGGGACCAGGGCCGGCACCGGGACCGGCCGTGCTTTCGGCCTGCGCCGCGCTCGCCGCTGCTCCCACCCCGGGAAGGGTCCGTGGCGGGTGTGAGCCGCCGCCCCGCGCGCACCCCCACGGCACGGTGCCTCGCAGCACCCGTGTGCGTCCACCCTCACCCCCGCGTACACCCCTGCGTGCACCCCCCCCATCACCCCCGTATGTGTCACCCCCGCGTGCACCTCCTCGTCACCCCCATGTGCATCCCCCTGTCACGCCCACGGGCATCGCCCCACGTGTACCCCCCATCACCCCCGCGTGCACCCCCAGGCACCTCTATATGCATCCCATGACTCTCCGCGCGCACTGCCCCCATCACCACTGCGTGCCCTCCATGTGCATCACATCACCCCACACGTGCATCACCCCCTTATCCCCCCATGCACTCCGTGTTACCCCACATGCCCCCCGTCACCCCCATATGTACCCCTGCCACCCCCAATTGCGTCCCCCATCACCCCCATGTGCCACCCCCATGCCACCTCTGCATGCATTTCTCCCCCCCCCGTGCCCCCGCCACCCCAGGCTGCGGCGTCCGCGTCCCCACGTGGCCCACGCCATAAGTCCCCTAAGTCCCCGTGTGCCCCTCCACCCCAGCAGTGCGTGTCAACGGCCGGCGGGCAGGACGGGGAGGTAGGCAAGGCGCGGCGGGCAGCAGCGGCCGGCGAGGAGGCAGGCAAGCAGCCCACCATCTTCAGCAAGATCATCGCCCGCAGCGTGCCTGCCACCGTCCTCTATGAAGATGACAAGGTAGCGGGGACAGTGGGGTGTGTGTCCCCACTGGGGCAGGGGGCAGCACCCGTGGGTGCGGGGCTCACCCTGCTCTCCCTGCCCCCCCACCCCACCCCGGCAGTGCCTGGTCTTCCGTGACGTGGCCCCCCAAGCCCCCGTCCACTTCCTGGTGATCCCCAAGCGCCCCATACCCCGGATCAGCCACGTGGGTCCCCAGGACACCGAGGTGAGTCCGAGTGGGTTCCTGAGACACTGGGGGGGGGGGCACGACACACGTGGTGCTGACCCTCCCACGTGTGTCCATCCCGTGTGCCTCCCCTGCCATAGCTCCTGGGGCACTTGCTGGTGGTGGCGGCACGCACGGCGCAGGCAGAGGGGCTGGCCGACGGCTACCGCGTGGGTGAGTTGGTGTCCCGTGCTGTGGGGTAGGACCCTTGCCCATGGTCCTGGGGTGGGGGGTGGCCTGGGGTGGGGGCGGCCTGACCCCTGTCCCTCTCCTGGCAGTGATCAACGACGGGAAGCATGGTGCCCAGTCCGTCTACCACCTGCACCTCCACGTTCTGGGGGGACGGCAGCTGGGCTGGCCCCCTGGCTGAGTGCCCCCTACGCACCGCCCCCCAATAAAGCATCTCCGTGGAGGTGGCTTCGGTGGCTCTGTGTTGGGGTGGCCGGTCCTGGCAGGGGTGGCCTTGGGTGTCATAGCAGCAGGAACGCACCAGCAGGATTTGGGACGGGGAAGCGGGTGGGGCTTGGTGCCCCTGCTTCTTGGAGGAGGGGTCAGGGCTTCCCACGTCCCAACCTGCCCACGCTGGAGATGCTCTGGAGCCCCCCAGTTGGAGCCAGAGGGTTTTGGGGGGTGCCCACATCCTGCAGGCCAAGAGCCAATCCTGGTGCTGGGCAGGGGGGGCAGCAGGCTGGGTGCTGTGGGGGTGTCACCGAGCTGGGGAACAATGCAGGGGTGCCAGCAGCACCCCATGCCCTGAGCTGCCCACCCAGCCCCACTGCCACGACACAGCCCCCAGCACCCCTGCCTGCTCCCCACCCTGCCCCTGGATGCACCCCCAAGCACCTGTGTGTTGCTGCCAGAGCCTCACGCTGGGCACTGATGCTTCTCTGCCTTCCAAAAGCGAGCTAATTGCAGTAAATCGAACTAAAAGTGCTAATTGCACATTTATTGCTCCCCATCCCAGAGGACCCTCAGTGGGAGCTCCCAGGTGGTCCACAGCCATGAGCTAAGGGCAGTGCGGGACAGGCTGCGTGGTGGGTGTGCAGCCCCCTGCGCATACACATACCACTGTACCACCGCAATCGCCACACCACTTGGGTGTGCACCGCTGTGCAAAACTCACTGCACTGCACACCCCAGACCTCCCTGTGCATGCACCACTGTGCAAAACACATTGCATTGCATGCCCCAGACCCCCTACGCTTGTACCACTGTGCAAAAATTGCATTGCGCGCAGCAGACCCCATGCATGCACTACTATGCAAAACACATAGCACTGCACATCGCACACCCCCTGTGCGTGCACTACTGTGCAAAACACATTGTGTTGCACACCACAGACCTCCCCCCCCGTGCATGCAAAACACAGGCAGCACTACACACGTGCAGCCCCCTGTGCCTGCATTGTGTTGCACACCCCAGATCCTTTGTGCACACGTGACTGTGCAAAACACATTGTGTTGCACACCACGGATGCCCCCCACCCATGCATGCCAAACACGGTCAGAACTACACACGTGCAGCAGCGCTTACATCTGTTTACACACGTTGACTGCAGACATGTGCCCGCACGTGGCCACGTCCACCCTGTGAGGGGTGCACACGCACAGGGGCTCACACGCACGCAGGCACACGCTCACCGCACGTGCCAGGCCGCAGACGTGCACAGCATGCCGCTCGCTCGCCGCTAGCACGCAGCCGCCTGAGCTCTCCCTGCCCTGTGCCTCCCGCTCCCACTGCACGCCGAGGCCGCGGCCGGGCGCCGTGGCTATATTTAGCGGCGGGGGCCGGTGCTGGCACAGCACACGGCCCACCTGGCACCACCGGCGGGGCCGCCCAGGCCCCCACCAGCCACGCAGGGGACCGCAGCCCGCTGGGAAGAATGGCGGCTCTGTTCAGCCTCCGGCTCGGTGGCGCTGGAGGCGGGGGCCCCCCGGGAGCAGCATGGGGCTGTGGCAGAGCCCGGTCACTCCCCCCCCCAGACACACACCCAGTATAGCATGGGGAATGTTGTTGGGGTGCAAATTAACTTTAGAAATGTTGGATGATGCTGCTTCCTGCCTCAGAGACCTGTTTGAGCCTCAGCACAGGCTGGGGCCTCTCTTGGATGTGGGACAGCCCTGCCCTGGGGCTGGGGACCCCAAAGAGGGGCCAGGGAACCCTGGTACATCATCCCTCAGGGCTCACCCGGAGCAGCCCCCCCAGGGATGACATGCCTGGTGCAGGGTGAGCGCTGGCACGCGAGGTCGGGGCACAGACGCCTGCAATTGCTTTTCCCCCTGCGCCAGGTTTATTTTGTCAGTCCCAAAGCAGCCCCGAGGCAGCAGGGAGGTCATGGCCCCACGGGGCTGGGGCGGGTGGGGGCCGAGGGCTGTTTTCATTCCTCAGCTGAAGACTATCATAAATGAGGCAAGTTCCCAAAAGAGCCAGGCAGGGGGGTGGCGGGGGATGTGTCAGCCGGCAAGAGGCGGCCAGATGTGCTCCAGCAGCTCCAGGGCTGCTGCCCCACACCACCCCATGGCGATGCCCAGTACACCACCCCACAGTGGTTTGCCCCACGGTGAATGCACACCCCCCCAGGCTGCAATCGCCGGGGTCCCTGTCCCACTGCACTGTGGTGCCTTTAGTGTCCCTTTTGTGTCCCCAGGCACCCACACTGCCCAGCCAGGCTTTGGGCTGCCCTGGGGACAAGCCCACGTGTGTCTGGTGGGGAAACGGGACGCTCCTGGGAAGAGCACCCTGGGGTGCAAGCTGGGGCAGCGTGCCCAGGCTGCCACCCCACCATGAGCTGGGGTACGGGTGCACCTCAGGAGCCAGCCCCGGGCCCAGGGCCGAGTGTGGGGGCACAACCAGCAGCATGCACCCCCAGCACCCTCACATCAAGCACCCAGCCCCCAGGGCACCCAAGCACCCACCTCCAGTGGCAGCAGAGCTGGTGCGGCCCCAGCACGGGGAGGCCCCTTTGCAGAGCCTGAACGCCGAGACACGTCTCTCCCTCCTCCCCACAGCTGCGCAGCAGATGGGCCAGAGCAGCCCCTGCTTGGCATGTGGCCGAGTGCCCGGAGGGAGGAGCGGTCCCTGCTGGGGGCCCCGGCTGGCTGAGGCCAGAGGGGCCAAGCACATCCCCAGCCAGGAAAAACAGAGGCCCCAGTGCCGAGCATGCAGTGGCCCCGGCGGCGCACACCACAGAGCGCTGGAATAACAACCCTCGCGCTGGAGCCTGCCGCACGCTATCAAAGGGCCCTTCTTCTGCCTGGCCTCCATGGGGTTGGGCGCCGGGGGCCTGGCGAGGGCTGGCAGCAAGGGGAGCTGTTCCACGCCTGCGGGTGACCGGCTATGCCCAGCCAGGCGCCAGGCCCCATCCCGCCCCATCACCCTGGGCCAGCCATGGGTCCCTGGGGCAGATGGGCATGCAAAATGGCGGGGCACGGTGATCAGTTGGGTTGATTTATGAGGAGCAGTGTGTCCCCTGCCACCCGGCAGAGGGCACATCCCTCCTGAGCCCCAGCAGGGCCGAGCTGTCCCTGCCCGGGCACGGTGCCCATCCAGCTCCCCCCACAAGTGCCTCCAGGGCCACCCCTGCGCACCCAGGCCAGGTCCTGCAAGCTCTGCCTGGGCCCTGCGCACCTCCCTGGCCCCTGCCAGTGGTGGCTCCAAGACGTCATGGCATCCCGGGGCTGGGGAACGCTGATGCCCCAGGGTGGGGACAACCCTGGGCCTGGGGATCACCCCGTCACCAGAGCCCAGCCTGGGCCAGGCCTCACACCAGGCCCCGCGCCAGGCCCCACACCAGGCCCGGCCACGGACCTTCACCCCTTCCTGGCCCTGGCCACGCCCACTTACCCCGACCACGCCCCTAGCCACGCCCATTTGTCCCCGTTCCCGCCCTCTTGCCCCTCTCCACTCTACTCTTGTCCCCCTAGCCCCGCCCCCGGGTGGGCCCCGCTCCCTCCCCTCTTCGGGCTCTTCGCCAATGGGAGGTGCGCACACACCCGGCGCCGCCAATGAGCTTGCGGCCGCGGGCGCGTCGCGGCTGGTGTTTACCGTCTCCATGGAGACGGAGCAGCTTCACCCCGCTCAGGCGCCATGGAGCCGAGACCGCGGCGGCGGGGGGCCGAGACCCCCCGAGGGTGGGGCGGGCCGGGGGAGCATTAAGGGATGTAGGGCCTTAGGGTGACCCCCGAGGGAGACATTTGGGGGACAGGGCCTAGGGAGCATTAAGGAAACGGCGGGGGGGGGTGTTCAGGGGGACACGGCCTGGGGGCGTGGGGAGGATGTTGGGGGGCAGAGCCCAGGCAGGGGGTGCTGGGGGGTGCAGAGCCCGGGAAGGGGCACAGTGTGGAGGGGCACTGGCAGACAAAGCCTGTGCTGGGGACACTGGGGGGGATGTTGCTGCGGGGGGAGGCAAGGGGGGAGAGGGGAGTTATGGAGGGGGAGACCCCTCCGGAGCGCAGACCCAGCAGCAGGCACTGCTTCCGCCCCCCAAAGGGAGAGGAGTCCCTTGTCCCCTGCCCCAGGGTGGGGGGGATGCTGTGGAGGACGCTGTTCCCAGCCTCAGGGCCCTGCCCACACTGGTGGGGGCTGAGGACAGGGCGTGTGAGGGGGGCTGAAGGATGTGCCCCACCACCTTGCCTCAGGGACTGTGTCCTCTCCCACAGGGTGGCTCTGACAGGCCACTTGCCTCCTGTGCAAACTGGAGAGAGGCCACCGTGCATGGCTGGGGTCCACAGCGATGTCCTCCTGCCTGAGGTGCCCACGGAGAAGCCCCTGTGCCGCAGGGAGACACCAGCAGCCGGGGCCAAGACGCCCCAGGAGATGTCAGCCATGGAACAGATGCCCCAGGAGATGCCATCGGCCACGGCCGAGGTGCCTGCCGAGGCCCTGCCAGCCATGCCCAGCACAGTGCCACCCACTGAGGCTGGGAAGGATCCCTGCGGGGTTGAGCTGCCGCCCTGCCCTGGAAAGTGGGCAACCTGCCCCAGTGAGGTGCCTCCCATGACAGTGCCAGCACTGCCCACCTCCCTGCAAATGCCAGCGGAACAGCCCAGCCGGTTGGTGCCCCAGGGGAGCTGCTTGATCCACAACCGGCAGGAAGAGGTAACCACTGTCTGGGGGGTCACAAGGGGAAATGCCCCTCAAAACCAACCCCACTGCATCCCACATGCTGATCTCATGAAGCCCCCCCCCACCTCCTAGGCAGCCCACTCTTTAAATAGCTGTCCTTGGCCAAGCTGGAGCTCCCTGGATGACCTTGAGTCCGGCAGGATGGAAAGGGGATGAAATTCAATAGCGTGAAAGGTGGAGCCAGGAGCTTGCTGATGGGGTGGCAGGAGCTGGGTGTCGCAGCCCATCACAGGGATGCGGGGACGTCTGCTTGGGCAAGCGGGGTGGGGGGGGACATGGGCCAAGTCATACCACAGGCCAAGGACCCCATGGTTTGTTCAAGTGCCGTAAGAGTGCTTGCCCAGCCGTAAGGGCAGCCTGGGCACCCAGGGAGGGCAGGCAGGAGAGGGTGCCCCTGCTCTAGCTTTCCCAGGGAGCTGGCTGGAAGGACTGTCCCCCCCTTTTGCAGTTCGCGCCTCTGGGGCTTCTCCCAGCACTTGTGTCGGGCACTTGCCTGCATGGCATGGCCTTAGGTATGGGGCAGTGCCCGCAGCGTGGGGACAGTCAGCAGGAGGGGGTGACTCACCCCCACCTCCCAACCCTGCCCAGAGCCCCATGCAACCATCAAAAGCCTAAAAGCCAGGAGCAAGCATGGGGCACTGCAGGGTGGGCTCTTGCCCTCTTCCTGCAGCCCCTGCTGTCCATCCCCAGAGAGCCATGAACCACCCGGACCCTGTGCCGGGGCAGGAACCAGGCAGCGAGGGCTTCATCCACCGACATGGCCACCCTGGGCTGCTGGACCACCAGCTCCTCTCCTGGCCCAACAGCACCACCACGAAGGACACCTACCGCCCACCGCACAGGGTCCTACTGCTGGGGCGAGGTGAGGCTGAACCCCCCCCGAGCCACATGCCCCCCAAAAGGCAGGCAGCAAGGGGATCTTAGCTGTGGGGCTGATGGCACCTTTCACCATGCAGGGCAGCGGGAGGCCATGCTGGAGTCCATGCTCTACCAGAAATACAGGCAAGCCCACACCCCTGTGTGCCACCCCTCCCCAAAGCTGTGTCCTGGAGGAGGGGACCCTGCTGCGATTGCCTGCCCAGGGCAGGGGGGGTACTCCAGAGCGGAGGGGTGCAGGGTCTGCTCTGCTGGCAGGAAGGAGATGCAGGAGGAGATCTGTGTCCCCCGGATGCCCATGGAGTCTGTCTCTACCACACACCAGGACTACTGTGCTGGGGGCTACCAGTCCACACTGCTGCTCACCAGCCAGGTACTGGCAGGGGACAGCCTCCCTCAGTTTGAGGCAGCCCTCCAGGGCTCCTGTGCCCCCCCTCTCCAGACACACAGTTCCCCCTGCCCACTGTCACATCACTTCTACCTGCAGCCCCACAACTACTACACGGAGCAGCCCTGCAGCTTCTGGCTGGAGCAAGCCCACAGCCTGCCCGTAAGCCTCCCCGGCACCCTGCCCTGCTGGCACCTGGGGGACTTGGCTGCTGACGGGGACCTCTCCCCTTCCCTCCCCTCCAGGGCGTCACCAGCATCCGCAGTGGGGACTGTCCGTTTCGAAGGAATGCTGCCTTTTCCACTCCCATCACCGAGTACCTGGAGCAGCCCCTGCCCTGTGCCCCCCTCAGCAGCCGGCTCTGCCCCCACAAGCAATAAAAAGCAGCGGGGCCCAGGTGGTCCCAGTGTCCTTGCCACCCCAGGGTTGTCCTCAGGCTGGGCATTTGGAGGGGGAGCACTGTGTCCCTGGCATCCTGATCCCTGTGGGGCCATGCAGCACAGGCATGGGGACACCCTCCAGCCCCTCTGCAAGTCACTGCTGCCCCAAAACATGCAACGGCCCCAAGTCTCCCTCCTCGGGCACAGAGGGAGAGCCCCTGACACGGCCCTGTCCCCTGGGACGTGCCCTCTCCCGGTACCGCAGCGGGTGACACGCAGCCCCCGTCCCCAGGCACAGGTGGGTTCCAGTAAGAGGCGGCGGCAGCGTGGCCAGAGTATGAGCTCAGAGGAACGCATCGCAGCCCTTGCGCCAAAGCAAACCTCGCTGCGGCAGCCCTGCCTTCCCAGCACCGCCTGTAGCTCCTGCCAGCCGCCGCTGCAGCCGCCCTGCACCGGCTCCCCAGACCCACACCCCAGGCTGCGGCCAGACCCCTGGGGTATGACACTGTGGGATGCCCTGGGCTCAGGCTGAGCTTGATGTTGGGGGTCTCACCGGCCCCCACCCCACCCCGCTCGGCACTCCTCAGCAGACCAAAACAGAGGTCGGGGGACGAAGGGATTTGGGGAAGTTTGTATTTCAACAAAATAGTTTGCAGCGACTCCTATATTTACACCTGGGGGAGGGGGGGAGGTATTTACATGACCCAGTGGGGCTATATACAGGGGAGGGGGAGATTGGGGAGGGGGGGGAGCCGCGGCATTGAAGCCTGCCCTGGCCAAGGGGTCAGTCCCAGCAGGAGCCCGCATTTCCCCCGCCCAGGGAGGGGGTGACATGGGCGCAACTTCTGCCGGGGGGCAGGTACTGAAAAGAGACAGCAAAGTGTCCTGCGGGGCAGCCAGGCCCCGGGAGCAGCTCAGAGCCAGCTGAGCTACAGGGGAGAGGGCAGGGGGGACAGGACCCGGAGTGGGGGGATACAGGGTCCCCTGGGCTGGATCAGGGCCGGTTCCACCCCTCCCGCAGAGGCTGCAGGAGGGGGGGAGGTGGGCTTTGCTGGTGCCGATGGAGGGGGGGCAGGTGGTGCTGTGGCCGCTGGCCCCCCCGTGCCTGAGCCCTGCTGAAGCAGGGAGGCTGCGGTGGGGGGGGGGGGCTGCAGTAACGGGGGGGGTCCCCGGTGCATCCTGGGGGTCCAGGCACCGGGAAGCATGGTGGCCCCATCGGGGCTGGGGACTCCACCACTGCCGCCAGGCTCAGATGACTTTGGGGTCTTTCCTCTCACCCAGCAGCCAGTATGTCCGCATCTTCCCCTTGCCCTGGGGGGCAGAGCGGGGCAGTGAGACCCTCCCTGCCCCCAGCACTGCTCCTTGGGTGCCGTCCCCAGCACCGAGACAAGAAGTCCCAGCCCTGACCCACGCGCCCACCGCACACCCTGTGCCCTCACCTTCATCTCCACATCCCCGCGCAGCTCCAGTTCAAAGCAGCCAAACTCATCCAGGACTTCCTTGGTGGTGGATGAGACGTGGATCTTCAGGGCTGGGTGGCACAGAGGGAAAAAAGGGACATGGCTGGGTTCGGGAGTGGGGCATGACCCGTGGCACTGGACCCTTGGCTGCCAGCCCCATGGCTCACCCTGGCCATTGGACTCCATGCGGGATGCAGTGTTCACCGTGTCCCCAAACAGGCAGTACCGCGGCATCTTCAGACCCACGACTCCAGCGCACACAGGACCTGTGGCCAGAGAGAAGCCCGGGGCTACTGCAGGATGGGTGGTCAAGCACCACCCCCAGGCACAGTGCCATACACCACAGGGGCTCACCGGTGTGTACGCCAATGCGCAGGTGGAGCTGGTCGTTGGGGCGGTGCCGGATCTTGAAAGTTTTTACAGCCTCAAGCAGGGCCAGAGCCATGCGGACGATCTCACGGGCGTGCAGCTTCCCGTTGCGCACCGGCAGTCCTGACACCACCATGTAGGCATCCCCGATGGTCTCCACCTGCAGGGTCAGGGGGAGCAGGTACAGCCCAGGCGCCTCATTGCCCACCTCACTTCAGGGGGCTGCACTTGCTCACTCCCCCACACCTCACCTTGTAGACATCAAAGTTGTCGATGATGGCATCAAAGCAAGTGTAGAGATCGTTCAGCAGCGTCACAACCTGGATTGAGCAAGGGTGTGTGCGGGGCTGGGAGCGGGCACGTCTCCCGCAGCCCCAGGGATGGCAGTGCCAGGGTATGAGCCCCCCACCAGCCCTGCAAGGGGGCTCCCCCCCCACAAGCCCTGCTCTCACCTGCATGGGGGTGCTCTCTGCTGAGAGGGCGGTGAAGCCCACGATGTCGCTGAAGTAGATGGTGACACTGTCGAAAGCCTCGGCCCGCACTGTCTCCCCGCGCTTCAGCTGCTCCGCCACGGAGCTGGCAAGGACAGGGGGGATGGTGGTGGGCTCCCACCCCAAACTCCCCTCTGCATCCCTCACCCTACACCAGCACAGAAAGCCAGCAAGGGACCCCATACTTGTGTGGCAGCGGGTGCACGCTGACCCCATGCCAACTCCCACCCCACAGGCTCCCAACTCTCCCCCTCTCACTGGGGCAGGATCTGGTAGAGGAGGTTCTCTGCCTTGCGCTTCTCCTCCAGGTAGGCCTGCGTCCGCTCTTCCACTAGCTTCTCCAGGTTGTTGGCATACTGCTCCATGCGTGACAGCAGGTTGTCCAGGATGCTGGTGCTGCCCTCCCTGCCAAGGTGCAGGCAGCTGGCACCGCGGGAAGAGGTGCCCCCCCCCAAACCACACTGCTCGCCATGGCTGTCCCTGCCCAGCGCCACCCTCCCCACTCGCCAGCCACCCACTTGTTGAATCTACGGATGAAAATCTTGATCTGGCTGAAGTCGGGGCGCTCGGCCGGCTCCTGCGCCCAGCAGCGCTCCATCAGCACTGCCAGCTCCTCACTGTGCACCCCGATGTCGATGGAGGGGCGGAAGAAGGGCTTCTGGCTGTTACGCACCTTCTGCACAATCTCTGCCAAGGAGTGGCCAACGGTGAGCACCAGACCTCCCCAGTGGGGATGGGACTACCCCACACCTGCCTACCATCCTCACCTTTGGGGCTCAGGTCCATGCCCTCGATGTAGAAGGGGCCATTGCGCAGGGCGACCTCCTGCACGATGATACCAAAGCTGTAGACGTCAGCTTTCTGCATACCTGGGGTGGGCAGGCGCCCCTTCTGCAGCAGCTCTGGAGCCGTCCACAGCTTCTCTGGAGGGACACGGCCATGGGGTGGTGAGGCAGGGCCACCTCATACCCCCGGTCCTGCTGAGCAGGCACTCACTGGCATAGAGGGCGTGTGTGTCCTCGCCATCACAGGGTGAGCGGAAGCTAGCCAGCCCGTAGTCAGTGATCTTCAGCACGAAGCGGCTGTCCACCACGCAGTTGGATGACTTGAGGCTGCCGTGGTGGCCGATGATGCTGTTGTGCAGGAAGGCCATTCCCTGGGACAGACCGACGTAGTGAAGCTCATCCCCCAGGCACCCTCCCCAGCCCCTCGTGCCCATCACTTGGTTACCTTGACAATGTCGTTGATGAGGGAATAGCGAAACATCCAGTCCAGGTTGATGCTGTCATTCTCCAGGACGTCCTGGGGCAGCACATTGAGGGGACCCCACCAAACACTCAGGGGATGGTGGCACCAGCACCAGCCTCATTGAGCACCCAGCTGCGGGGGGACTCTGCGACACCCACTCCCTCCCCTCTACCAGCCTCTGACGCCTGCTTGGGCAGCTCTGCTGTGAGTCTTGTGGGGCTTGGGTGGCCACCAGCATCTACAGCCCTGTCCTCAATGCCCAGCCCAGCCGGGTCACCAGGAGTGCCCAAGTGTCACCCCCAGTGCCCCCAAGCCCCCCTACCTGCAGGCTGCCCCGTGGGCAGTACTCAGTGATGATGCAGATGTTAGGGGGGTCGATGCACGCCCCGATGAAGCGGGTCAGGTGGTTGAACTGGATGTCCCGCATCTAGAGGTGGAAGCGGAGCCGAGGGGGGCTTGAGGTCGCAGGGGATGCACTGCTGCTCCCACCAGCCCTCCCCTTGCTGTGCCCCCAGGCAGGGTGCCCACCCCACCCCGGACCCCCAACCTACGTGTTTCAGCTCGAAGAGCACCTGCCGTGTCAGCTCAATGCGTTTCTTGTTGATGTGCTTGATGGCTACCACGTTCCCCTGGGGTGCCAGGGAAGGGGAAGAGGTCAGATTTTGGGAGGGGGGGAAGGTGCCAGCATCCCGCAGGATGGGAGTGCAGCCAAGGGGGAGCACTCCAGCAGGGCTGGGGGGGTTTTGGTGGGAGGGCTCAGCTCCCCACCTGCCACACTGACCTTGAAGTGGCCGGTGTTGGCGAAGATCTGGTACTTGCCATGGGTGGTCATCAAGGAGCCGTAGCTGGAGCCACGCTGGGGGAAGGAGGGAGTTAGGGATGGGGACCCCGGGGTGGGGGGTGATGGGCACCACTGGATCAGGGCAGAGACACCCCGGGGTGTGCAGGGGATGGTGCAGGACAAGCTCTGAAGGGTCAGGAAACACTCTGCATGCTCTGTAAGGAGGGTGAAGTTTCTAGATTGAGGTATGGTGGTGTGCTGCAGGGGATATTGGGGGTGTAGGGGAAGGGTGTAGGGGATGGATAAGGTGTGGCTGTGTATGGGATGGGGGCCCACGTAAGGGCTTGATGAAGTGTGGTGGTCTATAGGGGATCCAGGGCTGTTCAGCAGATCAAGAGTGGCTCTGCAAGGGATGGACAGTCATGCAGCAGATGGGTAAGTGTGGCTCTGTAGGGGATGGAGAGCTATGTAGGGAGGGAGGGTTCTGCAGGGGATGGACACAATGGGGCTGTGGCTCTTTAGGGGACAGAGGGCCATGTAGAGGATCAGCAAGGGAGGAGTGTCATGCAGGGAGGAAGGGCAGTGCAGGGGCAGGAGGCTGGCAGCTCTCACCAGGGACAAGGTGAGCCGGCTGCCTGCTGTCTTGTGGTACCGCTCAGGGCTCCCAAATTGCAGCTCATCCCAGCGGATCCTCCACAGCATGCTGGCAAGCTCCTTCTCCAGCATCAGCTTCCTGGGGGGCACGTTGGGGTCAGGCCCCCAAATCCCCCAACCCTGCTTGCCCCCCCCCGCCAGGCTGAGGGGTGCCCAGTGCCCAGGTAGAGGCTCCCCCAGCCTCCACTGACCTGAAGATGAGGAAGCTGGAGATGCCAAACATGACAAAGGTGAGGCCAGTGCCCAAAGCCACGATCGCCAGCATGGAGAGGGGGGCTGCAGGCAGGAGGGGGTCATCCTGGTACCTGTGGCCCGGCTGGCCACAGGTACCAGGTTCCCATGCACCCATAGGGAAGGGTGCTGGGGACCAAGGGACATGGGGACCCAGTAGACCCACTTTTATCGCAGGAGGGGTCATCCACGTCGAAGACACAGGGTGGGTTGTCCAAGGGGGGGGCCCCTTTCACCCAGGGAATGGGTCGTCCCAGCCAGTGGATCTGCTTCTCCACACCCGAGTAGTGTCCCACCACCTACAGCAGAGAGAGCTCAGGCCCCCCCCCAGCCCCCAGCATCCCATCGCCCAGCCCCAGCTGCCGGCAGGATCCCAGTGCCAGCCCCCACCTCATACTGCCCGCTCTTGGGGTCACCCATTGCCCACAGGTTGAAGTCAGTGTCCCGGTCATTGTTGCTGTCCATGCTCACCAGCCCTGTCACCCCTGTGGAAGAAGAGAGACCCAGGTGGGATGAGGACCGGGTCCCACCGCCCCCGTGGCACACCCCACCCCGGCCGCCTCACCCCTACCCTTACCCTGGAACTTGCGGTCCCGCATCTTCTCAATGATGTGGGTGGCGTTTTTCTTGGAGCCACCCTCCTGCAGGGTCTCGTTCAGTACCATGGCGTACAGCAGCATCCCATCATAGAAACACCCCGCCACCAGGTTCATCTGCCGGGAGCGGGGGACCTCAGCACACCTGTGGCCACATGCACGGGGGTACCCCGGCCACAAGACCCCCACACTGGGGCCACAGACCCACCCATAGTCCCACACCAGGGCCACACTCGCACCCACAGCCCTGTAACCCCACACTGAGGCCATGCACCCACCCCGTGGGGATGGCACTGCCCATGGGTGCTGCCACCAGGGATGGTCCCTCTGGAATTGCCCATGGCTGTGTCCCACCCTCTGCATCCAGGAGAGGTGCCACAGCCCCATGGGCAGGGTCCCCACGGCCCCATCGTGCAGGGTCACTCACTCACCAGGGAGTAGTTGAGCTGCACCCCAAATTTTTGCTTGGCTCGCAGGATGAGCTGGGTTTGGAAGTGCTGGTACTCAGGGTTTTGGGGCTCATAGTAGGTGATCACCAGCACCATCTGCAACAGAGCACAGCACTCCACTTCATGCACTGTGGCCAGGCTGGGGAGGTCTCCATCCCAGTCCCCAGGCAGACGGATGCAGCTCACCTGGAAAGCCTCACGCAGCCCCGAGTCCTGGCCCGGGCTCTGCTGCCAGGGCTTGAAGGGGTCACGGGCAGAGTCGCCCCGCAGGCTTTCCCCGAAGACATCCAGGTAGAAGAAGACGTAATCGCCGTTGGTGAGGTTCTCCCGCTGTGCCAGCTGCATGATCTGCCGCAGCATCTCCGGCGGCCCACAGAGATACACCACTGCCGGTGAGATGTGGCGTGTCAAGGGGGCAATGCCACCCCACCCCAGGGCACCCCGGCCAGGTGTGGGGTAGGATGCTTTCCCTCAGAGCGATGGGGCAGAGCAGCTCCGGGGACATGCTTGGTGGCTGCGGGGAGCGGAAGATGGAGCAGGCAGATGGCGCAGGGCTCGGCTCATGCCACGTGCCACATGGCCACAGAGCCTGCTTGCCCATCCCACCCTCACTGGCCCTGACCCACTCGTGCACCATCATCCACCTTGGGCTGAAGGGGCTGAAAAGACAACAGGGGAGCCCTTGCTCCAAAATATGGGGCATACACCCCGCGTGCAGACCCCACACACCCTGTTCCAGCACCTACGTGCCCCCTGCTCCAGCAAAAGGCACCCAGGGGATATCTCCCCCAGCATCAGCTCCCAGGCTGCTCCCCACCAGCCCCAGCCAGGGGACCAGGGGGCCGGGAGAGGTGTCAGGGCCGTGCGCCAGAGGCCCCTGGGGAACCCGGGCTGGGGAACGGGACAAACCCATGTTTGGGTTCATGGCCTGCCGGCCGTGCGGCAGGAATGTGCAGGTTCCCAGATTCCAGCACCTTCAGCGGCCGCCGGCGCTAATTGGAAACAGAGCATCTCACTGGTGTGACCCACGCAGCAAGGGGGTGCCCGGGCCCCGGCCGGCTGCCCCACATGCGCCCACCCGCTGCCGGGGGCTCAGCCAGCCCCAGTGGGATGCCCACCCGGGTGCTGCATGGGGGTGGTGTGAGGCTGGCACAGGGCACCATGGGCCATGGGGACAGGCGCCTCAGAGAGTCTGAAACCCCCCCGAGCAGGGGCCCTCCTCGCCCTCTTGGAGGATCCTGCCACCGCCTCCTCCCTCCCCCCGGAAAACCAGGGCCCCCGCTCCAGCCAGCCTGGCTGGGAACCCAGGATTGAGCAACGGAGGAGGCGGCGGGTGCTGGAGGAATGTCACGCTCAGGCGCTGGCCCCGGCACGCAGCCCTTCTGCTTGGGGCCCCGTGCCCCGGCCTGATCTGGAGCGCAGGGAGGGCTGGGGAGAGCAAGGAAGCCCCATGCCCCGGGCTGGGGGCCCTGAGCCCCGGAATGGGGTCCCTGCTGCTGGAGGGCACCTGGCCAAGCAGGCAGCAGGGCTGGCGGGGTCACCCACAGGGACAGCAAGGCACCCCACGGGTGGGAGAAGAAACCCAGCCCAGACACTCTGGGCATGGGAAACCCATGGCAACGTGGAGAGCTGGTCCCGGGCACAGGGAAGAGAGAAAGCGCAGCAGCTTGGCTTGGGAGACCGTTTCAGGGTCTGAAATGGTTTCCCTCCGAGTGCTGCAATACCTCAAATAAACACTCTGCTTCCCTGCTTTGCTAGTCCTGCACCCAGACATGTGCCGTCCCTAAATTTCTCGTCCCCTTAGCATCTCCCCGGCACACAGAAGCCGAGGGTCTCCCCATGGGGACAGAGCATGGGACCCTCCCCATCCCATCGCAGGCGCCAGGAAAAGGCAGCCCGCGGCACCACACAGGCTGGGGAGCCACAACAGCTGGTGGCAGATGGTGGGACACCCCAGGCAGCCAGCCCCCATGGCGGCAGCAGCAAAAGCCTGCCTGGTCAAAGGCCACCGAGCAAGGGGATCGATGGCGCCTGGATGGCTCCCTGGGGACAGGTTGCAGGAGCCATGCAGAAGGGAAGGGTCAACACTCAAGGCTCCCTGTGATGCTGGCAGCTGCCTCCAGCTGGCAGCCTCCTAACTGGCCAGCAGCACCCCTGCCTCGTCATGCACCCCCCCAGGGGTCGGCTAATGGCCAAAGGCAGCCTCGGCATCACCAAGGACAAGGGGAATGGGGTCTTGCAAGGCTGGGATACATGAAGCCCCCAGACATTTATTTAGAGGAGGGAGGAGGCAGAGTGCACAGCCCCAGGGGATGGGCGGGACCCCGCGTGTGCAGATGGCGTGGCAGGATGCTGCCTGACCCCTGCATGATGGAAGATAACCCTAAAGTGAGGGCGAGTCCCGATTTTGGGCAGCAAATCCCTGCAAATCCCAGTTCTGAGCAGCCCCATCAGCACAGGGCAGTGCAGCGCAGAGACCCTCACCCCGGCCAAGCGGCTGCCCCACGCCCAAGGGGATTGCAGGGGTGACAACCAAATGCACTCCCCTCCTGGCAGCGGCACCCAGCCATCTTCCCAGGCAGGGGACCTGGGCTTTGCAGACAGATGCTCCAGTAATTCCCTCAACCACAGCTCTAATTATATCAACGCTTTTGCAAGTGGTAGGAGAGACGTGGGCCCCTGCACGTCACCCAGGCACTGGTGAGAAGGGCAATGGAAGTGCGAAGAAGCTATACACGGGACAAGGCGATGCACCCATGTCCCCATGTGCTCGGTCTTTAGAGCCGTGAATGTCGGGTATCAGCAGCTTTGGGGGCACACAGTGGGGCAGGGAAGCAGCTTTGCCTGGGAAAGGCTTACCAAACTCCTACCCACCACCTGGGAGAAGGAAGGTGACGCCAAGAGGTATGACGTGTGGTGTCACTGCAGGGCATGGACATGGCTGCAGCCAAAGCTCCTGCTTCCCTCTCTATGCCATGCCACACAGGGGTGGGAACGCCTTGCAGGGTCCCCACTCCCTGCCCCACACCTCCAGGTTAGGAAAGCATCTAACATCAGCCTTGCAGGCCTGATGACCCATCCCCATGGGGCCAAGCATGCAGCCCCACACCCTGCCCCCATCTCTGGGCTGTGGCCAGAGGTGCCCAGAACCCCCCGCGTCCCAGCTCAGAGGGCTCCCAGGTCTCTGCCCACGCCTGGCCTCTTCCTCCGGTCCCCAGCAGCCATGATCCCCTGGTCTGCACCAAGAGGGATCGATTCCCATTGGGGTGATTTACGGCACCAAGCCAGAAACATTGATGGGAATTGCTGATTTTAGCCTTTTTCCCTGCACGGTCCTTTGCCCCCGTCCCATGTGAAGCTCCACACCCCACGGCTGGTGACGGCGCACGCAGGGACCCTCGATCCGAGCCCCACAGACAAGCAAACAGGAGGGGCAGCCACAAGCTGCTCAGCTCCCACAGCCCACCATGGGATGCCCAGCCCCATGGACCCAGCCCCACTGGCCTCAGGCACAGAGGAACCTGGTTCAGCACCCCAAAGCGCCCCAGCCCTGAGCCCCTAGCCTCATCCCACGCAGCCTCAGCCACATCTCTGCTGGCCCATCTGGCTCCAATTGTCCCAGCTCAATGTCCTTCTTAATGACACAGCATCTCAGGATCCATTAAGAAGCATCATGGAGTGGCTGGCTCCGGGATCAATACAACCCACACATCAATAATGAAAGAGCATCAGGCTGCCCTCGCTCTCCAGCTGCCTCTGCAAGCCCCTCCATTTCCTCCTGCTCCAGATATAGCCGCCCTCCTGGGGCACTCACAAGGCACCAAATTGATTTATCCCTCCATCAGCAGGGTGGGGCCATTCCCAGCCCCTGTCCCAGGGGCACAGTGGGGACGGGCACAGTGCAGGGCACCCAGGTGCCAGGCTGGGGAGCTCTGCCTGAGCATGGCATGGCCGCTTTGGCGTGTCAGCACCAGGCTGCTCTGGGCACGTAACCACAACCGGTGCTGCCCTTCAGATGGCCACGTCCACACCGTCACCTTCAGCCTCCGAGGAGGTGGCTGGGTCCCCCCTTGGGGACACCCTGATCCTCCTAACACAAAGGGTAGGGTGGCCCCAGAGCCCCTCACACCACACATCCCACCGAGGTGAGGGTCCACCCCAGCTCGTCTTTGGCAGAGGGTGACCAGGCTGGAGGGCAGGGAGGGGGACTTCATGGTCTGGACTCTCCTACTGGCACTAGGTTGGCCCAGGGGTCCTGGGTCCTGCCTTGTCCCCTCTGCACCCACCTCCCCCTTGCAGGTTCTGCTGCTTCTCCAGCCCCACCGCAACCAAATGCTCTCATGCCTCCCTGTGCCCTATATACAACCTGCTTTGCCCACCTCTCCTCATACCCCACACAATTCCCACTGTGCCCCCAGCCCCTCCTCCTGCCCCACACAGGTCCCACTGCACCCCCAGCCCCTCCTCCTGCCCCACACAAGTCCCACTGTGCCCCTGGCCCCTTGCTGTGCCCCACATGGGCATCACTCTGCCCACCCCCTGCTGTACCCCACATGGGTCCCACTGTGTCCTGAGACCCTCATGGTACTCCACAAAGGTGCCACTGTCTCCTTGGTCCGTTGCTGCACCCCACAAGGATCCCACTGTGTCCCCCTCCCTTTGCTGTGTCCCACATGAATCTCAGTGGCACCCTAACCCCTTGCTGGCCCCCAGACAGGTTTTACTGCCCCCTGACACCTTTGTGCCCCACATCGGTCCTACTGTGCTCCTGGCTCCTCACTGTATCCTACGTGACCCACTGTGTCCCTGTCCCCTTGCTGCATCCCAGATGGGTCCCACCACACCCCCAGCCCCTTGCTGTACCCTATGTGCGCCACAAAGCACCCCCATTCCCTCACTTCTCGCCACATGGGTCCCACCACATCCTTGTTCCCTCGCTGTGCCCCACACAGATCCCACTGCATTCTCAACCCCTCGCTGCGCCCCACGGAGAATTCTGCTTCCTCCTCTCCCCGAGCCCCCTCCGCTCTCCCTCCCTCCACGGGCACTCAGCCCTGTCCCGCGCGGGGTCGTCGCCCCCCCCCCCCCCCCCCCCGCCTTCCCCACGCCGTGCCGCCCCACGCACCGCGCCCGTTGGCCTTGATGAAGTGCACGGCAGTGTCGGGGCCGCCCTCATCGGGGGAGTAGATGTGATGGCGCACGGTGAGGTTGCTGCCGTCCTGCAGCTCCTGGTAGACGCCCTCGACGGTGAAGTAGTAGGGTCGGTCGTCGGTCTTGCGGTCCACGTAGAGGAGGACGGCGCGGGCGCTCCAGTTGAAGTGAGCGTGGAGGTGGGAGACGAAGGCGCCCAGTTTAGGTGCTGAGGGCCCGGTACGCACCGTCGTGCTGTAATGCTCCCGTTTGCGGCTGAAACCGGCTGCCACCGCCCCGCCGGTGATGAGCGGCAGCCGCCAGTGTGAGGCGAAGCGCCCCACGGAAGCGGCGGGGTAGACGCAGCCTGGCCCGAAAAGGACGTCGGGGTCGTGGTAGAGCTTCAGGTCCACGGCGTTGAGCGGTGCCACGTACTCGGAGCAAGCGCCCTCCAGCTCCGAGCTCATGAACTCGACGCGCACCGAGAAGGGCCGCGGCAATAGCGGCGGTTCGCCCCGCTCCAGCGCTTCCAGCGCCAGGCTCAGCGCCGGCCCCACGCGCGGCCAAGCCCACGCGTAGCTCACGTTGCGCTCGGGCAGTACCACCGCCACCGTCAAGTTAGCGACCGTCCCGTCGGCGACCGCCGCCCGTCGCCCCCCTCCTGCCGCCGCCGCCGCCGCCGCCGGCACCAGCAGCGCCGCCGGCAGCAGCAGCAACAGCAGCAGCAGCAGCAGCGGCAGCCGCGGAGCCATGGGCCGCGCTGGCTCCTCCGCCCCGGCCGCCGCCCGCGGCTCCTGCGCCCCGCCGCGCCCCCGCCCCGCCGCCTGCGCCGTCCCCCGGGCGGCACCGCCCCGGGCCGGCCAGCGCCCTCTGCCGCCACTCCCCGCCCGGCCGGACGGCACGGGGGTGGGCGGCACCGCGGACGGGGGGGGGCGGGGGGGGCGGGGGGAGCGGGGCGGTTGGAGGCGGTGTCCCCAGAGAGGGGGACCAGGGAAGGGACTAGTGGGATGAGGTGGTTGGAGAGGGGTGCACCGGTTCTGGAAGGGACCCGGTGCGGGGGGTGGGAGGGTGGTCACCTGAGTGTCCCCGGTGGAGGGGTTGGGGAGGGAGTCTGGGGTCCCCAGTGGGGGGGTTTAGGGAGGGGGCTGTCGGGGTCCGGCGGCCCCCAGTTGGCCGGGATTGAGGAAGGGGTGCCTGGGGTCTGTGGGATCCCAGTGGGAGGAGCTGGGGAAGGGGCGTCCGGGTTTGGGGTGTCCCCAGAGTGGGGTATCGAGGAAGGGGTACCTCGGTTCTGGGGAGGTCCAGTGAGGAGGGGTTGGGAGAGGCCATCCAGGTTCTGGGGTGCCCCACTGTCTGGGGATTGAGCAGGGGGCACCCCATCCTGACGGTCCCCACCAGGGACTGGGGAAGGCACTGTGCAATGGGGTGCAGAGGGCTGATGGCAAAGGGGTGCCCTGGGGAAGGGTGTCCCCACTGGGGGGCGGGGGGTTGGGGGGAGTGTAGGGAGGGGACATCCTGGGTGTGGGTGTCCCCGCCAGGGATTTCGGGGAGGTCTTGGGCTGTGTGGGGTACAGGGGGAGTCAGGGTCTGGGGAGGGGATGCTCAGGATCTGGGTGTCTTCTTGGGGACATCCAGCACCCTGGGTGTAGGTTTCCCCACTGCAGACAGGGGATCCAGATGTTCCTGCCACTCAGGACGTCCCCCTAGCAGTGGGGAGCCGTGTCCCAGGAATCCCGTGTCCCTGCTGTCCATCACTGCTCCACACATGGCCTGACCAGCGTAGGCAAGGGGGGTGGGTGGGGGTGGGAGGCTGGGTGGTCTGAGGGCAGGGGTGCCGTGGGGCTGGAGGCAGCAGGCATGTCACCACTGCGGGTTTTAAGGCTCCAACCCCTGTGCTGTGGGGGTGCAGGCCTGGGGTGATGCGGTAGGGGGCTGCGAGAGGAGCGGAGGGGCCGGGGGGCAGAGCCCCTGGAGCACAGGGGAACGCCCTGGGGGCAAGGGCTGGCTATGGGGCAGGGAACCCTGTGCAACCCCCCCAGGACGCCGTGGGGCTGATACAACCCGGGCAGAGCGGGGCTGCCGGTCCTCCGCGGGGATTTGGGGAAGGACTCGAGGAGATGCCAGCCCCGGCTGCCACAGGGGGAGCTACCCCAGCTCGGGGGACACAGAGGTGCCCTGTGTTTGCCGGGGGGGGGGGCTCGGTGGGGCAGGGGGGGCTCGGCGGGGGCAGCATGCCTGCGGTGCATTCCTCGCATTCCCAGCCTGCTGCCTGCTCCCATCGGGCGGGGGTGGGGGAGTGGGGGGGCAGCCCCTGCCCCACGGCTCAAAACTATGCGGAGTGGCATGCTTGTGTGGGGCAAAGCGGGGAGCGCAGGGGGAGTCCAGTGGCTGCACAGGGACCCCGCAGATTTTGCTGGAACTGGTGGCCCTGCGAGGTCCCGCGGGGATCGGACGCGCAAGGGATGCTGTGCTGAGCCGCGGGCAGGAGTTCCTGTCCCCTCCTGGGATTTGGGGCAGGTCACCAGAGCAGAGCTGTGGGCATGGCACCCCAGGGTGCCCCGGCACGGGTCCCTCCGCAGCTGGGGCTGCCGGCTACCACGGCCCCTCTCGCTGTCCCTGCCGGTGCCACTGCAGGTGTCCCCGCCACGAATGACACGTCCTTACCGTCGCAGGGTCGCGGAGCTCGGCTCACCCGAGCTGGGGGGATTGGGTTGCCGGCTATAAATACCCGGGTCCGGTCGCGCCACAGAGCCGAAGGACGGTGAAATCCAACCGGCAGCGAATATAGGCGAGAAAGGAAACCCTGGAAGGTCTGGAAAGAGCTTCCCCACGGGGTGTGGGGCTGGGCATGGTGGCGGTCCCACCGGGGACCACAGCTTCCGCAAAATTACCGCTGCTGCCGGGGGCTCACGGGGCGCTGCTAGTGCCGAGTCCCGTGCCCCCCGTGTGCCCCCACGCCGGGCAGCCCAGCCCCGGGGCTTGTGTCCTGAGCCGCGGTGGCATCTCCGAGCCGTGGGCTGGGCTCACTCGGTGGCACGGGCCAGGGTGCGCCGTGGGGAAAAGGGGCTGGCAGCAGCATGGGTGGGAAAAGCTTCCGCCAACCTGTGTCTTCTCCCTGCCTGCAGCGGGCAGGGAGCGGGCAGCGAGTCACCTGTCCGGGAGGTGACGATGCTCTCGCAGGACCCGCCGTTGGCAGGATGCAGCCAGCAGAGGCAACGACCCTGGCAAATTAGAAAGAAAGAAACAAACAAACAAACAAAAAGCAGAGGGGGTGGAAGGAGCGTGGGAGCAGCCTGGGAGACTCGCGCAGGTGGGATGGGGTGCGTGGGGTGCCCTGGGTGGGGGCGGAGCCGTGGGTGCCGGGCACCCCGTGTTTGCGTGTGCATGCCAGCAGAGGGGGCCCGGTCACTGCCGCCTGTACACCGTACACGGTTCACCCCTGCAACCGGGGACACCGGCTACAACTTACTGGCTGTGCCCGCCGTCACTCGGACACCCCGGCAGCCAGAGGGCATGTCGGGCGGCTGCCTCGGGTCTGTGTCCCCTGTGGGACCAGGGCATCCTCCCTACAAGCACACATGGTGGGGAGAGGAGCAGAGGTGGGGATGGGCTCTTGTGGGGCTTGGTACACCTCAGCCTGCTCCCTGGGGCATGTGGGGCTGGGGGTCACCATGCTTTAGGGTGTCTGTAACTCTATCTCACCTTCTCCGTCCCCTGGTGCCACAATGAGTTTTAGTCTTTCTGCACTTGGCATCCCACATCTTGGAGCTGACAAGTTTTCTCTCCACAGGGCTGTGCCCAGCACCCTGGTCCTGGTGGTCTCTGGTGGTCCATGGCAATCAGTGGCAGTCTGTGATGGTCCATGGAAGTCCATGGTGGCCTGTGGTGGCCTCTGGCACTCCACAGAGGTCCATGATGGTCTGTGGTGGATTGTGGTGGTGCGCAGTGGTCCATGACAGTCCATGGTGGTCTGTGGTGGTCCGTGGCAGTCCATGGTGGCCCATGGTATTCCATGGTGGTCCTCACACTGCACCAGAGCATGGTAGGCACCAAGGGCACCGCCATGCCTACCTGCCCCGGGGAGCTCATGCCCATGAGGTTCCCATCTTGTTTTCCATGTTCCCAGCAGGCAAAAGCAAGCCACAGGTCCCCAAAGCTGATGATGGCTTAATTGCTAAAAAATGTTTTTCCACCTCCTGGGGTGCAGCAACATGAGCAAGCAGGCTGCAGGCCCCTGCCAAGTGCCTTCACCTCTGCACTGAGAACAGGGCCAGAAACCTGTCAGCCTCGGGAAGTGGCTGTAAAGAGCATGGCAGGAACCACAAGTGGGTGCCTGCAGCACGGCCAGCTCTACTGGGGCCAGGTGAAGGAGTTGTGCTGCACTGCCGTGCCAGGGCACGTATGGCACTGGGTCACAGGGAGGTCTAGCATGGATGGGCTGCTGGAGGCTGGGGGCTGTAAATGGGGTTGCAAAGGGGAGGGGGGGAGGGCATGGGAAGAGGGCAGGGATGAGGAACACACCACCAAGGATTCCCATCTCCATCCAGGTGGGACCCAGGGCCCTGCTTGGCTCTTTTTTCCCAGGGCTGGAGAAGCCACCCCATCCCAAATGCGAGAGGAACATCTCCAAAAGGTCAGGGTGGCTTTGGCCAGGTGGGAACAAAACACACAGAGACAGGCGCAGGCACACAGGGCGACCTTTGCACTTATGGGCTTCCTGTGCTCCTGCCATCTGGGAAACATGAAGGGCTCCTTGGTTGGGTTTGGGGTTTGTGTGCCAATAGTGGAAAAAATGGAGCAGAGGTAAATATTTTAAAAGGAAAAATGTGGGTAATGTGGCAGATGTGCCCTCTCCCTACTTCAGGACAGGGGCTGTCCCGATGTGTCCTTGGGGAGAGCCCCCAGCATCTGCACTTCTCCATGCCCCAGACCCACAGTGGGACTCTATGAGTGTCCTTGCAGGGCACCAGGACAAGATGTGTCACCCATGTTCTTCCTCAGGCAGGCACTGCCTGTGCCAAGCTGGAGGCATCTGCTGCGTTTCTTTCCCCTCCATCTGCTCCGGGACTCCCAGGTGGGGCACAAGGGGTCACAGTTCCATGCCCAGGTGGTCTTTTCCACCATGAAGCCAGCAGCCATCCATGGCTTTTCCTGTAGGGTGTCGCTAAAGCAGGGTAGCACCCCAGAGTGCTCCCATGGGTGCCAAGCAACAGACTGTGATGCACTGGGGCAATGCAGGGTGCAGGAGGGGCTTGCAGCTGGAGCAGGGGATCTATCCTTCTGATCCCAGAGAGAGGTCAGAGAAGATCTGCAGGATCCATCCAGGACCCAGAAAGACCCAGTGTCTGCTGAAGCCCTCCCTGTCCCCACATCAATTGAATCATGGTGCTGAGGGGGGCAGTCCCCAAGGGCTCCCCAGCACATCCCAGAGCAGTCACATGCCGGGGTCAGTGGCACTGGCACGGGACGGCAGCAGCAAACTACCCTCCATTTGGGAGCTGCCCTGCACGGCTTCTCCATCGCAAGGTGCCCAGACCCCTGACCTCTCTGACGGGTCCCCAGGCCCAACAGCCATGTGGCACTTTTTTGGCCAGCGCGGCTCCTGCATGGCCCAGGAATGATCTCCCAGGGTTATTTCTGACTCACAGGACAGGAAACGTTTTGGGGTTTAAGCCGAGCTGAATAATGTGCTCATTTCCTTGTGCCGACTACAAAGCACCTGCTCCAGGGGATTTATGGAGTGCCGGCCTCTCGCACTCGCTGCAGGGCTGCCCGCCCGGATGTTTTTATTTTCCCGGGATGGCCAGCAAGTGCCAAGGCCTGTTTTCCTAAACACCCCGCATCCTCCCGGCACGTTTTCCTAGAGGGGAGCCTGGGCAGAGCCACGGGCAGCAGCACACTTAGGGTGCTGGTGTACCTGGGGTGTTGGGGTGCCAGGGTGGGTGCCAGCACCCTGCCAGGGCTGGGGGAAGCAGGGATGCACCCATTGGTGCCAAAACCTGGCCTGGCACAGGGCAGCCACAGCTGGGATAAACGGCCCAGGAGAGTGCTAAAGGATGATGGAGGGGGACAGAGCATGGAGGCGAGCAAGGGAGGATGAGACCTTGCAAGGGAGGGCAAGAGGGCAAGGGAGCCTGAGGGAGCGACAGCGTGTGTCTGCCCAGACCAGGGAGCCCTGCCTGCTACCAGCTGCAGGGAGGAGAGACCCATCCTGAGGTGGAGAGACCCCATCCCAATGCTGGGGACCCACAGACACGATCCCATTACAGACCCCATCCCAATGCTGGGGACCCACAGACACAATCCCATTACAGACCCCATCCCAATGCTGGGGACCCATCTAACCTGGGCTTGCAGAGTCCCTGCAAAACACTGTGTCCAACCCATGGGGTGGAAACTGCTCTGCCCTGTGAGGAGGGTCAGGGTGCTCCAAGGCCAGGGACACCCATGGGACACACAGGACATGCCAACATGCCTCCCAGCCCATGCTCCTCCAGCAGCACCAAGCACCATCCGGTAGGCAGCCAGCCTGCAGAGTACGGTGGCATCAAGGTTTTAATTATGTCCCCTCCGCTCTGTCCCCTTTTTGGAACAACAGCCTCACTGCTTTAGTCCTGGTGGGGTCAGCTCTGATCCCACCTGTAGTTCCAGCCTCAGGGAGCTACCCTGTCTGGCTTACCAGCTGCGGGAGGAAGGATGGAGTGAGCCGGCTGTCATTCCCTGGGTAGCCCCTCCTGTACCCCTTCCCAGCTCCTGGTTGCCCAGCTCTCTCTGACCCGCTGCTCAGCTTTTCGTGGGGTCCAGCTGCTTTGGTAAGCATCAAGTGTTCAGGTGAGTGGACATGGCTCAGAGCTGGTAGCTGCCTGCACCCTGCCCTGGTGCTCCAGGGGCTCTGGGGCTGAAGCATCGTCAAGGCGCTGAGCGAGGAGACGTGACCACATCCCACAGCCACCCCAGGGCCAGAGGCAGCATCAGGGCAGCTCGGCCCAGTGATAAGTTGGGGTTGGTTGTGGGTTTTTTTGCTGTTTAGAGAGAAAATAAATCACTCGTGGGGAGCAGGAGCCAAGCTCCCCAGTGCCTAAAACAGCAATCGCAGCACTTCCTCGGATTTATGGTGTTTGCTTTCACAATGCCAGCCGGGATCCTGTTTGCTTCCTGCTCTGCAGCTGCAGTCCCAGCTGAAGGCTCAGGAGATTCAGGTTTTATAACACTCCTGGATCCTGCCGATGGCAACTTGTCCAGCATCATTTATTATCCCTGCACCTCCTGTGGGGCTGGGGTGGGCTGTTGTCACCTCATCCCAGCACCCACTGGCTTGGGTGCTTGCCCCTGCCCATCCACAGGGTCCCATCCTCCAGCACCAAGGGCTTGAGCAGCAGCTCTTTGGAGAGAGCGCCCAATCTTTGCTGGGAGAGGAGACCAGCAATGCTGTGCCCTCGGTGGGATGCAGCACCCAGCTCTTCTCAGGCACAGCTACAATCCAAGAGCCAGGCCAGGAAGGAGCAGCTGGGTTCTGCAGGGGGGATGCTGAGACTTGGATGTGACCTTCTGCGAGGTCCCGGAATGCTCAAGGGTGGTGACTGCTCCTCACCGGCATGACTGGACATGCAGTCAGTCCCTGCTCTTGGCCCCTGCCTGATAAATCAAGGTGACTGAACCTACAGCAAGACACTTCTAGCCCCTACATCCCTTCTGTGGCTCTTCCCAGGGTTTCAGTTGTGCCGCTGAGATGTGAGCACCAAAACCAGCTGCCTGCTTTTACCCCCCCAAGGCAAAACCTCCTCAGCTAGCGCAGTGGAAGAGGGTGTCAGCTCCTCCAGCCACAGCATCCCTTGGGTACCTGAACTGAAGCTCTCCTGCATCGAGTCCATCTCCAGCAGCAGCGGCTTTCCAAGCTACAAGCGCCCTCTGTACGAGCCAGATCGAAATGCTCCGGACTCCCCCACCGGGGTGTGTGTTGGGGCCAGCGCCTGGGGATGCAGAAGTGGGGGAAGGAGAGCAGCTAGGAGGGGGAAGAGCAGGACCGACAGGCTGCGGGGAACCAACAGCCTCGTCCTCTGATGCACAGCCACGGCGTGGAGGGTGCTTCACCACCTGGGTCCCTTAGCAACGCGCCAAGGAGTGTCCTGACTCCCTTTCCTCCTCCTCTGCATTTACCCCGCAAACCGCTTTGATGAAATACACAAAGGCCGCAAGTGGGCTGGTAGTTTTATCCCTCTCTTTGGGAAACCGGAATGGCCGAGCTACAGAAATCCCAGGAATGCCTTTCTGTGTCCCCGGTGGAGCAGGGGCAGTGCCCCTCCACACAGCCGAGAGATGCTCCAGTCCCAGATTTTTGGCACACTTCTGGAAGCCTGGCCAAATCCTGTGGGCCTCCAAATGAAACCCACCACTTTTGTTTAACATTTGCTGTACTCGGTGATGAAATGATGATGGATTGTTTCATTGCGGTTGCTAGCATGCCAGACTTCTTTTTCCAAACACACAATAGGAATATTCATTTACTGCTCCGACAACGAATGCTTTTATCCTCCTTATATAGTAACAGCTCTGCACCAAAGGGTGAGTTTCATTTGTCACTTACACACTGCATCATCCTCGCTCACGGCCTCACGATCAGCGGGTTATTCATGGGTGCCCTGAGCTTCTCTGATTTATCATCAGCCTTTTCCAACTGCTCTCACCCTTGCTGCCATCCGGCCACCCTGCATGAAGGGGCACAGTGTCAACCAGGGTACTACGAGAGGGCTAGGGGTAACTCTTCGATGGGGAGAGGGGATGCAAAGCCAGGACTGCTCCCTCAGAGGTGAGAGCATGAGATGCAGGATGGGGATGCAACAGGACAGCGAGGGGTCCTGGAAGAGCAGTGTGAAAGGGACTATGCCTTCAAATCTGAAGGTGGTGAATCCAAAGCGGATAAAAGGAAGCGGGGTTTTTTTTTTTTTTTTCACTCCATGCTTAATTAGGCTGCCACAGGAAAATACTCAGGCCAAAATTTAGCAGGATTCAAGGAGGGATTGGGCATTTATGGGGATAAAAAAAATATCCAGCTATAATAGCAGATGCCAACACAAATTCTGGAAGGGATATTAAGCCTCACGCGTCAGGGTGTAAACCTGTCGCGAACTCTCAGAAAGTAGGGAGCTTAACACAGGGGCAGATGACCCACATATGCTACCGCTACCGCTGCCGCCTCGCTGCCGGCACGGCCCCATGCTGGCCAAGCCACCGGCTGGACCATCCCTGGAGCCCAGTTTCCTGCTGCCGGCAGCGCCTCTGACAAGGGCTGCAAATTTTTCTTGACAGTTCAGCCCTTCACTTCTAGGTCCCCAGGGCCACGTATTTCCCAGGGCTCTGACCTCCTCCATCTCGCCCATCCCCTCACTTTGCCAGCTGATACCAGACTGATCCCTTCAACCCAGAGGCAGGCCCTCTGGGTAAGGGTCTGTGCGGACCACAGGCACATCCCCACACTGTGTGGCATCTTCCCACGGCTTCTTGCTTCAAGCCAAGCCCTTCATTTCCCTCTCAGGTCACTTGTTGCCCAAATGCACCTTCATCTCCTGATTTCACCCCTCCTGTTCCCTGTTTCTGCTGAAGCCAGTGTCCAGGCTCTGGAATGGGCTGCTCAGCTCCGGCATCTCGTGGGTGCTGCACGTATGCAGCCATGGCCCTGCCTTCATGGGCACTGCTCGGATGAGCCCTGGGTCATGCCTTGAGCAGAGCCTTCTTCACCCGCTCTGCATCAGTGGCAATCACCATACTGCCTGCTCTTTGCCAAAAGTCCTGCTGTCACCCCCGGCCCGTGCGTGGCCACAAGCCTGGCACAGCTGCAGCCCAGGCTGGGGTGAAACTGTCGTGCTGTGGTACCTGGGAGCTGGGTGCGGGCATTTCCATCCCTGCTGTGCATGGTGCCACTGCATCCCACGCTGGTTGTTAACAGGACGCCTGTGCTGCTCCAGTCCCTGGGAGATGGGATGCTCCTGAAACCTTGGCCGCTGTGGAGGATCGGAGACAGCTCAGCATGACCAGAGGGGAGCCTGGAGCAATCCTGGTCAGGGGCCAGGGGCTCCCACGCTCGCCGCTTGCGCACTCACCACCCTGCTGAGGGCAACCCCACTGGGGTCCCTTGGATCTCCCCTTGCCGTGGAGCCTTGCACCCACAGGGGCTTCCAACTGGAGACATTTCTGGAGGGCATGAATCAGCTTTTCACAGCTTGTTAAAAATCTTGATCCTACCTCTTGTTTTCATGCCTTTCAAATCAGGAAATGAGTTTTACAACTTTTCCAGTGGGGCACAGCTGGTGGCCAGGGTCGTAAAGCTGAACTTTATAAATATCTCTTGTTGGGATCAGGGGAAGAGCATTAAAAAGGCAGAGAGAGAGAGAGAGAAAGAGAAGGGAAAGGAGCAAAGGCAATAGATAAGCAAGGCAACCTCGGCAGGACGGCGAAGAAGCCCAGCTCAACAACAGCCATGGCCATGCGAGCACAGAAGATGGGGTGTGCTTGGGGCAGGCTTTGCCTGCTGCTCTCCCTCCTCCTCCAGCTGCCAAGCTCCCAGGCCAAATGCTACTTCCAGGCTAAAGGTAAGTGGGGAGGTGAGACGGGAAGATGCTGATGGGAAGAGGAGGCCTCAGCTTTCCCTGGGGCGGCAGGGCTCTGCCCTGTGTGCCTGCAAAGTGCAGAAGGGACTGTGCTGAGCCCAGGAGCACAATCGTGGGCCAGTGATGAGTGGAAGGAGCAGTCTATAAACCACAGAACAGCTCCCCAGGGCTCTGGCTGAGAAACAGCTCACTGGGCCATGAAGAGCTCCTGGCAGGAGCCCGGCTGGGGCCAAGTGTGCAGGACTAGGCAGCAAAGGGAGCAGGGCTGCCCATCTTCTCTCTGCTGCCTCCTTCCAGGGCTGCAGAGATGCTCAAACCCTAAGGGGTGCTGGATATGCCCTCTCCAGGGAAGCAAGAGCCACCTGCCTCTGGCCCAGGCCCCTGGGGCAGTGGGGACAGCCACAGGTCATGGCCAGGAAACGATGGATGGGACCATCACCATTGGCAGATGCCTGGGCATCCCATACCTGCAAGGTGGCAGAGAGACCACTGAGTATCTTCTGTACCATGGGGCGGGTGGGAGGTTGTGACATCCCCTGTCCCCATTTTGAGGGCAGAGGGATGGCAAGGAGGGTCCCACGCTCCCTGGCACAGGCTCACAGGTGCTCATCACCACCATTTCCTTTGCAGCTCCCTGTGAGTACGAGGGGAAGCAGTTCTCCCTTGGGGAGTCGTGGCTGAGCACCAATTGCCTGCTCTGCACCTGCCTGCACCCCATCGGCGTAGGCTGCTGCGAGACGTGAGTGAGGGGCTGAGGGACACTGGGGGTGGGCTACTGTCGGCGGTGCTGCCTTGCCATAGCACCTCTGTGGCCGCAGTGGGGAGGTGGTCGTGTGGGTCTGGTGGCTGCAAGCACAGCAGAGCAAACATCAGAACCCCGGGGGGCTGCGGGGTGTCAGACCCTGGGGGCAAGGGGCAGAGGTGGGCAGGAGCCCACCAGAGCACTGAGGGCGGTGGGGTGAGTCAGGGAGACAAAAGTGGGGGCCAGGAGTGCCTCAGCACAGTGGGATGCCAGGAGCTGTAGCCCAGCCTGCCTGAGCTGGCTCAGGAGATGCCCCAGCCAGGGGGACTAGCAACGGGGGAAGGCACCCGGCCCTGCCAACAGCCCCCTGGCACAGACCAGGAGGACCTGACAGCCCCATGCCCTCTCCCGCAGCACCCAGCACCCCATCGACTTCCCCGACTGGTGTGAGGCCCATTATGACTCGCAGACCTGCCAGATCTCGGTGGTGCAGAAGGCCAACCCCAGCCTGCCCTGCGTGAAGAGCATGGAGCACGAGTGGGGCTCGGCCGGCACCCCTGAGCCGCTGAGCAACAAGGTGCTGGGTGCGGGGCTGAGCAGATAAGAGGCTCAGCGGCACCCCACGCCCCTCCCGGCATCATCCTCCCTCCTCCAGAGCACACCTCCTGCATGCTCCAGACCTGCCCCATCCTGTAGAGACGTCACTGCTGCCACCTTCAAGGGAAACCACTATCCACACACTATGGTTCTGAGTTAACATTTACACCATAGTGCTGCCACAGTACGGCTTTGCTTCCACTTCAGCTTCCTGAACTGAACTGGGGCCCCCTTCCCATGAGATGACCTGCACACTGTGGGAAGGCGGATCCTACAGGATCTCTTCCCAGGTGGGCAGGAAACCTCCACTAAAGAAAAGGGTACAGGACCAAATTGGTAATCAGTCTTGTACTCCCTCCTCCCTCTGAGACCACCATCACCCTGCACTGCAGCTGCCGGGAGCTCGCTGGGGAGCACCATGGCCTTTCGTGCAGTACCCGCGCACCCTGGCCAGCCCCTTCTCTGCCCTGGAGCGCGAGGGGCACAACCCACCTCTGGAACCACTAAAGCCCCTGCTCCCACAGCTCCTGGGGCCAGAGGGGGTCCCCGGCACTGGGGGCCAGTCCTGGGCAACACTGCAACGGAGCCAGCCTGGGGCGGGTGGCAGAGCAGGGGGAACCACTACAAGATGTCCCCAGGGGGGGCCCCCACCCCAGCTGCAGGGGACCAGGGAGGGGAGCTGGGTGCCCTGCTAGGGTTCTGGGAGCTGAAGCAATCCGCACGTGCCAGGGTGGAGCCGGCCGCCCTGGCAGCCTGCCCCAGCTGGTGCCATGCTGTGTTTGTGCAGAGCCTTGTGTAGATGTTTCTGTTCTTGCAATAAACATATTAAACAAAGAAGAGGTCTTCGGCCTGTGACTGTTGGGCAAGGTGGGCAGTGTCCACCACCGTGAACAGTGTAGGAATAAGGCTCTTGGGAACACCGAGTTTTGCACATTCAGATATTTATTAGATTTCCGTGCAAAAAGAAAAACTCTTTGAAAGGTTTGGTAGAAATGGGGAGCTGGCTGTTGAGCAGGGAGATCTCCATCCCAGCTCCTAAATGCGCAGCACACATTCAGTCCAGCTCCCCAAGGATCCCGACACCAGCAGGACGCCTTTGCACCCAGGAGTGCAGGCAGACCACAGCCCAGGCCCTCAGTGCTTCAGTTTTGGATCACGCCACAGCATGTGGCCACATCCAGGACACCAGGATGTGCTGGCGGTGCAGGGCTAGCTGCCAGGACCTCCAGGTGAGGCTAATGGGGATGCTGGGCTGTGCATGAGACCCCTCAACAAGAGGCAGGACGTGTCCCAGGAGAGAGCAGGCTCCCACCCAGCCCAGGCGGCCCTCATGCCTCATCTGGACGCCAGATGTCTGCTTGAGGGCTGCCTCTGTAGGGGCGCAGCCTTCACCCAGGGCTGGTACGGGGCTTCACTGGAAGAGCTCTGCTCTCCTTTCCCTGGGCTAGGTCTTTTCCTCTTGGAAGCCCCTCATGGGGTACAAGGTACATTGGGCCATTCCCAGGGAGGCAGATTTCCTCTTGGTGAGCGCTGGGACTCTTGCCTTCACCCAGGCAGATGGGTCTGGCTCCCAGCTGAGGGCTGCAGTGCAAGACACTGCAGCCAGCACAGTGCTCCTCCACCCACAGGCAGGGCAGACTTGCCTGGTGCCCACCTGGGCATTGCAGAGGAACCCAAGGGGACGTTGGGATCTGTGCCCCACAGCATGCTGGCGACAGTCCTGCCCACCATTCCCACCAACGGCACGTGCCTGCAGCACCACAGACCCCTACCAGCTCTCCCCACTTCAGATGGTGATGGAGTTTGTGCTGGAGAACTGAGATACGTAGGAAGCCAGGATGGGGTTGGTGGGAAGGACTTTGATGGGCAAGTCCCAGCTGAAAGTGTCCACTTCGATCTGCTCCACCCCAGTCCAGGTGACGGCCTCCGACTGGCTGCCACGAACCAGGCAAGTGTCCGTTGACTCCCCGGAGGTCACGAACTCAAAGTGCAGCCTCCACTTCAGGGACACTGTGGGCAAGAGGGGGGTCAGCAGCCAACACCACAAGGGATAGGGACAGCAGCTGTCTCAGCGCTGGCTGTCCTGGCAAGGGGACATGCAAATAAGCCCACTCACACGGGCCAGCTCCCTCCCACAGGACACAGCCCTGCTGAGAAAGGGCAGGGCTGGGGACATCGCAGTCCTCCTGCAGAGACAAGCAGGGGTGGGTCCCATCCCTTGTGGCCACTAACCAATGTTGGTGGTGAATCCTGGGGTGGAGCTGAGAGGGATGGGCAGGCTGAAGCTGCTCTGGGCTGTGTGCAGGCAAGCTTCCTGATGGCGGGCATGCGTGCTGAAGGAGACAGGCTGCCCCCGCCGGCGCTGGAACTCCTCCTGGATGCTCTCCTCTGTCTGCAGGCTCACCGAGAACTGCAGGGCAATGGGCAGGGTGCTCACTCTCACAACCTCACACAGCCCTGGCACAAAGCCCCAGGGGCCTCCATTTCCCAAATGAGCTCAGATCCCCACCTCACACCCATAGGGGACCCCAGCTGGGTCCCACTAGAGAACCCACAGCAGTCCCAGTGCCACCCCAATCCCTTCTCCCTCTCCCCCACCCGAAAACCCTGCCTCTCCCTACCGTGACCTCAAAGCCAGCACTGACCTGCAGACATGGGATGTCTCCTTCTGAGAAGTTAAAGGTCCCAATGACATCCTCTCCGATCTTATACACGGTCTTAAAGATGCAGAACGTCCCTACCTTCCCACGAGTGTTGCTGATGTTATACAGGTCTGTGGAGCAAGAAGAGGCAGGGATAGGGTTGCAGCAGGATGAGGCTCTGCTCCATACAGCACTCTGGGTTAATCAGAGAGCCCAGCAGACATGAGCCCATGCCTGCTGCTTGGGTGCGAAGGACAGGCCCTGGAGGCGGCATTCCCTTTGGGAAACACCTGCAGTGAGCAGGGGGAAACAGCACACTGAATGCGATATGCTGGGGAGAGGGTCTCTCTGGCCTAATTAGGAAGAGGCTGAGACTGGCAGGGAGGAGCCCAGGGGAAACTGACCCAAGCGGGCTCTGATGGAGCTGCTCCGCAGACCCAGTCAGAGCTTCACTTTGCCAGCGAGATTTTTGCAGTGACCACTGAGCTGTGCTTCATGCCCAGGTTAGGACGGCAGGTTCAAGCAGGGGGTATGACCTACGCAGGCTGCGTCGAGAGGTGGCCACCATGAGCAATTCTGTTGCCAGGTCTGCCAGACGAGAGTCTTTCTTCAAGCCCTCCTCCTCCTCCAGGAAGGGGTTTGAGGGTGCAACGGCCTCATCCTGTGGGAACTGGTAATCCTTGAGTCCTGAGGAGAAGGCAAGAGATCAGCGGGGCAGGGTGCAGCCAGGCCTGTGTCTGCAGGGAGGGCAGCACATGGCCTTACCGTGCAGTACGAGGACACGGAAGGGAACGCGCAGGAGCTTGATGGGGGAGTTGACACGCTGGCAGCCGATGGTCAGCTTGTACACGTACTTCACTGACTGTCCTCGGAAAGAGGGAGGGCCGTCTATGGGCAGCGTTTCACAGTACGAATCTGCAAGGAGCACAGAAAAGATTGCTTTCGGAGGACAAAAGGAAGCTCCTGGAGCTGTCGCTCGCAGGCTCCCTGCACTGAGGGTTAGGAATAGCAGCACGGCTGAGCTAGGGATAGCGCCTGGTGCTTTCTGCCATCTCTTTCCCACAGCAGGCCAAGCACATCCCCGGCTTCCCTGCACCAGTGCACTGCTCCTCACATCACACGCGCTGTCATCCAGACATTGCTTCCAGCACGTACAACCACACACACAAACTCTGCCTCAAAAGAATGTGAAAGATGTAAAATCCAGGAACACAAACACATGAGAGCTAAACTTACTCATCACGAGTTCAACCTGAATTTGCCTCTGCGCACTTCCTTAACATGCCGCTTTCAAGATGCAGTCACATGCTGCGGTTTCCTCATGCACCAGAGAGGTGCCGATCAATACCTCATGCCTCTTTTGATACTCGCTTTACACAAGCCCCAAACTCAGCAACAAATTAGTTTCTTCCCATGTTTTTCTCTGAAGCACCGGGTCTGAATGGCCAAGAAACAATTAAGAGACCTTCACAACAACCTGTGGCATATCCCCCTTGACAGACTGATGACTTAGACCACAAAGCCTCTGACTCTGAGACCTCTGAGATGCCACGGTCTGGCTTTACACCACATTCAGCCCTCTCGAAGCCCCTTGGCCACCACACAAACCCCAATGGTTCTCAACGCAGCATGAACACTTCTGCAGCTTTCCCAAACCACATGCTGTATAATAAGAAAGGCACAAACAGTGAACTGTGGAAAGTCTCCACCTCTCTGGCTTGCCCACCGTGACGCAGATACACCCCGCCAGAGGAAGGGCAGCATTCTGCTGTGAAACCACAGATCCTTCCCCATGTCTGGCACATCCTAAATACTGAGGCTTAGATTAAAAGCTAGGGTTGCATTTTAAATATAACATCTAGATTTAAAATAACAGAACTGGAAGGAAGAAAAAAGCCCATGCTAGTGTGCAGCATCCACAGGCTGTCACATCTTAAAACACAAGGCTGTCCCGTGGGACTGGGGTGCAGATAAAGTTGAGAACTGTCCTGACATCAGGTATGTCCAAGGAAGGAAGCAGACTGCTGTAACTCCCTGTACCAGGCTTAACAAAAGTGTTCACAAGGACTTCATGCCCAGTGAGGATAAGCTGAGCCGAGACCACCGCCGTCCAAGGAGGATGGGCGGTTTGCTACCTGGCACAGGCAGTTTGCTACCTGGCACAGGAATGCTGAGACTCGGGAAGTCCCAGCTTCCGTGCATATCCCAGAAGGAAGCACATTCCTGGTGCCAGAGATGCCTTCCTTACCCACCCGCTGTACCCTCTGGCTGGGCTCCCGGCCCGTGTCCAGGCTGCTTCAATTTCCTCCCCTCCCTGTGATCTACCAAATATTTAAAGGTATTACAAAACCGGACCGGCAAAAACAGCCGCAGAAATTACTTAAGGGCTTGAGAAAATGTTTTATGGTGACAAATTTAAAGAGGTCAGTCTGGGCAGTGTGTCAAAGGGATGGGAGGTGAGTCAACTTCAACATATAGGCATCATAACAAGGGGAAGATATTGGGGAATAAGCTGGTCGGCAACTGAAAACAAAGCCTTTTATCAACAGCCTGACACAACCTCAGCTATATATGCCAGCTCTGGCTACAGTTTAATAATAGTACTTTGCTAAGAAGAATTAAGATTTCTTGGGGTTTTTATTGCCTTTCCAAACTGCAGCAAAACTCAAAACTTCTGAAAAACAGGAAATGAAGAATTAAGATACACACCCACACAGCCTTAACTCTGCCTCCACAGAGCTGGCAGGAGCCCCCAGGAATGATCTGCAAGTGTGCCAGCTGCAGCCTCATGTGAGAGGAGCAGCACCGCAGGCCGACAGGATCGGTGTGAGCAGCCTGGCAGAGCCGGAGCTGCGATACAGGGGTTTCAGTGCTAAAAAGCACAGTGATGCACAGAGCAGCATCGCACGCAACACATGCAACGGGCATATGCATCACACAATCAAGGAGAAAGGCTGTAACGGAAAGGCCATGGAACCTCCAAGTGTAGAAGAGTTTGTGTCCTTCCTACAGAGCTGCTACCAAGCACAGGGCAGGTGCAGGTTGCTTGTGCCAGTGTCAACCAGCTGGCAGAGCTGGGACACACACACACACCATACAACATCACTGGGAAGGACAGACTATTGCTAGCTTAGCTGGGGGCTGAACAGCTTCTGCCTGCAAAGCCAGCGCATGAGGAAATTCTCTCAATCCATCCCAGCCACCTGGAGGTTGGACTGTAGTCACTGATCTGCTCTCCCACAGACTGCCGAGCCTGCCTGAGATGCTCCAAGAAAAGGGGCTTCCCCCTGCTCCCGGGGAACGGGTGCTCCAGCCCCGCAGCTGCCAGCAGAGAGGAACTCAGGAGAATCCAGGTGAGCCTCAGGCCAGCTGAGATTTCTGCCTCCTCCCTGGCATAGCCACTTTCAGAGGGACCTTGGCTCCGATACGGCAGGGCCAGCTCCCTTCCCCTGCCTGCTGCTGTAGAATAGTAAGTAAATAACTAAATGTGCTCCAATCACAGGCTTTGCAGTTTAGGAGACACAGCCCCAGACAGCACTGCCCCACCCCACTAACCACCTAGCCAAGCCAGATTGGTTTCACCCTGTCCACCTTTCCCTCCAGTCAGGCCCCTATAAGCCTAAAGAGGCAGGAGACCCCAGCTCCAAAACCAGCATGTCACACCCCGTGGCTCCCTGGTCTCACTTGCAGCTCTGCTCTCACCTCCCCAGAGCTCAATGCTCCAGCAGAACCCCCCTCCACCACAGGCACTGCCTCTCTGCTCCCTTTGCTCTGTGACTTGAGAGGTCTCCGTCATCCATTCCCAGCAGATCCCCAGGACAACCTGAGGAATCTGCCCACATGCAGCCTGCAATGCGTAACATCACGCTGCCGCTGGACCACGGGTCGTTGGAACCCAAAAGAGATCTGACACAAACTGACAGGCTGGGTCACGGAGCCACTGACCAAGAGACAACAGCACATACTTGTATTTTCATAGTTGTCTAATCAGGTAGAAGAAGCTGCCTGGAACAACGAAAATTAGTTACTGCAAATTCCTTGTGAGAAGGATGAAAACTTCTCTAAACAGCAAAGGAAAGTAGTGATGAAGGATAGTTTAAAGGGGACCCACTGGAACACCCTTTGAGGGCTGTGGAGACACGGAGAGCTTTGAGCAGAGATGATGATAAGCACTCACTTTTACAGCAGGAAAACTAGAACAGGCAGAAGACTGTGATCTCCAGGTCAGCCACAACCTGAAGAGGAAGCATGGACCTTTGGAGGATGCCAGCCTAAAACCCAAGAATACTCCCGTGTGGCTGAAGAAATAAAGGCAAGGAAATGCAGGGGTGTGTAACTGTTCCTTCAGCTGCAGCCAGGTATTTCAAAACTTCTCATGCCTCGCAGCTACACAACGGACCTGCAGCAAAGGACATGGGCCAGGGGCAGAATGGAGGGACATGTTGCAGTATGCAGCCCTCATACGGCGGAGAACAGACTCTGGACAATGCAGCAGTTCCTTAGCACTCATGCTCCCAGCAAAGCACCTCGCCTTCCGCAAGCACCAGGGTCTCCCACTTGCAGGACTCAGGTCTGCAAAGCCAGCTTGGAGAGCGGGGCTCCCCAGAGGCGAGCTCTCTGAGCGGGGGAAGAGAAGACAGGACTCACAGGACTTTGACTCCCCGGGATCCAGTCGCAAGTCACAGAAGAGAATCTTTGGTGGAGTGGACAGGATACACTGACCCCGCTCTCCTGGAAGAGAAGAAGAACCATGTGAATGCTCCCCAGCCTTGAGGTCCAGGCCGATGAGAAGGGGACTCACCGTGCCCAGGCCAGCCAGGCCTTAGCATCATGGGGAGGAATGGGGAGGAGAAGGCATCGAGCATGAAATATCTCATGCCCCGGTCAGATCATGAGACATTCCCAGAACAGCTGGACAGACAACCCTCACATTTCCTTCCAAGCTAGTGCCACTTTGATCTAGGTGTTAACAAGGTCCTGCAGCAGCCATCACCAGGGAATCACACGACAGCAACAAGGACGTCCTGCTCTCTTCTACACGTGCTGCCCCGCAAGATGCACGTTGAAGTCTGCTTGACTCCTGCTTGCTGTGCCTTCACCATCCCTATCCAGGGTTACAGGAGTAGCACTCACCTCTGTTGGGGACGAAGACTGTCTCGTTCTCTGCCTGCACGTCGTGCTTGCTGCCATCAGAGGGAGGGAGTGCTACACGGTTCTCGCTGGCATGAAACTGGCAGTGGATCTGGGCGCTGGCCCATGCCAGCATCTCACTGTGAGCAAAGAAGAGCAACATTTATGTCTATGCTTTTGAGCCTGGATCACAGCAAACACGAAGTGACAAGCAGAACAGCAGTTCGAGGTACCTTCAGTGATAATGCAACCACCAGGGAGGAAGGCAGACTCAACAGCAACAAATATCCCCTGCCTGGGTTCAGCTGCCCCTGTCCACAGCCCCTGGCTGCCCCAAGCTCGACACTCCTCAGGGCAGGCAGGGCACAGACGTGCTCCCTCCCCACAGCACCTTCCCACTTGAGAACATCAACTTTTGGTTGTGTCAGACCAGAGAAGGACGCTTCTGGGTCCTTCATAAAGACCTGCTTTGTCCTGATGATACAGGGGATTTGCTGATGGCTATAGGGGAGGTGAAGCTGTCATTTTGGCCCCTCTGTGTACAGCCACAAGAACTGGTTGCATCCATCATGAAAAATAGTCTCATGGTTTGCGCTCTGCTATGACCTCAGCCATTCCACAGGGCATTTCCCGTGGCATTACTGACACCTTTCAGTTTCCAAAACACTCATCTATTTTTATTTCAATAGCGGTCTCATTAATTTAGCAAGTTCCTCTGGTGTTTTCTAAGATCATGATCTGATTAGTAAGCACTGACACCAGAGTTTTAGGTGGCACAGGGATTTTTTGTGGCAGATGGGTATCTCTCGACGTGATGCATCAGAGCAGTTAAACATCTAGACGAACCAGAGAAAAAGGCGTGCTGCATTCATTTAAGCTGACTAATAATGTGCTATTTGATCTTTTGTATGTGCTGGCTGCCTTCACCTAAACACGCATTGCTTACTCTACCCAGTTACCTCCAACCCCAAAATTGTAATTCTGTGTCTTCAAAAATACCAGCATGGCTTTTCCATAACGCCTGCCATAAGATTTTCTGTCATGAGGTATCTGCTATATGGAAACAGAGAAATGTTCTTGCTTAAGAGACAATGTTTACTAATTTTACATAAGCTTAGCATGATTACAGTGCCTTCAAACACCGTATTTTGAATCTTTTTCTCCTCCATTTATTCTCAGTATTGCCCAGCAGTATGCCACTGGATTGTTTTCTTTTCTATTAACCAGATGCCCAAAGAAAATTTGCATGTGCCTTCCTACCAGGTCTGGCTTGTCCAGCTGGCAGGGCACAGAAGGATCCTGCACTGGTGCTGAGGTCACTTCCTTCCTCTCTCACCACCCTCTACAACTCCTGTGGCCCACAACGGCCATGGTGAACGCAGCCTTTGGGCAGAAGAGATTTGTTTCTTGTACACCTCATACACCACAATCAAATTCACTTTCTGCCATTTACTTACTGTCCTTCAGTTCTGTCCCTATGCTTGAAATGCATGCTGTTCAGTTCCTCCACCTGCTAGCCCCAAAAGTTTCTAGTTTCTGAGAGGTCCATCTGCCTGCTGCAGTGGCTGTGCTTTGATCTGGCTCCTGCCTTTACGCAACCCACAGCTTTAATTTCCAAACCACCAATCTATTTGGCGTTGCCACTTGTATAACTTAATCAGGTCTCGTCAGTTTGGTCACCTGCTTTTTTATTTTAAAAACTTTCCTTTTTCCAAGAGGCGGTTTACTAGGGACCACAACACATGTGAAGTTCCCAAATGAAGCTCCCGTAACTGTGCTGCAAGCCTCCAAAACCGCTCCACCTGGTACCTTTGAAGTCCCACATGTTTCAGAACAGGGAAAAACAGCACTGTCACCGCACAAGACAAAACTCCAGAAAACTAGATGCTAATGCCTCAGCTGAATTTGAAAGCTGAACTCAGCAGGCAAGAGGAACCAGGAAGAAAAGATGGAAAGTTAAGGAAGACAATAAACAAAGAAGCCCTGCAGTGGTAATACAAGAGACTGCTTTGCTGCTGCTGAGACTGCAAACACTGGAAGTGGGTCCACCAAAACAATCACGTGTGAAACGCGTACTTGTGATGAAAAGATGCTCAACCTGACAGGACTGGAAACGGACGCTTGCCAGGAAGGGCTCAAGATGAGAAAGCACTCTCCACCCCCTGGAGAATTAGGCAAAGCCACACACTCAGCGGACATAGAGGCTTCTTATAATGTGGAGTCACCCCCTGTGAGCCAATACAGGAAGCTCCTATCTTCTCACATTTCCTCAACACCTGTTTCGGGCACAGTAATGATAAGGGGAGAGGCAGCGCTTCAATGGCTGGGCTGCAGAAAATGCTGCCACAGAAGGTTGCCTCTTCCTCACTCCAGGCAGTGCTCACCCCTTTGCCTGCCAGCTCTGGAGGCTGGGATCACACAACACACTGCCAGACAGAGACTGCTCCTTCCACAAACGTAGGAAATAGTGACGTTGTCTGGATGTTGCCCTGTGAGGCTGTCACCCTGGTGTAACTAGATATCCTGCTTCGACAGCCAGTTTGGCTTCATTTTCTGCCAGTAACCCTGTCACTGAGGGCTCACCTGACAGGAGGTTAGAGCATCTCTAACTGCATACTTTTTTCCTAGTCTCTTTCTTGGGGGCAGAAAACCAGGATAATTACCTCAGTTGCACCCCTGAAATAGTGATGATGCAAAGCACCTTTAAGGGAGTACCTCGGGCAGGGAAGTCACCAGTAGCTGAGCTGGCGCCATTGCCCCACAACCCAGCCATGACTACATCTAGCTGCTCTGGAGGGAAGAAGGGTCATTTCCTCTGGAAGGACCCAGACAGCTCTGCTACCACAAGGCTTCACGCACAGAAAGGCCCACCAGCGCAGGCTGCCATACCTGCTGGCGGAGGTAGATGAGGCCGATAATGGGTTGGTAAAAGTGATCACGCACTCCAGCATCTCCCCTGCCAGGAAGACGGGCCCACGGCCCAGCTTGGCCAACACCTCGATCATGGCTTGGACAGCCCTGCTGCACACCTGCCAAAAAAAACCACAACCCCAACCCAAAAAAAACCCAACAGTGGGCATGGAGAGAGGGCTGGGTGCTGTAACAGCAGGGGAATGGCAACAGCCGAGCATGGCACATGCACATGGGGAGGTCAGGGTGAACTCCAGCTCCAAGCACAGCGCACAGACGTGTACAGGGTTCAAGGACTGCCCTGGCCTTGCACGCGCACACACACACACGGCGGGGGGGGGGGGGCGGGCAGAGATAGATCCAGCCATACACACACAGGTGCGCAAGGGTAACACGCACAGCCCTGACCATACACATACATACCCCCACTTAGCCCCACACGGACGTAACGGGGGTCAGGACATACTGCGGGGGGTGAGGGACAGCCTTGCCACCCACAACCCGGGGACTCAGTGGCGACCCCGACCGCAAACACACAAACGTAAACGGCCACCAGAGTGGCCAGGGATACAGGATCGCATGCCCTCCGCCGCGCCCGCCACAGGCCGCCCCGGCCCCACTCACCGCCCCGCAGAGGCCCCACTCGCCGCTCCGCGCCACTCAGGGCCCGGTTTCCCCTCAGCTGCTCAGCGGCTCTCCCGACCTGCTCGGCGAGGCTCGGGGCCCGCTCGGCAACGCTCGGGCATCGCTCGGCAACTCTCGGGACTCGCTCGGCAACTCTCGGGACTCGCTCGGCAACTCTCGGGCATCCCTCGGCACCGCTCGGGACACGCTCGGCAACGCTCGGCACTCGCTCGGGCACGCTCGGGATTCCGTCGGGAACTCTCGGTCAGCGCTCGGGAATTCTCGGAACCTACTCGGCAACGCTCGGGCGCTACTCGGGTATTCTCGGGTGCCGCTCAACAGCGCTCGCTCGGCCGCCCACGGGATAGCAGGTCGCGCCGGCGGCGGGGCGGGTCCGGGTTTCCGGACTCGCTCGGCGGCGCGCGGGGTGCCGTGCCCCGGGGGCGCGGGCGGGGCGGGGCGGGGCGCGCGGTGAAGAGGGCGCGCGCGGGGTGGGGGGCGGTGATGGCGGCGGCGGAGGCGGCGGAGGTGGCGGGGCCGCTGATGCGGCGGTACGAGGGGGCGGCGCGGGGCCGCGGCGTGGCGGAGGCCGGTTGGCGGGTCTGCTTGGCGCACCGCTTCGAGGAGCCGCGGCAGCCCTACGGCGCCGCCGACGTACCGCTCCGCGACGTCCTGCGGCACATCGGCCTCGCCTTGCGGTACGGGGGCGATGGGGGGCGGGGGGGAACGGGGATTGAGAACACCCCGGGAGGGGGGAGAAGGGGCAGGGGGTGTCCGTGGGTGTAGGGCGTGGGAGCACTGCGCCGCACTCGAACCCCCGCTGCTGTCGGCGGCTCGCTCCGGGGAGGCACCGGCGATGCCCCGGTGCACGGAGCACAGAGTACGGCGGGTCACGGAGGGCCCCGGGCTGGAGGGAGCTGCTCTCCTCCCGCCCCAGCTACCGGCGGCTACCCGCCAGCCTGGCGCCAGCACTGGGAGCACTGGTGCAGACTGGCCGAAGCTGGCTTAAGGGCAGTAGAGCCCAACGCTCGGGCTCCCCAAAACCGAGCAGAAGCTGGGAGGGCTTTGGGGCATCGCTTCTGGGGGGGACACCCCCATCTCCATACCCCCGTGCCCTGGTGCTCATCTTCCCTGGGCAGCGCCAGGTGCTCAGCCCCTTGCATAAGGCATCTTTCGGCAGGCGGAGGTTAAACTCGAGGTTAATTGGGAGGATTTTTTGAAATGCTGTGTGCTGTAGCAGGTTTGGGAATGGGGACTTCTCCTGACTTAGAGTTAGGGTGAGCTGGAAGTACCCAGGAAAAACATGCGTGGGAACCACCACTGTTATTTTAACCTTTAGAACTGCTGTCTGGGTGCCGGCAAGTGTTGTGTACTCATCAGACTAAACATTGAAACTGATGATGGTGTGATTTATTTCCTTATACTTGCTTTGTATCTCGTGCCTCCATTTTCTGAGCCTTTTCCTGCACGATGTCCTTGGAGGTTGCTGCTTACCAAGCTGGTTCCTGCAAGGCCTGATGAAGGGGCAGATAGTGGACCGCTTCGGGGTGCAAAGCATGCCAGTCTGACCTGAGACATCCCCGGTGCAAGCCTGAGCATCAGGGAAGGGAGAGCGTGGGTCGTGCACAGCAGATAAAGGCTGCCAAAAAGCCGCCGTGGCAGGTTGGGGTTGAATTGAGCGTGTGGGAAAGCATGAAATTCTGGTGGGGTGAGCGGGGAGGAGAGGCGATCGCCTCTGTGCTGGCCTGGGGGGGCCGTTCCTGGCCCGCTCTCATTGGGGTCTCAGAATGGAAGCGGCTTGTGTTGGTCCTAGAAAAGGGTTTTAAGGGCTTTTCAGCAAGAAGCTAATAGTCAAACCACTATGTCTTGCCTCTGTATGAATTTAGGAGGTACTTTGGTTGTGATCTCAACATACTTGTGCAGGGCAAAGGTTCATTGCAGGGAGACTACAGCGTAGAGAGCGAAGGAGAGGAAGGGCCAGAGCAGCGAGAAATACCTGCTTGAGTTTGAATTAAAACCCAAGAGCAGTGGTGTTGGCTGGCAGGGCAGCTAATGCAGGATCTGAGGATGTGTGGAAGGCTGCATGCTCCTGGTGTTGGTGGTCACACAGCGGAGGCAGCCGGCTGGTGGAAACCCAAGTGCTGGTGCTGCAAGAAGAGCCTGGAGCTCGGTCCCATGGCACGTGGATCGAACCTCTGGAGCCCTGCAGGCTGGCGTGCCATCTCCCAAATGACCTGTGATGAGCAGCACCCCTCTTTCGAGGGCAGCCATGATAGGAGTTCTCTCAAAATCTGACATGGCTTGGTGCATCAAGTGCAAAGTCACTTGGTACGGGTGTTCAGCCAAGATGTCTGGGAGTGCCTTGGGATTTCTGTGCGTCTTCAGCTGAGGACATCTAGGACCTGCAGAGAAGCCACCGCATCCTTGGTTGACGTGGTGTCGTGTCAAGTTAAGCTCTGGCTGATGGGTGTCCTTTGCTGCAGCACCAGCCCCTGCCACAGGTGGCATGGCTGGGTGTGTTGACAGCCCTGGGGTGGGATTTTTGTTAATGTGGGCTCATTGGGATAACCCCTTTGTTGGGACACCCATAGTGGCAAGTATGGCTGTGGTGGGTGCTGGGGCAGGAGAAGAGTTGCAGGCAGGTTTCTGCAGAGGTGGCTGGTGTGCCCTGGGAGGGGTCATGGCACGGATCCGGAATGGCTGGGTGATGTCTGGACAGGTTTTAATTCTGCTGCCAATTCTAAGGGAAATAAATGCCTTCCAGCCCTGGCAAAGCTTTTGGTGCTGCAGAACATAAAGACTTTCTCCTGGTTATTCTGTAGCCATGGCAGAGCTGTTAATCGCTGGCAATTGGGTATCGAGCACCTTTTCCTCTTGGCCTGCGCTGTGTGGGGAGAGGCTAGCAGGGAAAGTTTGCTATTGAGACAGCAAACAGCTTGGGTAGTGGCTGGCTGTAAATCCCAAATATCTCCTGCTGCATGCTCCTGGAAAAACTGAAATCCCTCTGTCACCTCCTTTCCAAGGAGCTGGGATGCCCCACCAGGTCATGCCGCAGCTGCTCTGCCTGGGCACCTTATTTCCCATCACCAGAAACCTGCTGGGGAAGCACCTGGGTTGGTTCCCTGACACTGGGTTAAATAAAAAAAAAGTAATTTCTGAGAGAGAGAGAGAGAGCACACTGCCAAAACTTCACCTTGGCAGTGTAAAGTCAGGGCTGTCTCAGCTGGGAGAAGAGCAGTTGCAGCAGATGTAGCTCAAAGATAGCAGCAGGCCTTGATTCAAGGTGGTTGTGCAGGACAGGCTGGTTCTTGTGGTGCCCTGGACCTCTGCAGGCAAAATATCATTAAACAGTCAAATGTGAAATTGAGTATGTAGGGATGGAGAGCAGGCTGCAATCAGGAAAATATCACCCTGAAAGGGATTTGGGGACCTTAGATGTTGGTGAATAAAGGTGGACATCCAATGACCACACAGCCAAAAAGGCAAATGTGGGTTGTTTTTGTTGGGGAAGAGTGCGTAGGAGTAGGGGTTGTCATGGGAGAGCCTCTCCCCCTTGCTCCTGGAGGTACATGTTCCAGGAGGATTAGTGCTCACCCATTGCCTGAGCTCTGCATCCCACAAGCCATCGGGGCAGGACAGGCTGTGTGCTCCTGGCTGGGGTGGCTTTCTCTTCTTGGCACTATGGCATCGGTGCCTGCGGGTAGCTCAGGGACGTTGCCCACCACGGGGGCTCCTGTGCCCCCACTGCCCAGCTGGCACCCAGCGCCATGGAGCAGCCTGTCAGTTTGCTGGGGGAAGTTCAGCAGCTTCTTCTGGTCTGGTAGCTGGCTTCCATACTGTAATTGTCTCCATATGGAAAATTTAACTTGGGGCGGTTCATTAGCAAAAGCCAGTCCTTTATGAGCGCTGACTCAGAGCCTGGCTCTGCTCCTCTTGCCCGGAGTGGTGCTGGCACACCCAGGTGCAGTTGTGCCCCTGTTTGGGTGTCTCAATTCCCAGGCCTTTGGGTGAGAAATTATCTGATGGGCAGTGCCTGGGCTGCACAGCTGGTGTGCAAGAGGAGGTGAGTCCCCAGGACCCTGCCAGCTGCAGACAGCAAACAGAATCACAGAATGGTTTGGGTTGGAAGGGACCTCAAAGATCATCTAGTTCCACCCCCCCTGCCATGGGCAGGGACACCCTCCACCAGACCAGGTTGCCCAAAGCCTCATCCAACCTGGCCTTGAACACTTCCAGGGATGGGGCAGCCACAGCTTCTCTGGGCAAACTGTTCCAGTGCCTCACCACTCTCACAGGGAAGAATTTCTTTCTAACATCTAATCTAAATCGACCCTCCTTCAGCTTAAACCCATTCCCCCTTGTCCTGTCACTACACTCCCTGATAAACAGTCCCTCTCCAGCTTTCCTGTAGGCCCCTTCAGGTACTGGAAAGCCACAATTAGATCTCCCTGGAGCCTTCTCTTCTCCAGGCTGAACAACCCCAACTCTCTCAGCCTGTCCTCACAGGAGAGGTGCTCCAGCCCTCTGATCAGCTTCGTGGCCTCCTCTGGACTCACTCCAGCAGCTCCATGTCCTTCTTGTACTGGGGCCCCCAGAGCTGGACGCAGTACTCCAGGTGGGGTCTCACAAGACCACAGTAGAGGGGCAGGATCACCTCCCTTGACCTGCTGGTCATGCTTCTTTTGATGCAGCCCAGGACATGGTTGGCTTTCTGGGCTGCAAGCGCACACTGCTGGCTCATGTTGAGCTTCTCATCAATCAATACCCCCAAGTCCTTCTCCTCGGGGCTGCTCTCAATCCATTCTCTGCCCAGCCTGTTGTTGTGATTGGGATTGTGCTGACCCATGTGCAGGACCTTGAACTTGGCCTTGTTGAACTTCATGCGATTTGCACAGGCCCACCTCTCCAACCTGTCAAGGTCCCTCTGGCTGGCATCACTTCCCCCTAGCGTATTGACCACACCACACAGCTTGGTGTTGTCGGCAAACTTGCTGAGGGTGCACTCAATCCCACTGTCCATGTTGCCGACAAAGATGTTAAACAGCAGTGGTCCCAGTACCAACCCCTGAGGAACACTGCTTGTCACTGGTCTCTACAATCACCTCCTCCAGGGCAAGGCGGCCCTGTGCCATCTGCCCCTGGGGATGTGGCAGGGCTGTGTGTGACAATGGAGATGGAAGAGCAAGGCTCATGTCCCTGGAGCAGCATATGGCTTCTCTGGGCTTGTGCCTCCACTCCCAGACCTTCCTTAGCCGATGTACCCTACCAGTCATGGAGAGGGCAGTGGTCCTTGTGCGTGTTCCCAGTTCTCCATGTGTATCTGGGAAAGCTTCCTGCCCCTGCACAAGCTGGGAGCCCTGCTCTTGGGTACTGGAGCACTCTGTTTTCATGCTGTGCCCTTGCAGGCAGCCCTAGCTGCCTGAGCTCTGCCTGGTCACATCTGCTGACAGATACATGCTGCAGATGGATGGCAGGGGGCTGCCACACCACGCGCACTGGGACACCAGTTCCCGTTGCACATCTCTACAAGAGGGGCAGCTGCAATGTGTGCTGGTCACGTCCTACCCAGTGACACTGAAGGGACAGTGATGCCTGCTCCTGTTGTCTTTCATACCTCTCTTTTCCTTGCAGATACTTCAGGTGGTGGTACAAGAAGACCCACCTAGAGAAGAAACCTGCCTTCATTGACCTCTTGTGTGCTGTTCCTCTGCAGCAGATCTATGGTCAGCCTCCAGTTTGGGCACTGGGGTGGTGTGATGCCCAGTGTGCTGGGTGGGCAGGGATTCATGTGGGGCCAGCAAGGTGCTAGAGGAGGCGAGTGGGTCAAGGAGCTTCTGGGGTGTGAGCAGTGCTGTGGGGCCCTCAGAGCTGCACGGGGGGGTCCTTGGGCCAGACCCCCCCACGGGGAGGAACGGGGTGCTAATTTCTCTTGTCTTTGCCAGGGTGCCCACTGGGCGGGATCGGGGGTGGCACTATCACCCGTGGCTGGCAGGGTGAGTTCTGCCGCTGGCAGCTGAACCCTGGCATTTATCACTATGAAACGGTCATCGCCAACCAGGTAGGTGCAGTGGGGTCTGCAAGGGGTGCAAGCGGCACTGCAGCAGCCTGGGTGGTTGAGGCATCTGCTCTTGGGCTCATCTCATCCCCTCCATGTGGTCCTCTCCTCACCAGTTCACGGTGTGCCTGCGTTGCAAGGGGCAGACGATTTACCAGCAGGTCTTGTCCGTGGAGAGACCCAGCACTCTTCAGGGCTGGAACTGGGGCTACTGCGGCCAGTACGCCTTCTACCATGCCCTGTACCCCCGTGCCTGGATGGTCTACGATCTTCCGGGGCAAAATGTGGTGCTCACTTGCCGCCAGGTCTCTCCCGTCATCCCCCATGACTATAAGGTAAGGAGGCGATGGCTCCACACCGGTTGCAGCCTGTCCCGTGGGAGTGCTGGGCCAGCCCACGCTGCGGCAGCATGGCTCATATGGAGCAGGTTGGCAGGCGTGTGGCAGAGCTGCCTGCATGGGAGGGGGAAAGGATTGACACAACGGAGACAGGGCTGTACTGTGTGATGCTCGATGTGTCCCCTTTTGGTAGCGGAGGTTTGGAGCTGGTGAGTTTTTGGCCCCTGAGCATTGCTGGTGCATCCGGGGGGTGCTGCAGTAGAGGAGTTCATTGTCCCTCCTGCCCAGCTCAGCATTGCCTGAACATAACCAGACTTGTCACCTTGTTAATGCTCTTTTCCAGCCTGGTCTGTTCTGTCCTAAGACCCTGTCCCTAGTGCCAGCTGCCAGGTGTGTAGCAGCAGGACCCTGGAAGGCTTTGCCTGTCCTGGGGCAGTTGGTGCTCAAGGGTTATCCCTGTTTCTTTGTGCTTAACTCTGGCAGCTGCTCCTTTCCCCTCTGACCTGTGCTTTGACTCTTTGTATGGCTTGTTCCCTGCCTTTGACTTTGTCCTGTGACCATGCCAGCTCCTGGCCACCCAGAATGGTAGGTCCAGAGCTGTGGCCTTACTGGCCAGAGGATCCAGTGGTAGTGTTTTGGGAAACCCTAAGCCTGTACTTGTGGGTTGGTTTGTTGGCTGGGTGTTCCTGAGAGTGTTTTAGCTGGCTTTTGCCTGCCATCCCCAAGGGAAGAGCTGCTTATTAGCTGGGCTTTCCCAGCTGGGCTTTCCCAACATTTTCCCCATGTCTCTGCTCAGCAATGCTCCCAGGCAGGAGGAACCCCCGCAGCAATGCGGAAGCTCGGGACGGCAGCAAGGGATGCCTCGCCGCTCCTGCACGCTGCTCCTGCTTGCTCCCAGCCCCAGGCGAGGGCGGCAGGCTGCACTGCTGACACACCTGACCTTCCTCTTACCCCAGAGAAGCACGTGAGCCTGTATCAACCTGTTGAGCAGATGAGTGGTGAGACACCTGTCTGAGCCTTAATCACTGCTTTCCGTCTGTGTATTGCCCGGTGTGGGGTTTGCTAGCCCAGGGTTTGTGATCTGAATTTTGTATTGCCTGCCTCCCAAACTCCTTTGCTCCTGCTGCCGCTCCCTAGCTTGGCAACAGACTCTGAGACCGAGTTGTTCCTGCTGCTCTTGCTCCTGCTACATCCTGTGTGGTCTCCCCAACAGCAGGAGAAGCGATGCTCTGACAGCTAACCAGGGAGCACCAATCCTATACACAACCCAATACACAGTGTTATCTGTCTCTGCCAGGACTCCAGCCTGCCTGTAGGAGTGTTCATCTGGGAGGTAGAGAACGGGAGGGATGAGGACGTGGATGTCTCCATCATGTTTAGCATGCAGAACGGCACAGGAACGAAGGAGGATGGGAGTGGAGGGCACTGGAATGAGCCCTTCACCTTTGAGAAGGAGGGCGAGCAGGTTGCTGGAGTCCTGCTGCACCACTGCACACACGTGAACCCCTTCACCCTGGCCATCTCTGCCCGGGAGAAGGTAAAGGACTGGCACCACTGGTGTGGTTCCTGCTGGGGGGGGTGGAGTGTACAGCCCTGCTGAATGTGTTGAGGGGCTGCTTCCAGGCAGCTGGTAAAGGATGCTTGTGTGTGATCGTTTGGGGTCAGCACTGATCCTCAGCACTTGCCTGACCACTGGAGCAGGAGTGGGGACATAACTTCCCCGAGGGTACCCTCTTTGGGGGTGGGTGCCAGGAGAGAAGCTGTGGGTAAAGCTCGCAGGACAGCAGGTGAGTGGGTTCAGAGTTAGCATTGCTGGGCACCGTGCAGGGAGTGACTGTGGGCTGCCAGAGTTGTTGGGGGTGGGCGTGGGGAGCCTGTATTTGCCCCTCAAAAGTACCAGCCCTTGATGATGCTCTTCCTTTCCCCAGACTGGCACTGAAGTCACCCACCTCACGGCATTCAATCCCGCAGGATCAGGTAGAGAGGTGTGGCAGGACCTTCTGCAGGACGGCAGGCTGGATTCCCCCACTGGTGAGTCCCTCCATGGGATGGGTGGAGAGGGAGCAGAGGTAACGGGTGGTCACATGAGGCACAGGGCACCCAAGCAAGGGTGGATTTCCCTTCCTCTAGCCACCTTGGTGCTATCACAAAAAGCTCTTGGTGATGCTGTGGCTCATTCTCAGGTTTAAGGTGTAGCTGAATTTCCCATTGCTTGTGATGCTGTCCTCGTGGTTCTCAAAAAGGTGTTTGCACCACATTGTGGCTGTTCTTGGCTATATTAATTTCACACACCAGTACCTTGTTAGTCTGCGTAGGGTTGCACACTGAGCTGAGATTCCTGCAGAGTAGCCAGGGTGATGCCCAGCCCCCTTCTCTGAGTTCCCACTGTCAGATCTGTGAGCTTGGTCCCATCAGATTTGTTCTAGCATGTGCTTAGCAGTCCTTGGGGTTGACCCTGTCTGGAGGCCAGGCACCCACCAAAGCTGCTCTATCACTCCCCCTTCTCAGCTGGACAGTGGAGAAAAAATATGATGAAAGGCCTGTGGGTCGAGGTAGGGGCAGGGAGAGATCACTCACCAATTACCGTCCTAGGCAAAACAGACTCAACTTGGGAAAATTAATTTAATTCATAACCAGTCAAATCAGAGTAATGAGAAATAAAACTAAATCTTAAGACCTCCTCCCACCCCTCCATTCTTCCCAGGCCCAACTTCACTCCCGATTTCTCTCCCTCCTCCCCCACAGCGGCACAGGGGGATGGGTAATGGGGGTTGGGGTCAGTTCATCACAGGTTGTCTCTGCTGCTCCTTCCTCCTCAGGGGGAGGACTCCTCACACTCTGCCCCTGCTCCAGTGTGGGGTCCCTCCCACAGGAGACAGTCCTCCATGGACTGCTCCAACGTGACTCCTTCCCATGGGGCCACAGGTCCTGCCAGGAGCCTTCTCCAGCATGGGCTTCCCATGGGGTCACAGCCTCCTTCAGGTGCATCCCCCTGCTCCGGTGTGGGGTCCTCCATGGGCTGCAGCGGAATCTCTGCTCCACCATGGACCTCCATGGGCTGCAGGGGAACAGCCTGCCTCACCATGGTCTTCTCCAGGGGCTGCAGGGGAGTCTCTGCTCCGGTGCCTGGAGCACCTCCTGCCCCCCCTTCTTCACTGACCTGGGGGTCTGCAGAGTTTCTCACATCTTATCACTTCTCTCTCTGGCTGCAAAAGCTGCCGGTCCTTTTTCCCCCCCTCCCCCTTCTTAACTCTGTTATCCCAGAGGCGCTACCACCATCACTGATGGGCTCAGCCTTGGCCAGCAGCGGGTCTGTCTTGGAGCCGGCTGGCATTGGCTTTGTCGGACACAGGGGAAGCTTCTAGCAGCTTCTTGCAGAAGCCACCCCTGTAGCCCCCCTGCTACCAAAACCTGGCCATGCAAACCCAAAACATTGGTGCTGCTATCACTTGCTGTCCTCTTGTTATGTTATCAGTTTCCTGAAGGTCTCTGATATTCCCTTGATGCTTCTGCGTCGTCCTCAGTTGAGCACTCGCTCCCTTGACAGAAGCCTTGAAGCAGGATGGCGTCTCCCAGCCCTTGCTGCTAACCTTTTACTGTGATAATATGTGACCATTTGCCTAATATCTCTGCTTGCTCTTGAACAAGGACAATGCTGGCACTGTGCCTTTGCAAGGTTTCTTGAAGCTTAAAATATGTAAATGAAGCGTTTACATAAATATTTCTGGAAAACTGAGTTTCCTGCCTAGATGCACTCAGAGATCTCCAGGCTATTGGGATGTGGTTTTCCTTCGTGCATGCCAGGCATTATCATAGTCAAGATCTGTGCTTCTGTTAAAATTGTTGCTTTAATGAGTTTACCTGGTACACATGTCAGAACCAGCATATAATTATCCAGTCACCTCAGGGCTTTTCTTAAACACGGGCACAGTTCAGCACACTGCAAAAAAGCTGGAAATGATGACTGTCCCTAGAAAGTCACAGTGTGTCTGAGTGCAGTGCAGTTAAAGTCATGGGGTGCTCTGTCCTTTCCACTTGTGCCTGGTGGCTTTTCCTGCCTGATTTGTTTCTCTGCTTTGATGACTTACTTTTTTAACCCCTTCCGCCCACGGCAGGTATTTTTTCCTGCTTGCAAAAAGCAGTTACTCACATGCAGTAATGTCATCCCTTAAAACTCTGAGGACGTACCCTCCAGGTTGCAAGGGGGCTGGGCCGTACTCGAATAGTCTCATCCCCCTTGAGGTGCGTGGGAGCATCAGTCACCCCCCCCCATAGGGCTTCCTTGGTCACTTGTGAATACTTCTTTTTTTTTGTCCTGGCAGGTAAAAGCAGCCCGACGGAGAAGGGGGAAATGACAGCAGCAGCGGTGTGTGCCAGCTGCAGGGTGCCTGCCCAGGGCCACAGGACACTGGAGTTGGCCCTGGCTTGGGACATGCCCCGTGTTTACTTTGGCTCCAAGGAGAAGCTGCACCTCAGGTGGGTGGGTTGTCTCCAGTGGGGCTTGGCTCATGTCCCCAGAGTCCCATTTTCCCTGTTTCTGGGCTGCCTGGGGAGCCTTGTCCCTCCCACTCCCTGTGCCCATGGCCCTACCAGCTCACGGAGGGGACTTTCTCCTCAACCCCTGCTCCTCAGCGCCCCTGCACAAGCAGTCTCATTAATCTGGTGTTCACCACAGTCCAGCCCCTCTCCTGTGGCCAGGTGGGCTTCCAAGCCTGAGCCTGCTGTGTACTCACCAAACCCCTGCTCGGCAGGCGGTACACCCGTTTTTTTGGCAGTGGAGGAGATGCTGCTTCTGCCCTGTCACATCATGCCCTGACGCACTATGAGGAGTGGGAAAAGAAGATCGAAGCATGGCAGAAGCCCATCCTGGAGAACAGGTAGGGTAGATGGAAGCACCTTCCTGGTGGACTCCTGGGGCTGGTCAGAGCAGAAGCATCACCACCTGAGCCACTGTGGTTGAGTTTCCCTCTTGCCCACAGCCAGCTGCCTTCCTGGTACAAGTCGGCCCTCTTCAATGAGCTGTACTTTGTGACGGACGGGGGGACCATCTGGGTGGAGCTGCCCCCAGACTGCTGTGCTGAGGACCTGCAGGGGCCGGCGGGGGCTGGCCTCTCCCACCTCCTCCCTGTCCTGCGGGAGTACGGAAGGTTTGCTTATTTGGAAGGTAACTTGCAGGGACGCGATGGATGGTCCCAACTCAACCCTTCCCTGTTGCTGTAACCAGGTGGTTTTAACCTGCTGTGGGGATGCTTTTCACACCCTGATGTGGGTAGGGAGCAGCGCTGTTCCCAGCAGAACCCCTTGCTGGACCAAGCCTTATAGGATACAGCATGAGGTCTTCTCTAGATCCCTGGGTGCTATATGTAGAGAATAAAAAAATACTTCTAATGGGAGCCCCTGCCTGTGCTGGGAAAGAGCCCACCCTCCTGGGCCATGTGGGAGGGAGGACCTGCCCCTCCTTTCCCCTACCTGTGGCATGTCTCCCATCTCTCACCATATCCCCGGTCCTTCCAGGCCAGGAGTACCGGATGTACAACACATATGATGTGCACTTCTATGCCTCCTTCGCTCTCGTCATGCTGTGGCCCAAGCTGCAAATCAGCCTCCAGTATGACATTGGTGAGTGACTCCGGAGACCCTGACTTAATGCCTGCTGATGTCTTTACCTAGGGAAGAGATGGAGGATTTAGGACAGCATCTGCCATAGAAATCTGTGCCGTGGAGACAGCATTCCCCTCCAGCTCCTCTGCTGGGCCCAGGACTTGCAAACCCCCAACGTTGCTGCTTCTCAGCATCTCTCTGCCCAGCATTGAGGGATGCCTTCTTGCTGCACTGGGGGTGCACAGCTGGCTCTGCCTGCCCTGAGGGAGCCCCTGGTCTTAACCAGCTGTCTCCATGCCTCTTGCAGAGGAGAAGCATGGAGCCATTTGCAGACCGTGATGCTTTAGGTGGGCTTGGAGGCTGCTCGATGGCAGCCTGACCAGTGGTGGAGCGCAGCCCTTTACTGGGCTACAGGAGGGCTGAGCCCACTGGGGCTCCCTCCCAGCCTTGGGTGCTGCCACCACATTTCTTAAGGGAGTGGTGACAGTTGCATGTCCCCTGCTGAGGGGAGACTGGGAGCAGCCTGGTGTCCCCTCTGCCCTTTGCAGGGGGCTGTGATCTTGCAGCCAGAGCCCCAAAGGGCAACCTGGCGTGCTGGTGGCCCTGCCTGTGCTTGGAGTTTGCTGCTGCAGTGCCTGCTACCTTTCTAATGTCTCTTGCTCTGTGTCCTCTCCAGCTGTCACAGTGGTGAATGAGGATGTCCAGCCCCGGCAGTACTTGGTGTGTGGTCAGACAGCCCAGGTGAAGCTGAAGAATGTGGTGCCGCATGACATTGGGGACCCAGGTGAGGGGTCTGGCTGGGCCTGCTGGGGGAACAGAGGGGGTGCAGGGCTGCTCACACAACTTTTATCAGGGTAGTTAACCCCTAAGCTGTGGGAAAGAGGTATAGTGCATGAATACACTGTTTTCTGGGAATGAAAAGCTTTGATGGTTTGGGGTGGTAATGAAGACCGTGCTGCATGGAGCTTGTACAAGGGAGATGGAGGGAAGCTGAGCAGTAGTGGGAAGGCTGCTCTTCCTAGAGGTCGCACAGGGTGCGAGATGTTGTTTAATGCTGTTTGATCGCAGCACCCTTGGGACCTTGCTTCTGGGTAGGAGAGGGGACATTCATTGCTTGCTGCCCTGCTGCATGCACTCTGTCCTTGCTTAGGTGATGAGCCATGGCAACGTGTCAATGCTTACCTGATGCATGACACAGCTGACTGGAAGGACCTCAACCTGAAGTTTGTGCTGCAGGTGTACCGTGACTACTACCTGACACACGACTTGCTGTACTTGCAGGACATGTGGCCAGTCTGCCAGGTACTGGGAGGAGATCAGACTATGGGGCATCCCCTCTCCCCACTTCCTGTGGGAGCTGTGGGACATCCCCAGCAGATGGATGCTCCAAGCAGAGCGTGAGGAGCAGCCATGGCAGAAAGCTGCCAAGATGCAGAGGCTGAGTGACTGTCTCCTGCCTCTCCTGCAGGCTGTGATGGAGTCGGAGCTGAAGTTTGACACGGATAATGATGGACTCATCGAAAATGGTGGCTTTGCTGACCAGACATACGACGCGTGGGTGGTAAATGGACCCAGGTGAGCAGGTGGGGGTTGGAGATGGGGGATGTGGTGTGGAGAGGTAGATCAGAGCTGAGATCATGATCCCTATCTGTTGCGGAAGCTCCGTACAACCCATGGGGTGTCCTGTATTGCCAATGCTCTCTCCTTTCGCTCTTTCCAGCGCCTACTGTGGTGGGCTGTGGCTGGCAGCTGTCTGTATGATGTGCAAGATGGCAGAGGTGCTTGGGGACACCGAGATCCAGCAGAAATACATGGATATCCTTAGCAAGGGCAAGGAAGCATTTGAGAGGCTGCTGTGGAACGGTGGGTGCTCACCAGGAACCACACTGGGCTGGCCGCGTGTCCCTTGGGAAGGCGATGGCTCCTCTTTGGGTCTTGGAGCCTTGTTGGGGAGCTGGGAAGGAGGGGAGATGCTGGCCCTCCAAGTGGAGGGAAAAAAACAGGTACCAAGGAGGGAACAGAAAAGGCTTGGAGGTCTGGGAGAGGAAGAAGAGCATTCTGGAAAAAGCTGGCGTGCTCCTGCCTCGTGGGGAGGAGTGTAGGGACAGCACATGTGAGCTGGGGTCTTAAACTATCAATTTTAAACTGTTACCTGCCTTTTTTCCAGGAAAATACTACAACTATGACAGCAGTGGGAGTGACACCTCCAGCAGCATCATGTCAGACCAGTGTGCTGGGCAGTGGTTTCTTGGGGCTTGTGGCCTGGACAAAGGGGAGTTTGAGGTAAGAGAAGGGACAACCTGGCGCAGGTTGGGGCGAGATGGGACCTGTGGCAGGAGGAGAGCAGCAGAGCTGGTATGTGGCATGGGTTCAGTGTCAGGGGCTGGTGCGGGGGCTCCAGCCCACTCCCCTGGAGCGGTGTGTGCTTGGGTGGAGGCTGTTGGATGCACATTGGTGCAACCTGCCTTAAACCAAAGTCTGCTCATGGAGAGGACGTGCAGCAGGGGTGTGTAACCGTGGTCAGTGCTGGTACGCTCAGAGGAAGGACCCACTGGGATTTGCTTTCAGCAAAATGCTGTTTGTTTAAAAAAGTAGAAAAAGTGTGTGAAACTTTCCATGTGTTATTTGCTGTCCAGTTTGAAGTCCTAAATGAATACCTGAGAGGACTAAGGTTTACTTGGGGTCCTAAAGTTTGCTGCTCTTTAGTTGCAAGATAATTAATTGGCCAAAGACTCCTCTTGTCTGATGGGGTGGTAAGTGCAGCTGCTGGTGGTGTAATGCCTGGAAGAGAGCTGGGAAGTGGAGAGCCATTATATGGATTATTTATGACCTATAGACAGTTGTCAGACCAAAGCTGTCTGTGGTGGTGATGGACAGGCAAGTGCTTCAGCCAGCTGAAGGAGGGAATGACTCTCGGTTGCATGAGGGTGATGGATCACTTCACTCTCTGCTGGTACCAGAGGGGAGCTTCAGGTGACCTTTCCTGGGAGCAGCTTGTGCTGAACACTGGGATTTAATGAGAAATGGGCGCTTGGTTGTGCCCTCCTGCATTTATCCCAGTGTGGGTCCCTAGAGTGTGGGGACTGGGGCTGTTCCTGGGGCTCCAGGCAGGATCTGGCCCAGACTTCATGCAGCAATATCCAAACATCCTTTTTGGGGGCAAATGGTAAACCTGGTGCAGTTCAAAGACCTCTTGCCTTTCTGTAGCCTCAGGCTTTTGTTGATGAAGGTAGCACTCCTTCTCTGCTGTTTGAGCTTTGAACTCACAGGAGATGGGACTGGTGAACTTCTATCTTCTGTTACTATGACCATTGAGTTTTTTTTCTGTGTATTCTGATCCCTTGCCTGGCTGGAAGCACTCCTGTTCGTAACCTCATTAACATAATCCTGCTGTGTGCGCAGGTCAGTAATGAAATACAAAGTAAAAAAAGCCTGTGACCCCAATCCTGAAGAAACTGTGCCCTGAAGCCTTCTGCCAGAGACAAGTGCTTCACATCACCCCTCTGCTGACTCCTACTCCCTTGGGCTGATCTCCTACGCCACACTGGGAAAAATTACTGTGTCAGATGCTTGGCTTTAGCATCGATAAAAGTGATCTGCTGCCTTTCCTTTGAGTCATAGAATCATAGAATCTTTAAGGTTGGAAAAGACCTCTAAGATCATCAAGTCCAACCACCAACCCAACACCACCATGGCTACTAAACCATGTCCCAAAGTGCCATGTCTACACGTTTTTTGAATACCTCCAGGGACGGAGTCTACCAGAACTGTATGGTTGGACTGCCCAGCTGCCCTTGGCAAGCTCCTGACTGGTGTCAACAAACCTTCTGCTTCCCCTGGCTCTGGTGGCACCAGGCTGGCAAGAAAGGTCTGGCATGTCCCTGGGCTGTGCTGATGAGCTGGGAGCCGCCTGGCTCTTCCCTTTCTTGCAAGTAGGTGTCACCATCGCTCCATGACATTGCTCCTCATCTCGGTCACCCTGCGAAGTTCTTGCTATGGCTTTTTCGCAGCTAGGCGGGTGTGGGATGGAGACCAGCCAGCCCTCCCCTTGCAACATCACCAGGTCTCAAGCTTTGCTTTTCTCATCCAAGCAGCGACTCCTGCTGCACTGACGCTTCCTAGATTTATTGCCAATAACAAAAGCAGTGCAAAAGCTTTATTTATTTTCAGCTGCGTGCACAGGCTTTTCATCTTAATGCAGTCCTCACTGTGTTGCTGCTCCACTGCTTTTTGTTTGGCTGGCAGGTGTTTTCATGCTCAGGTGGGGTTGGTGTTTGGGGGTTTTTGTTGGTTGTGGGGTGGTTTGTTTTTGGGGTTTTTTTGAGCTTACTCAGCATGATACCTCAGTCTGTTCTCATAACTGTTTCGAGCTCTTGGCCTTGGTCTGTTAAACAACTTTTTTTTTTGCTTGTCGGAGGAGGAAGGTTTTTACTTCCTCCTTCCTGAAATGGCTGTTTATCCAGTGAGCACTACTGATATCCTAGGTGTATTTAACTTTCACTTGGGATGAAAGTTTCTGATACCTCCTACCAGATGCAGGAAACCTTCAGGCATCCTGTGCATCTCAGTCTGCCGCCTTCATCCCCAGGCTGCCCCTTCTCTCTCCTCAAACTCCCCTTGGTCCAGGCCACAAACTCTTGCATCACCACCCAATTACAAAATTGGAAGGATTAAACTACTTTTGAAATCACTCAAAACTTAGTCCAGTTTGTGTTCTTTCCCTAAGCTGAATTTTTTTCCCCATGATTCCCAGCACTTACCAAAACAAGCTTACTGGTATCTACAACACTCCCTTTGCAGCTGCACGATGCATTCTGATGTCATTGGACCAGCTTTTCCCTAATCTTTCCCTTCAGCTACCTCTGGCCAGTGTCCAGTCTCTTGCAGGCATTGCAATGCCCCTTGTAGCTGGTGCAGATGGGCTGAGAGAAGAGCACAGTGGTTTTACCGGGAAGAAGTCTGGGCCCCAAGTAGTCATGAGCCTGAGAAAGGAACAGTGGTGACCATAAAACAAGATGAGAATGGTGTGGAGCAAACTCCCAAGTGATGTAGGGGGAAAGTGAAAGGCTGTTTATGGAGACACACTAGCTGGATGAGCTGTCAGCCTCCCTAGGAAGAAGGTGAAATGAAGTTCAGCATGTCTTCTATTGAGCAACTGCCTTTTTTTTTTTTTTTTTGCCTTTTGAGGGAAAGAGGCATTTTTACTTCCTCCTGTTATTTTCCTGAGGTGGCAGTGAATAGCATTGACCTCTTCCTCATGGAAAGCTTAACCTTGCTCCCTAGAGACCCAGCCTGAGGGGTCTGCCTGAGTGCTGAGCCCAAAACCCTCTCTCTCTCTCCACACAGGTCTTCCCCAAAAGTCATGTTGTCAGTGCGCTCAAGACCATCTTTGAGAAGAATGTCATGAGCTTTGCTGGTGGCACCATGGGAGCGGTGAATGGCATGAGGCCTGATGGGGTGCCCGACACCTCCAGCGTGCAGTCTGACGAGGTGTGGATTGGTGTGGTCTACGCCTTGGCTGCCACCATGATCCAGGAGGTGAGTAGTGATGCTACGCCCCTTGGCGCGTGTCATCTCCTTGCACTCTGTGGACATGCTGATGGTAGTCTTCTCCCTACCATAGGGGCTGGTGGAAGAAGGCTTTCATACGGCAGAAGGCTGCTACCGGACGGTTTGGGAGCAGCTGGGCATGGCTTTCCAGACACCGGAGGCTTATCGGGAGAAGAAAGTCTACCGGTCGCTGGCTTACATGCGGCCCCTTAGCATCTGGAGCATGCAGCTGGCCCTGGAGCGCAGAGCTGGCCAGGCACCAGCACCCTTGCAGCCCCCCCAGGTCCCCATCCACCCTTGAGTGGGTGCACTGTGGGGCTGGGGGGGCCTCAACTGGTGGGCAGGGACCCTTCCCTCCCCCTCTTTGATAATACTCACATTGCTGTTTTCCTTCCCTACCTCCACTACATGCCTTTCACCTCAGGGGGCTTCTAGCCACCAATGCTGAGCACGAGGTGGGACCAGCTGTCGTCTTGGAGAGGAGAGGGGTGGGATAAGCAGGCGCTGCTGGAGCCTGTGCCCCTTCCCCATCTATCAGGTGCTCTGCCAGCCTGCACGCCCCCCAGCCATCCTCCACTGGAGCTTGTACCTTGCCCAGGAGCACAGGAGACCTCTCTCCTTCAATCAGTGGGTTGTGGGTAAGGTGGGAGCTAGCCTGCAGGGCAAAAAAAAATGTGTGGGTGTATGTGTGTGTGAGGACATTGCACTGGTGCACACAGGCACATGGATGCTGTACTTGTCCCTCCCTTATGTGACACTGCAAACAGACTGGCTCTGCCCTAGGGCACCAGTCCCAGGAGTGCCTGTGGCAGACACAATCCCCAGGGGAGCCCTGGCTCCTCAGCTGGTGACAATCGGAGCCCAAGCAGCAGGTCCTGTTCTGGTACTGTGGCACTTCTCCCTGCTGGCACTGGGGGCGGGCAGCGGAGCACACTTTAGGGGATGAATCATTTTAAGTTCTTAATAAAAGTGTCCAGCTGTCTCTCCTCCTTTTGTGTGTCTTCTTTACCATGGGGGCAAGCTGGAGGAGGGAGTCCCTGTTGCTTCCCCCTTTTCTTCCTGGGCTGGTGAGCTGAGGGTGCAGGGAGGGGGCTAGCCCTAATCGCAGCCTGGCTTTTGTGGGGTTTTGCTAAGGGGAGCAAATGCTTCCCCACCTGCCCTGCAGATGGACTGGCTGGTGAGACAAGCCCCTTGCTCTCTCCTCTCATGCCTGTGAGGTGAGCAGCCTAGTATTTCTCCAGATAATGCCTTTGTTGGGAGCAGCGGTGCCCTGGGCCTGACTTTTGACCGAATTGTGTCCCTGCCTGCCTGGGGTTGGGTGCCTTACTTCCTTTTTCCTCTTTTCTCTGCCAGTGCAGCATTTGAAGGCCATACCTGCCTGGTTTCGGGGTGGGTGGGATGGGGCCCTGCCCTCAGATTTGGCTACAAGCTCTTTCTGCCCTCTTTAGAGCTTTTCACTCCCTTAATCCTTAAATGCCATTCCCACTGGAGTGGGAAGCAGCCTGTCCTGCCCCCAGCCCCTGCCTGCCCTGGGAGCTGGTGCTGGCAGGGCATCGTTGCGGTGGCCCAGTGCTGCCGGTGCATGATAAATGGCCTTTTCTTTGCTCCCTGGGGGAATGTTCCTGCATCTGCCCAGGCAGAGAAATAACATTATCCGGGAAGGGCAGGTTGTCCCGGATGCAGCCCCCCTGGATCAGCTTGGTATCATCATCCCATGGCAGAGCCCACAGCCGATGGAGAGGGACCCGGATGCTCCCCATTAGGGTCACTGCGGAGAGGCTGGAAGGGGATGGGGGTGCCAGGACACCAGCGTGGCTCACCTGGGCTGCCTGCCTCCGTTTGTCTTGTGTTGGCAGCCACCAGGAACAGTGATATCCTGTTCCAGCTGGCAAGGGACAAAAGCAGGTGCCAAAGCCAGCACAACTTTTAACTAGGTTGGGTTTTATTGTTGTGACCTGTCAACATTGCTCCTTAACTCCAGGCGACAGGCTGCCCACAGACTTTCTTTCAAAGGCTGGGGCATTCCGGCTGTATCAGCGGATGTTGAGACCAGAAGCTCTTTCATTTTCTTTTGCCTGTATCACCTCAATAAATCTTATATCTAATAGGCTTGGCTTTCAGCAATTCATGGGGACAGCTGTGGGTGGGATGGGAGGACAATCCTTGGTTACAGATCTACCATTTGCCTCACATTTCAAGGCTGACTCAATCCCAGCTTCAGCAGCAATTTAATTATTCATTAACCCTTTCTTCTTATTCATTAAACCTTTCTTCTTATTATTCGTTAACCCTTTCTTGACCCCTAACATACATGGGTTTAAACCACAGCCCTGCCAACTTTTAACTTCTTCAGCACTTTCTGTTTTGGACTTCTTCCCTGCCTGCCCGTTCTTTGCCCACTCCCTGCTGCGCCAGGGCTCAGGCATGGCATCGCAGGATTTAGCCGTGGTAATGATTGCCAGCCCCTAGCCGCTTCGCCGGTTGCCCTTTGGAGGCTGCGAACCCCATGGAGATACCCCGGCTCTTGGCTTGTTTTATTTTTGACTCGGCTGAGACTGGTCAAGAAACCTACCTCCTTGAGCACTGAGCTGATCTCTGCACCTGCAAGATACGCCACTGGTATAGGCATTGTTAAATACAGGAAAAATAGAGGTTACTGGCAGATAGCACCAATATTGTTTGTGTGATGCTGAAATAAACCTACAGCTGTAAACAAGCTGTGGGTTGCCATCAGCAGCAGTGCCAGCATTGAGACCTCATGTTGCCCATCTGTCCTGGTTTCATGCTTATGCTCAGTCAGCATAAAAGGGGGCTAGTCAGGGAGAGGTGGTGCGTGTAAGAAGTACTATTCTCGTTATTTCCCTCTCCCTTTGCTGTCCCAGTAAACTGTCCTTATCCCAACCCAGGAGTTTTGCCTTTTTTTTCCCATTCTCCTGCCCACCCCACCGGGGCAGGAGGGGTGAGCGAGTGGCTGTGTGGTGCTCAGCCACAGCTGGGGCTGAACCACAACAGTCCTTTTTGGTGCCCAACATGGGGCACAGGACATTGAGATAACGACAGACCTGACCCAAGCGTGTTGTTATAATTGTTTATAATATTAGGTAAGCAGTCAATGGTCACAATGGTGTTTTGTTTGTTCACGTGGCTGCGGTATATAAACCCATACTTGCTGTATGTATTTCCTGGGGCACTGTTTATCACCTCTGGGAGAGGGGTCAGGATTCTCATTTTGCTGTGCTGTGCAATATTGACTGATGATATGATAACATCACTGGTCATGAGGTTAAGCTGGTATCTGTATGTGGCATTGCCGTCATGTCCGTACTTCAGATGACATCTCTCAGAATTGATTAATAATGGCACCCAGTCTATGGGGAAGATGGAGGGGGGGGATGCTTTGTCATGCTCTTTCACCTCCCCTTTTTTCTTCAGGCTGGTTACAGCAGCTTTTGAGAATTTTGAATACCCTTGGGATGTTCAAGCCAGTGCGCTGCTATTGCTATGTCTCCTGAATGTGTTTCATGTCATGTTTAGTGTTACAAAAAATTGTTTTAACAATCACAGAAACACAGAATCCCAGAACAGTAGGGACTGGAAGAGACCTCTGGAGACCATCTAGTCCAGCCCCCTGCTAAAGCAGCATCACCCAGAGCAGGTTGCACAGGATCGTGTCCAGGCAGGTTTTGAATCTCTCCAGAGAAGGAGACTCCACAACTTCTCTGGGCAGCCTGTCCCAGTGCTCTGTCACCCTCAGAGTGAAGAAGTTTTTCCTCACGTTCAGATGGAACTTCCTGTGTTCCACTTTGTGCCCATTGCCCCTTGTCCTGTCACTGGGCACCACAGAGAAGAGTCTGGCCCCTTCCTCTTGACACCCACCCTTTAGGTATCTATAAGTGCTGATGAGATCCCCTCTCAGTCTTCTCTTCTCCAGGGTAAACAGCCCCAGCTCTCTCAGCCTTTCCTCAGATGAGAGAAGCTCCAGTGCCCTCATCACCGCTGTACCCCTCCACTGGACTCTCTCCAGTAGTTCCCTGTCTTGAACTGAGGAACCCAGAACTGGACACAGAACACCACCCAGAGATCTGTCCTGAGGCTGGATAGTCATGGGTGGTATGGCATGTGGGAGAATATGGGCAGGTATCTAGAGAACTTCTCACCCCCAATGGTTTGGAACTTCACTGCTGAACAACTACAGGGCCCTGATGAAGTGATAGAATATTTGAAAGAAAAATGCTGTGGCTATTCCAAAGAGGCACAACTTACTGCACTGTGCTGGGCCCTGGCCAGTATCTACCAAACACTGCTCAGTATCGGGCAGCACCCTCAGGGGGAAGAGAAGGAGAACAGAGTGACAGGCACTGTGGCTACTGAAACCCTGCTGATGGGCACTGACACTACTCAAACCCCAGTGACAGCACTGCAGCTGAACCAGAGAACCAACCTGTGCTGGTATCAGTTGCTCCAATACACAAGAAGAAATACACAAAAAAATGAGTGTAAAAAATTAGTAAGGGATGATGATAAACCAGAACCATCATGAGAACAGAAGGAAGAGGGAGAACCAGAGGTCATCACCCGATCCCTGTCCCTGAGTGAGCTGCGAGATACACGAAAAGATTTCAGTCGCCTTCTAGGTGAGCACATCATTACCTGGCTGCTCTGATGCTGGGATAACAGGGCCAGTAGCCTGGAATTAGAGGGCAGGGAGGCCAAGCAGCTGGGATCCCTGTCTAGGGAAGGGGGCATCAACAAGGCAATTGGGAAAAAGACACAAGCCCTCAGCCTCTGGAGGAGACTCCTGTCAAGCATGAGGGAAAGGTATCTCTTCAGTGAAGATGTTGTATGTCATCCAGGCAAGTGGACCACCATGGAGAGAGGTATCCAGTACCTGAGGGAATTAGCCATACAAGAGGTGGCTTACTATGACCTGGACAACACGCAGTTACCCACAGACCCCAACGAAGTCCAGTGTACCCGACCCATGTCGCGGAAGTTTGTACAGAGCACACCATCGTTGTATTCAACTCACTGGCAGTAATGGACTGGGAAGGCAAGGAGGCACCCACAGTGGATGAAGTGGTTGGCCAATTGTGGCAGTACGAAGAAAGTGTCTCTTCCTCCCTCATCTCAGCTGCGGACAAGCTGTGCCAGAAGGTCCAGCAACTCGAAGAGGATATGTCCTATCCCCCACCAGTATCTCAGCTATTAGGAGTAAGCATTCCTCTGCTCAGGAGAGAGGATATACAGGGCACAGACCACGAGGCACTCTGTGGTTTTACCTGTGTGACCATGGAGAGGACGTGAGGAAGTGGGATGGAAAGCCTACCTTGTCCCTACAGGCACAAGTATGTGAGCTGCAAGGCAAAACAATCAGTAAAGGGGATTCTTCCAGGAAACATGCTGCTCCAGGGTGGACTTCTAAGTCATTTTTGCAAGAAGTGAGTAACAAATATAGTGAGCAGGATTAGAGGGGCCCTGCCTCCATGTGGAGGAGAGGGACAATCAGGTTTATTGGACTGTGTGGATCCGATGGCCTGGCACGTCAGATCCACAGGAGTGTAAGGCACAGCAGACACCAGCTTGGGACACTCACAAAACCTTCGAGCTGCAGTGAGGAACTGGGGGTGGTTACAGCAACGGCAGCAGAGCAACTGGCAGCACAGAGGCAAACCCATCTGGGCTGTCCCAGTGTGGCAAGATATTGCTGCCTGGCTAGAGAGGCTGGCTGTAAAAGTAGGTCATGTAGATGCCCATGTACCGAAGAGTTGGGCCACTGAGGAACATCAGAACAACCATCAGGTGGATCAGGCTGCTAAGATTGAAGTGGATCAGGCAGATCTGGACTGGCAACGTAAAGGTGAATTATTTATGGTTCAATGGGCCCATGACACCTCCAACCATCAAGGAAGAGGTGCAACATATTGATGGGCTCATGATCAAGGGGTGGGCTTGACCATGGACACTATCACACAGGTTATCCGTTAGTGTGAAACATGCGCTGCAATCAAGCAAGCCAAGTGGTTAAAGGCTCTGGTATGGAGGATGATGGCTGAAAATATAAATATGGGGAGGCCTGGCAGATTGATTACATCACACTCCCACAAACCCGCCAAGGCAAGCGTTATGTTCTTACAATGGTGGAAGCAACCACCGGATGGCTGGAAACATATCCTGTGCCCTATGCCACCGCCCGCAACACCATCCTGAGTCTTGAAAAGCAAGTCCTGTGGTGACATGGCACCTCAGCAAGAACTGAGTCAGACAACGTAACTAATTTTCAAAACAATGTCATAGACACCTGGGCCAAAGAGCATGGCATTCAGTGGGTGTATCACATCCCCCACCATGCACCAACCTCCCAGAAAATCAAATGATACAACGGGCTGCTAAAGACTACCCTGAGAGCAATGGGTGGTGGGACCCTCAAACATTGGGATACACATTTAGCAAAGACCCCCTGGTTAGTTAACACGAGGGCACCTAGCGATTGAGCTGGCCCTGCCCAATCAAAACTTCCACATCCTGTAGAAGGGGATAAAGTCCCTGTAGTGCATATCAAGAATATGTTGGGGAAGACAGTCTGGGCTAGCCCTGCCTCAGTCAAAGGGAAACCCTTCTGCAGGATTGCTTTTGCTCAAGAACCTGGTTGCACTTTGTGGGTGATGTAGAAGGATGGGGAAGTACAATTTGTACCTCAAGGGGATTTGATTCTGGGTGAAAATAGCCAATACATTAAATTGTATGATGCTAATTGCTAAATAACCCTGTCATGGTATGTCATCACTACTACAATTTCTGTATGCTTACTACTGTCACAGTAAGAATCACCCAAATTAATGAGGGATGAACTTTGATAAAACTGAGCAAATGGTGGAACTAGAACTGACTTCAGCAACTGGCACCCAGCAACTTCCTTGAAATTGACGTCGTCAGCCCACAGACCGTGGGCATGGGCTGTGCCAGATACACCAGCTGTGAGCTCCGGATGCAGCATGCAACAATCCAACCACAGCTCCTGCCCTGAGGGACTGTTATGACACATGGAGCCCAAAGTCAGGGACTAAATGAACTCAATGGACATTTTAGAGGGATGGCCCATAGACTAAGGGAATGGTATCTGTGTGTGTATATATATATGCATATATCTCAAAGACAGGGAAAGTGGTGGTGATTAATTGGACAGTGTAGGATCTGGGCATGATGTAGATGATATAGACTAAGGAGTGGATAATGTCCTGGTTTCAGTTGGGATAGAGTTAATTTTCACCAGAAGCTAGGAGGGGACACAGGCAGGACAGATGACCCAAACTAGCCAAAGAGGTATTCCATACCATACCGCATCATGCTCAGCACAAAAGGGGGCTAGTCGGGGAGGGGCAGTGCAGCTCCAGGACAGGCTGAGTGTCCGGTCGGTCACTGGGTGAGAAAATTGCATTGTGCATCACCCACTTTGTATATCCTAAGTACTGCTGTTATTTCCCTCTCCCTTTGCTGTCCCAGTAAATTGTCCTTATCCCAACCCGCGAGTTTTACTTTTTTCTTCCGATTCTCCTCCCCATCCCACCATGGGGGGAGGAGTGAGCGAGCAGCTGCGTAGTGCTCAGCCACGTCTGGGGCTGAACCATGACACCATCCCTATGCCCACCAGTGACCATGGGGTCCCTGTGGGACCTCCTTGAACCAAGGTGATGCCTTGGTTTGCTACCTCACTGCCCCTCCTGCACCCTGCAACCTTCCCAGACAAAATGTGCCCATTGTCATGAACCTCAGCCATGCTCCAGGCAGCACTTGCCTGCCAAAAAAACAGCTAAAGTGAACAGCAGCTCCGTGGGAAAACATACCTTGTTGTGCAGTTCATTTCTAAGACAGAGGGAAGCAAAGACTGGGGCCAGAATTTCCCACAGGCAGCCAGCTGTCTGGCTGGGGAGCTCTTGCTGGCAGGGGTGCGAGAGGGCTGTGGGGCTCCTGCAGAGAGGAGAGGGAGGAGCTGAGATGCCAGCAGCAGAAATGCAATGCTCTCCACCCTGGGTAGCGACGGATTTTACTGTTGGTGAGAAACTGGGGCTCAAATGTGAGATTGAAGGGAAAGAAAAAATTGGAAACTATTTCTGAGATGTTGCAAAGAGTAGCCTTGTCTCCATTTTAAGAAAAAGAGCATTTTCTGGTGAATAGGGCTCCATCAGCTCTTGCTGTGATGACCAGGGGAATTAAAACAGACATATTTTAGGAGACTGCCTTGAAAATCATTGAGGAATGTGTGAGGAAATCTATTGTGAACTGAGCCACTTCAGCCTCCCCGGCCAGCAACAACTATAACATAAATGGAATTATATAAACACACACTTAAAGTTATTTAAGAATCCCTGCATAAATTTTGCCAGCATTAAAATGTGAGGTCCAAGACACTCGGGGAATGTTTGTTATTCATAAACAAAATAATTTCCTTCTAACAAAAGCCATTTTGTAAAAACAGCAGCAAACCTTCACCCTAGCCTGAGGCAAGAGGAGACCGGGTGCTTTGGTAGCCTGATCTGCAGCTGCTTCAGTAGTGGTTGGAGGGGGCAGGGGATAAAGCAAAGCCTGAAAAGGAGCCTGGTGCTGGGTGGGTTTACACGAGGATGCCTGGTGAGGAGGAACAGGGTGATGCCGTGTGCTGCAGCTGATCCTGCGGTGCATTGGGGTTAAGGCTGCTTGGCACCCCTATGCAGCCTGGGCACAGCAGTGAGGTAGCAAACAGGTGGCAGAAGGCACAACATCCTGAGAGGGGTTTTCCCGGGCTAAACATCCCTCCTGGTCATCACTGACCTGCAGGAGCCGGGGCTGCGCAAGGTGCCACAGAAGTGTAAGGAGGGACAGTTTCAGCAAGCATTTCTGGGAATATCTGCCTGAAATCACCCTCTCCCATGGCTGGAAACTGAAATGAGGAAACACCCAGATTGCACAATGCCCTGGCTGGAGCTGCCACCCGCAGCCCTGGCAGCAATAAAAAGGCAAGAGGGAAGGCACATCGACACAGTCCTGCAAGGAGCACATCCCTAGGTACGCCAGCCGTCTGCCTGCTGCAGAGATGGTGCAAGCGACTCCTTTCCTCCTGGTGCTCAGCCTGGCCCTGGTGGCTCCCAGCTTCTCTTCAAGAAAGGTAACAGCAGGGCTGGGATGCACGGGCAGGGTGGGCTGGGGGGCTGTGGCTCCTGGGAGTGCCTGCTCCTGCCACCCTGCCCATGCCTGGGCTGTGCTGTGGCACCAACTCTGAGTCCCCTCCACTCTAGTGTGTGCTGACCGGGCACTGGACCAACGACCTGGGCTCCAACATGACCATCAAGGCTTTGAACGCAAAAGGCGAATTCGCCGGCTCCTATCACACAGCCGTGACAGCCACCACAAACGAGATCCAAGTGTCACCACTGCAGGGGTCCCAGCATCACACAAATGAGAAGAGCCAGTCTACCTTCGGCTTCACCGTCAACTGGAGCTTTTCAGGTGCTTCTCCTTTCCCAGCCTTCCTGTGGTGTCCCTGATGCTTTTCTGCCCTTCCCTGCAGTATCCTTGATGATCCCGTGCCTTCCCTGCAGTGTCCCCAGTGCTCTCCCATCCCCTGCGGTGTCCCTGATGCTCCCCCATCCTTGACCCCAGAGCTTCTTGGCTGGTGTCACCTCCCAGGCCACAGAGGATGCACTGGGGGCTGAAGCCCACTTACTGTCTGCCCATGTCCATGTGAGACCCCCAGCCTCCTGCCTGCTTTCCCCATCACCACTGTCCCCAGAGGGCAGGGACAGCCCAGGACTACTGTCCCCTGCACTGGAGCAGGCTGCAGGGCCACAGCTTGGCACTGACCTGCCACTCCGGCCATGCTCACCTCCACCTCCCACCCCATCCCCACAGACGCCATCACTGTCTTCACGGGTCAGTGCTTTGTGGACAAGGAGGGAAAGGAGGTTTTGAAGACCATGTGGCTCCTGCGGTCACATGTGGACACGATTAAGGACGACTGGAAAGCCACCAGGTGAGCACCCTGTCCCTGCCCTGTGCGTATCCCTGGGGGTCGGGGCTCTCCCACCCTGCGGTGCTCAGCACCCAGCAGAGCTGCTGCCAGTGTGGGGGTCACCAAGGATGGGGGTGCTTGTGCATGGCTCCCCAGGGATCCCACCAAGGTGCAAATGCTGCTGGGGGGGGTGGGATTGGCTGGGTAGGCACTGGGAGGATGCATTTGCCCCATGCAAGGGTGCATTTCCTACCCTTACATCTCCTCCCTCTGTGTCCCTGCAGGGTTGGCATCAACATCTTCACCCGCCTGCGCCTGCAGAAGGAGTGAGGATGGCAGCGCAAGTGTTCCCGAGCCGGCAGCAGTGCCAGGGATCCGGCCCCCCTTCCTGCCCCATCACCTGCTTCTCCCAATAAAGTTTTGCTGCAAACACCTGCCTGGTTCCTGTTGTGTTGTGTCTCAGTGCCCATGTTCCCACATCCCCCCCATGGCCTCTCCTGTCACCATCCCCAAAGCCTGGTATGTGTCCCCTGCCACAACCACCCGCCATGGCCCAGGCTCCTCCGTTGCAGCGCCCACCACCCCACTGTGCTCCCACAGGACCTCCACCTCACCTGGGGGAGCAGGACCCTGCGCAGTCAGGCGCGGTGGCCGATGGCCCGTCTCCCACCAGCATGTCACTTGGCAGGAGGCCCGGCATGGGCGGCCGCTGCCCAGCCACAGCCCCCTCCGTTATAAAAGGGGCTGAGCTGGTGCGGGGCAGCAGCGCAGGCAGAGCCCGGGCTCTGCGCACGGCCGTCACCGCTGCCACTGCCACCATGGGGACCCTCAGCTGCAGCCTCCTGCTCGCCCTGGCCCTGCTCAGCCCCCGCACTGCTGCTGCCAAGAAGGTAAGGGCAGCCTGGGGGCAGTGCCCAGCCAGGGAGCTGCCCGCTTCTGCTGTGCCATGCTGTGCCATGCCGTGCTGTCCCCAGGGTGCAGGGTGACTGGATGAAGGGCTGCACACCCTGGCTATGCTGTGCTGTGCTGTGCTGTGCCATCCCTGGCATGCAGCATGAACGGCCGAGGGTCTGCCTGCTTTTGCTGTGCTGTGCCACACTGTGCTTTGCCACTGTGTGTTGTGCCATGCTGTGCCACCCCTGGGGTGCAGTGAGCATGGGTGAGGGGGTTGCATGCTTTCACTGTGCCATGCCGTGCCATGCCGTGCTGTGCCGTACCCAGCACTGCCAGCTCTGCCCTGCCATGCCACTGGTCCCAGCTGCCATGCGGAGGGGCCGTGTGAGCCCCAGACACACGGGGCACGTGTCCCACTGCCCAGGAAAGCTGGAGGGGGGGCTGTGGCTCAGCATTGCCCAAGTCAGCAGCATAACCCCCGGTCCCCAGTGTGACCTGCAGGGCCTGTGGAGGAACGAGCTGGGCTCCAACATGACCCTCTCAGCCCTGGACGCGACTGGGACCTTCTCGGGCTCCTACCACACCGCTGTGGCAGCCACCAACAAGCAGATCCTGCTGTCACCCCTGCAAGGGACCCAGCAGCACCCCAATGGCAAGGGGCATCCCACCTTCGGATTTACCGTGCAGTGGCAGTTTGCAGGTACAGCAGTACCCAGCACAGCATCCCAGGGCAGCCAGCAATCCCCTGCTCATGCTGGGAGTGGGGTGCCCCCCCGGCTGGTCCCCCATACCCTCCACGGGACCCAGAGAAACACTGTCTGTGGCCACAGACTGGCCGCACGCATCTGCTCCTGCCATGGGACATGGAAGGGGGGGGCTGTCTGTCTGGGGTGGGTGGAAGGGGTGTCTGTCTGTCTGTCTGTCTGTGAGAGGTGGTGGGGTGTCCATCTGTCTGTCCAGGGTACATGGCAGGGGTGGTGCCCATCTATCTGTCCAGGCGATGTGGAAGCAATCCATCTGGGCAATGTGGCAGGGAAGCCCATCTGTTTGTCCAGGGCATGTGGTGGGGGGTGTCTGTTTGTCTGCCAGGATCAGGTGGCCCAGGTTCCTCTGTCTGGAGACACATACTCTGAGCTCCCTCTGCTCCACTTGAACCCCACCAGACTCCACCACTGCCTTTGTGGGACAGTGCTTTGTGGATCGCCGTGGGAAGGAGACACTGGAGACCACGTGGCTCCTGCGGGAAGAGGTCCCGTCCCGCAGGGACACCTGGAAAGCCACCAGGTGAGCCCTGCCCCTGCCCCTGCCCCGCTGCCCCACAGCCCTGCCTCCCCTCCTGCTGACATGGCTTCCCCACAGGGTTGGCACCTCCATCTTCACCCGCATCAAGTGATGGGGACACATCAAGTGACGGAGATGCATCAAGTAATGGAGACAGGGACCAAAGCTGCCTGCACCCCACCATCCCGCCTGCATCCACAAGGATCTCTGCTGCTCTGGTCCTGGGCTGGGCTCCTGCCTGCTCCCAGGATTCTGGCTGGGAAACACACCCTCACCCTGCCCGCTTCCTCCCAGTGCCTCCTAGTGCTTCCCAGCAGCCTGCTGGTGGGCCCCCCTTCCCAAAGGTTGCATCTCCACACTCCAGTCTGCCACATCTTTCCATTAAACTCCATTTCCAGCTACTGCTGTGGGTTGAGGGCTTGGTTTTGGATGCACACAGGGGGAAGGGCTGGGTGCCAGCCCCCGTAGAGGAGATCACGGTCATAAGCTGGGAGCCTGGGATGTTGGGAAGGCCCAAAGTCCAGGCTGGATACTGGAGAGACCAGGGGAGGGACCTGGAGCTCCAGGGGCAGCTGCTGGGTAGACTGGGTGGCTAAGGCCAGATACTGGAGGGATCCCTTCTTTATATATGTACATATGCATGTATTTCCCACTAACTGAGTGCCACTTCATCAGCTGGAGGGTGGAACAGGATAAGGCTCCTTTTGGGCGCTCAAATTCATAGGACAACATCACCTGTAAATTACTTTATCAGCTCATTAGGAAAGAAAACAAACATATATGTCAAATAACAGCCCAATGCCCTTTGCACTTACCCATCTAACTAATTCATCACTTCAGCAGGCCATGAAGTTTTTAACTCACAAGTTCCCTAATCCGTAATGTGCAGCTCCTAACTCGGGTGCCCCTGAGCACCCAGGGGAGAAGCTGTGTGGGCAGGGAGAGGTGTGAAGGGCTCGAAGGAGGGTGCTGCCTGGGGGCAGCAGGGCTGCTCGAGGAAGATACTGTCGGATGGGGCAGGGACTTTGAGGCAGTGAGAAAATAGTGCACCAGGAGGCTGTCAGGCCCTGTCCAGCATCCTCTTCCTCTCACAGTATGTCTGCCATTCCCCAGCCTTCCTGAGCCTCTGCTCCTCTCCCTCCTTGCCTGCTGGGCTCTGGGGCTGCTCTCAGCCCTCCCGTCTCCTGGAGAGTGCATGGACCGGAGCCTGTCCAGGGTATGCCTGTACTGGCCGAGCCCAGCTGGCTGGCATGCCTGGCAGTTCAGCTTTTGATCAAAAGACATCTCTGCACCCTCATCCTCACCCCTGCAACCTCATCTTCACCCCCACATCTCCATCTTTACCTCTGCACCCTCATCCTCACTCCTGCATCCTCATCCTCACCCCTGCAACTTCATCTTTACACCTGCATCTTCATCCTCACCCCCGCATGCTCATCACCCCTTCACCCTCATCCTCACCCCTGCCTTCTACATGCAGTCCCTCAGTTCAGCCCCATTGCACACAGGTATCCTTGGCACTGCCCTGACCGCCCTGGGTGCATTCTCATGCTCACCCTCCCCAAACGCCTCCTGTGGCTGTCACCAGCACCGTGAGTTGGTCCTGAAAGGCTTCTCCATATGGACTGTGAGGTTAAAGCTTTGGGACCCCAGTGGGAGTGGGAGGGTGTGGCTGGGAACCCTGGCAGGGTAAGCCCATGGGAGAAAGCGGTGCCATCAAGAATGCTGCGGAACTGGGGAGTAAAACTTCCTTTCTGTCCTTTCATGACCCCCACAGCTGCAAATTCCCTGTCTCTCAGGGTCTCCTAGAAACGCATGCTGTGGGATAGGAGATTATGTAAGCAGCCTGCTTGCTAAACAGCAGAACAAAAACTGAAAGCAAAACTAACGGCTTACAAGAAGCCAGCACTGAGCCTGTCACTGCCACCACGCTTGAAGCCTAGCTTGTCAATTGCCCCATCCTGGCCCTGCTTCCCAAATGGCCCCATCCTTGATCCTTCAGCTCCCCCACAGCAACAGCCCACACGGGCCCGATCCTGCCCCAATGTTTGCTGGCCTTTTGCTCTTGCTCTGCTCCTGCCCAAACATTCTCTGGCCCTTTTTTCCTCTCCTGGTACATGCAGCCAGGGCTGCCCACCTCCAGCCTGCAATGCCCTGAGGCTTTCTTATTGCTGTTGGGGCAGGTTTGCTTCCTTCACCTGCCAAATCATCGCACACATGCCCTCGCGACTTCCTATCCTTCTGCCCATCCCCTGCAGTGACCAGGAGTGGTTTAGGGTGCAGGGGCTCCTGCAGGGCGGGGGTGAAGCCCAGGCTCAGCCCTCAGCCAGAAGACAGTGGGACCCGGGCCAGGGACCCCCAGGCTGGGCCATGTCAGTGGGCAGCTCCAGTCAGCCCTGTCTCCATCCCCAGCCTCGTCCCCGTGCCCATCCCCACCTCCTTCCCTGCCCCCATCCCGGTCCCCACCTCCATCCCCATCCCTCTCTCCATCCTCATCCCCATCCCCGCCCCCATCCCCGTCCTCCCTCCTGTCCCCATCTCTACCCCCATCCCGGTCCCCGTCCCCACCAGTCCCGCGGGTGTCACCTGAGAGTTTCCGGGAAGGCAACGGCGGGGGGTGTGCCGAGCTATAAAGGCACAGGCAGCGCCCGCACGGCGGGATACGGTTTCGCCGTTGCAGCACGATGAGCCGCCGCTTCCTCTCCACCCTCGCTGCGTCCGTCGGAGCAGCGCTGGCCGCGACAGCGGCGGGGAGCCAGGTGGGAGCGGGGGTGCCGGTCGGAGCGCCTGCTGGGAGACACGCGTGGGAAACTCGGCACCGGGGGAGGCTGCATGGGGGCACGCGTGGGGGTCCGGGGAGGGACATGGGTAGGAGACCTACCCCGGTGGGGGTGGGGCAGATGTGGGAGCTGCAGTGCTTGGAGGGGGGGCACGGATATGTGTGGAGACCCACCCGTAGGGGGAATGCTCCGGGGTTGTCCATGTCCCCAGGGAGGGGTGTGCATGGGGATCCCTTCCTTGGTGCAGGGGGGGACCCCTCCCGCGGGGACATGCAGGGGAATTGGGGCAGGGGTAACCTGGAGACCGTGTCCCAGGGGGTGGCTTGCCCCTGTGTGGGGATGTTCGGTGTGGGAGAAGGCAGGCGGTTCTTGGAGGAGGAGCTGGAGCCTTGCAGGTGGGATGCTGCACTGGCTGTGCAGCCTTCTCGGCCATGCAGGAGCCCACCATGAACTTGAGCTCTGCCCATCCTAGTGGGCTCTCCACTCATGACACACATTGGCACCGAGCACAGCACACATCCCCAACACACACAGGCAGACGTGTCCTGGGATCACCTGGCAGGGCTGGAGGGGGGGTCCTGTCTGTATTCCTACCTGTCTGGGGCTCCTGCCTTTAGCTTTTCCTCTTCACGTCCCCTTCTGCTTGGCTTACCCCAGCTTTTCACCCTCCTGACATGGCTGAGATAGCATCAACTTTATAAATCATGTCTCTTACAAACGAGTGCCCAAGCACTCACGGGGCTGGAGATCCCTTACTGTGCTGCTGCCCACAGCTTGCCCCCATGTTTTCTTTCTTTTCCAAGCTCCTCTGTGAGCCAGCCGAGATCCCTGGGGAGGAAAAGGCCAGTGCAAAGGCGGCAAAGGGGACCAACACCAAGTGGTGGCCAGGCCGCAAGCAGAAACGCCACACAAGGAATGGCAAGGTGAGTGCCAGCACTCCGTGGGCAGTGGGGATGTGTGGGCAGGGGGTTCAGCCCACAGGGCAGGGGTAGGGGCTGTCTGCAGGCAGCCCCCGGGTACACATCTGCTCATGCCCCAGCAGTGTGACCTGACTGGCTGGTGGGAGAACGACCTGGGCTCTAGGATGCAGGTGTCTGCAGTCGACAGCCAGGGCAACTTCACTGGCGAGTACCACACCGCTGTGTCAAGTGCCCAGAAACCCATCCAGCCGTCCCCCCTTGTTGGCTCCCAGCATTTGGATGAGGATGGGCAGTGTACCTTTGGCTTCACCGTCAACTGGAAGAAGTTTTCTGGTCAGTAGCTGCAGTGGTGGCTGTGCCTGGATGAAGTGGTAGGATGGAGAGGGGAGCTCGGACAGGTCCCAGCACCCACCCCAATCCCTCTGTCCCCTCTCCTGTCCCCATTCTGTCCTTCCTTTATCTCTCCCCACTCTGGATAGTGGCTGCAGACAGCAGGACACCTCCTGAAATACCATTTGGGCTAGGTGGCACCAAGAGCTGCTTTGACAACATCTCTGCCATAGAGCATTTAATTTCCCTGCAAACACTGGGACCCACTGAGGGTCTATGAGCATTAAACCTGCTGGTGCTTGTGAAGCCCCAAAAGCTGGGTCCCCCTGGGATGCTAACAGCCACCGCTCCCCCAGACTCCACAGCTGTCTTCGTGGGCCAGTGCTTTGCTGGGGATGATGGGGACGAGGTCCTGCAGACCTCCTGGCTGCTGCGAGAGAAGGTTGACTCCCTGCCTGATGACTGGAGAGCCACCAGGTGAGACATTGGACACTTGGCCTGGCTGGGACCCCTGCCCCTCCACTGGCTGTGTACCAGTGGACTTCTTCTTCCCTACAGGACTGGCCACAACGTCTTCACTCGTATACACTGAAAGGAAGAGGGAAAAGCCTCTCGCTTCAGCCAGATTTGAGAGACCAGGAGATCCCTCAGCAGCATGGTCCAACTATGGAGGAAAGTGTCCTGAAAAAATAAAGGAGCAGTTTCGCCTTTTAAACACAATCTTGTGCAGTCTGTGGATATGTCCTGGGGAAGGTGGGCTAAAGCACTACGGTGGGTGCGGGGTGAAGTTCTCACCCTGTTATTCCAGGAAGAGACTGGCCACAAGTAAGCACCTTTTCTGGCCCAAATGGGATGGTGCATCCCCAAAGCAACCTGCTGACACCAAGCGCGGGCCAGCACTGGCTCTTCCCTGCTTGATGCCAAGTGAGCATGATGGAGGGGTAACCTGGGGGATCCTTCTGCACACCAAAAACCTGGCTGGGAGCTCCCCCAGCTCCAAGGGAGCCCTCAGGAAAGCAGGTGCAGGGTCTTGACTGTGTCCATATTCCTGGCGAGCAGCGAGGGCTGCCTTGTACCAGCACCACAGCGCTGGTAGCTGCAGCACATCCAGCCCCAAAACTCGTCCTAGGGAAAGAGTTCAGCTCATTGGGGATGTCATCTCTAAACATGTAGAGGAAAAGAAGGTTATCAGGAGTGGTCAGCATGGATTCACCAAGGGGAGATCATGCCTGACCAATCTGATAGCCTTCTGTGATGGCATGACCAACTGGGTGGATGAGGGAAGAGCAGTGGATGTTGTCTACTTCAACTTCAGCAAGGCTTTTGACACCGTCTCTCATAACATCCTCGTTAGCAAGCTCAGGAAGCGTGGGTTGGATGAGCGGACAGTGAGGTGGGTTGAGAATTGGCTGAATGGCAGGGCTCAGAGGGTTGTGATAAGCGGCACAGAGTCTCGTTGGAGGTCTGTAGCTACTGGTGTGCCCCAGGGGTCAGGGCTTGGTCTGGTCTTATTCAACACACTCATCAGTGAGCTGGAGGAGGGGACAGAGTGAGTCCTTGCAAGTTTGCTGATGATACTAAGCTGGGAGGAGTGGCTGACACACCGGAAGGCTGCGCTGCCATTCAGCGAGATCTGTACAGGCTGGAGCGTTGGGTGGAGAGGAACCATATGAAATTCAACACGAGCAAGTGTAGGATCCTGCACCTAGGGAAGAACAACCCCATGCACCAGTACAGGTTAGGGGGTGACCTGCTGGGAAGCAGCTCTGCAGAGAAGGACCTGGGAGTCCTGGTGGACAACAAGCTCTCCATGAACCAGCAGTGTGCCCTCGTGGGCAAGAAGGCCAATGGTGCCTGGGGGGCATTAAGAAGAGCGCGGCCAGCAGGTCCAGGGAGGTTCTCCTCCCCCTCTGCCCTGGTGAGGCCACATCTGGAATATTGTGTCCAGTTCTGGGTTCCTCAGTTCAAGACAGATGGGGAACTACTGGAGAGAGTCCAGTGGAGGGGTACAGCGGTGATGAGGGCACTGGAGCTTCTCTCATATGAGGAAAGGCTGAGAGAGCTGGGGCTGTCTCGTCTGGAGAAGAGAAGACTGAGAGGGGATCTGATCAATACCTATAAATACCTAAAGGGTGGGTGTCAAGAGGATGGGGCCAGACTCTTCTCTGTGGTGCCCAGTGACAGGACAAGGGACAACAGGCACAAACTGGAACACAGGAAGTTCCATCTGAACGTGAGGAAAAACTTCTTCACTCTGAGGGTGACAGAGCACTGGGACAGGCTGCCCAGAGAGGTTGTGGAGTCTCCTTCTCTGGAGAGATTCAAAACCCGCCTGGATGCGATCCTGTGCAACCTGCTCTGGGTGATGCTGCTTTAGCAGGGGGCTGGACTAGCTGGTCTCCAGAGGTCCCTTCCAGTCCCTACTGTTCTAGGATTCTGTGTTTCTGTGATTGTTAAAACAATTTTTTGTAACCCTAAACATGACATGAAACACATTCAGGAGACATAGCAATAGCAGTCTATTCCAGCCCCTGCCGTTCTGAGATTCTGTAAATGTGTGTGATTTACTGGAAATGGGATATCCAGAACATCCAGTCCGCTGTTTGTGAGACTTTGTGACTTACTGAAATGGGCAGTGCCTGTGCTGCTTGAGCCACCCCTCCCAGCTGAAACAAATGATTTCCAGGAAACTCAGCTCCAGATCTGAATCATAAACTTGGTTCTCAACTTGTCCAGTCCCAAAATAACTCCAGAAGGTGCTGTGTTCCCCACGCTAGCACCCTGCCTGGGATTTGAGCAGCCTAAATGCAGGAGTGGGCGGTCTGCCACCTCCTGCTGCGTCCCTGGTTTTGCTGCCACAAATGTCATGCTGACAGCGTCCATGGCTTTAGCAAGTTTTCCAGTTGCTCTGTATTTTAGCCTGCCTTGTTGCAGACTTGCATGCAGTTTGCTTTTCATGTTTTTTTCTCCCTTGAGTCCATTTTCTGCTTCTGGCGCGATGCTGCTGTTTCCTTCTCAGTGCCTTCCTGGAATTTCCCAGTTCCCTTACAGCCTTTTTGAGAAGAATGCCTTTACTGCTGTGGTGTCCTTTGGTCTGTGCAGCCTTTTACTTACTTTAGAGGAACCTAAGAATAGGGAAAGAGGGTGGCAGAGGAACTGCAGGAGTCTGCTCTCACCCCAAAGCATGGCCACCTCAGAGGTGGGGCAGCCTTACTGCAGGTATCCTCCTAACTTTATTACTGCCTTCAGCATTTCCCCAGGGATCCCTGGAGGCTGTGCAGCAGTCCTGGGGCTGCTCCAGCGAAGCAGCAGTGCTGACCATGGTTTGAGCTGTCTGCAAACCCTGCAGGCAGCCACGGCGCTGGTGAGACATAGAGTGGGCATGGGCTCGCAGAGCTGTTTGCAAAGGCCAGTCCCTGTATCAGGGCACCCAGCAAGGCTGCAATGCATCCAGCATCTCAGTTTTGGGGTGGCAGGTGATAGGACATGGTGTGCCAGGGGTGCCTGGGGGAGGCTGTGGCTGAGTATGCTTCCCCATGGGCACTGGGCATTCATCAGCACTGGGTTTTAGCCAGCTGCAAGACCTGCTCACAGTGCTTTGCACGCTGCTCATGTCTGCTCTGCCTCTCTGAGCCACTACCCTGGTGCTATTTGCCTCCTTCCAGCTCAGGTTCATCAGCACGGCAAAGGTGAGCAGGGGGATCCCCTGCAGCCCCTCTGTAGACCTCCCTCTGGGAGGAAAACCAGCTGTTGCTGCTGCATGGTAAGCCTTAGTCGTGGTCAGTCACGTACCATGACTGCCTTCAGAGGCATGAGGAGCTGGAGGAGGCACCTTGCAATCACAGACAGCGTATCGCTGCTGCCGTGTCTGTGTTGCAGAGGTGCTCACAGGTAGTGTATTGGTTAAAAAAAAAAAATCAGTTTATTGGGATCTTGGCATCAGGTAATGCTCATGTAGGGATCATTTGGTCCCTGTCTGGATGGAGAGGGAGTCTTTGTTGCGGAGGTCCCTGCAGCAGCACCACCAGAGGGGTCAGGTGAGACCCCCCCCCAAACTGCTCCCTGTTCAGCTCTTGTCTGGCTGTTGTCCATGCTCCGGTGCATGCATGATCCATCGCTACTGCTTATCTCAGCTACACGGGAAACAGCACTTAGATGTCTTAACCACATGCAGAAGACTGTCTTACGTGATCATTTCTGCAAGGACTCTTCCTGTTGACTGTTTACAAATGTCTCAACACTGAACATTTCAGTGCCCAGCATTTGTCTCAATGCAGCTGTTGTCACACCTAAGCAGATGGAGCCAGGGAGTCACCCAGAAACTCCACGGCTGGTCGGTCTGGATGTGTGCACAGGCAGTGCGGTCATGACAAAAGAATGAATTGGATTTTAAAGCCTGTAACTTCACTTATAAATGAAGTCCCGTAGCTCCCGCCCCCTGTGCTGTGTCTGCCTGGTCGTCATTCCCACCAGCCCCCCAGCTGGGACTGCACACCCTGCTCTGCTTTGCCTCTCTCCTTGGCCCAGCTGTGGCTCCAGCCTTGCCGAACATGGACTGTCATCCTGGGAGGATGGAGGAGCTCCTCAGCCAGGTTCCCGGTCCTTCCTGGGCTGCCTCCTCAACCCACAGCCGAGCTCACAGCACTTGGCAGTACATTCCCTTGGGTGGAAGGGGGACCTGGGACTTGTCCAGATTCCCTTCTGCAGCTCCTGGGGGTGCCCACTCCTACCAGCCTGCCCATACTCAGGCTGTGCCTCAGCACCAGCGTCGAGTCCCCTCCGCTCCAGTGTGTGCTGACCAGGTGCTGGATCAATGTCCTGGGCTCCAACATGACCATCAGGGGCATGAATGGAAAAGGTGACTTTGCCAGCTCCTACCACATGGCTGTGACAGCCACCACAAACAAGATCCAGGTGTCACTGCTGCAGGGGTCCCAGCACCGCATGAACCAGAAGAGCCAGCCCACCTTTGGCTTCACTATCAGCTGGAGCTTTTCAGGCGCTTCTCCTTTCCCAGCTTCCCCGCGTCGTCCCCACAGCTCCCCAGCCCTTCTTGTGGTGTCCCCAGTGCTCCTCCATCCCCAACACCAGACCTGTGTGGCTGGTGCCACCTCCCAGTCCCCACCTCTGGCTCTTGTCCAGGCAGGTCCTGCCCAGGACAAGGTGAGGCACAGTTGGATGCAGGCTCAGCTGGGCTCATCCCTCCACGCCCTGCATTTCCCATGCCAGTCCAGCGCCATGTCCCTGGTCCCAGCAGTACAGGAGGCTGGGGAGGGAAACATCACCCACCCGCAAGCAGCCTTTCCCACTCCCAAACTGGCAAGCTGGCTGCCTAGCAGAGGGAAACCCCCATCCCAGCACCCTCTCCCACCTCCCACCCCTTCCCCACAGTCTCCACCACCACCTCCGTGGGCCAGGCTTTGTGGACGAGGACAGGAAGGAAATACTGAGGACTGCGTGGATCATGCAAGATGAGGTTGACAGCTTCGAGGATGACGGGAAAGCCAGTGGGTGAATCCCAGGCGGACCAGGGCTGTAGGGCACTTCTCCATCCCTGCTCCGTGCTGGGGCTGCACTCATGGGTGTAGCATGGAGACCTCGAGGAGAGCACTGAGCCCTGGAGGTGGGTGCCAGTGCTGGGAGTCAGCTGGGCAGCAAGCAAGGGACAGTTGTGCTAGGACCCCATGGGCTTCTGAAGCAAGTCCCTGGTATGGGAGCTGAAGGCAGCTACTACAATTTTCTAATTAAAAACAAAGTGCAGTTTGCACATGGGCATGACCACATCCTGCTCCCCGGAAAGACGAGAGTGGCCCTCCTGGTGTCTTCCAGCCTGGGGCAGATGTGTCTCCAGAGGATGCTCAAAGCAGATGCTCATCCCCTGTGCAGGCCAGGGGCCAGAGAGATCCCCCCCTGAACTGGACACAGCCAGGTGCCAGCTCTGTCTTCCCCCACAGCATCGGCAGTGACATGTTTACCTGCCCGTCACCTTTTGGACGAGGTGGTTGTGCCATGCCCCTGTGCAAGAGTCAGGTGGTCCAAGGACCCCTGCCCACCTGCCCATCCTTGGTACAGTGTTGTACCATTAGGGACCCCTTGGGAGGGCTCAGACAGGGCTCTGCCATGGAGCTGTACCCTGCCTGGCCTCAAAGCACCATGCATGGGGCATCGCCACACGTGGGGTCTGTGCACGGGAGCACCATGCACAGGGCCTCCCCTCTCATGGGGACAAGCTAATTTTAGTATCTACGTATCTTTCAGGAAAGCCCTTGTGCACTGAAAAGGGGGATTAATTCCAGGGTGCCTAAGAGCTCCTGCTGCAGTGACAGTCACAGCTCCCAGACTCAGGGAAAGCCCACCACAGCCAGGAGAAAAAACAGCTTAGAAACAGCAGCAGAAATTTGTAATGCAGGAGAGGACTGCCATGAGGATGAACTCCCGTGGGCAGACACATGACCCTTCAGTGCAGCAGAGAAGAGCTGGCTGGGCTGTGCTTGCTGCAGCACTGTGTTTGGGTGGCAGCACTGGGACGGTGGCAGTGGGGCAGTGCCAGGCTGTGCCCGCCCCAAGGACTCCACCATGGAGCAAGAAATGGGCTGGCAGAATCTCTTGGATAGTAGATGTGCAAACCATCCCTGCGCCCCCACCTCCCTCCTCAGCCATGCTGATCCTCATGTTCCTCCTGCACTGCCCAGGTCATGCTGACCTCCTCACTTCGCCTGTCCTGGGCACCCAGCCACCCGGCCACCCGGCCACTGGCCCCACTGCCAGCCCAGTGCCTGCAGAGCTCCGGTTACAGCCCTATAAAGGGAATCGGGGTGGAGGGCCCGGAGGGAGCTGTGCCAGGCCCTGTGCAGCCCTGCGGCCATGGGCAGTGGTACTTTCAGTCTGCTCCTTGCACTGGCCCTGGCAGCATGTGCCGTCCCTGCAGAGAGGAAGGTATGGGGACTGGTGGTGATGGGGATGTGGCAGACATGGCACTGGGGTGCAGCGTGGTGGCACAGGGGTCCTCTCTTAAATGCCGTTTTAGGCTGGGACAAGCAGGGGAGCTTTGCAAGCACCTGGTCCAGGCAACGGGCAGGGTATCTCTGGGTCACCCCCAGCCACCCAGTCACCATCTCCACAAAGCTTTGCTCCCACAGGGGCACCATGCGGGGGGCATCTCTTCTGCAGGGCCTGTGCCCAGGGTTGCCTTGCTTGGGGCATCCCTTCCCACAGCGTCTCTGCGTGGGGATACTGTGGACAGGGCATCCCCTCCCATGGGATCTGAGCCCAGGACACCCTGCACGGGGCACCCCTTCCCAAAGGGTCACCATGCACACTGCTGGGCTGGGACATGCTGGCCAAGCTGCACCATCTGCTCAGCAGCTGGCAGCACCTGGGGGAGCATTTCCCCAAACTGAAGGAGATGCCCCACAGTCGCATCAACAGCAGAGCTCACGGCTCCAGCTGTGGGGCAGTGGGAGGAATGGGGTCCCCCTCTGCACTGTGCGGGGGGGCAGAAGGCCTGTGGCTGTGTCCCTACAGTGCCAGCTCAACGGGCTCTGGAGGAATGATCAGGACTCACTGATGGAGATTTCGGTGGTGAGGGACAACGGGGACTTCCAGGGGAAATACCTCACACGGGTCACTCTTGCTGGCGGCTGTGCCCGTGCCTCCCCCCTGAAGGGCGCCCAGCAGCAGCCGGGCGAGGGGGGCTGGCCCACCTTTGCCTTCACCGTGCGCTGGGACAAGTTCTCCAGTAAGTGCTGGGACTCTCAGGTGGCACCACAGGGGCACTGGGAGCCACACAGGTAGCCAGCAGGATTTTTCCTCTGCTGGAAAGTCTGCTGGGTGATACTTTGGTGCAGCTAAGCAGAGGGAGGCAGCGGTGCCTGCCCAGCATGGGGCTAATGGACAATACTGGACTTGCATGGGGCAGCCCCTCCTCACCCAGCATCTTTGCACCCATCCCTGCTGGGCAGCCCAAGGTGCCCGTGGTGGGTCTGGACCCCCTTAGTGCATGGGAGATGCGGTGCTGCAGACCTTGGCTCACCTGAGGGAGCCGCTGGGGAAGGGCAGGTCCCTCCAGCGTGGATTGGGTGGGTGCATGACCACTGGAGTGGAAACACGGCTGTGGCTGGGGGGATCTCGTGGAAGGGGAAGCAGCCAGCGAGCACAGGTGCTGTCCCCACCGATGCCCCAAGCAAGTGCTTTCCCCAGACGCCACCACCGCCTTCACGGGGCAGTGCTTCGTGGACATGAGTGGGAAGGAGACGCTGACCACCATGTGGCTGCTGCGTGAAGCTGTCGGGTCCCTCAAGGAGGACTGGAAAGCCACAAGGTAGTGGGGGGATTTGGGAGGCGGTGGTGCATTCCCCCCAAGTGAAGGGACACTCTTCAGGGCCGCTTAGGACAAGCATCCCTCTGGGCGAGGGGACCACCGCTGGGAACCCCCCAGCACAAGTTTGCAGTGGGGATGCCAACGCCTCCTGGCTAGGGGCTTGCTCTGGCCAGGGACATCCAGCAGCTGCTTGGGGCAAGGTGGGGGGCATTTAGGGACACCTCTGAGTGTGTTTTGTCTGTGAGTAGTCTCACAGGAACTCTGCTTCCTGCAGGGTGGGCAGAAACGTCTTCACGCGCAAACGCACCCAGAAAGAAAACATCCTGTCAAGCTTGTCCCCGTCCTGTGAGGAAGAAGCTTCACCTGCCCCATGATGGCATGCTCCAGCTGCAGCCTGGACCCCCAGAGCAAGCAAAACCAGCCCCTCATGTAAAAAAAAAAAAAAAAATTAAAAATCATGTCAGCTGTGGTCATCTTTTTTAAAAAAATGCAGTCACTCTCCCTCTGAGGCAGCTTCTGTCCCCATGGGTAGCCCTGCAGAGTCAAGGGCTCACCGCTGCCCTTACCTGGGGACATCTGGATGCCCCCCAATACCCCTCATCCAGCTCCCTGGACCCATTTCCCACCTCATTCTAGCCCAAACTTCCACCCTGCTCCATCACTCCCCGCCTGCCTGCTGGTGGCAGACATGGCGTCAACATCCTGAATCCATTGCCTTCCTTGCAGTGCCTTTGTACCCATCCCCACCAGGCGTCTTTCCAGCCCCAGGACTCCCCGTGGGGTTGGGTGATGGAGGTAACAGTATCAGTAGATGTGAGATGTCGGTAAAGCGCTTTCTTCGTGCTGCACGGTACCCGAAGTAAAATGCGCAGTTAAAAACCCCATCCCGTCATATCCCATCCCAACCCAATGGCTTACAACCAGGAATATTACCCTTCCCTGCCACTGCATTTCAGCAGTGCCACTCTATCTGCTTCTGCGGACACCTGCCAAGCTTAGTCAGCTCTTTTGATGCAGTTTTTGGCAGGTCCATGGGTGAAGACAAACCCTCTTGCAGAAGTGTTACAAATATAACCCAGCCCCGGGGATGCCAGCGCACTTGCCGTATAGTCTGTCAAGCCTGGCCCAGCTCCAGCGGGGCTGGTGCACACTGCCGTGACGTGGACTGGTTGTTGCCACCTCCCTGGCACCTCAAACAGGGCGGTTTGTCCCTGCCAAACAGCACAGAAAGGCAGGGGCTGGTGTCAGGCTGAAAAGATGGAGCGTGGCATCCAGGACAAGAGATCCCCTGGGCGGGATTTCTCAGGCCCCTACGATGAATTTGGGACTGTAAAAGGTGACAAGGAGGAGTGATGTGTTTGGAGAGGGGTGGCTTCTACTCACCCAAGCCTTTGGGGCTGTCTGGACCAGAGACAGAGGCACTGAGCAGCAGCAGCAGCAGTGGCCACAGCAGCAGCAGGGTCCCGGGGTGTGCAGGGGCCCATGCCGGGCATCGAGCAGTGCAGCCCCAGGGTGAGACTCCGCCACCCCCAGTACACACACTGCAGCCCTGCTGCCATCCAGTGCCCCAGACACTGCTGTCCTGGGGACGGCATGTGTTTATGCAGCTGAATCCCACCTTAGTTTTCAGTTGCCCACAGACCCGTGCCTGCTCCAGGTACTGCGCTGCGCAGAGAAGCAGCTCAGGAATGCAGAGGCTGTGCATGCTCTGTTTTGTACATCCAAAGCCCTTAACAGCAGCAAATATAAGGAAGAGGTGCAAATACAAAGCTGGTTAGCATGCTGGGTGTGTTTAGCAAACACAATTGCTCGGACCCTGGTGCCCCTCTGTGACTACTTCTTCCTCTAAATCTTGTAAAAGCAAAAGCAGCAAAATTAACAGCTGATATCCAGAAGATGCTGGGGAAATGTTATTGGTGCTAATGCAGAAGGCAGGGTGAGCCTTTCCACCTGCGCAGCACTGTGACTGTGGCACCTCTCCTCTGCCAGGGATGCCCTGGCACCACATGGGTGACATGCTGGTCAGGCAGCGGCACTGGCAAAGCAGGGAGCGGTTAAATGTTTGAACGGGTAGTAATTTCCAGCCTGCACACACAGAAGGCAGGTTCTCAAGGAAGGTAGTTGATGCTTTCCAGGCTGCTACAAGGACCTCAAAAAAAGCCAGCGCCCCTGCCTCTCTGCACAGCTGTGCTCGGCCCCACATTCCTCCTGTGCTGCCCAGGTCATGCCGACCTCCTCGCCTCACCTGTCCTGTCCCAGGCGCCTTGCCACCCAACCACCCGTCCGGTGGCTGCCAACCCAACACCCACAGTGCCCATGGAGCTCCGGTTACAGCCCTATAAAGGGGGTCGGGGCACGGGGCCATGAGGGAGCTGCGCTGGGCACTTCGCAGCCCCGTGGCCATGGGGAGCGGCGCTTTCACCCTGGTCCTCACCCTGGCCCTGGCAGCACGTGTCGCCCCTGCAGAGAGGAAGGTATGGGGACAGGTGGCACCCCGCGAGACCCCAAAGGCTGGGGCTGGGGGCTGTGGTGCTCACCAGGGAGCTGGTGTTGGGATGCTGGTGGGACCAGCACTATGCAGTGCTGGGGGAAGCTGTGGAGGGAGGGACCCGCTCCTGCAAGGATGCTCCTCACTGTGGGAATCCATCCAGAGACAGGCAGAGACATGCCCCAGAGGAACCCCGTTTCCCACCAAGCGTGCAGGGAAAGCAGTGCACCCTCTGCGTTAGCACAGGGAGGACAGTCTCTCTCCTGGGTGGCAGCAGCAAACAGCCCAGAGCAGCAGCTGGTCTGGAGGCAATTCATGCTGCGGGTGCAGTGCCCATGCCAAGGTGGTATGCCGGTGGCACCAGTTTCACATGGGGTCCCCCAGTGCTGCAGCCATCCCTGGGCAGAGCCAGGGTGGTGAGGTGGGAGCAGGATGGCCTCCCTTGCCTGGCTGAGCTCCCCAAGCCACAGTGCTGGCCTTGCAGTGCCTCCTCTCCGGGTCCTGGCGGAGTGACACTGGCTGCCGGATGGTCGTGTCCATCCTCGGCGAGGATGGCAGCTTCTCTGGTTCCTACCTGCCGGGGTCGGCAGCCAGCAACCCCGAAATCCTCACCTCACCACTGGAGGGGTTCCAGCAGGATGCAGGGTTGGTCCAGCAGCCCACCTTCTCCTTCACCGTGCGCTGGCGGCTCCGAGGTAGGCAGGAGGGGGCCATTGCCCTGCAGCAGGGATGCCAGTGGGACCCAGGGGGGTGGCTTTGTGCCTTGCCACCCAGACTCACACCACCTTGGGCCCTTCCAGACTCAGAGACAGCTCGGACAACTGCCTTCCTGGGTCAGTGCTACGTGGGCACCAATGGAGAGGAGACCCTGCATGCCCTGTGGCTCCTGCGAGAGGCGGCTGACAGCCCTGCCGAGGACTGGAAAGCCACCCGGTGAGCACCAGGTCCTGGCCACCACTGCACCAAGCTTTCCTGCACCCCAGGGCTGCAGAAGGGAGAAATCCTATGGGATGAGGCAAGGCAGGACCGGGAGGGTGAAACGGGTTTATCACTGGTGACGAGCATCCCTATGACCTGGCCAGCCCCTGCATGCTGGGTGTGCCCCAGGGTGGGTGACCCCAGGCCAGACCCCCCAGGAACTCCTTGCACTCTCCCCATCAGGAAGAGAGCAGGACACAATGCCAACACCTGGTGCAGCCTCCACTACAGGGTGTTGGAGCCCAGGGCATCCCCCTCAGCACACAGTGAGGCAGTGGGGAACACAGTGCACCCCCTCGTGCTTCCCTTCTGTACCCTCCACAGCATAGATGGCCACAGCTGGGTGAACAAGAGTGATTTGGGTTTTCCTGCAGGATTGGCACCAGCACTTTCACCCGCATAAAATAACACCGAGCTGGGAAATCCAGGAGGCCCAGGATTGCAAGGACATGGTGTTTCCCCCAGCCAGGCTCTTCCCATGCTGACGTGCTGCATTTCAGTCCATGGATTCAGGCTTTTCCAGGAAAGTTCAGCCTAGTGTGAAAGCTGGGTACCAGGTGAAAAATAAAGGGTTTCTGTGGGGATGCAGAGCTTGGCTCTGGTTTCTGCCCTGCCTCAAACCTGCCGGGTTTGTCTTGCCCTGCAGCCTGCCATGGGGAGGCTTCATGCAGCATGGCCAGGGGCAGCAGGTTCCCTGGGAATAGCTGTCCTGTGTCCCCTCCCTAGCAGCGTGCATCCGCACTTCGCCTGCAAACCCACCACTGTGCTGTGGGTAACTTGTCCCTCAGGGTCACTCCCAAATGTCCCCGGGGGTGCAGAGCAAAGCGGGCTGCATCCAGGCCAGCCCCAGTGGGACGCCATGGGCAGCACGTCCCAGGGCTGCAGGGCAGGCTCCACACAGAGCCTTCCCCGTGAGAGCAGAGCAGAGGAAGCTTCTCGGGCGCCCAAATGCACGGGGTGGCTGCAAATGGCTTTTGCAGAGCCGGCAGCCTCACGTTCCCAGCCCCGGCGGATGCACTGTGTCGGCCGGCTGCCAACTGCCCCAGGAGTTTGGAAAGCTCCCAAACAGCCTGTCCCAAGAGAGACCCCTCGGCATGGCCATGTCCCCTAAGCAATACATACATGGGGGTCTCCAGCCAAGCCCCTGCTGCATCACGCGTGGCCAGGGAAGGGGACAAAGGGAAGAACGCATCTGGCGCTAGCTGGGTTTTTTTTTTTGGGTATCCCAGCCCGATCTCTCTGCTTTCTGCCTCAGACACTTGCCAAACCAGTCCCAGCTCCCCTGGGGGTTCAGCAGCTCTGGGGCTGAGACGCCAGCTTGCAAGAGCTGGGGGAAGGTGGTGGCTCCATCACTGTATTTGCAGCTGCTTTTTTAACCTGGCACTCAGATTTCTGCTAGCTTTTACATTTCCACCAATATCCAGCAGCTGGTGCTAGTGGATAAAAATAGGATGGATGCTGACACAGGGTTTATGTTTCCCTTGAAAAGGAGGGTATGCATTATTTCTGCTACTGAATTAAATTCCCACCTCTCCAAGAAACCCTGATTCCTTAAAAAAAAGAGGAAAACCTGATTCCTTTAAAGCCGTGAGCAGGAGGTGTTTTGTACCAGCCACACAGCCCAGGCTCTCCTTGGCAATAGAAGGCAAATTTCCTCTCATACTTTCAAAACTTTCAATACAGACTGCACCCAGCAAAACAGAGTGTTTCCATTCAGCAACACCGAATGCACTCCCATGATGCTGATGGGTGCGCTCCCATGATGCTGATGAAGGCACCTGGTGGGACACGTGTGGGATGCAGGTCAACTTTGGAAATAACAGAGGGAACACGATGGGGAGGGCAAGCAGGAGCCGTAACGCCGACCTAAGCCAGAGTGTGGGGCTGTGTGTGCGTGCAGGCAGCACGGATGCACGCACAGCCTGATCCCTGTGGTGTGCAAGGGAAATAGATGTCATGGAGGGTCTGCAGCAAGGAGGAGGAGGAGGGTGGCAGAAATATGAGGGTCCTCCGGTTCCTCTGCCTGATGGAAACAAGGTACAAGCCTGCTCGGCCAAAGGACTTATTTTGGGCTTTTTTGTCATTGCTGCCCTTTAACCCAAGGTGTGAGGCCCAGGCCGGGCTTCCTTCCTCTCGTCAGGTCAGAGCTGCTCACTGTGGGACCGACACGAGAACACAGAAAGCGATGAAAACCAGCAGCCCTGGGGGAGCACAGGCTGAGACTGCGCAGCAATCCTCCCTAAAACTCCCAGCACAGCCACATCCCCAGCACAGTACTGGGACCAGCTCTGGGCTCTGACATATCCCAGCCTGTGCCGCAAGCTTTCCGCGTGTAAGGGCTGTGCTGCCTTCTGCGGGCAGCACCTGGCAGCAGGACTGCGTGTGTGCAGCTGTGTTTGACGAGGAACCCATTGCGCTCACCTGGCTCCCTGCCCCCTCTCCCGGAGCTATCTTCCCTCCTGACATTTGGCCAAGCTAGTCCGCTGTGGACAGTGGGGCTGACGCCACCACCCCGGTCAAACAACAGCTCCAGCGGCTGCTCCCTGCTTTGCTGCCAGCACTACTGTGTTTTATTTGGATTAGTGCTGGGCCAGGGACTCCAAATGACATCAGTACATTGCACACCCTGCCCTCGAACTGGAAAAAAAAAAAAAAAAGAAAAAAAAGGGAGGAGGGGGTCCTAGGCCTTTCTGCCACCACACACGGCTCCTGGGGAAAAGGTCCAGTGTTTCCCTGGGGATGCTTGTGGGCTGCCTGCCCCCAGCAGCGCAGACCTGTGACCTGATCCTGTCACAAGCACACTGCTGCCTATCCTGGGGCAGGGGCTGTGGGTGAGACACCCCCCGGCTGTCTCTTGTCCTCAGGCGGAGACACAACATCCAATTTTATATCTCATTCACCAGCACAAGCACCCTTTGCTCCTGGGTGGGTTGCAAGCGTGGTGCTGCCTGCACCCATTGTCTCACTGGGCTCCCACCGCCCCCCAAATGCCACAATGGGCTGCGCAGCCTGAGCTCAGGGTCTGCTAGTGCCTCCCATGGACCCAGCGATCCCAACTGAACCCACAGAACAGCCCTGATTTAGCAACCACCCAGCAGGCAGGGCCCCCTCTGTGGCCCCTGGCCGAGGGGACGGGGCTGTTGCACCACCCTGGCTTTGCTCCACTTCCTGCGATTGTGCAGCTCCCTGTTACAAAAGTAGTGGTGAGGGCAGACACCGGCTCCCCATGCTTCCTACCAGGCAAGCTGCTTGCTTCCGCAGCGCTTTGGGTGCGTGCAGGTCACACGTGGGTGCCGGGTGCTCACAACATCCACTTGTCTCTAAAAGTGGTTCAAGAGTGTTTTCGCACCCTCAAAGGGGGGTGAGAGCAGAGCAACTGTGCAGCAAACTTGCACCGTGCCTCATCAAGCCCCTCTGCACAGCCACAGCCATGGGAAGCCAGCGCACATTCCCCTTCGTTAGGCTGCAAGGGTGATCACCCCCCAGCCCCCCCAGTTCTTCCCACAGGGCTCCCAGCCCCTGGCACAGCCCCCAGCTTCCACCCAGCAGCCCAGACCCTCACCGAAAAAAAGACAGAGGATACAGTCACACATTGTTCTATTTATTAATAAGGAAATTACTAATTATTATTCTGATTTAGTTGCAGATGTCCCTCTCATTGCAGGGGAGTTAGACTAGATGACCTTTAGAGGTCCCTCCCAACACAAACCATTCTATTCAATTCTACGAAATGTCCTGAAGTAGGACGAGGAGAGATGCTTAACAGGTACCACTAAGCTGCACTCCAGGAGACACCATTCACAAGCTCAAAGTGATTCTGCTCAGCCCTGAGGAACAACCAGAGCCAGCATCATCAGCCAGCACAGTAAAGCTTGGGCACAGGAGGACATAACTTTGAAACTGTCCTGTGGTCAGGAAAGCCTTCAGAACAGCAAGCAGCTCTGCTGCTCTCTGCTCCACACCTCCTCAGCAGTCTGGTTCAAGGCATGCCTTCCCCCCAAGGCCCAGAAAACACACTCCCAAGGCTGTGGCAGATGAAAGGCTCAGCCCCTGCGAAAGGGAAACCGCACACAGCTCGGGAAGGACTCCGCATTACCTTCTCTAGCCAGGCCAGGAGCTGTGCTCGTGGCTCAAAAGCTAGCAGGAACAGGTGACACACGGGGCCTGTTGCAATGGCAGGACCACTCCCTGTGAGAGCACTGCAGATCAGCTTGCTATGTCACACCTATAAACCAAGCAACACTACAGCATTAAGGGGAAGGGACAAGGGACAGGTGCTTGTCGCTACCAGACACAATAAGAACCCAACCAGTTCACCTCCACCTGGGCAGGGAAGAAGGAGGGCAGCAGCCTCCATAACCAACTGCATCAAGCCAGACCAAGCATGGCCACCAGCTGCCCTTCGCCCTCCGCGCCACAACCCATCCCTGTGAGCCACAGGACATACCCCATGTCAGAAGCCACAGCAAAGTTCCCAGTTTTCTACCCCATCTCAGATAGAGTCCTGCTATAGATATACAGAGTAGAGAGTCAGAACAGGTCAATCTTAAAATGATTCCTCCCCGGTAAACCCTCTGAGCTGCCAGCAATAGGGAGAGTATTCAGAAGAATCTACTTTGATAGATCATCTGTTACTGCAGCTCTGTTTGTCACTGCCTGGCAGAGTGCCTGGTGTCACCCCAAGAAGCAAGAGGTGGTCACATCTCATCAGCACAGTCGTGCTGGACGACAACTGTGGCAGTGTGTTCCACCCACTCCTGCCTCTTGGCGTCCCACTCTAACAGCACTGCTGTCTGCAAAGGGTTGACCTGGAAGTACTGCTCCTGAAACTGGGCAGGGCACAGCTCAAAGCACGCTGCTGCCACAGGAGGGTCAGAGCATGAGTTGCCATTGAAAGAAGGTCCGGGATCAGGGTTGGATGGACTGTGCCCCTCTTCCTGGGATTCAATGAGGCTGTCTGACAGTGAGGTGTCCTCAGGCTCTAGGGTGAACCCCTCCAGCGCAGCATTCTCTTGCACATCACATACTGCTTGGTTTGGGAACTTGCCGATCTGCTGTGACAGCACTGCAAGAGAGGTAGAGCCAGTGCCGTCATTCCCAGCCTCTCACCGTCCTGCTCTGAGCACGGGCCAACACAGTGACCACAAGAAGGGAACAAACTGTTCAACTACGACTGCCTCCTCCCAAGGGAGGCAGGGAGAGGATGCTGCACAGCTGCCAGGCACAAGCACAGCTTGTGCTTCATGAGGGACTGGATCTAGGCACTCACCTCTGAGCTTCATCTGCTGTTCCTGGCTCTCAAACAAGCAGATGCTGGGGGAGACAACAAGGCAGAAGGACAGAACCATGGCCTGGAAACAGAAAGATCAGCAAAGACCTCAGCAAAGGACATGGACACGCATCACTGACTGCAATAAACGCCCTTCTCCCAAACCTACAAGGACAGCACAGATCCCTTCACAGACACTGGGGCTGAAGCCACTCACCATGGTGCAGGTTTTTGCTGTGGTAGTTTTTGCAGTGGACTGTCTCACTAAGGCCTGCAGTTTCCTCAACTGCTTGAGCAGCGACCTGCAGGAGAACAGGCAATGCAGGTTAACACGGCAGCTGAACCAAGAGCTGCATGCTCCCCTCCTCCCCCTTCGCAGTCAGGGACAGACCACAATCCCAAGAAGAGGAACAGCCTTCCCCACCACGTCTCCTGCCACGTCCAACAATGAGAAACTCACATGTTCCGCTTCTGCAACAGCTGCACCTTCTTCTCCAACTCACGGTTCTGAGTCGTGTAGGCTGCCACCCTTCCCGGGAAAGACGAACAACATGGAGGGGGGAGGGGACGCGGGGGGAAGAGAGGGGTTTTTTTTTGTCAGCTGCAGGGACTTCACCAGAGTGTCCCCTCAGGTAGTCAGCCACCACCTCTGGGTGGCTGGGACAGATAAAATTGCTCCTGGGGTCTGCCTGGCACCACCTGGAGTAAGGGCCAAGAAAGTGACATCTCACATCAGGTTTAGGGAGGGGTGAGCCCTACTCGGTCCTGCAGAGAATCACCAGACTAATCCCTAAGGATGCTCGCTCCTAGCAGCACACTGGCCCTGCAGATCCACAATGCAAGGTTGTATTGCAAACTAACCTGACCTGGGAAACATGCTGGACCTGGCAGGCCAGCAGCTGGTTTGAACAGAGCAAGCTCTGGGACATCTCCAAGTGTCAGAGAGCAGGACAGGCTATGACCTGAGGTTCTGAGCCTCCTACGGAGAGCTGCTGTACCACAGGGTCAGCTTTGCTTTCTGCCCAGGGTGGCAAGACCCCAGCAGTGACACAGCACAGCTGTTTGCCCTGCTCCCGCAATGTGGTTAGCACAGCTAACGCCATGTTATCAGGCGAGCAGCCATCCTCTGTGACCAAGCAGGTCATGTATTCATTCCCTTCCCCTCATTATCAGGCCCTGAAGGTCCTGTACACTAAGTAGACGAACCAAACAGTTTTCTTCTTCCCCTCCCTACCAGCCTCAAGGTTCCTGGGCGCCAGGCTGGCTACTCCCTTCCTTACCAGCCTTGAAGGCCCCAGGCACCCGGCCAGCCCAGTACAGTGGACGACCCCGTTGCAGAGCAGGGAAGCATAATAGCACACACAGCACTGTCCATAAAATCAAGCAGTTACAAGTCTTAACGGAAACTTGGACCAGAGCTGCTGCCAGACAGTGAGACCCAGGACTGCCCCCCCCCCTACCTCGCTAGGGGCACCTCTACCATTGTCTGCTTCCTCCCATGACTCATATTCCTTTATATCATTTTCGACTATAGATTATGATCATTACACTGATGCAGCAAAGCATGTGTTAAGATCTGACCAAATCTGCAGAGGGTCCAGGTGATTAGAAATCATAAGTTAAGTTGTATTAGGATGTAGGTGATTAGAAATTGTAAGTTACGAAGTGAAACTACGACTTAGTTCTGCCATCATTCTGCCAAGGATCCCTCAAAGACCTTGTCTATGCCCTCAGCATTGGGTGACACTGCTGTGTGCCCCTACCTGTGTTTCAAGCCATCGACGTAGATCTTCTTCCTGCGACGATTACCCAGGGCTGATGGCTTGTTCCGGATTTTCCGACGCACTTTCTTCAGAAGCCGCTCTTCAGTCTGCAAGGGTCATTTCTCATTAGCAGCAATGCCAGAGTGTTTGCAATCCAGCCCTCACAAAACCTGCACACATCTCAGCACTCAGCCCTCTGTCCCTCCCACACCACTGAATGAACTGCAGGAGCTGCAAGGCAAACTGTGGCCTGCTGATGTGGTCAGCAGCTTCCCCAGGGTACAAAAGTGAGGCACATCTAAGGGAGGTGAAAGGCACACAGCTCACAAGCCACTAGGCAAGAGGGGAAAAAATAGGGTTGGAGGCACTTATGGTCTAACTACCTCCCTGCAAGTGGTCACGAGTGGGGAGATCGACAGCAGCCTGGTCTCACTGCTCTTTGGAGCTATATGATTAGCAAAGCAGATGCTGCTGTGCATGTGGACACCCTCCAAGCCTCGAAAGGAGGAGAAGGACACCCAGCCCTGCCGCACGCTGCTCTGAACACAGCACCTGGGTACCAATGCTCTCATCAGGGCAGCATCGTGTATTTTTGAACTCCTACTCTGACTGAAGCATTCAAGTGGTCCAAGTCTGTTCGGGAGTGACAGGCTACAGCGAGGACTCACTTTGGTCAGTGGCAGAGAGGTTGGTAATGAAATACCTTCTTTCTCCAGGAGCTGCCTCTCCTCCCCTGACTGGACTGGAAAGTCAGATTAGAAAACAGCAAAAATACATGTGCAGAGAATGCAAAGTAAAGGGAGGGCAGAGAGGCCATGCAGAAAGCACACAGAACCAGGATCAGCTCTCCCAAAACAGCATCACACTTTCCTCAGAGATATCCCCCACAGGAGCCAAGCCAGGAGAGAAGGGGAGATGTGACCAGAAGCAAAGGCTGCAGCCCAGACGCATGGCAGTCAGTACCTGCATGATGGCTCCAGGCACAAGCTGAGGTTCAGCCTCCACAGCAACAGCAATGGGAAAACCGGAGCTCAGTTCCATTGCCTTGCTTGTGCCTTCCAAACCCATCCATGTCCCTGGGGAAGGAAAGGAGAGTCAAGTGCTGGGCCTCAGTAAGGCAGCACCTGAACAGCCAGCTTTGAGCATGAAACCACAATTTTATGGCAGCAGAAAGCCACTAAATTCAGCTCTCTCCATCACTGCCTGGCACCCACCCAAAAAACCCCAATGTGGGTCTGCTTTTTTGCCTGTAGCCAGGACAGAAAGAGCCCATACAGATCACTTACCAAGGTCAGTGGAAACATTTCCTCCTGCTATTTCAGATTTCACGCTTTCCAGCACAGGAAAATCCTGATGGAGGGAATAGTTGTGATCAACCTGCACAACGTCTGGGCTCCAAAGGCTGCCAGCAAAGTCAATGCCGGGGCTATAGGACAGAAACTGATTCATACAAATGCCGTTGTCACTGTCAGTGGGCAAATAACCCTGCAGCATGCCTGGCTTGTCTTCAAAGCGTTTCAGCATGAAGCTGATGAACTCATCCATCTCCTTGACCAGGAGCTGCAGAGAAAAAAGCTTTTACTCAGTAGGGAGCCAAATCTCCTGAACCACAACCCAGCAGCAACTCCTCCCAAAAAACTCACCTCAGGCTCTGGTGTGCTCCAGTCTTCCAGCAGACCATTCTCCTTCTCTAGGATTTCAGGGCAGGGAGCATCATCCTTCAGGAGGAAGTCAAGCAGGTCCTTATCTATCAGGACATCTGGTTCCTCTGGGCACAACATCTGAGCAGGACACCCAAAGTGAGTACAGGCACCAGGGCAGACACCAGCATTCCTTCAAGATGTCCCTCAACCCCTATGGACAAAGTCTCCCTGTGCAATGGCAACAGCTGCCAGGCCCTGCAGCAACGACCAGCCCACGAGTACTTCTTTTATACCAGCGCTGGTAGGTCCACCACACCAGTTTCCCCACCAGACTACTGGGACTGAGTCACAAGAGCCATACTCAACCCAGAATGTAAAAGCTGCAGGAAGAAGAAGGAAAAGTGGAAAGGCCCTAGACTTTCTGCCACAGAGAACATGCAAGATCCTGCCTTTCCACTGAAGCCTAAAGGTGCTGTACCCCCAACATACAGCCAGCGGGGCTAGCCCCCCGTCACAGGCAAATTATTAAAAGAAGTAATTGTTGTGGGGTTAACTAAAAGGGGGTTATTAATGATTAAACAATGATCAAGTGATAATTAATTGATGATTGAATGAAAATGGCGGTTAAATGATAACTGAGTGGTACTTAAACAGTGATTTGACAATTATTTAAGCAATGATTTAAGCAATAATTTAGGCAGCAAACACTCTACCTCTCACCACACTTTAAATACTTAAGCTATAGCTGTATAAATATAGATATATATATAAAGGTGTCGCTAGCAATATACTTTTACACTGAATGTGAAATGTCACTTACCTTGGTGTAGGTGTCAGATGCTGGGTAAAGGGTGTCTCAGCCTCGAGAAGTAAGCTTGTGAGGCTTCTCTCCTCCAGGGGGTGATCGCTGCCGTGCAACTTTCCAGTACTGGAAAGCTTAACGGGCTTGGGGAGGCTACAGGCATTTATAGCGTAAAGTGATGGACCCGTAGTCCAACCCCTCTCCTTTGGTGTTTGCGCAGCTGTGGCAGTTTTAGTTTTGTCTAGTCTCAGCTCTGGCTGGTGCTGTTATCTCCTGATAAGACGTGGCCTAGACTTCTTGGTGCCTGAGAAGATGCAGCGTAGCACGGTTCTCACAGTTTGCATGGCACCAGTCAGGCCTGCTTGTCGGTGATGCCTGAACCAAAGTACTGCTCATTCAGTCAGAACGGGGGCATCCATCACACCTCCTCATTAGCACTGTTAAGCTTTTACATCTAGCTGGCACGTGTCATAGCCCAACCCCCTCCCCCCCAACCCCCCAAACCATGAAAAACCCACATCCAAAAATAGAAGGCCAGGGCAGACCCCAGCCACAGGGCTGCTGTGCCAGCTGCCTGGGAGGAGGAAGCTGGTGCCTGGGGCTGCCCTGCAAGATGGCATGGTGAGAAGAGTCACATAGGTGGAAGGCAGAGCAGGGAGAGGAAGGAGAGCTGGGCACAGGCTGGGCAATGCCAGGGCCTGTTGCTTCCAGGAACACTGAGGCCTTTCTGTCTAGGAAGTGTGCACTGGGCAGGCAGCAAGGAAAGGAAGAGAAAGAGACAGCAGCAAGTGAGGTAGAAGAAAGGGTGACAGGAGAATGTGAGGCAGGAACCGTTCCCCCCACCTGGACACCCACTTGGGGGAAGCCAACAGGCCTCTCACACCCCAGCCATGGGGCCGGCCCACAGGCAAGCGCGGCGTGCCACTGCCTGGGGCACAGCCACAGCCTACATACGGCCGGCGAGTCCCCGCCGGGCAGCACGGCCCCAGGCCGGGCAGTGCGGCACCGCGCGGGAGGACGGCCGCGGCACCGCGCGGGAGGACGGCCACCGGCGGGATGTCAGCGCCGGGCAGCCCCCGGGCCGCCAGCTCCACTGGGGGGCAGCGCCCTGCCCTGCCCTGCCCTGCCCTGCCCTGCCCCCGGCCGCCCCGCAGAGCGCCCCCGCGCTGAGGGGAGGGGAGGGGGAGGGCGAGGGGCGGGCAGTGGTCCCGGCAGCCCCGGAGCCCCCGCCCCGCCCCTCACCTCAGCGCGACTCCGCCCGGCCCCGACGCGCCGAGCGCACTAGCATGACGTCACCCGCCTCCCAGCAGGCCCCGCGCGCTCGATGGCACCGCCCCTCCTGAGGTGTCGCGGGCGCCCATTGGCCGCTGGCGCGGCGGCGGCGGCGGGAGCGCGCGGCGGCGGCGGCTGCCGTTGCCCGGGGGGGGCGGGGCCGGGGCCGGGGGCACCCGCGGGGCGGCCGGGCCGCGGGGGTGCGCCGTACCCTGCCATGCCGGGTCGGGCCGTGCCGTGCCGGGTGGAGGCCCAAGGGTGCGAGCAGCGGGCCGAGCACGGGTGTAGGGTGCGGGCGCTGAGCCGTGCCCAGCCCCGGGGCACAGGGTCGGGCTGCGCGCGTACCGGGCAGCGCGTATCCCCGAGTGCGGGGCGGGGGGTGGGAGGGCAACCGGGCGGAGTGCATCCCCGGGGTGCCATGCCGAGCCCGGCCGTGCCGCCCGGCGGCGCACCGTACCCCGGCGCATGCGCGGCGGGGAGGCGGCGGGGCGGGAAGCGGGCGGTGCCGTCCCGCTCCCACAGCCTCGGCGGGGCTGCCGCGCTGCTCCTGCCCGCGCACAGGTACGGGGGACGGGGGAGACACGGGGTCCTGGTAACCGGGGAGGGGGGGAGGCCGAGGCATGAGGTCCCGGTAACCGGCAGCGTCCTGGATCCCGGGGGGCTGCCGGAAACGGATGTCCCGGAGGGAGCTCCCCCCCCCCCCCCGCTTACCGGGGAGTAGGGGAGGGAGTAGAGTCCCTTACCGGGGCTTCTCTGCTCCCAGCGGGGCTTCTCCCCCGGGCTGCGGTGACCCAGGGGCTTCCGGAGGACGGTCACGCCTTGGGCTGGTCTTGGGGCGCGCCCCATCGCTCCCGGGGCTGGTGGCTCCCGAGCACCGACGCCCGCTGCGGGCCCCGGGGCAGCACGGGCAGGCACGGCCGGGCTGGGCCTGGCCCCCTTAATCCCGGCCCTGCCCCATTCCTGCTCCAGAATAGCCGCCACCGCCGCAGGCCTCGGCCCGGACTCTCTGCTCCCCAGGCCCGGGCCAACCTTCCCGCCGCCTCGGGGGTCCCCGGGGACCGAGCGGGAGAGGCCTGCCTGCGGCCGCGGGCCCCCCCAACCGAGGGGGACAAGCTTTGGTGCCGGCGGCGAAGCTTCCCCCGCCCTTCCTGCCCACCCTGCCTGTACTTGGGGGGAAGCGAGTGGGAAGGGTGTCTCCAGCCCGCGGCGCGGTTTTGGGTGGGGATGCCGGAGGACACGCTCCCCACGGCCATGCCGCAGGCGGTGGAGATCACCCTTGAGCTCCCACCGATCGTCCCGGGACGGGGCGCTGGGGCGGGACACGTAGGTTGGGTGGGTGCCCTGTGGGGCAGGGCTGACCCCCGTCGGGGAAAAGCGTGGGTCCCCTCTGTGACCCGGCTGGAGCAGCTAACCAGGCAAGGGGAACTCCGTGCCATCCTCTGCCTGTTCCCTGCCGGATCCTGCCTGCGCCCCTTCGAGCTCCCTGTCCCTTTGAATCTGCCGGCAGGATGTCTACATGCTTCTGCCGTGGCTTCATCGCTGGCTGTTAGACCCATATTTGGTAGCAATAATTGTTTACTCCCTTCTCCTCTCTCCCTGCGCCTCGCTGCTGAGGAGGGGACATATTTTTGGGATCTTTAGCTTTGCCAGGGCCTGGGGGTTGCCCAGTAAAGGGTCCGAACCCCACACCCCTCCCCCACAGACCATGAGGTGAGACCCCCCCAAGTGCTAAATGGTGATGGTGCGTGGTCAGCACTGTCCAAGCACGCAGCTTGCTCACTGAACAGCAGCGGCAGGACTTGGTACATCCCAAAGTGACACGTCCTGGCAGATTTGGGGAAGGGGAGTGGGCAGGCTGAGGAAGAGGGCACCTATGGGGTGCCCTCCTTTCCAGAGCTGAGCTTTGCTGACTGCTGGGTGGAGAAACGCCACCCCCCCGCCCCAAACCCAGCCGTGCTCTCCTCTCACTGTTGGCCAGCAGCACAACAGCAGCAGTGAGTGGCTTACCCTGGCAAGCATGGCTGCCCTGATTGGGCACCTGGTGGTCTCCAGAGGCTTTGAGAGCCCCCACTGCACCCTGAGCGCTGCATTTGGGGTGCTGTGCTGGAGGGCTGGCTTGCTAAGGACACAGGAGAGGCTGTGGATGGAGTCCTGCCCTTGCTCGTCCCCCATGCCTGCCTTGGCAATGGGCAGCCTGAGAGTGCCACCATTTGTGCCCCCTCCCCGTGGAGGGCAGGGGATGTCCAACAGAAGCGGGCAGACCTGGGATGCATGGGTCACAGGCATGCCATGGGGCTGAGCTCACTGGCCACTCATGCTCCCCGGAAGCAAGAAGAAACCATCTTCCCATCCGATGTGGACGTGTGGCTGGGAAAGAGGAACTGGCTGCATGGGCTTGGCATGCAGCATCATCACCATCCGGGGCTGCTGGCTCAGCCTTCCCATCAGCACGGGGCTGAGCCACCCACACCCCTGGCACCAGCCATGGCTGTGTATACTGGTCCCATATTGGAGAACCCAGTTGGAGCCTGGTTCAGCTTCTTACCAGGTTAATTTTTGCCCCGGTTCACTGTGCTGTTGTGCAGACACGGATGTGCTGACAAGGCCACCCCTGGCAGGCACAGCGGTGGCCTGGTACCTGCCTGGCCGTGCTGGCGGCTGCACTGGCAGCCCTGTGCCTGCGGAAAACCCCGGCAGTGGGGCGGTTTGCAGCTGATAAAGCTTCCTGCAGCCAGCTCCCAGCCCAGGGGTGGTCCGGAGAAGGGCCTTTCCCAAGTAAAATTTGGCATTGCCATGAAAAAACCCAAACAACAAACCTAAACAACCTAAACCTCATCCGGAGTCTCCCTTAAAAAGAGCATGTTAAAAATGGCAAAATTCTTGCATTTGAAGATTTGCAGCTTGTTCTGGAAACTCGCTGTGAGTGCTCCAGCAGGCTGCTATTGAGTTTTGTTGATTTTTTTTTTAAATTTTCTATTTTTAAGATATAAAACCTCCTCTGTAACTGTCCTCACAGTGCTAAACTCAGCCGATACAAATATAGCAGTTACGTCACGTGACGGAAAACTTGCTCTCAGTGGTCCCGGCAATGACGCTGTGGTTCCTTGGGCTGGCACGGCGCTGCCGTCCCCGCACACACTGCCGTTAAGCTGAGCCCGGAGACCACCACCACAGTGGTTTTGTTCGCTTAGTGCAGGGTGAGATGGAGGCAGCCAGGATGGCTCCCGGGGAGGGGTGGGACCCCATCAAGAAACCCCACCCTTATTTTAGGATCAGCTCAGGAGTGAGCTTATGGCTCAAAGGGTTGCACACAGCTTGCTATAAAATGCAGAAGTGTGTTAATCTGGCTGCCGGCTGGCTGCTCCACTGCCTTATCTGCCTTTGCATACTGACAACCGATTGAGAATGGGTTTGCTTGCTCTGGACATGAGCCAGTGCAGAAATTTGGTGTGTGTTCATTGAGACTTGGTTTGTTTGGGTTTGTATTTTCTTTCCAGAGGGACAGCTTGAGTTTCACTGTCCTTTGCTTTTGTTTTTCTGGTTTGCAGCACTGGACTCCCACACTGTCTTATCCGTTATGTCTAGTCCTTCCCCACATAGTATCCGGAGGGGAGAGGTCCACTGGTGTCCTCACAGGAGGCAGCAGATTTGCAAACCCTGTGTGATTAATTGCCACGTTTGCTGACAAATCTCTGCAGGGTTTGAGGAGGTGTACTTCTTATGCAGCAGAGATCATTTCTGCTTTAGGCATTGATGTCAGCAAAGTTCAGCTGCTGGAGCCTGAACTGTTTCCATAGAATATGGGAATTAAAATGAACCATCTCCCTTTCCTCTGAGAGCTTTCTTGATGTCGTGAGCACCTTCCCTGCCGAGCTCTGTCATTTTTGTAGGAGCTTGGGAGTGGGAAGGCTTGAGCAGTCATTCTCCTGTGGGGTCTTGGAAAGCATGGTTGCCCCCGTAAAGGATGTGCTTAGGGGTGGCTCCAGCACAGTGCCTGATTTTGAGTGGCTTTGGGAGGGCAAGAGGAGGCTGCAGAAATGGCCGGGCATGGTCTGGCTCCTCTCGGTTCCTCTCTGCCGTCCGGCGGCCTCCCTTCCCCTTCCTCCGTGGTCTCTGACCTTGTCCTGGCAGTGGCATGTTCTCCTTTTCCTGTGGAGGGACGGAAAGCAGCTTTAGGCTCAACTCGAGAATATTTTTAGATAGAGAGAAGATGGCCTGGTGGGCGTAGCAGTCGTGTCACCCCCCCACCCCATGTATGAAATATTCGGAAAGCCCTTTCTACAGCAGGGTGTTCTTTGTCCCTTCAGCTCCACGGCTTTGCTGGTGCTTCCGCACAGACAGCAATGGCACAGGCAGGCACCTCTGCTGCCTCCTTCCCGCTGCTGCCGGGCTCCCTTGCTCCGGACTCGAAATGCATTTCATTCCTTGTCAGCGGAGCCAGTGGGGGCTGCGGGCCTCCACAGAAACATTGCCGAACAGCTCAGGAATGCAGAGCTGGAGCTGCTCCATGTGCTGGCGGAGGCGGCACGCTCCTCCATCCCTGCCTCCCTCCCCGCACCACCAGCATGGCTTTATGGCTCTGCAGGAGCAGGACCCCTGCCCTCTGACTTGCTCCTGGTCCAAATTGGATGTAGGAGCTTTTTATCCATCGCAGATCATGCTCCTAGCCAGCTCAGGTCCATGGCTGCGAGCAGCCCGTGCCGATGTACCCCCTTCCATGGGGGACCAGACCTGGCAGTGCCAGGCAGAGATGCACAGGCTTGCCGTGTGCCACTGCGGTGCACAGTAGGCAAGGGAAGATGCCAGCAAGCCTTACTCAAGAACCTTCCCAGGCCAGGCTGAGGATGCACATGGCCAGTAACCTTTCCCTGACAGCCGTAATGGGAGGCCTGGTAGTAGAAAATCAATCTAAAAGAGAATAAGCAGATATGGTGCATCCTGCTCATGCTCTTGCATCCTCCCACCAGCTGGGGTTTAAGGACAAGGGAGCCTGGGTTGAGGCAGAGCAGGGGACTCCTTCCGCATGAGCAGGCTCTTGGGGAGAGGAAAAGGGGTGTCACTGCTGGAGAATGTTGGGTTGTGGCCGGCTGGGGACTGGGGGTGCTGAGAAGGGCAGGGCGCAGTGGGGCAGGGCGAAGGACCCGGCACAGGGAACCCAAGGTGTGCAGCAACCTGGGAAAGCACTGAAAGCTGCTGCACGGTGGGTAAGGCCAAAGGAACAGCCTCTACAACCTACAGCAGGCAGCGGGGGGCTTATTTACAATCTCTTGCTTTTACCATTTGTTTCTGATTTTGCTCTGCTGTAAGAATATCATAATTTTAATTAAGTATTATTAAACCTGATGTGTCAGAGCCCTGTTGAGGAGTGCTTGCTCCAAAGCTCATCTGTGCAGTCCTTCAAGCTTGAAGCTGATCCCCAGCTTGGGGCCTGTTTCAGATATTGTGGTGTGGCTCTTGTGTGCCCTTGCAGCAAGAGCTGCAGCATCTGGGTCCCTTGCTCTCCTGCGCATCACCTTGCACATGGGCTCCCCTGCCCTGAGTTTGTGCCATGGTGTCTGCTATAGACCCCCATCTCCGAACACCAATGCATTACTCAGCATGAGCGGTGCTTTCCCCAGGTAATTATTTTTAACAGGCAAGTTTGGTGCCTGGTGCCCTTATCTTGCCTCTCTGAGCAGCTCTGGGCTTTTCCGTCCCTCTGTGCTTGGGCTGCCAGCTCAGCACCGTCCACTGGCGATGTGGGGGGGCCCTGATAGCCAGGGGCCACCTCCATGTCAAAGCTTGGTTTTCCTCTTGTGGCTTCTGTGTCACAGCAGGTTTAATTATAACTCCTTCCGTTGTGCTCTTCCAGTTTATCTCGCATGCTCCTGTGCGCTCACTTCCTTCTCGCTGGCAGCATCTCTGCTGGGTACCAGCTGCTGTCACTCCCGTGGGGGAGCGAAATCAGCTTTGGGACCCTGGCACAGGGAGACAAGGGTCCGAAAACCACACACAGACCCTGGGGTCAGCAAGGGGCTGGAAACTGGGACCCCTTGCAGGCTTGCCAGTGCTGGGTGCAGCCTTTGCGTGCTGCTAGAAGCTGTGTCCCGGCTTCTGGGGAGCAGAGGTGCTGCTGGAGGGGAGGAGGAAGGACCCTGCACGCTGGCAGTGCTGGCAGTCAGAGCTAACCCCTCTGTCTCCTCTGGCAGGTGACGCAGGAGTGGGGACAGCCCAGCCGCCACCATGGTTGCCCTCTCGCTGAAGATCAGCATCGGCAATGTGGTGAAGACGATGCAGTTCGAGCCCTCCACCATGGTGTATGACGCTTGCCGGATGATCCGCGAGCGGGTGCCCGAGGCCCAGATGGGACAGCGTAAGTCCACTGTGGGGTTGGCTGCCATGCCAGGGCCACTCTGGCTTAGCTCCTGGCATTTCACCAGTCTCCCTTTCCTCTCTAGTCCCCATGCCTGTCTGGGCTTTCCCAGAGCATTGGGGGCGCGGGGGGAGCAAGGTCCAAGTCCTCCTGCCCAGTTGAGGTGAGGGTCTGAGCTCCTCTGGCTCCCTTCTCAACACCCCAGAAGAAATTTGGGGGTTTGGGAGGTGGGAATACACATTTGGAAGTAAAATAATGGACCTCTTTGAGCCTGCTGCCCTTTCTGTCTCTGCTCCTCTCTCCTACTTGTATCCATCACCACTGGCTAGGACTAGATGGGTTTAAGTAGTTGCAGGGGTCATAGCGAGTGTTAATAAACCATGTAAGTTAATTTTTCCTTTTTTGGGAAATATACAGTCCTCCTCCGTGTCTTTCTCTCCCCCAGCAGTTCTCTGCCAGGCCTGTGCTAGTGCTCCATTACCTTGCTAAACTTTCTCAGGTCTGATACCTCCGTGCTGCTGACAGGCTTAAAATTAAGCTTATGGCTCAAGAGCTCATGATATGACTCACGCCCACGCGGATGTGGCTTGTCCCCGGCATGGATGGGGAGGCTGGAGCACTAGGACATTGTATGGTGGGTCTCTCCTGGGTCCCTGCTGCCTCCAAAAGCAGCTGCGCCACGGGGGAGAGGCAGCGAACGGGAGGTCAGGAGTCGTGGGAAGAGGAGGGGGAGCACGGCGACATCTGGGAGCAGCAGTTCCTCGAGGATGAAAGGAAATGCCTTCTCGTGTCGTGCCCGGCTGGCCAGTGGTCCGGCAGACTGTGGCTTTCGGTTTCAGAGAGGGACTGGATGTTTTTGTGGATGCGGGGCTGTAGTCTTGTTGGAGGGAGCATTGCATTTCCTACTCCTGGACATGAGCCAGCCTGCTTATAAAAAAAAGGCAAGGGGAAAGCCTTAAAGGGAACTGCTTATTCCTGAGTTCCTTTTCGGTTACTCATAGCTTTTATTTTCCTATCAGTTCCCTGCAGCTTTTGTTTCTCTTTGCTCTCCTTACCCAGTGGCACTCGGGGGTCCCTTTTTGAGCTGCCCTGTATGTTTGTCAGCTTTGGGCTGGGAGCTTTGGTGTAGGTTTCCAGCTTTGCTCTTGCTCTGTCTCGAGAAGCGCCTCTCTCTGCCCAAGTTATGGATCTGGGGCAAGCTGCTCAGTTTTCAGTACTTTAGAGTTATCCTTTTGGAATTTGCATTGAAAATAGTTGGGGTTTTTTAAATTTAAAAATAAAATGGCAAGCGTCCATGATTTCTCTGCTCCCTGTTTAGTAGGATCCTAACAGCAGTGTTAGCCAGGCAGGAGCGGGTGGCTCAGGAATTTGTCCCTCCCCGCAGAGAGCTGCCAACGAGATGACTCCTTATAAACTTAGCAGCCAGCCAAGGCAGCCTGCGGCGCTGGGTTGTTGGAAAGGTGGAGATGGACCTTTCCCAGGGCAAAGCCAGGCGTGGTCCTGGCCTCTTGCAGCTGGAAAACAGGGCTAACCCTGCGGGTCCAAGCTGGGGTGCCACTGCCCGGGCTCCAGCAGCAGCACTGTCACTGAGTACCCCAGCCCCGAGGGAGCAGGGTTTGGTGAAAAGCATTTATTGACCACCTCTGAGACCTTGTAAACCTTAATCCCATCCTCCTTCAGCTTCCTCCTCCCCAAACAGAGGCGTTCCAGCTCCTTTAGTCCCTCATACCAAGGCTCCGTCATTTAAGGTGCTCCTCTCTGTATCTTTTCAAACTCCACCGTGTCCTTCTGGGGAGGTGCAGACCACACCACCACAGAGTACTGTGTATAAAACCTACTGCCTAGGTTTTATAAACCAGTTCCCAGCACCCTTCCTGGTGATGCCCAGTGTTTTACTACCTTGTTTTGGCTGCTGCTACACGTTACACTGAAGATTTTGGAGAGCTGTCAACCACAACTCCAAGCTCTTCCTTCTGTTGTGACTGTCAGTTCCAAGTTCAGCATTGCGTAGGCTTGCTTCAGATGATTTTTTTCCATAGATAACTATGGTAAACCATGTACCTCAAAGCTTGCTTGCCGGCTTTTTGCCCACTTGTTAGGTTTAGACTCCAGCATTCACAGTGCTGCCGTGCTTCACACATTGGGCTCCGCTGATGCACATCCCTGGGTGCAGGCTGGCATCTTTGTGTTCTGCTCAGGATTACCCTGGCAGAGACAATCCCTGTTTTTCAGCCAATGATTTTGGGCTCTTCCTCTCGGATGAAGACCCGAAGAAGGGGATCTGGCTGGAGGCTGGGAAGGCTCTGGACTACTACATGCTTCGCAACGGGGTAAGCATCCATCCCATGTCCTTCCAGCTGGTACCCACCTTGACTTGGGGCTGGATGTGCCCACAGCGTGGAGGTGGAGTGGGTGCTTGCCCTGCTGCCTTGAGCTGGGCCCCAGAGCACCCCACGTCCCCCCACAATTGCACCGGGGAGAGGCAGCTGTTGGCATGATGGTGGGATGCAGGCACCCTGCGCCAGTGCCGCTGCTGGGAGCTGTGCCCTGCTGTGCCCACAGGATACCATGGAGTACAAGAAGAAGCAGCGGCCCCTGAAGATCCGCATGCTGGATGGGACAGTGAAAACAGTGATGGTGGATGACTCCAAAACTGTCACGGACATGCTCATGACAATCTGTGCCCGGATTGGTGAGAGGAGGGGGCAGCAACAGTGGGGAGGAAGGAAGGTGGGGACAGAGGGCAGCGTCTGGTGGAGGTACTGGGGGAACGGCAGCAGCTCTGTGGTGGATGGCCTGTCAGCAGGGATGTTCGAGGGGTGTGTGATGCTGGGGAGGGGACTCTGCTCTGCACCCCTGCATCACTCCTGGCTCTGTATTTGGCACCAATGTCGTACTGAGCTTGGTCCTCTGCTCTCCGGCAGGCATCACCAACTACGATGAGTACTCACTTGTTCGGGAGATTATGGAAGAGAAGAAGGAGGAAGTTACCGGCACCCTCAAGAAGGACAAGACCCTGCTGCGAGATGAGAAGAAGATGGAGAAGCTTAAGCAGAAGTTGCACACCGATGACGAGTGTAGGTGCCTGCATGTGCTGGGGATGGGGTCAGCCCATGCTGAGGGCAGCAGGGAGGGGAGCAGAGCCCCCTGCAAGGGGAAGAGCTGACACAGAGGATCAGAGGTGACGGTGGAGAGCACTGTGACAAGGGGATGTGTCCATGCTCCCTGGAGTCTCTCCTCCCTGGAGGTCCAGGGCAGAGGGATGAGAGCTGGGATGCACCAAACAGACATCGGTTTCTCACTCCGTGTGAGCAGCCCCGGGGCTGGGACCAGCCCTGCCTGGGTGCCTATCCTTGCTCATGCCCTGGCATTGCCTGCAGTGAATTGGCTGGACCATGGCCGGACCCTGCGCGAGCAAGGCATCGACGACAATGAAACCCTGCTGCTGCGGCGCAAGTTCTTCTACTCTGACCAGAATGTGGACTCGCGAGATCCTGTGCAGCTCAACCTGCTCTACGTGCAGGTACAGCTCCCCAGAGCGCCTGGCCTGCTGCGCCACACTGGCCCCCTGGCAGGGGTGGTGGCTGAGGTTTTGGCCAGGAGCCACCACGGGGGGGCACTTCAGGATGCCCAGTTATCTCCTGGGTAAGAGCCACTGCTGGCAATCCCAGCCCTGCTCTCTGCATAATCCATAGCTCCTGAGGGGATCCCGTGTCTCCTCTACCTGGTAGGAACCATCCCAAATCCTGCTGTTCCTCTCCTAGGCATGGTGATGTCTCTGCAGGGGACAGCCTTCCCCTAGATCCTTCTGTTTTTCATGGCCACTTTTTTTTCTGTCTGGAAAGGAGGTCCTGCCCAGTATGGAGGGGAGTGGTGGCAGAGCTGCATGGCTGCCCAGCCCACCGCGGTGTCTTCTCTTCCCACACAGGCTCGTGACGACATCCTTAACGGTTCCCACCCCGTCTCCTTTGACAAAGCCTGCGAGTTTGCTGGCTACCAGTGCCAAATCCAGTTTGGGCCACACAATGAGCAGAAGCACAAGCCGGGCTTTCTAGAGTGAGTGTTCTGGGGAGCCCCAGGCGGCCAGAGCAGCTGGGCAGCCCCCAGCACTGCACTGGCACACGGGGCTTGGGGACACAGATGTCTCTGGTGCGACCCCTCTCCTCACTGCAGCGCAGTGCCCAAGCACAGGGGTCCACGCTGACTGCAAGGGGTGCCAGCCCTCCATCCTGCTCCCTCTGGCACCCCCGAGGATGTGCAGCCAGCTCTGTTGGGGGGGACTCCAGCCCACCATATGGTCTAGGCTGATGCCACGCAAGGGGTTGCATCCTCAGCACCTCCACCCCACTCTCAGCAGGGCAGCTCCTGGGGCAGTTTTCGTTACTGCAGCAACCTCTCCCACATCCTTCCTGCTCCCAAAAACTCCCAGCCCGTGCCCTGGCAGGGGTTTGTCCAAGGCTCTGGGTTGGGCCTCTCTGTAATCGAAGACAAACGCTGGCTTTGGGCTCTGCTGCTAACAGCTGGCTTGGCTGTCTCTTGGCAGACTCAAGGATTTCCTGCCCAAGGAATACATCAAGCAGAAAGGGGAGCGCAAGATCTTCATGGTACGTGCAGGGCGGGTCTTGAGACCTTCTTGTTCCTCCTTGCCAAAGGTTGAAGCTGCTCTTGGCTCTGGTGGCAACATGTAGCAGCTTGATGGGTGAGAAACAGGAGCAGGAAGCTGTAAGTAGGCGGACAAGGAGCTCCTGAGGTCCCAGAGGTCAGAGGGATGCTGTGGCAGCGACAGGCGATGCTGGTGGCGTGGGGAGGGCCTGGAAGAGCTGTAACGGCCATAGTGGCACAGCCAGGGGACTGTAGTGCTAGTGTGATGTTCTCTCTTTGCTGTCGCAGGCCCACAAGAACTGCGGGAACATGAGTGAGATTGAGGCCAAAGTTCGCTACGTGAAACTTGCCCGTTCCCTCAAGACCTACGGGGTGTCCTTCTTCCTGGTCAAGGTAAAGCAGCAGCTCCCCTGGCCAAAATTCCCCTTCTCCAGCATTTCTCCATCTGTTGTGTCTCCATCCAGCTGTTACCCCTCAACCCACATTGCTCCAGTTTTCCATGTGTCCCCACTGTCCACCCACTCTTCTTGGCTTTCCATGTGTGCTACCTTCCCACTTCTAGCTTTTCTCCTGTCCTTTCAAGCCCCATGTCATGGTTGTCACCATGAAAGTGTGACCTTGGGGGTGTTTGGTAGCCAAGGAAGGCTTTAAACGTCTCTGCCTGGATGGAGCCATCCCGAGGGCAGCCCACAACCCTTCTGTTGTGGCCTGCAGGAGAAGATGAAGGGGAAGAACAAGCTGGTGCCACGGCTTCTGGGGATCACCAAGGAGTGTGTGATGCGGGTGGATGAGAAGACCAAAGAAGTGATTCAGGAGTGGAGCCTTACCAACATCAAGCGTTGGGCAGCCTCACCCAAAAGCTTCACCCTGGTAGGGACCAGCCCTGATCCTCCACCCCCTCTCCGCAGTGGTGGCCCCTTGGGGGGCTGCTCTCATGCCAACCCCTCTCTGGGGTATTGCTGCGCAGTGGGACAGCCTTGCCCTCCTCTGGTGCGTCTCCCAGCTGCTGTTTTGGAGGCCGGCACTTGGGTGCTTAGCGCATACCAGAGGGGCTCAGGATGGCCGCCAGTGCCCTGCTCCGGTGCTACCCTGTGCCCTGCCTTTGCAGGATTTTGGAGATTACCAGGATGGTTACTACTCAGTGCAGACAACAGAGGGGGAGCAGATTGCCCAGCTGATTGCTGGTTACATTGACATCATCCTCAAAAAGGTGAGGCCGTGCTGAGAAGGGCACTGATAACTGGCTCCTCTCTGGAGAGTGGGGCAGGGTGCCCCTTCCAGCTGCCTCCAGACAGCCATTGGCACACGGTGCTGCTGGGGGAGCTGGAGATGGGGCAGGGGAACCCTGTGGCCTTGGTATGGTGCCTGGGCTGCAGGAGAAGGGGAAGCCTGGGAGGTATGTGCTGACTGACACATTTTCTCTTTCCCTCTGCAGAAAAAGAGCAAAGACCACTTTGGACTGGAGGGGGATGAGGAGTCCACCATGCTGGAAGACTCCGTGTCTCCAAAGAAGTAAGTCCTCTAGGAGCAAGTTAGCTGCCAAGCAGAAGTTGAACAAAGTTGGGCCCCAGCCAAGCTTGCAGCACAGTGTGTCTGGAGGAAGAGCTGCCAGTCCTTCAGTGGCAGCCCTCCCACAGACCCTGGTGCCGGGGCTGTGGGCATCCCTTGACCCGGTATTTCTCCCTGTTTCAGGTCAACCGTCTTGCAGCAGCAGTTTAACCGTGTAGGCAAGGCGGAGCTGGGCTCAGTGGCCCTGCCAGCCATCATGCGGACAGGGGCTGGAGGGCCAGAAAACTTCCAGGTGGGCACGATGCCGCAGCCTCAACTGCAAATCACCAGTGGCCAGATGCACCGAGGGCACATGCCCCCTCTGGTAAGTTCTTCCTGTGCCCACCACAGCACACAAACTCTGAAAGGTGTGCATTGGGTTTGTGTAGACCCATCCATTTGGGTCTGTGGGTGAGTGTTGCTTGCTCTGAAGAGCAGGGACTCTGTGCCACTGACCTTGTGTGCTTGCTGGCCTGGCTGAGCTGACGTCCTCCTGCACCCACTCTGCAAATTTGAGCTACACCCTGGCCAGTGGCTGCAGCTTCTCCTTCAGATTGAGCTGGCTCTGAGCTGCTGTGCCCGGCCAGCCCTACCAGTGCCATGGTTTGCAGCAGAGCCTTGTGCCTGACTTTGGTACCCGCCATGTCTTCTGCAGCTGGAAAAGCACTTGGAAAAGGCCACAAGGAGGTTGTTTTCTTTGGCCCCTCTCAGGCTGCTGTGGGGCTTGCTGTAAAAACCATTGTGGGGTCCCACTGCATCTGCTCCCCATTCCCCGAGAGTTGGTTAACTGTGAGACTTGCTTGTACCCGTGGTGAGACAGGGCATTTCCCAGTGGGAGGTGCAGAGGGGAGATCCCCTTTTTGCTAGGTCCCTCCCCTTTGTGGGGGCACCTACGTAGAGCACTGTCATCAACAGCACGTTATGCCACGTTGCGGGGGGAGGTGTGAGCCAAATATTTAAGACTAGATTTCGAGCTTCCAGCATACCTTAATCTGTCCCTGTGTTGCAGACTTCAGCCCAGCAAGCCCTGACCGGCACCATCAACTCCAGCATGCAGGCTGTGCATGCAGCCCAGGCCACACTGGATGACTTCGAGACCTTGCCACCCCTTGGGCAGGATGCTGTGAGTGCTGATTGAAGGCAGGGTGCTGGGGGGGACTTCGCTGAAGGTTGTTGGCTGGGCTGCATGCAGCTGGCTGTATGCCCAGGAGAGGTACCAGCAACTCCTGGGAAGATCTGCTGCCTGCAAAGAGGTGGGGTTGTATCCCACTCTGGGGGCAGGAGAGGAGGGGACACTTGGTCATGTTGTTTGATCAGGATGGGCTGGGGAGTTTTGGGTGGTCACAGCTCTTCTGTCTTTCTCCCTTGTCTCCTCTTTCCTGCATCTCTCTGTGTTGAGCATGGGTGCAGCTACCCACCACCTCCACCACCGTCTCCTGACCCCGTTCTCCCCATTTCAGGCATCCAAAGCTTGGCGCAAAAATAAGATGGATGAGTCGAAGCATGAGATCCACTCCCAAGTGGATGCTATCACAGCTGGCACAGCCTCAGTGGTCAACCTCACTGCAGGTATATGGAGGGTTGGAGAAGAGGGATGCCCTGTCTCTGGAGAAGGCTTGGTCTCTCTTGACTGGCTGAAGGTCGCTGCTCCTGCCCCGCATCAGAGATTGGAGGAGCCAGCCTGCCCCAGCTAGAGCTAAATCAACCCCAAGTGCTGCTAATGTGCCTGTAGAGCTGGCCATGCCCCTGCAGCTTGCCCTGCCTTTAGATCCCTGCCTGTGTCCAGCGCAGTCCTTCCAGTCCTTGGCTGACCAGCCATCCTCTGGACCAGGAGTGTGTTGTCTGGTCCCTACCATAGCTCTGGGCGCAGCCATGGCACGGTGCAGCTCTCTTTAACCAGGCTTGCCTGCCCAAACTGATGTGACCAGCTTTCAGGCTTAGTAGTCAGAGGGTCTCTCCCCCTACTCCCAGGAGGAGAACCACATTGGAGACAGGCACAGGGGATGCTCTTGGAGCACCACTTGAAGCATGTCCCATCCTGACTTGTCTCCTCCCTGTGCAGGGGATCCAGCAGACACGGACTACACCGCCGTGGGCTGCGCCGTCACCACCATCTCTTCCAACCTGACGGAGATGTCCAAGGGCGTGAAGCTGCTGGCTGCGCTGATGGAGGACGAGGGAGGGAACGGACGGCAGCTGCTGCAGGCAGCCAAGAACCTGGCGAGCGCCGTCTCGGACCTGCTGAAAACGGCACAACCTGCCAGTGCTGAGGTGGGGGGCAGGATGGGCCGTGTGGCTGAGAGGAGGGTGGAAGCCGAGGAGAACCACCAGGTGAAGTTTTAGGGCTTGCTCACAAGCCTGGTGTTGATTTTGCCTTGTTCCTTGCAGCCTCGCCAGAATCTCCTGCAGGCTGCTGGCCTCGTGGGTCAGACCAGTGGGGAGCTGCTGCAGCAGATCGGGGAGAGCGACACTGACCCTCGGTTCCAGGTGAGTATGCTCGGCAGCACCCAGGGACACCTGCTCCCTAAAACCATTGGCCTTTGCACAGAACTTGCAGGAGGGCTCCGGGTCAAAGCTTGGCTGGTACCCGGTGGTGACTTTGCTGAGGGAGGGGACAGGCCATTGCCCATCTCTGTCCCTATAGAGCTCCTGTGATATAACGCCTCTTATCTTGTGGATTCCCATGTAGATCCCAGAAAGCCGGTGTGCTTGGAGCCTGCCTGCCTCTGACCCAAAGACGGTAAAAGGGGGCTGTAGGCATGGCTTGGTGATACCTGCCCTCTCCAGCGTGAGGGGTGCTCCTCTATCGACTATTGACTGAACTCTTTGGAGAAGGGCTCTTGTCAAAAATCTGCTTTTCTGGTGGTTGGCTCTCAGAAGTCCATGCACTCGGGTCGCTGCTTGGGTGAGCGCTGCCCTGGGAGTCCTCTCTTGCAGCTGCTTTGGCTCCTGCCTGCCGTTCCCTGTGTGTGGGAGCTGCCTGCCTGCCCCCATCAGAGACCCAGGGTTGCTGGAGCCTCGTGAGGTAGTTTATTTTGGCTAAGCTGACTTCCAGCCAGCTTGGTTTCCCATGACTGCTCCTTCCAGCGTAAGGGAGGTAGCACACCATGCTGGGGAGGAGGATCCAGCTGCAGTATAGATCAAAACAGACTCAGAAAGAAGGGGTTTCTGTTCATGGTGGCCACACAGCCTCAAGATGAGCAGAAAAGCCTGGACAGATAGCCAAGGGGAGCAGAAAAACTAGCACTGGGGCAGGGAGCCATGCACAGCCAGGCAGCAGTGCCAGGACAGGGCAGCCTCAAGGGGCAGATTTAGGACCTGGAAGACAATTTGCACGTGTGCATTGGGATGCTCTGCCTTGCAGCTGCCAGACTCGAGTGTATCTACTTCCCTCCTTGGGCTCGGATGCTGTGGTCTGGGAACTCTGGAGCTGGGTGCATGTGCTCTCTGGTCTTTCCTCCTGTCTGGAAGGGTGGCAGATTGCAGCAGGAGTAGTCTTGGCTTGCAGGAGGCGAGGGGGGTGCCGTGACGCTTCTGGCTTGGTGGCCAGAGGCGTAGCTGTCGCAGGGTTTGGTGTGAGCACACACACGGCAGGACGATTGCAGGCACAGCAGGCAGGGAGTGCTGCCCTGCATACCAAGGTCTTTGCCTCGAGCATTTGCTGTCTAGTGCTGGTGCTGCTGGTTTTCACCGGCACCTTGCCGTGAGAGCTAATCCTAAAGGCTGCGGCGTGCTGTCATGTCTGATGCCCTGCGGGAAAGCAGTTTGCCGTGTGCTGGTCACTGCCTGTTGCGTGCTGGCAGGGCAGCCCCGTGCCTTCCCTGCCGCCCCGGGGGGAGAGGAGGCTGGTTGCTATTTCATACCTCTCCTTTAGCTCCAGGAACGACAGCAGAGAAGTAGCCCATCGCTAATGAGCTAAAAAATAGCTGGCATGCCTGCAGTACAGGTGACCGGTGTGGGCAGCATCTCCCACTCGCCTCTTGCTGGTAGGGTGAGCTTGTGGGCAGGCAGCTGCCCCTCGTGTGGCTGTGCCGCGGCCGGCTTCTGCCTGCCATTTCTCTGGAGGGGTTTGTTGGGTTTTTTGCTCTTTGTTGCCGGCGGTGCCTTGCAGCAGATTGTTGTTGCGATACAATCAGGGACTCGATGCAGTTGTTGCCTGGCAAGTGGGCAGTAAGGTCGTGGGTGTTGCGGTGATGTTAAACATTGTCTGAGCTGCTCCAGCCAGTGTTCGTGGCGGTGCCACAATGCAGGCTGTGGCTCAAGGCCAGGTTCCAGCCTCACCGCCGGCTGTAGCACACGGTAGAGATGGGGTCAAGGTGTTACCAGCCACTCCAGGTGTTCGGTGCTGCCGGTGCTGGGCCAGAGCAGATGAAAGGCCCCCCGAGAGCTCACGTTTCCCTGCTGAATATTTCATGAGAGCCCTGCAGGTGGCTGCGGGTGCTCCCACTGCAGTGGCTGCTGTGCTGACCCTCTCAGTCCTCTCCCAGGACATGCTTATGCAGCTGGCGAAGGCAGTGGCGAGCGCTGCTGCTGCGCTGGTGCTCAAAGCCAAGAACGTGGCTCAGAAAACGGAGGACACGGCACTGCAGAACCAGGTGATCGCTGCTGCCACCCAGTGCGCCCTCTCCACCTCCCAGCTGGTGGCCTGCACCAAGGTAAGGAGCAAGGTTAACCCTTGTCTCAGCGTGGCTGCAGGCATCACCGGGCTGGTGGCAGCTCCACGGTGGGGTAGTAGGTGTGTCAGGACCACACGTCCTTGGGTGGGACATTAGGGGTCTGGCACCAGAAACATGGGCTGCCTCAGGCTGGAGTCCCTGCCACTGTTCCCAAACACTGAATATCCTCTTTGGAGGAGCAGAAGTTGGGGACAGCTGTCTCTGCGTGGCTCCTATGAGGAGCCCACCACACTCACTACCCAGCCTTCTTCTTCCCCTCCAGGTAGTGGCTCCCACAATCAGCTCCCCAGTTTGCCAGGAGCAGCTGATCGAGGCTGGCAAGTTGGTGGCCAAGTCAGCGGAGGGCTGCGTGGAGGCCTCCAAGGCAGCCACCAACGATGACCAGCTCCTGAAGCAGGTGGGGGTAGCAGCCACAGCTGTCACCCAGGCCCTGAACGACCTGCTGCAGCACATCAAGCAGCATGCCTTGGGCGGGCAGCCCATCGGGCGCTACGACCAGGCCACTGACACCATTCTCAACGTCACTGAGAACATATTCAGCTCTATGGGCGATGCTGGTAAGAGCAGCTGATGGCACCCAGCGTAGAGCACAGTGGATGGGGAGGTAGAAGGGAGTCCATGGGACTTGCTAACAGGCCACCCTTCCTTTCTGTCCAGGCGAAATGGTGCGGCAGGCACGTATTCTGGCTCAGGCCACCTCTGACCTTGTCAATGCCATCAAAGCTGATGCGGAGGGAGAGACGGACCTGGAGAACTCACGCAAGCTACTGAGTGCGGCCAAGATCCTGGCCGACGCCACTGCCAAGATGGTAGAGGCTGCAAAGGTCAGTGGTGTGGGGGACGATGGACGCTGGCTTTGGCCCCCAGTCCCATCCGACACCATCAGCTCGGTGCTGTGGAGGGGATGATCAGCCCTCAGGTGGGGGAGCAGTACCCAGAGCAAGGTCCTGCACTGAGCTGAGGACCTCTGTGGTGGAATGGGGCTTCTTCTGGAGCTGTTGGTGGCAGCAGAGGAGCTGTTAGCTCTGCTGCTGAGCTCTCCCAGACAGGCTTTGGGCATCTCCCTGGCACTGCAGGCAGCCAGGCTACCGTATTCCCAAAGATCAGGCCAAAGCACAGCTGCTGCTTTAGGAGGACAAGCGACCTGGTGACCCCTGCATGTTGTGATGGGTTTGCTCTTTCTCCAGGGAGCTGCAGCCCACCCAGACAGCGAGGAGCAGCAGCAGCGGCTGCGTGAGGCAGCAGAGGGTCTCCGCATGGCAACCAACGCCGCAGCCCAGAACGCCATCAAGAAGAAGCTTGTGCACAAGCTAGAGGTGAGGCACCGAGCAAGGGGGCTGCAGAGGGCAAGCAGGCATGGTCAGCGAGTGAGACCTGGCCAGGAGCCCCTGCCTCCCTGCACTTTCCAGAGGGGTAAAGTCCATTTAGTGTCTGTGCTGCATCCTGAAGAGACCTTCCCCCTGCTCCCTTCTCCTTCCCCTTCCTTCCCCTCCCCCTGTCACTTTGGGGCACCGAGGGGTGCTCTGGTGTCACAGGCAGAGGCATGGGAGGAGAAGTTTAGGGGGAGTTGGGCCCTGGTGCATGGGGGGGGCTGGGGACAGGCTGCCCTGCCACTGGTGCTAATCCATGCCTCCCCCGCCAGCACGCAGCCAAACAAGCAGCTGCCTCTGCCACCCAGACCATCGCTGCCGCACAGCATGCCGCCTCCTCCAACAAGAACCCTGCTGCACAGCAGCAGCTGGTGCAGAGCTGCAAGGTAAGGGCCCAGACCTGATCTTGGCATCTCCTGTGCCACCTCTTCCCATCCCTTCTCCCGTCAGCCATGCTGGTGCTCTGTGCTTGGCTGCAGCAGGCAGGCAGGACTTTGGGGTCCTCGCAGAGCTCCCCCGGCAGATGAGTTTTTGGTCGCTGGTCCTGGACTAGATCCATCTCCTCCTGACCGAGCCTCTCCAGTGACCCTCCTCTCTGGCAGGTGGTGGCAGAGCAGATCCCGATGCTGGTGCAGGGCGTACGAGGAAGCCAGTCCCAGCCGGACAGCCCCAGTGCCCAGCTGGCTCTCATTGCTGCCAGCCAGAACTTCCTGCAGGTACCTGCGCTGCCCAGAGCCTCCCACACCAGCTCTGGCATTACAGCTTTCCTACTGTTCCTGACACTCCTATGATACCGGGAAACCTGCTGCATGTGGGCAGCAGAGAGATGCTATGTGTTTGCCCCATTCACAAAGCTTTTTCTTTTGCCTGGCAGCCTGGTGGGAAGATGGTAGCTGCAGCCAAGGCCACCGTCCCCACCATCACGGACCAAGCCTCTGCAATGCAACTCAGCCAGTGTGCCAAGAACTTGGCTGCAGCTCTGGCTGAGCTCCGCACAGCTGCCCAGAAGGTGAGAGGATGGGTCCCGTCCCAGGGTGGGCTACGCAGAGCAGGGGGGGCATGGTGAGGACAGCCTGGTGGCAGGTCACGGTCTCTGCTGCAGGAGGGTGGGCTCAGTGGTTGCCTCGCTCACCTTCCCTTCTCCCCCATTGTAGGCTCAAGAGGCATGCGGACCCCTGGAGATAGACTCTGCGCTGAGTCTGGTGCAGAGCCTGGAGAGGGACTTGCAAGAAGCCAAGGCAGCTGCCCGCGATGGCAAGCTCAAGCCTCTGCCAGGAGAGACGGTGAGGGCGCGGGGAAGGGCAGTGTGGGGTGATGTGGTGCAGGCACTGGAGTGGGGGAGCCATGAGGGTGGAGGCTGGAGGTGCAACCCACCAACATGTCCCCCCTTTTTCCCCTGCAGATGGAGAAGTGTGCCCAGGACCTGGGGAACAGCACGAAAGCTGTCAGCTCTGCCATCGCTCACCTTCTGGGAGAGGTGGCCCAGGGCAACGAGAACTACACAGGTATTGGCCTCAATGCTGGGGCTGGGAGAAGGGAGGGGACCATGCCAGCAGCCACTGACCTCTCTGTCCCCCTCAGGGATTGCTGCCCGAGAGGTGGCCCAGGCCCTGCGCTCACTCAGCCAGGCCGCCCGTGGCGTGGCAGCCAGCACCCCTGACCCGCAGGCACAGAGCGCCATGCTGGAGTGCGCCAGCGATGTCATGGATAAAGCCAACAATCTCATCGAGGAGGCGCGGAAAGCGGTGGCCAAGCCTGGTGACCCGGAGAGCCAGCAGCGTCTGGCCCAGGTAGGGCAAGCAGGAACCCCAGTGTCCCCCACCAGCCCACAGGAAGGACATGGAGCTGGCTGGGGGATGGTGACCGCTCTTTGCTTCTCCGCAGGTGGCCAAGGCAGTGTCGCAGGCCCTGAGCCGCTGCGTCAACTGCCTGCCAGGGCAGCGGGACGTGGATGCTGCCATCCGTATGGTGGGAGAGGCCAGCAAGAGGCTGCTTGCGGATTCGGTGAGCTGAGCAGGGGCAGAAGGGGAAGGGGGAAGCCTTGTGGGGATGGGAGCCAGTCCATCCACAATGGTTTCCTCTCTAGCATATCCCCACGCATGTGACAGACCTTCATCCTCCATCTCCATCCTTCTGTCTGCTTCCTAACTTGTCTCCCTGCCTCCAGTTCCCCCCCAGCTCCAAGAGCTTCCAGGAGGCCCAGAGCCAGCTGAACCAGGCAGCCGCAGGGCTCAACCAGTCTGCCAATGAGCTGGTGCAGGCGTCGCGTGGCACCCCTCAAGACCTGGCCAAGTCCTCTGGCAAGTTTGGGCAGGACTTCAATGAGTTCCTGCAGGCAGGAGTGGAGATGGCCAGCCAGTCCCCGGTGAGAATGAACACCCGTTGGGGGATCCTGGGTACAGTGGGAGGTTTGGGGTGCCTGGGAAAACAGCTGACCACAGGCAGAGTGGCCGGGCAGCGGTCGTTAGGGTGGCTGTGGCCAGTGCAACTGGGGAGATGAGGTCTGGAGCTGTGCAAAACTGCAGCAGCAGGGAGAAAGTGGCTTGGGTTTGTTCAGCAAGCGTTGCCGACGTGTCCTTGCTGTTGACAGACAAGTTAGATGAAGGGAACCAGCTCAGCTTGAAAACCACCAGCAAAGACCTGGGGTGGGCTTGGAAGCCTGCTGCGGGTAACTCTTCTTGGCTCCTTGCAGAATAAGGAAGACCAGGCGCAGGTGGTGTCGAACTTGAAGAGCATCTCCATGTCCTCCAGCAAGCTGCTGCTGGCTGCAAAGGCACTCTCTGCTGACCCCGCAGCCCCCAACCTCAAGAATCAGCTGGCAGCAGCAGCACGGTAGGACGAACTGCTCCCTGTGAGCTGTTTGCTGTAGCAGTGGGTGCAGGTGGCAGAGCTTGTGTTGATCTGTGGGTATTTCTCCCCTGGCCCCGGCAGGGCTGTGACCGACAGCATTAACCAGCTGATCACCATGTGCACCCAGCAGGCGCCAGGCCAGAAGGAATGTGACAATGCCCTGCGGGAGCTGGAGGTGAGAAGCTACATCTTGCTGAGGGAGTGGAGGGGCTGAGATGGCGGGGAGGGGGGAGCTGCACCCTGCTGAGAGGGAGCAAAGAGGAGGTGCAAGTGGAGGGCATGGACCTTTCCCTTGGATGTGACACCCATGTCCCTACAGACGGTGAAGGAGCTTTTGGAGAACCCCACCCAGACTGTCAACGACATGTCCTACTTCAACTGCCTTGACAGTGTCATGGAGAACTCCAAGGTGAGGCCTGAGCTGGAGGTGGAGGTTTGGGGAAGGATGGGGAGGTTTGGGAAAGATGTGGGGGCAAAGGAAAAGGTGGTTCCTCCCCTGCTGATGAAGCACAGTGAGCTCTGAGCCTGGGAGCACTGCGGGAGTGGGAGGCGGACTCTAACCGATGTGTGGTGTGTCCTGCAGGTGCTGGGTGAGTCCATGGCTGGCATCTCCCAGAACGCCAAGAACAGCAAACTGCCTGAGTTCGGTGACTCCATCAGTGCCGCCTCCAAAGCTCTCTGTGGGCTGACGGAGGCAGCTGCCCAGGTGAGACATGCTCAGTCCCAGCCATGAGCATTACCCCTGGTGTGTAGTTGCCGTATGCACCTCTCCCCTGCTCCCCAAGGTCTGGCCCTGTGGTATGGTACTGCCAGCCTCCTCCGCAGCCCCTGCCTGCTCTGAGCCCCTCCACTGTGCATGAGCTCTCACCGTCTCTGTCATACTTCTAGGCTGCCTACCTTGTGGGGGTCTCAGACCCCAACAGCCAGGCTGGACAGCAGGGCTTGGTAGACCCCACTCAATTTGCCAGAGCTAACCAAGCCATCCAGATGGCCTGCCAGAACCTGGTGGACCCTGCCTGCACCCAGTCCCAGGTGAGTATGAGCTGGGGCACCATTACGGGCATTTTCTTCCACAAAAGGGAGTGTGAAGCTGGTCGCAAGAGCTGCGTCCCGAGAGTTGGCCAAGATTATGGCTTGTGTCTCATCAGGCCCCATCAGTCATACTGGGAGCCAGATGGCAGCTTTGGTGCAACAGTGACAGTCCAGATGGACTGTATGGGAATGCAGGACCATGGCAATCATTCTTGGGTCCCAAGAGGGACCTCTGTGCTCACTGGTGCCTCACGTGGGGCTGGCGGGAGGGGACAGCTGTGGGGATGGGGAGTTGTGGTGGATCCTGCCTCACCCCACTCTTCCCTGCAGGTGCTGTCAGCAGCCACCATTGTAGCGAAGCACACCTCGGCCCTGTGCAACACGTGCCGCCTGGCCTCCTCCCGCACTGCCAACCCTGTGGCCAAGCGCCAGTTTGTCCAGTCGGCCAAAGAGGTGGCCAACAGCACGGCCAACCTGGTGAAGACCATCAAGGTGCGGTCTCCCTGCTGGGGCACCGTGGTGGGGATGGGATTTGGGGCATGGTGGGGGTTGGATAACTGCTCTGGTGTCTCCATACCAGGCCCTGGATGGTGAGTTCAATGAGGAGAACCGAGAGCGGTGCCGCGCTGCCACCGCCCCTCTCATAGAGGCCGTGGACAACCTGACGGCCTTTGCCTCCAACCCAGAGTTTGCCACCGTTCCTGCCCAGATCAGCCCGGAGGTAGGATGCTACAGGGGCAGGAAGGATGTGGCCTGGCTATGCTGGGGGCTGCCAAAGGGTGGGGACGAGCTGTGCCTCCTCCTGAGCTTGAGATGGAGCCCCACTGTGGGGCTGGTGCCTTGGGAGGTTGTGATGGAAGGTGGCAGCAAGCCTTGGGCTTCAAGGGGTGGCTCCAAGGTGAGGGTCATGGGAGAGGGGACAACTTCCCAGGCACAGTCCCTCGCACACATCACTGACCCATCATGTCCTCACACAGGGGCGCAGAGCCATGGAGCCCATTGTCTCTTCAGCCAAGACCATGCTGGAGAGCTCTGCTGGCCTCATCCAGACCGCCCGCTCTCTGGCCGTCAACCCCAAGGACCCACCACAGTGGTCAGTGCTGGCTGGCCACTCTCGCACTGTCTCAGACTCCATCAAGAAGCTGATCACCAACATGAGGTGAGGCGAGTCCTGCCTGCTTGGTCACAGCCCCATCCCTGCTGGCAGCTACCCTTGCTCTGAGTGAGCATCCCTGAGACTGTTTTGGCTCATCTTCCTTGGCTGCTGCTGGCGGGGGGAGGCAAGGGATGGGATGGAAGATGCCATCCCTCGTCCTGCGTAGGAGCTGCTCCTCCAGCCCTGGCATGGGCTGATGGGAATGCATGCCAGCATGCCTGGGCTCTATGACACTGGGTTGCCCCAAAGCCCGGGATAGGGGTCCTGCCCCTCACTGACGCCAGCCAAGGCTGGGGGCAAAGGAGTGGCATAGCACCTGCCCACGCTGGGCTGATCTATCTGTTCTACGCAGGGACAAAGCTCCAGGACAGCGGGAATGTGACGAGGCCATTGAGGTCCTGAACGGATGCATGCGTGAGGTGGACCAGGCCTCCCTCGCTGCCATCAGCCAGCAGCTGGCCCCCCGAGAAGATATCTCCCAGGAGGTGGGTTGAGGAAGCACTGCTGCAAGTTTAACAGGGGCAGGCGTCGTTCCCCTCAGCTCTTGGTGTCACACGGTGACCCCAGCCCTGCTGCAGCCCCACGCAACACCCTCTCTTTGCAACAGGCTTTGCACAACCAGATGATCACGGCTGTCCAGGAGATAAGCAACCTGATTGAACCTGTGGCCAGCGCGGCGCGGGCCGAGGCCTCACAGCTGGGGCACAAGGTAACACAGGGATGGGGAGCTGCTGGCAAGGCACTCGGTGCACACAGAGAAGCTCATGGCAGGAGGAGACGCACAAGGCAGACGGGACTGGAAGCTGCTGGTGCTGATGCTGCTCTTCCCTAGGTGTCCCAGATGGCTCAGTACTTTGAGCCGCTCATTATGGCGGCTATCGGCGCTGCCTCCAAAACGCCCAACCACCAGCAGCAGATGAACCTCCTGGACCAGACCAAAACGCTGGCTGAGTCTGCCCTGCAAATGCTGTACACAGCCAAGGAGGCTGGTGGGAACCCCAAGGTGAGCAGGAGGGGCATGTGTCAGTGGCGTGCTCCCCTTTGTGGGTGCGGCATGGTGCACACACATGTGCTGGACACAGAAACCCAGGGCAAGCATGCAGCATCCCTGTTGGGAGGGGAGCTGTGCCCACCTTCCCTCACTCTGGCTTGTCCTTGCAGCAAGCTGCCCACACCCAGGAGGCTCTGGAGGAGGCCGTGCAGATGATGAAGGAAGCGGTGGAGGACCTGACCACCACCCTGAATGAGGCAGCCAGTGCTGCAGGTGTTGTGGGGGGCATGGTGGACTCCATTACCCAGGCCATTAACCAGGTAAGGGGAGCGTGGAGTGGACATGGCCGGGAATGGGGGAGAGGAGGAGTCAGGGTCAAACCCTACAAGGTCTTTGGGCTGAAGCTGGAGCCAGAGTCTCCTGCTGGTCTCTTGCAGCTGGACGAGGGGCCGATGGGCGAGCCAGAGGGGACCTTTGTGGACTACCAGACCACGATGGTGAAGACAGCCAAGGCCATCGCAGTGACTGTGCAGGAGATGGTGGGTACAAGCAAGCCTGTCACTGCAGAAAGCGTTGCCTGCCACCCAGGCAGGGTGACTGCCCTCCTTGCTTGCCCATCCCAGTGCAGGGCTCCTCCAACTCCTGCTCTTCTTCCATCGGCAGGTCACCAAATCCACCACCAACCCAGACGAGCTGGGCATACTGGCCAACCAGCTCACCAACGACTACGGGCAACTGGCACAAGAGGCTAAGCCGGCTGCCCTCACTGCTGAGAATGAGGAGGTGCGAGCGTGGGGCAGCGGTGGAGTGTGCTGTGGGGCAGAGCAGGGTCTGCTGGCGTGTGAGAGCAGAGGATGGGGGCACTTGAACCTCCTGTTGTAGCTGGGGGCAGGCAGCATTCACACCTTCACTGCAACATGGTGTGGAAACGTGGAGCAAAGCCATAGTCCCTTTTTTCCCTGCCTGAGTGGGAGGATTGGGACAGAGGAGCTGGGTGGGGATGGCTGGTGTTTCCCAGCAGGTATCACAGGTGCGGGGCTTAGTTCCCTGCTGGCTCTCTCATGCAAGTGTTCCCCTCCAGATCGGCTCCCACATCAAGCGCCGGGTGCAGGAGCTGGGTCATGGCTGTGCTGCCCTGGTCACCAAGGCTGGAGCCCTGCAGTGCAGCCCCAGCGATGCCTATACCAAGAAGGAGCTGATAGAGAGTGCGCGCAAGGTTTCTGAGAAGGTAAGTAGTCTAGAGAGAGTGGGTGACGGCATGGTGAGGTGGGAGGGATGCTGGATTGAGCCATGTACCCTTGGAGCTGCCACATGAGGTTCTCCCCTGGTGCTGTGGGGCTCTGCTGGCTCTCTCAGCCACGCTCACCCTGCCCAGCTGACAGCGCTGAGTGATTTATCTCCCCCTCACCTTTTGCTGGCATGGTGGAAAGTGCCCTGTTCATCAGTTAATCTGAAGAGCACACTTCTGAATAACAGATGAAAACATGGCTAAGAAACTCTATAGTCAATAAAGGTAGAGCAGTATTGCTTGTAAGCAAAATCACAAAAGCAAAACAAACACTTGTTTATCATGCCTGGCGTGTGCCTGCATGCTCAGGACCTCCTGCAGGTCCTTGCTTTCCATCAGGAAAATCGTTCTCCTGTGAGTGCTTGCCCAAGTACAGAAACTGAGTTTAGCATCTAAAGAAGGAATGATTTGTGATGTTCTGATGCCCATCATGCAAACTTTATTTATTTCAAAACTACCAGAGTCCAATATCTCCTGGACCCTCAAACACAATAGGTACAAGGTAAAACTAAATAACTGGAAGCTAAGAAGGGGTGTCCAGACCACATGATTCCCAATTCCTCTGCTTGGTATGGAACGGCTCGGCCCTGGAAGGTGTTGGAGAAGGTGTGTGCAGTGGGGGTTACCTGAACCTGCTGTGCTCCGCCAGTCACCCTACTCGTACCCCACAGGTGTCTCATGTGCTGGCAGCTCTTCAGGCTGGGAACCGTGGGACACAAGCCTGCATCACAGCAGCCAGTGCTGTCTCCGGCATCATTGCTGACCTCGACACCACCATCATGTTTGCCACGGCAGGAACCCTCAACCGGGAGAACTCTGAGACCTTCGCTGACCACAGGTACCTGGGCATCTTGTCCAGCCTCTGCTCAGCCAGGGGGGTCAGGCTCTGTCCCATGGTCCTCTGTCTTTCTGAGCTGTGGACAAGCCCCAAGGAGAGCTACAAGTTCAGGTCACACGGACTCTGTTTTCCCTTCAGCTTGTACATACAGAAGGCAGGGTCCACAGTCTCTCTACACCCTAAGGACCGTGTGAACGTGTAGAAGGCTGTGTCCTCTCTGAGTCCCTTCTTCTCCCCAGGGAGGGCATCTTGAAGACAGCCAAGGCACTGGTGGAGGACACCAAGGTGTTAGTGCAGAACGCCACAGCCAGCCAGGAGAAGCTAGCCCAGGCTGCCCAGTCCTCCGTGTCCACCATCACCCGCCTGGCAGAAGTGGTGAAGCTGGGTGCTGCCAGCCTGGGATCTGAAGACCCAGAGACTCAGGTGGGATGGGCTGTGTAGGGTGAATGGAGGCTGCTCATAGCTTGCTTGAAGGGGTTGCAGGTGTCATGTGGTGCTTCGGGCTGGATCCTGCGTGTTGTGGAGAGGGTTGGCTGCCCTTTGGCTGGTGCTGGCTGGGCTGGACTCCCTGTGTGCCCAGGGGTGCCCCCAAATTTCTCACTGCTGGGCCACACAGCCCCCAGTCTGAGCGTGACCATAGCCAAGCCATTGCCTGGTCTTGCTCTTCCCAGGTGGTCCTGATCAACGCTGTGAAGGATGTGGCCAAGGCACTTGGAGACCTGATTGGTGCCACCAAGGCAGCTGCTGGCAAAGCTGGGGATGACCCTGCTGTCTACCAGCTGAAGAACTCTGCCAAGGTCTGAGCTGGATGTGATGGGAAGGAGGGGATGGGGCATGGGGGGCTGGAGAAAGAGCAGGGGGGGCTTCTCTGCCTGTCTAGGGGCAGGAGGACAAACTGGGGGATAGTCAGGGCAAGAAGAGAGGAAGGGGTACATAAAAGGTGGGGCACAGCATGCAGAGGAGGCATTGGTGGGAGAACGAGATGAGGTGGTGTGAGTGGACAATGGGGACAAGGCCATTGTGGACCAAACCATGAGGGAAGGACAGGTGCCGGCAGCAGCCCAGAGCTTGCGTGGCGCTTCACCTGGCTCTCCTTTCCCTTCCACAGGTGATGGTGACGAACGTCACTTCCTTGCTGAAGACTGTGAAGGCTGTTGAGGATGAGGCCACGAAGGGAACACGGGCGCTGGAGGCCACAATAGAGCACATACGCCAAGAGCTGGCAGTGAGTACCACCACAGTGCTGAGGCTGCTGTCCCTCCCACTGGCCGCCCCATGCCTCACTGCCGCCTCTCACCTTGCAGGTCTTCTCCTCCCCTGTGCCTCCTGCCAAGGTCTCCACCCCGGAGGACTTCATCCGTATGACAAAAGGCATCACGATGGCCACAGCCAAAGCGGTGGCCGCTGGCAACTCGTGTCGGCAGGAGGATGTCATCGCCACGGCGAACCTGAGCCGCCGTGCCATCGCGGATATGCTGCGCGCTTGCAAGGTGGGGTGGGCAGGGGACGTGGGTCTAGCAGAGTTGGGTGGGGGCTGCGGGTGCCAGCTGGGATGGTGCTGGGTGTGAATCGGGGCTTCCCTTGTCTCCGGCTTTCAGGAAGCTGCCTACCACCCGGAGGTGAGTGGGGATGTGCGACAGCGGGCGCTGCGCTTTGGCAAGGAGTGTGCCGATGGCTACCTGGAGCTGCTGGAGCACGTGCTGGTGGTGAGTGTCCCCACCTCGATTCCCAGGGCAGGCAGAGGCTGCCTGTGGATGTCAGGGTGCTCCCTAAATCCCCAGGGTCCCCTGGGCACTGCACCTCCAGCTGAGGTCTTTGCACAGCCCCCGTCACTGCCTGTGTCGGCACAGCACGTGGCCGAGCCCCTGCCATGGAAGCAGATGTCAGAGAGATGAACAAGCTCTGAAGACAGGTATTTGGCTAACACCAGATGGAGATTAACTGGCTGTAAACAGATGGAGGCTGGAAATTCGACAACATGGGAGCAAAATCCCAAAGCGGCTTCCGGTAAAAGTGGTGGGAGTAAGAGACTTCAGGCCATGTGAAAACACAGCTTGTTAAGCTCACAGCAGAGTGGGAGATGGGCAGTGCCCATGATAGTAGAGGTGATGACTGCAAGCACCAGCTGCACCCTTTTGATCTAGTCTTCCTCTATCTGAGTCTGAGGACTTCAGCTGACTGATTTAATTAGCTGTCCTACAAGATGAGTGTCATTTACAAGAAGCAAATTAAGACTGTAGAGCGGTAGATGGGATCCAGTGAGGTCATTCCAACTATTTGCATTCTTGGTGAGATCGTAAAAGTGGAGTTGAGGGCACTGGAGGGTGCATAGACCCAGCCTTTGGAGCTGCGAGAGCCCTCAAACTGGAGCTGGGACAAAGACTCGGGGCAAGCGAGCTCTGTGGCAAGGTTTCACTAAGCTGGTTAGAAGGGCTTGCTGAGAGTGTGCCGTTCAGGTTCACCAGGTACAAGGCGGTGGAGCTCAGTCTGTGGTTTCCTGCAGCGAAAGCCCCTTTAGGCAGAGGGTAACCAATACTGGCAGCACAAAGAGGAGGTGGGCAGGAATTGATGGCTAGAAATTGCAGCTGGGTGGAGGGGAAGTCAAAGGGTAGTTTTATTTGAAGGAGGTAACCACTGGGGTGCAGTTCTAAGGGGAGCAGTGAGTTTTCTGCCCTCTGCATCTGGATCAAATGTCTGTCAGGAAGATGCTTTAGCCACACGTAAGTCAGGGCAGCCAAGGCTGGAGTGCTGAGGAGAAATTCTCTGGCTGACCTGTTGTTAACAGATGATTGGGCTAGTGACTTACTGTGGAAGTGCCTGAGGTCAGCCTACTTGCAGTAACGTGCTGTTCTGCTGTATTTTGGGTGTAACTGTCCAGCCGCCACGTGACGTCTCTTGAATATCATACATTGGTGCATCTCATGAGGTGTTCACTGGAGATGCATTTTAGTAAGCTCATAGCCTTCAGGGTGCCTTCAGCTCCAGACAGAGGCCATTTAGCAGTTTTAAACATGTTGTCAGAGCAGATAGCAGACTTAACAACGTGGCATTTAGTCTGGATGCGCTTAGGAGGGCAAACCAGCCATCACTGTGTGCCATCAGCTTGGGGTCTCTGAGCCCCGTGCAGCTCTGGTAACTTTGCTGGGTGGCTCCATGCAAGTCCAGCATAAAGCCATGACCCCCAACCCCAGCCTCCACAACACTCTTGTTTGCGAAGGCAGGAATGAAGCACATGGATCACATTTATCAGAGGGCAGCAGGTTCCTGGAAAGCCGCGAGCAGGAAGGACGTAGGGGAATGGGAGGGGAGATGGCAGATGCGATGCTGTACGCTGTACATTGTTGTACACTGGGTCCCCATGGGAACCGTCGCCTTGCACAAAGCGTGAACAAGGGTGGTTAGAGTTCAAGAAAGAGGGTTATTTGACTCAGGATGGAAAACATGGCTCCCGGCAGAGGAGTGGTAAAGCCTACATATTTCACTGGGGAGGGAAAGGAATTTGAACCTCCATGGGGACTTGGTATTTGGTAGCCATAGGTCTCTCCTTCCAAAAGCAGAGATATCTGGTGGCTGAAAACTGCAGTGAAGAAATTCAGGCTGGGGACAAATAAGGTGTAAAGGGGGGCAAGGAGGAGAGGTGTAGGTGGCTCCTCTGGCTGTGGGAGCCTCATCCAGGTGCCCCGCAAGGCTGAAGTATGAGCTAATGATGGCAGCACAGCTCCCCACCCAGGACCTCTGATCCTTCGTTCCCACCTCTCCTCTTGGCTGCCCTTCACCGCTCACTGGAGAGCACCCACCTTCCCCTGCCCTCCCTGTGCTCGCCCGCGTGTCCCGGCCAGGGCGTTCACTGCTTTCTTCTCTCTCTTCTCCCTCCCTCCCTGTCAGCCGGTGAGTAAGGCGACATTGGGGTGCCTGCTGCTGTCTAACCTCAGCATGAGCCTTGCTCACGGCGTGTCTGCGTGCCCAGCACAGTGCTGGGGTGGCACTTGCGTGTGTCCACAGGGACCCCAGGGTCCGTGTGTGTGCGTGTGTACTCACACCCGCTCTAGCTGTTGGGCAGCAGCCACCTGTGCAGTGCAGGTCGGGCCAGTGGTGAGCTCTGCTTGTGCGTACGGACCCTGTGTGTGTGCACATGTGTGCTGTGGTGTGTGCATGTGTCCCCCCACACCCCAGTAAAGGATCCTTATGGCTCTGCCTGCCACCTTGTCCCGGCAGGGCCAGCCCTCCTGGGCTGGGACATGGCTTCAGGGTCCCCCCCTTTGCCCAGCTTGTGTTTGCAGACAAATCTCCAAAATAGGGACAGCGAGGGGGAAATGCTTCTGGAACTTGAAATGCTTTGGGGGGAGCAGGGAGAAGTCCTGGAGGGGGGAGCTGCTGAGTGCAGGAAGGATTGCGCTGAGGGTCTTGTGTCTGTGGGATGTCCCAGAAGCTGTGGGTACAGAAGGGCTTAAAGTGTAGCCCATCCCTTTGGGCCGGAGGAGACCAGCCGGGGTCACTCGAGAAAGCATCACAAATGCCTGATCCGTACATGGGGGGGAGGGGGGGGGCTGGGGGATCCCACCCTCCTTCTCTGCAGAGTGCACCCTGAACAGACATGTGCTCCCCCTTTTCCAGGAGCTTACATCTGCTCCTTCCCCACAGATCCTGCAGAAGCCAACTCACGAGCTGAAGCAGCAGCTGGCAGGCTACTCCAAGCGCGTGGCCAGCTCAGTCACTGAGCTCATCCAGGCAGCCGAGGCCATGAAAGGTAAGGAAAGGTCCTGCTCAAAAGGGCAGGACCGTGGGCTGGGATTAGGGTGGAGGACTCAGCAGCTGATGGAGGAGGCAGGTTGAATCAGAAATGAGTCTGGTTGCAGGTTTAACCTGCCTCGCTTCCTGGTTTTTCTAGGGACGGAGTGGGTTGACCCAGAGGACCCCACCGTCATCGCTGAGAACGAGCTGCTGGGGGCAGCGGCTGCCATTGAGGCTGCAGCCAAGAAGCTGGAGCAGCTGAAACCAAGAGCCAAGCCCAAGGTAGCGGTGCTGAGCCTTGGCTGACCCCCGTGCTTAGCTTGGGGTGGGCTAGGGTCCTCCTGCCTGTGCTTCAGCCAGCTGTGAAGTCCCATCTGACAGCCAGTCCTTCTTCCTGTGCTCCCACTGCTTCCCACATCCTCAGCTGGACCTTTCTTGGGCAGCCTCCACCCTCCTGCACCCCACAGTCCTTAATCCAGCTCTATATGTGCCAACTCACCCCCCTGCAGCCATCATCCTGCTCTGCTCTGTCTGTCCCAGCACCCCTGCCTGGGACTCACACCCCACTTTTGCTTGCAGCAAGCAGACGAGAGCCTGAACTTCGAGGAGCAGATCCTGGAAGCTGCCAAATCCATTGCTGCAGCCACAAGCGCCCTGGTGAAGGCAGCCTCAGCAGCCCAGCGAGAATTAGTGGCCCAAGGGAAGGTAAGGCTGGAAGAGGGAAAGAAATAAGAAAATGATAGGACCGTGGTGGGTTCTCCCTTCTCCTGGGGCTGTTTGCAGTCCTTGTGCCTCATGGCAAGGGATGCACGGGGCAGGGAGCCTCATTCCTTCCTCTCCTTCCTCGCAGGTGGGCGCCATCCCTGCCAACGCAGTGGATGATGGACAGTGGTCCCAGGGACTCATTTCAGCCGTGAGTATCAAGGTCATATTCAGGGGATGTCGGGGACCCTCCTCTTGACTCCTGCTGCAAAACTGAAGACACTCTGCCCTTGCATTTCTCCTCAGTGGAAGAAGCAGCTATGCTTCTTGCTCCTTCTCCCACCAGCTGAGACATGACATGGAAGCTGGTTGTCACCATCCCATGCCCCACAACCTCCTTGGAGCTAGTTAGGCCATACCCTCCCTGGGGCAGGCTTCCGTACCCCCCCTTACAGCCTCTCTTTCCGCAGGCACGCATGGTGGCTGCTGCCACCAACAACCTGTGCGAAGCCGCCAATGCAGCGGTGCAGGGCCATGCCAGCGAAGAGAAGCTTATCTCGTCTGCCAAGCAGGTGGCTGCCTCCACAGCGCAGCTCCTGGTGGCCTGCAAGGTGAAGGCTGACCACGACTCAGAGGCCATGAAGCGGCTCCAGGTGAGTCCCAGGCTGCCCCTCTAGCCCCAGCTGCCTTCTCCCAGCTGCTCAAGGGGTGGTTGGGAGTGCGGTGAGGACACGTGTGAGCTCCCCAAGGCTCACGCTCCCTGCCTGCATGCCATCGGCGGGGAGAGAGCTCATTGGAGCACAGGCTGCAGGTCGCTTGGACTTCACTGCTAGCTGTGTGCCAGGCTTGTGAATGATGCTGGGCTGCCGAGCCTGGCAGCATTCAGGGGTGATGAACTGGCACAGGAATGCCTGAAATGCATGCACTGCATCACTGGTGTTCAAGAGGTTAATGTTTTGGGGGGGCATGTTTTGTAGCACCCTTAATCCTCAGAGGCCATGGCACACAAGAGGTTAATGCCCGTGTGTTGGGGGGCTAATGTGGGGTCCCAGCACCAGTCCCTAGGGGCCAAGGGGTGGGGAAGGTAAGCAGGGCTGCCCCTCAGCCCCTGCCCCATGGCTCAGACAGGAGCCAGAGCCTGGCTGGGAGCAGCAGTGCCTGAAATGGTCATGAGCGGGTGGCAAGGCAGCGAGCCATGTAAAGGAATCCCTGCCTGCAGCTCCCAGCATGCCTGGCTGCCTGTCCTGCCTGCCAGCCTGGCCTGGGGCGGGGGTGCTTTTGCCCTCCCCAGGCAGCAGTCGTACCCTGGGGCTGTGACTTACACTGCTGCTCCCCGCCTTCCCTGCTGCAGGGTGCTGGCAATGCGGTTAAGAGAGCATCGGACAATCTGGTGAAGGCAGCGCAGAAGGCAGCCGCCTTCCAGGACCATGACGAAACAGTGGTGGTGAAGGAGAAGATGGTCGGGGGAATTGCACAGGTGAGGAGCAGGGCTGCTCTGACAGGGGTGGCTCTGGCTGCCACCACAACCTGCGTGTGCCTGTCTCAGGAGCGCGTCCTACCACCCTCCAGCACGGGGCATGTCTCCAGAGAGCCTCACAAACATGCTGTGGGTGCACCCATCCCACCCAGCACCATTTAAACACTGTGGCTCCACCCTTGTCCTGCCACATGTAGCAGTGGGCACAACTGGTGATGCTGCACACTCCCAGGAGTGTAATGCCCTGGCTTCTCCTTGGTGCAGTGCCCGCACCATCCCAGTGTCCATGACACCTGTGAATGGCAGAGGACTGGGTAAGGGGTGAGAGCTGCCTGGTACAGGGTGCCACAGGTACCAGCGCTATCTCCTGGCCACAGACTCACAGCTGAGACCCTCTACAGGGTGCATGGGGCTGAGCCCCAGTAGTCATGCTGCTCCCCGTTATCTCCAGAGGACCATGGTCCCACTGCAGGGACAACAGCCCTCATGCCCAGGGCCGCACCAGCCCAGGGAGGCTGTGGCTGTGATGGGGGGGGGAAGCAGCAGCCGGAGAGCCCAGCTCTGGGCTCGGCAGTGCTACAGCAGAGGCTCCGGCCATCCGTGTCGGAGGCAGCCGTGACCCCAGGGCTCTCTCCTGGCAGATCATCGCCGCCCAGGAGGAGATGCTGCGCAAGGAGCGGGAGCTGGAGGAGGCGCGGAAGAAGCTGGCCATGATCCGGCAGCAGCAGTACAAGTTCCTGCCCTCGGAGCTGCGGGATGAGGAGCAGAACTGAGCCCTGCGCCCTCCGGCCGCTCACTGCCCAGACTGCCGCCCGCTCGCTCCTATTTAAGACAACCCACCTCAAGCGAAGGGCTGCCTGGGCTAGACCAGAGCTCTGCCTGCACCCAGAGCGCCGTGCCTAACCCACCCACCGCTCCAAGCCGGTGCTGCACCAGCAACTCCGCTTTGCCGCCCAGCCCACCTTCCCACACGCACCCAGGGCACGGCTAGAGCGCCCGGAGGGACCTGGTTGGGGTGGGTTGCACTGGCTCAGAGCTCATCTGCCAGCCCCAGGGTGCGGGGTTGGAGAGCTCTCAACTATAGGGGATTTTTTTCTGTGTGCCTTTGTCGTTCTCACTTGTGCTTCTTTCTTCTCTCTCCTCTGCCATGGGAGGGGGAGAGGCAGGCGGCTTGCCCTCTCTTGTGCGATGGGGTGCAGGGAGCAGCATGGTCCCTCGCTGAGCTCTCGCACAGAGCTGCCTTTCACCTCCAATGCCTTATTGCTGGCTGGATCCTCCTCCTCCTCCTCTTCCTCCACAGCTTCCCTGGGAGGCACTGAACCTCCCCATGAGCATCTTCTTCAGCCTGGGCCCCTCTGGGGAGCAGCAGGGCTGGAAGCCACAGTGCCTCCCTTCGGAGGGGAGCGATGGATTCACCCCCAGAGCTGCTCTTTGCCTTCCCGCAGGGCTTCCCCCTGCCTGCAGCCCCAGCCAGCTCTGCCCTCCTCCTCTTTCCCAAGTGCCTGCATCATTTTCCAAGATCTGCAGTATTTTTGTAACTTTTCCATTTCTCTAGTATTGAGCCTGCAGCTTTCAAAGTTCATTTATTCCCTTCCCTCCCCTTCCTCCTCCCCCAAGCTCATGCTCTGCCCACTAACACCCAGCTCTCACCGGGGTCCCGCAGCCCAGCATCCCACCCCTCCTTGGCTCCAGGACCCCCATCCCTCCCCCTTTGCACTTGCTGAGGCTTCTCTCACTATTTTGATACTTTAAGCATCCTATATAAAACATTGGAGGAAACCAGCTCCCCCCCGAGGCTCCGGGGTGGGGTGGGGGATGCCCATGTCTCCTTGAAAGACGCGTTCATCAATAAAATCTGGTTTTCCTGCTTTCTTGCCGCCTGGGTATCAACAGGACCCTCCCCATCCCCCCTGCAGAGAAAGAGAGGGCTCGTGGGCAGGGGGGCCACGGGTGTCCCAGCGGAGGCAGGCGGGGGAGTGTAGCACGGGTGCTTATACAGCACGGAAAATATTTGAGGCACGTCCAGCTCCAGGCACCCAGCAGGCCGGACCCCTGCTGCTAGCCATGTGCCGTCCCCCGCAGGTGTTGCCGGGGGGGCCACCACCACGGGAGGGGGCCCTGGGGATTTTGTTGCTGTGGGATTTGGGCTTTGCGGGAGGAGGGGCAGCTGGGCTCCTGGCCCCATTCCTGCTGCCAGCTGAAAATATCCCTGGGTAGGGTGCTACAGGGGTGCAGGTGGGGGACCCCCTAAGTCACTCGTAGCCCACCAGTGGGGAAGTGGCAGCCCTTGGTGGGCTGCGGGTCTGGGAATGTGGCTTGAGCCTTCCCGGCCGCCAGCGCTGAGCTCACACCCCAAAATAGCCCCCCGGGGCCAACCTGAGCGGGCAGCAGCTGCCCTGAGCGCGTCCCCACCTGTTCCCACCCTGTCACTCAGCAGGGGTTCAGGGGGCCCGAGCGGCAGCGGGGCAGGCAGGGATGCTGCAGGGTGGAGTGGGGACGTGGGTGGGCTGACACAAGTCCCCTGCCTCCAGGACCCGTCCCCGGCAGCATGAGCTACAAGCATCACGAACGGTGTGGGCAGCATCCAGCAGCATCCCAGCTGGTGACCCCTGTCCCCTTGCAGGCACATCCCTGGGGGTGCGGAGGGGCTGTCCACCCCGGGATGCTCGTCCCTGGCTGGGCTCCAGGGTGGATTTGTGGCTCTCACAGGTATCCCAGTGCTCCCAGCTGTCCCCTGACAATCTGTGCTGGCCTGACCCAGCACCAGGCTCTCACCCAGGTACTGGCTGGGCACGGGGCCCCTCTGAGCGGTCAGCAAGGACAGCAAGTGGACACGGTGTGGCAGCAGCCCCGGCCTGGCATCCTGGGGCCAAGGGAGCTCCAGCACTCCTGGCACAGGGCTGCAAGCACATCCACTGCCGCGTTCTCCGGGCTGGGGTACAGGCAAGGGGTGGTGGCACAAACACCAGGGGAGGGACATGGGGTGCGATTCACCCCACTCCCCTAAATCTCGCCCGCCGGAGTGAGGGGTTATTTTGGCAGGCAGGTCTAGGTGAGCACACGCAGAGGCTTGGAGCTGGGATGCCATAATCACGAGGCACCAGCACCTCTGCAGGGACCCAAATCTGGCTAAGTTGGAGGCAGGCAGCAAAGCTGCAACCCAACTTCTTGTGGAGCCCAGGGATGTGGCAAGAGGCTGTAGCATGGGTTGCACCTGGGAATTTCCTGTTAGATGGCAGGACAAGCCTTTTGCAAGGTGTGCGGTCAGACCCTAGAGCAGGTCACAGAATGGGGTCCCAATCCTTGGAGACCTTAGCCTGGGGTGGGGCTGGGCATGGGGCAGCAATGTGAGGGATGTGCACTCACACCCCTCTGCACCTCCTTGTCACAGAGGGCACCCCAGAGGACAGCCTTGAGGGCAGACTTGTGGGCCTGGACATCTGGATGGCCCCAGCTGTGCCAGTTGGACGTGATCATGATGCCTGGTGGAAAGGGGAGTGGGGAGCAAGGGAAAACTGCATCCTTGGGGGGCACATCTGAGGGCTGAAGCTCTGCCTGGCTCCAGGGCAACTGCCTGGCCACTTGCACCATGCACATCGTTGTCTTTCCCCCCTGCACCAAGCCCATGCATTTGCTCTGGGATGAAGCATCTTGCAGAAAACCATCCATCCTTGCCCAGGAAAAATGGGAGATTCGTTTTCGCCCTCCCCTCAGAAGCCGTGTGCTGGCAGTTACTGACGCTCCTTGTCCAAATATGTGCCTAATTCGTCAGCGTTAACAGTTGCTCTCCAGAGTCCAGTAGCAGCTCTTCTGCTGCTTTCCCCACAGCACCAGCAGCCCCTCGGTCCTCGGCTGCTCCCGTCCCTCTTATGTCCCCCACGACCTGGGGCTGAGGACTCTCAGAAAGCCACTTTCTCCAGCTCTCAAAAATGTTTTGCTTGGAGCACCAGTGCTGAAAAGTTGAGGCATGCCAGGGCTGGATGTGGCCCTGGGGCAATGGGCTGGGGGATACTGCACACCCCTCTTGTCCCTGTTCCATCCCAGCCTCCCCACATGCCGCACGGATCCCACGGCCCCTCTGCCGGCTCCTTCCAGCACCCCCGGTCCGGAGCCCACCCTGCAGCTGGGAATGTGCCAGAAGCATTTACGAGCATTATTAAAGTGTGGGTTATTTTTGGAGGAGCTGGGATCTGAAGGGTTTGCATTTTTTTGCCTGTGGAATACAGTTTATTTAGATCAGAAAGATGGAGAGGAGCAGCAGGCTGCCTGCATGCCTCGTGTCACCCTGAAATGCCACCCTATGGGCTGTGCACATGCTGGGTGTCACCGTGGGTGCTGGCGGTGGTGGCACCACGGTGCAAGACAGCAGAGAGGTGGGTGCCAGGGAGCTTGCAAGGAGCTGGGGTCCTCCTGCCCCACCTGCAGAAGCTGGATGGGGAGGTCAGGGACTCCACTCACTTCTTTCCCAGGGGATTTTCCCCATGTGGGCAGCGCCAGCCTGTGATGTCCAGAATTGCATTCACAGCTTATGGATGTCCCTAGCTGCAATCACAGTCTGTGGGTGTTCCCTGAGTGCAATCACATTCTGAGAGTGTCCCCAAGACTTCAGTGTGAGCCCTAAGTGCTGTGCCAGTGTCTGAGGTGCCCCCGAGCCAGTGCCTCAGGCCCCAGGGTGCAGTCACAGGGCATGGGGTGTGCCCAGGGCAGTGCCAGCCGTGTGCTGTCCTCTAGCACAGGGACAGCTCTGGCCGGAGCAGAGGCAGGTCTCAAGTCCTGGGGGTGGATGGCTGGTGATGTCCCTGGGGCACAGTAGCAGCACACTGCCAGCCCATGCAGTCCCCAAACGCAGCACCAGGCACGGCCTGCTCCCCACAGTGATGCCACAGGGGGTCCCCCCCAGCCCAGTGCCACTGGGGAAGTGCCGCCAGAAATACCCCTACCCCAGTGCTCTGGGATGTGCCTACCACACTGTGACTGGATTGTTTGTCCCTAGTGCAATACCCCTGAGGTGTCTCTAGCACGGTGCCACCGGGGTGTCCCTAGTACAATGCTCTGGGGTGCCTTTAGTGCAATACTCCTAGGGCATCCCTAGCACAGAGCCACCAGGGTGTCACTAGCACAGTGTCACTGGGCTGTCCCTAGTCCAATGCCCCCAGGGTACCCCTAGCACGGTGCCACTGGGGTATCCCTCACGCAAAGCCACCAGTGTGTACCTGGCACAGCGCTCCCCAGGGTACCCCTAGTACATTGGCCTGGGGTGTCCCTCACCCAGTACCACTGGGGTATCCCTAATCAAGTGCCCCGGGGTGTCCCTTGCACAAGGGTGTCCCTCACCCGGTGCCACCAGGGTATCCCTAGCGCAGTGCCACTGGGGTACCCCTAGTGCAGTGCCCCGGGGTGTCCCTCTCACCGTGCCCCAGCGCGTCCCTCACCCGCTGCCCCCGGGGTACCCCTAGAGCGTTGCCCCGGGATGTCCCTTGCCCAGTGCTCCCGGTGTGCCCCTCTCCCGCTGCTAACGGCGTGTCCCTCTCCCGGTGCCCCCGTGGATGCCCGGCGCCGGGGCTGCGGCGGTTCTCGCCGGGGGTGCCGCCCCCCCGTCCCGCTCGGTGCGGCGGCCGGTGGCGAGCCCTTCCCTAAAAGGTGCTGGCGGGCGGCGGGGGAGGTGCCGGGGCGGCCCCTGCCCGGCGCGGCCCCTCCCCGGCTCTTAGGCGGCGCGGCGGGGCGGGGGGCGCAGTGCCGGTGCTCCCGCCGCCTCCGGTGCTCTCGCCGCCTCCGGTGCTCCGCACTCCGCCGCTGCCCCGCGCACCGCTGCCGCCGCCCCGCCGCCACCATGGAAGCCATCAAGAAGAAGATGCAGATGCTGAAACTGGACAAGGAGAACGCCATCGACCGTGCCGAGCAAGCGGAGGCCGACAAGAAGCAGGCGGAGGACCGCTGCAAGCAGGTGGGTGTCCCACAGACTTCTCTGGCATTGCCCAGGGACCCCTGCCTTAAGGGTCTCAAGCCTCGGGGGTCCTGTCCTGCTGGGTGCCCAGCCTGGAGAGCCTCCGCCCTAGGGGTGCCCAGCCCCGGGTTGTCCTGCCCTGAGGACCTTGCCCCACTGTGAACTGCCTGTGGATCCCAGCTCTAGGGATGCCCAGCTCTTGAGACCTCACCTCACTGGGTCCCCATCCCCAGGGACCTCACCCCGCTGGGTGCCTGTCCCCAGGGACCAGCGCTCCAGCCTGTTGCCCCTGACCACTCACACTGGTCCCCCCCCACATGCCTTATCTCAAGTAGGACACCCCAGTGCCACCTCCCTATCCCTCTGCCAGAGACCCTTGGGGACAATGCATTCCCACCCCAGCCCCACAGAGATGGGGACCTTTTCGGTGCCCCCCAGAGCTGTGTCCCCAAGTCAGGACCTCTCCAGTCCCCTACACAGGGTGGGAGACCACCCCTCCTTCACCCCCACTGGGCTCGGGGATGCTGGAGGCCGCCCCTCCCCCCCAGCCTTGTGGGCACCACCATCCCCCCTGACCCCTGCCCTCCCTCCCTTCCCTAGCTGGAGGAGGAACAGCAGGGCCTGCAGAAGAAACTGAAGGGCACAGAGGATGAGGTGGAGAAGTACTCTGAGTCCGTCAAGGAGGCCCAGGAGAAGCTGGAGCAGGCGGAGAAGAAAGCTACAGACGTATGTAGGCACACCAGCAACTCCTCCCCTGCGCGGGCGCTGGACCTCGGGGGGGTGAAGAAAGAGGGGGGCCTTATATGGAAAGTGTCCGTGGGGAAGACTGTCAGGATCCCATTCCTGCGACGCTGACGCTGAACCAGGCTGAGATGCAGGGCAGGGACTGGACAGATCCTGCTTGCGGTGCAGGGACCAGGCCAGCTGCTGCAGGCACCGCTCGGGTCGCTCATTCCCCCTGGAGCTTTGTGGGCAGCTGCCTGCCCTGCTCCCCAGAGCTAATGGGACTGAGTGTCCCGAGCTGTGTCACCAGTCCCCAGGCATGAACCTCCACAATGCTTCTAGGAAAAACTCTGTGGCACTTGCTAAACTATGGCAGGAAAGTGAAAAGGAGTAGAGAAATGGAAAAAGCTCTTGCCCATGGCCAGCTGCTGAGTGCTGGCTGCAAGGAAGGATGCTGGAGGTGTGCGGGGGGAACTCGGTCATTTGGGGGTCCAATGTGCCACCCTGTACCCTGGGAAGGGCAAGGCCAGTAAGAGTTTTATTTAGTGCCATGACTGATGCTTCTCCTGGGAAATGGATCTGGCTGGGGAGATGTTAGAAAGGTGTTGAAATTGGCTTGTGCCTGGCCAGGGTGAAGGGTGGAACAGCTGTGTGCGGCCATGGAGCCGCTTGGGAACAGGGTATAACGACCTGCGGTGCCACAGAGGGTATTTGACACCCTATAAATAAATCCTCCTTTTGATAGCCAGTCCTTCTTTGATGAAAACCAACCCTGGAAACTGGAGGAGAAGCTAAAGGGGAGCCGGTTGGAGCATGGCCAGCAGGCCATGGCCAGGCTTTTTAGGATTGATAAGAAAAAATTCAATCCCAGCTGGTTTATGGAGCTAAATGGGGGAGCTGCATCAAATCTCCGAGGCAGCTGCCAAGGACAGGGGTGAGCGGACAAGGACGAGCAGCAGCAGCACAAGTCTCTGGGGCAGTCCAGAGCTGCCGGGGAGTGGCCAGGGAGCTCCCCAGCCTTGTTTGCTGACCTATGGACCTGCCCTGGTTTAGGTAGATACTAAACCAAGTAGGAAAAACATTGAAAATCCTCTGGAAAGGCACATTTATCCTGGCTTGGGGCAGGCACGTCAAGGTGGGCAGGGTGGCTGCTGTGTGTAGCAGGGTTCAAACTGGTCTGACTGGATCTGTGCTGGTGTGGGACAGGGCAAACTTGGTGTGGGGTCTGGCTGAGTGTGGACGGGACATCCTCAGTGTGGGGCTCAGAGGAAGAGGCAAACGGTGGCACTGGGCAGACACTGGCCATGGGGTGCAGAGAGGTTTGCTGCTGGCAGCGGGCTGTGCAATGCTGTCCTGGGCAGGAAGGGTGTGCGTCCCCACTCTTGGTCCACGGTGGCTCAACCGGTCTGCAGGCTTTCGCATGGAGAGTCCCATCCCAACAGATATGGTGGACAGGAGCCACCGACCCCTCCAGGGAAGGGCTGGCACAGGAGGCATGTTGAAGGAACAGGGAGAGCAGGCTGACTGCAGCAGGTGCCACAGGCAGGGCTGGGAGCCCACCACCAGCACAGTCACCCCGGGTCTGTGCTGAAGCCTGGACAGGCCACGCCGTGTGCGGGGGCTCTGGGAGTCACCAGGTCCATGCGCCAGGGACCTGACTGTGCTGACAGCACTAAGTGCCGGGGCTGGTGTCACCTCCTCCCTGGGGCGAGGCGCAGCGCAGGTCCCAGATCCAGCGGAGGAAGCGCAGGGTAGACCCCCACCAGAGCTCACCTGCCTGCCTCCCCGGGGACCCCCAAGTCCCCTTGGCTGCCAGGACAGTGTGCACCTGTGAGCATGGAACATCCCCATGCCTCGGCCAGGTCATGGCCCATCACAGTGATCCAGACAGGCTCCTTCTCCTGGCAAAAAAAGTCAACAAATACCTTAAAAGAATGAATCTCCCTCTGCTCTGGCACTGCCCTTCCTCCGGCACTGGATGGCAGTGCACAAAACCCATGGGGACTGCACTAAGGGGTGTAAATGCGACCCCCAAGGCACTTGGAGGGAAGTCAGATGGTGGCACACACCAGGGAGCACCTGACCCCTGCTCAGCAGCCCCACAGCGCTGACACCTCCTTCCCAGCAGCTCTGAGGCCACCACGGCCCCACCACCTCCTGTTTGCAGGAGGGACAGCCTGCAGTGCCCAGGGCGGGATGGTGCAGGGGCTGGTGGGCACAGTGCAGCCAGGACAGCGGGTTTAGCCAGAGCAGCCCTCTCCAGCCCTCCACGTCCCCAGCTGGTGACCCGTCCCTGGCCACCCCAGCGGGGCCCAGGGAAACTCCACCATTCCCAGGCCTCGATCCCAAAAGCTTCACCCAAGTTCCCGCCCTGGTTGCTCTCCCCGGCGGAGACTTTGCTCTTATTTGGCGATTCCCCGAGCCGGTGGGAGGGAACGGGGCTCTGCTGGGAAGTGACTGCATCCCTGGGTGGGGCCAGAGCAGGAGGCACCCAGCCTGGCTGCTGCGGGACCAGGGTGGCTGCCCCCCAACCTGCCCTCCAACCTGCCCCCCACCTGCCTGCAGCCAGCTCACCCCTGCCCCATTGCTGCCAGGGACCCCGGTTTCTGCTCTGGGCCCCGTGTGCTGGCTTGGGAGCACTTTTGGCACCCAGGCATCGGGCTGGGAGCAGGGCAGGATTGGCTGGGACTGACGCCAAGCCCAAGGCCATGTGTTCCCAGGGGACCCACAGCACCGCCTCTTCCACCACTGCTTGGCAGGGGAACAGCAGGGCTGCAGGGCTCTGCTGGTGGTGTGGCCAGGTCCCCCCAGGACCCCTGGCCCTGGACCTGAGGGCAGCCGGTGGGGTCAGCCCAGGAACCGGTGTCCCTGGAGGCAGGTGTGCAGTGCATGCAGCTGGGGCTGCCCGGGAGCTGTCAGAGCTCCTTGGGGGAGGATTGAGTGCCACCAGTGCCAGCTTCTCCTGATGGATCAAGGCATGTGCCCCAGCCCGGATGCAGAGCTGGGAGCTGGAGGACTGGCCTCCCCCCCAGGGCAGAGCCCCCAGGGCAGCTGGGGGACACAGAGGGCTCCGTGGGTCCCATGGATCTCTGTGGGGCTGCTGGTGAGGTCCTCACTTAGGGGATGCCAAGGGGCTGACCGGGATGGCTGCTGGGGACCTGGCTGTGCCCCGGGGCTCCAGCACCAGGTACCCCGGGAGGGTGCCCAGGAGTGCGCCCTGCCCCATGCCTCTCATTGACTTACTTATGGCCCCTATGGGTCAAAAGTCCATGACCCCCCTCAGCTCTGCAGCAGGAGGTGTGGGGGGCAGAGCTTGGGGAGCACGCATGTGCCATTCCTGTGCCTGTGGGGGCTCACAGGGGCCAGGCTCTGTCACTCCCAGACTCCCTGGGCCTTTTTTCCTAGGGAAACGGACGCCCTGGGCTCCTCTCCATCGCTCTGGGGGATTTTGGTGGGACCGTGTACCCCTGCCTGAGGGGCACCACACTCCCTGCCCAGGGAGGGGACTATGTGCCCTGCCTAAGGGGGGGCTGTGTCCCGTGTCCTGGGGGGGCACTGTGTGCCTTGTCCGAGGGTACCATGTCCCCTGCCAGTGGGGACTGTGCATCTGCCTGTGGGGGCACCATGCCCTGCCCTGGAGCCACTGCACATCTTGGCTTAGGGGGTTAGGGACAGTGACTCCTGCCTGGGGAGGACCATGCGCCCTGCCAGGGGGGCACTCTATGTCCTATTTGGGGGGGGGGGGGCTGTGCCCCCCTCCTGATGTGGGGACTGTCCCCTGCCGGGGGTGGGCACCGCACACCCCGCCCGAGGGTCTGTGTGCGCTGCCCGGGGGAGCGGCGGCCCAGGTCGGTGTCAGCAGCAGGAGGAGGAGGAGGAGGAGCAGGAAGGGATGGAGGCAGGGCGGGCGGCGGGAGCGGCCGCTGCCTGAGCGCTTCCTGCCCGAGCCGGGCGGATCCCACAAAGGGCTCGGCGGCGCGGCCTCTCCGCCGGCAGCCCCCCGCCATGGCCGGCACCAGCTCCATCGACGCCGTCAAGAAGAAGATCCAGAGCCTGCAGCAGGTGGCCGACGAGGCGGAGGAGCGCGCCGAGCACCTGCAGCGGGAGGCCGATGCCGAGCGGCAGGCCCGGGAGCGGGTAAGGGCCGCCGGGTGTGGGGGGGGGGGCACGGTGTGGCGGGGCGAGGGGCGCCCCGGCAGCTCCCCGGGATGCCCCACCGGCTGCGGCCCCGCCGCCGGTACCCTTCCCCGCGGGCTAGTCCCGGCCGCCCCCCCCACCCCCGCCACCCTACCTCCCCGCCCCGGTAGCCGGGCTGGCTGCCCCCGGGGCAGAGCGCCGGGAGGTCCCGCGGGAGTTGGAGGGCGCTGCCATCCAGGTACCGCGGCAGCTGGCGAGACCCTCCCCCGGGGCTTCGGGGCTTCGGGCAGCGTCTCTGCCTCCGGGCTGCCTCCTCCATGGGTCTTGCGAGGAGGGATGCTCCGTGCGGCAGGGTTCCTCAAGGCTTCCCCGGCTGGAGGGACATGGGGGAGCGGTCAGGGGCCAGCTCTGCCTTGGTTCTGCTTGGGGTCGGGCAGATTCTGGGAAAGGATCCCTCCCTTGGAGGCTGGCTGTGTGCATGGCTAAAACCGCCCAGGCTCTTGTCTGGCTTCCAGCGGGCTCTGCGGTCCGGGCCGCAGCAGTCACAGAGCCTTCAGCTCTCCAGCATGTCCCTTTGTGGGGACAAGCTGCCCCTTCACGCTGCCACAGGCCAAAATTTCCACTCTGGCAGTGGGACGGCATTTCCAAGCTGCAGCTTGTTCTGGTTGGGCTTTTTTATTGTTGTTGGTGCTGTTTTTTTTTTTTCTTTCTTTTTCCTATGCCCACTCCTTTAACATCCTCACCATATCAGGAGTGGCAGAGCTGGGTGCGGTACCCGGGTTGTTGTCACTTGGGCTGTGTGCGGAGGAAATGGCCCCTTCCTGTAGTCGCAGATCGGGTTCCCTGGTCACTGGAAGCTACTGGAGAGAGCTCATGTTCCTAAGTGTCCATCCTGGCATCTCTGACCCACTTTGGGGGTGTTTCCCTGGGAAAAAAGCTTCCCACGAGGTGAGGCAGATGCCGCAGGCAGAGCATCGCCCCGTGGGGACCAGCCCCAGCTCCCCATTGAGCTGTCTGTCTTGGGGACCAGCTCTCTGTGAGCCCAGAAAAAGGGTGTTCACAGGGCGGACGTGGCTGTTGTGCCAGCCATGGTGTGCCGCTGGGCCGACCCGCTCGGAGAGGTGCCAGCTGTGCCTGTCCCCACCCTGCCAGCTCGCCATGGGGGACTGTGGGCGCCTAGCAGGGCCACGCAGGGTGACAGCTCCTTGCTGCTCCCACGGTCCCCCTGCCTGGCCAATGTCCCCTGGGGCGTTCCCAAAGCTGGAGTATGAGGCCAGATGGAGCTGGGCACTGCAGCCGGCCAGGCCTGCTCCAGCCTGTGAATAAGCAGGAGACATTTTCCCCTGGGTTGGTGCATGCCTCCCTGTGTCTTGGTGCACAGGTCTGCTCCCTGCAATGAGGTCTCATCGCCACCCATCCCTTTGCCAGGTTTGTCTTTCCCGCAGCCCTCCCCGGTGGGGAGCAGGGCTGGGAGCTGCTGTGGCAGTGGGGCGGTGGGGCTGAAGCAGGAGGCCTTGACCAAATGGAAAGAGCATGAGGCCGGGTGTTGAGGGGCTGGAGGGGGGCCAGGGCCACTCTTCCCGGCCAGCCTCAGCTCCTGGCCCCGTGCATGGGGAGCCTGGGAAAGCAGAGGGCCCCGGTCCCGCGGGCCCCGGTGGCTGCAGCTTGGCTGGGTGCCAGCCCGCCGAGGGTGACTCGCTCCATTGCCCGTGGCGCTGCGCTGTACATCATCATGGCGGGGGGGCCGTGATCAGCTTCGGGCTGCTTCATTGCGCAGGGACGGGGGGGTTCCCACAGGAGGGGCTCCCAGCTTGCTCTGCCGCCTCCGTAAACAGGAAATCCACAAGCAGCTCCGATCTCCTTTTCGGGAGTGAAGCTGCACAGGGCATTCCTCCCCCTTTACTCACTGCTCTGCAAACCCCAAATACCATCCCCATGACGGCACGGCTCCTCTGGCCACCCTACCCTGGAGCACACATCTCACTCCTCTCTGGGGCTGGAGCTGGAGGTGCGAGGACATGGTGGAGGGGCTGCACATGCCAGGCTCCGGTTGCGTGGCCAGGAGGAGCATCAAACAGGGCACTAGGAATGGAGAAAAACCTGTTGTCCCTCTAGAAAGGTGAGGGGATGCATGGTTGGGCATCCCATTCCAGCAAGTGCTACCTTGTTTTACGGTGCCAAGGGGTGTTCTGGATAGCCAATGCGGAAGTAACCTCTGAAAATGCCTTATATATATATATATATATATATTTATACACATGACACATAGAGTGACTGAGGGGTTTCTGCTCCCCCAGGCTGAGGCTGAAGTGGCTTCTCTGAACCGCCGTATCCAGCTGGTGGAGGAGGAGCTGGACCGAGCCCAGGAGCGCCTGGCCACCGCCCTGCAGAAGCTGGAGGAGGCTGAGAAGGCGGCTGATGAGAGTGAGAGGTGAGATGGGAAGGGACAGTGGAGGTGGCATCAGGTCGCCATTGATTGCAGGCAGCCCCCTTGGTTTTGCTGTGGGGTCCCTCTGAAGTGATCTTAAGAGGTTTGCATTAGTTTTCCTGCAGACCCTGAAGGGAGAGAGCAAAGCCACAACACAGAGAAGTCCCTCAGATACAGGCATTCTTAAAAAGGCTTTGAAATTTCCAGGGCACCCATAAAATCCTGAAAATTTTAATCTGGTATTTATACAAATACCATACGAAGCCAGAGGGTGCTTGGAACCTGTTTTCTGCTCCAGAGTAGCCTCCTACATTCAGGGGATAAACAAGAGCCCAGGAGGAGGCATCTGTGCCTGGGAACCAAGGTCAGCTTTTGAGAAAAAAATGGCCTCATTCAAAGAAACAGTCCTGCAAAGTGTGTTGCCCCATCCATGCAGCAAACAGGTTTCCCAGGCAGGAGCCGTGCAGGCAAGGTTGTACGGGGGTGCCCAGACATGTCACAGCATTCCTGACAGTTGCGTGATCTCTTCCTTCCATTGGCAAAGACCAGTTTGAGCAACAGTATCTGAACGAGAGAAGAGTCTCCAGGAGTCCCTACCATGGGGGTTCGGTGACCCCCAGCTTGAGAGCATCACCCCTGAATGGGAAGAGGCTTTGCCACGGGATGTTTTCTGGCTCCGCTGCTTTAATTGTGCGCAGGAGCATCCTAGGGGTACCAGTGGTGTGACCATACTGCATGGGGCGGCCAGCAATTGCCAGCATCCCCAGGCAATGTCCCGTGTCTCTGGAGCTGGTGGACGGGTACAGTGAGCAGGCAGGAGGTGCAGGTGCCACCTTGAGCAATGGCATTAACATCTTCTGGCTTGGGCTTTCCTCAGAGGCATGAAGGTCATCGAAAACAGGGCCATGAAGGATGAGGAGAAGATGGAGCTCCAGGAAATGCAGCTGAAGGAGGCGAAGCACATAGCGGAGGAGGCTGACCGCAAATACGAGGAGGTGCGTGCCCACACCCACATGCCCCCTTCCGCCAGTCCCCCAGCACCTGGGGCCACCTTCTTGCAGCCCTGTGCCCCGAGCTGGGGGAAGCATGGGGCTGACACGTGCCTCTTGCTGCTGTCGACAGGTCGCCCGCAAGCTGGTCGTCCTTGAGGGAGAGCTGGAGCGCTCAGAGGAGAGGGCAGAGGTGGCAGAGAGGTGAGTGGGGCTCCCGGCGGGCAGCATGCAGGGATCCTACGCAACCCTTGCCCCAAATCCCTGGCAGCCGTGGGGATGGGGATGTCTGTGTGGGGATTGGGATGTCCCTCCCTGGGAGTGGCAGAGTCTGCCATTGGGGTGGTCCCTGGGCTCGCAGGCTGGGGACAGGGCGATGCTGGCCCACCGGCAGCACATCCTTGACCCTGTTCTCTGCTGTCCCCCTGCCGGGGTACCCCTCTTCCATCCCAGCCGAGTGAGACAGTTGGAAGAAGAGCTGCGGACCATGGACCAGACTCTCAAATCCCTCATTGCCTCAGAGGAAGAGGTACTGGGGCAGGGGTGTGGGGCAATGTGCAGCAGGCCCCCTCTCTCTGTTGCTGTCTCTCGAACTGTGCGAGCCACCTCTCTCCTCTCTGCACCGCTGCCTCCATCACCGACCTCCCCTTGCCTCCCCTTCCGGTGGGCATAGGCTGGGCACGCTCTTCCATCCCTCCATGCCTGCTCTCCTCAATGGGGCTGGCGGGAGCCTGGCCAGCGGTGATGCACGGGATATCCGTGTAAGAAAGCACAAGGAATGGATGAATGGATGCGTCCCGGCAGCTCCCGCTCACAGCGGCTCTGCTTCTCCACCTGCACTGAGTTTTCTCCTCTCTCAACTTGTTTTCTCTCTTTCTTTCCTCCTTTCCCGCGCCTGCTCTTTCTGCTCCCCACTCTCTCCTGCCCCCTGGTCCCGCTCCCTCTCCTGGCGGCCCCTGCTTGGGATGTAGTAAATGTGGTGACCTAGAGGAGGAACTGAAAATTGTCACCAACAACTTGAAGTCCCTGGAGGCCCAGGCTGACAAGGTAGGACCTGGTGGGGCTGCTGGGGCTGGGCAGAGTGCATGGGTCTGGGGGTTCTGGGGTCTTCTGCTGGGGTGAAGGATGGCTAGAGGTGTCCCTTGGGGCTCACAGGTGCCTGTCTCTGTCTCTGCAGTATTCCACCAAGGAGGACAAGTATGAGGAGGAAATCAAGCTTCTAGGGGAAAAACTGAAGGAGGTAAGGGGTGTGAGACCAGCCCTGCTTCAGTGCAGGCACAAGTGTGTCATCCTGTGTGGGTTTTGACCCTGTTATGCCCATGTCCTCTCACTGTTCCCCAAATTGCAGCCCTGCAGCATGGCAGGTGCCTGGGTCTGGGATGCCCCCGCCATCAGCCTGCTCTGGTTTAGGATGTGAGGGTCCATGGGGCCCTTGTCCCTTGCCTTTCCCAGGAGAGGGTTCATGCAGACGGGGCAGATTTGGATTGCAGTGCAGCCTGCACCATCCCTGTTGTGCCCCACAACTCACCCTCTCCCCGCTGTGCTCCCTCAGGCTGAGACCAGGGCGGAGTTTGCAGAGAGGTCTGTGGCGAAGCTGGAGAAAACCATCGATGATCTAGAAGGTAACATGTCCCCGCTGGCCTCGTGTCCCTCTTTCCTGGGGAGCACTGGCCACAATGTGCCCCTGGTGGGGCTGGACAGGGCTTGGCCAGGGTGAGGGGGTGGGCAGGGGTCCTGCGAGGGGGTAAGCTGGATGCTGTGTTGCCCGGCATGGGAGCAGAGAGCTGCTGGGGTCTGGGCTCTGCCCTTGCGTGGGGAATAGGGTCGCATCCACGCCGCCTGTGCCTGCATGCTCCCGCTGCCCTTGGCCCCCCGCTCAGAGCCACTGTCTCTCTCTCCAACACTTGCTCCCTGACCTGCTCCACCACCTGCCCCCCGCCTGCCTCCCACCTGCAGACGAAGTGTATGCGCAGAAGATGAAGTACAAAGCCATCAGCGAGGAGCTGGACAATGCACTTAACGACATCACCTCCCTCTGAGCCCCCCACCAGGCACTAGCACTGCACCCTCTCGCCTGCCTTACCCCTCCCCAGCTCAGCTGTTTGCCTGCCTGGCTGTCCCACCGCTCTCCCTGCCCGCTGTGTCCTCCTCTGTCCTCCCTAGACTGTGCCTGCGCGTCGGCTCCTTTGGGACAGGAGCTGGCTTGGGGTTTCCTGCAATACCCTTCTTTGAGGACAGATGAGGTGATTTGGTGGGACAGGGGAGCAGCCCCTGGGACCCCCACGCTCTGGGCGGACAGTGCCTGTGCAGTTGTAGGTCCGTGCCCCAGCATTGCCCCGTGGGGAACAGGGCTATGCCCAGGAGCCCATCGCTCCAGCAGCAGCCTCCTCATCTCCCCCGCAGCTCCAGGGCCAGGGGGCCACCTGCCCCCTGTGTCCCCCCAGCAAAGCCCCCCAGTGCTGTTTGCTGGGCCCAGCATGGGGAGAACCTGTGCAGGGGAAGCGTCACCTCCACTGCCAAAGCTCAGGCCCAGGGGATGGAGTGTTGGGTCAGGCTGTGCAGGCAGCTCTTTCCCAGGCAGGCAGGCAGGCAGCCAGCCCCCAGACCCCTGGCTCCTCCCTCGTCCCTGCCTCCCTTCTGTCCTTTGCACATTGCTCTTCAGTTTGCATTTCATGACTTTTCTTTTATGTTCTGTCCCTCTGGATTACTGAGTTGGTCTCAATAAAGTGTTTTCTTTCCTTGGTTTCTCCTTTGTTTTCTTCATGCCACTCTGTCCCTCATCTCCTGCCTGTCTCATCGGGGTGCCAGCAGTGGGGTGGTAGGAGGTGGTTGCAGGCAGCTTGCAGGTGTGGGACCCCCAGGATGGCCGTGGCTGAGCCCCGAGCGGCTCCCACACTGCCAGGCGAGCAGGCCAGGGCCCTTTGTGCCCTGGCCTGGGGAATGACCTCCACCTCTCACCCCCGGCTCTCATACACAGCTTTCCTCATCTCGTGCCATCTTCTCCATGACTCTTGGCCTGAAATAGCAGGGTTAGACCTGGTCCTGTCCATTCCATGTTTCCACTCCCAGACATTGCCTGCAAGCCTGGCATCTCTTGTGCATCACCCTCCTTCAATGAAGGGGCTGACCCTACCCTTCAGCAGCGATTCCTAAATGGGCCCCTGATCCTCCTCCCTCCTCAGCATCCTACCCTGCCCCAGAACTCAGTTCCCAAATTGATGGACCCACAGCGCCATCCCTGCCCTGGGACCAGCTGCCCCCTCCTTCGGTTGAGCTCATCCCCACTGCTGGCTGGGTGGCTGCGGGATTTCCAGCGAGGGCTTTGGGGAACGCTATCTCTTTTCACTAACTCGCCTTTCTCTCTTTCTTCCCTCTGCTGCACTGACGTCTCCGTTTTCTCTAGAGCGCTCCCGGCAGGAGGCTGAGAAAAACCGCGTTCTCACTAATGAGCTACGGGTCATCCTTACCGAACTTAACAACTGAGTTGCCCAGAGCTCCCGGCCCCAGCCCAGCCTCCCACACCCAGGCTGCTGCCGGCCCTGCTCCCTGCCCTGGTTTGGTCAGGCTGGCTCAGGGCTGGGAGCCCCTGCCCGCTCCCCGCTGGGGCTAGGTGGGGTGCGGAGCCTTATCCCCCTGGGTGTAACCACCCTGTTTGGGGGCCACCGGGAGCCCCTCTGGAGCTGATGATTGTTTTTTCTTGGGAGAGGAATGAGGGGTTTTGTGATGTTCTGGGATGCCCACACAGTGATGGCTGTTCCCCGGCATCAGCCTGGCCCCGCTGGGGAGGGATGCAGTGGTTTGTATCGCTGCCTTCCTCCCCTTGTCCCAGGAGTCAGCGGCCAGCCTCATCCTCCTCACTCTGGTCACCCCAAACTGTGCAGAGAGGATCCCCTCAGAGTGGGGTCCCTGCAGAGTGGTGGGAGGGCTGGGATAGGATCTGGCAGCACGCGCTGCCACAAACTTGAGGTGAGGGACAGGGAAGAACCCAGCAGGGAGTGCTGGGGGGGTGGAGCTGGTTGGGCAGAGCTCTTGTCCCATCCCCATCTCCAGAGGCAAGGAGAATGCTGTTTGGAAGCGAGTACCGGAGGAGGCTGCCTCGGCAGCAGGCTGCCTGGCAGAGCTTGTCCCTGCAGCCTCATTAGCTCTGCTCCTTCTCTATCTGTTGTCCTCTCTGCCCACTTTCCCGGGTTGCTCTCTCACTCCTCTTCATGGAGCACTGCTGGGTCATGCTGCAGGCACTGACTCTCCTCTTTCACTGGTCAAGGGTTTGTGCACGTGCCCACAGCTGGCCAGCCAGTCGTGATGCCTTGGGGCAGGACATGCTGGTGGCTGGCCAGGAAATGGTACCCATGGCGCAGAGGGCCTGGCTGTGGGCAATGGGGTGCCAGGGAAGGATGGAAGTGCCAAAGAGCGGGAACTGCCTGCCCCCAGTGACCAGCCCAGCTGGCCTGGCCACGCCAGCAGGTCCCAGAGCGGCTGGGTTCATGCCTGCTGGCAGTGGGGCCACCTGCATGGACTCAGTTCTGCAGGGACGTCCTGCTCGTCTGGAGGCTGGCACTATACTGAAATGTCCATCTGTGTGTGTGTGTCTGTGCTTCGTGTGGTGTGCCTGGGTCTGGCTGCACCTGGGTGCACTTGGGCTGTGTCCGTGTGCGTGGCTGGGTGTCCCTTGTATTCACAGAGAGTCTGGCCAGTGCCAAAGAAGAGAACGTGGGCATCCACCAGGTCCTGGACCAGACCTTATTGGAGCTGAACAATCTCTGAGCTGCCCTGGGGAGCCCCCCGTCCCTTTTCCCTACCCTACACGTGCACCCCACTGGCACGCTCAGGATGTCATCAGCTGAACTGCGCCTTGGCCAAATCCACACATCCATTGAGAAGGGAAGCCCTGCAGCCTTACACCGTGGCTCGGGGGCATCTTGTCTGTGCACAGCCTGACTGGCTCTGTCCTGTCTTCATGTCCAAATATTAAAGCAGTTTGACAAAATGGATGGGTGCGTTTGGTCCTTGTGGGTGGGCACAGGCACTGGGAGATGCGGTGGGGGTCTCCCTGTCCAGTTTGTGCAAGGAGGCTCTGCAGGGGCTTGGGTCCAGGGTGGGTATGGCCAGCGTAAGGATGTCCTCTGCAGCCACGGGGGGCTGGGAGCGATAGCGCACACAGTTTGGGCTGCATTCCCTCATCTCCATCGCTTCCTTGAGATGCACAGGAAATCTCCACGTCTCAAGCTCAGTCCAAACTCACCATTGTCTTCAAGTGCACAGTGCACATATGTCACTGGTGTGTCCCATTCCACAGCCAGCATGTTTCCTACTTGGGGAAGCCACAAGGTCTTTGACCTCTCCATGGAGTCTGCTTCATGGTTCATGATGGCATCTGAGGACGCATACAAGTGTGTGACCATGCACGCACACATTATTAGTTATCGGGGTCTTCTGCAGGTCTGGGGTTACCTACTTACCCTGCGTACTAGTTGCATTTTCTATTACCAGTTGTTGAATGCCTGCCTGAGGGACAGCTGCATAAACTAGCAAAAATTTTGCAGTAGGCAACCGCTTCCCAAAGCATTCAGGAAGTTTGCTCCTGGCTTGCTGTATTTTCTCCAACACAAAGAGAAGAGCAGCAGGATGTGCCTCATCGCTGTCACCAAAATGGGCTGGATTCCCTGGGGATGCCCAAAGTCATGATCCGGCCCCGTCCTCCACTTCGGGCCCCTCGCAATGTGTGCCGATCCCTGTTGTCCCATGCTACCCAGCGGATATCCCTCTAAAAGCACAGCCTCATGCTGCCAGGAAACATAATTCATGCTGACCCCTCGCTGAGCTGGGCCATTGCCCCAGCGAGCAGCCAGCAGGGATAGCTTTCATTATCTGCTTTCCTTTATTTACTGTGACTTTCAGCTCAGGAAAGGAGGGTGGTGACATTGCGTCTCTTTCCTGCCCAGGTGCTGCTGGACTCCTGCCCTTCCCCTGGCCCTGCACCTCTGGTTTGGTGGCTCCGAGACTTTGTCCTACAGGGAAAAGGGCCCCCCTCATTTTCTGGTTATCCTCCCAGGCTGTGAGACCCACCGGGAGCCACAGCCTCCCTCCATGGGATGTGCTGGAGGGAAGGACAGTGCACACTGTCCTGCCCCACGGAGCAGGTCCTGTGCAAGAGCTGGATGGAGCTCCTTGGGTCCGCCCTGCTTTTCCGCAGCACATTAGCTAAGCCATTCCATTGCTTGGTCAAAGCACCTTCCAGGCGGGGGCTTAAGGAACAAGAGGGCAAAACCACCATTTCTGCAGGAGCCTGCACCCCACACTGCAAACAAGCCTGCCCTGCACTGCTATCAGGGTGCGTCCCCTGGCGCCCAGTCTCTGGGCGTCCTTCGCCTTCCTGCTGAGACAAAGAGCCCTTTCACACCCAGTGCTTTTCCCCATTAGCTGCTGCTGCCTCCTGTTTTGGACCAGTCCATTTAACTTAACTATTTACACCCCACTGCAAGGGCCTTTTTTTCCTCTGAACTTTCTGTGGTTTGGCAGGGAGATCCTGGCTGCTGTTCCCAGGTGATGCTCTGCCCCAAAGACATGAGCCAGCAAAGCTTTGCATTTTGTCCATCCTCCCACCCATCTCCTTCACCCCACAGCCCTGCGGAAAGTGACAGGCCGGGGGAAGTTCTGAGAGGCCAGTGCACTGTGGAGCTGCTGGCAGAGGAGCTCAACCTGGAGGCACGTCTCCCCATATGCGTCACGCAGACCCATGCTGAAGACTGCAGTGCCCTTCCCCTCCTCCCTCCCCTTGCACCTCTCCCATTGAATTTCAGCCTTTGGATTTGTTTGTCTTGGCCTGACAGACCAAAGATCTCCCTGAAGAGCTTTCAGCCCTGGCGTGGGCTGCCACTCCATTGATAAACCACCACATTAACTTCCGGCAGCCTCTCACCTCCGCTTTCTTCTCCACTTTTCCCATTACTCTGGTGCCTCATCTCATCTCCAAATCCTTCCTTCGATACCATTGAACTATGCGCTGGAAGGGAAGAGCCACACAAAGACCATCACAAGGACATTTTGATGAGACATGTTGAGCCGTGCACCACCACTCCCCCGTCCCTCTCTGCATTTACAGCCTGAGACATTCGAGTGAGTGTGGGAAGAGCCGTGCTGCCGAGCTGTGTGGGTTTTGCAGGGCTCTGGGTGATTTCAGAAGAGGTCAGGCCGCCTAAAGCCAAGTGCCACACAAAGCTCCCAGTCTCCAAATTGATATCAGTGATTTGTCGATCCCAGCAGTGAACGAGGCAGCTGGAGGAAAACATGGGTGGCCATAACCACACGACACCGTCTCATGTCTGTACGAGTTACGTACGCCCCGTACACAGCACTCGGGACCGCACCCCACATCGGGGCTTTGCTGCCTGAGCTGTGAGTGTGGAGCAGGCAGCACAGGAGGAACGTGTGGCCCCTGCCCCACATGCTCGGGGGCTGAGGGGATCTGTGAGTAGTGCCAGAGGCCCCTGCAGCCAGGCAGGCCTAGGCGGGGGGGACGGGCAGCTGGGGACCCTTGGGGACTGCCACCACACCTCACCCGAGGCCGGCCCAGGTCCTGGGGTGCAGCGCAAGGCCCCCGTCACTGGGTGGCCCTGCGAGGGCACCGGCGACAGGGCCAAGCTCCCCTGGGTGCAGGGCATGTGTCCGTCCGTGACAGGACCGGGTCACATCCCCTGCAGGCTGTGTCCCCCCTCGGTGCAGGCCGTACCCACCCGTCACACGACCAGGCCACCCCTGGTGACAGGCTGTACCCTCCCACCCCCGGCGCCGCCCACGTCACCCCAGAGCTGGCTCTGCCCCCGCCACAGGACCAGCCCCCCGCCCCGGACCGGCCTGACCCCTCCCCGGTGCGGGCCGTGCCCCGCCGCGCCAGGCCATAGCCCCGCCCCCATCCCGACTCAGAGCCCGCCCCAACGCGCCATTTCCGCCGGCGGCGGGGCACTCGGGCGGCGTGTGACGTCAGTCAGCCCCGGAAGGGTGGGGGAGGGGGAAGGGGGGTCGCGGGGCCGGTGCGGTTCGGTTTGGTCCGGTCCGGTCGGAGCCTCCGGGTCCCGTCCCCGGTCCCGTGTCCCGCCGCCATGACGCTCGCCGTCTTCTTCGGGTGCACCTTCATCGCCTTCGGGCCGGCGCTCGGCCTCTTCCTCTTCACCATCGCCCGCGACCCGCTCCGCATCATCATCCTCATCGCCGGGTCAGTCCCGCACCGGTACCGGGAGGGGCACTGGTGCCACCGTGGGTACTGCTGGGGCGTGATGGGGGAACTGGTACTGCTATCGGTACTGGTATGCCCCCGGTATTGGTACTGGTACCAGTATGGGCGTGCCAGGGTGCTGGTACCAGTGTCCGGTACTGGTACCAGTGTGGGTGCAACAGGGGCTCTGGTAGTAGTGCCGGTACTGGTACCAGTATGGGTGTGATGGGATGCTGGTACCAGTGCTGGTACTGGTTCTAGTATGGGCATGACGGGGCGCTGATACTAGCATGGGCGTGACGGTGCGCTGGTAGTAGTGCTGGTACTGCTACCAGTGTGGGCATGATGGGGTACTGGTACCATTGCTGGTACTGGTACCAGTATGGGTGTGACAGGGGCCGGTACCAGCATGGTTGTGACTGGAACATAACTGGTACTGACAGAGGCACAATGAGGGGACCAGTACCGGTGCCGTTGTGGGTATGACAGGAGCACCAACTCATACTGGTGCTGTTGGGGGCAGAACGGGGGCACCAGTAGCAGTACTCATACTGGTGCTATTGCTTTCATGACAGGGGCACCAGTATTGTTTCTCTTGCTGGTACAGTCATGGGCACGTTAGGGACACCAGTATTCATACTGGTGGTTGTGGTCATGACAGGAGCACCAGTACTGATGCTTGTACCCTTGTGAGTGTGACAGGTCCACCAGTATCCATACTTATACTGGTACCATTGCAGGCACAGTAAGAGCACCAGTACTTGTACTGGTACCATTGTGGGCATGACAGGGGCACCAGTACTGGTACTCATACTGGTGCCATTCTTTGCACAACAAGGGCACCAGTACCGATATGGCACTGGTACCGTTGTGGTCACTGCATGGTGTGGGCATGATGGGGGGGACACTGGTGTCAGTAATGGCATGGGATCAGTGGAGCACTGGTACCAGTACCAGTATAGGGTTGGTAGTGGTAAGGGTGCATGCACTGGTGCCAGTACCACTGTGGGATCAGTAGGGTATGGTACTGGAACTGGTACCAGCGAGGATATGAGCCTGGTACTGGTGTGAGCACAGTGGGGGTGCTGGTGCCAGTTCCAGTTAGCAGTGGAGGAGGAGTGCGTGCACAGTAGCAGTACCAGTACAGACACCACCTGCCCAGCACTGGTACCAGCACGTGCTGGTACTGGTAGGAGAGTGGGCAAGGCCGGGCACAGCTGCCAGTACCAGTACCAACAGAGGGGTGCCGGCGTAGTGCTGATGGGCACGGGCACGGCACCAGCACTGGTACCGGCACTGGTCCCAGCACAGCACCGGTGCCAGCAGGCGCTCTCTCTCTTGCAGGGCTTTCTTCTGGCTGGTGTCACTGCTGCTCTCCTCCCTCATCTGGTTTATCGCGGTCAAAGCCAGCAACCCCCAGGATGAGTCATTGCAGAAAGGGCTCTTGATATTTGGGGTGATGTTCTCTGTGTTGCTGCAGGAGGCCTTCCGCTTCCTCTACTACAAGCTCCTCAGGTAAGGGCATCTCCCACCCTGCTCCGGTGCTGCTAAATGGTCCTCCCATCCTCTTGGCCATGACAGGTGCCAGATTTCAACTGGGAGCTCCTGGGCTGGGGGGGCACACTAAGCATGGCACCAAGCCACATCAGTCCTTGCTGGGAGCGTGTGGGTGGTACCTGTGTCAGTACATTGACCTTAAGTGGGTCTTAGGTGGTGGAGCAGAGCAGCCCTAAGGTCTGGAGGACCCAGGACTGAGGTAGCTAGTAGCATCTCCCCAGATTTGGTACAGGTAGGCCGTGGGTTTGGGCTGCTGCAGGACGTGTCTCATCCTCTCTGCCCTGGTGACTAGTGCCAGCAGTGCTCCTGCTGCTTGGGGGGATGCTGGCGGGACGCCGGGCACCGGGAAATGCCCGCTTTGCTGCATGGGGGACAGAGGAGGGTTAGGGATCTGCCCTCGCCTCCTGGCAAGTCTTGTTCCTTTCTTAGGGACGGTTTTGTGTGAGCAGGGACAGCCTGAAGGTGGTTTTGGGTCTCTGTGGGGTGGCACATCACTGCCGGACTCATGCTTGGTGCCCTGGCCAGCCCGGGGCAAAGTCTCGGCGCAGCCTCAGCAACTCCCAGCCTCCCTGACGCCGCAGGTGCTTGTGCCGCCTGCCAGGTGAGCACATGCTGCACCCTGTCCTGCGTTCGGACAGACAGACACTGTGCTGGGACTGGGCAGCCAGACAAGGGGAGGTGATGCTGGGGTTGGCATCTCTCATGCACCCCAGCCTTCCTGACTGGCTGGGTGCTGGCGGAAGGGTCTGAGGGGGAGCACTGCTGGAGGCAGGCAGGCAGAGGGTAGCAAAGATCCGTGAAGCAGCCTCTAACACAAACCACTGTGTTTCATTTGCCCTGCGGATCTCCAGTTGCAAATGCTGCTGTCCTCCCCAGGCTGAGGATCTGTCTGGCATCCTAGTCACCCGCCACACCTCTGGCTGATAAAAATAATGAAGCCTACCTCTCCCAGTTTCTCTCCTCAAAGAATTTTTCTTGCCCTTTGAGCTCTTCCCTGCACCCCCTCCATTTTTTTTCAACATCTAGGAGTATAAATGCAGAGATCAGGTACACCCTCCTAGCATGCACCTCCCACACCTGCACTAGGGCTGCTTTCCATGCGAGGGTGCTGCTGGCATTGCACCTAATGTCCCACTCGCCCCAGCCCTGCTCTGTGGGGCTGGCTGACCCTTACATTCCTCTGTGGAAAATCTTTCTGTGTGGCTTTGTGTGGTTTTCACATGCATGATTTGTCTGGTGGTTCAGGGTGGTCACACGGATGCTTTCCATGGTGGGTGTTGCAGCTCCGTGATGGGGAGGTTACCAGGAGGGTGGGCTGGTGCAGAGTGAGATCCCATCCTGTCTGCTCCATCCTGGTGCTGCACCATGTCTTGGAAGGTGGCCAGGCTGTGCCAGGCTCCAGCATGCTCTCACCCCACAGGAAGGCCATCGAGGGGCTGGTGGCCCTCAGCGAGGATGGCTGCTCCCCCATTTCCATCCAGCAAATGGCATATGGTGAGTGCCGCGCAGAGCAGGGCACCCTGTCCGTGGGGCCAGGGGCGAGCCCGGGCAGGGCTGGGCACGGTGCTGGGGGAAAGGGAGGTTTCTCACACCAAAGCAGGCTGGGAGGTGCCTGAGGTGGCCCTGGGAGGCTCAGGGCCTGATGATGTCCTGTCCCAACAGTGGCTGGTGTGGGCTTTGGGCTCATGAGCGGCGCCTTCTCCATGATCAATCTCCTGGCAGACGCACTAGGGCCTGGCACTGTGGGCATCCATGGGGACTCACAGCTCTACTTCCTGACCTCAGGTGAGCGACTGGCACTCTTCACTCATGTCTCTGCCCTACCACAGAGCTGGCAGACCCAGGGCGGCTGGAGTCTCCCCGCCATGCTGTCCCCTCCATGCTGCAACCTCTACCTGTCTGAGCCCCTTACAGTCCCCTGTCTCATCTGTCTGTGCCAAACCCTTCTTTCTGTCCCCTGTGACCCTCCCTGCTCATCTCCCCCATCCTTCCCACACTTGGGGTCTGCTCCAGCACCTCCTAGTCCAGCCCAGCAGTGCCTCTACTCCCCTTTCCCGGCTCCTCCCCATCCCTCCCCTAGCCTGCAGGCCAGATCAGGGTGGGTGGTCCCCTGGTGACACCCCTCTGCTGCTCCCTGCAGCTTTTATGACCATGGTGCTGATTTTCCTTCACACCTTCTGGGGGATCCTCTTCTTCCATGGCTGTGAGCATCGGCGCTGGTGGGAGATCACGGCAGTTGTTGTCATGCATCTTGCTGTTTCGGGGTCGGTGAGTAGCTGGGAACAGAGCTCTGTGCCAGGCCCTATATTCAGGGATGGCTGTGGTGCGTGCTGGTCCCCATGCAGGGTTGGGGGGAACAGCCTTTAGGACTAGTGAAGCAGTTGGGTTTCACAGATTCACAGATTGGTAGGGGTTGGAAGGGACCTCTGGAGATCATCTAGTCCAGCCCCCTGCTAAAGCAGCATCACCCAGAGCAGGTTGCACAGGATCGCATCCAGGCGGGTTTTGAATCTCTCCAGAGAAGGAGACTCCACCACCTCTCTGGGCAGCCTGTCCCAGTGCTCTGTCACCCTCAGAGTGAAGAAGTTTTTCCTCACGTTCAGATGGAACTTCCTGTGTTCCAGTTTGTGCCCGTTGCCCCTTGTCCTGTCACTGGGCACCACAGAGAAGAGTCTGGCCCCTTCCTCTTGACACCCACCCTTTAGATATTTATAAGCATTGATCAGATCCCTTCTCAGTCTTCTCTTCTCCAGACTAAACAGCCCCAGCTCTCTCAGCCTTCCCTCATATGAGAGATGCTCCAGTGCCCTCATCATCCTCATAGCCCTCCACTGGACTCTCTCCAGTAGTTCCCCATCTGTCTTGAATGGGGGAGCCCAGAACTGGACACAGTACTCCAGATGTGGCCTCACCAGGGCAGAGGGGGAGGAGAACCTCCCTGGACCCGCTGGCCGCGCTCTTCTTAATGCCCCCCAGGTACCATTGGCCTTCTTGGCCACAAGGGCACACTGCTGGTTCATGGAGAGCTTGTTGTCCACCAGGACTCCCAGGTCCTTCTCTGCAGAGCTGATCCCAGCAGGTCAACCCAAGTTTGGGGTACTTGCAGCTGGCCCTTCACAAACTGAATTCTGGACCTGGTGTCCCCTGTACTGTTCCGCTTGTCGAGGCAGTGATGCTGCCACCTACCCTGCCCTTGCCCTCTACTGCCTGCTCACCCCTCTCTTCTCCTGCCTCTCTCCCCAGACGTTTTGCAACCCCCTGTACGTGGGCAGCCTGGTGCCCTCCTACCTGCTGATGGCCACTGCTGCTGCCTGGGCTTACCTGCTCTCAGGGGGATCTGCCCAGAACGTGCGGCGCTTCCTGCTGTGTAAGTCCTGCTCTATAAAGGGGATGGGGAACCCTATAGATCCCTCTGGGTATCAGGACCAGCTCTGGGATGGGGAGAGGGTGTCCCTGGGGCTGGAACAAGAGTGTCATCCCCTTGGCTGCCAGACTGGAGGAGAAGTTGGGTTTTGGTCTGTGGTTGGGTTGTTGCCTCTTGGGGGAAGTGGATGGGGTAAGGAGACTGGTGAAAACTGACCCCCTCTCCTCTTTGTTCCTGCAGGTCTACGGAGCGGAGCCAGTCCCCAGCCGGCATCCTGAGGCCCCACAGGATGTTCCTGTCCCCAGCCACCCCTGCCCCCCCCTCCATCCTGGTGGCAAGAGCGGCTGTCACCTCCTCTGCAATATCTTTTTGCCTGGACTGGGAGACCCTGGTCAGTCCCGGCGGGGCAGGCACAGAGGTCTGGCTGTGGCAGCCAGCTGACTGGTGTGGCTGGGGCTAGCTTGCTCCGATGCCTGTTTGGGAGCCCTGGAGAACAACTCACTTTGGGAGAACCCGGCTTTGCTGGCCCAACTGCAAGTGGAGCCCCAGTTAGCCTGCCTGGGAAGGATGCTACCTTGGACTGCCAGAGGCCTGAGCCCAAAGAAACCCATCGCTTCTCCCCCTGCTGCAGAAGATATATGCTGTCCCCTGTGCCGAGGTGGGGGCCCTGCATCGCCTCCTCACTGCAGGGTGGAGGAAGTGACTTTGCAAAGCACTGCCGTGCTCTGGGTTGGGGCTGACCACTGTGGTCCTACTTTCTCCACCTTTTTGCCCAGCCTCGCTGCTCTGGCAGCCGCAGCCCTGGCACTGGACTGCAGTAACTGCAGTGAGCTGGCATCCTGGTGCAGGGAGGCACGGTGCTGGGGGACCTGAGGGGACTGCAGCACCCAGGACAGGAGGAGGATGGGGAAAACACGGTGCCCAAGGGCCCAGCAGTCATGGAGGGTGGTAGAGGGCTCAGGAGGAGATGCAACCCCACAGCTGGTGCTGGCACAGCTTGGGGAGGAGGTTCAAGGGGCCATTCCAATGGATCGCTGCCCTCTCCTGCACTTGGAGGGGGATTTTAAGGCAGGCACCAGCCCTGATGCTGTGCCACAGGGCTGAGACGGAGAAACCTCATCAGGCTCAGGGCTGAGAAGGCAGTTTTATCCACAGTGGGCTTTTATACCAATAAAAAAGAAATACCACAGACATGCAAGGCTGTGTGTGGCCAGCAGCGCTGTCCTCGTGGGGAGGATGCAAGCACCTTGCAGCCGGGGTGGCAGTGGCTTGTGCTGGGGTGGGAGGGTCTGGCAGTTGCAGACCCTGGTTGACTGGAGGTCTTGATCCTGCTCTGTCCATCCTAACAGGCTGGGCTCCAGTTTTTCTGCTTTGGGGTGGTTCCTCCCCTCTCCCGAACCTGGCCTGTTTCTCTTGGTTTTGGCATGCCTGTAGAACTCCCTACGGCTTGGCTCCAGCTGCACTGGAGCCACCAGGAAAGGTGGGAGGCAGCTGTGGATCTGGGACCGCTCCAGCTACAGTAGACCTGGAGGGGAGCTTGGTGGGGGCTGACCAGCAAGGAAGCGGTGGCTCTGCCACCTTCAGCTCTGCCTTTCTCCAGCCCTGCCAAGCTGTGGCTATGTTTTTCCAACACTTTGCACAAATAAGAGGAGGAAGAAGTCCCAGAGCGATGGAGGGCAGGGCTGGGCTGTGCAAGGAGCTCTGTACTGCTTGCTCTGGAGCTCTGCCCAGGGCAGAGGCTGATGTTGTCTCTGCTGGCCAGGAAGCAGTCCCTGCACATCCCACTCCACTGTGGGTCCAGCTCCAGTGGTGCCCTTTCCTGCCCCACAGCTTCATACAAGGACAGCTGAGAGTGCTGACACCACAGGAGGCTTTTACTTTTTTTAAATACAGTTTAACAGTTTTTTATAACAAAAATAACTGCTGGGGCCAGATGCTGCCCCAGGCAACCAGTCTGTGCAGGCAACCGGTGCAGCTGAGGGATGCTGGACCGCTGACTCTCCCGCAGCCTAGGTTGGGAGTGGGGAGAGAAGGGGTGGCAGGCTGAATCGGCGGGCTGGGACGTCTGCAGAGGTGCAGGACTCACGCAGTGTTCTCGGCGGTGGCAGCCGTGTAGATGACCTTGGATTTGGTCAGCAAGTCCAGCCTGGTGGGGGAGGAAGGGAGAGTGTTAGAGTAGGCAGAGAGGCCCTGCTAACCCATCTTGCTGTCCAAGACACCACCATTAACCTTCCTTCTCACCCCAGACCCATGCTACCTCCTGGACCCCCTCCTTGTCCAGCTCCCCATCACTCACCGTGCGTTGCGGCTGCGGTGCTTATAGATGTACACCAGGAAGGACAGCGCAGTGATAGCAAAGAGCAACCCGAAAAGCACGGCCAGCACGTCCCCTGCAAGCCGAGCACAGGCATGTTACACTGGGGATGGTCCCCTGCTGCTACTGTCAGGGAGATGAGGCAAGGCTGGAGCAAGCCGGTAGCCTGAAGGCAGAGGGGACCTGAAGGCAGCAGCCTTGGCTGAGCACACTTACCAGCATGAAACGAAGAGCTGGAGTTGTCTTCTGCAAAGGAGACAAAGAAGAGACGGTAAGAGCCAGCTGCACAGATGCTAGGGCAAACCCACTGTAGCTGCCTGCCACCCAACTCAGCACATGGCTGTCAGGACCCCCCCCCCCCCAGGCAGGTACACCCCCCCAGCCACGTTCCCCTCCTTCAGGCCAGCCCCTCACCTACCTGTGTCTGAGCCATCACGACCTGGAAGAGAGAGAGCGCGCTGTCAAGAGATTGCTCGAGTTGTTTGGGGAGGGAAGTGTCATGCAGGGCTTTAGACTGTGCTGCCTGCGAGACTCCCCATCACCCATGACCAGGCAGGAGAGAGCTGCTTGACAAATCCCCAGCAGCTCGAAGCGTCTTGCTGCAGGAAGCCCAGCCCTGACACCTCATGAGAAGCTTCAGGGGAAGGTGGGGTGGGGAAGGATCCGGAAAGCCTTGTTGAGCCCAGCCAGAAACTCCTCCATCACTGCTGCCACCACCTGGGGAGCAGGCAGGCAGGGTGCTGAGCACTGCAGCACCCTATGACTGCATCAAACCCCGCAGGAGACCCCAGAGAGGGGCACGGGGTGATCCCAGCAGGCAAGGACCTTGGGGGACTGTTGCCTGCAGCAAGATGGTGAGCAGCTCCCAGGGAGGAGGCAGCTGGCCGTTGCCGGCAAGGCACCCTGCACGGGGATGGCTCAGTGGCCCTACACGCTGGGCAGGAGCTGTGCCGGCCAAATATTTACCTGGCACGACAACATGGCACTTAAACAGCTGCATTATCATCTGTACACGGCTCAGGTATTGCGCGCAAAGTGGCACTATCTGCAGACTGTATCCAGCTGTGCAGCTGCTGCAGGGAAGCTGCCACCTTCCCCCCAGCAGCCGGGGGCAAGAGCTGCTCTCCTGAACTGGGGGTGACTGGGGAAAGATCTACAAGCGTGGGCACAGGAGGTGCAGCTGCAAGCAAAGCAAGACGTGACCCCACGGCACTCCATCTTGGTGCTCAGCGGCCCCAGGGCTAAAACAAACAGTTGTCAGCACCAATGTGGGGAGAAAACCCCAACAACACCACCACATGCAAGACAGAGAACCAGTAACCTCATCTGGGAGCACTGGGATGGTGTCCTGGCACTCCAGGAACAAGGGCTACATGGCTTTGTTAAAGTGGGAGTTGTTGGATAGAAATAGCAAATAAGGCAAGGAAAAAAAAAAGAGGTGAGCTGGGCAACTCCCCCTCACCCCAGCCTTGGTGGCTGGAGGCTTTGGAACAGCTTCTGCAAGAAAGTGGTAAAAGAAAGGCTTGGAGGTAAATGGAAAATATGATAAAGTATCTAACAGGTTTACCAAAGATAGAGCATGCCAGCCTAACCCGATATCCTTCTTTGATAAGTGATATTCTAGACAAAGAAAATGCGGTAGATGTTATCTCTCCTGACTTCAGTGAAGCATTTGATGCGGTGCCACATGGGAAACTGCTAGCCAGGCTGAAGACCACAGTGATTAAGAGCCTGCAGCCGTTAGCGAGGCGGCCGCAGGTGAGATGGTGAAGGGAACGGCCTTGCACGGCGGTGTGTGGTTACCGAGGCATTGCCCAAGGGCCTGGGACCAAGCCTGTGTGCTGTTTCCTATTAGTCACCTTGACACAAGGTGTAGGAAATGCCATCAAAACAGAAAAGGAACAGGATGTTGGACAGAAAAACCCCAGTGACCTCAGAGAGCAGCAACAGGCAAGAACTCAGCGATGCAGAGCGATAGTCACACCTGAGGATTAACAGGAATTTCTACTCATTGCTGGAAACCACCAATGCAAGAAAGGCCTTCGAGGACGAACTGAGGACAGGCAGACAGGGATGCATCAGGCAGGGGATTGTGTGCCTGGCCAGGATGGCTGCATGGCCCTGCGGGCAGAGTGCAGCCTTCAGGAGGGGTCCCCTGCACTGCCCTTCCTGCAGGGTTTGGCAGTGGGGTGCTCGCTGCAAGCCTGTACCTCTGCAGCTCCTACCCAATTTAGCTATTGCATTTGGGGATGAAGAAGCTAGCTGGGATGCTAGGAGCTGGCTGTTTGCCCTTGAGCATACATCCCCTAGTCCTGCTACTGTTATTTCTGCAAGACCAAGGATAAAATAGGTCCTAGAAACCGATCTTCCCCAGGCAGGGTGAGAGAAGTGCAGAAATGGGAGACAGCAGGAGCCCAAGACCAGTGCTGCCATAAGTCACCTGCTGGGCAGGGCTAACCCATGCAAAGGCTGCATTTCTGTAAGAGACGTGAAGCCTTGACTCCTGCTCCTCACCCCATCTCTGCATCCCTGCAGCTGAGTGCAGCCTGAGCACACTCATGTGCTCCTTACCAGAAGGCACGTGCTTCGCCAAAAAGAAGGTAGTCTGGAAACTCGCCAGCACCCGTCGTCCGTGCAGGTCCTGTGCCAGACGGTAATTGTTCTGCAGAGGTTTGTTGTCATCATTTTTCAGGGTCTTTACAAGCGTTGACATCTGGAGGGAGAACAGTGTAAGCAGAGGGGGGTGTATTCTGCTTTTGGGAGCCAAGCAAGCCCCAGGGGACCAACATGGATAGTGCACACTTGCAGGGAGAGGCTGGGCAAGACCCAACATGGACCTCATTGCCCTGACAGACCTGGTCACGAGAGAGCAGCATGGTCTGGTTGAAGACTGTCCACTTCACCGTCTGGTAGCAGGGAGGAGTGGTCAGAGAGCCATTGTAGTGAAAGTAGAATTTCAGGTTGGCAGGCAGCAGACCTGCAATGTTGAATCCAGGCACCAAGACTACCTCTCCTGGGAGGAGAAACACCATAGGAGTGAGACCGGGCAACCCCTTGGAGGACAATAGGCAGGACCAGCATGGAGATCATGGGCAACCTGGCACTGCATGTGCCAGGGTCCACACTGCTGCCACTGGTGCAATGGAGAAAGAGCAGTGAGTTTGCCCTGGAGGCAGGGGAAAGCATGTGTGAGCAGAGGGCACCTTGGAGAGCTGTTTCTGTACAAGCTGTGCAATGCTCCCCTTCTCACGTACATATGGCAAATGCCTGCTGCAGCCTGTCTCTGCCATGCAGTGGGTTTCTCTGCTGGGCTGCAGCCCCTGAGACAATTAGTAGGTGGGACAAGGCCTTACCTTCTCTTTGGATTTTGTACAGATGCTGAATTATTTCCTGATAGTATGGGTTCTCCCTTGGCCCAACCTGCAACACAGAGACCCCACAGTAATGACAAGGACAAGGGCCAGAGACCAGCCGGAGAGTCGCTCCCTGTGAGAAGCACCCTATCCCAGTGACCCCTTCCTCCCATCTGGGCTGCTCTGCCCTCTGGACTGTCCTCTCTCCCCCCTTCTCCTCAGGAGAGTTTGCACCTTCACCCATCCCCAAAACTGTGCCTGACTCTGACCACCCCAGTCCCACCCTCCCCCTGCTCCTACCCCTTCTCACCCAGGGCTGACCTATGGGACTCACCTCCAGGAAGGCTCCCAGTACAGCCAGGCCATCTGAGTGGACCATTGCCTCCTTAAAGCTGTCATACTTGGTGTTGTAGTGGACCACGTGGATCTGGAAGGGAAACATGCAATCCCAATGCAGGATTGGCACCTCCAGGAGGTACTCACCTCCACAGGGCTCCAGCCTGCTGGAGCAAGGGCTGGGGGAGACATGCACCCCTGACTACCACCCGTCCTAGGAGGGGAATATGCTGGTGGGACCAAGAAATGTGCTGCTGCAAAGCAGCAAGTGTGAAGGTCTGCCTGCAGGAACTTCCTCAATCAGGGACAGCAAACTAGCACTCTGCCGTAGATACCGGGGGGTTGTACTGCATAGCTGGGCTCAGTTTGAGGACAGCAGCTAGAGAAGGAGGGATAAAACCAGATGGGAGCTGGCAGAGCAGGAGGACAATGTGTACAGAGTAAACAGTCCCTGCAGCTCCCAAAGCAGGCTGCTCACAGCCACCCGGAGAGCTGGCTCCTCCAGCCCAGAGACCGCCGCAGCTCCTGCTCCATCAGGCCAGGACCAGGCTGCAGCGCAGGGACAGGCTGCACCACTCGCACACGGCCAGCCCCAGCCCACCTCTGGGCAGAGCCGGAGGGTGGTCTCCTCCTCGCCTCTGCACCACAGGCAGCAGCGTGAGGCTGGCTCATTACCAGAGCGCGGACTCCTACGCTGAACTCTGCTGCCGCAGAGCTGCCTGGGGAGCAGGGATCCTGGCCAGGGGTTACAGCATTCAGCCAGTGACAACCAGGGCCAGGGGTTAAGAGCAAGACAGCACTCCAGCTCCTTCCCCGCCCAGCACTGGGAGAGGATGCATCCACCACCACGAGGGCTCCTTACCTCCACGGCAAAGCGGCGCCCGTTGACGGTGTGCTCTGAGCCAGGTCCCGACGGGGAGCCCCAGTGCAGGTGCAGCTGCGTGGCTCGGTACTGCTGGGCATAGCCACCAGTGATGGCCAGTGACTCGGGCAGCTCGAGGAGAACTGCAGAGGCAGAAGGAAGAGGTCAGTCAGTAAAACACAGAGCCCAGTCCATCCCACAGGCACGCAGAGGAGATGTCTCAAAGGAAAGAGTCACCCTGGGCTTGTGGAAATTGGTCACAACAAACAAATTTGCTTTCCGTTTTTCACGAGGCTATGGGCAAGTCAATATCCACAGCTGTGCCAATTCGGCATGGTTCAACTTTTGACTTCAGGTTGTAGGACACCTCAGTAAATACATCAGCTTCAAAAACAGGCACTATAAAAATGCTGGAAAGTGAAAAGCCCCTCTGCAGAGATTCGCAGGGGCCAGCTCCAAGCCAAATGTTATCCAACAGTTTATTCAGTAAGTGAGAATAGTATAAAGAGACCGTGGACAAAATTCATGGAGAAAGATACTGGCAGAGTGGTGAATACCTAGGAGAGCAGGGCAGTTGGACAGAGCTAGCTGCAGCGCTTGGCGAGCTGGGACTTTTCAAATAACACAGCCTGTGAGTGTCTGGCAGCACTGGAGCTGGTGGCACGGAAGCATTAAATCTTTTGAAAGCATTCATAGCTACAGTTTTGCTTCTTTGGGTATGGTAAATACATACTTGGCTTTGCCTTTTACTTTAATGTGCTTTAGCCAGCTATCTTGGACTTCTGCAGTGGTGTGGCACATCTAAAAGCTGAGTTATCTGGACACACGGCAAAAATATCAGGAGCATCTCTGGGCCCTGAGAGAGGCTGCCCTATCCTTCTAAGCACCTTTTACTCATTTTTAATATCAGCTCTCTTCCCTCCTCCTTCTTTATAGGTGAAGTGTACCTTAGTCACATTGCCAAACTAGGGCACAGATTCGGGATTAACCACGTTAACAGGGCTGTGATGAGTCATTTTTTGTTTCCTGCTTTCCCTGCCACTGGGTTCAGAGATAGAAAACTCAAATACGGGAAGTGGGACATTGCTCCCTCCTTGGGAATTTATCTGCTTTTACATTTCTTTTGTATATCTAAATCATTGTGCTCCTTCTACTAGCTACCTGAGTAATTTTCAGGTGCTTGAAAAATCTTATACAGCATATGCACTTTACATTACAAAAAAGGGAGTAACTGTACAAATATCTTACTGGACTTACAACTTTTTATTTATTTATGGCTTTTCATAAAGCAGACCAGTAGTTGCCAGAATAAAAGAAGGCATCTTATAAGCATGTGAGAAACTGCTTTCTAGCCCCTCCCCCCCCCGATGAAAATGCTCTGACTGCTTTTCTAAACACCACACAACACCAAATGCCAGGGTGTCTAAAATAGCAACTACTGAGCTCAACTAGTTCAACTTTGCAGGCACGCTAAGGCAGGAGGCCGTAATATAAAGATTAGTGCATGCACCGTGCGGCTGATCTGACCATGCACAGTGAGTCCAATCTGTTCAGTTTGCTGTATACAGAGGTCAGCTCCATCTCGCTAGCTACCAGGGCAAGGAGGTGCCTTATCCTGCCACCTTTTCTTAGCTTGGGGACCGGCAGACACCAGTGTGCACAAAACACTTGGTGTGCTCCCAGAAAAAGCTGGTGGCAACCAGGACCCACCATCCCCAGCTGCGGGGTGGTGAGCAGGAAGGAGGTGTGGTTTTCTTCTGTATCTGGCATAGTGAGACTGATACTAAAATAATGTGAATAAGTTGTGTCCAGACTTCCCAAAAAACATTCTAAAATTGGAGAAGGGAAGCAAAAGACCTGTAACAATTTCTTAAGACCTTGAGATAGCATTCTGAAGCACAGACTTCAAGAAGTTGGCCAATGTTGTGTCCTAAAAGACTGAGAGGTAGGTACCTTAAAGGCTAAGTCACATCAGAGACTGACTAGTCCTTTGAAAGTGAAATGCAGAGGAGGAACCTGTGGCTGCACACCTGCATCAGAAATACCAGGGACATTTTTAAAGGAAATATGTGTTTTAAATTCCTGGACGCAGCTCCTAAAGGCCGTGAGTGGCGGGTTGTCCATCTCCTGGTTTCTCCCCTCCAGCCAGGAAAGCATGTGGACCTGTAAAGGCTCAACACCCTGATGCTTCCCTTTTTGCCTTGAAGGCAACAACATGACTGTAGCCTTCCAGAGAATCCCCTTCCCAGAACCTAGGGGAAGGGTGTCAGAGAAGCCCGGTCCTGCCAGGAGGGGCTAAGTGGGCTCTACTTGTGCTCCAGCACCCACCTGTGTGCCCGTTGTTCCTCAGCTTGAGCTTCTCGTTGGCAGGCAGGCTGTAGCCAGAGAGCTGGATCGGCCGCAGCTGGGGGCTGAAGATGGTCTTGGTCGTGTCAATGTTGATGGGGGACTGCGCAGTACCGGCACAGTCCGGGTAGTCCACACCCCACTGGTCCCGGTCTGGTACAAGGAGGAAGGGAGGGAGTGCCAGTGAGACCACCTGGGCAAGGAGCCCACCAGAAAGGAGGTTTGGTGAGTGGTAGGCAAGGGGACAGGCACTGGCAGGGAATAAGCCATGCATGTAAGGTTAGTTTCCAACAAGTTAGCTTGGGAGCAGCTCTGTGCCACCATGTGACCACATGCAGCTGTATCAGGAAAGGTCTCGGAGCATGGTGAGCTGCCAGGAAAGTCTATTTTTGGGATGTTTGGGAAGAGTGTGAGAAGATCATTTACAAGTGGACTTGGCAAGCCAAGGAGAGGCTGCTCTGCAGCTCATCACACACTTGCTGCCTTGCACAACCTGGCCTCTGGCAGGTATTGATCCATCACTTTGCTCAGGCTGCTATTTGAGCGAGGTACCACAGTGCTGCTGGGATCACATGAGCCCACAGTCACAGGTCTGATGGGTTCCTGGCTGTTAACTGCACTGGTACAGCCCTGCAAAGGGCCAGCTCACATGGCTGGGGTGCCTGCTTAAACTTCCACCTCTCCCCAGTGCCATAGCTGGGATAAGCATGGCTGATGACCCAGAAACCTCCTCTTGCACTGCAGGAGGCTGCTTCTAGCACGTCTTGGGCCAGTGCAAACCCTGATTTATCTCCAGCCCAGCCCCTCGCAGGACCCCTGTAAAGATGGAGCTGGGCATTAGCAAGTCCAAGCCAGCCCCTGGTCCTGAGCAGAATGATGGTGCTGGAGCCTGGCTCACCACCACAGCGGGAAGGGGTGCAATTTGTGCTAGCACTGCTGTGATGAACATCATGGGTGCTGCAGAGAAGCCCCCCAAGCCATGATGGGAGGACAGGGCCAGGCAGGATGGGGAAGGTGGATGACAGAGGTGAGGACACAAGCTAATCCCTGGGCAGGTCAAAGTCCCAGCATGGGCTGCAAGTCCAGACTGGAGAGCCCAGACTACTTTCCTGCTTGGCACAGATCAGGGGAGCTCCTGTTCAGGGAGAAGCCCTGCCCTGAGGGGCATCCCCCAACATCCAGGGGGCTGGGGAAAATCTCAGTGGAGCTGTTGCTTCCTGCTCAAATCAGAGCAAGCCCCAGCTCTTCAGCCCATCCATGCCCAGGTTCAGGCACGAGGAAAGGGTGAGCCGTGGAGTGCACACAGGAGTCCTGTAATCATTAACCACAGCTGGCTCAGGCCCATGGTCTGCTGGGTTGTAGGAAAAAAGCAGGAGTAACTGCAGGGTATTTACCTTCATAGCTCCAGTGGCTGTGGCCAGGACCTTGAAAGAAAAGAAAAAACAGAAAAAACCCACATGAATGGAAGGGAAAGGCTGGCAGCAAACACGCCTCTGCCAGACAGTGCTCCCAGCCCCGGCAGCAGGTCTCTGGGCTCCTGCTGCCTTCAATCCCCCTCCCTGCCTTCAGCTTCCCACTCCTCCCCCTGCCTTGGTGAAGGGGATGCTCCCAGAGGGCACTGCCTCCTGTGAGCAGGGCCAGGGCTCCTGCACGTGTCAGCCAGAGGGAAAACCCTAGGGTTTGACGTTTTGTTATCATCCTTATGACGGAAAAATCAGAGGTATTGGCTTCTGTCACTGAGCAGCTGTACCAGTGCTCTTGCAGCTACTCTGGAGCAGCCAAAACCTTCCACTGTCCCAAGATAAAGCACTTAAGGAGGCAAGTCTGCAGCTTCCCTGCTCAAGCTCTGTAAGCAGGAGCAGCCAGGGAAGTGGCTGTCCTGGTGACACTCCTGCGATGCTGAAGTGCTGGAGGGGGTGTGGGGAAGAGCAGCTCACGTATCACACAGAGTTTGGGTAGCAAGCTGCATTGCACCGCACAGATACCCTCCTCCCACCGCAGAAAGCAGCTCCAGGACTCACAGCAGAGGAAGCAAATGAACACCAAAACCTTGTCTTCCTCCACAGTGACCGCCCCCCACTATGGGGGCAGACTGCCACATGAAAACGTGCCAGACCAAACACCCAGCTTCTGTCCCGGCAGTCCCCTGCCTCACCTTACCCAACTGCCCAAATTCCCACACAGAGCTGCATAACGGTCCTACCATGCACAAACCCTCTCCCTAAGAAAAGCAGGGAGAGGATGGGGGAGCCCGTGCCAGGACCTCTACAAGCCCCATGTCGCCCATGAGGCACACAGCAGCCATGGCAGGGCAGGATGTGCCCTGAGCCTCCCATGGCTGTGAGTGTCCCCAGACCTGTAGGGAGCAAAGCCCTCCTGGGGCAGGTCCTGAGGGTATGACAGTGCTCCACACATGGGCCCTCACACCATCATTCTCCTTCAGAGCTGCCAGCAAAGCCCAGGCTCCCAGCACGTCACTGGAGCTGGCTTAGAGGTATCTCAGAGCGTCTTCTCGGATGTTCCCAACCAAATAGCTTGGCTACCTGTACTGGGTTTGCATGGCCAGGTTTTGGTAGCAGGGGGGCTACAGGGGTGGCTTCTGCAAGAAGCTGCAGGAAGCTTCCCCTGTGTCTGATAGAGCCAATGCCAGCCGGCTCCAAGATGGACCCGCCGCTGGCCAAGGCCAAGCCCATCACTGACAGTGGTAGCACCTCTGGGATAACAGAGTTGAGGAAAAAACTAATGGCAGCTTTTGCAGCCAGAGTGAGATGTGAGAAACTTTGCAGACCCCTAGGTCAGTGCAGAAGGAGGAGGTGCTCCAGACACCAGAGCAGAGATTCCCCTGCAGCCCCTGGAAGATGACAGGGAACAGATATCCACCTGCAGCCCATGGAGGACCCCACACCAGAGCAAGTGGAGGCACTTGAAGGAGGCTGTGACCCCACGGGGGACCCACACTGGAGCAGTCTGGTCCTTAAGGACTGCACCCCATGGAAGGGACCCACGCTGGAGCAGTTGGTGAAGAACTGCAGCCCGTGGGAAGGACTCAGGTTGGAGCAGGTCGTGAAAGACTGTCTCCTGTGAGAGGGACCCCACACTGGAGCAGGGACAGAGTGTGAGGAGTCCTCCCCCTGAGGAGGAAGGAGCGGCAGAGACGTGTGATGAACTGACCACAACCCCCATTCCCTGTCCCCCTGTGCCGCTGTGGGGGAGGAGGGAGAGAAATCAGGAGTGAAGTTGAGCCCAGGAAGAAGCGAGGGGTGGGGGGGAGTATTTTAAGATTTGGTTTTATTTCTCATTATCCTAGTCTGATTTGCTAGGTAATAAATTAGATTAATGTTTTATAAGTTGAGTCTGTTTTGCCCGTGACGGTAATTGGTGAGTGATCTCTCCCTGCCCTTATCTTGACCCACAAGCCTCTCATTATACTTTGTCCCTGCTGTCCAATTGAGGAGGGGAAGTGATGGAGTGGCTTTGGTGGGCACCTGGCCTCCAGACGGGAGGGACTCACCACACTGTCACCAGCCTTTCTGCATGCAACCAGCTCCAGACAAAGAGATGCGGGGCTTGGATTTGCCCCAAGCAGAGAAACATGGCCCATAAGGATTACGGCCCATAAGGATTATGCCCCTGCCCTGACTGGCATGACAGGTAATTCATGGGCTCCTCCTCCAACTTGTCCTTACCAGCACTCATCAATGGGGACAGGCTGTTGGCACATCCCAGCCCATGAGGGCAGGAGCGGAGGGTGCCAAGCTGGGACAGGCTCAAAGGGAAGGAGTGCATGCACCCAGCAGCAAGGGGCAGCATCTACATTCACTTCCAGCAGCTCCCCAGGGTGCAAGGACATGGAGGAGCATTTAGCAGGTGCAGTGCAGCCACAATACCATCTCTGTCCCTTGGTGGGGACAAACACTTGCCAGCCTGGCCAGGACGCAGGCAGGGCTCAGCAGACCCTCTCTCCAGTCCCCGTTCCTGCTGCTGACAACGGCTATCGACAGCCACTTGCTATTAATAGGAGCAGATTCCAGCTCGGGGTGAGAAAGGAAGAGGCACACTTTCCCAGGCCCAGATGTCCTATGCGAGGCCCCAAGCCCAGCAGGATCCTGCCCTCTTCTCAGCAAGGATCTAGGCATGGGTGCTGCTGGGGGACTTTGGTGCAGCTACTGCCCTGGAGAGCTGATAGCCATGGCAAAACCCAGCTGGGAAGGGCTAGAGGGTGCTTAGGAGCACCAGGAGTTGCAGAGATGGGACCAGCCCTCGGGGCTCCCTCCAGCATCTCTGGTGACTCATCTCTGCAGCACTTCTGACAGTCCGGAGGGATGCTTGGCAGTCACTTGCCCAGGCACAGGGTACTCCCAAAGGCATATGAAGAAGGGGACAGCAAGCAGAGGGCTGGGTAAGCCATGGCTGCCTGTGTCAGGCAGAAATACCTGTGCCCTGGGACAGGCTGCAGTGCCCTCTCTATGCCTGCTTGCATGGCACTGCCCTGGGATGCACCCAACTGTCCTGCAACAAGCTGAGATTCATCCTGCCCACCTTGCTCACACAAAGGTTACCTGCTCCCCAGACACCGGTTATGCACTAAAATCCACAGTACACAACCTTCGTCTGGAAACACACCGTACCTTCCTCCACCCTGCCCCTACTTTCCTGCCCCAGCTGGCTCTATCATCTGCATGAGGTGATCACAACTTGCACATAAGAATCACGTTTGCAGTTTCCTAGGCAGGATTCCCCTCCTGCAGCACAAGGGTGCCTATCAGCATGGGGAGCTCCCCCCTCCCCACACTCTGAGGGGCACTGGCATTGGGGCAGTCCTGGCACTGGTAAGGCACAGCAGCCAAGGGTTGGCACACGGTGCCTTGGCTGCACATGCCTCAACCGGCACGGCCCGTCCCAGCACCCCGCTTTCTGCTCACCTCCAGGGATTCTGCCTTGACAGAAAGCAACTCAAACATCATGTTGTAGATTGAGCAATAGCACCGTGCTGGCACCTGCCCTGCTGTGTCAGCAACGTGCCACCTACCCCAGGCTCCCATGTCCCCTTGTGCCTATCTGTTCCCACAGCCAAGGGGGCTCCAGACCCTCCTCACAGCCTCCTGCCAGCTCAGCTGAGCAGCTTTGAACATGCTGAAGGCAGCAGCTGCACCCAGGAGTCAGTCAGATCCATCCCAACACAACAGACTTCCCCAGGGATCTCTTGGCATCAGAGCCAAGAGAACTCATAAACACTTATCTATGCACTGAAGCCATCTGAGCTGTTTCCCCATCCTGTGGGCCTGGGTGCAGCTACGGCACAGCCAGGCCACCCACTTCGGGAGCCATCTTGCAAGCTCAGCTGTGTGGGGTTGGTCCGCTTGGCACATGCGCCAAGAGCATCGAGTGAGCCCAGCCTGGACACTGGGTTGGGCCCTCGGCATCTGCCCTGTCCTCAGCATGGCGTGGAGGAGCCCTGCAATACTCCAGTCCCTTCCACGTGGTGGCATTCACAATCTCACAGCCACTTGCCACGAACATTAACCCACTGCCCTGCCCAAATATCAATTTGCATAATTTCAGCCTGCCTCCCACGCTCCCCGCCAGAGCATGTCTTCTCTCTCTGAGAGCTGCATGGTGCCAGGTCTCTGTTCTGCTGAACTGCTGCCACTCACCACAACAGACGTGGCTGCACCTCAGCAGTGGGTGCTGCAGCACTCTGCATGCCCTACCCTACCTCTGAGCACCCACAGCCCCGGCAGGGACTGCAAAGGACTCTCAAAAATGTGGGGGAAATAACTTCGCTGCTGCAGTGAGCACACTGGGAGATAACATGCAAGAAGACACCTTGCAGCAGTCCCAGCAGGAAAAAGTAGCAGGGCACCAACAGGAGCTGCCTGCCCTTGCAGGCAAGAAAGCCTCCATGTTCAGCCACGCAGAGCCCCTCCAGTCCACCTGAGCACTAAACGCCACCCCCTTTCTCCCAGCAGCCCGTGATTGAGTGGAGTTTCCCCCTTTCACTTGCTCCCTCCTTCATGCTTTCTCCCCCTGCTGCTCACTCCCTCTCGGCCCTCCCATTTTGGGATACTGGCGCTGCCGCAAGCTCCAGCTCCCTTCCCTCCTTGACATCCAACACCATCCAACAACACTTTCCTGCTGAGTTCAGGCAGACGCTGCCATTACCAGCGTGCTGCTCGGCATGTCTTGCAGCCCGGGAGGAAGGGTAGGAAGCAGCTTTTGGCAGGGTGAGGAGCCAGCACAACTGTGGGCCGCTGCTAATCCCACATAGGAAAAGCACCGATGCAGCAGGCTGCTCCCAGGAGACCTCACCACGGGGACATAGGGAAGGACTGTGCACCCAAGGGACTCAGGATCATTTGCACCCCTCAGCAAGAGCCAGGAAATAAGGAGGGCGACCAGAGGGTCTGCCCTATATGTCTGCCCTCTCCATCCTCAGCTTTTCACATTTGAGAGAGTACGCAGTCTGAAGGTGCTGCAGGGCAGCTGACAACACTGAAACACGTGTGCCATTCACAGCATGGAGGCTGCGTTGCTGCCAGGCAGCAATCGGTGATGCCTGCTCACCTTGAACTCCAGCAGAAGTTCGATGGCTTGTGTGTGGCAGGCAGGGCAGCGGGCTCACTTCTATCTCGGACATCCTGCTCTCTTATCGGCTGGGCACACGATGCCACAGGGAGCACTGGGATCCTGCCAGAGCCTCTTCTCCCCACTGGGACCCAGCCCTGGGCCAGACCCAGGTCTAAGCTCTGTGGGATGGGGCTGGTTCACAGGGGATGTCAGGGCAGGACCACCTTGCTGTATGCCCCAGAGGAAGAAACCCCTGTCTGAAGATCAGTCAGGCTGTGAGGGGACCAGTGGAGCTCATGGCTCAGAGAAGAGGGAAAGTGGGGTGTTATTCCTGATGCTCAGTGAGCCAGGAAGTACCAGGACATGCAGAGGTGCACAGACTGCAGGTCCCAAAACAGGAACCAGCCACAGCAGTCAGGTCCCAGACTACAAAACACATCCAAGCACTACCTGATTACTGTACCCGGGCTGTGTCACAGTGTTCACACTGCTCACAGCCAGCTCCCCAGGGCCAGTCTGTGGCAAACATGACACAGGCACGGGGTCTGGCCAGTGGGGTGCACAACCTGAGCATCCTTCTGCCAAGCCCCAGGAGGAGCCTTTATATGAGAGGGCTCTGCCATCCCAACCCTACCTCTGCCAGCTCAGCCCTGGTTTCTCCATCCAGACACACACCCTGTTGCAGCACCCATGTCCTTTCAGCCCAGGACGCCACCCCATGCGCTGCCCATGGGGCACTGATCCCTACCAAGCCCCTTTGTGTTTATAAACTCTGACCCACTGCAAGCCTTTGGGATCAGCCTTTAATCTGCCACTGGTAGCACAGGTCGCTGCAGGGATTGTTCTTTGTGCTCCTGGGGAGGACTGCTCAGGCCAGCTCCCCCCAGAAGGGCAAGGTTTTGGGTGGAGGAAGATGTAGGGCAGGCTTTACTACAGGGCATATTCCTGCTCCCTGTGAACTCATCTGCCCCAGCAAGTGCCAGGGGAAAGAGAAACAATTGCAGAGCACTGCAGAGAAAGGGTTATCCCAGCAGAAGGGATGAAAATGGGGAAATCCTAGGGGGAAAATCAGTGTATGGAGCTGGGGAACAAGATGAATAAGGAGTATGAAGCAAGAGAAATGGACTCGGCTGGAGAAAAAGGGCATGGGGAATGAGCAAGAAGAGGACACAGAGAGCAGGACAGGTCTGAATAGGAGGGAGAAATGAAACAGGCTGCTGTGGGAAAGGGAGTTATTGTTTCCTAAAGACACTTGTAACACAGGACTCAGGTCTCTGAGCAAGCCAGAGACTCCTCAGAAAGCAACCCTATGGCAAAGCCTCAACGGCAACCCGCTGGCTTGTGCCAAGTGCCCAGGCTGGGGGGCAACCAGCCCTACCTCATGCACGAGCCTCAAGAAGAGGGAGCCAGCACATCGCCAGGCAGTGGTGCTGAGACACGCAGCTTCTAGCGCCTAGCAGGAACCTTGGTGGGTCCCAGCTGAAACCCGCCTCCCTCACAGGACTCCAGCCAGATCTTCAGCCTCTAACACTGGTACAGCATGGGCCAGGCTGCCTGTTCCCTACCTACCTCCCACCTCCTTTTCCCATCTCCATCCCAGTCTCCCCACTCACCCATCCCAAACCCCACGCCGTGCCCAGATGATTGCTGCTAGCACACCACATCGGTATGCTAAATGCCTGACGCCCTCCCACCCTGTGGCCTGGGTTACTTCATCTCTGTGGCAAGGACCATCTGCATCCCCATCTCTGTCCAGTGCTCAGCTTGGCAAGAGCAGCTCTGGTAAGAAATGTGATTCATTGCAATAACAAATGCAGCTCCTGGCACCAAGCAATTGCCAGTCCATACCACAGGGCAGCCGTCCCGGCACAGGTCAGGGCAACTCCTTACCAGAGGCAAAACTAAGGACACACTATGAGGCTAAGTCCAGGAAAAAAACCCACGGGCAAAGCTGGGACAAGGAGTGTAGCCAGTGACAGGAATGTCCCAGCACAGTGCTCGGCCCCAAGCGAGCAAATGCATGGCACTGCCCCAAAATCCCTGCTGAGCACTGGCAGCACCACAGTCCCCAGTCAGAAAAGAGACCAAGACTGAAGACCCAGGACTTTTTCCCCCGGAAACAGTGAACCTGAAATTTGAAAGCCCCCCATGCCATCAGCAGGATGGCTCTTGGGGTAGGTGGGTACAGAACGCCATCCAGCCCTGAGCTTTAGCAAGTTCCCCATTGCCAGCCATGGGGCAGACCCCCACCAAATTTGCAGCGGAGCCAGACCCCATCCTTGCCGGGCTGTAGGGGGATGATGTGAATGCAGGACCAGCCACAGCAAACTCCATCAGGGAGAGACCATGCTGCAGGACAAAGGGAAGCGGCTGCCATCCCGATACACTGGAGTCCGGGGCTGGACCCTCCGGGCAGTTCCAGCAAGGTACTGCTCACTGCACAGTCCCTACTGCCCCTTTACCAGCTGTGAGCCCCCTGATCTGGTAGAAAATGTGCTTAGCAAGGGAAATGGGCTGCGTGCAAGGCAGGGGCCCCGAGCCCTTGGGCAGGGGTCGGGCTGCAGAGGAGTTGGCGGGAGCAGGGACAAAGGCAGGGACGTGCTGGGAGGGGGTAGCTCCCTCAGCAGGGTGATGTCGGGGATACACAACTCTGCAGGGGCACCCCACACTGGAGCACAACTGGGGCCCTAACGGGTGAAGCAGGAGGCACAGCAGCCCCCCCCCCCCCAAACCAAGCAAGGGGAGTACTCCCCAGCAATGAGAACACCCCAAAGCATTAGGCATCCCAAATCCAGCACCCCATTCATTGAGGTGCCACATGCATCAAGGATCCCAAACCCAGCAAGGGGGAGGAACCCCATGCATCAGGGCACCCCGTGCTTCAGCAACCCCAAACTCAGTATTGGGGTGCTCCGTGCATCAGGGTGCCCAGGCACTAGGCACCCCAAACCCAGCACCAGGATGCACGATGCATCAGGGTGCCCCGTGCAGAGGGGACCCCAAACCCAGCAGCGGGGTGCCCCATGCGTCGGAGCACCCCACGCCCAGGAGACCCCCTGCTCACCTTTCTCCTGGGAGTGTGGGGGATCCTCACCACCGTGCTCCTGGTCGTGCTCAGTGCCGGCGCTGGCATGGCCCAGGGCGGCCAGGAGCAGGAGGGAGAGCCGCAGCGCGGCGCGGCTCATCTCCAGCAAGTGCGCGGGTACGGGCGCGGATGCGGGTGCCAATGCGAGTGCGGGTGCCAATGCGAGTGAGAGTGCGGGACAGCCGACAGCAGCTCCGCGCCTGCCTGCCCGCCCGGCTGCGCGTACGTGAGAGCGGGCGGGAAGGAGGCGGTGGCTCTGACTCACGCCGCCGTTACCTTTTATAGAGGCTGGAGGCAAAGTCTGACGCCGCCCGGCCCGGCCCGGCCCGGCCAGGTGAGCTGCCCGACGTGGGACTGGAACCTGTCACAACTCCGGGGGCTGTCCTTACCCCACCCCAGCCCCCCCCGGCACATGCCTGGGGCCCCTGAGCGGGGGCGGGGGAGCCACATCGGCTCCTTGGACCCCTCAGCCGTGGGTGTCCCCTCTCCTCAGCAATGGGTGAGGGACATCTCAGTGGTGGGTGTCCCCTCTCCTCAGTATTGGGGCTGGGACCCCTCAGCAGTGGGTGTCCCCCCTACTCAGTGTTGGGTGAGGGACCCCTCAGCCATAGGTATCCCCTCTCTTCACCAGTGGGTGAAGAAGCCCTCAGCCGTGGGTGTCCCCTCTCCTCAGCGATGGGTGAGGGATATCTCAGTGGTGGGTGTCCCCTCTCCTCAGTATTGGGGCTGGGACCCCTCAGCAGTGGGTGTCCCCCCTACTCAGTGTTGGGTGAGGGACCCCTCAGCCATAGGTATCCCCTCTCTTCACCAGTGGGTGAAGAAGCCCTCAGCCGTGGGTGTCCCCTCTCCTCAGCGATGGGTGAGGGACCTCTCAGTGGTGGGTGTCCCCTCTCCTCAGTATTGGGGCTGGGACCCCTCAGCAGTGGGTGTCCCCCCTACTCAGTGTTGGGTGAGGGACCCCTCAGCCATAGGTATCCCCTCTCTTCACCAGTGGGTGAAGAAGCCCTCAGCCGTGGGTGTCCCCTCTCCTCAGCAATGGGTGAGGGACCTCTTAGTGGTGGGCGTCCCCTCTCCTCAGTGGTGGGTAAGGAATCCCTCAGTGGGGGGTGTCCTCTCTTCTTAGTGATGTACAGTTAAGAAAAGCACTTCTTTCCATTGAAGCTAGGGGATGACACAACTCCGCTCCAGGCAGAAGCCTTGCCTTTCTGCTGCTCCTCAAAGGTGGCGGGAAGCGTGTGGGTGCAGCTCAGTGTATGTACATAGTGTGCCTGGATCCCAAAAACCTTTGAACGAGGTCTTGCACCAAGTGTCCTTAATCTGTCTCATGCCATAAGACCCCAGTCTCCATGCAGACAGGCAATGGAAAGTCAGATGGCAGGTCAGTTTTCAAGGTGGAGGGAGGTACCAGAGATGCCTTCCTCAGGAGCTGCACTAGGGCTTGTGCTTTTCAGCATCTTCATAAATTGTCTGAAAAAGCAGTGATGGGACAGAATTAGCTGTGACACTAACTTACGGTCGTAAAGGACTGAAACTCCCTTGAAGAGTTCGAGGGGGCAGTAATGGTGCTGAGTGATCGGGTACAACAACAGATTGTGGGCCGTGTTGGTAGAAGCGAAGTGAGGCACAGATAGTGTAATCAAGGATGCACGGCACGAGGGTGGACTTAAATTAGCTAATGCAACCCTCAGAAGAGATCAGAGAGTCGTGGTGATGTCAGTTCACCGCTTGCCAAGAAAAAAGTGAAGTAAACATCAGAGATTATCAAGAAAGAAACAAAGAACAAACAAAAAAACCCCGTCCTGCTGTTGTATAAATCTCGGGTGAAACCTCCTCTCAGTTATTGCCCACAGTTTTGTTTCTCCCATCACAAAAGAGTCAGAATCAGAAACATCAGGCACAGGGCCGCAGGGCTGTTTGGGGCAGGGGTGGTTTCCATGCAAGGAAGGAGCAAAGCAGGTATGGCTGCCCAGCGTGGTGAAGTGAAGTCTGTGCCCGAGGCATTCCGCCTTCTGTGGGATCGGGGAGCAAGGAATGAGCACTTACTCTCTCAGGATAGTGGATTTACCGCACAATCAACTGAAATCATCAAGCAGGAAGTCTGAGTCCAACCAGCAAAATATTTTTTCCTGTGGTGCAGAAGAGAATGGAGGAACTTCTTTTCCCAAACATGCAATTTGTGCACACGCAAGAAGATATCAGACAAGTTAATGGACTCCTTGCGCCACGGCACTGCCAGAGTCCCAGCTCTGTGCCATGCCCCATGGGCCCCATGCCTCTGCTAAACCAGTTTGCCCAGCTGTTTCCCAGCCCAAATCACTGGTCATCCCAGCACCTTCCTTTATGAATGGGATCAACATAGCCCGTGTAAATACATCTGCATCCACAGACTTACCATCACTGCAAGACAGCTCGAGAGCTGTCAAGTGGTACAGAAGATGCTGCTAGGGCTGGATTTTGTGCCGAGCAGAAGGAGTATCTCCCAAAAAGCTGGCAGCTGGGAACCGGAGCCGCTGACCCTTGGCAACCTGGCACCATGGACTCCTGCCCTTGGCTATGCCAGAGATGTTCCCTCGTGCCTGGCCTCTCCACAGAGCCCGGTCTCCAGAGATGACCTGCAGGTAGGATCCTGATTCACCTTGTTCCTTCCAACACCAGATAAACTGAAACATCAGATAAGCAGACATTCATTTATCAAGGCTCAAGGAAGCAGAACTGTGTGTGTGGGAAACAAACCATAAACCACAATTCCAACACTCTTTCCTTCTCATGTTCCTGTGGTTTATTTTATTAATGGACTTTATCCTGAATGAAGAGGAAGAAGAAGGCTGGATATGGTGGAGGAAAGACAGGCTCAGTCTATCCCGTTTTCAGGACAAGCCCCACGTGGTTCCCACCTCACACCTGGGTATATCCCTTCTGTTTGCTTCCCTGGAGACGTTACCCTGCATTCCCTGCTTCAACTCTGCGCAAATGGAGTAATCGTGGAGGCATCATCTTTGTTGCCTTGTCTTTCTTAGGTTTCATTGTCCTCCCTCTTCATTGCTCTGCGAGGCTGAGCATATCATATCACAGAAGCTATAATTGCACGTGTCTTCTTTTCACCTATGATCTGTAATACTTTGTCAGCTCTTTTGTAGAGATGATACTTGGCAGCTGGGGACACTGTTAGAATGAAAGGTGACTCCATCATCAGGGCACTTTGTCTGGATGTGCCTTCTGGGAATGCCAGGGGTTGTGGATCACAGCCCCATCCCACGAGGCCAAGTGGAAGAGCACAGCGTTTGTCCTCCTGTATGAGGTTCACACCAATCCCATGAGGCCAAGTGGAAGCGCACAGCGTTTGTCCTCCTGAATGAGGTTCACACCAATGTAATATCCTCAGCAGTGTCCCCTGGACTTCTCTGGTAGACTTGAATCAGAGGAGATCTGGTCAGTTGGATTCAGCCCAGCTCTGTGCCCTTCTTTGCTACAAGGCACCTTGAAATGCACAGCGTCAAACCTCTGCTCAGCTCAGCACGGATCCGATCTGAAGCACAAAGCACCCGATGTACCAGGGAGCTTCTCTAGTCCTCAGCAGCACAAGATGCTCTGGGCTAAGCTAGGGTGGATGTACTTTTGGAAACATTGGCTGGTCTTCTTTTAGCTGCAGTGCTGTGGGGAGGGATGACCTCTAAATGCTTGTAAAAGGGCTTATTCTCAGGAAAAAGACATCATTCTCAGGAAAATTAACTCATGCTAAGGAAAAGCTTGGACGTCTAGAAGAACTTTGGGACTCTGGTCCTGTTTCAGATTTGTACCAGTAATCCTCTCCCACGAGATATACTAATGAATTCTTGAGCTTTTTTTGCGAGTTTATTGTCTGTTACTTTTAATGTAACAGCAGCGGGCCCTAGTTTGTCAGTGCTGTTGTTGTGCCTATTCATGATTTAGAACTGTCATTCCCTGGATGACTTCCAAACTAAACCAGACTGATCTATGCCATTTACTGAGGTGAATCCCAGACACCGGCACCTGCAGTTTGTATTTCGTTACTGAGATTTGTTTAGAATTGCATAAATAATCTTTCCCTCAAGGTGATATTGGACTCGGCTTTGCAATTGCAAAAGTCGCATAAAATGTCTCCTACGAATTGTTTTTGTTTTCATCTCTATAGCTGTACATTCCTTGTGCTGGTACCATCGGCCGCCCAAGCCCTCCACCTCCTCAGTGTATAGCTTATCTCCAGCAAATAACCACCTTGCAGAGCCTAAGGGTAGGATGGCAAGGAATATTTTCAGCCAAGAGTGTTAATGAGCTTGTTGCTGTCCCTTGATTTTCTAGAAAAATAGTTTCTAATGTCAGAGTAACCCCAGCACCTGTGTTATGGGGCTCTAGACCCAGTCTGGCCAGGTCCTGGTCTGCTCTTCTCTGTAACGAAATTGTAGGAAGCCAGAGGAGCCAGTTGGCCCAAGAGCTCCTGGACCAGGGCCAGCCCTGTGGCATGGCAGCTGCTTTGAAGCTATGAATTCTAGCAGCTCTAGTAGGGATGGTTTTAAAATATACATTTTTGTGTTTCTATATACATTTATAATGTATAATATTTACACATCCATTGTTATCAATTGTTAAAAACTAAAAAAAAAAAAAAACCCCACCTTAAAAAAAATAAATCTTGAGTAATGACAAACTGAATTTTATTTTAAGAGATTTGCTTTCAAATCTGCATTTCAAAATATCAAAAATTCTGCAAGCTAGAAAGTCTGACTTCAGGCAAGGTCTACACAGGAGCCTCTGGATCCCCATGTCAGTCTGTTCCAGGTAGGCAAGCAACCTCCCTGGCAGCTGCTGGCAAACACCAGCTATAGCGTTGTCCCAGCAGGATAAAAATGTGGAGACTGGGAGCTGGCAAACACTTCCAAGAGCACTGAGCTGCACCACAATCTCTCTCAAGTAGTGAATAAGTCAATCTTTTTAATTACAGCAAACAGAACAAGACTTTACCTATAGGCGTGTGCAAATTCGGACCGACAGCACTTGCCTGGGCACTGAGTCTGATCCCTCTTTGCTAAAAAACAACTACATGGCGTCCCTCAGGAATTGATCAAGCTGATGTGGAAAGCAGTGGTCCTCCTCCTTCCTGGTACTTCCTTGGGCTTATTATAAAACCTCAGTGTTTATGAATCTTCTTTGATTTTTCCATTAAAATGTATTTATTTGTTCCTATGTGAAGGCTGCCCTTTTGGTAGCATTTATTCTCTGATATATTTATAGGCAGCAACTCTATCCCTTCCCAAACTAGGTCTTGAAAGGTTAGACAGAATTCCGGAAGAGCTTACCTTATCAGAAAATAAATGCCCCTTCTTCTCCCGATCACATTAACCCTCTGCACCTCTTCAAGTTTTAATTAATCTTTTCTGAATGTACACACACTAAATTATACATTTAACCCATATAGAAAATACTTCTCCTGCTACATGTGAAACTGCTTATAGTAAGCACACAGTCAGGTGGTTTGCCTGGTCTTCTTTTTCCTTTTCCTACACTAGTTTATACCAGGAGTTCTCATTAGCAGCTCATCAACACGCAGGAACACGAGGTTTTGTGCTACTACAGTCTTCACAACCCTGCTGCATTTTTCAACCGCAATGGCAGTGTTTCCCTGCTTCGTGTCATTGGCACATTCTTGCACTTTGTGAAGGTCCCTAATGACAATATTTATGAAAGTGGGTCCTAAAACCCACTTCAGTAGGTTTTAGTAATATCTTCTTTACTGCACAGTGCCTCTTTTCTTGAGCTGACCTATTCTTTTTCCCTGTTTTTTTAAATCTTTACTTTACAGTCCTTATCCTCTTCACTTTAATTAATACTTACACCTGCAATCACAGTAAATAACTTATTGAAAACCTGGTAAAGTAACACAAACACCTCCTTTGTCCAGAGAGATACTAGATTAGTTTGGTAGAAAATCATTGTAGCAAATATGTGTTCCATTTTATCCTTCTTCCTGCTTATCCTATAGCTTTCCTTCTCTAAAGATATCCAGATACCTTTTCTCCACTGAAGATGAGGTACGTTTATTATTCTCTCATGTGGTACCACCTCCAGCTGGACACCAGACCTGCAAGCTGATGGTTGCTTCTTTCAGCTCTCAGGTTGTGAACTCCAAGCCATTTGAATACTTTAATCTCCGAGCTTTATTCTGGATGGAGTGGCCTGTCCTTATACTTCCTTTTAGTTGAGTCCTCTTCTTGTGTTCCTACGTCTAGCAACATGGAGGCAGATGCTCGTTCAGTTGTGGAGTCACACCTAACATTTAATTTTCAATCTTTACATAGGGACCATCTCCCCTCTGTTGTTCCTTCCTTCCCCTTCAAATACTGCAAAAGAGCCTTTTGTGGAGTATTAGAGTTTCCTCTGCAGAGTCTCAGCTGGGAGCAATTCTCAGGTTTTCTATGCACATCTTCGCCTCCAAGCCACAGCATCCTTTGCTGACTGACTGCTTTTACTACTGCTAGCAGATTCTTTGTTCATTCTCAGTATCACTCATGGTAGTTATACGACTACTGAGGGCTGGAGTTGCCTCCTAAAATATTAACACATTATTCAGGACACAAGTTTCAGACAGCTTTTGTACTGAGCAAACAAAAAATTCCATGCCACTCTTTATTCCATGCCAAGTCCTCACGCTTCTCAATCCAGGTGACTTCATTAGCTAGTTTCTGTAATTTATTTCTCTAACTGCTGTCCTTGAAATTAAGAATCATGATTGTAAATATTTTAACATTCTAATTTATGTAATTAAAATTCCATTACTCAATATAAGGTTATTTTCTGTAAGCAGCTTGTATACAATAATTTCCTCATGTCTAAGAAACGAAGTTAATGACCATCAACTCAGGCTAGTTTCCTGAATGTTTAAATTGAGCAAGCAGTGGCTGGTGCAAGTGGCTTCTCTTAGAACTCTGAACCGTGTTATAGTCACAGGAAACTACCAAGCTACTCCCCCATCTGTTGCTGCAGTGTGAACTGGTTGGTATAAGGGAAAGAGAAACAATGTCTCAATGAATAAGAAATGAGCAGAGTTGAGGATCTTGTCTGTAATTTACAGAAAGTTGTGAAATGCTTCCTGGTAAACGTTTCCCCAGAACTGCAAACTCCATACCCCTAGAAACCAAACACGTTTCACTACTAACAAGATAGTGCTGGCTAGAGTTGCTCAGAATGATCACTGGCATCAGGAGTGACTGTGTGATGACTTTTTCTTCCTTAAGAGCTTCTCCAAAAAGGGAAATGGACTAACAAAGCCTATGTTGGGGCCATAACACCACAAGCCAGATATCTAAAGGAAGGGGAATTCATGGGACAGCAAGTTAAAAATAACCACTCCAGATTCCTGTGACAGTGTCTTATTGACCTAATGCAGTTAAAACAAAATAGGAAGTACCTGGGATGTGGGGTAGGATACCCCCATGGCAGAACAAGCAGAGGAGTTTGTGGTTATAGACTTAGAGCTGTGAAAAGACTCGCTCTGCCTGGCTATGCATCACCCCTGGTACTGAGCACAGCAGCTTCTGTGTGACTCAGTCTTTGCTTCTGGGAGACACATGGTTTGATCAGAAACCTTCAAACGATGGAGCTCCAAAAAATTAGGGGGAGTTAGGATTTCCCTTAGGGATCTCCTCCAATGGATGTTGAAATGACATGCTTCGTATCAGTCTGAGTGTAACTGTGTGCTACTGGTTCTCATTCTGCTGTGCTGTTAGTCCAGGATTCTGAACAGTCCCTGTGTATTTTCCCATATCCTACTTGAAGAACCTCTCAATAGCCACCTTGATAAGCTAATCAAATTAAGCTCTTTAAATTTCTCTCTGGATGGCATTTTCCCAGTCCTACAGCAGTCTGCAATTTTTTCCTGTGCCCTCTCCAATTTTCCATCAAAGTTATTTCAAAGATGCGGACACCAGAACAGGACCCTTTACATCAGTCGCAGCTTCACCAAAACTGCTTATGGAGGAAGAATCCCTTCCCTGTTCCCACTTACTGGTCCAGGATCCTCCTGGCACAGCATCCTGGTAGGAATTCATACCATTCTGCTTATAGGACTCAAGACCATTTTCCAGCACATGGATTTCCAGGAAAAACTCCTTCGTTTCCTAAGCCTGCCCTGCCCCATGCCCACATGCTTGGCTTTCATGAGCCATGCTTTCAAAAGAGATCCGGGCCACTCAAGCCTCACGGTTAATCCTCACTTTGCCAGCTCTTGAGCGCAGCTGGGATTTTCCCAGAGGGCCTTGTATTAACCTCCAAAACAGAGATTACCCCCACCTAAGCCATCCTCCGCGGAACTCCTGACAGACATCCCGGCAGGGTGCTTCACAACAGGAGGGAACTGTTCAGCTGTCAAACATCCCCAGAAGCTGAGCACTGGTGCTCAGATGTCCTGAGCATCTCCAGTGCTGCTTGTGTGGAAGCCAGCAGACAGAAAATATGAGGTCTCTTTAACACGTAGCAGGCCCGGGTACCACAGAGCCAAGGAAGATCCAGTACACTCTTTCATCTCTGTTCTTAGTCATCATCCTCTTCAGAGATGAGCTGGCAAAATAGGCTGAAGAAAAGGAAGTCAGATTCACAAATGACGCTTGCAGGATTGTGACAGAGGAGAGGAGAGCCAAGAGTGCAGTCAGAAAGCCGCATGGAAACCATGAGGCTCTGCCATACGCCAAACAGGCTTCCCCGAGGCAGCATGCTAGCACATCCCAGCGCAGCCTGGCGCTCGTCCCCCGGGGTGCTCGGCTCCAGCCTGCCAGCACCCATCCTCCCCGGGGCCTCAGTGCCAGCTGCAGACACACAGCCACAGGACAAAGGCTGCATCTTTCACAGAAGGGCACTGGTCAGATGCAGAGAGACGCAGCACACAAACAAAAGAGATTTTACTCGTGGCCACCTGGCTTAATTGCCTGGATCAGGCTTATAAAAAGCTAGTGGGTCTTAAGTCCCGTCAGCACATGCTAGCCTTGATCTCTTGCAGCCTGTGCCTGGGGGCCAGGCCTTCCTGCATGCAGTGGCAAGCAGCTGGAGAGCAGACAGGCAGGGATCTCAGAAGGGATTTGCAGCCAGAGCTCCCACTGGCAAGACTCGCTGCAACGCGATGGTTACCGGGTGAAGCCCGCGCCCATGACTGCTGCACAATAGTGGAAACATAAAAGAACCATAGATCAAACAAGCCAAACAGCTCTGCCCAGCGCAGCGGAGCTGCTGGGGCACAGCGTGTCCCCCATCACAATGGGATGAAACTTTATTCATCTTGCCAGATTCGGGGGTGAAGAGAAGGGGGAGGTGAGCCAGCTCATCATAACCACAAAGCATTGCTTTCTACCACGCAACCCAGTGCAGGCACTGTGGGTCTGCCCTGCACAACATGTGTGGCCAGTGTCTGTACACACATCAGCTGGAAACAAAAGCACCCCAGAGAAGGGCTGGGAAAGCACTCCCACCAGGCAGCAGCCCCAGGGCCAGCCTTGCCTCCTGAGCGGGCTCTGTAATGTTGCTGGGTGACAAATGCAGCTGCGAGGGGCCCTCATAGAAACTGATTTCTTAGAACACAAGCCATATAGCCAAAAAATGGTCTCTTGGGCTGAAAGGACCAGTGCCCTGCTTTGCAATCACTGTACCCTTGCTCACCTCCTCTTTAAACCGATCGAGACTTTATAAACCCCAGGCCAGACCTGGCCAAGGCTCTATTGCAGCCTCATACCAGCACGGAAAGATCCCAGATGTTTCTATCTTCTTTGGTTCCTGCCTGCTGCTAACTTCTGGCACGTGGCTATGCTTCGCCTCTTGCCCAAAGTGATGAAGCTCTTTAGGAGACAGGAGAGCCCAGAGGCTTTGGACCAGAGGGGCCTGCACAAACCACCTCCCCCCCAGCCCGAAGGTTGCGGCTGATGTCTGCTGGGAGCAGAGCAGGCAGCCCAGCACCTCTGGGGTGAAGCCCTCGGGGAGCCGGCAGGACTGCGCAGCCAGACCATGTCTGCATCAGTTGCATGACACTGGGGCACTGTTTTAATTTAAAATGGATTAGGCTTTGTTTTCTTTTTAGCACAATAACATTGCATGCATTGTTGGGCGATAAAACCCACAGATAACTATGCCAGCGGGGTGCTGGGGTGGACGTGATCAGCAGCACAGTATGAGCTGAGATGGTGAAGAGCAGGGGAGAAAGCCTACAGAAATGTGCTGCTGCTAGTACAGACAGCAGCTCCTGGGGAGGCCCTTATACAACTTCTGAATAGCTCGTTCCTCCAAGAGAGTGGAGGGGCCAGCCACCCAGAACTTGGATGGCAGCTGGGGCAGGACACGGGGTGCAAGACAGCAGGGATGCATGTGAGCCAGCTGAGCCTTGTGTCACTCCTGCTCACACCCATGAGACAGCGATGGCACCGATGACTCCCAGGAGGACACTGAGGAGGTGAGGGTGTCTCAATTCCCCACAGCATCTATTAGTAAACTGCTGTTTTTCCCAAGTTTGTTCTGCCCCTCCCTGCTTCCTTCCTCCTGATTTGGGCTTAAGCTCTGCGTTTAGTGCTGGCATACAAGGGAAGCACTGCCTGACCAAGGTGCTCTGGCAAAATCATTTTGTTTCCCAGGTTTCTTGGCAGGACCTTGGTATCACATGCACCAGGTTCCTTCACTACCCTAATCCGTGCCTTTTGGCTGGCAGCAGCGCAAGGCAGAAGGGATGTTATTCTGCAGCGCTGACCCTGAGCTGCAGGAAGCACTCCCTGAGCACAAGAGCTTTGGGGTGTCCCAGGGCCACACGGCTCAGTTTGGGGACACTTACCTATACCCCACCGTTCTGTTAGAGACCAGCCAGTATTTCTGCCTGCTGCAGAATCAGAGAACTCCCTAACAAATCCTCCTACAGCCTCATTAACTCACCACACCAGCATTGTCAACCAAACTGGCCCTTGCAGGTCTCTGACCCAGTTGTGCCTGGATCCTCTCTTCAGTCACGTTGTCTCCTGGCACGTTTGATGCCTGAGGAAGCTGAGGCTAAATGCAGTAGGAGTGCTCCCACAATGCTCATACAGCAGCTGGGGACCTGACCCCATGCAGCTCTCCGCACAGTATTTTCCCACTACTTTCTTACCTGAAACGCTGCATAATCTCTCATGGGTTTTTTTAGCACCAGTTTTGCTGCCGACGTACTCTGGACCAGGCATCCCTTGCTTCAAATGCTAACAGAAGGCACTGGAGTCCCCTGGGATGTTTTGTCACTGCTAGAGGGACTGCATCTCCACGTGGGCAAGGGCAACAGGAGCTCCTGTGGACATGGTGTGGGTTGCAGCTCAGAGCATGCTGCAGCATACTGCAGTAAGAGTAACCAATGCTGCTGCCCCAGGCAGGAACGCAAGATGGAGGGAATCAGGGGCAGCATGAGAAAAGACCCACATGACACCAGTGTCCATCTGCCCTGGCATGCCAGGCAAGTGGAAAAGCCCAAAACAGCAAGACTGCAAGTCTGTGCTGGCGCTGTAGCAATGTGCTCCCAGGAGAGAGAGGTGCATGGGTGGTATCAGCAGGCAGTCACAGCTGGTAGGAACATGGCTGCCCAGAGGAGCAGAAGTAGGGCAGATGCTCTGCACAGTGCAGATAAGAGCAACCAGTTCCCACTGCTGCCCAAGTGATGCCAGACCAGACCAGCGCCACCAAGGCAGGAGGCTGTCCCTGCATGGGGAAGAGGCCCAGGGTACTTGGCATAGGCTGCTGCAGCACCGAAGCTGCAAGTGGGTAGTCTGAGAAGACAGAAGAACGAGCTGGCATAAGCCACCTGTTAGCAGCAAAGCCGACATGCATCCTGGGTCCACCTGAGCCCTGGGAGGAAGCCTTGCATGATGTGGTGAGGACTGCATGAAAGCCTTCCCCTGGGCCATCTGAGAGGTCTGGCCAGGTGATCCTGTGGTGTCTTATGGGCTTAATGCACTGTGAATTGACAAGTTCTTTCCTGGTGGCAATTTAAATAGACCTTTTTACGCAGAGACTCTTCTCTAGCAGGTATAATTACAGCCGGAATGCAGAGAGCACAGTTTTGGTTCCATCAGATGCTGATAATTCCCTCCTCCCACAATCAGTCTTTCAGCATTTTGTTTGTCTGACACATCATATCCGATTTTCTTAAGAGGGGAAAAGAGTTAGCAAAACACTTAGCAATAACAAATTAAGTGTCATTAAGTCAGGCAATCACAGAGCTGAGACTTAATACCCTAATTTATCTAGCTCTTCCTGCAGAAGAGCTCCTCAGTGCTATACCCAGCTGTTGTTGCTGACGGACTTGATCTGCATGCAACACTTGAGAGCAATGAAGACCCTTTGAATTTGATCTGGGCTGACATTGTCCCTTCCATGAAGCTCCAGACCTTTCAGCTCCTACCAGGACAGCAGAGAGAGGACTCTGCCAAGCCAAAGCTCATGCTACAAATTCAATCCTAAAGACAGTCCCCAACTGCTAAAGAAAAAAACCCTGCAAACAGTAGATTCTTCTCTCCTACTGAAGTCCAACTGGATCAACCCTGTCCTTTGGCAGCAGTCCCTGCAGAAAGGGATGCAGTTTACACAAAGGGGACAAAGGAAAAGAAACCAGGCTGTTTTGGACTTGGAAGAGGCAGGGAGGGACTCGTTCAAGTGCTAATTGGTCTTACACACATTATAACAAACCAGTGTGAACACAGTGAGAAGCTAAAATGGAACAAAGATGTTAATTACTGAAACTTAGAAAGAACACAGAGCTACATGACTATTTTACATATATAAATATATGTGTGTATATATGAGAAGCAGAAGTAGAAAGGTCTGTAAAACACGTCACGCTGAGTTTGGCCAGTACAGACAGAATGCACCAGGTGTTAAGTACAAAACCTGGACAACAGCAAAGTCATCTGCACACGCTGCAGAGAAACCACGGCCATTTATTATTAAACTGCAGACCAGCCTCTTTTATCAAGCTGTATCCTCTGCGGAGGATAAAAATCTGTCAGAGAGAAAAACTGCAGTTCGCAAACCCCAGGAAAACAAGGAGGAAAGCCCACCCCAGAGCCAGGACTCCCGGGTCCCTGTGATCTGTCTGCGGGCAGGGCAGCCTCGGCGGCGTTGCTCTCCTTGCTCTGCTGCCCACTGCCAGGCTAATGCCCGCGGACAGCTGTGGGGCCCATTGAACCCTCAGCCCAGCGGAGACCCGGCCTCTCGCTCTTGCTGCAGCAGAACCACAAGGGTATAACAGGATCAAAAGAGCAGTAACGAGCTCTGGGAACTTGTCAGACAAATGTGTTTTTAACTGAATCTCAAATGAGCTGCTGAAGGGGAGCATTAGTGCTGTCACGTGGAGCACATGATTTTGGAATTCATTAAGCCTTTGATGCAGTGTTAGCACCGCGGTCCCCTGTCCCAGCCGTTAGCCATCTGGCTGAAAAGCGGCCAAGTTTCCTTCACCCCAGAACTGGAGGAATGGCCTGTGTTTGCAGCAAGTCACAGGAGCTACAGAGCTAGAGGATGCATGCACTAGATAAGCTGACTGCACTGGTCTTCAGGAAAAAATGGTACTTCTTCTTGCTGCCCTTGGCACAAACATACCACTGCCCATGTCCTGTGAGACTTCTTCAGAGAAATCAGATGCTTCCAGAGAAGCTTCCTTTCTTCTTTCTCTCAGATAGGTTACAGAGGAGTAAAAAATTTAGCTATGGAGAAGTGGAACTGGAGCTGGAAGCCCTGCATTTAGTTACTGAGAACCAGAACAGAAACACTTTGATTTGGATGAAACCAGAACAGAACTGCAATCGAAAGCTAAAGGCAAATGCTATTGAATGTTGGTGGCTATGGCACAGGGACATGTTTTGCAGCACTATCTCAAATACAAAGTCCCCTCCGAAACTCCAACTCTCCCTTGTTTGAGGACAGTTTGTAGATTAACCATGCTGTGGATCTGAAGACACAGAAGTGGCTCAATCCATAGCCAAGACACAGTAAACGTCTTTATAGTTTGCTTTCCAGGCTAGAAAAAGCTCATCTGCTTTTTCATAAGAGTTGAAGCAAGTATCTGTAGAGCACCATCTCAAAACTCTGGGGATTGTGCACAAAGACACCTGCGCAGCTCTCTGCAGAGGCCAGGTGGTGCCCCACGCTCCTGGCCAATGTGAGCAGCGAGGTGCAGAGCTGGTTTGGAGCCGGAGCAGCAACCGATGCAACTTTGGCATTAGGGAGCATAGTGAGCACATAAAAACAGCTCTGCAGGAAACAGCCGTTGGTAGGTGTGGTAGCTCTGGATCAGGGCTGACCACATTGGTTCCAGGCTGGCTTCTGCAGAAGCATTTCTGTGTCCTTGCACTGACAAATACTTGCCACTACCTATCCCATTGGGATCACAGTCCATCCCCCCTCAGTCCCCATCTGGGATAACAGCAAACTTGTAGCCATACAAATACACAAGTTGTCTCTTACAGCCTTAAAACAGAGTGATAACTGCCTACTCTGAGCTGGGATCTGCGTGGTCTCATGGCCTCACTTCCTCCATGGGAGCCACCACGCTGTCCGTGGGCTGTGCAGAGCTCCCACAGTACCTGCCACTTCCCCCCGCTCTCCTCGCAGCACAGTGCGTGCAGCGGGGCAAGGCTGGCAGGCCCTTGCTGTGCGGCTGCTGTCATTCCAGCCCAGACACTGTTTGAGTGAGATGATGCCTTTGGCAGAGACTCAGCAGCTGCGCTGATGCCCACTGCACCAGCCGCAGCAGGGCTCAGCTGCTGGCGGACACCTCCAAGGCACAAAAGCAGCAGGAGAAACCCTTTGAAACACTCTCCCAGTGTCTCCTGACACTGTGAAGTGGTTTTTCTTCCTAATTTTCCAACATACTAATTTGCCAAATGTTTTTGCTTGACTGGAAGCCAAGTACGGCTTTGGGAACAAAATCTGTGGTGTGTCGGGGGTTCCCCCGGCTGTTAACTGCCAGGATCTCTGATGCTGACCCCAGACATGGCAAGCTTGATGCACAGACCAAAACACCAGCTGAAAAGCCTCCATCCTGGCCTGGCCTGTCACAGCACAGTGGCCGTGAGTCTCAGAAGTACTGTGCTTCCTCCAGGAACCCTGCTGCGAATGTGCCCCTGTAGTCAGCAGCATCCCAAAATGCGATGAGAGTAGAGTCGGTAACTGCCTAGAGCCTCATCCAGGTGTGAATGTACCACAGAAGGGGCTAAAGATTTGCCATAACTTTGCTGCTGGACTCAGGTCCACAATGCTGCTTTGGGCTTTAATACTGCATCTTCTTTGGATGCTTCATATCTCAACCCCCTCCAAAGCGGCCCTAAAGGAGCTCAAGGTGAAACTGCTGAAATCTTAAGTGGTGTGTAACCTCCCGTGTAAAGTTAGCTGTGAGAGGTACAAAGGTGGCTAATAGAATGTGATTTTCTAGTGAGTTTCCAGGGAGCTCCAAATTCTGAAGAACCAAATTAACTTGCAAAAGGTTAAATAAGACATATTGGAAGGGGCGATGTGTCCTTTCTCATATCTCAAAACCTCCTGCAATTCTCTGAAGGAGAGTAGTCACAACAAATTAAATGGAAAACTATAAGAGAGTCTGTTAAAATGATAAGCTGAAAAACTGAAAACCCAACCACCAAATGACCCCCAAACAAAAAAAGGAAGGTTGGCATTGAGTGGACAGATAATAGAGGTACAAAAGACCATTCAGAGAAGACAGAGGCCCAGCAGAACAGCTTGATCCACACTAGCAAGGAACAAAGGGAAATTCCATGCTGCAACCTCCTTTTGCAGGGACAAATGAGGCGACCTGCTTCAAGTGAAAGTGTCAGCAGGGTATGTTTCAAACCAAATTTATAACACAAACAGTAAATGACATAGATTACATTTATCCAAGAGCTCTGGAGCAACACCAACACAGATCTCTCACCTGCTATGGGACATGAAACCTGTTGCTTAATTCAGCCTGAAACCAGAGAAATGACAGGAGGCAAATGAGATGCCAGGGTTGGGCTTTTGTTTTTTTTAAAGAGCTTTGGGTAAATCTGGGGATCTATGACTTGTGAATCTGAGTTCCACACTGGGAATTAGGAATAACATCCCTGGGCATTAAAGGGGAAGAAACAACCCACTCTAGCAGAAGGAAGTCATGTTTCACTCCTTAAAGGAGTGAGGAATACTCTTTTACGGATCTGGCTGGATAGATGGGTGTACTTGGATGCCAAAACACTTTCAGCAAGGTCCCACACCAAATATCCTTAATCGCTCTTCTCCACAACATGTTTAAACCCATGGTTAATAACAAGGCAGAAGTCAGTGAATGGAAAATGGTCAGTGTTTAAGACAGAAGAACGTACCAGTGCTGTCCCACCAGGATCTGTGCTAGGGCTTGTGGTTTTTGCTGTATTCAGAAATGGTCTGGGAAAGGGTGTGAGCAGTGATGGGACAGTTTGCTGGTGAGGCTGAGGTCTGCAGAGCAGTGAAAATGAGCACTCACTGCAGAGTTGAAGAAGGATCTCATACTGAATAGCTGGATAATAAAATGAAAAATTAAAGTCAGTGTTGGTAGATGTAATTTACAAGGAGAAGCTCTACCTGCACAAAGAAAGAGTCAGACCAGTTATCCCCACTCAGGGAAGTGGCCTGGGGGTGAGCTCTGTGTTTTTTCCCTTCCCTATCAGAGAAGATACAGTGGAATTAAGAGAAGGCAGAAAAGGGAAAAAGGAAAATCAAATGCATAGGACAGAGAAGACAGCCAAGGGGAGAAACTGGTGTATATAAAATCATGTACAGTGAGCGAGGTGTTTTGGAAACAATTACTTGTGATGTTTATAGTATAGAAACAAGGGCATATTGATTAAATAATGACTTAGCAGGTTAAAAAACAAATTTAAGTACTTCTTTACCATGCATCAGAAGTCCAAGGAATTAATTGCCTAGGGTTGCTATGGAGGCAAAATAACCTAGAATGGATCAAAAGCAATCAGATGCTTTTATGGAAGAGCAACCCAGCAAGGACTGCTAGACAGAACGATACTTTGGTCAGAATAAGATTAAACTGAGTATTGCTCGGAAGGCATAGCAGACGAGGCATGGCTTTATGCCTACACTGCTCTTCAGTCTGCTCTAAGCATACCCCCCTGGCCACCTTCATGGCTGGGATCCCGGGCTGGCTTGACCCCTTTGTATCGGACAGTAGTTTCTATGCTGTTGTGATGCACCAGGAGGAGAAAGCTGATAAGCAAAGCCCTGGTCAAGCAGCCTGTCCTAAATGTCGTTGCAAAGCAATGGCACATCATGCAAGTATTTGGTGTGGACAACAATGTTAGCTAGAAGATTAGAAAGACCGTATCTCAGACATGCTGTTATAACACTCCACAGTAACTTGACATAGGCTGGAGCGAGGCTAAGAGCAGCATGGAGAGCCTTGTCCGGGCTGAGGGCCAAGTAGGTCTTTAAAACACATTTGGGGAAGGAAACATGTCAACATACACTGTAGCGCTGCCCAGGAAGAAAGCAAACAACATGAGGGCTGCCAGTTTTGTGAAAAGAGATTAAGAGCCATACTGGTCCTTGAGTCACAGGTTCATGTTCCTAAACCTCAAGTCTACATCAAAAATGATGACCAGACAGGAAAGGAGAGGAGAGCTGGAAAAAATGGGGAACAAGAAGGGTTGAGAATGGAAGGAGAGAAGAACAAAAATTTCTGTTTTAGCCAGTGTGATGGGGAGCTGCTGGCCAGGTACCTCAAGGGCTAAAGGCAGGCCAGAGCTTTAGTTTGGACAGAATGAGACTGATCTGGAGTAGGTCTTAGCCTAGAGGTGATTAGCTAAAATGTTTGCAGCCAAGATCTTTCAGATGTAAAGCATGGAGACAGATAAGAAAGGGACACAAAACCCTTCTGCAAAACCAGGGAGGCAGGTTAGAAGATCTCTCTAAAGGATGCATTGAAGCACCAGTTGTAGGGATGGAGTGTGGGAGGATGACTAGGAAGACACAGACTATGAAATAAAATTTCTCCAAAGCCTCCAAGCCCAGAGGTCCCTCTAGCACTTCCAGTTCTTGCTCCTGTGGATTGCAGATCCTTCTCGCTGCTCTTCCTACCTTCCTGGGTGCCGGCTCTGCCCAGCTCCCCACACCTGCGCTTCTCTTCCTAGCCTTCCTCTCTGGGCTCAGCTGAAGTCCCATGGGGCATGCAATGCAGGGATCAGGGGATCTGTGGGCTGCCAGGCCTTCTTCTGGGTGCTGTCCCTGCTCACGCAGCCCAATACAGCCTGGTATTTGCCTTTTACGTGAGTATATCCCATTCAGTTCATCACACGCCAGCTGAACTATAACATGATATAACATGAACAGCCTTCCCACTTTGGCTTAAGCAATCTGCACTTTGCTTTTTCTAAGATATAACTTCCTAAGAGCCACAGGGCAAGCTGCTGCTATAGGAAATGAGGTAGAACTGCTCGTGTTGCTGCTTCTCTTCAATCGAGAAGATCATCTTCAGGGAGAAGATGGAAGGGATCCTTAGCATAACACATGCTCTCACACAGAGCTGAAGCTCCAGTGCCTGACTTTGGCTATGAGCTGGAAGCATGCAGGCAAAGACCACACTGGAGATATCCAATCTGCGTTTTATTCTTCAGCAGCCTATTGTATTCCCAGCTCTCTTCTCAGCTTTTTCCCATTGCTGGCACACATTTCTATCCCACGACAGCCCAACACTAGCCAGACTGCCCTCCAGAAAACTTGGCTAGACCTTGCATCTAGGCAGAGCATTGAGTGTTTGCTAATGCTCTTGCAAACCACAGCCTTGCAGAAGTCATGCCAATGCCTCCAGTGCTTGCATATCCTCCTCAGCCTAGCAGCTTCTCACTCTTCTCTTCCTTTGGTTTTCTCTTGCCATGTCATAGAAAAAGCATAAGTAGCAGACACGAAAGAAACCTGACCTGCCAGCCCAGGCGTGCTGCCCAGGTCCATGCCAGTCTCCTGGCTGCCCACATTGTGATTCTACTTCTCACCCATCAAATCAGGAGCAAAAGAAATCTGTGATCAATCTGCTCTGGCTTGGGAAGCTTGCCAGTAGATGTGCCATAGACGCCCACCAAAGGAGTGTCCTGATTCTCCCCTGATACCATTCTCCTCCCCCCCACAGTGTCATTTGTGAGCTGTACCTGCAGCAGCACCCAGGAGGTACTGGAGGCAGCTGCTGGGGGAAAGCTCTTCAGCAACCTCCTTGGTTTGGCATTAGCCCTGCCAGGCTACAGTGTTTTGCAGCTGGATCTTAGCCCTGGGCTTACACCGCGCTCTGTGGCACAGGAACTAGGAAAGAATTACGGAGCAGCTCCGTTACTGAAATGCATTTCTCATACATGTTTCAGTTTTGTGCATTAGTGAGTTCTTAGAAATGTTTTGGCCATGAAGTGGTTCTACGTGCTACCCAGAAGGCAGGCTTTCCAGCTGCCCAGCAGTGGAGGAAGCCAAGGAGAACATTGGCACAGAGGCCAAAGCTGCCCAGCAAAACGCCCCTGGGCTTAGTCAGGAAGACTCTGCAAACAGCAGCCTTTGACTGCCTGGACTGGTTCTGTCCTGAACAGCCTCAAAGCCGCTGCCAAAACCCAGCACCAGAGAGAAAAGGTGTGTTAACGCTGCAAGGGAGTGCTGGGGAGAGCCAGGACGTCAGGCTGAAACAACCACCGCTTCCCTGTCTCGTCCCCAGCAGCGCTCCCTTGTAAGCCCAGGCAGCTCAGCACTACTGCTCCAGAGAGCACAGGGGAGGGAAAAGAAACAGTCCCATGGTTAAAGGCAGCGCTGACACTGCCACAAGCATCCTGTATCACATTAATAAGCTTTTCTGGCCACAGCATCAGCCTATGCAACCTGAACTCAGCTGCACTTGTGCCTGCCAGGGAGGGGTGGAGTGGGCAGCGTGGCTGTTCTCCAGTGCAGAGAGATCTGCCAGGGAGGCTCTGAGCCAGGGGGAGCTTGGCACAGGCTGCAGAGGGGAGGTCTCGCCCACAGCATACACGGGGAGATGAGGTTGGCGTGGGAGGAGAGCACTGTTACAGGTGGCAGTTGTAACACCGGGAGTACCAGCCCATGAGCCTCCAGCTTCTCCACTGAGACATTTCACACGACCCTGTGTCTACTCTCAGAGGTGTTAGCTGTTCTCCATTTGCAGTCCGTGGCTGAACTGACTGCAGGTAACAGAAACAAAGAAAATGCTGATCTTCTCATCTTAGGAAGTAAAGAGAATTATTTTAAAAGGTAGAAAATACCTAACAAGTAGCATGGTACTGTACGTTCTAAGCCCTCTACCCTCAGTGTAAAGTAGCATGTCGTCCAGCCTGGACTTGTAGTGATTCCAACCAGGATGAACAAGACGGTTCCAATGATTCTCTGACTTGAGCTCTGGGTAGGGACTGGGGAGCAGTGTGCCAGCACACTGATGCAAGAGCAGGAAACTCCCTCCGCAGAAAGATCTTGCCCCTTGTCTCAGCTCCTGTTCAAGTGCTGCTGCACTCAACAAAAAGGACACGCCAGTTTCATTCCTTACTTCCCAAGCCCAAGCCTAGCTTCCCTTGGCTCCCAGAGCAGTAGATACACAGGACCGAAACAGAGACAGAGGACTTGAAGAGAAAGAGGTAGGAAATCAGTACAGGTATCTGTGAAAGAGCACGTTGTTGGGAGATACCCAGTTTGTGACTATTAACAGTGCGAGGCAAGAAGTATTGACACACAGACTGTCGGGCACTGTGGATCCGTGCAAAGTGTGACTGTTCCCATCCTCTCCTGTCTGCTAGGGTGAGGCTGGTCCAGATACTGCAGTCTCAGCCACTGAGGTGAACTGAGCGCTGATGAACATTCATTTCTGCAGTAGTCCTGTCTAAAGGCACAAGGCCAACTGGGTGCAGCAAAAATAAAAAGGAAAAAAAAAAGCAAAAAGGTTGCTGTATGACTGCATATGTTGACCCAGTTAGGCAAGGACCAGCAGCACTGGAAGAAGATAGGGCTGAGACACTTTGACCTGCAAGAGAGTCAAGAAACACAACTCAGTGAAGGACACAAAAGCAATCTCATACAACACGCTTGCAGTTATCTGTGCAGACCCCACATGTTTTGTCTTTCTTCTGCCTAACTTCAGACACAAGGACCATCCCCTTGCACAAGGGTACATCTATATCCACCCCTGGGTACTTCAATATCCACATACAGGAATGAAGCAATTGAGTCAAACACTTCAGAGACAGGATTTTGTCTGCCATTTTCTCAGTGATCAAGAGGAAGACAAAACAAGCCCCAGCTAAAAAGCTTTGCTTCCGAATTCCTGGGACCAGAACCACGCAGGGAACTCAGCAACCGTGGTGCAGGGCTGCAAGCCCCGCAGTGGCTCTGCAGCCAGCAGTATGGTCTTCTGATCCCTCTCCACTCCCAGCTGACACAAATCCAGGCTTTTTCAAAGGTGTACAACAGCACCATTGCCGCTTCCTCCTGCCTTCAGCAACTGAACGTGACAGGGATATACACACTGGTTGCAAGGGGAGCTGTGCATCCACTACGTGCTTCACACAATTTAAGACATGGGGCATAGCCAGCTGTGTCAGAAGGCCCTTCCTGGCCCCCTCCATGTACCCCTATAACCACCCAGTGTGTTACAGCCTGTGTTTCCAGCTGCCGAGACCTTGTTTAAAGTCCTCGCAGACTCCTGCCTTGTCCTATGTTCTTAGCCTTGCCTTCAGCTCATTGCCTCTGCTATCCCCCAAGGCTCTCTGCCTAGTATCCACTTCTGATACATGCCTCTCTCCACAACATTAAGCCACTGCAGCTGATTACTGTAGCATACAGATACGCTTTCTGATAGTACTCGTCCTTCCAGCCCCAGGCCTCTAAGAAACTATGAGCTCCCTCCAGCAGCCTTGTTATTGTATTGCAAGCACACTGTGCACCACAGGTGCTGGGAACCCAACCTTATGCTGATTTTCCATTTTTCCTGGTCTTTTTGCAGTCCTGGAACAGAAGCTGTCTGCTGTGCTGTTTTTCCTGCTCTATTTCTAGGCAGTTGGTGGCCAAGAGGTGCTCCAGGTGGAGCAGGAAGGGAAGAGCCCCTTTGCTGCTCCATTTCCCGGGGAAGCTGCAATTGCTGTCTGCCTCTTACCATGTCAATTGGGCTCTACATCCTCAATGCTGAGGGCTTGACAGCAGCTCTGTACAGAGGTGTTCAAGGGAACGGACGAGAACTGCAGTGAGAAGCAGAGGGACAGCATTAGTGGAACACTGGCTGGAATGCTGGCCACATCACAGCCCCTTCTGTTGTGGCATCTCAGCGAGCCTCCCCCAGGGTCTCCCCCAGCCTGGCACTTCCAATAAACACAGTCTTGATCCCAAGACCACCAAATAAAACCTGTGGCTAGTAAACCAAGTGCTACCTGAGGAAGCCTCCTCTCTCCTGCCCCTGCGTAGGGCAGCTCCACGTGTCCCACAGTGGCCATGGGTGGCAAGGCTTGGCAGAGGATGTGCCCCAGCTCACCTGCTGGATTTCCTGCATTGCCAGGCGTATGGAAGAGTGGAGGCGAGGGAAGGCTCGTTGACTGCCTCTCTCCTGGACTGAACTTGCCTTTGTCCCACTCTTGTCAAGGCTCTGTTGGTTTTGGCAGTTATTGGTCCTCCTGAACCACACATGTCTGAGAACTGTGGCTGCTCCTGACTGCAGAGCAGATCTGCTGGTGGAAGGCCTGGAGGGGCAGGGCTGCTCCTCCGGAGGGGTCTCCCCCTCGGCTGCTGGCGGACCCAGCCTGAGGCACTCCAGATCTTCATAATCCAAACTCTCACTACTTTTCTGAGAGAGGGAAGAATGGATTCAGCAGTGGCTTGCAGACCCTCTGTACACCCCAAACAGCACAACAAAGAGAAATACTTAGCTGTGACCACTGCTGACATTCAGGGGACAGCGGAGTGTCATCCAACCACCAGGGCCTCTCCCCCACCCAGGAGACTTCCCAGTGCCCAGCCGGTGCAAGCAGAAGAGGCCAAGCTGTGTGGCCATAATGGGACACCCCCAATGGGAACACAAAAGAGAAATGCTGCCACAGTGACTCTATCCGCTCAATGCACAGCCCAGGCCCCATCCCCTTTTCTGGCTGCAGATCCTCGACATTCACCTGCCCACAGGGAACAGTCAGGATCTCCATGAAGGGCTGGATGCCCACACTCTGGTGATACCGAACCAGTTCAGTGAGCGAGGTGTGAGCCCGGTCTTCCCCCAGGATGACATAGCGTGCATTGGGCTGCATCTCAATCATGTAGTGTCTGCAGCGGCCTTCACCCCTGGGGAGATGGACAGACAGAAATAGTCACTGCATGGGGCCACAACATCTCTCCAGGACCCAGTCATTGCTTTCTGCACTTGGGTCAAGAAGCCAGACATGGACAGGAGCCACAGTAACAAATACCACAAAGATTCAAGAGAGGCACAATGCTGGAGTGTCACATACTGTGATAGTAGGTGTTGGAGGAGCTGCAATTCCCCAAAGTCGGTGACAGGAGAACCCCAGCAGCCGGATCCAAACTCCAGCAGACTGTACTGCCTCCCATGCTGTTGTCCACATTAAAACTCTGCCCTACTCCTTGCCTGAGGCTGTACAAAGCCCATGCCCTTGTAGCACTCTGATTGCCTCTCCTCAGGCACTTCTCTAGACTCATCTCCTCTGCTCCAGTCATTGCTTCCTCCAAACTGGTTTGCCCACTCAGCCATACAGCACAGCCTAAGCTAAGATCTGCACCCTTGGAGCCGCAGCACCCCACCCACAGATGTAGTTTTTGGCAAGAGACAGACTGTGCAGTGTCCTGTCTGCTACTCCAAACTGTATGAGGCGTCCACAACAGGAGAGGCTGAGCATCATCCTCACTGGACTCCTCTGTGGGGGAGATTAACTCCTCCAGCCATGCATAGCTCAGTTTAGGACCTTCTTTTTCCTTCTCTGCAAAGCTCATTACCTACCTGTATGTCAAGGTGTAGCCCGGTCGGCTCTGGCTGATCCGAACAAGGAAGCAACCCAAAGGCTTGTCAATCAGCAAGTTTTCAGCTTCCCTGGAAGCAGGAAAGACTTTCAGTGGACAACGAGCAGCTGCCTCTGTGCAGGGATTGCCATCCTATCTCACGTGCTACCATGGTAGTGCTCCCAGTCTGCAGGAAGGCCAGCATCTGCCCCCTGTGTTCCCAGCTAGAGGTTTCCAGACTCAGGCTTGCTGGTACAGTGAGGCATTAGCAGGCTGAGGAGGCACAATACTCTCAGCCAAAGCCTCTCTAAGCAGGGCTGCTCCAAACCTGCTCCAGCAGTCTGACTAGTGCAACAGCAACAGCTGCCTTCCAGGACAGAACACGTTACAAAGCATCACTGAGATGGAGAGGCTGTGCACATCTGCATTTCCTATGCTCTGGGGCTGACAGAAGAAATCAGGATGCCGTGGGGTAGTGGTGCTCAGCACAAGGTAAGCCCAGTGAGTGCCTTGGAAAAACACCAACTTGGATTACACCAGTCTGGTTCTCTAAACTTCCTGCTGGAAGGAGGTCTTCCCCCTCTCTGCCCAACAGACAAAGCACTGCTTTGTGCTTGTCATGTGCCTTGCTGCAGGCTAAAGGTGACTGCAGATCGCCAGTGCAATTTGGGGTTGCTCTGGCTGCTCTGTTACATGAGGCTGAGCTTACACTGCTCTTGGAGACTGAAATCCAGCAACAGGAAGCACCACTTAAAATCTTCAGTGTCTTTAGGAAGGATCTATGTCCTTCATTGTGAAGTGCTCATGGCTAGCCTATAGTTGAATTCAGACAGTTTTGTCTTCCAGGCACTAGTTCCTCTCCTGCATTCTTGGATCTGTAGACAAAAGCATTAATGCAGGTGGGGGCCTCAATAATTATCTTAAAAAAAGAAAAAAAAATGCAGCTATCAGGGAGCTGTCAGCTACTGTAGTGTCCTTTACTAAGCTAACATGCTGTATAATGTCTCTGAGTAATGTTCACACTGATAAGCTGACAAAATCCAGCAATTTACGATCTAATAAGACTGAAAGAGACCTGCAGCTTTAACAGAAAAAAGTTACAAACTGGAACAAGATGACAATAGTGTTCAAATGACGGGCACACTTGGCAGCAACGCCCACACACAAGTCCCACCAAATAAGGGATGCTAGCAGTTAGCAAGCATGCAGCACCATAGATTAATTTGCACACAGGGGAGACCATAGCCAGAAATTCTGGCATCTACATGCTAACCCCACTGTCTTGCTTGTATCTGATCACTGGCATAATCAGCACTTCTCTGATTATCACACTGCTTGGAAATTAGTGCTTGGCTCAGCCAAGAGAGTGCAGTGAGAGGCATACCCAGTAGCAGAATGTCAAGCACTTAAATAAAGATTTTCCCAAAAAAAAGCCCTTGAGAATTCACAGTCTCATAAACAACTCCACAAGAAGGCAGGGCTTTGTGGATGTCCTTCCCAGCCTAAAGGATGTAAATTCCACCTATGCTGCACACTCCTTAGATGGGCAGAGGTATCAACAAAAAGCCTTCCTTTTCCCATATCTGGGGGCTTTGAGGGAATCTTTCTATTGGGTAGTCACTAAAGCCTCTCTTAATACTTATTAAAATAAATGTATACTGAATTCTGTATTCTCCTGCTGTAAACTGAGGTCTCCTCCTGACCTAAACTGAGAGATATGAGAACAGTCATAATGAGTCAGACCAAAAATCCACCTTCATTCCATATCACGTCTCTGCAAATGGTCCACAACAGGGTAAATGCATGTGTGCATTTCCTCTCCAAGTACTTTCACAGCTTCCCTTCCCGGCACAGGATCTGTTCTTAGGAACCCACAGTGGACTTATTTCCTATGAGTTTCCACAGTCTTTCCCTGGACCCATGTAAAGTTTCAGCATTTGCATCCTGTGACAGGGAGCTCCAATCTTCCCCCTAAGGGTTTGAAGCTCACAACCTAAAAGTGAAAGGTTATGCAGGTCACTCCCGTTCCTTACAGAAGCAAATCCTGGAAAATGCAACCTATGCAGTCCTCCTAAGGACACAGCAGCTTCTGCCTGCCTGACACAGCCCAAGCTGCAGCCACTGTGTCCAGTGTACTCACCTCCGGCTGATCATGCCATGCAGCCAGCTAGGAAAGGCCCCATCATCCTGCATGACCTTCTGGGCCTGTGTCTCTTTGAACCAGCGGAGAGTTGCTCCTCTCTTGAGTTTCCTCATTTTTGCTTCTTCTCCAGTCTGTTCCTCTGTCCTCAGAAGAGGTCGAGGTGCAGAAGGATCCAGGAAGTTATCAAAAGGAGTGGACTGAAAGTGGGGAGAGGGTGAAAGTGGGCATGAAAGCAAGGTCAGAGGCAGAGGACCTTTGAAGGAATCACTTCGGTAGTGATCCTGTTCCTGAGTCCCTTAAGACAAGATCAGTTGCAAACTATCAAATGCTGCTTTCAGTTCCTCAAAGGTCCTGACCATGCGTTTTAACTAATCACAGTACGAAAGGACTCTCACTTCTAATAATGACAATGACACTGTTCTCCTGGGATCATGCAGGAGGCCATGTGCATGCAGAAGGTGGAAGGCGCAGGGAACCAGCACACCTGGCTAAGTGGCCCCAAGCAGAACCAATATCGCTACCTCTGTCAGTTTGCTGCGTGGCCGTGGCACTGGTGGCTGTGGTGGCTTATCAGGAGGATGGGGACCAGGCTGAGGGCGCCTCTTTCGTGGCATAGGGACTGGAAGGGAGATTCTTTCTGCAACAAAAAGAAAGAAATAGATGAAATTTAGCATCCAAAATCCGTGAGATCCATCCTCCACATGTCCAGGATAGGGATAGACTCTCCTGCACTGGGTGTGTGGGAAAGACACAGCTTGGCACTCCTCCCAACACAGCCAGGCAATTGATCTTCACCATGCTGCTTCTGCTCCCCACAGAGAAATCTGCACTTTCAAATGGCAGAAACATTGGCACCTCCCTGCCCACTGCATCAGTGGGGCCCCCAGCCCCCGGACAGCTGAGGGCAGGCCATCATCACCTGGAGCTTACAGCACTTTCAGGTGACCATCATATGAGTGGCCACGCAGGGGGGCAGTGGGAGTGGGAGCAACTCACTCTGGGCCTCTGCTTCCACCACCAGCTGTTGGCTTCTTTCTCTCTCTGCTTCCTCCTGCAGCCGCTGTGCCTGAGCTCTCAGCTCAGCCACCAGTTTTAGGTAACTCTTCTTGCATCTGAATCCCCTGAAAACTGTTCAGAGAAAAGCTGTGGTTATAAAAAAAATGTTCATCATGCCTTTGTCACTCCCTGGGGGAAGTGCACTGGGTGATATTCCTTCACCCAGTGCAAAGCCCTTAACACTCCAATTGCATTTATAAAAAGCAATGCAAACTCTACTGTAAGCAGGCAGTCAAAGCCATGCAAGAACTGTCTTCTACTCTCTAAGCTGCCAGATCACAGATTTAAAAAAATCAAATTACAGATCTAAGCTCTCATCTCTAATGCCAAGGCACAGGATACTAAAAAACAGTCTCACAGGAGGGCCTGTGTTAACCATCCATCTCCTTGGTACCCTTCAGACACCGTGAAGGAGATGGGATTTCCATGGTGTCAGCCCGCAGGGTAACCTTTCCCATGAAAAGCCATCACAGGGTTCATCAGGAGCATTAGAGACATTGCATTATCCCACCTACTCTACCAGGTACCAAAGCACATGAACTGAAAGCCGCACCCTCTCATTCCACGCTACGCGCACATCTTCCCCACAGAGGAGAACAAGGCACAGCATGTGACAGTTGGATGTTTGTCATACTGTACGGTGCATAGCTGGAAGCTGCTCAGATGCTTCAGCAGTGCAACAACCTATACAGAAGTACAACAGAGAGGGACCAAGCAGGGTGACAGTCTCCTCCCTCTGGTTGCACAGTCCTCCTGGAGCCTGTGCAGAGGGAAGTACCAAACTGCCCACAGTGCCTGCTCTGGAGAAACAGGCTGCCAGAGCAGACACTACAAGGAAAGGAGAGGAAAGGGAAAGGGGGAAAGGCGGGGGAAAGGCGGGGGAAAGGCGGGGGAAAGGCGGGGGAAAGGCGGGGGAAAGGCGGGGGAAAGGCGGGGGAAAGGCGGGGGAAAGGCGGGGGAAAGGCGGGGGAAAGGCGGGGGAAAGGCGGGGGAAAGGCGGGGGAAAGGCGGGGGAAAGGCGGGGGAAAGGCGGGGGAAAGGCGGGGGAAAGGCGGGGGAAAGAAGGGGGAAAGAAGGGGGAAAGAAGGGGGAAAGAAAGAAAACAACCCAAAATGAAACCCCATCCCCTTCTGCCTGTCTCAGGAATGAGATCTGCTTCACTCTTCTTTTCCCTCTCCTCAGTTCAACATTGCTCACAAACAATCCCCCACTCCAGAAGACAGCTAACAAGATCTCAGGCCGCAGCCAAATCGTACATCTGCCCTGCTCAGCTCAGTTCTCCTGTGCACATGCTTTCCCTTTTCAAGACTCACACTGTCTGATGGCTCTCCCTGACTGAGGATGAGCACCAAGGAGGTGGGCATCTGCAGTAAGTACTCTGACTCCACAGGGCCTTGACATGGAGATGATGTCTGACCTGCCTTTCTGTCATCTGCAAAGGTGCAATGGTGGAGCAGGTGCTGGAGAAAAGTTTTTCCTTGCCCTGAGAGACTCTCCTGCCTCAGTGCTCACCTTTCTGTATGACAACTGCTGCTCTTTCCAGTCGCTCCACATACTTCGCCAGCTGTTCCTGGTGCCAATATTTAAAGAAAAGTCGTGACTTTCTGTGAAGTTGGGGAGAGAAAGAAGCAGTGAGAAACAGTTTGTCTAAGCTTGCGTCCACCATCCTTTGGACAGACCCTTCCTACAGCCGTAAAGTTCTCCCTGAAGGGAACCAGTTAAGAGTCTACATGTATAAAGTCTCTGCAGTTCAGGCCCCCCATTCCCAGCAACAGTGATCCACACCTACCCACATATCCAGCCTGTCAGCTCTGTACTTTGCAGTATCTCCAAGCAGCTAAAAGAGAGGAAAAAAGTGAAATAAATCTCATTTTCCACCCAAAGTGAACATTATGCAGCCAGTGGTTCTAGGTGCATAAAGGGGGAGAAAGTGCCTCAATGATTCTGCATTATGTTCTCTGTCCCATCATCTGATCACACTCAGTAACTGGCTGTCAATCTGTAGTGCTCCTTGAGGTACAGCTAGGATCACATTTGGGAACAGCAGCAAAGGGGTTCTCTGAGGCAGATTTCCTTCAACTCCCTGGAAGGCAATTCTGCAGAGCCTATTTTATTCTCAGAACTGTTTTTCCTATTTTCTGTTTCCAAGCTCTTTGGAGCACACAAGTTGCAAGCTTGGCAGAAGACCTTGGGGGAAGAGCCTGTTTTCCAATTCCAGTTTCATTTTGCAAACTTTAGTGATAAAATTTAGGTCACTCAGAAAGATTCCCCAACACTTGGAATGGAAAGCAATACTTTAGCTGCACCACACAGACAGCTTCCTCCCCCTGCCTGCAAATCCAACCATAGCGGCACTTTTTGCTAGTATCTCACATAGCAAAGCAGAAGTGGTTTTCCTTCTATCTCAGCCAAATTCCACTGTGCTAGACTCTATATCCAAGGTATTTTTTTTCTTAAAAGCTTCCTATGATTTTTGTGTCTGAAAACACATCGTGTTGCCTATCTACCATCATCTGTCTCTCATCCATGAGATCCTCTCTTGATTTGGATCTCAACTGGGTTTGCAATTCTTATTAATTCAATATCCTTAGTAACTTCTAGGAAGCTCTGTGAAGGCTGGAGGAGCTACTGCCAGGAGAGAATTTTTCCAGGAGAACATTAAACTCCTTTTATTAAAAGACAAAAAACAAAAAAACCCACCAAAAAAAAAAATCAGCTGGCTGCCCTACATGCCTCATTTTCACTATCAGTCACAATTGACCATGGCAGGAAGGAGGGACTGGGAAAGTGGAAAAGAAGAGGTGAGGAGTTGCTGCCCTAGATGTAGGAAGTAAAAAGCTGATGGGTAAGACTGCAGACCTGGAGGGGCATTTATGTGTGTAAGGAACAGTCAGGTTCTGAAAGTGCTGGGGGTATATTATGCCTGTATACATAAAAAATTCTTGGACCAGAAATACCCTCTCTAGCCTGGGAGACATTCAGTGCTGGCTGCTTGCTCAGCATCGCCTTTATCTTCTTCTTAGCCATGAGGCCACTAGGAAAAAGCCTGGAGAGGCACCTGGCAACTGTGCTGAGCCCCTGATATACTGAGTTCCGTGGACACCCTTGACCATTATTGTGACTCTCTAAATTGAGTACATTAGCCAGTTCTCATTCCACAGGATAGCAAGGCTTTATAGTAATTGAATTGCTACATAGTAATTCAAGAAAGATTTCATCATTGTACCAAATATTTTTTAAACACTAACTGTCCTTGTCTAGGGATTTGTGTTCCCCATCACCACAAAAACCCATCCTCACTTTTTTCCTTTTACTTAGATTGCTATGCTACTCTGATAGCAAAAGTCTCTGAAGACCAAACTGGATTGCACATAACAAAGGAAGGGTTCATACCTTTCTTTTGTGAGGGAAACATCCACTTTAACTAGAAGAATTCCATATCTGTGAAAAACAAACCAATATAGCAAGGTAAGAGCTAGATCCTTGACGTGCTGAGCTGATCCATGTCACACTTAGACCAAACAACAACAAACCACTGTCTGTCCCATTCAGCGTCCCACAACAACCCCATAATATCAGGCACGTGATCTTTTAAGAGGCTGTCTGACTCCTTGCCCATATCTGGTTATCACACTTGCTTCCCTAACGATATCTAACAAGGAACATTCAGAGGTTTAAACAAACCTTTCAGCAAATTCCTCAAATGAAGGTCTCCAGGAAAAACCATCTCTTCGGATACGGATTGTCTCTAGCAGTCCATTGTACCGGAGCTGAAGCAGCACCACAAAGAGGATCACAGAAACAAACAGAAACAGGTCATTAGGACATCAATTTGTTCCTCTGCAGCCAGAAATGCCTCCACTGAACCCTAAACTTCTCTAGTTCAAAATTAAAAAGTTTCTTTCTGAAAATGTTTCCTTGGTTAAAGACTTAATTTACCACATCCTGTAACTGAGATGATTAACCACTGTCAGTTAAAAGCTGGAAACCATAAAAACCAATGACTGAAATAGCTTCACCTTTCAGCCATGGGTACTGCTTTGCCTCTGTTCCTTAGAGGATAGTGTTTTACTTCCGAATCTGGACACAGAAATACTCTGAGGCACGGGTGAACTTGCCTCTTAATCCTATCCTTTCTTATATACATTAAACAGGCCACAGAACTTTTTGAACTCTTCTAATAATTTTCAGTATTCTTTAAAGTGTCTGGATCTCAGACCTGACACAATATCCAAAGATGGTCATATCAGCACATTTCAGCTCCTATCAAAGCAATCCCATCTTGGCTCCTATTCAGAGCTGCCCTGGCTGATGGGTGAGAACAGTCTCCTCCGGGAAGCATAATTTTTTCTGGAGTACTCTCTGCACCAGTCCTCATCCAGGAGATGCAAAGATGAATCTCATTGCATTCATGAAAAATGATTTCATTGCATTCATGAAAAAGAAATGAGAGAGAACTAAGACTGCAAACCCTGGACCTAGCAGTCTGTGTCACAGAAACAACCAAGTACCCAGACCCTTTACGTTCATAAAAAGTATGCCTACTCTTTCTCTTGCAAGGGGAGCCTCAGACCAGTCAGCTTCCAGAATCTCCACAGCCTTTCGGTGGGGTCTGCCCTCCCCACTGAGACGTGGCAGAAGTAACTGTAAAGGGGACTGCTTTTCCTCACCTGCTGCAGCACCACCTGGTTGTCCACCACACCTGGCTCCTTCTGGCTGTTGGGCTTTATACAGCGCACAAAGTGCGGGTTGGCAGAATACATCCTCTCCATGAGCACCATCAGGGAGTGCTGGCGAGGGCAGAGAAAGATCAGCAGTCCAGCAAGTCAAAGCAATATTCTGCAATGAGAACTGCCTTCCCACCCCACAGCAACTTCCCAGGCTCTGACAACAACTGGGTCATCCCCACCATGATCAGCTGTGCTTGGTACCCAGAAAAACCCGTCTACATGTTGGATGTTTTAACTATGCTTAGCAGCCTGGAAGCTCTCAAGAAAATATCACTGCACTCATCTCAAGGGGCACTACAGGGCAGCAATACTTTACCCGGAACTGAGCTCCGGCAGACTGTTTTCGTGTGCTGTTGAACTTGTCATCTACTGCTGGTATGACCTGAAACCAGATCCAAACAAAAGGATAACCCCTGGAAGGAGGACTTGATTATCACCCAAAGAGCTCTGCTGGAAAGCAGATGGCAAAAAGGAGAGAGAATGGATTTCAGGGGAGGGAAGACAAGTTAAACATATCAATAGAAGCAAGCAGAAAACCTGGTGAAAAACAAAGGAGAAATTGTTACAAGCAGATTGCTGTCAGCTCTTATTTTCAACCAATTCCTATCTGGTCTCATTTTCAGCCAGTTTCTCAAATAATAAATACCAGGTAACTATGCCATCATTTATCAGTTGCCATGTGGACCTGAAGTGCAATACCTTGGCTTTTACATGAGGCATCAGCGTCCCCGTCCTGGAGATAGTGGCTGGAAGAACAGAGACAATAGTTAATTTTGTACCTTTGCTCCAAATCAACCATGTCTGAACATTCAAACCTCACTTCACACACAAGTCTGTCTACAAATATGGAACCACAGACAGGGCACCAGGTTTCGCCATGTGGAAATACAACAAAAGAAAAGAAAGGGAGATGAAATGCAAATATGTGAAGCATACAATGCAGGCAATATTATTTTCTGCCACTGAGAAGACAAGGCAATCAGGTTATTGAACAACCCTAAATGACCTTCAGAAGAAATATCAATGGGCATCTAACAACGCATAAAAAAGGTACAGATAGCAAATAGGAAGCTGACCTGTAATGGCCAACACTGGAGATTATATAAAGTCAGATAGCTTAAAACTAATTCAGTGACAAGATGAAAAACTCAGGGAAGTTGAATTTATTGAAGGATCTAGTGACAATCTTGCACATCCTTGATGCAACTGTCTCGTGAACCATAGAATCACAGAATGCTTGAAGTTGGAAGGGACCTCTGGAGGTCATCTGGGCCAACCCCTTTGCTGAGCAGGGCCACCTACAGCTGGTTCCCCAGGACTGGGAACAGGTTATCTCTCCTGTTTATGAACATTCATGGAGTTGGGACTAAACTAAGTATCTTCAGTAACAGTGTGAAAGTGGTAACAAAGAAAGATACTCCTGAGCAGAAGAGCTGAAAAACACAGAAGTAGGAATGAAATTCATCAGTTACTTGTAAATCCCAGAAAGTGGCTTGGACTGAACAGGACAAAAAAAGATAATTTCTGCACCAGAAGTACTGTGTCCAGACAGACAAATTCCAAGGAAGTATCCGCCTGACTTTTCTTTAAATGTTTACTTTCATAGAAGCCTTGGAGACTCTGACGGATTATCAATAACTGGTAAAAAGGGAGTGTAGTGGTGTGACACAAACAATGCATGACCTCAGAGTTATTTAACAAATTCTTACTGAAAACCAAAATGTGTTTGAAAAGGACAATCTCTACACTCATTGCTTATGGCTCTACAGCATTCTATTTTCAGTGTGAACAGATAGAAGTTATGACCTTGTCCAGCTTCATCTCTAGACAAGAACAGATAGAAGTTATGATGTTGTCCACCTTCATCTCTAGACAAAAAACAGATAGAAGTTATGACCTTGTCCAGCTTTATTTCTAAATAAGAACAGAGTATATGGAGACAGTCCTGCACTGGCCCTGGAGACAATGGGCTATCTAATCTGAGGGAAGACATCTGAGCAGTGGCTAATTGTCTGGAAGAGGACACAACCTGCCTTGCTTTCCAGCCAAAAGATACTAGCTATAAAATTTACTGGATAGATACCAGGAGGTCTTGCTGATGGGTAAACTAACACCCTGCAAAATGACAGCTGTTAACAAAAAACTGATCCCTAGAAAGGTCAGGCTCTGCTGGAACTAGCATCTGTAAAGGAGGTCAGGCTTGTGGTCAGAACTATGCCTATGCAGTGGCCCTTCAATTTCACAGGAAGAACACCTCTGAAGGCTACTCCTGCTATCGTGCCTACATACCCGGGGGAATGAACAGCTCCCACAGCTCATATAGCAGCAGCCCCACTTCAAGCTGCAGCCTTCCCAGGGTCTCCCTGGCATTGCCAGCTGTGAAACACATTCATAGTACATGAGCCTCATCCTCACACTTAGCTCTTGCCAACGTGGGCCTTGATTCATGTGGGATGCGCTATCAAAGCAGAGGGACTTGCCTGTGAACAGCACACTGAGCAAGGGGGTGACGCTGTTGATGAAAAGCCCACGGATGCTGGCTGGCAAGGTGTCTCTATTCTTCTCTAGAAAGCCCCCAGCAGTATATTGTACCTAGGGGAAAGGACAGGAAGTCACTAAGGCCAACACTGATCACAGGCTCACTGTGAAAGCCACCTCCACAGCTTGCCAGAAGCAACTACACGGAATTCTATAAATGCATATGCACCCGATTCAGATGCAAATCGTGAGGAACAAAACCCTGTGGATGACACTGAGGCATTAGAACCACAGAAGTGCAGCATAACACTGAAATATCCACCTTTTCTTGTTCTCCTTTCCTTGATTATGAAGGAAATTTCATTTTAATTACTTATGGTTTATGCTTCACTCTTTTCCTTGGTCTTCCCACCTTCCCTTTGAATAGGCTTCCATCCTCTTGTCATGCATCCCCTTGTTTCTCTTGCTGCCTGCCTTTCTCATCTCCAGCCTGCCACTCTCTTTTCTGTGTTAGGTGTTCTTTTTTGTAATAAAGAACATCACAAGTAATAACTCAGTCAACAGTGGTCAGATTAGATTACTAAATTGCATATTACAATGACCTGAATCATCATATCTGCTCCTGCTCCAAAAATTATCTCAAATTAATTCAAAACATTTAGGCCAATGCTTTCAAAATTGCATGTAAAGTTACATGCAATAGTCCTAAACCCCAAGCTGCTTAGATACCGTTTGAATGTATAAATAACTGCCTCCACTTTCAAAACATTCATTACTTGGCTGCTCTCACTGTGTTCCTCAGTGTTTGCAATAAAATAGTGACTGTTTTGCTCTGGAACCCAATAGGTAAAGGTAAAGCCTTTAGACTGTCCTTCAGTGCCGCACAGCGGATGCAGGGCTTTTATTTTACAAAGGACTATTTTAAGAGTAGAGCTCAAATAGAATGACGAGTACAGCAGATTCTTCTAATGCCCTCTGCTTCCCAGAGGTAGACCCACTTTCCTCAAAGGTCTTCTCCTATACCTTCTACTGAAACCCCAGGGAATCCTAGAAGGCAACTTCCTGGGAACACATCGCTTCTGTTGTATCATTGTTGGACCAAACACTCCTTCATATCAAAGCCTTATTTGTCAAGCAACACATTTCCCCCCTCCTAAATACATTACAACAGCATTGTTCCTGCAAACAGTACATACTTTTCCAGCATAGTGAATGATGCTGAAGCCCAAAACACGGCCTCGGCCTGGCTGGAAGTGTAAATTCCCCTTGAAGCTGCTATTTAGTTTATCCACAAACGTCTTATCAGTTGCCTGCAAGAAAGCAGATTTCATAATCACATGATAAGGCTGCAACATGTACCTGATCAGGGTACGTTGAACCAAAACAAAGTGTTGGAGGTGGCCTTGGCTGTGCAACAGTTTTGTACTGTGCTTTCTCTCTGATTCTCCTCAGGGATGCCAATATCATTGGACTGTCCCTGACTGGGCTGTCCAGACTCATCAGTCACGTGTAGGAATACTTCTGTTCATTGTGCTTTTTGAAGTCACACTCCAGCATAAGAGCGCTCTCTGCAGGCCACATATCTATTGCTACATTCCCCACGCTATTTTCTCTGCCCCTGATCTCATGCATACCTGAGGGAATGCACTCTGCTCATCCAGAAGAGACAGGAGCCCAAGTGGCTTGGCCAGAAGCAGATTCTGTGGGGAAGGAGACACATTACACATCTAAAGCAGTATAGGGCATCCCCTCTCACCTACGCCACCTTTTGAGAGGTTCTTCCCAGGTGTGTCTCCTCCCCACGACACAAAGAGCAAGACTCCTCTCCTGGTTGGATGGAGCAATTCTCTTCTGTCAGTCCTCTCACGTACCAGAATAGGTTCATTATTGTTGAAAGTGATAGTCTCCCAAGGCAGCTCTTCCTCCTTATAGGCAGCCTGCTCCAGCTGGAAAATGTGCTTAAACAGAGAAAAAAGAGGTTGGACCACCCAGCAGACTTGGTTAGACAACCCTGAACATCTTCCTTCCCACCCTGAACAGAGGACAGAGGTGTGGCTCTCTCACCCATGGCATGAGAGGCCCAAGATGAAACTGCTGTTCTGCATGCTCATCTGTAGGCCTGTCACTCACTGATGCTGGTGCATCAAGCAACAGTTCTCAGAGTGAAAGTGTTCCTGCTCTGCCAACTTTGGTCATTGCTTGACCCTTCTACTTCCTCCTTCCCTGCCCCAGTGGCTCCCCTGCCACAGCAAATAAGGTTGCTGCTTCATTAATCACCATTTTTGTCTGTCCACGCAATAGACCTGTTTTTCCCCAAACTCTTCTTCTTATGCAAGGCAGATCAGTGCTCTGCTTTCTCTGTCACACCAGGTGAGATCACCCACAGCAGACTTACACAGTTGAAGAAATGCTGCAGCTGCTCATTGGCCAAGTTTATGCAAAGCTGTTCAAAACGATTCACTGCAAAGTTTTCAAACCCAAAAATATCCAAGATACCTAAAAGAGGAAAGATGAGCACATCATGGAGCCTGCAGACCATCCCCACAGACAGCTGTGTACCCCAACACACAACTAAATCTCACATCACCTAGCTCTTGTGGCACAGGGAAACCCCAGTCAAGTCACCAGTGGCACCTCTTGCATAACTCCCCTTGGAGAACTAGTTAGGAAACGCCCCACTCCCACCCCCAGCTCATCTGCAAAGCCAGAGTGCCCCAGAACTACACCCTCACAGTTGCTTCAGACCAACCAACTGCTCAGAGTTAGCCAAGGCCCTACAGGCTTCTTATCTCCAACATGATCATGTCTTTGATAATGGAACCCTGCATGCCATCTCTGCGAAACCTCATATTGTGCCTTTCCTTTGCTGTGGTTGAGGGACGCATGTTTGAGGACTGAACAGGAGCAAAGCAGGCAGAACTCACCTATCTCCCTCAGTTCCACCTCAGGATCCACATTCTCAGCCAGCAGCTCATTGATCTTGCAAACGATCCAGCCAAACACTCGGCCATACGCCACCTTTGCAATGGAGTCCCGAGCATCTGCACAGACAGAACAGCAGCAGCTCACTGCAGGGCTCCAAGGAGAGCAGGGAACACAGCACACAAGCTAGCTCAATACATTCACCTCTAGCAATGTTGTCTAGTGGTTTATGAAGCTTAAAGATCAGATAAACATTAGATATCTCCCTGATCGTCCTTGCTCTCTGCATGCTCACACAGAGCTCTTTCTTTCCAAAGTCTTCACAATCTTTCTAGAAGATCAGATATGGCATACTAGGGCATTTGTGAGACCATCTGAAATGAAAAATTTAATTTCCAAAAAAGTCCAGCCAGTTTTTAGAATATCCAGAGACTTGGTCTTCCCTCTGCAGGTCTACTGAGTCTGGATTCCCGCACTGAGAAACCAAGCGAGAGGCTCCAAGTTGTACTTGGAAAACTGAATGGTTCTCTTCCTCCTAGCCCACAGCTGCAAAGTATTTAAACACTGTGGGCAAGAGAAGAATGCAATTGATGGAAACCTTGCTGACATTCTAAGAAGAATGAGACCAAATAACCATGACCTCCTGCATGATGCACCTACTGATGGGAGGCGTTTATTTTATTTTATTGTCTAGAGAGATGCAAGAGAAGAAATTTGGGAAACAGAACTAGCTAATTCTCCATTTTCAGTTTTTTCTTTCATTTATTTTAAACAATAATCTAGATATCCTGGGATTTCATGCTTTTTAAAAAAAAAATTTTACTTTAACTGAACCTTTTTGTGCTGATTATCTTGGATTATTTTCTTGTCTTATTGAAAGGGAAAATAACACCTTGCACTTGTTATTTTAACATACTTTCCTTTTGTCTCACTCCTTCCTTGACACTGTGCTCTCATTGATTCAGTTATTTCTCCATCTACTACCTAGAGCTCTGCACACTGCCAGCATACTGCAGCAGGAACCTTCCCCTCTTTTGTACAAGTACCTACAGTTTCCTTCTAGGCTGGACTGAGGGAGAAAGCAAGGCTAATTCCTTCATTTCTCATTTAATCTTTGCAGTCCTCTGGAGATCAAACAAAAGCAGCATTCATGGTCCTATATGTCAGTAAGAGACTAAAACAGATAAACACTGATATACTTGCCTCTCTGCAAGACAAGTGAAGGGGCACATACAGACATCTTTGTTCCCAACAAGTTGCACATGTGTGGAGATACCCTTCCATCCAACATGTGTCAGTCTTTCTGGCCAGCACATCTGCAATTCATTATGTTTCTTACCTTCTGCTTGCTGCTGGGTATGAAAACGCTGAATCTGCTCGCCTCGGGTCACTGACATCGTACAAATAAGGCATTTTAACAGTTCATCTTCCTGGACCCCAAACTGACCCTGGGAGAGAAGAAATAGATGAGGACAGTCAATAGTAAACCTTTATTCTACATGTGGGGACTGTATCTCCTTGCGTCTGTGTAACACCCAGTGTACTGAGGTCATGATTCAGACCGAGGCCTTTGAGCTCTGCTGTCAGACAAATATTACTGTTAACATCTTGCAGCACCAGTCAGATGCAGGCTCTGACATTTGCATTATCTGTGCAGTGATCAAGCTCAGTCCTGTGCTCATATTTTCTGTTTTGCTCTCCCAGTGCTGCCACCTTTCACCTTCTCTGGGAGCCGCACCAGTCCCTGCTGAGTGGTTTAATGACTTATTGAACAGCACCACACCGAGGTGACTGTGCAAGTGCTGAAGTCTCTGAGCTTCAGCAGACACCAGTCACACGAACCCACAAGAGACAGGAAACAAAGGGAACTCATACACAACTGAACCCCTCAGTGATTGCTTTAACAGGAATTCCCCTCCTGTGGGCAAAAAACAAGGAGCAGACTTTAAGAAATAAGACAAAAAAAAGTTGGCTGCTGAACAGATGTAGGTGGCTGTATGGTGGAGGAAGGAAATAGGCAAAGAGAAGGGAGTGAAACTAAAAATCAAGGGAGCTGGGGTTTTAAACAGGTCAAAATAAAAAGACATAGAAAGGGCAGAAATACGTTACATTTTTCTACTTTGTGTTGTTAACAAAGTAGGAAAATGTATCCATCCCATATAACAAAAATGGGATGGTCCTGCAGAATATATACTTCTTAATCTGTGATAATTTCATGTGAAATAGTAGAAAGTTTAATTCTGGATAACCAACAAAAATTGATAGCAGTTAAGATTGTATCCTTGGACAAGATCTCAAAAACACAGAACTAGTGTTCAGATACTGCACACGTGAATTTCTCCAAGGCATCATCAGAGTTAGTAACAAATAACATTTAATTTTAAAAAGCTTGTACTGTATGAAGTCAACAAGGCATGTGTGATACTGCCATATGCAAGACACTGGTTCTAGACACACAAGAAAGAGAAGCTGGGAAGCGTCTCTTTGAAAATGAATAGCAGTGAACACAAATGCAGTCATAGGGTCATACTGTGCATTTCTGAAAAAAACTCCTTGTTCTTCAGAAGCTTTCACACTCTGAGGCAGAAATGTCCTCTGCCATCTCTGGCAGGAGCAGCTCCTGCAGTCACACTGCCAGTGGGAACTGGCATCATATCCATATGGTTCTGTCAGATCTTCTTGTGACTCACCGCTGCAGCCTTCAGCCATCCCCGGGAGGCTTCACTCACTTTTACAGACCCATTGCTCTCCTCAGGCTCAAAGGTCACGTTGCCCAGAGACAACACACCAGCCAAGATAGCCTGCATGTCCACTTGCTCCTAAAGCACAAAAGAAAGGTGACTGAATAGTTATCAGCATGTAACGTATACAACATGGAGGCCACAGAAGTTGGAGAGGTGAGGGAAAGGCACAGGCAGCCTGTGGGAAAAGGCTCTACACAGTGTGTGACAGACTCAGGTGGTTTGGAAGCAACATGGAAAATCCAGAAAGGAGAAAAATAGGACTGAGCCTCAAACCAGCAGCCAGAAAGACACCCTATACCTGCAGGAAGCACAGATGGAAATTAAACTACCCCAGAACTGACCTGTTCTTGGAAGCCCACCATGTCAAGGGCATTGCACACCTCTTGGTATTTGTGCTTCCAGCGCTGAGCTACATCCTGTGTACCAAATCGTCCACTTATGTACCTGAGGAAGTGTATATCCCATACAAAAACCGTCACACAATCAGCACAGCATGTCAGTCCTACCCCAAAGGAACAAAGCAGATCAGCAGCAGTGGAGACATGAAAGGAAAAGAAACTTTTCCAAGGTAATGCAACAAAGAAGAGACTCCAGACCTCCCAGCTTCTATGATGACCCATAAGATCTCGTCATGCAGCTCCATTCAGATCCCACTCCAGCTTCCATTCATTTGTTCACCTGTACCAGGCTTCACAGGTAGAGTCACAGGGCAGAGGCATAGATTCCATTATGCTGCTTTCCCCTCCACCCCCCATCATGAAAACTAAACTAGGGTCTGCCTTTGAAGTACCTGTAGAGTGAAGGATCCAATAGCCCATACATCTCCTTTTTCTCCAAAGAGAGTCCAGCAAACATGTAGTAGAAGATATGGAAATTCCTCTCCCCAGTGTCTTGTTGCACTACCCGTGACTTCTCTAACAGGTACTCACTCAGCTTTGCACCTCGCACTGCACACAAGAAATTGACATGGTAAAATATGCACCTGAGGGCATGATGCTGACTGAGCTGTCCCACATCTCTTATTTGGTGATAGGAGCATGGAATTGCCTAAAATAACTTTCTGGTGTACAAGACCCTCTAGGCTGCCCAGCACGCTGGAATTGGGCTTCTCCATGCTTCCCATCATCTTAGAGAAGTCTGCTCATCTCCTTCAGCAACAACCAAGGCTTCTGGCACCACAGAGTATTACTGATACCTTCCCTGCACCATCACCCCCATATCCTTCCTGTACTCCCACACTGTCCAAACCCAGGCCTTATCCTACAGCTGTGGTTACTATAAGATTTTACTTAATTGCACACCCTTCTCACAGGGAACCAAGTGCCAAAACTTCACCCTCCACAAGTTCTGGCAACTCAGTCCACTCCCACTGGTGTCTAACCATCCCCTAAACTAGTAATTGCCCTTGACTTTACCTGTATTATTCTGGAAACGCAGCTGTATGTATTTTCCAAAGCGGCTGCTGTTGTCATTCATTACAGTCTGGGCATTGCCAAAAGCTTCAAGCAATGGATTTACCTAAAACAAGTGAGCAAGTATAACAAGCATTCTTCATATTAAGTGATCCAATCTAACTGACTTGGAAAAGTTTAACTCTAGCATTTACTATTCAGCATTCAGCTGGAATAGGCACCACTCCATGAGTACTCAAGATCATCTATTTTATCATATCCTGGATAAGGAAACTGAGAGAGGCAAATATAACACAGACTAAGCAGCATGAGATTACTGAAAATAAGCACCAACTCATCTGATACCAGGAAGATCATTGACTCATTTGTTAAAAGATAAAGCTGGTTTAACAGATTTTCACAAAGCATCTGACATGGTATCACTAGATAATTTGACTGTAATACTACAACAGGGAACTATAGACCAGTCAGTGAGGGAACTACAGGCTGGTCAGTCTCACCTCTGTGCCTGACAAGATCATGGAGCAGATCCTCCTGGAGACTATGCTCAGGCACATGGAAAATAAGGAGGTGAGTGGTGACAGCCAACATGGCTTCACTAAGGGCAAATCATGCCTGACAAATTTGGTGGCCTTCTATAATGGGGTTACAGTGTTGGTGGACAAGGGAAGAGTGACAGACATCATCTACCTGGACTTGTGCAAGGCATTTGACACTGTCCTGCATGACATCCTTGTCTCTAAATTGGGGAGACATGGATTTGATGGATGGACCACTCGGTGGATAAGGAATTGGCTGGATGGTCGCACTGAAAGAGTTGTGGTCAACGGCTCCATGTCCAAGTGGAGACCAGTGACAAGCGGTGTTCCTCAGGGGTTGGTACTGGGACCACTGCTGTTTAACATCTCTGTCGGCAACATGGACAGTGGGATTGAGTGCACCCTCAGCAAGTTTGCCGACAACACCAAGCTGTGTGGTGTGGTCAATACGCTAGGGGGAAGTGATGCCAGCCAGAGGGACCCTGACAGGTTGGAGAGGTGGGCCTGTGCAAATCGCATGAAGTTCAACAAGGCCAAGTACAAGGTCCTGCACGTGGGTCGGCGCAATCCCAATCACAACAACAGGCTGGGCAGAGAATGGATTGAGAGCAGCCCCGAGGAGAAGGACTTGGGGGTATTGATTGATGAGAAGCTCAACATGAGCCGGCACTGTGCGCTTGCAGCCCAGAAAGCCAACCGTGTCCTGGGCTGCATCAAAAGCAGCGTGACCAGCAGGTCGAGGGAGGTGATCCTGCCCCTCTACTGTGGTCTTGTGAGACCCCAGCTGGAGCTCTGTGTCCAGCTCTGGGGGCCCCAGTACAAGAAGGACATGGAGCTGTTGGAGCGAGTCCAGAGGAGGCCACAAAGCTGATCAGAGGGCTGGAGCACCTCTCCTGTGAGGACAGGCTGAGAGAGTTGGGGTTGTTCAGCCTGGAGAAAAGAAGGCTCCAGGGAGATCTAATTGCGGCTTTCCAGTACCTGAAGGGGCCTACAGGAAAGCTGGAGAGGGACTGTTTATCAGGGAGTGTAGTGACAGGACAAGGGGGAATGAGTTTAAACTAAAAGAGGGTAGATTTATATTAGATATGAGGAAGAAATTCTTTACTGTTAAGAGTGGTGAGGCACTGGAACAGGTTGCCCAGAGAAGCTGTGGATGCCCCATCCCTGGAAGTGTTCAAGGCCAGGTTGGATGGGGCTTTGGGCAACCTGGTCTGGTGGAGGGTGTCCCTGCCCATGGCAGGGGGGTTGGAACTAGGTGATCTTTGAGGTCCCTTCCAACCCAAATGATTTTATGGTTCTATGATAACAATAAACAAGGTAAACATGGCACTCAGTAAATGTAAGCATGACAGCTACTGAAATTTGTAGACAGCATAACGCTCAGGACACTGAATTATAAAGAAACTAACAGAAGACTAAGACCAGCTTGGTAAACTGGATGCAAACAAGGTCAAATGATAATCTTTCCATATTTGAGCAAAGAATGCCTGCTGACTGGAAAAACAATGCCTTAAGGTACATGCTGGGCAGCCTGCTGAACACAGCTTTACAGAATGAGACTGTAATCCCAAAAGGGCTAACTCAGCCCTTGAATACATCTACAGGAAACAAATAAGATGACTATTATTTCTTTTGTCACCTCTTGGTTTTCCAAGGGCAGCTCACGTGGATTGAAGTGAACTTTGTTTCCAATAGAGGAATTGCAGGCTGGCTATAAGCATTTCCAGTCAAGTCTTTCAGGGTCCATTAAGCCAGGCACAACACTGAGCAAACACAGCCATCCTGCTTCCTGAACCTGTGCAGGTCAGAAGCAGCTTGGCAGTGTGGCCCAAGCCAGCTCTAAGTGGAGCCAGCAGGTATATCAATGCCATGTTCCACAACAGAACACAGGCATTCACCTTGGATCCACTGTGGATGATACCATACTGAAATAATATACCATTCCAGAGCCCAAAGCATAGCACTGTGTTTATATGGCAAGGTTTTGGTAACAGGGTGGGGGGGCTACAGAGGTAGTTTCTGGGAGAAGGTGTCAGAAACTGCCGCCACGTCTGATAGAGCCAATGCCAGCTGGCTCCAGGATGGACCTGCTGCTGGCCAAGGCCGAGCCCATCAGCAACAGTGGTAGTGCCTCTGGGACAGCAGAGTTAAGGAGGGGAAAAAATTGCTGCGCAACAGCAGCTGGAAGAGAGGAGTGAGAAGATATGAGAGGAACAACTCTGCAGACCCCTAGATCAATGAAGAAGGAGGAGCAGGAGGTGCTCCAGGCACCGGAGCAGAGATTCTCCAGCAGCCTGTGGAGAAGCCCATGGTGAGGCAGGCTGTTCCCCTGCAGCCCACTGAGGTCCATGGTGGAGCAGATATCCACCTGCAGCCCATGGAGGATGATGGTGGAGCAGATATCCACCTGCAGCCTGTGGAGGACCCCACACCAGAGCAGGTGGGTGCCTGAAGGAGGCTGTGACCCCGTGGGAATCCTGCACTGGAGCAGGCTCCTGGCAGGACCTGTGGCCCCTTGGAAAGAGGAGCCCACGCTAGAGCAGGTTTGCTGGCAGGACTTGTGACCCCGTGAGGGACCCAAGTTGGAGCAGTCTGGTCCTTAAGGACTGCACCCCATGGAAGGGACCCACGCTGGAGCAGTTGGTGAAGAACTGCAGCCCGTGGGAAGGACTCAGGTTGGAGCAGTCCATGGAGGACTGTCTCCTGTGGGAGGGACCCCATGCTGGAGCAGGGGCAGAGTGTGAGGAGTCCTCCCCCTGAGGAGGAAGGAGCAGTAGAGACAACGTGTGATGAACTGACCACAACCCCCATTCCCCATCCCCCTGTGCCGCTGAGGGGGAGGAGGGAGAGAAATCGGGAGTGAAGTTGAGCCTGGGAAGAAGGGAGGGGTGGGGGGGGGAGTGTTTTAAGATTTGTTCTTATTTCTCATTATCCTGTTCTGTTGTTAATTGCCAATAAAATAAATCAATTTTCCCTAAGTCGAGTCTGGTTTGCCCATGATGGTAATTACTGGGTGATCTCCCTGTCCTTATCTTGACTCATGAATCTTTTGTTGTATTTTTCTCCCTCTGTTCACTTGATGAGGGGGAGGGATGGAGTGGCTTGGAGGGCATCTGGTATCCAGCCAAAGTTAACTAACCCACACACAGACACTACAGGAAACCCAGAGACACAGACTTGAAAATTAAGTAGTCCAAGAACTCATTCTGCTTGATCTACCACATGGAAGGTTAAGGTATGATTTGCTCAAAAAATCCTGTAACTCCTTGGGGAGCAATTCAAGTGGAAATACTTCACACCAAAGAGACAAACATGTTTCAAAAGCAGCTAGCAAAGGTATATGAAAACAGCAAAGTTGAAGTCAGCCAGTTAGCAGGTATGTGCCTCACAGTAAGTACAAGTAGCCCAGGAAAGGTGACTGAAGGGTGTGTGGATTCTCCATCCCTGTGTCCCACTAAATCAAGACTTCATCAACTGGCTTCCTGAGCCTAATGCAAGCTGTCTTGTAGCAGTGTTGCTTCTGCATCTACAAACACCACCCTGTAATGACCTACCTGAAGGATTTGCTGCTCAAGCTGTGAGTTGCCTTTGCATAGGTTCATTATGTGCTGCAACAATAGCTTCGTACTCTCTGTTTTCCCTGCACCGCTCTCTCCACTGCCAAGAAAAAGCAAAGAAAATTCCAGCAGCTGTAAAGTATAGCTGTTCTGCCCCTTATGTCTTAGTGCCCCATCACTTGAGAGCACTCTCCCATCCAAGAGTTTCACAACTTTTTCAGCTACTCTGCGTGTGTGAGTACAAACTTGCACCACAGCTTTACACAGCAGGTTCCATGAGGTCATGATCCCTCCCCAGGTGAGTATTTCCCCATCTGCAAGGGAGTACAGATATACCCCATGCTGTCACTTCTAGATGGGATGCACCAGATAGACCATTTGATCTGCTTCTTAAGAAAAAATACATCTAACCTCTGGAAAACAACCTCCTTCAAAAGTGATCTGATACGTCAGCTCCCTCTCATATGCTGGAGATGACAGCTTCCTCTTTCTTCAAAGACATTTGCCCCATACATCTCACAACTGAGTACTGATCTTGAGATACTGTGGCAATCTCAAATCTCAGGCATTTCACACATTCATGTGCATCAGCCAGTTGAGAATGTGGGCACGCCACCACAGAACTACCCACATGCCCACAGCAGCAGTGGTGAACGTCACTTTGCCACCACACGTGCCCAGCACCTCCACCTCCAAGTCAAACAAGCAGCACGCAGAAAGTGCAGTTTCCCCTGTCCTGGGAGGGTGAATGTACAATCAGTGAAACCATGTGTCCTTGACTGACAACATCATACCGGTGGAGAACTCCAGCATATGCACAGAAAAAAAAAAAAAAAAAAAAAAGAAATGCAGGAAATGCTGGAAGTATACTTGAGGGCAGGTCTGTTTCCACACCTGACCTTTGAGCACCTGGTGTGGCTTTACTGCTTTGTAGCTCCCAGTGACTCTGTGCTTGGGATCAAGTATATGTCATAGGTGGCGAAGTACCTCAAATACTATGACAGACACATGATCTCAAGCACAGATCAGGCCATCACCATGCGAATATGCACAAACAAAATAAGGCCATTTTGCCAGCTGAGAACACAGCATCCAGACAGCATCCCCCTGCTCAATATATGCTTTTTTTTTTCTTTTCAGTGACTTCCTTTCTCCACAAAAGCAATATCAGTCTGCACTCCCACAGCTCAAGTTTGTCTTTGCACCCTCCAACAAGCACAACAGCTTCACCAGGTCCTGCAAACACTCTCCAGATGCAGGTGTAACTGCCCCAGGCTGTGAAGAAAAGCAAAGTCATCTCCAGGAGACCCAAGCGCTGTACCACAGCATACCCAGGCTGTGACTAACATCCGTTGGGACTGGGAAGGCAAGAGGAGCCAATGGAATTTGCAGCACAGGACAATTTGATTGCAATGAGTTTTTATCATGCCATCCAGACCTCCCAGACTACATTGGAGAGACCAAAGAGACCACAAAGAATAGAGCTTGGTGCGTCCCCATGCTATTCTGATGAACTGTGGTCTAACAGGAGTGAGTTCCTCCTCCCCTTCCATCCCAACTTTGCTCACATCAGATAATCTTACTAATGACTGTTTCACTGCTAAGTAGCGGAGAGCAAAACCATGAAGTTCCTGTGATAGCAACACATAAACCAGGTAACAGGGTTGCAGGATGCACAGGAGTAGATCAGACTTTCATCTCTGAGATCACAAACTGCTGACAGAAAACAATCAGACCACTGACTTCTTGGCAAACACCCTCGGGTTACTCTTTCTTGTCTTCCATCTCCCAAGACAAATACCATGACTGTTCTCCATCCCTAGAAGCCCTACCAGCAGCACCTCTTTCACCTGCTGACTCCCTGGCCGCCACTGCAATTTCGCTTTGTGAGAGCACTTCACGTAAAGCACAGGCACCTATGGCTTGCAGGCTAGAGAGATGAGTGGGGCTGGACCCTCAAGGTCACCTCCCAGTCCCACCACAACACTCACCAGTGATTCAGCAAGTCATTTCCACACCATGCAGACTGAAAATACTGATAAAATGATCAGAAGGCAAATATAAAGAGGAAATATTAAATCAAACAAGCTGGCAATTAACCATTTAAGCTGATATTTAAACTGTTCTCTACAATATCCTGAACAGGCAGTTGGTGTTTTGACGCTTTCTCCTTGATGCTGTTTGAAGCTTTCTCTGCCAGCTGATCCTATCTGCTGCCCTGCGCAATTTCAGCAGAACAATAGTGACATCATGGAGTGAAATGCTCATGACACTGGTACGCTCTTTGGTTACAAGAGCCCATTTTTTTCCCTCTAGTGCACAGAATTGCCCACAACAATAAGATTTTTCCCTGACCAGATTCCCAAAACTGTCATGGCAAAGAAGCTTCTGTTGTTCTGTCCCCTGCTTTTAGGTTACATATGGGAAGCTCCACTTTGGGGAAACAGGTCCCTTCCATTATGTACAACCTTTATTACAGCAGTTACAGTGGGACTTGTGAAGAGCACCCTATGGCCTTCCACAGAGCTGTTTAAATCTTCCAATGCCACATCCCTCCAGAAGCAAACCCGACATATTTAGCTGTGTTACTGGCATTGGTAGCTGAGTTGCTCCACAAAAGCCAGCTTTGTTTGCCATGCACCTCTGTTTGCAATCTGCCCGCTCTTCTGTCTGGACAGAGCGATGCATTGCAAGCGCAGCTGGCTTTGACTCACCAAGGGTGTGGGAGATGAGCTTCACCTGAAACTTTGATGGGGAGAGACCAGCGAGAGCTTGCTGGCAGCCACCTCAACCCCCACCTCTGCCTGGCTCCAGCAAGCCCCCAGCCCGGCCCGGACACCCACCCAGGCCTCACCTGATGACGACGCACTGGCTCTGGGGCCGGCCGCCCCGGCGGCCCAGCATGGCGTGGTAGGCCCGGTTGGCCACGGCGAAGATGTGGGGCGGCAGCGTGCCCGTCTCGTGGTGCTGGTACTGCTTGGAGACCTGGGGGGAAGCAGTGGCAGACAGGTGGTGAAGGGGCTGGGGGGTTGCGAGGCCCGGCCGGCGGGGGCCGCGAGAACTCACCTCTCTCCCGTACAGCGGCAGGGGCTGGAAGGGGTTCATGGCGACAAGGATGTCCCCGATGTCGGTCTGGTGGAGAGGGGAGAGCCTGTCAGCCGAGCGCCCGCCACCGCCCCCCTCCCCGGTCCCCGGCACTCACGTAGACCTGCTGCCGCAGGAACCGCTCCCGCAGCCCGCCCAGCAGCGCCGCCTCGTCCAGCTCCGCCAGCGCCGCCAGGTCCCCGGCCGCCTCGTCCCCGGCCGCCTCGGCCGGTGGGCGACGCTCTCCCAGCGACACCATGCCGTACCGCTCCCCGCGCCAGCGCCGCCGTCCGGCTGCCTGCCTGCCTGCCCGCCCACCCTCCCCGGCCCGGCCCGGCCCGGCCCCGCCCCGCCCCGCCCCGGCTCTCGCTCCGCCCCGGGACCGCCCGCCGAGGCGGGGCCGCCGTTTGAACGCGGGGCGGCGGCGAGGATCAGCAGGTAACGGGCGGCGGCAGGGGTGAGGAGGCGGTTCGGGCTGCGGATTTGATGGGTGCTATGAGGTCGGGGAGGGGGGCGCTTAGTCACCAGCCCGGAGCCCTCGTCCCGGAGCCTGAGGGGAGCGGGTGGGGTGGAGTGGCCGAGAGCTGGGGGCTGGGCTCGGCTCGGCTCGGCTCGGCTCGGCCCTGCCCTGCCCTGCCCTGCCCTGCCCTGCCCTGCTCTGCTCTGCTCTGCTCTGCTCTTCTGGAGGTCCTATTTCGGGTCTGGCGGCCTGGGGCACCCCGGAGCAGCGCCGAGCCGCCCCTCGGGTGGAAGGCCGCCCTACCGCGGTGGTGAGTCGGTTTAAAGTAGGCAGCGGGAGGGGGAGCAGATAAGAGCCGCCGTGAGGCCTGCGAGGCTGAACCTTCCTGCGCCCTCTTCCACAGCAGCTGCTGTCCTCGAGGTGGGACCTGGAGCTCTATGGCCCTTGGATCTGACCCACGAGGTGGTTAAGGCTTCTGAGACACATCAGGGGTGTCTATGCTGCAATAATAAAGGGAGTTTTCTGGAGGATGTTAAAAATGAGGATATCTAGAAATGTGGCAGAGAATGTTGCTAGCAGGGCATCATAAAATAGTTAACTTATGGAAGGGATTCAGTGGCTTCTACTGTGAGTCTGAGAAGAGAGAAGCAAGCTGGCATGCTTCACCTGTAGATGAAGTATTTTCCAGTCTGCCCATGGGCTCCGGACAACTCTTACCCTACAGACCTGAGACAGTTAGAATGTAATACATTTTGGGATAATGGGAGTGTTTGCACCGCTTTATGCAAGTGAGAGATGGTCAAACCTGGTGTAACTTTTTTTTTTTTAATTAATATTTGTTAAAAGAAATCGGGCTGCAACATGAAAATTATGGCTGTGACCTACCCTGGCTAAAGGCACTCTGCAAATGGTAGCCTTTTAGTCTGTTACTGGTGAGTACTTTGCAACTGCATGCTAACGCTAAGCTCCTGCATGGCATTCCCTGCAGTGCTGTCTCTCCATCCACAGAGGTGCCAGGCCTGCTCTGCCTTACCCAGACCTGGCCTCATCTAGGCTTGTTGTTGTGTCCTGAGCGAATGAGAGAAAAAAACCTCCACAGAAACTCCTGCTATTATAAAATACTGCGTGTGTCCCTCAGCTATATGACTGTTGCTAGCTCATTAAGTGAGTCTTGGTACTCATTTGCTGTGAAACTTTTGTTTCAGACATCAATTCAGATATCTGGAAGACAGCATTTGACAAATTCCCTTTTCCTTGACAACACATCTTTCTCTATTAGTATAGCTTCTCTGTGTGGAAGCCAGAATTTTTGTAGCTCAACTTCTATGGAAACTGCAGACTTCATGCCGTGGCAAGTGTGCAACAGCCTGCACTGCCTTTTGATCAAAAGGCAGAGCAATATTTATCCAGTACTCTGCTAACGCATACCTCTTTCCCTGAGAGAGGGCAATAAAAGAGTTTGTGTTCTTATCTGTAACAAACCCATGATGCTCTTGCAGAAAAGAAGAGCAGCAGGGAAGCTGCTTAATAGATGGACAGTGTGATTCACAGCAGTTGCTCAGTCTCTTATCTCCAAAACCACAAAACGCTGTTAGAAAATGAAAATGCAAACCACTTGCTTCTTGGAAACCTCTGTGGCAAAACAAGCAAGAGTGCTCCCTTTCCTTCTCTCTCTCTTTCTCCCCCTGACAAATCTTATGGCTGTTTTTTGCTCCTACCTGCAGTACCTCTTCCACCCATTAACTTCCTTGGGTTTGTTGAGAATTTTGCGTGAAGAATGGGGCATAGCACAGGAAGCAGCATTTGTGGGTGGGATTGTGCACTTGAGATTTGCTTACAGATATATTGTAATGTAGCGCTCTTGCTTTCATGGCCTGGTCTTTCTAATGCTGTTTCTGTTGATGCAGGGCTCTTGTACCTGTGGGTAGGAATGCAGAAGGAAATTGTTAATAATGGTTGCTGGCAATTAAATTCTCTTCTTTCATAATAAAGCGTAGAGTTTGTAGCTCGGAATCCTACCCTGTGGCATAGGTTGTGCATTTATTGTGTGTACATCTCTCTTGGCTCTTCAGGATCAGTTGCCTTTCTGAATATTAGCCCTGAGGCTGCCATGAGTGACTCGTCCCTGACGTTTCTGGCTGGAGCAAACACCGTGGAAGAGCAGAGAGCTCGCTGGGAGAGAAAGCGCAGCCGGACAGCCAAGGAGCTGCTGGAAACAGAACACAAATATCTTGAGCAGCTGGATTTGGTGGTCACAGTGAGTATTTTGGCCCCTTCTGATATGAAGGTACATTCAGGCAGCATGTATTTATTTTTGTTGTCATGGGGAAGGGTCAAGAACAAGACTTTGATACTTTCCTACTGCATGGTACAACTGCTGGGGCTGAAAGGACTTTTTTTATTGGTTTTCTTTTACCTCCTCTGTAATATCTGATAGCTCGTGGTTTTGTCTCCTTGGCTTTGGTCTGCACACAGACATACAATCAAAACTTAAAGCTGTATAGGGGATTCACCTTAAGATGCCTGAGATGTATGAAATGTAGGGGCACAGACAAGACAAAGATAGATTATGAACAAGGTGGTGAAAAACTAAGGCTATTTGAGTATTCCTAGATGCATCTGTCAGTGCTGTAGTGCTGTTCCATGTATTTACAGTTATGGTCAAAGTTACCATGAAGTCTTACATCTGATCAGAGATATCTTAGGTAGGCATTCACAATATTTGATATCCTTTCGAGCTAAAGAGTGTGCAGGCTGCAACTTCTTGCTTCTGCTGTGTTTCACGAATAACCTTTGAGTGACCTGTGAATTTTACCTGTTTGAAATTGTCTCTTTTTTTTCCTACTTAGTTCTTTGTGACCATTTTAAAGGCCAAAGGGACACTGAAGCCTGCTGTGTTGGAAACCATATTTGGACCCCTGGAATCCATATATTCGGCCAGCCAGTAAGTGAATACACTGATGTGATTCCTGTAATTATATGAGGAGGACACTATATTGATGAGAAAGTAAGCTTTCAGGAAATAAAGCTAACACCTTGTAAAACAGGCATTCATTTCTAGCACTGCTAGCCTTAGTGGCACTTGCAGGTGTACCCAGGAAACTGCTGATCTGTATCCACATATCCAGATGCCCACTTGCTCTCTAGATAGTGGTTTAAACCCAGTAATTCTGCTCCACAGTACTTTCAGGGGATGTTTCTGTAGCTGTGTGACCACCAAGCATGTATTTGGCACAGAAACTGGATGTGAGGTGGAGACTGACAAAGGAAGGTCAGCATAGGAGTGAACCAGAGGGAGCTGTGAAAATGCCATCAGTAAGGTACCCCTCACGAGCTATCTTTCCTCCTTGTGCACAGTGTTCTGTCGCTTCACCTGGAAAGAGGGAATTTGGGATCAGGATTGGAAAATTTCTGTCAGAATCTGGAGCTTTATGGCCACTACGTTGAGAATTTGGAGCAGGCAAATAAAACCTTGAAGGTAAATATCTCCTTTATTCTTCATATTCTTTCTTCCCTCTCTTTCTCCATTCTGTGAAACAGCTACATCCTTCTGTTTTTCTTCTGTCTCTGGAGTGATAATTTTTCTTCCTTTTTCTGGGCTGCTGCTATTTCCTCAGTCTTTCTTCCATAACAGAATGGTGACAACTTCTCTACTTATTTAGAGCTTCAAATTTTTGAAGCTTGTTTGAGGTGTTTGTATACATATATGTGTATGCTAAGCACAACTTTCCCAAACAGAGTTCTGTATTTACTCCCACTCTTCCTTGGCTGGCAAGCCTGGAGAGTTTGCAGTGGGAACACTAGGGGACAGTGGTCTCTTTCTGGCAATTATCTGGTCTCCTAGTCTTTCCCACTAAGACTAACTGTATCCTAACAGTGGGATTTCCTTTTTCTTCCCAATTTTTTTTCTATAGTAGAAGAAAAAAATTTCCTTCCCACTTACTTCTCCAAATATATCCTATCTTCCAAGAAATTTCAGGAGGATATATATTTTTTTCAAAGTCCTGACAGCTGTATCTGGAATTTAACCCACCCAACCTCCAGTTTTTGTCCGTGCTTGTTTCCAGCTGCAGGATGTACTGGGATGTTTTCCTTCTGTTCTGTTTGCATACATATATTCACACTTTTGATTTCCCAAGAGAAAAAAGCCATTTTGGATACTTGCCTTGAGGTGATGGGAATGCAGGGCTGCATTGATTTGTCTTGAAATGAGTGGCAAAAGCAACAGGTGGACTCCTTGTTTTCCTATCTGAGTCAACCTTCCTTTTTCTTCTTTATTTCCATTTGCTGAGTATACTAGCTTTATACTGCTGTGCAGTATAAAGCAGGGATGTCAAGGACAACAAGAAGGGCTTTTCCAAATACATCAGTAGCAAAAGGAAGACTGGGGAAAATGTGGGCTGCTGCTGAATGAGGTGGGTGCCTTGGAGATGGAGGATACAGGGAAGGTAGAGTTACTGAATGCCTTCTTTGCCTCAGCCTTTACTGCTAAGGCTGGCCCTCAGGAAACCTAGACCCTGGAGGTAGGAGAGAAGGTCTTGTGAAAGGAAGACCTTCCCTTGGTTGAGGAGGATCGGGTTAGAGAACATCTAGGCAATCTTGACATCCAGAAATCCATGGTCTAGATGGGATGCACCCACGAGTGCTCAGGGAGCTGGCAGATGTTATTGCTAGGCTGCTCTCAATCATCTTTGAAAGGTCATGGAGAACAGGAGAGGTGCCTCAGGACCAGAGGAAAGCCAGTGTCACTCCTGTCTTCAAAAAGGGCAAGAAGGAGGACCCAGGAAAGTACAGGTCAGTCAGCCTCACCTCCATCCCTGGAAAGGTGATGGAACAGCTCATTCAGGGGGTCATCTCTAAGCATGTGGAGGAGAAGAAGGTTATTGGGGGTGGTCAGCATGGATTCACCAAGGGGAGATCATGCCTGACCAATCTGATAGCCTTCTGTGATGGCATGACCAACTGGGTGGATGAGGGAAGAGCAGTGGATGTTGTCTACTTCAACTTCAGCAAGGCTTTTGACACCGTCTCTCATAACATCCTCGTTAGCAAGCTCAGGAAGCGTGGGTTGGATGAGCGGACAGTGAGGTGGGTTGAGAATTGGCTGAATGGCAGGGCTCAGAGGGTTGTGATAAGCGGCACAGAGTCTCGTTGGAGGCCTGTAGCTACTGGTGTGCCCCAGGGGTCAGGGCTTGGTCTGGTCTTATTCAACACACTCATCAGTGAGCTGGAGGAGGGGACAGAGTGAGTCCTTGCAAGTTTGCTGATGATACTAAGCTGGGAGGAGTGGCTGACACACCGGAAGGCTGCGCTGCCATTCAGCGAGATCTGGACAGGCTGGAGCGTTGGGTGGAGAGGAACCATATGAAATTCAACACAAGTGTAGGATCCTGCACCTAGGAAGGACCAACCCTAGGCACCAGTACAGGTTAGGGGGTGACCTGCTGGGAAGTAGCTCTGCAGAGAAGGACCTGGGAGTCCTGGTGGACAACAAGCTCTCCATGAGCCAGCAGTGTGCCCTTGTAGCCAAGAAGGCCAATGGTGCCTGGGGCACATTAAGAAGAGCACGGCCAGCAGGTCCAGGAAGGTTCTCCTCCCCCTCTACTCTGCCCTGGTGAGGCCACATCTGGAGTACTGTGTCCAGTTCTGGGTTCCTCAGTTCAAGACAGACAGGGAACTACTGGAGAGAGTCCAGTAGAGGGCTATGAGGATGATGAGGGGACTGGAGCATCTCTCGTATGAGGGAAGGCTGAGAGAGCTGGGGCTGTTTAGATTGGAGAAGAGAAGACTGAGAAGGGATCTTACCAATGCTTATAAATATCTAAAGGGTGGGTGTCAAGAGGATGGGGCCAGACTCTTTTCTATGGTGCCCAGTGACAGGACAAGGAGGTTGTGGAGTCTCCTTCTCTGGAGGTATTCAAAACCCACCTGGACGTGATCCTGTGCAATCTGCTCTAGGTGATCCTGCTCTAGCAGGGGGTTGGAGTAGATGATCTCCAGAGGTCCCTTCCAACCACTATTGTTCTGTGAATCTATGAAGAGGAGATATCGCTTCCATTGCCCACTGGGAAATGGTGGTCAGGAGAAGGGGAATTGCTTGCCCATGGCCACGAAAGAAGTTGTTGATGCTTGCATTTAGGACTGGAGTTTTAAGAGTTCCAAGCTCTGGTGCAGACTAGAGCACATATTTCTTTCTATAGACTCAAAGCTATATGCCCCTTCTGTTACACACAGGAGCAATTGGGGAAAAGTAAGTCATTCCGACGGTTTAAGAAACTCCAGGAGACTCGACCTCAGTTTCAAGGGAGGAAGCTAGAGGATCTGCTTCCTTTGCCCCTGCAGAGGTTGCACCAGTAAGTAACCAATTCTGAGTCTTCAAGATGTTAGTATGAGAGCGGAAAAAGGAACATAACATGTCTTGGTTGCTATGTGAGGTAAAGTTGCTTAATGTGTCCGAAAATCAGAGTGTATAAAGAGCCATGAAACAGACCTGAAGATGTGCCTGTAAAGTAGAATCAGTGTATGTGGATGGGAGATGATGCAGAGAGGTAGGTGTGCTTAGCCTTGGCTCCTGAGCCCTTTGTCTAGCTCTTGGGCAGAATGGAATTGGAGGCTTTTTATCATCTCAGTAAGCTACTGAAGTTGGGTCCTGAACAAAAGCAAGCTGTCTCAAGTGCTGCAGAAGTGGTGTTCTCTGCCAGAGATGGTATCGCTCTGCTTTTATGTGGGTTGCTGACCTGGAGCATTGTGACTCTCCTCTCCTGTAGATCATTGCTTTTGGAGAGAGAGGATGTTAATGAACTTGAGGCAGCTTTGCTCCCCTCTCTGGTTATCAGGGTCATATGCTTTCCTCAGATTCACTGCCTATCACAGTTGTCTGGGCCTGGACAGATCCAGTCTGGATCGCTGCATTCTCCCCTTTGAAGGGGCAGGCTGACCACACGAGGCAAGTGCTGCATGCACTCAAGGGCTGCCCTTTCTTGGGGAGGGTTTGTGGGTAATACAGAGCACGGGGAGTTTGCTAGGAACCCTGCTGCTGTTGCTATAGGTCAAGTAGCTGCTCTTCAACCATGCTCTTATCCACACTAAAGCAAATTTGAGAGATTGAGAGTCTTGTTTCTTTGAAAATAATTCAGTGAGCATACCACAGTCTTTCAGGTAGCTTTATGTAACCTTTTTAATCAGCTTAGCAGATATAAACATAAGGTTTCTTTTTACTGTAATCCTTTGGACCGTTCCTTTGAATTTCTAAAATAGCAGTATATTTTTTGCTGTCCAACTGTTTGGAAAAATGGTGGCTTTTTAACAGAAGGTCTTATTTTTTCATTAATCATCTCTTTCATGTTCAAGTTTCTTCAAAACTCTGTTAGATATACTGCAGATCATATGAATTCTGCAGTTTCGTGAATCTGTTCAATGTTGATATTTCTCTGGTCATTTCAGACTGAAAATAGTTTGACTTTATTGGGAGAAAGCATTTGCGGACATCTGATCCTTTCCGGTAAAGACTGGAGAGGAAAGAAGAAAAAGGCAGCTCCTATTCCTTATAGAAATGCCTTTATTTTCTTGTGTAGGCAGGAAACATATGGTATGAATGCTACCATTCAGACATAAAAAAAATACATAGTTCAAAGAGCAATTTGTGTGTTATTGAAGGCACTTTTTATGTGAATGCTAAGAGAGTCTCATGAACTTAAATAATATGTGAGGTTGCTTTTATTGAATTGCCAGGAAATGCCAAGGCTTGCAAATGTATAAAATACTTGGGTTAATTTAGTTGATAAATTTGAAGATAAAATGAATGTGATCGAAGAATTGTGACCAAAAGCTGCTTGGTTAGACTTAGAGGTGTGTAGCCCATCTCCTGGCAGAGTGTTGTTCATCGTTCTGTCACTAATAGGAGATGCTGCTGTTGCTGGTATCTTTTTGGGAAATAAACCTGCTCTCTCTGTCTTAGGTACAAGCACTTCTTCAGAGACCTGCTGGAGAACACCAGCCCAGACAGTGCTGAGTACCAGAAACTTGCAAGTATGATTCTACTTGTAGATGCTGGCACTTTGATCAGTGTCAGCCTCCTTGCTAATAATATTTGGATTCTCATCTTCTGTCTACTTCCACAGGAAGAAAAATCTTCTGTCTGGGGTTCTAGTGCATTACTATTTCCCTTCTCTATGTTGATCCAGATGTCCCTGAGAACACACTGGGAATAATAATGTGGAATAACTGGGAAAGTGGCCTAGGGGTTAGGTCAGAGAAATGGCAGCTCTAGTTTTAATGATGAGAGTGGTGAGGCACTGGAACAGGGTGCCCAGAGAAGCTGTGGATGCCCCATCCCTGGAAGTGTTCAAGGCCAGGTTGGATGGGGCTTTGGGCAACCTGGTCTAGTGGAGGGTGTCCCTGCCCATGGCAGGGGGGTTGGAACTAGGTGATCTTTGAGGTCCCTTCCAACCCAAACCATTGTGTGATTCTATTGGTCATGTGCCTCAATTTTCTAAGACAATTCATGTCCTTCATGCTATATGTACTAGCAGTTAACACAACTTGTGGGGCATTTTTTGTGTTTTTACTTCCAAATCCAGGAAATGATTCCTCTGTCTAATGTTTTGTTGGCAAATAAACGTTTTCTAGAACCACAGAAGTGTTGGTTGGAAAGAGGCCTCTGCAGGTCATCTAGTCCAATCTCCTGCTGAAATTACCGAATAAATCTGTCATTGATACTTGGTTTAAAACATTTGCTTCTTAATTTCATCTTATCTTTTCACAGCAAGATAGATAAGGCATAATACATACTCATTTGTGATAACCTCAGAATATGCTTCTATAATTCCAGAGGCTGTAAAATCCGTTTCTGAGGTATCTCAGTGGGTCCAAGACATCATTCATAAGAGAGAGAACTCATTGCAGCTACTTCGGGTTCAGAAACTGCTCAAAGGACAGAAGACCCAACTGTTGACTCCAGGTGGGTCTCTTTTAATTAAGAATTTTTTAGTAAGGATAAGCAGCAGCTTAATCGCCTGACATTCAGATAGCAGGAGCTGATCACATGTAGTCAGAAGGTTAGTCACAGGAACCCAAGGAAGTCAGGAGTGAAGTCCTGAGTGAGAATGAGAGAAAGACATTAAATAATTTTGGAAGAGTGTTAAGTAGCAGTGTTCTCCCTACTTCATAGATTTGAGGGTTAAGTGACCAAGCATTGTGTTGGTTTTTACCTTAAGCTTCATGGACTTCTGCTGTCACCCTCTACACGAGGAATCTTCTTTTATCTGCATGGTTAAACTGTGCCAGAAATCAGAGTATTTGTGTTGATAGCTGAGATATATAAAGTCACAGTCACTGACATGTGAACCCATCTAATTGGATAACAGGTTTCTTTAGGACCTCTTGTGTGTCTGAGTGTTCTCCGTGCCCAGAGCACACTCCAAGCTACATATGGAATACTATGAAAAATGTGTCCAGTCTGGGCAAACATGAAATGGTCACTTGGGGCTTCACCTGTGCCCTCACTAAACACTGCTGTTGCAGAGGTCATCTAGAAACAGTGCTGCAGCTGGAGAGGAGTGATAAAGTCAGTGTGTAAAGGTCTCTAAGGCACAGCTCCAGGTACTTGTGAATGTGGTTGTAATCCACATGTGGATTTTGGGGTGAAAAACAAACATACCCCAGTGGGATGGAGGAGAGAATCAGAAGGGTAAAAGTGAGGGAACTCGTGGGTTGAGATAAAACCAGTTTAACAGGTAAAACCAAAGCCATGCACAAGCAAAACAAAACAAGGAATTCATTCACCACCTCCCATTGGCAGGCAGGTGTTCAGCCATCTCCAGGAAAGCAGGGCTCTGTCATGCATAACAGTTACTTGGGAAGACAAATGCCATCACTCTGAACGTCCCCCCTCTTCCTTCTTCTTCCCCCAGCTTTATATGCTGAGCATGACATCATATGGTATGGAATATCTTTCTGGTCAGTTGGGGTCAGCTGTCACGGCTGTGTCCCCTCCCAGCTCCTTGTGCACCCCCAGCCCACTCACTGGTGGGGTGGTGTGAGGAGCAGAAAAGGCCTTGGCTCTGTGTAAGCACTGCTCAGCAGTAACAAAAACATCTCTGTATTGTCAACGCTGTTTTCAGCACAAATCCATAAACGTAGCCCCATACCAGCTACTATGAAGAAAATTAACTCTACCTCAGCCAAAACCCACACATGTAGGAAAAAAAGGTTATTTATCAGAGGTTATCATTCTCAAAGGTGCTCAATCAATGGGCAGATTAATTTACAATTCTCTTTCCCATTCTCAGAATCCTTTTGGTGATGCTAGCTGAAAGGGAGCTAACACAGCTGTGCTCTGTTCATACTGACCATGAGCATGTGTGGGAGTGCCTGGACACATTGGGGTAGTGCATTAGTTATCCTGAATGACAGAACTAATGAGATAATGTCCTGTCCTGTCCCGTCCCCAAAACAGGATAGCTAGACCAGAGATGGCCGTCATTTGAAAGCGTAGGGGCCAATCTTTTTTTTTGTCTGCAAATATTCTGAGACATGTAGTAGGACAAGTGTTGAGGGTCTATAGACACCTTTCCATTATCTAGTACAGATAATTGTGATGGTTGTATTTTCCATTAGCTGGAGTAAAATAGGCACTAATTTGATGAGAGAAGCAGAAAAGTAAGAGGGAGCTGGGGCTTCCTAGTCTTGGGCTAGCCTTCCAGAAACAAGCAAGCTTTTGAAGAACTGTTAAGATTGCATCCTGTTACAAGGAGGGAAGGTGAAAAAACATAATGCTATAGATTCAGTGAAAAGGGGTAGCTTTGGAGTTGGGCATCTCAAATTTCGCTGTGTCTCTGAGATGAGCTGTTCCCAATGAAAAGACACCCTGCTTTTCCTGCTGCCTTCCATGTATAGGGCAAATACCATCTTAGTCAGAACGTCCTACTTCACTTATCACACTGTTCTGTTATCCCTAGCTTTCCTAGGGATATTTCCTTGTCCCCCTTTCACAAGAATTTCCTAAATCATGTTCCTTAGGGAATCCTGAACGCAGATCTGTATCCCAACACTTCCAGCACAGTCCAGCTCCGACTGTATGCCAGGGAGTCTAATCACACCTCAGCCAGAGGGAAATGGTTCCCAGTCAAGCTGTGTGCTGCTGACACCTTCCTTCCATTTGTTCTTTAAACTTGGACTGATTCCTGCACCTCACCCTTCTCTTTCTGTTTCTTATTCAGATAAGAGGAGTGGTTCCTGTGGAGTAAGCTCAGCAGGAAGTCAATTGCCTCTGTGTTTTGTGAGTGTAGAACACTAAGAAAGACACAACCAATAATTAAAACAAAATTGTATTGTTTTCTAAAAAGTACTTACTAGCTCAGCCAGAAGCCAAGGTATGAAAAAGCGTGGCTGAAATTCTTTGGCAGGTGTTTTCCTGACCAGGCCAGATGGCAATACCTTACTGTGGCTTTAAATTTTTATAAATAATCTTCTTACTGGCAGGTATTTTCATAATTCCCATGAGTTGATGGCTATCTTGTACCATAATCCTTCTAGTTGGAGGCACTGCTTTAATCATTCCATTTTGTGTAGATGCCATTTTTTTTTATTGCTGCTTACAGCTATGTTTTTCAAACTTCTTATTTTTTTCTTGCTGATGTCTCTGCCTTTTATTTTATTGCAATTCATTTTATGGGTGGATTACACTGGACCCTGTTCTGTAAGAGAAGATTGATAAGGTTGCCTACTCAGATCTTCCTTTTAATGTGTTGTTTTGTATCCTCTTTGCTTTCTTTTCATTAGAGCACTAATCTGCATTCTGTAACCTGTTAACTGCTGCAGGTCTGTATATAGTTAGATGACCTGTGAAATTATGTATTTCTTTTAATTGGTGTCACACACAAGGAAATAAAATAGGGGGAAAAACAATGCATGTCCAAAGCTTAGGCTAACTTCTATTTCACCACTAATAACAACCAACTGGGCAACACAGTTTAAGATAGTTCATGGTATGTTTTCCAAAGGCTTATGTTAATTTAAAGGTATGCATACCATTTTCAAACCATGTTTTTGTTCTCGTTTCTTTAAACAGACTTGCATAGAATAATATCCTCTTAATTTACATACTAGATTTATAAAAACTTCAGTTTGCTCCTCATATACTAGCAGTTTTGGGCTGATGACTGTTCCTGCATGTGTGCTCTCAGTGCTGGTGAGCTGGCCCGTGGATACTCAGTGCCTTCTGGTGGCTGGAATTGATGCAGCACCTGGTAACCTACAAGGGCAGCTCACTGTGTTCCTGTTTGTCTCACTGCATCCTTTTTTCGACAATGACGATCTTACAACTGTCTTTATTTCCCTTGCATGCCTAGGGCGCTGGTATATCCGGGAAGGCTGGCTTCTGGTGGTGCCTTCAAAGGGAGAAGAACTGAAGCGCAGGATGTTCTTCCTTTTTTCTGATATCTTTATTTCAACAAAGCCCTGCCACCCACTGCACCCGCTGAATTCGAACAAATTGGCATGCCAGGCTGTCTACCTGCTTCACCAGTGCATAGTGGATAAAGTGTTTGGCCACACCCAGAGCCAGGGAGGGCTCCTCAGTGTAAGTCTTCTCTCTTCTGCCTGGCAGAAGCATCAAGTGGAGTCAGACTTGCAAAGCAGGTCTCTAGCTGTCTCAACAGGACTGAGATGATGAGAGTGGTGACAATGGTAAATGCAATGAACTAGTCTGAATTAGGGCAACCCTTCTTGAGTGATGTAGGTCCTTCTCCCTTTGTGGTGTAGTCCCTGCCAAGCACTTTGGGGTACAGGTTGCTCCTCAGGTGAGGAGGGTCCAATAAGACTGACATGGCCTCATCAGAGCCAGAGGGGACAGCTCTACAGTCATGTGACAATGAATGTGAAGCATTACATTGACTGTGGACTGAGCTCATAGAAAACCCTGAAAAAGAATGCGAAAAGATGCGGGTATTATCACAACAGAGATCACTTGTGCATCTAATTCCCCGAGGGCTGTGGGGTCTTTGACTGGGACTGATACCTTAGGCAGGGGTTTCAAGTTCAGGTCTTCCTAGGTTGCAGCACCTGGTGGCTGTGTTAGCTCATTCCTTGTCAGCTATGACAGGGAAGATCTTTGGGCAAGCTCTGATCTGTAGATGGTGGTAGTGGAAGGACCTCTAGGGGCAGCTTGGAATACAGGAGAAAACTGTATGAAGAGCTGCTGAGAACTGTAATTGCCCACTTCCAAACACCCTATTAAGTCAAAGTGAGCTGTCATCTGTGGCTGGAAGGAATGGACGAGACTGGCACTTGCTCTGTACCATCCAGAAGCCTCTGGCTTCTCTCAGTGCCAATGTTAAGCATGCAGGGCTGAGCTGAGTTCAGTGGTGATGGCTCTCCTTTTATCAGAGTTGCTGCCTTGGCAAGGAATGCCAAAGTGGCACCAGATTCTGTTTGCCTTTCAGCTTTCCTTTCCACACAAGACACTGTTGTTGATGTCCAGTGACCAACAAGATATTAATGACTGGTATCGGAGTCTCACAGCCGCAGTCAGGTAGGCCTCTGTTTTCCAGAGGTGGAAGGGGCTGAGGGAAGGTGGCAGAACGTAAAAATGATCATATGGAGCTGTGTATTTGCATGGATTACATGGTTCTAAGGCTGACAGAAGAGCTGAGTCTGGCAGCCAGGATACAAGGGAATTATAGTAAGAACAGATTTCATGTATTAACAGTGAATTCCCCTTTTGTTTTTCTCTACAGGCAGCTGAAAGCCTGACCCACCCGAGTACAAGACAGACTGGGAGGACATCCACACCTCCTGGCAGAAGCCTACACCACCTCAGGGAATGTTCCAGGATGTATAGTAGGAAAATCGCATTTAGAGGGACTACGCACCACACTTGTGAGATTATGAATGCTTTGTCAGCTGTCCTAATCTTAATACAGATACTGCAAAAAATAGGGATGCACACCTAAGGATTTGTATATAAAGAATCTCTATGAAGACTTTTCCCCAACTTGGCTTAGCAGCTTCTAGTTTTTCTGTACTTTTTTTCCTCAGATGATTAATCTAAGGACAAGCAGAAGACAGCCTGATTTGCTTCCCCTCATTAAATGTTTTTATCCAACTTTCTAGTATGTCTACCTGCTCTTTCTTCTGGGTCCTTTGATCAAAATGGGCATTTTGGATAACATGGGTGTAACACTATTTTCAGCTACTGCTACAGGGCCACAGCCATCTTCCTCCCTTGATGTATTTTTATCATTCATATCCTTGAGTTTTCTACCAAAACAGTTTGACAGTTATTGTCCCTCCTCCTTTAAGAAAGTGACAGGTGGGCAGATCAAGAGAAAATGATTCAGTGGTTAAAATCCTACCTCTCGGTTTCTCATCAGTCCTACCAAAAAGCTGATCTGCTGAACTATCTGAAATAAATTGGTAGGTAACATAGACTTATGCTTATCAAACGGCATTCACGTTTCTAGTCAGAATCCTAAGAGAATCCTTGCCTTTGCCTGCAAGGTATGCAGTAGCCTTATCACTTTGAAATGCCACAGTGAAAAGCTTGGGCAGCACCTCCACTCCTGAAGCACAGGGAAAATCTCCAGAGAGCTACAGTCAGCATTCTTTGTCATCGGTCACTGGCAACATGCTAGGGTTCACTTTACTAGGATGAAAGACCAATTTAAGGAAGAAACACAGATCGGGTATTATTCTTGAGTATTTCATTAAAGCCTCAATGTGGACTTTTAATAGTGGAAGCTCTGCAGCAATAGCAGTTTGGTTCATCTCCTCTACTGAGGGAGAAAACATCTGTTTGAAAAAGATGCTAGGTCAACTGCACAGAGGACAATTTCAAGGTCATTAGAAACATAAAGATTAAGGTCTGAACACTGACTTTTTAGTAGTTTGCCTGTTTTTTCTTCTTCCTTATACAGTGCCACACATCTTAAATTACTCACTGTAATTCATTAGAACAGATGTGGTACTGTGTAAGTGTCGTGAAGAGAGAATTACCAAGTTCTTTAACACCACTTGTGGTTTGCTTTTTTGGGGGTTTTTGGTCATTCCATACAGCTCACTACATAGCATCACTTATTTAAGTTTGTGAAACCTGGGAGGGAGGAACACAACATGTTGCTGGGTTTTTTTTCACTCAGAAGCTACAGCTAGGACTTTCAAGCACGAGCTGTACTTAAAATCCAAGTTTCTTATCTCTCTGTAGGTATATCACTCTCTGAAGAAGTTGTGCTACTATCCCATTTTTGTTCAAACAGGGTAATACAGAGATTTCTTGCAACCCTACACCTGAGGCGCCTACCAAGCTCTGTAGAGATGACTATTATTCCTGCCCACATTGCCTCATGATAACACAAGTCCCTTTGCTACTGCCTCTTTTACAACTTAACTCAACGCTACCATCCTGTTTGCATTCAGTGCTTCTGAAATAGCAAAACTAATTTGATTCTTCACTTAATTTCCTGCCCTGAAAGGCTGTACACTAGCTTCTAGAAAACAGTGTAGCTCTGTCACAGTGGAGGTGCTTCCCCAGAGAGCAGGGCTGTTGGACCAGAAGATGCAACAAACATGGTCTTTGCCAGAGTAAGTTACTAACTCACGTGCATAGGAATATAATCCAAATAGAAGCAAACTCACTTTCTGAACAGAGTTTATTTACACAGAGAGTATCAACCATTAGGGCTCCCAGCTTGATTTCCTTCTCTTGCTGAGTCTGTATTCAAACCACAGGAAGAAGCAAGTAAACAGTAAGCTTGTGCCCCCGTCATGGCAATTCAAAGTTAGTAATCAACCTTCAGACCTCCTGGGACATCTTCCACTCCTGTGCTCTGGGACAGCAACAAGCTGGCCGCTGCACGAGCAGCTCACACCAAGCCCCGTGCCCGGGCAGAGGGGGATACCTAAACAGGGGTGCCCTCGGGAGCCTGCAGGGCTGCTGCCTGCTGCATGTCCTCCCGGTAGCCCTTCAGGAGCTGGTTGAGCAGCGTCTTCTCGGTGTCACGGCGCGGGCGGATGAGTGGTGGGAAGGGGTTCCCCTTGAGCTCGATGACCGCCATTTTGGCGCGGTCAAGGCCATCCCGGTTGGGGATATGCAGCAGGCGGGTGTAGCTGCCGGGGTGGGGCTGGAACCGGGGCGCCAGCACCTTGAACAGCTTGTGGATGAGGTCCTTCTCCTGCGGGGCAGCACGGTCAGCTCCACCATCGGGGCTGCGGCGGGGGGGGGGGGGCAGCGAGGGATTTGGGAGAGGGTACTTACCGTCAGCCAGAAATTCGCCATGCGCATGGCGCGCTCGTTGGTGTCCCCCAGCTTGGCGTACTCGATGAGCTGCGGGGAGGAAGTTGGCAGAGCCGTTAGGCGCCCTTACCGTCCGCAACCTCCGCCCCGCCCGGTCGGGCCCGGCTGCTCACCCGCTCGGCGTAACCCTGCATCTCGTCGGCGCGCGCCCAGGGCGCCTCGATGCGCTCATGCCGCACCAGCGCCGTCACCAGGTTGCGCAGCAGGTCGAGGCGCGAGCGCGGGCCCAGCCCCAACCGCCGGTGCACGCGCCCGTGCGAGATGGCGCTGGCCACCGACAGCCTCATCTCGCCGCCCGCCCGCCCCAGCCGCCGCCGCCGCGGGGCACCATGGGAGGCACCTCCCGGCAGTCCCTGCGCGCCGCGCAGCACGCCGGGAGTTGTAGTTCGCCCCACCCGCTGGCACGACACACAGCTGCTGCACTGAGACAGTGAGAGGGCCGCCGCCGGGCTCGGCAGGGAGAGGATCCCGGAGCCGCGTCCGAGAGGTCTGAATGAGGCGGGGAAGCCGGGCTCGGCCCGGCAGAAAGGGCCCAGCTGGCTCCCCGGCCTCCCGCGGACGTATTCGCCGCATGGCAGTGACGTCCACAGTGCGCAGGCGCAATGGCGTCGGCTCGCCGCTGGGGGGCATCCTGGGCGAGGGCGAGCCGCGCGGCATGCCGGGAGGTGTAGTTCCGCGGCCCCGCGGGGCCCGCCGCCATCTCCCGCAGCGGTGGGGTCCTGTCCCGCCGCAGCCAGCCCGGCGGTGGAACGGCCTCGTGGCTGTCTCCGCGGCATTGGGGTTGCTCTCGGAGCGAGGCCGTGGCAGGCAGGGTGGGCTCTGAGGGGAGGAAGGAGAGTGGTCGGCCTCCCTGCTGCCCCTGACCGCAGCTGGGGCGCGGTGGTGGGACACCGACCTCACAGGATGCTGCTGGGGCTGCGGGGAGGAGCTCAGCCAGGCGCGAAGGGCAGGCGAGGCCTACCAGGGCCTTTGTCTTATTCCCCCTTTTTCCCCAGAACCGGTGGCGGGATGCCACAGGAGCACCGGACCCCCGTATCACATCCCCGGGCTGTGCAGAAGCTGCACGGGATGGCAGCGTGCGGTAAGGCTGCTGAGCCCAGTGTCATGCAGCCCTCGTGGGGTGCTGGAACCGCCATCCTAATCGTGGAGGTGGGTGCGTGCGTGCGTTAGTTCCACAAAGACAGAAACCTGCCTGATACTGCAAGAGCTCGTGCCCCCTTGGCTCTGCTCCTGGAGGTGTGTATGGTTCAGCTCCAAGCAAGATGCTAAAAGGCAGCACAAGGAGGTTTCCTGCTACTTGTCTCTTCCAGCCAACATTTCGGTATTTCAGAGAAAGGACGTGTAACAAAAGCAGCTACCAACAGTGTAAGAAAAAATATCTTTGTTATTATGAATACATCATAAAATCACAATCATTTTATACACATTTTAGTATTTCATATATAAATAAAGTGAACAGTATAGTTATTGGAATGTGTAATAGGAACAAACATACGGATTTTAATGTGAAATTAACAATTTCTTGGACCCCACCCCCATCTTTTATTGCTTTTCTAGGGCTTGATGACTCTGAAATACTTCTAGGAAAAAGGTTATTCAAGCTGTAATACCAACAATAACTCCAGGGATTACCTTAGTTCCATTTAAAATCAATTTTCCTCTCCTTTTCCTGGTTTAACCTGACTACATAGGAATTCTTCTGTGTCAGTATTCCAGCTTTGCAGGAAAGACTAATCTTGTATGTACTTGGCACAGTATTGAAAGAAAACATTTTCCCAGCTTTACAATTTTGTTAAACCCATTAACAATCAGCATTTTGCCATAACTACACACTCTTGCAAATGTTTCCATTAAATATATTTCTAATATTAATAAAATAACAAACTCTTTATTATCCTTCTGCTTATAACTTGATGTCTTAACATCAAAATAATATTTCTTTCTAATAAAATTATACATAGTATTTATATGAAACAAGGTTGTCATGTGCAGGAGCCTAGTAATGAAACTAGGCATGAGTGTAGATGTTTCTATATCCTTGTTTTGGATTCTTGGGGGGGTGTTATTTTTGGGGCCACAGAGTAATAAATAATTTACAAGGTCATGGCTTCCATGGCTCCCTGGTAACCAAGCTTAAAATTGGATATGAGTCCTCTAGTCTGGCTTTATAAAACTTTGGGTATGCTGAAGAAAATGTTACTTTTCTGAGTGTCTGTATGTGTTTATCCAGAAACCTTAATGGAATACTTCTGATACCATGTGTTATCAAAGTTACCATACAATTAATCAGAAATAAAATGAGAAAGGTCTATGCAAAGAACTTAGTTGGATGCAGACAGAAGGCTGAACCTTCCCAGCCAGCTGTGCTCCGAGGGGCTCTCCCTGCTGGGGAAATCCGTGTGCCTTCTGGAGTGGGCTTGTCCTTACCATCAGGTCCCCTCCTTGCTGCTGGGACTCGGCCCTGCTTTGGGGCAGTGAGTCTGGAAACAGGAGGGTGAAGCACAGGGACAAACCCAAGGAGCATTTTCCTTCACCTTTTTTAATGGAGTAAGCACGTCTGTTGGAAAACTCAGCTCTGGGCTGTGAAAACTAACAATGCAGGCTCCAGAAACGGAAGTTATTGAGGTTTCCATTCAGAAAGGCAAGCAAACACGTGCCATGTTTTATGTTCATGATTCTGTAGGACAGCTTTCTGCACTTACAGGGAGGCATGTATTTTATCTACTTTTCCGGTTCAGTCTCAGAATTTCCCTTCCCTGGATACTTATGCACAGCAGGGTAAATTGTCACCTATCCTGGAATCTGATGGTCAAACTGTAGGAACTTCTCATTTGGTATTTGTTTATATTTGGAAAAGCAGAGGTTAGCACTAAAATGAGTGCCTTTTTTAGAACACATCTTCTTGTGGTCAGGGGGCAGTCAAATTTAGGTGATAAGTAGGAAGGGACTCATCTAACTCATTATTCAGTATCTGATGGTCAAAAAACCTGCAGCTACTAATTCTATAGTGGGAATCAACCTGATCCAGCAGGTGATGGAGTGTGGTGGTAAACACATGCAAGAGTTACATAATTTGCAAGAGATACAAACATAACATTTGATATTTAACAAATTTACTTAAAGTTGCATATTCATGAATGATGTTACTTATGCCTAGTTGCTTGAAAGTAAGAAAGTAAGATATAAATGCCTCAGTTCACGCTGTATTAAGAGGTTTCTTTCAGCCTGCTGTGTATAAGACCATCCCTCTTTTAGCCACAAGTTCCTTCCCCAAATCTCACTGATTTCCTTATTACCTGCTTCACAAGAGCACTTGGATCTGGAGCTGCTGGCAGAGCTCCTCCCAGAGGGGAAGCCCAAAGACCACAGGGTAAGAGCACTATCATTTTTTCTAAGCTATCCCAGTGACTTAGTCATTGCTTTGTAAATATTGATACACATACAACGTGAAGAGGAATACAGAACATTAATGTTCTTAAAGCTAATGCCCTTGCTTGTGGCATAGTGATAGCGAGCAGTTGGGAAGCAATTACAGGAAGGAACACATCCTCTTAACGTAATACACAAAAGATACGAAAGGTCTAGACAGCCAGCTGTTGATACAACATGACCTGTACCAGTAGTGTAGGGATAACACCAACTATCTTTTGGCCCAGAGAATATGGAAGGGAATCCAAACCTTTGTGGGTTGTCTGAAAAGGGCCTGCTTATGTTTTTACCTGTATTTATTCTGTTGGAACATGCAAGCCCTGAAAAACATGGGACAACAAGAAGTTTTTCTTTGCATATGTAACATGGACATGACCCAGCACTAAACATACTGTAGAAGTAGCAGCTATGCAGATACAACGTTGAAGCTTTGTGCTTAATATACTCCTTTATCTTCTGAGCATGGCAAAGTCCTCAGCAGCTGTGGTAATCCAAAAGAAACTGTAATGTACGTCATCCATGAGGTATGGTCTAACTTGTGCATCCAATTTTCCAGTGTAAAAAAAGGGCACTCCCTTTCATCCCTCTTCACAAATCTAGGATCCCATGTGCAGTACCTCACCTTAGCCATCATACCAGTTGAAATGTCTTGTCATGTGCACTCCTGCACCTACTCATACTCCTCATATACCCAGCCAAATACACCGCAACTCTGTGTTCCAGTTCTGTGAATGACATATAGGTTGCTCTCACGCAGCAGAGGAACAAAACGGAAGCTCTTTGCAAACATGAGGCCTCTCTCCAGTCTCAGATTCGCTTGGACTTCAGCATTTCACCAGGGAAGACCTGCACCTACAGGAGGTCAGAATCTGACTCTTTCTGCAAGGCTGGGATTGATTTTGTACTTGCCAATAAGCCCACGTGATTCACTTATGCTTGGTTTTCCTGCTTTATATATCCCCTTTTCTCCTGTTCATCTTTGTGTAAGGTATACAGCATGTGTCTGTTGAGGAAGGGAACTGGCCTTCGCACTGAGCAGTGGGAGAATGGTAAGGGAAAAATAGTGTTAGTTTAGGATGAACCCATCTTTTCTACTCTCTTTGAATGATACTCTAGCAACACAAAGCCAAATAATTTCCAGATCAACAAGCAGCACCCTTGTATCAGTGCTTTTTTTTTTTTTTTTGCCTTTTTCTGCCATGGTGGACCATAATAGAAGAAGACATTTCACTTACAGCTGTCCTCTGTTGTGAAACAGGGATCTACTTTTCACACCCTCCTGAGCCTGGGGACTGTAGCTGGAGACTTAAATTCAGTGGTACAATGCATTTACATGTATAAAGTAACTGCGGACCAAGGTTTTCATTATTGCTGTCATTTGGGGATGATGTTCAGCTACCCCCTGGCCAAATTTGGGTACTGGGTCATTTGGACATAGAATGCAAGGTAGGCAGATGAAATGTTGTGGTCTGTGCCATTAGCTAGAGCATGCCTTAATCATATTATATACTAAGAAGGTTTTTTTGGTAGCCTAGGTAGAATGCACAGTGCAGGCTCAATGGTATGGAATTACTGCAAGGAGGCTACCATGAAAGCTACAGTACAGGCAGCATGGTTGGGAAAAAGCAGAAAGAAAACTGGGAAATAATATATATATATATATATTTTATGTTGTCAGTGCATTTTTATATTGAAGAACTCTAAAGGGGCTCTATTTTTCAGTAGGTGTAGCTAAGGATGGGCTGCCTTCTGTATCCTGGACTCTCTGGGTGCTGCCCGTGGTTTGTAGTCTTCTCCAGATCCAAAATCTACTGTGTCATGATAGTTTGTAAATTCCTGAGGTAATGGAAACTCCTCTGTTGATGAATGAGTCCTGTGTCCAAACACTCTCTCTTGCAGCTCAGCGATGTCATTTCTGATGTCTGCCATCATCAGCAATAGGAAATCAAATGAACCTGGTGGGCCCTGAAGTCACATGGCACGGTCATAAATAATAATCCACTTCACTATTACAGTTTTCAAATAGGTTGATATAATTACTCATGCAGCAGTAACTCAGTAAAATACTGCTTCATATCAACTGCCAAAAGTGAATGGTCTCTTTTTAAATCAACCTGCTCAGGAAACAATTTTCAAAAGAAAGCAAATGTTTTTGCAGACAGAGCCTACATTCACAAGATGTTCAGCCCTTTTAATACTTAACAATTCCTCTGCTGTATTTGCTTCCTAAGAGGAGACACCTCATGGGAACAGAAGAGATAAATCTTGGTTCCCTCTGTTCCTTCTTATTAAACTGATAGAAATTACATTCTTAGAGTGACTAATTAATCAATAATTATTATTTATTTAAAAAAATTTCTCAAGAATGCTGATATCTGAAAGTTATCTTTTCAGTATGGTAACCCTGCTGCTGTCCATCGCTTACTAAATATATTGGTTATTACAATGCAGAGATTATCCATCTGATTTTGTCTGATTTTAGAAAATCATCATTTCTTTCATGTGACTTTACAAAGTACACTGTTAATACTGAGGACACCCTACTGGACACACTCTTAAAAAGCCATTCCACTAATGAAAAAAAAAAAAACCTGTAAGAAATAACTTTAAACAATTTCACCTGAAAATGGATTGTAAATACTAATCTTTCTCCTGATGACTTGCTCAAAGCCTATGGCTTCCCAAATCCCAGAGAGAGACAAGGGGCAGGATTTTAAAAGGTTCCAGGGATCAAACTCCCATCAGGAGCAGTGGCTGAGCTGTACTAACTAGCACTCTGCATGGGATCTCATGCTCTGCCTTCTGAGGATGTCCCACCGCTATTGCGGGGCAGAGGTGCACTTACTGCCTTCAGCATCACACCCAGCAAGGGAAGAGGTGTGTAGGCAAAAACACTCAGAAAAAAACAGGTAATTTCTTTCCAATAACATTTTATGTGCATGTAGACTATTTTTCACTGTGCTCCTGACACAGGAGAGGGTTTGTTTTTTTTTTTTCCTTTGGGCTGATCCTGTTAGTAGTCAACATCACTCCTGTGGAAATCCCTCTCGTGAGCACTACTTACAGGTATCCCCTTTGGTCCTGGTGCGCCTCGCTCCCCCTGTAATCAATACCACCTCAGTTAGTTTGTTGTGACTGAAGGAAACAAAAAAAACCACAGTTTGCCTCTGCAGACTGCCTTACTTACTGTTTCCAGATCAAGAATCATCAGCTTACGCTTGCTCAGAAAAAGAAAAAAAAGTGAAGGAGGAATGCAAGGAAATTGCCGCTGATTCTAATGGGAGCAGAGCTGGGCACTTCTGATATTTCTCCTAGACAGTAACAAGCAAACCAGTTAACAGGAGAATATCACAAAAGAGCAATCCAATGAAATGGGCTAAAGCATCAACGTTTCTTCATGGAAAAGCCAAAAGAACTGCAGAGAAAGGGAAGGAGGCTGCTTGATAGATAGCCTGCAGGCCTATTTGCAAGACTTAAGGAATGCCGAGCACAAAATACCAGAAGGAAGACATGACGGGATGGGAGAAGAGGATATTTTCAGCTTAGCAAAGGAAATGAGATGGTAAAAGGGTGGGACTACAAGTGTGTAGAGGGTCTCTCTAGTGAGCCTGCACTTCACATGTGCATGTTGCCCACGTTATGGAAAATGGTACCTCTCCTCACCTTGCTGCCATCTCTCCCCGGGGCTCCTGGTGGGCCCTGCAAGAGAAAAGAAAGTGTTCACAAGGATGTGAGAAGTTGTGGAGCTGAGGGCAATTGCGCAATGCATGACAGGAGATGAGAATACTAACCACGGGGCCCCGTCTGCCCTGCTTAATATGTGATATGTCTGGAGATGGGCCCATAGGTCCCATTGAGCCACGAGGGCCTGGCTGTCCGGGAGGTCCAGGTGACCCAGGAATTCCTTGACTCCCTTTCGGTCCTGGAGCCCCTGCAATTGACAGCAAAGGTTACCTGCCAGGAAAAGCCTTCAGGACACTTCATCAGTGTGAGCAGTGGGGACTGACCATTTTTTGAACCACCCAATGGACTGGTTGCCTTAACACACCCAAATCCACAAAAATACAACCAACACAGCAGTCAGTTGAGACAACATTACTCCTTGTCACAGCACCTACAAGATATGTTCACAAAACAATTAAACCTTGTGAATAGAAAGAAGCCAAGAATGCAAATGCCATATAGTTAAGGTCACAGACTGGGAATGAAAAGAAAAGCAGAAATGCCTTATTTTCACACAAAGAAGAAAAGAACGAGTCGCATCTCAGAAACATCTCATAAAAAGAAAGCCTTGGAAAACTCATGGGCATGTTGGGTCAAAGGCATCTACATGACTGGCACAGAAACAAGCCCTTTTACAGTGGTGGGTTGCACCTCTCTTTTTCCCAGTATGGTAGGGGCAAGAAAGACTCTGTTCTTCCATTTTGTTTTATTTTCTTTTCAGGTTCAGCTGGTTCAGCACAGAATGTGAGGTTTTAGGAAGCACACAGTAAATAAACTATATGTTTAGTTCAAGAGAAACACTATGAAAAGAAAAACAGAAAATCAGGCACCTGAAACAATATTTGCACAGAATAAAGACCATCGAAGTGTCACTAGTTGAATTGCTTTATAATTGGAGGGAAAACCACTTTTCTTCATACTGAAGGCATGTGAAACACATAGGAAATGAAAGAGAGTAAAAAGGGTTCAGCAGGACAGAATATGTACAACTAGGGTTTTCAAAAGGAGTAAAATCAAGTTCAGTGATGAACCTCTTGGACTCCTCCTGAAGACCCACCCGCACTGTGGCTGAGGGCAGGGAGACGGAGGTGAACAGCGATGGACCTACAGTACCTTGGACAGCTCAGTCATGGGGAGACCCGGTGGAAGACCTGCGGCATCAGGCCTACCTTAGAGAGATTGCAAGACAGCGCACTGCACAGGTCAGAGTCTGACGCAGAATCTCTAACCACATTGTCCTTGCACTTATGATATACTGAAGACTGAAAATACTCATCCTCCAAGAAAATGGGATAAAGACTCAAAAACCAAAGCAAGACTGCAAAAGTGGGGATGAATGCGGAGGCGATTCAGTAGGGAGTAAATCAAACCTTGTAAGAAGTATCTGCTAGTCCTCTGTAAAAATATTCCTGAAACCCAGCACAGTGCTAAAATTCCTTGGATTTACTGCTAACCCAAAATTAGATCTGCACTCAACAGAGTTTGCAAAATTTTTAGTGTCGCCGGCTACAGATTGCAAGGTGTCTGGCTTAAGTGAAAGCTTTGGGAACTCTCTGCTTTTCTCATTGTTTTAACCTATACCTTAGCAAAGCAGGTGTGGGTGCAGTTTTGGTTTTCTTTTCAGATTCCTTTGAATCTGGAACACACATAAAACCAACAAATGAATCCTTGCAAAACCAGACAAGGAAAAATAAAACAGTTGGCACAAACCCCTGCAAACTGAAAGCACATTTTGTGCTCTAGTTATGACAATGAGGTAAGGCAATAGGTATTCCTGAAATGATATGCAGAGTGTTTTAAGACAGAGTTAAAATACAGGAAATGACAACTGAAGCAGGTGAGATATCCCAGGGAGAAGGAGAAATTTAACACATACAGGACAAACACAGCTTGCATGCCAAGAAACACATGGAGACTAAGACAAAATGGATGATGTTAGACAGTTGGCAGAGGCTCACCATAACAACCAGAAAGCTTTTCTTTTAAAATTTAGCACAAACTCAAATATAACAATAACAACAATCAAAATGTGAAACACATGAAATCCTGTCACACTGAAAGATCAAAGTTTTTCATTTTTACTCATGGCACTGATGCACATTCACATCCCTCTGGTCTGTATCTTACCTGGAGGGCCTTGTTGGCCAGGCTGGCCTGGGGGGCCAGGGATATATGCATTAGAGGCAAGCACTTTTTCACCAGTGATCTGCTTGCTAAGATCAGCAGCATTATTTGGTAGCAAAGCAACCTGCCAAAACCAAAAATCACTGTAAGCTCTTCATCATAATTTATTCACATTACATTCTTAGTTAAGCTTTCATGTGGACAAACAGCATATTTAAATACTTCAGTGAAATCAGAAAAAAATGTGACTGTGTTGAAGCCTATGACGGTAGTTATTCCTAAGCTGGCTAACTTGATTCTTTTCAAGTATGGACGTGAAGATTTCTTTTTTTGCTTTGCCAAACAGAACTGAAGAGCAATATGAGCAATACCAGGGCAGATCTATCCCTGGATCAGCTTCATTGCTCCCTGAATGAATTTGGCTCACTGGATAATTTGATGCTGGACTCTGCAACATTTGCATAGGAAAGCTGCCTTAAATACAGTATGTGATGACTCCTGCTATCTGACAATGCTTTTAGTCAGCTATTTGGAATTCCCTGCACTGGACTGTTCTCAAGACTCCTACTTGTTTCAGTAATTATTTGATATACACCCTTCTGCCCTTAGTGCAAAGCTAATGTTTGTAACACACAGAAAAAAAAAATAATGCTATGCACTTGCAGTACATGCTATAACTGGGCAAATTTTTTTTGGCAAACAAGTCATTAGTTAAGGAATGCACTTTAAGGGCAACTGGTGCTGCTTGCAGTTTGGGGTTGGATGCACAGAACAGTTCTGAAGGAAGCAAAAGTGAGGAAAAAAAAGTTAGAAATGCTGAGACAGTTTCTGGTGGCACTGCTGAAACACCATTTGCATTTTTCAGACTGGAATTCAAAATATGATGACAGGAATACAAGGATTTATCAGCCATTTGTAACTTAGGTTTTGGAGAGCATTGCTGTTCCAAAGACAAGATGACTGCAGTAAAGGCAAATTAAGCGACATGATGTCAGTCTTAGAAGAATGTGGTAGATTCACTCCATCCCCACAGGAATCAGTGGCTGGATGAGGTCGGCACTTCACAGAAGCCCCACAGGGTGTTTCTTATATGCTTGCTCCTATGAATCTGCTCACAGAGAAAATGGGGTGCCCTTTGGCTGGCATCTTTGGTTTTCCAAAGAAAAACATCTGCTTTGTTTACCAGTGACCCTGCAGCTTTCTCAGCCAACATCCCAGCCATTGCAGCATGGACCAAAGCATGGGACTGCTGAAGATAAAGGGCTACTCCGTGAGTCACAGCACCTTACATCTGGGGCGGAAGAGGAAAATTCAGTAGCTGGGGAGGTCTCATAGCCACATTGGCTGGGGACCAGCATGAGGAGGTCCACTGACTGTCTCTTGTCAGCACACTGCAAAGTTTTGTTTCCCAGAGGTGTGTCCACCCTGTCCAGAGAAGGGTCCTGTCTGGAACGAATGGAAGGTTGCCATCATGCTGCAAAAATTTCATTATGAGACAGAAATCAACTAAGGGCTCTGCAGTGCCAACACTGCCATGCTAAAACTGACACACAGAATTAAATCCTGTGACTACCTGAGAGCATTATAATTTTGGGGCAGTTTTTGTGAGAATACTTTCAGTGTCATAGAATCATAGTATTGTTTAGGTTGGAAAAGGCCTTTAAGATCATTAGCCATTAACCTAGCACTGCCAAGTCCACCACTAAACTGTGTCCCTAAGCACCACATCTACATGTCTTTTAAATACCTCCAGGGATGGTGACTCCACCACTTCCCTGGGCAGCCTGTTCCAGTGATTAACAACCCTTTTGGTGAAGAAATTTTTCCTAATATCCAATCTAAACCTCCCCTGGCGCAACCTGAGGCCATTTCCTCTTGTCCTATCACTTGTTACTTGGGAGAAGAGACCAACCCCCACCTCGCTACAACCTCCTTTGCACTTGGCCTTGTTGAACTTCATGCAGTTCACACGGCCCACCTCTCAAGCCTGTCAAGGTCCCTCTGGATGGCATCTCTTCCCTCCAGCATGTCGACTGCACCACCCTGTCATCAGTGAGTGTTTCTCCTTAGGAGTGGCCACAGTTGAGTGACAGATTAATTGCTGTTCTCTTTAGAGCTTGTACTTAAATTTCTGATTTATTGTTATCCCAGCTGATTTATTGTTATACCAGCTGATAAATAGATCACAGAATCATAGAATGGTTTTGGATGGAAGGGACCTCAAAGATCATCTAGTTCCAACCCCGCTGCCATGGGCAGGGACACCCTCCACTAGACCACGTTGCCCAAAGCCTCATCCAACCCGGTCTTCCAGGGATGGGCCTCCACAACCTCTCTGGGCAACCTGTTCCAGTACCTCACCACTCTCACAGTAAAGAATTTCTTTCTAACATCTAATCTAAATCGACCCTCCTTCAGCTTGAACCCATTCCCCCTTGTCCTGTCACTACACTCCCTGATAAACAGTCCCTCTCCAGCTTTCCTGTAGGCCCCTTCAGGTACTGGAAAGCTGCAATTAGATCTCCCCAGAGCCGCCTTTTCTCCAGCCTGAACAACCCCAACTCTCTCAGCCTGTCCTCGCAGGAGAGGTGCTCCAGTCCTCTGATCAGCTTCGTGGCCTCCTCTGGACTCTCTCCAACAGCTCCATGTCTCTCCTGTACTGGGGCCCACACAGCTGGACGCAGTCACTTAGTCACTTAGATGTCACTTAGTATATAGACCCTGCCGTGAACACTTTTCAGGTTATATTGCAAATGGCCAGGCTGGAGTAAAAAGGTGCATTTAGTGGTAAAGACTCATTATGAAGAGGATTTGGAAGTGTATTCTTTTCTGTTGCTTAAATATTGACTTGTTCCTGCCAGCAAGGCTGTTCTAGCAACTTAGTAAGTTAAAAAAAAAAAAAAAATCATATAGCTGCTGTGAAAGCATCTACACATGCTTCCCCACTGAGTCATCTGGACTTGAGGCATACACTAGGAGTGCCAAACACCCAGGCTCTGGTCTAGCTCACTGCTCTTTGATATCTTCTGGCCAGAAAATGGTTGCTACATACACTGAGGCCAAACCATGTGTTTTTGATGTTGACTCACATCCTCTTAGGGATTGGCTATACTCATTGGCCTAATTTCTATTTCTCTTAACTGAACCAGAATCCTGGTCCAGAGTCGCCTTGGCTTTCTCCATCTGCAGCTCCAAATCTTAATGTCTCTTGGATTTTTTTTTTTTCCATGTGCATGCAAATAGTAGCAAGGGTAAATTTTAAAGAAAGACAGCACTAGAAACAAGAATCCAATATGTTGTGTTGCATGCTGCATCTGGAGTTTTGGGTAGTTTCTAGGAGATCTGTGGTTTAGACAACTTTGACAGTGCTTGACAGGAGTGATGTGGAACATGGCTTTCTAATTAAGATGTTTAAACACATCTGTGCAATAGGATCCAGATTACTTGATTTTTAAAAAAATTGTTGGCTGTGTGTCAGCATGTCCAGATATCATTCCCCTAGCTTTTCAGCTTTCCACTCTTCTTCCTTCTGGCAAGGTCTGAGATCAACCTAGGACTGCCCACAGCCCCCAAGTCTACTGGGACAGTGCATCCCAATGGATGACCATGCAAGGTGACTTTCTGTTCCTGATCCTAGAACCATTCTGTCCTGGATCTGGAATGGATGTTGTAATCCTCCAGAACGGTATTGCTGCCATCAGCAGAGGTAGCAGGACTTGAGTTCACTCCTGTCCTTTCCTAAGGAGACACAAACCCAGACTTCCCACTTCCAGAAGCATACCCCAATTCCCAGTTGTAGGGTTCACTGGACTGGATCCTTCACAGGCTCTTCTGCTAAACATAACTTTGCGTAAAGTTCATAGTATCTGAAAGCCTTAACCACAAGACTGAAGACTCATTCCCATAAACTGCCTCTCTGGCAGACAGAAATGAATTTTTCTGTGCAAAACAGAACAGCTTCGACCACATATTGAAAGAGGTCCTCCCCAGAAGAACTTGGTAATGGGGAGTGGCTGATGAAACACAAGAGTTCATGTCTCCCTGGGCAGAGAAGCAGCATGAGGTCAGATCTCCTCTCAGCATGGACAAAAGCTCTCCTCTCTGTGGGTTAAAAAATGCTGAGGGTACCAGGGGACCATCTCCTCCAGCTCTGTGTGAGGCACAACCCAGTGGGGTCCCTCTGAGGATGCCAGATATATCAAGTCCTGCTAGGAAGATACTTGGGGGAAATTTAGTCTATGGACCGTGACAATACTTAGCTATAAGGCAAGAGTGAGTTGCTTAGTTTGGCCACAGCTACTGTACAAGTGCCCACAGCGACAGGTATAGATGGCGTTAGCTTTCCAGGACTGAGTTTTGAACACAGGTGCCTAACGTGGAAGTTAGACACAGCAAACTTCCATTAATTCAGGCTATTGGTTTCCACCAGTTCTTGCAGGAAACAACTTGGCCAACAGTGTGACCTCAGATCCCTCCCTGGGAGTCAGTGCGAGCCTGCTCAGCATCACAGACTGCGGCTGGACAAACAGCCACTCAAAATCCTTTTTTAACCTGCTTGCTACTGTTTGTTTGGAAACCACAATTTCCATCACACATGAAATTCTGTCACTTCCACACTTGTCTTCATACAGATTCAGGAGGAAAACATGACATCTTCAGGTTTTTGTGACAAAGAGCATCTCAAACCTGTGTATTTAATTTTAGTGAACCAGATTTCTTTCTTCCTAATATAAATTACACTGAATGAATAATATCAAATGCAACAAGTGAATATACCAAATTGTGTTTTGACACAATGAAATTAAATGAGCACCCTGGGTGAAATAATTACAGCTCGTCAACATGCATTGCTGAGAATATTCCTGCAGAACATTTCCATTTCAGAGAACCTGAATGTTCGAAACAGATGTCACCAGAATAAGGCATTACACCTGCACCCTGCAGGTGGCTTTCCAAATCCTGGGCTGGATCTCTGGGTTATTTCAGTCCTACCCAACTGCAAAAGGAGGCCACATATAGAAACAATTAAAGGCCAGGGGAAGTTTTCAAATGCATTATTCTCTACTTGCAAGGACACAGGTGAAAACAAAAAAGGTTGGGGCTGAGGGTTTGGGGTTTGGGGTTTTGTTTTGTTGTTTGTTTTTTGTTTGTGGTTTGTTGGTTTGTTTTTTTTTAAATCAAAGGTAACGTATCTGCTAGTGATGTTTTTGTCTAGCCATACACCTCCTATTTGGCAAGAATCCTTTATCAGCACCCTATTAATGCAAAATCATGTTCTCTCACATTCCTGCATCTGCATAATGTCTTGCACTTGCATACACTAAAGGTGGATCAAGTCCAAAACCCTGTGCATTCAGAATGAATGAAAAGCTGCGGCCAGCGCAGATTGCCAAGAAACCTGGGCTCAGACTGGGATGGGTGTTTGCCAGACTCTGTTACCGTAAGATTGGTAACACAGGTCCACAAGCTTGGTCAGCAATCTGCTTACAAGCAATACAGAAGTAGGAGAAAGAGATGCTATTCCTAGATGATTTAAAAATATGTTGCTATCATCTTTATGGGCACAAGAACCACGTGGCAGTGACAGCTCCAAACGCTTAAATTTAACCTCAGTTGTCATAAAACATGCAGGTCTGGTAAAGACATGATTGATGAATGCTCATACCTTCTGCTTCAGTTGTAAAACCGTCTGCTTTATTTGATGAAATTCCTTACAAGAGGCACAGCATGTCCCTGATTTCGCCACATTTTCAGATTTCTCAGGAAGCCCAGCTGAAAGAAAGCAGTTTCCAATACAAACATAAAGATCCAAAGCAAAGAAATTCATAAAGTGATTGCAAAAGCAGCTTGAAGGCTGTTACATTTCCCCAGACTGTGAAGAGAGACTCTTGCTGTTATTAATGCTTTGACTATGAATTGCTATGTAACGCTGAAAAACTTCGCAGGGACAGGTCTGAGCTCATTTTTAAAGCAGCTGTTTCCAGTTAACAGTCCCCGAAGAACTTCTTTTTTTAATACCTGAAAAAGTTTACACCCCTTCTTTTATCTTTGTGTGTAGGGTAGACTTAACCCTATTGATCTGAACTGATTTACAGTCCCCTGAAGGGCAAATTTTCATATGCTATAAATTACAGTAAAATCCCTCACAATACGGTCATTTCATTCACTTTGCACAAACTGCTCTTTATCATTGCTGGTTATTCCTCCATGTGATGGAATCAGCCTGAGCAGAGATGGGGATTGAGATTAATGACAGGGATTTAAATCCACACAAGAGAAAGGGTCACACCTGTTCATACTATGCATGAATGGGATCTTTTCAGGAATCCATTAAATGATTCAAACTGTAAGAGATATCACAAATGTTATTTTTTGTCCTTTTCCCATTCTCATACACAGTGAAGCACTTCTGCATCGCAAACAAACAAGCACTGTTTTAACAGATGTCTGCCTAAAGAGAAATGAAGTTTTCAAAACACGTGGTGACACATACTGGCAAACTTTACGTGAGCTTTTTTTTCTTTCACATATAGTCATTGAGAAGCACCAAGTGCATTGCGTCCCTGCATATGATGTGTGGCCTTGTATGATGTTACCTGGAAGGGTTATTGGATGCATTTGCACACTGACCATTCAGAGCATGTCCTGTAATGGGAAAACTCTGCAGGTGCTCCTGGTTAAAGCCAAAATCTTCAAAAAGGATCAACTACAATGTGCTTAGCTGTTGTATTATACTTCTCACTTGGACATACACTTTAATGTCCTTCATCTTTTCAGAAATGTGTAATGATTTTGAAAACATCTGCATCATTTTAAATAAAAATGGAACTTTCTAATACTAAATATATTATGTGGTAAGTGACTTTAAATGTTTGCAGGGTCCAATAAGGAACACTGCACCCATCAGATGGTCATCTATAGACAGCCATTGCACAAATTTAGGAAAAATTGATTTTCAGTACATTTAGTCCATTGGATATAATGCCATGTAGATATGCTTGTTTTTAGAAGACAATCCAGGAGTGCAGCACAGACTGGCATCCACATGGCTGGGGAGAAGCTCTGTGGAAAGGGACCTGGGGGTCCTGGTGGACAACAAGAAAGCCAACAGGGTGCTGGGTTGCATCAACAAGGGCATCACCAGCAGAGATAAAGAAGTCGTCATCCCACCCTGCTCAGTGCTTGTCAGGTCACAGCTGGAATACTGTGCTCAGTTTTGGTCCACGCTGTACGAAAAAGATGTGGACAGGCTGGAGAGGGTTCAGAGGAGGGGCGCCAGGATGATCAAAGGACTGGGAAGCCTGCCATGTGAGGAAGGGCTGAGAGAACTGGGTTTGTTCAGCCTTGAGAAAAGAAGGTGTAGGGGAGACCTCATCACCATGCTCCAGGACTTAAAAGGTGGCTACAAAGAAGGTGGAGACTCCCTTTTTACAAGGAGTCACATGGAGAAGATGAGGGGTAAAAGGTGCAAGTTACTCCTGGGGAGATTCCAATTGGACACAAGGGGAAATTTTTTCACAGTGAGAACAATCAGCCATTGGAATAATCTCCCCAGGGAAGCAGTGGATTCCCCAACACTGGACATTTTTAAGGTTCAGCTGGACAGGGTGCTGGCCCATCTTGTCTAGACCATGCTTGTGCCAAGAAAGATTGGACCTGATGATCCTTGAGGTCCCTTCCAAACTGGTATTCTATGATTCAAGGTTTACTTCTCTTATCTCCTAATCAGGTAGGTGAGGGCTGCAAGGGCAAGATTCTGGAATGACCAGCAGCTCTAAGACATTGGTATTAGTGCTGAACTGATCAGAAGCTGGTAGATGAGAAGTTCAACATGAGCCGGCAATGTGTGCTCACAGCCCAGAAAGCCAACCGTGTCCTGGGCTGCATCACAAGAAGTGTGACCAGCAGGTCGAGGTAGGTGATCCTGCCCCTCTACTGTGGTCTTGTGAGACCCCACCTGGAGTACTGCGTCCAGCTCTGGGGGCCCCAGTACAGCAGAGACATGGAGCTGTTGGAGCGAGTCCAGAGCAGGCCATGAAGCTGATCAGAGGGCTGGAGCACCTCTCCTCTGAGGACAGGCTGAGAGAGTTGGGGTTGTTCAGCCTGGAGAAGAGAAGGCTCTGGGGAGATCTAATTGTGGCTTTCCAGTACCTGAAGGGGCCTACAGGAAAGCTGGAGAGGGACTGTTTATCAGGGAGTGTAGTGACAGGACAAGGGGCAATGGGTTTAAGCTGAAGGAGGGTCGATTTAGATTAGATGTTAGGAAGAAATTCTTTACTGTGAGGGTGGTGAGGCCCTGGCACAGGTTGCCCAGAGAAGCTGTGGATGCCCCATCCCTGGCAGTGTTCAAGGTCAGGTTGGATGGAGCTTTGGGCAACGTGGTCTAGTGGAGGGTGTCCCTGCCCATGGCAGGGGGGTTGGAACTAGGTGAACTTTAAGGTCGCTTCTAACCCAAACCATCCTGTGGTTTTATGAACGTTAGGAGGCAAAAGCTTGGGGGTTTTCCCCACTCATCAATTGCCTGTTCTCTCACCTGCAGTTCTTTGGCATTACAATACCCCATGATATTCCTCTTTATCATACTTAGCATTTTTATCGCAGTAAGCACGCTGCTCTTCCCAGCCCTTTCTGATTGCACACAGCCTGGTAATACCTGAACAGCTGTCTGTATGGTGTTTAGATGGCTAAAAGATTTAAGGACAAAAGATACTACTTGGCATTTTCCAATGAGCTCTACGAAACATATAATAGAATTTCACTGAATTGCAGCTATGCTGGCTACAAGACACACGTCCCAGAGGGACTCCAGCCTTTGTATGAAGAAACCCGAATACACAGCATCCGCTAGTTTCCTCACTGCTGTATTTCTAATGCTAATCATTTTGTCTTTGACTTCTTCCAAAGCCTCTTTGCCCATAAGTCCTTCTCTGTTAGATCAAAGCATCTGCAGCACACAGGGCTTTTTCCCTTAACAAGGAATTGATATGCTGTAATCAAGACACCTTTTGATATTTCTATAAGGTAAGTTTTCTCTTGACCACAACTCAGTATTGTGGCTCCCTCATGGAATTCCTCCCTCTCCAATTTTTCAGCTTCCTTTAAAAAATCAGTGTTTTGACATGTCCATTTTTGGACCCGTGTAGGATTTACAGATGCACAAATATAGAGTCATTGGAACAAAACGCCTTTTTTACCAAACTCCAATAAAGTTTGGGTTTGATACTAGTTTTAACCAAAATCTCTTTTAATAGCTATCTTACCAAATGAGTTCCCTCATAACATGCACACATTGTATTCAGAAATGTTGCTGAAAGCAACAGAGAGTCATAAGGAGAAACTGCCAGAGCCTTGGCTATCTGAAACCTAAGGCAGTCCCACTAGAATCGGTGGAATTACGTGCAGATTAAGAAGCGGTGAATTTGGCCTCATGTTTCATTATAAAATCCAGTTTATCTTCCAGAAGGATGTGGTACATGGGCTGACAAGCATAGATAAAACGGGGTTGTAACAATCCACGGAGATGAACAGGGTGAGGGGTGTCAGCTAATGTTTGGGAAATATCATACCAGTGAGATTTCTGCAAATCCAGTTGGATTGACTTGTCAGAGGAAGAAGTCGAACAGCATCACATAAGCAAGCGTGAGCTGTATCCCAGGAGAGTGGTGGAATCCCCCTAACTCATACCAGACAGAGGTGACGATTTGCCCGGGGAAGGAGTCATCCATCAAACATTCGCTCTACCCCCATCTGATCCTGTATCATGGATAAAAACCATGAATAAAGCCAGAATAAAGCATGGATAAAGCCAGAAGCCACCTAGGACAGGCCAGAGGGGTCAGGAAGCAATTAGATGGAGCCACCCACGCATGGTGCAGATACAAAGGTCATCTACCACGGTCAGTTTGATCAGCAAGGCACTCGCATAGCCTATTTCCATTGCACACACCTACACCAGGAAACTAAAATGATTTCATAAAAGGCTTAAACCAACCCCATTTTATGAAGGCTTTGCAAAGCATGAAGTCCAGCTCACGCATGACGTTACTGTCGTGACAGGGGTCCTTTCATCTCAGCGAGGCACCGGGTAAGCCCCATGGTGCCTATCGATAAGAGAGCTGCTCGGCAGAGCAATGTGTTTTCTTTGCGTGTGCTCGAAGATTCTGTCTTGTGGATGCTGGAAGAGAAGGAGATGCTGGCGGGGGAGAGCTCTGCGGGGAGCTGTGCCGCAGGCGATCTTCACATGGAGACTGTTGAGTTGATCATCTGTGTTGTATTATCTGGGCTCAGTCTGCTGAGATGGTTTCATCTGCCTACTTCAGCGTGGGTAGCTGTATTGTTTCTGTCAAATGCAACATGACTGCATATGCAGGAAAAATGCTCCCTAATCTTGTGCCCCACTCACAAACCCAAAGCTCTCAGTCAAGCCCGCTTACAGAGCCAAAAAAGTGCCCGGATTGCAGCCTTCAGGCATGGCATAATGAAAACGTGAATAATAATCCCCCACTAAACATGCAACATGGTGAAAGTTGGAGAAGGGATACTTGTGTTTTCACGTCTCTCACACTAAATTTTAAAATCAAATTTAAGTGTTCCAGCTACCATGAAAAGCCAACCCTCTGCTGGTTAAGAAGCACTTGCAGCGCGGATGGGGCGCTCTCCGGGGCGGTGCAGGGCTGGGGCTGGCCACGGGGTGGTGCGTCGCTACAGCGCATTCCCCGCGGCTGCCGAAAACCTTGAGTTTCTCCCCGGTGAGTTACGGACGCAAGCCCTGTGACATCGCGATGGCCAACTCCGCTTTCATTTGTACCAGAGGTCTGGCAATTAGTAACATTAACTTGGAGTACGGGGTGGGTAACAGAGCAGAAAGTGTCCTTCTCTGCTTCACACAGCTGATTTGGGAAATGTCTTCAGAAACGGTGCGTATTTCATTCCAGATTAACTACTGGAATTGACATTTTTATGTGCCATGTACATTCAGTGTAAAAATGTGTTTTTCTAATATTAGAATTATTTCCATAGCCTTCAATATTTTGAATGGTTGGTTATTCTGAATGCCTCGGACATCACCGTGTCAGAAAATCTGAGCTACCCAGAGGAAAAGTTAACTAAAAAAATTATTTGCAAAGGGATTATGTAGGTTATACCTCTTTCCCTTTTGATAGCCCTCCTCTCCTCACTTATAAGGAAAAAAAAATAATTTGAAAACTACAAGGAACAATTAAAGTTAATGGAGTGGCTCCAATTACAAATTTTCAGAGGAAAATCAAAATAATAAATTGCTCTGGCTATCCAGTGGGATTTGGAGCACCCAATGATACATGTGTTCAGGCATTAATTGTTGAATCTATGGTAAATTGCCATTCATCAAAAGAGGGGTTTTTTTTTTCTTTTCCAGAGGACAGTTTTTTCTCTTCCCCTCTTCTTTTTAAATTGTCATATCAGTATTTAATTTGCAGTACTCTAAATGCTGTAATTTAATAACTGGGATGAGGTCAAAAACTTTAAAATAATTTCTAAACAGCACACATACATACTTTGAAACCAAGAGTGAAAAGCAAGAACAAGCCCTCACTTTTACCCCTTTCCCATCATGTATTACTTTCATTAAAAAAAAAGAAAAAAAATCTGACTGCAGTCACGAGACACACAAACTAATTGCAGATCAGCAGAATTCAGCGTTACTCAACATGATTTAGCAATTGATTTAAGCAATGCTTGAGAGGTGTGTGGAATTCCCAGGCACACCTTTTCTGAGTGTCTGAGTGCCCAGAGGCTCTAACCACCCAGCCCAGGGCCATTTGCTAATCTCAGATATCGGCATGTAAATACAAATTAAACTCACTGAAATTAATGTAATTAACAGATGAAATTAATGAAGGCTTATATATGCCAGCATCTGGCATTTTTTTTTTTTCTTCCTGTGTCTGCTGAGCTCTGGACTGCAAACTAGGTATAATCCAGGTTGGTATGGGAGCAACGTATGGTTTTTAGCAGTTGGATCAAGCAGAAATGGTCTAACTGAAGCTATAACAGCAAGTTTCACTGTTCAGCCACTCTGCCTCTCCAGGGGGAGATGCTTTCCACATCCTTCAGTGTACTTGTGCTCTTTCTTTATAGATGTGACTACTGCTGTGTGTGTGCAGCTCATAAACTGGGGAGGAGAGCGTGCGGCAGGACCGCTCCACAGGTGTTCGGGTGCCCAGTGAGCAACCCGGCCTCTCCAGGGGCACCACCTACATCCCACCTTCAGACTCCAAGTGTGGCATAGGGAGCAGTTCCTCTTTAGGACTGATCAACCCTTCAGATGTCCCTTTGGCCCAGACCTTTACCCCCCACTAGCACATACCTTTATCTCCTTTGGTGCATGTCTTGCCATCCTCCTCCCGGGTATAGCCTTCGTGACACTCGCACCGGTAGCTGCCCATGGTGTTGACACAGATCTGAGAGCACAGCGTTCCATTGCTCGTGGCACACTCGTCGATATCTGGAGAGGAGCAAGAGTTGAAAATGTCCTAAAGCTGGAGGTTTCAGACCTCAAATACAGTAAAAGAATTCCTTTAAAGGTATTGGGAGATTTTGCGGTTAAATAAATGAGTAATTGTAGCACTGCTGGTGCTTTGGCCTGGAGCTCTGTGCAAACTGCACTATTATTATTAACATACCTGGCATTTTATTGGTGAACATCACTTGACCATTCCTTTGCATTGAAAAGCTCACAAGCAAAGCTTGATCTTGTGAACCTTGGCTCCCCGGCACAGCAAACCACGCAGGGCAGAACTAGCCACACAAGGACCACATGTAAATCATGTGTCCTGAATTAGATACTGGCCATCTGAATCATAGAATTACAGAATGGTTTGGGTTGGAAGGGACCTCAAAGACCATCTAGTTCCAACCCCCCTGCCATGGGCAGGGACACCCTCCACTAGACCACGTTGCCCAAAGCCCCATCCAGCCTGGTCTTGAACACTTCCAGGGATGGGGCATCCACAGCTTCTCTGGGAAACCTGTGCCAGTGCCTCGCCTCAAACCCCAAGGATTTATTTTCATAATTAGGCCTGGTTGTACTGCTTTGAGGGTTACTGTTAGAATCATGTCCCTCGTCCCAGGCCAAAAACCCAAATATGGCTCAAAACCTGCAAAAGGAATTAATAAAGGGAAAATTGCATCAGCCCAACACTTCAAAGTGTTTGGGTACATATGTCTTGGTTTAGGTACTACCTTCTAATAATTTCAAGGGGATTTAGATCTCTTATTTCTGGGATCCAAATTTTTCACATAGTTAAAACCACATTTATTCTGTAATAGTAAAGAGAATAAGAAAGGTTTCAGATCTAAACTGACTCCTAAAAGGCCTGAGGGAGTAGGATAACATCATTAACGAGAGACGAGCTCAACACACACTTCTACCCACCCAGGCAGTAAGGCTTCTCTCTGTTCCTGTGCCTCTCCCGATCATAGCGGTACCCAGGGTAGCAAGTGCATAAGACTCGCCCAAAGTTATCTGTGCACTGCTGTTCGCAAGGAGCTTCGGCACACACATCATAGTCTAGGGAGAGAAAAACCTGGTTAGGAACATACCTATGGGAGTAGCTGAATGATACTTTGACAGTAAATATTTCACCTCTCTGCTAATTATTGTTTTTAAGGACTGAAGAAACCTAGAAATAAAACATTCATGAGACATAAGCAAAGAATTACGGTAAAATTGTAATTGCTAATCGCAGCTTTACATTAGTTAGACTATTTCTTAAAGTTGGATTTTAAGCAAGGGGCACTTCCCCAGTTTGCAGAATTTAAGAATTATTCTCACAGAAATATTAAATTACCTGAAAGTTTTTTGCTGTTTTCTTCCACAAATGTTTAAGTTCTGATAGCAACATTTCCTATGCAGACTACTGTGAAACACTGTGAGGCTAACTGCCAAATTTGGGCAGAAAGTATATCATAAGGAAAAGTTAATTAAAAGCACACAGTAATTGTTCAAAGTCAGATATAACCCTTCTAGCAAATAACACATTGTTACAAAACCATAATCACCCTTAATAATAGCAATGTGCAGATTAGGGTATGCTAAGTCACTGGCTGGGCTTGTCCGTTAAATCCCAAAAGACTGAAGTCCCAGTCTGAAACCCAAAGAAGGGCACATCTGTTTCTGATTTCACTGCTCTGTAGCAGCAGAGCTGCAGTCCAGGGAACAGATGCCAGAGCAAAACAGGGTCTCACCTGCATCCCTGCCCTGCCAGGGGCTGGGGGCAGGCCTGGGGGCAGATGGGCAGCCCCCGGCTGTGGGTGCAAGGGCTTTGCAGCACCACGGGGAATATTTGCCAGGAGAAGACAGGAACTGAAGCAGCATCTGGTCTTAAAACCATCTCAGGGAAATCCTGCTGAAGGCCAGGTTTTATGCCAAAGCAAGTGGCAGTTTCTATGATCACTTCAGAGGAACATCATCCTGCACACGGCATCCACACGGTTCTCACTCTGACCCTCCTGTGACTGGGTACTGGGGGCTCGCAGCAGAAATAACCTGTCCCTGCTCCAGACTAAATACATCTAAACCAAAGCTAAGTGTTTTGACCGAATTCCTAGCAAGGCGCTGTGTTTCCATATATACAGTGTAAAATAATTAAAACCCAAACTCATTATTGACTCACACTAATGACTAGCAGACATCACTGGGTACAAAGATTTTTCCAAACAATTAAAATGAACTAATAGATGGCAAAGCAAGTGAAACCGCATTTGTGGTATGGAGTACATAAAGCCATGTATAGCACTGGGGGTAAAAGAGACAGTGTGCCAGAGTACCGAAAAGTGCCAAACAAAACTTAACAACCTGCTGTATATCCAGCAGAGCTGCTTAGACCAAAAAATACTATTGTAATGGTGCCACAAATTTCCTCCCTTGTGCTTGTCACCTTTTGAATAGCAGGCATCCTTTCTTTCCTTCTTACTTCACAACTGTGCTGATTTTAACTCTTGAAGTCTGCCTGCAGTGCTATGGCAGCGAATGGCAGCGCCAGGACCTCCCAACAGTAACCGGGGTTGAACGGTGCAGAGCCTTGCACAAGTGCGGAAGAAAAACATGTCCCTTGCCTTCAAACATGGTCAGCCTGGGTGCTAGTTTGGGCTTTTTAGGTCACGCTGGGGCTGTAAACTCCTGTTCCATTTGGCACTACTAAATAGTCCCAAATATAAAGCATTAGTGGTGTTTTTCCTGGGCACAGTTGCAATTTTCATTTTCCACTGAAATAAAATCAGATGGAGAACAGGCCTGCATGCCCATCACTGAGGTGAACATGCTCGCTGCTTAGCCAGCGTTTGCCCATGCAGATGCTGGATTTGGCCTGTGCCATGTTCAGCCTATTCCAAGCAGAGGCAAAACGAGCTCTGTCCTCCCTGCGCTTCCATGAATAGATGTGCCCTAATAAAATCATACAAAACAGCGCTGGAAGGGGGCATCTTCCACCACAATCAAGATAAGCTATATGTAAACCTTTCCTAATCGACATTCATTTAACCTGTACCTAGAAATCCCTGAGGGATGGAGATGCCCAGCACCATGCAATCTATTCCCAAGATTAAATATCTGTGCAGATAGAAAGCATTTTACTCATATCTAATCCAAACTCTGCTTATAGCCATTTAAGCCCATTATTTTCGTCCTCTTCTTCTTGGCCACGAAGAACAGTTTACTCTCCCCTTTGCAGCAAGTTTTCACACATAAAAACTGTTATCACGTCTCCCCTCAGTCTCCTTTTCTCTAGACTAAACAATGCCAGTTCTCTTTAATTGTCTCTCTTTTGCCATATTTCATGTAACTAGTCTTTAAATATGCTTTCCACATCCACCTTGGCAGAGCTTCATCAAGACCATTGCTTCATTTACTTTCATACAAAGCTAGGGAAGGGTCCACGAGGTGGAAATCTCTTTGCTGGTGGCTCCCACATCCCACACAGTCAACCCAAATCACACAATGACTGTGGGCAGGTCCCACGTCATGCAGCAGTGTGTCCCCAGGGCTTTGGTCCCAGGTAGCATCACTCCCTCAGGAACAGTCCTCACAACTGGGATGAAATTGGTCAAAAGCTGCTGCACCACCTCCGTGTGCTCTGCAGAACAGAGGATGCACGTGCCCTCCCACATTCAAATCCCTTGTCTGCCAGCCCAGCGTAAGAAATGTGGTTTGAGAATAAATCAAAGCCACACGGTGAGGATCAGGCTGTTCCAGATTTTAGGAAAATACAAAAAAATGAAGCAGAATAACAAATGTCTCTACATATATTTCGATGAACTCAGGAATAACAACACAGCATGGAAAGTTGTACCAAGGAAATTTCTGAAACAGCATTAGTGAGGAAAGAGCAGATCTGATTAGTGTTTGCCTGTCATAGAGTATTTTGCTCTGAATTAATCAACAGCCAGGAAACCCAAGGAACAAACCAGTGGTAGGGATGGTACTCTCCAAAAGAAGTTGTTTCAGACTACATCTGTCCCTGCTTTACTCTTGGTGATGCCACAAGACAGGACCTGGTTGGAGCTGTGAGTCTCCAAAGCAAGGAAGGCAGCGATAATTCAGGAGAAAAGGGTGAGGAGCTCTTTTTTGACCAGCTTTGATGGTCAGGTGGAGCAGGAAAAGATGCTACAGGGGGAATCAGATACACAAAGCAAACTCCTCCCAACGTTTCCTGAGGATCATTGCTTTCTGCTCCTGCAGCTGAAACTCAGAGTGAGAAGGCGAGTCCAAAGGAAATGAAATGCAGAACCTGTGGGCATGGACTCATACTGGACTGCACTGATTTCTGTTGCTTTTCAAGGGCAGACAAGAAATAACAGGACAGAAACCAAAGACAGACATGGACAAAGACACAACCCTTTGGGAAACAGTCTGTTTACATAGCTGTCCAAGAAGATCAGTGTCTTCCCAAGGCAGCCATAAGAGGGTGAACAAGGGAGAGTCTATCCAGCTCCCAACCATCCTCCCTGCATCCACTGCTAAATCATGAAGAAGACATGGCTGGAACTACTCATGGCTTTGACTTGCCAGTACCGGATTAAAAGGTGCAGATGTGCTCTAATAAGCTCATATCTGTAATGTATTTATGTGCCTGTGTTGAGATATGCATTTCATACAGCTACTCTGTCAAGATTATGCCAAAACAATGTGTGAAGAGCCAAGTGATGTCTTGTAACAGAGTAAGTGAAAAGAGTGCTTCACTGAATCATGTTTCTCATCCCTACACCAACAGCCCAAGATTGTCCCAGATGTAATTGCTGTGGCCTCTTAAGTTCAAGGCAAAATATAGATCAAGCTGAAAAAGGGGGAATGCAGATACAAAGGGAGAGAAGCCACAGTCAGCAGAGAAATTCAATTAGTGGCAGAAACTCTCAGGTCACTGAGATGCAGTTAATAGATTGGATTAAGCGAAGTCAGTGGGTACACAATAAAAGCTGCTTTCATAATCACCTAAAACCTCAAGAGATGAAAATTAGAAGCCTAAAATAATACATTGTCATGGTTCTAATTTTATTTTTGTTCCTATTACTTCTCCTGCTGTATTCATTATATTTAGCAAACAACCAGGTATAAAATTGTTACAATCCATAGGAAAGCTAGAGGCCAGACTGTAAAGTCCTGGCTTCTTTCCACCCCAAAAGGATTCAGGGCTTCAGCCTCCTATGCACACAACCGCCTCCGCCAAGTGCCCGTCTCGCACTGGAGCTGTCATCTCATGCCACACACACCGAGGCAAAACTCACTATAAAACCACGGGATGAGGAACTCTTTGTGAGCATCGATTTCACCCAAATGCTACCCAGCTCCCCGAGGCGTGGGCTGGCATTGTGAACCGTTTCTTCGCACGAAAGCAGCAAATACACAATTCCTGTTTTGAGAGGATGTGGGTTTGGTTTGGATTTTTTGTTGGTTTTTTTTTTTTTTTTTTTTTTTTGCAACCAGTGTTCTAGTGCTTCTATCCAGCAGCAAAGAAGATACAAATTAAAAAAAAAAAAAAAGCAGCAGTATCAGAGTTTGGGTTATAATCGCTGTTGGCTGGAGACTGTAGCTCAAAAACCAGCTGACTCTCTCCAGTATGTTAATTTGTCACTTTTCTTTTCAAAACATAACAATCCCAAACTGGGAAAACTCTCAGGTCAGCTCAAGGCTTTCCATATGTCATCAAATAAAAAAATGTGTTACTATAAACCAACTTTTTAACCTGCTTTTTGGAGTGAACCAGGTTTTTTGGCTTGACGTTTCTGGCCAACATCAGAGTCAATTTCATCCGAATTGGGCAAAGCGGTGGGAGCAACTGACGAAGTTGCATTGCTACTGCTCAGTGAAGCCATCGGCTGGGTAGACCCAACAGAGGCCTCCCCCGAGGTTAAGGCAGGCAGAGCTCAGCCTTTTCCTAAATGAGATCTTGTTCCAGCAACCTCCGAGCACTGGGACCCCGGTGCTGCCTTTGCAAAGCATACGGGCAGCTCCCCTCTGCCAGGAGGGCATCGTTCCCTTTTCACTGCTGCACAAACTACCCCAAGTAATTCCCCATCTCCCTCTGCCCCTGGTGACAAGGAAGCCCTGCCCATGACCAGGAGAGGCAGCGGAAGAGAGACACTGTTAGGCGATGCTCTCCTCTCGCTGATGTTTTTGGGAAACAGGTAACCAAAGGCAGGAGTGAGTCACCAAGCCACCCACTCCCTGTGCACTTACGAGCCAAATCAGCTGTGCCAGATCAAGGGGTACATGGCAAAAGCCATCAGCCAGGAAAGGTGCGCTCCTGGGTGCGCAGAGGGCTCCCACGTACCTAGCTGAGAGCAGAATGTGTCCCTTTGTTTGCAACAAACATGGTACAAGGTCATGGTACAAGATCTGTGCAGCCACGTGTACTTAGGGGAGGATCAAGGCTTGGCATGCTAAGTGAAACTTTTGGAAGACGATGATCTTTTTATTTTCCCAACAATTTCTTGGAAACAGTTTCCCCCACTGACACGTGAAATACGGCTGAGCCTGTGGTTATATCAGGATGCTCTTCCAAACAGCAGTGCGGAGAACAGGGCAAATGGGGAAAGACAAATGCATGGGTACACGAAGGGTAAGAACAGTGAAATCACGTACCTTCAGGGATGCACTGTCCAAGAACAAACTTATAACCCTTACAGCATTTTTTCCTGAAAAACAATAAAATAAATAAACGAATAAATAAATATATTCTCTAAAGGTTGGTGCTGCCTTTAAAAACAGTCATGGGTAAATCATAGAGGTGATGAACAAAACAATATGAGTATCCTGAACTTTGCAGTTGGAGATATCTCAGCATTAAATAACACAACATGGAAACCCACCACTCGATGAGGCATTTTAAATGACAGCATGGCCCACCGCCTGAGGAGCCTGGGGCTGCGCACCTCGACGCTGACCCACTCAATGTCCCAAGTCATTTCTGAAAACCCTGCTCCCTTGGTTTGAAAGGATGCAGCACACCTCAGTGCTGTCCATACGCACAACTCTGGTCATAATTTTCATAATAGGGTGAAGGGTGTTTTCAAACATCCATCATTACAATGTAAACTTGCAGAAGGGGGTAAGTCTCAGTGAGGAGTACACACAAGATAAATGTTATCAGTCATTCATCTTTTAATAAACCTGGAAGGTGATAAGTGAAATATATTGGGTATTTCAACTGGAGCAAGGGACAGTATCTTATACATGCAGGGGGATAAAACTGCAGTGAAGAGTCAATAGGATGAGACACTTTATGTGCCTATGTTACGAACACAGTCTGAGTGCTGATAGATTAACCTTTATTCCACACTGGCCTGTAATGACATTCGGGCATTCAGCTACACCTGCTTCTTTGCTTTCTAGGCAGCAAACCACAGCAAGTCACCGGGACGCCCAGCAGCACTGAGGAGCTTTTCCGAATGGTTGTGTCCCTTATCACGCTCAGAGCTACTTGCTGCAGGGAGATGGTGACCTTCAAAGGGTCCCAGGGTGGTGGCTGCCCGGACTGCTGGAAGTGAAGCAAACTGCTGTTCAGTGCACTATTCGACCAAGTCTACATGAGTCTGCAGAAAAAAACCCACAACAGTATTTTGCAGATTCACAGTTTTTCATGCCTTGTGGACATGCTGAAGTGTCTGCAAAACTGGGAAACCATCCATTTGGTCTTATCCTTTAATTCAATAACTGACGCAGAAGAGTGCTAAAGCCATGGCAGTCAGTGACACAACACTCTCCTAGACAACACGCAGCCCTCACAAATCATCATTATGCTGAATTTAAATCAACTATCAGTTGCAACTGACCACTTAATACAAACAATGCATTACTCCAAACTATGTAAAAACAAACTTTAGCTCCATATTTTAGCCTCTTCCAAAGATTAGCTGGAATATAAATTATGCTTAATGAAGGTTGAACATCTGAAGAGGAAGCCTTGCTTTGTTATGCAAACAGTGGTCCCTCATTAGACTTTTCTCCAAACACTGCTGTGAAGTTTTATCTGCAAGACAAACAAATGCAGGAGGAATGAGTTCAAAGGTGCATCGGGGAGGCTGTTGATATGCTGTAAGCCATGCCGATGGCTTTCCAAGTGCACATTCATCTCCTCCTGTCTGCAGAAGAAGGGAGGCTGATAAAGGGTTGCTTGTAGCTGCTCTTCAGAGGAAGATACAGCCCGGCTTGGGAGAGGACTAGGAGATGGGAGAGGAGAGGAGGGCAACCCTGCCCTGAGATGCTGACCTGTGGGGTTGTGCCAGCCAGAACTAAGCAGAAAGAGGGAGCAGCAGCTTTCGTCATTTCTACCCTTCTCCCTTGGAATTCCCACCTGATTTTCAGGCTTAGGACCCTTGGGACTCCCACCCTTGGAGTGGCTTGTGGCAGCAGATGCAAATCTCAGCCAGCACAGCTTGCTCCTGGGCAAGGGCTCGCCTGCTGGGAACATTGCAGGAGCTGCCCCTCCTCTCAACTTGACCGGCGATGGCTTTTGTCTGGACTTGTTGGTTTTCGTGTGGCTAAACTGTGGTTTTACCTGCCTTCGTGGATTCTCCCGATAGCCAAACCGCTTGCCCTCATCAAACCCCTCTCCCACAGCCACACACTGAGAAGCCACTACACGCTGGGTTACAGCAATTAAACACCACCCTGGCACCCTGAAGCCAGCACAGCCTTGCACAGCCTCGCTGGGGGTTGCTCCAGTTAAAGCAACTGGAAAATGGTGCTGCCCTGGCAGATATACAAGCCCTCGCTGAAATCTGTAGCTTCAACGGCATCTGGCAGCAATGAGTTCCACAGGGAAATGAGAAGTTTTTGAGAAATGATTTCCTTGTTTTCAGTCTCCCTTTTAATTGTTGTTGAATTCTCCCATCATGAAAGCTTTAAATCACACCTAAAGAAGTAGTTTAGAGGAGGGATGCCCTGCTTTCAGGATCACACACAGAAACCAATTCCCCATGACAACCAGTTCCCAGTTCAAGATTACAGATCTCTATTAGTGCAGCCCACACTCAACAGCAAGCTTCAGCCATCGGCATGATTTTGCCAGGGAAACTGCTACTTTAGGGTTAATGCACAGGAAATACAATACAACAGACGTTTCTCTGAACATTACATTGCAACCCTGGGGTTCCTGGATGCTTTAGCTTTTTACATTCCTGAAGAGAAATCTGTCAAAATGATGGACACATGAGTAGATCATTAGCAACACTCATTTTCAGACATCCAGCTCCAGGTTGACATGTCTAATCAACGTTGCACAGCAGCGATCTCGTTATACATAATGAGAGGTGAGAGGGGGGTCCCCACTGATAATTTTAGCTACTGAATAACTTTCAGCAAGGCAGTTGCTATGTCGCTGTGTAAGAAGCTCAACCACTATAATCTGGATCTACAGGGAAATTAAGTTGATTCATTAAATCTGGTTTCCAAAAGGAGAAACTTCTGGCAGACTTATCTATTACAGTTTTTAATGGGGTGCTCCAGCTATTAAAACTATAGCAACCTTCTGATTCTCATGCAATTTTCACTCAGGAACATGCACAAGCCCAAATTCGCAGAGTGTTTTTGGCACCATGATTTTGACTACTGCAATGTCTAGCTTTTGTGTTACCTGTAAGAAAATCCATAGCAATAGGTACTCTCTCAAAGTCACCCTTTTTTTCTGACAGGTAGCTGCAGGAGAAGCAAGGAGATGTTAAGCTACTCCCCTCTGCTGTGGAGGTCGAGGTGCTCCTGGATCACTAAACGTCAGAAGATGGGATTTAGGGTCAAACCTTTGATACCAACAAGCACATCCATGACTAGGCAAGCAGCGGATCTGCCTTCGTTGCAGGCTTTTGTGGCACATCACCTTCCAGACTGAAAGGGGAGCTGAGCTTTCCAGGAGTACCCCCACGTCCCATTGCCCGCAGGTCCCCCCTGCTCCTGACCCACAGAGGTGCACCAGCACAGCACCCCCGGCCCCATCTTGCTGCTTGATAGCATCGCCCCAGACAGGCAGGACGAAAGGCAAGATGCAAGGAATGCGGCTTAATTAAGCCACCGCTTTATTAAGTTAGCTTATCTGGCAGCTATCAGCAGTAACTCATCCAGCGCGGACCACTTTTTTTTCCCATAATTGTTTCCACCTGGTGCGGGGCTGCTGTCACCGCCAGCCCACCTCCCGCTCTGCGCCGGGACACTGCGGCCGGCGGCGGTGCCGGAGAGACCAGGGTATGCTGAACTGAGAAAGCACTTCTGTGCAAGAGGGAAGGGAGTGATTTAGGGTCCTGCAGCAGTCGAAATGCTTTGGAAATGCAAACAATAAGAGGATAAACATTTTAAGTGATAATTAACCTGTGTCTGTCTGCAGTAACATGTCAGTGACTTGGGACGTGACAATGGCTGGCTTGGAGCTGCTTGATGCATTATTGAGGTTTTGGTTAACTTCAGTAAAGAGGCAACTCTGAAACGCTATCATGACAATTATGTTGAAAAAGATATGTGATGGCCATTTAATGATTGAAAAAAGGGAAGGCAAAGGGGAAATGTGAAGGGAAGGGAAAAAGAAAAGTTTTATACTGGTTTCAGATGAACATCATATGTTAAGGAAACTCTTGCTAAAGACATCAAAAGTAGAAATGGAAGAGTCCACTCTAGGAAATATTTGCCTCCAAGGAGCAAAGCAGGCACAGAAATCCTTATGCTGAGTCAGAAAGTGTGTTCTTATGATAAAATATTACCCTTACTTTATCCCTACACTGTTGGGGTTCAGAGAGTCAGCCTCCAGGACAGAGGTAATTCAAGCAGAGGCACTCTACCTCCCGTCCTTTGGGGTAGGACCACACGCATGGACAGTTTCTATGGGGCAGTTGATGCCTGAAGTCGCTTCACTGGAAGATGCAGCAGCTCCATAGGTGGTCAGGCAGGTCAAATCCCTCCACTCTGACACACTATTTCTGATCCATGAGTGTCAGAAGAGTCGAAGTTTAGGGGGCATAAGAGCTGCTGAACATTTTATGTGCATTTAATTACATTGATACTGTTCTCCCAGGTTGGTGCTGGTAGAAAATAATGATAATACAGTTGAGCGAATGTATATAATCAAAAAGCCAATTTCCTACTGGTGAAAAAGATAGGAAAAAAATTTTTTTAACCAGATTTCTTCAGACAACGTTATAACATGAACTCAGAAGAACTCGTGCCATATCTTTAAGACCTGAGTCAGCAAAGGCTGTGGCATGGCTGTGTTCAATTACACAAAGGGGTCTTTGTAAGACTGGGTCCTTATTGTGCCTGCCCAGTATGTCTTTTTGATCACCCTGACTTTCAGAAATACACAATGCAGCAAAAATGCAAATATAAAATACAGCAATTAACTTACAAAAAATAATTAGACAGCTATAAAAGCAAGCCAACAAGGTAACTTAAAAAACCCCCAACCTTTGTTTTTCTCAAATTCTATAAAAAATTCAAATGAGGGCCAGGTCTGTCTGCCAAAACATGCACAGACAAAGCCCATCTGCAGCGCAAGTGGATTAGGGAAGCAACTTGGTAGCTGTGCACAGTTTCGCCATAATTCACATGGAGAGATTTATGGCAACATGGTGTAAAACTGAATGCACTTTATTTTGTTTGCCTTTCTGTGGGATACATACCGAAATCTTGAGTAAGAGGGGATGGCCTTCCTGCAGACACTTGCTCAGCATACACTTTGCCATGATTTCCAGCCTTAGTCCTTTTTCACAGCTTTGCAAAGAGATAATTTATGTTCACATTGGGTGTAACACAAGGTCCAAGGCCAGCCTGAGCCCTTCCAGTCACCATCCCAGCTACGAGTGAATAACGGAGGGTAGGGTGCATGTCTTCCACTGCCTAGGAAATGCTGTGGCACCTATGACTGCAGTATGCATATGTGCGCTTCTTTATTTCTCTTAACTGACCGAATAAAGCAGGATTTGCCTGAACAAGCACAGAGAGCCATCCTTCACCAGCAAAGCTGGAACTCAGACCTCTGACAGCAAATCAATGCAACCTATTACTTGATTTTTCTGAAAGTCAGATTTTCAGTGATTAAAGTGTTACTCAAGTCTAAGCCATGTTTCTCATCAGCTACTTAACTTAAATAAATTTACCCATATATAATAGTTTTCTTTGTCTTAGAAAAAAGAAGCCCTGCTATCTGCTCTTTTGCTCAACTCTGGTTATTAAGACAGATAGCAGAAGTGAAATCCCGTTACTGTTATTGCTAATGAGAAGGTTTTGATAAGAGTCACAGTTCCTGGGCTCCTCTTCTGTGAACACAGGCCAAGGAATAGATCCTCCCCTGGCACAAGCCACATGCCTCTGTTGACTCTGGAGAACTGTGCCAGCGCTTACCCAGGAAGGCTCTGGCCAATGCTCCTGAAAGCTCTGAGACACGCTCCTTGGCTGCTCCTTACTGTAATGTATTGTTAACTGACTCCTTCTCTCCTCCGAGTGCTGTTTCATGTCATCTTTTTATGGTCAAAGGGAGCTTTATGGCGCTGGAGTATAAACTGTGGTTCCTTCTTCTCAGAAGGGACCTTCCAAACTGATAAGATGATTTGTAGCCCCTGCAGAGCATAGTATTTGTGCATGCATAAAGCTCATTGCTCTATAAAAGAGAAAAAAAAAAGAGACCTCAAGGGGTGCAGGAAACCCTCCACGCTGTGCAGGTATCGGTGGGGCTTGAGTTATGATAGGTGCTGACCTGCACAAAACTGGAGAATGCACAAAAAGCATGCACAACATGCACAAAAAACAAAACTACACAGATCTGGGGAATTTAACCACTGAAAACATCTGTCCTATGTCCTTTTTGTAGCAGCCCCTGAGCCTCTGTTCTCCACGGACACAGCGCAGGACATCTCGCCATGATGGGGTTTGTGGTTTCGTTTAAGTAAATGAGAAGCAATGAGGTGTTCAGCGGAGGTGTTCAAACAAAATCCGGGCAGGCAGACCGCTTCCCCAGTACCTCCCGCTGTGTCAGCACATCAGAGGTCTCAGGAGACCATTGCTTTTGGACTATTTCAGGACTTTTGGGATGCAGAGAAAGGGGTTGGTATGAAAATGCTGCAGGCTGTCCCACAAGATAAAAAGAGCTCAGGAGCTTCTGCTGGCTGCAGGACGAAGCAGCAACTAAACCTCAGCTTTTTGGGTCTTTTCTGGGAAGAACACAAACTTTTAGAAATGTTTCCTGTGATCCTTCCTTCCGATGTGTAATGAAAGAAAACGGTAATATTGGGACTTCCACGTGAACCATACAGACTAGGGCTTCACATTTTTGGGGAAGCCATAACACTGTGCTACAGGGCCAGAACTAAGGTTGGTCCTTGTCAGTCCCAAGCCCAACCAGAGCCTTGGTATTGCAAACACGTTCACTAACCACAGACTAATCAGCATTTTTTTTCTGTAGCACAGACCAACTGTGGCGGCACTGGTATCCATCAGTGCTTGTATCTCATTTAGCACATCAATGTCTGAAAATGACTAAGTAAAAATCTGCCTGTGAATATTCTCTAAGCAAAGAAGGAGACTCTCAGAAGGAAAATATTACACAGCTTCAAAAAGGTAATTAGCCCTGCTGCCACTGGAAAAGCCATTTGTTGGATATTTTACATGCATGTGAACATCATCCTTAAAATCACGTATGTGATTCCTTCAGTGCTGGACTGTGCTTTCTTTCCCTCTTTCTTGGATTTTTACTTCACTGGGGTTTTGGGGGGGGTTTTTGTTGGGTGGTTTTTTTTTTTTCTTAATGCAAGGGAATGCTCATGTGGTTTATCACTACACAGCATGTCAAAAATAGCAGAATGATTAAATGAAAGACTTTTGACTGTTCTCATCTGCTTAGACTCAGCTTTATATACATGCTGTCAGCTTTGTCCTGCTCTCTTTTCTTACAAATTTCTTTTATTTTCTGGCATTGTACCAAAAAAATTATTTTGTTTAGTTTTGCAGGTGAGGTTGGTATGGATCTTGCAGAATCAAATTAATGTTTGACAGGTGTGAAATTTGAGGGGAAGAAAAAAAATTAATTTTATACAAAGATAGCACTGTTTGGTTTTACCACATAGTCTAATGAACTGGCAAAGTATAATGCACCCTCATAAATATATTGTCATTTCTGAGAATAAGTAGCCTTCTAAATCTCAATTGAAATGATCCAAGATTGAGCCCGTGTTTTAAAATAACTCACTGCTTTGAGATTTAAAGTACAAAAAGAAAGCAAAAATATTTTTTTCCACCACCTCTGACTTCCAATTAAAGGACTGCAAGCCAAAGTTCCTTCCAAGTCTGTAAATAGTATGTCTTGCTGACGGCACACATTCAATTATTTATCTAACCCAAGGTGAGCCAGAGTATAGGACTAATCATAGCACATCTGTCCTGTCTCTTGGATTTTTTTAAACTTCCATGACTCTTCATTTTGTAGCTCCAATTTCCTACCAAATACCCATGCTAGATAGAGAGTAATAAATTCCATTTCAGTACGGAAGGCAGAGCCAGAGCAGTGCTGAAGGAACTGCGCTTGCTCACTGGCTGCCGTGCTGGTGCTCGGTCACTGGAGTCAAACAGCAATAAATTGCTGGCAAGCTTGTAGACTTACTGAATCCAGTCCAATCCAACCCCGTTTATATAGCATCTTTCATCAAGAAGATCACAAAAGTGCTGCATAAGCAATGTCTAATAAACTCCTTTCGATAAACAATAGAAGGCAAGTGCCTTTTACACACGCATGCACAGAAAAACACATCATAGAAACTATGCAAGGAAGTCAGATTTCTAAAGCTATTTCTCCAAACAGGACATAAATCCCAATTAACCTTCAGAGACAAGCTAGTAACTTGGTCTCTGCTCACTTAGGGGTGAGCTGCCATGTAAGACCCTGATCCTGATTCTGCAGAAATCCCCGTGGATCCCCCACGGCTTTGCCATGAACACGTGTGAGGTTGGCAACAAGACTCAGGATGATGGGTGAGCTCTGAGGATGTGCTACAACTGGACTGCTTGGAAGAACAGTTTCAGACAATCATTCGTGGCATAAACTCAATCAAGTCAGGCTGACATTTATCGTTGGAAACCGTTGCAAACCTCTTCCTTTTGATGGATTCGGGATTTGACATGTACCCCTGCTCCTGTACTACCCCCCATGGGCACACCATCCATCCACACCCTAGGTACAGACAGATATTTAATTCAGACATTTAACAGATATTTTAATTTGTGATGGTTCTTGAAATTCAGTTCTGGGAGTAAAGCAAGCAAATAAGTCCAGCCAGGCTAACGCTTCTGATTTAAATAGTCTAGAAGTGGGGAGAGCCAGACACAAAGCCATCAGCTTTTAGGAAAGTCAAAAAGCATGGAAAAATAATCTAAGAAACATGCAGCTCTGAGTAACTCATTCTCTATGCTGGCTACATCAATGTCCAGACGACACTTTGGTTTCCAGCACTAAGCACTGAGCGTGAGGAAGATGTCTGCGTTTGGACGCTCTGCCTCTCTGGTGTGAAAAACTCATATTGAAAGGACAAGACACCACACAGGGTATGGAGGTTTACGTAAATTGTCCCAGAATAATGGGAAACTAGGCATTCTCTATATACCAGCTACAGACAAGAGGTATGAAATGGCTCATATCTTCAGAGCACACACATTATTAGAGAGCAAAAAGCATAGTGATCTAATTTTATACATTATGAATCACATAAGGGTGCTTAACAGCCACTTATGCCTAAGGATTTTTTTCCTTCCAGTACTGACTTAGAGTCACTGGGGCATGACCCGGCTTTAGTGCAGCCAAGGGAATTTTTCAAGTCAAGGTTACAGCCATCCTATAAGCAGCAGAAATAAATCCTAGGAAAAAACCCACATAAATTTAGAAAAATAGATTCACAGTGTAGGTTGCAAGGGACCTTTGGAAATCATCTGATCCAAGCGCACCCGACAGCAGGGTTAACTGCTCAGAGACTGGCCCGGATAAGTTTTGAATGTCTTCAGGGATGGAGATTGCCTCACATCTCTGGGACCCACTTCCAGTGCTTAACCACTTCACTGTGCATTTCCCCCCTTATATCTACTTAAAATGTCCCTGGTGCAACTCACGTCTCTTGTCTCATGTCCTTCTGCAGTGCACCTCTGATGAAGGTCTGGCTTTGTCTTCTCTACAAGTCCTCATTTGGTAGTTGGAGACACCAATTAAATTTGCCCCTTCGCTCCCTCTTCTCCAGGCTGAGCAAACACAGGTCCCTTGGGCTCTTCTTGAATATAATGTGCTCCAGCCCCTGAGCATCATAGCTCCAGTTTGTTGATAAGTGTATAAAACTGTAGGCAACCAAATCAAAAAGTATCACTAGCAGATATTCTTTAAAAATATTTAAAAAATGGGAAACAAAGAAAGAACAACCAAAAAAAGTGATTTGTAAAATTGCAATAGAATTGCAGCTTTGATCCCCTCCCACTGTTTTCTCTCCCCTCTTCTCTCCATTTTCACAATAAAATTTTAAAGGAGTAAATCTTGAATGAAATACAAACAAAGCTATTTGTCATGACAATATTTTCAAACAAAAGAGTTGGCCAGCTCTGATTGCTATCTAAGCAACAAGACCAAGTTAAAATTGTGCTTCTAATATATTTTCAACATCAATAGCAGCAATGGAATTAACTTCTTAATGTAAGCCCTTGGAAATCTCTATAAAGACACTAACAAAGATATTATTTCAAGAGTGTTTCACTGATCCAGATGTTTCTCTCCTTTTCCCTTCTCTTTTATTGTTCCCAGAGAAGACCTTGTAAAAGCTGAAACTGCTTATTAAGTATACAGACTTAATGAATTGGACAAGGAAAGAAATAATTCTTAAAATAACATGTTCACAAGCCAGATCCATGTTTATTGTCCACAGAGATGATAGCAAAATACGCTGTATCTACAGAGCAGTCGATGTTAGGACAGAATCTGTCTCCATGAACCACTTCCAACATACAGAAAAGATTCATTTTTAAAACAATGCAGTATGAAAGTTTGCTGAATTATGTAGTGATGCTGTATGATGGCCCCAATGCCAAGGATTATTTTTAGAGCCACACATCTGCAGGTTATTTGTTGCAGGGTAGGGTGGATGGAGTAAATCCTGAAACAATTCGCTAAGCAGACAAGCATTACTGGAACGAGCTGTTATTTATATGGTGTCACTAGAAGGCTTGGTATCTGGGACGCGATGGTGGTATATGCGCTGCCTGTGGAGCTGATTTCTGCTTAGACTGCAGTCAGCAGATGATGGGAAGTTCACGAAGCAGCTTTTTGATGTGGCAATTAGCTTCTCTGTTAAAAATGGCAGGAGGAGGAACACCATCCATCCTGTCTTCCTGCCAATGAATGGGCCGCAGTGATTTTAGCACAGAGTGCGCCAGACCATCGGTGCCCACTCAAAGTCAATGCATCCTGCTCCTCTTTAATTTGTGAGCAAATGGGTGGCATGGGGCCAGTTTTAAAAATAAGAAGCAAAGCTGTTTTCAGAAACTTCCTTCCATGTCCCCAGCACGTCATGTCCCACACAGGGCTCAGCTTTCAAGCCAGACAGAGCCTGAACTTGGTGTCAACCACCCATTAGCCAAGTACTAATTGCAGGAGTGACTGCTCCATGCCCTAACCGAGCAAACCACAGCCCCAGCCCCACGGACAGGCCATTTCCTATTGCCTCATTTAACTCAGCTGGCACTGGCTGCTGCTCCTCTCTCCCCACCCTGCTGCTGGAAGATGGGTTTAGTCCTGAATAACCTACTGAGGTCGAACACAAGACTTTTATGAGATGCTGAAATGCTATCAAGTCAACTCACCCCTCATTTCACTCTCTTTATCCTCTAACCCACTGCCCCAAAAGCGGGGATGGGCTCTGCTACCAGGCATGATGCCTGGACAGCCTGATAGAGGACCAAGAGGCACTTTTCTTTGGCTAGCTATGAAACACTGAGAGCAAAAGGGTGGAAATGAACCAAAGAAAGAGTGGACCCACTGCGGGGCAGCCCTTCCTGCTGGGATAGAGACCTGAAGGCAAAAACCTTTGGGATGGGGAAGAGAGCTGAGGGGGAGGATCACAACCCCAAACCTAGACCCTCCCGTCCTCAGGTGGCCAGTGAAGGTGTGGTTCTCAGCTGGTGGGGATTACTTGTGATGAACGTCAGGGGAACCTCAGGCATGATGACTTAATGGGGGGAAACCTGCACAACTTCTTACACTACTGCTCGATGCTGGAAAACAACCGCCAATCTCCCAGTCCTACCCATCTTCATCTGAAACAGATCTTTCCTGAGAAAGGAAAATTGCACTGTCAGAATCTGTGACCTTGCCAAGATTATGCTGCCTGGGAAGGAAAAAACAGCTTTAGCTGGTTTAGCCCCTTCATCAGAGAAACTAAGCCGTATGACTTTGGCCCAGAGCACAGCTGGTAGTGAAGGTACGTGCTTCACCCAGAAAAATGTATTTTTTTATTGCTTGATAAGCTTTATTCTCACTTTACTTATTAAGAAATAAATATTTCCATGTAAAGAAATGGAGCATATCAATTTTAGACTTTTTGGCCTACTGCATAATGTTATTTTACTTTTTTCTTTTTTTAATAGGAGGGAAATATTTATAGTTGCAAAGAATTTATCCACAAAGTTCAAAACTGACCCAGTAATCTTGTTGTGGTTTGAACTGTGGGGTGCGTTGGGGTGTGCTCCCAACCCACTGCCCTGCTGCCCTTCAGAAGTGGCTGTACGTCCTTAGTAAGCAAATACCTGAGAAAATACCCATCATGTCCATTTGTAAAGCACTTTGGGATGAAGGTGTTTTACATCTAGAAGTTATTACCAACATGTAACTGGCAGGTTTGTGGACAGTCGGGTGACCCATACAAAAGCACATGTAAGCCTTTTGCATTATAGTGTGCTTTGTCTTGGGTAATTGCTTTGTTCTGGGCTATTTCACTTCATCTAAAAAGAGAAGTTCCATTCCTCTGTGGTGCTCATTTTTCTCCTACAATTTGTCCAATTTTACTGTTCCATTGAGCCTTTGCAAAATAGAAAGTGATGCTTCTAGCTGCCATTTTGGTATTATTGGTGCAACCCCAAATTTTTTTTTTCTTTTGTCCCCTATTGGCTTGCAGTATTGTGCAATTACCCTTGTATTAATTATGCAGCACAGTTGAAACAGGGTTGTGTTTTCAGATACTCATGCCTGCAGGCAGTTATAAAATTTATATTACTATACCCCTTCCTAAAAACAATGCAAACCGGGGATGGCTCTGCTGGGGCTGGCGGAGCAGTTCAACTACAGGCAGCAATTCAGAGCAGCAATCACTGGAGCGACTCTGTCATATGAAGCATCCAAATGGGCTCAAAGTTTGGGCTCAGAAGAAAAAAAAAAAAAAAGTGAGACCAGAGCGAGATCAAAATCAGGGATGCTAACCAATTTACCCAGAAGACAGGGTAGGATATATACAGGTAGTGCTGTTGTCTAGGGCTAACATCACTCCTTGAAGGCACACATGGAGGATGACTGGCTTCAGACTCTTCCAGCCTGCCTTTGCAGGCACTCTGTAAGAGCTCATCTGTACAGGATCAGAGCTTTTCCTTGCATCAGACGCTGGTTTTCTTTACAAACGTCCCTCAGTTTGCCTCATTTCATCAGCTTTCCCGTCCCTGCAGATCATCCTGGACAACTGTCCTGTGCACCAGCCCAGTCGTGGCATTCAGTGGTTTCGTCTGCCGCCACAGGGTCTTTTCAACTCACTTGCAAAAGTTTGTTTTCTTCTGGTGATTGGATTTTGCTTTGTCTGCCTTATTTCCGTGAGCCACAATGAAGGCAAGCATCCTGCTGAGTGTCAGTTTTAAGACGTGCTCACTGCTGGCCATGTGCTTGTTTGCTTGTGGGAACGCATCTCTCCCCGTCATTCTGCCATGGGCTTTTGGCATTTCTCTCACAATGTCACTTTTTTTGCAGGCTAATTTTGGTGCGTCTGGGCAAAACCCATTTCTGAACAGTTCAGGCTACTGTTTCCTGACAATGCTCAGCACCACGTTTCTTGTTCTTCCTTTACCCTTAGCACATTTAAGGTATTGCAGTATAAATGTCTCATTACTGTAACGCCTCCTGATACCTAGGAAATATAGAGAAGACTGAATCCTCATGGAAGGACCTGAACCTGCCTGCACAGCCCTCAGTGGATCCATACCATAAACCTGACAAACTCGGTGTTGTTAACACGAAGATTAAACAACTGCTACAACATGCACGTTCATCTCTGCTAGAGCTTTATTCTCTATACAGTATTTAAATAACATTTTCATGTCACAGCACTCATGGCTGAGAGGAGACCATTTTCCTTCAGGATGTCCTCACAGGCACAAGGAGCATCTTCTCATGCTGGGGGGAGCAGGCTGTGGATCATTTGAAAAGGAAAGACCTTTTGTCTTCAGTGCAAGGTGAAGAGAAGACAGGCTGATGCAGGTACTCAGGAGATGAATCTCGAAGGTGCACTGCTAAGGGAGTGCGCGACGGTCTCATCTGCCTCGGCCACAGCAACATCTTAGGGTCACCTACTGTTTTAAAAATCTCTTTTTTCTGAGATTATGGGAGAAATGTCAATTGGATGTGATGTACCTTGAGCTATTAAAATCTATTTTCCAAATGTAATGCGAGACAGCACTAAGAGCTTTTTGCAGCAGGGAAGTTACGGCTGTGGCCTTGGCCAGCGGCGGGATGGTGGCCCATCACCTGCAGGATGCATTGACAAGCAATGGCAGATGCCACCCCGATCGGCTGCCCGGGATCAACCATGACCCTGATCATAGGCAAGAGTTGCCACCTTCACATAGAAGCAAAGAACTTGGGGAAAGTTTGGCTGATTTTTTCATATTAACTTAGGGTCCTCTAATGTGTTTCACGCTATGACCATCATTACTAAACTTCCAGACATTTTCGACTTGATGCTGTACTTAAGTACAATATAGAGTGACTGCTAAGGAAGTCTGGAAGATAAGGGAGTAGCGTATTTTTTCTGACTAGCTTGTCATGACTCGTGTGACTGTGGGTGACAGTCACTTTGGCTCTCCCTGAGTTAATTTTAGCTCTCCCTGAAGGATGCATGTTGTCTCCAAAAAGTGATATCACAGGCATTGGTCTGTGCCAGCCTGTAGAGACAATGCCAAATTTAGATCTGAGGCTAAATCAGTATCAGCAAAGACAAGATTAGCACTGCAAGATTCATGCCTCTTTTCCTCTCAGAATGTACATTTTGTGTCAGTTTGGACTCCTCCTACATTCCCGCCAATGTATCTACACGTAATACCTGTGCATTGGCTTTGAGCCCACTTCACAGGTCACACCACTACACTTTTGTGGAGGCAGTATTTTGTGTAGAATAAAAGAAACTAGTTGTTTTCTTTCATAGTCTGTTCACAAGTTAGTTTTTATTCCCAAAACACTCCAAGGAAGAAAACTCAACGTTTTTACAGCCTGAGATATCAATCTGATTTTACAAAGTTGTTTGAAAGCTCTATATTATATCTGGCGCACTCTAATATATTTGGAATAAAGGTTTGGCATGCGGTTTAAAGCAGACTCCCCCAAACACTTGCATGCAAACTCCAAACTGAAATTAATATCATGTACATTCCTTGAGAAATTTCAACTCTTAGTTTGGATTTTTTTCCCCACTTTTCTACCTAAAGAAGTGCTTGTTCATCACTGTTATAACCCGATGGGCACAGTGTGCATTATAATCTCACCATCTGCATCATTTACATTCCCCAATGTGGAATCTCAGCCAGATGTCTGACTTATCTCCAAGGCGCTGACTTCGGGCATATGTTTTTTATTTAAGTGAATCATAATACTAACAGCAATTCAGTATCTATTATCTATCACAACTGCAGATGATAACTCAGAATAAATTTATCTTGGGCTTTTTATTGTTGGCCACACAGACACTTCTGTGGATGAATCTCCTAAAATACAACAATAAAAATCGAATGAAAGGTAAGGCAGGATATTAAGCAGAGTACTTCATTATAGATGAAGTTTGGAGATTGCATTACAAGCAGAAGAAAAACATTCAGCCCTTAGTAATGAGATACCGAAGCAATCCAAGTTATAGTGACACTGAGAAACTAGGGGTGGCAGTAGGTCACCCCAAGCCCCCCCCACATTTCTGTTCGTTCTTTGAAGGATCCAGCAAAATCCACAACACTGGTGCTCAGCAGTAATAAATGTCATCATGTGCAAGGAAGCCCATAACCTGAAAACACCACCACGCTCTCCTGCTTGCACGTAGAGCTTGTGGCTTCTGCTGAGAACTTGCATGGTGTTTGCTGGCACAAACTCCCCACTTTTCCTTAAAATACAAAAGCACACCTTCATTTAGAAATGTGTCGTATTACATGTTTTTCTCTGGCTTGGATTTCTGGACCTTTCCACAGGCCTAATTAGTACTGGTAGCAATAATATGTTTGTATTTCCATGATGTTAACCACTAGAGTATGAGCGTTGCAAATAGAAACTAAAAGTTCAACATAAAGAGATTTCCAAGAAAGTATGTTCCTTACTTAGATTTCTTTGACTTCTCACTTAGATAATTCCTTAGATTTACTACCAAATATATTTTCAAGCCACAGCTATTACAGGGTGTGGAAAGCGGATATGTATGGACCAGGACAGAGTTCCCCACATTAGCTCATTGTGAATGCAGGACAATCAATGCCATCACATCCCTTGTTATAACTATACACAGTTTTCTGTGAAGTAGCTGAATGTCATCCCAAACTCACCCCGTCAGCGTGCACAGCGAAGGGCCTAGCTAAGCACAGGTCCCTCTGTATTCAACAGAGAGGGACAGACACTTCTGGAGAAAGGCTCAGCCTGGCAACGGCATGGCACATCTCCTAACTCTGGTGCCTTGGTTAAGTGATAAACATAGGTAGGGAAAACCTGGGCTTTAACGTCCCAATTTTCAGCAGGTATATTCAGTTTTTTAAAAAACTCTTTCACAGCTTCACTGCTATGGGAGGTGGTCAAAGGACATGAAACGGGGAAATCTGCACCAAAACCAACAAGAGGATGTTTCCTGCTTGCTCACTCTGTTGATGGTCTCCAGCCACAGCCCATTGTCCTCCTCCTGCGACGGGGTGGGGAGACCCTGTGAAGGTTCCTCCTTGAGGAGACAACCCAAGCACCCCCATGCACAAATGCATCACCCCGCGTGGGAGGTTGGGTGTGTGCCTGTGGTTTGACAGCCAAGCCTTGTGAACCGAGAGCTCCTAGAGAGAGGGGTCGGCCTTTGAGGGAACTCTTAGGGGAACTCTGTTTGCAGAGCTGCAGACAAGGGCAGCCGCCCCCTCAGCTGCATAGCTCTAGTGACCCTCCCTGTAGATTAAGCTGTTTTGTAAACCAGGGAGATGTTGCAATACTAAAACTTCATTGCGTTTGGACCTCTCAGGAAACCCTTCCAGAAACAGAATTAGAAAAAAAACCTAGACTACAATCATGTAATTAAATGCTGAATCATAACAGAGAAACAGAGGAGTCCAGTGAAAATTATGCTGGCATGTGGTTAACACTGGCTTTTCTTAATTTGTGAGTGCTGAACCCTTTGCATGTTCACAAGGTCACTGTTGTGTGCTACAGTGACTATATTTGATCCCTGTTTCCAGCACAACAAATTCACTCTTAGCACTCCTTTAAGCCATCAGAGATGTTGTTTGTCCCCTCGCACTTTTTCAGTTAATGCCCAACTTCCAGTTTTTCCGCCAGAATCATTTACCAGATGTGGTCCTGCAGAAGATGCAGTCAAGAGTATCACAGTGTGACACCATGGGCTGCCCCAGCAGCTCAGTGCCAGCCCAGGGACAGTGCATCGTCCAGGAGCACTGGTGGAAGTCTAAGGTGGGACAAGCGTAAAACACAGGCTGGGGTGAAAAATCATGAGAATGGGCTCTCCAGTCACCAGGCCCAGATCTTTTCTAGCCCAGTGTGTAGGTCATATACTTGTATCAGGGTCCATGACTTCATTCCTTGAGGAACAAGCTGAGGGTGCTCCATGAACCCCGATTTGCCCGATGTTTCTCCAACAGCTTGTGCCAGGAAGCGGCAAGCACTGCCTACGTTCATTACCAGATGGCATGGGTACTGCCCTCGCTGGCACACAACTCAAATCTCTGAATTTTAGTTACTTCAATTCACTGTTCATACGTGGTATCATGCAGCAATGTTCAAAGATGCCCAAGCCAGTTTTGAATGTGCTAGCGTGGGCCTGGCAGTGGGATGCTTGCCTGTATCCATCTCTCTGCCCAGGCATTGCTCTGTGTTGATGTATTCCCTTGTCCTGTGGCTCTGGGGATAAAACAGGGACAACTGGACTTGTATTGCCCACTGGGATGTCACTGAAATTGCAGTAAAGTAGCCACTGTGATCCGCTTTTGTCAGGGGATGGTCTTTTGAAGTAAATCATAGAAGCATAGAATGGGTTGGGCTGGAAGGGATCTAAAGCCACTGAGCTTGCTCCTCAAATGCTGCTGGGGATTGATAAAAATGACTGATCATTGTGCTTGAGTTGCAAGCTCAGTGGCTTTAGATCACCATCTTTTACCTGTGCAATACAAAACTAGCAGGGATTCCAACAGAAGCCTCCTGCCCTTGCCATCTGCACAAGTGCCTAAGTGCTACCTGATCCCACCACCACTGTCCTCTACAGAAGGGTGGGCAGGATCCGTCTGCCCCTCCGTGAGCAATGAAGCTGTTAAGAGAACATCTGAGATCTTATAAAAAAGATGGATTAATTTTCCACAGATAAAGTCCAGTAAGTTAAGTTTTATACTACCTACAAAAATATCAACTGCACAGTTTCTAACTGGGATTTAGCTGTTGCATTTTGACGGTGACGGCAAAGAATAGCAAAACGGTCAAGACTGCTCTTGTTAGAGCTGGGCAGTAAATTACATGCTCTGCTCCATCCACAAAGAAATGTTTATCATCTGTTGCCAAAAACCACAGCGCCCTGGTGTTTCCTCAGGCTTGCTTTCCATTTCTACAGCCACCGAGGAGGCTGTTACCCTTGGGAAGTCTCATTTAGAATAAACAGTTCTTTATGTTCATTATCATAATTCCCAGAGAAAGGGCTGGAGGTAGCTAATTAGCAATTAAGCATGACCGATCAGGCAGCCTAGAAGCACCAGGCTGGACCCAGCTGATCTGCGAGTGCGTCTTCCAGGCTGAGGAGCCACAGCAAACCTCGTGACTCTTCCTCTGGCCTCAAGGACACCCAGGCTTTGAGCTGGGGAATTTCTTCTTTTTTGGGGTGACAAACAGTTCACTGGAGGGAGGGGGGCAACAGCACTGTTTCAGGGAATGACTGATCTTAAGGAATAAATTAAGAAGAACCCAAAGTGAACATCAAAGTGTTTCAGTTCTTCACTGAGAAGTGGTGTTTGCAGATCAGAAGTGACCAACTGCTTCTCGAATGCCAAAAGGAGACTCCAAACCCCCAAGCATGGGTGTTTTGGGGGAGACCTTGCATTCCTTGATTTTTTTTCCAGTTCAGTCTTTGAATCTCTGTTCATGCCTGCTTTCACCTCACACCCGCGATGATGGCATGGCCACCTGGGCTCAGCAAGCTCGGAGCCAGTCACCGGCACCACAGCCAAGAGCTTCGGAGCAAGACTGCAGCTTGGCTTAGGCTCAGCTGCTGGGGCTGGGGACTCGTACCCACCATCGCCTGGCTCGCCCCTCTCCTCCCAGCACGTCGGGGGCTCCTAGACCAGGCAGCTGCGGTCCATCATTCAACCAGTGAGGGGAAAACAGGTCTGATAAGCAACCCTCCTCAGAGCAGGTCTGTTTTAAATCCAGGCAAGACAAAGCGTTTTGCCAGCTAGGGATTTACTCACAGACTTTGCCAGTGGCACAGATTTTTCGTTCAGCTTAATGCCTTCACCCTAGATTTAGCTCAACTCCTAATAACAGGGGTTAATCTCCTCTCATCAACACGGCTTATTAAAAGATCACAGTAATCGCTCTATGGGTTCAAAATCTACAAGTTAAAAATGTCTTAACATACTCAAAGCGATGGCAGGTTAAAAGAAATGATGCTCACGCTGTGGCCTGTCTGTAAGCTAGAGGTTGGATTTTGTTCTGCTGGTTGTACTACCTAAAACAGCTGTTTGCTAAGATACAATTTGATTGCTGTCTTATGTTTTGTAACAGGCAGAGAGATTGTCTCACTTTTAAATGTCTAAGATTTCAAAGTCCCACAAAGACAGTCTTCCAATTCCCACTGGCCTGCAGGAAATGCTTGTAACCGATGAGTTTGAATCAAAACAGTGCATTTTTATCAAATCTTGTTCAAGTTATTTTTTCCATTACCAATTTCTCCCCCCCCAAATCATTATTTACTTATACATTCTTTGCTACTTAGAAACACAGGAGGAGAGAACAAATGCATCAGCCAGCAATGCACTGAGGATCATCTTTGGAAACACTAATGGCTTCTTACTCAGCAAACAGATTTTGATGTAGGCATGTCTAGTTCAGAGAAGGAAGCTGAGAGAATGGCACCATTTCACATGAAAACACACAGAGATGGCCAAAACCCTTATATAACACAATGGACTCATCAATGCGGTTAAAAACAAAACCATCACTGTGGTGCTGAACTGTGCTGTATACATGGTGCCCTAGAGACCCGCCTGTCCTGCGTTTAGCAGGGCGTTCAAATATTTGGGCTTTTTAAATAGATGAAGAAATGCATCCAGATTTCCCCCCCGCATCCGCAGAGCCTGGGTTAGCCAACGTGCATTGGACACGGAGGGAGAGCTTGGCAACTGCACCAAGCAGAGTCTGTGCTGGACGGTCTTGTCTGCTTTCCCCACCTCAGCCTGCCTGGATTTGTCCCTGCAGGACAGCAGGCGGAAAGGAAAGCTAGGAAATAGGGTCTGGCATGGCATCCCCACAGAAAGGAGGAAATCATAAAAAGCATCATTTAAGTTTCCTGTTGAACTGAAAGCAGGGGAGCACACGCAGGACGAGCTGAAAAGGCAGGTCTTGACCTGCACGAAAATTCAGCATCACCCTGCTGCATGACTGCACAAGGGTCCCACAGGGCACTAACCTACCTTCTTTGGTCCAGCATTCCCAAAAGACCTAGAAATACAGGGCACTGTCTTGCAAAAGCGGGACAGCACTGAGGCAGCCCTGTGGCTGCAGTGACACCACGGACCTGCTCCCTTGTCACAGTGACCCACTTCCCCTGCCACTGAGGTGTTTGGAGCCAGCAGTCCTGTTCCCAGCCAGCACAGAGGGCCATTGTATGGAGATGTCCAAAGAGTTGGACAGAGCCTGGGTACCCCTTCCTCACTCCTCCGCTGGACACTGCATACCCAGCACCCAGCATCGTCCAGGAACCCCAGGCTCCAGCAGCCCTCCCTCTGCTGCAGCCCCCAAACGCGTTATGGGCTTGACTGGTCTGTAACCGAACAACTTGCAGCAGGTGAAAGGGGCTGCCAGGATCTACAGGTCCGGGATCAAATCCCTGAAGGCAATTCTAGATACAAAGCAAACTGCATCCCCAGCTCCCAAAGAGCTCGCGAGAGGACACCTGTACAGGCATACTGGGGGGGGGATCTTCAGATGTAAAAGGTCCGGAGAAAAGGGACAGCTATGTTCAAAAGCATGGAACAGTACTGGAAGGGAAACTTGTAAATAAGACAAGGTCTTTTCAGTGAAAAGAAAAAAAAAAAAAAAAGGGACAGTGAAAGGGGGTGGAACAGAGGGCTGAAACTCAAGAACAGTGGGGAGCAGGCGGATAAGGAGCAGTGTTGAGCCATGTCTCACTTCGTCAAATCCAGGGAGGACCCAGGAAATGATGAGGCAGCGGACTTAAATAAACCAGATAACAAGTACTTTTTCTTGCAACACTAAACTGCAATATTTGGGGTGAGGTGGAGGCTAGAGGATTAATGAGGTTCACACAAGACTCAGACAAATTCATGAGGACTGGCTCTGGGTGGGCACCACAGGCAAAAAAGCGTGTCTGTCCCCATCGGCACGGGCAGGTGTAGAGATGCCGCCGGCTGCAGTCGGGAGGTATGCACAGCAGAAATCCTCCCCAGCACTGCTTTTGTGCTGCCATCTGCCAGCGTTTTATCTAAGCTCACACTAAGTTACCCACCGCCACGCTATCCTAGCCCCTTAGAAACTGCTATCTGCTGAACGCTGGTGGCCCAAGGCTGCACGGTCTGCTTTGATTTGCTTTGAAGCACTTGCTGTAAATGGGAATGTTGAGCAAGAGCAGCTTGCTCTCTGCCTGCCCAGCTACCTGGGCTCATTTGAAGGCAAGATAAAGCAGCCCCCCGAGTGTTATGACAAGAAGCCTTTTAGCAAAAATGAAGCAGAGAGACTCTGTTTACAAGAACCGCTTGTAAATGGAAACCAAAACCCAAATCTGAAAGGAAAACCACATGGCCATAATCTCTCTCCTGTGAAAGGAGTAGTAATTCCAATGTCACCCTGCAAGCTAAATGGTCTCCTCTAACCAAACGAGGATTACAACTGCATTCCTGGATCATACCTGACCCGGAGAGCACTCTGAAGTGCGGGGAGTGGAAAAGGCCTCCCCCCCTTACTGCATTACATGTCCCTGGCACAGCTGGACAAAAGGTTATGGATCAGCTCAGTTAGTTTACAGAACAACCCAAATGATTTTCCTGGAATGAAACCTTGACGTGAACGTTTCCAGCGGGGATGGATACCAGCCTGCTTCTACTGCTTCATTGTCAACAGGAAACATGTGGAGTATGGGATGGGATTCACAGCATTTCATAATTCAACCTATAGGTGTTAAGTAAATGTGGATTTAGGATGCTATTGCAGTATTTATTTTGCCAGCACATGTTCCATGCAAAGACTGGGCTTCAGCTTGCACTTCATTCCAGTTGAATGATGGGCTAGGTTTGGATTTGCTCTGAATGACTGTGCAAGATTGGGCTCACAGTGGGCCAGTATATGCCTACATATGTGCCTATGGACAGATAGATACATGAACCAGCACTTCTGCAAGCAACAAGCCTTTATACCAGGGCTTCTCATGCCTTAGAGCTGCAGCAAGGAGATTTCATCCAGGGGCTTCTGAACCTCCGTTCTAGCCACTGCAATGTGAACAAACTCCAGGGCTGACCTCCTCCAAAATCCCCTCCACCTCTGGCACTGCACCTGTGGAAATGTAGGGCTGGCAGAAAGTCTGAAAACCAGCCAGCGGTGGCAATGCAACTGGTAAAAGATTACAGGGTATTGGCTTTGCTAGCACTCCGTAATGTCAACAGGCAATAAGAGACAGCATCGAAAGACCAAGACCAAAAACAAAGTCCCGGTTAGACGGTCTTTCTCAGCAGCTCTCAAAAGGAGCAGCAGTGTGTACTAACACAGGCCACTAAGTCAGTGGCATAGATAAATATATAAGAAGACAGGCAAGTCCTTGTTCTCCTTGAGAAAACTTGGGAGAGAGACTCTTGTACCCACACGGTTAAGCATCCCACTGTGGCCCTGCAACACGATTCGCATGAGTTTTCACAAGGTGGGCATGATGAAAAGGCTCACTGCAAAGCAATCACATCAGCAGGGACCTCCTGTACTCCAGATCACCGCATGCAAAAAAAGCCCAGGCACTTGCCTGAAGTCTTTGCCCTCAGACACAGCCATCCCCTCCTGACACCCACGGTCACCAGTCTCGGTACTTGGGGAAACAAAACAGCACAGCAAGTCAGTAACCACACGCTGACGGAGACAGAGGCAGCAGTGCCTGCAACGCACAGCACTCTGACCAGCACTTTGTGTGGCAAATGCTTGCATTGAAGTGCCTGAAAAAACACTGCAATCAGTGCTTGCCCAACCCCAAATCCCAGTCAGCTCAGATCCCCAAGCTACTGCTGTTTTTCCTAAATAATTTGCAACATTCAGCTTTCGCTTGAAAATGCAACATGCTGCAAATTCCAAGAAAACTGCTGATATTTTTAGCAGCATCACACTCAGAAATCAAAATCAAGGAACGATCCTTAAAGCATCACCTAAAAGCAAATCATTCAAACTTTAGAGGAACTAATGGCTGTACTGACACCCTTTTCTAGCTGAGCTCTGGTTATGCCCCAATATACTTCCGCTAATTTAATGGAGGCACGTGGCAAGATTTCCCTACATCATAAATACAGCAGTCATTTTTCAAGAGCTGAAATTTCACCAGTGGCCCTTGGTCACTGTGCTAACCATCATGACAGGCTAGCCTGTTGCAAAAGGGAGTTGTTTTCTTAGTCAATTATGTCATTATTTCCAAAAACATGCTTTACATGACAGGATATAAATCTTGGTGGGCCTCTCCTGAGCACGCTCTGCCCCATATAAATATCGGCGGTGGAGAACCATTTAACAAAACATTAGACCCAAAAGACGAACAGGGCTGAATCATGGGAGAACGCTGGCAAGAAGCACAGTCCCGCGACAGCATGGCAGCCAAAGAAAACAGGGCTGCTTTGGGGCTGCCCTTTGTGCAGATGAAAAAACAGAGATAAAAATGCTAACCCCACAGGTAGCAGCTGTGCCATGACTAGCACATTTCTAATTCCAAGTGGTGTTTATTATTTTTCTTCTTTCAAGGGCTTAGAGCATCTTTAGATAACCTAGCAGCTTGCAGGAGACACAGTGACATCCACACCACGACGTGATGTACATCAAAAGAACAGGGAGAGGAGCATTGCTGGGTTTTTTTCTCAAAATTGAAAATATTTTGCAAGATTGTGCTATCAGCCCTGCAATGTGAAAGCAAGGCTCAGACAGGGGCAGGAAAAACAAGACAGGATTGATTTGCAGGAGGAAAGAGGGAGGTAGGAGCGCTGCCGGTCACTGCTGGATGCTTGGGCAGGCAGCTGCTTCACTGCTGGACCCAGGTGACAATAACAGCTTCAGAGAGGAGATGGGAAGAGCCTGAAAAAAATAACCCTGTCCAGGACAGCAAATGTTTGGGAAGGACTCCAGAAGTGTCCAGACAACATGTTCACCAAGCTCAAACAATTTGTTCACTTTTTCAGTTATATGATCTGCATGGTATTTATAGACTTCTCTGTAGCATTTGACTGGAGATCTGTGTTTTTGCATTTTTTGGAAAAGACATTTTACCTTTTGCAATAAATTCTTGATCAATGCAAGCACAAAGAGATGCAAGGGGAACACTGGAAGTGATCTTACTGATGAAACAAAACACTTCAAAACCACGTCAGCTAAGGACAGATTCATATGCAGCACGTCCTTATCTGTGCTACAGAGTGTTTTGAAAGTATTACTGCTATGAGCGATAAATAAAATTTACTAGTGTGCACACATTTCCAGCAACATGCCTACATTTCCAAAAAGTATTTTATAGGATTCAGATTGGAGATCAGCAACTGAAGCCAAGAGGAAAGATTACAGAATTAAAAACACTGCATTGAGCGCAAAAGACAAAACATGACTACTCAGCCAGAATCAAGATTTTACCAGTACGAAAGAAAGATGAATGAGTTGTCCAAGAGCTGTTTTCCAATGACTAGACATTTCTTTTTATATAGCTAATTTTATGTAGTGAGCTAGGTACACACTCTTCTAGATACACACAAAAATAAGCAATTTCTGTGAAGTCAGCTGTGAGTGCTCACTACTACCGCAACTGCACACCAAGGTCCCCAGCCAGGTGTCACCTGAGAAAAGGGCTCAAAACATTTTTGCTGGAAGATGAGCTCCAGCTCTCACCAACCTTCCTTTCTGCAGCCCTTGCTTCATTTTCACATGTCCTTCTCCAGTGTTCCCAGAAACAAAGGGTCGTACAGATAAAAAACTCTTGGTCTTGTCCCCAAGAGGACAGAAGGGGAGAGAGGCATCCAAGGGGGAAGAGGGATGCTGGGCGTGCAGATAAAAAAGGAGTTAATCTTCCACCCCACCTTCTCCCCAGGGAAGACACCCCTCCTCGGGACACTGGCTGGGGACAGAGATGTCCTGGCATGGCCTCATCCACCCACCGCCTCCACACAGAGCTTTTCTGTGCAACCACCATGTGTGGGGCCAGCAGCACCGGTACCTCCTGGTGCACCACAGAGGATAAGGGGGTGCCCTTTCCTCTCTCTCTTCCCCACACCCTTGCATGTAGAGGACTGTTCCCCATCTCCTTTCTTTTCATAGGGGAACCATAAGACGCGGGACAGTAACTTCTCATGTTGGTGGAGTGTTTTGCAAGGCAACAGTTGACTGTGTTTTTCTTTTTGCTTTAAAACCTAAAAAAAAAAAATAGCCACTACCCCAAAGTGAATTTAAATAAGGTCCTGCTTTGAAGCCTAGCAGTTGACTCTGTGCTAGAATATTATTTAATTTCATACTTCTTGAATCTTTGGCAGAGGCAGAAAGCCAGCTATACTATTAGGTTTCTCTGTAGTTTTCTTTTTAAACACATCAGTGCAATGCTAACCAAATCCAGCGATTCTAATGAACTCTGTTTTAAAATGCAAAACATGTTTTGTAGCACTTAAAAATCAATCAAACTGCCAGAGATTGCTGAAATAGCTAGTATGAGTTCCCTGCCATTTTCTACATGCGAGGGTCAAGCCTGGGAGATGAGCAGGCACTCTGAGTTTGCAGACTGGCTCCATCTGTTACACATAAAGTTTGGTTTTGGCAGTGAAAACACTAGAGGAGGGAAAAAAAACAAGTCTTATTGTCTGTGTTTACTAACTGCAGGGCCTGATCTTACAGGGAGCTGAGTGTCTCAAGCCCCGGTGGGGTGGAGGGGACATGCTGGTACTCAACCATTTTTGGGGACCTGCGCAGAGCTCATCCTCTGCTTGTTTTATTAAGTCACAGAAACCTGCGTTTTCATTGCAAACTCCCTGCTCCAACACTACAGAGACACACTGACTGTTAACACCCTTTGCTTTTCTCTTTGAAGCTTTTACTTCGGCCTTCCCCTCGCCCGTCCCGCTGGCCGGGATACCCATGGCCGCTCTGGTGTAGGACACGTGGCTCTCCACCTGTGGAGCCACTCACGGCACTGTCCTCTGCCCCCACAAACGAGAAACGGGGGTAGAGAAAGGCAGAAGCTGTTTGCACCTCTGGACGGCTGGTGCTGCTGACCGCAGCTGTACCCTGTCTGCAGACAGTGATAAAGAGGGAGTCATGTTTTTAATACCAGAATGTGAGAAGACCTTGTATCAGCAAGGACATGAGAGAGGGAACTGCACAACAACTCCCTCCCCGGCATTCCTCCCAAGCGATGATTAATGAATGCAAACCATCAGCCGCATGCCTGTAATTGAGGACGACACGCCAGCAAGATTGTGTGTTTGTGTAAGGAAGGAGGCAGCCGACAGCCGCTTCGCTGAAGAAGAGCAAAGGGGAGCCCTGGGCTGGCAGGAAGGCAGGGGCAATCGCTCGCCTGTTGGATGCTCGGCATTCCCGGCACTGCTGCGCTGTCTGCTTCGGCTTGGTTTAGGTCACTACCATGGAAATGCGAGATGAAAGCCAACTCCTTTCATCTTCATTTCTACTTTACTTTCTGATCCAAAGGGCTAGGTGTCCATCCAGCACTGGAGGTATTTTTCTCCTGTTGCCCTTTATCAATCAAAACCAAAATATCGATATACCAGGCGAAACCCAAGTCCCAGAGAAGCTGCAGAGTGCCGGCAGCAGAGGGGATGCAAGGGACAAATACACACCTTGCAGTGCCCTGTTGAGGCTGGAAAGCCACTGCCCGTACCGGGTAAAGCTGCACTCGGGGCGTTCTTCCGAGGTGAGTCACAGCACGGACCGGGAGCACTAGCCGGCATTACCAACTAAGCAACAGCTAAAACCAACCCAATAAAGGGAACAATGTTATTGTATCTTGGAATTACGCTTGTGGTAAAATGAAAACCTTTGCAAGAAACACAAAAGTCTGCCGGAGGAGAGGAGAGGGGAGGAGGAGGATGGCTATTCAAATGAAAGCCAGATCTGAGTGTCTTGTTGAGCTGAATTCTTTGCTGTGAATAATAAGCTTTTACCACAAAGAGAAAAGAAAGTTTGTTCACTAGCTGGGATTTTTCCAGAACCCGCACAACATCTGAAATCCTACAGGCTTTCTTATCCAATGAAAAATAATTACTCTAAAGAATACTCTTCAATGAACCCTTAGGGGACAAATTATGATACTTCTCTGAAAACACGCTGTTCTTTTCCCCTTGCAAAAAAATGTTTTTGTGCTTGTTTCCAGGAGGTAGGCAGGCAAGCTCCACAGTCAGTAGGATGGCTTTGGTAATCCATTTAATACCTTGTGCTCCATGACAGCTTTCTTGCACTGTTCACGATGAAGCTACTTCAATTCTGTAAAATCCAGCAAAGTCAATCAGAAGTCCCATATAGCAGCATCCCTGCGGAAATCCCCAGCAAAGATACTTTACTATCCAGGCTCAAGCACTACAGGCACTTCAGAGACGTGCATGCACATTAATCTGTGTTCGTCAGTATAAATCTTCCTATAAGCACTGGGGAAAGTTGGCCAGCAAATTCAGTTTTAAGTATCCAGGAAATATGGCTTGTACACAACAAAACAATTATTTTAAACAGGATGCAATAAGCTTTTCATGTAGGATATTTATGTTGCTGTGATGTTTTATAAATAACAGAGGAAGAATAGTAAATAGAAAAGGATTTGACTTCTGGTGAACACACAGACTGTTTCAGTCATGTCGGAGGTTGCCAAAAATGCTACTTTCTCGTCCTGCTGTAGCTGCCAGCCATCCAGAGTTTCATACACACCTCAAAGACTAAGAAGTGTCATACAGGCCAACGATGCCATGTACTATCTTTGTTTTCAAAGACAGTAGGGTGCTTTTTTAATATCTCTCCATGTCTCATCTGAAGAAACTCTTGACATCAGTGTCAGAACCACAACTGCTTCAACATGTATTATCACTAAAAAAAGGGGAAAAAAATGCCAACATACACTCTGGAAGTTCACAAGCCAACAGGATGTTCAAGGACCGATTAATGCTTCATTTGCTATACAACAATTAAAAAGTTAAATTCCACTGCTGCTATCCTTGATGTAATTAAATAATTACCAGTGGAATTACAGCAGGGAAGGGCTTACCCCTAATGCCTCTATATTACCAATACCAGATTTTTGATTGAACAGCACTGACTACAAAAGTGCTGGAGTCAGTCCGCATGGAGAGAAAAACCCAAACCAGAGTATTTTTAAGCAGTGCATTCCACAGATTGAGTATTTTAAAATAGCTACAATAGGAGTTATTTTATTTACTTTTCCTTTCATTATGTAGAACAATGGTGTGTTCTAGACTCCCAGGAAAATTATTAATAGCGCTTTGTTGATGCTTAGATCGTGGAATATGCTGTATGGGGCAGGCAGGATGCATTCACAGTCTCCTGCCCTGACTGCTTTACAGTGATGCTGTGCAACTTGCTTTATTCCAGACTAGCCTCCCCTCACCATCATGTTCATCTCTTACTTGATCCCAACGCAGTTATTCCCCACAACATGACTGGTGTGCACTCACTCCTGTCACGGGAGGGCTCACAGGCAGTAACTGAGAGGATGGGGTTGCTTGAAGTATTTGCTGTAATTGTGCTCCACAAAGAAGCGAGACTTTATGCTGTGCTGTATTGTGAAACAAACTAACCCAGCTCTATTAATTTTCAAAGCAATCTGATCCTATAAATATATCTATTTATGTGTGCATCCACTGAAATGGTTAAATGATTAACTGTGAACAACTTATCAGATGAATTTTGCCTTCACAGCATCACATGTAAACTACGGGATTTGAAAATGAAATCCCACTTTTTCAACTACCTCTCAGGAGATTCCTGCCAAATGGCTTGTCTCTGACGTGAACAGGCCACGTCAAAAACACCTGGTAGACCTATCCCACACTGCAAAATGCTGATTAATCATAATTCAAGTGTTTTCTATGACTGTGTCAATTTTGATGACACATTCAACAGAAAAAATCCCAGGTAATTGGAAGAACATTTCAAGTTTTCTTACACGGAAATGTTTCAGGCAACAAAATATTTTGAAATTCTTATTTTATACCTTAAATCAAGAGAAAGCATACCCCAGATATTGTTATCTCCTATTTTCTGACATGTTTGTTTGTGAACTCTTTCGTATAACTAGTCTCTGTTCCTGACTCTTGGTGCACAACCAACCCCAAATCCCTTGGGTTTGCTCGTGACAGGATGAATGACAAGTCTTGCTCTCCAAAGCACTGAGAATGTGCAACTGCTACCAACAACAGCCAGGCTCGTGGTGCTCCCAAATATCTCAGGTAACTTTGGTGGCAATGGTTAAGAGATGAATTTATGCTTGAATGTCAAATCTTTCCATTTTAAAATGGGTATCTTTCATTCTACTTGCAAGAAGAACCTGAATAAAGTGAACATTTGTTTTCTACAACCAATCCATTTAACTCTGTTTTCCTGCTACTTGCAGTGCCAGTAATTTAGCTGTTAGCTCGCCTACTGATTTCAGTAGAGAAACCATTGTGCATTCTCCGGCACTAATGTGGCCAGTTTGTTTGCGATGGTTTACTGTTACATACACTGTAAATAACAGTGTCCTGTTTCGGTGGGTTATTTTTGACCTAGCGATGCTTCATTTACACACCACAGTCACCCATTTTTCTCCATGCTCCTACTTCTGGCTTGATTTTCAAAGGTGGCAGAACAGCATCAGTGAATCACCAAAAAATGCTACTCATTACAGACATCAACTAGACAAATTGACGGCACTGAAAACATGTCTCCAGCTTTCAATCTTTCTTATGAAAGGACAATTTAATTTCATATGACAATAGTTCAGGCCACCCCATGCTTTTGGACATAATATGTAATATGGACAGATATCATGTGTTCAATTTGAGACCTGAAATTAAGTAGTTCTGTGAACATATCTGCATATAAAAAAGCATTAAGCAGCTCGGTGCCACCAGCAATGAGCCACCCCGTCGTCACCGTGCATCTAACCACGTCCAGCTCCGCACGCACCGCAGGGCAGTGCGCATTCACTCTCCAAACAGCGCGCAGTGACTCAGGGTGCAAATAAACTGATTAATCCCTGGGTAAACAAGCACAGAATCTGAGTATTAGAAAGGGGGCTCTGCAACTTAATAATGAATAAAGACATCTGGCAAGCCCTGCCGTGATCCTGTTATAGCAGCAGCAAGAAGCAGTTTAACTCTCCAAGCCACGCCAGTCAGTGGTTTGATCAGATGTTGGACAATCTCTCTTCTGAATAAGGCAATACCTTTGAAGTTGGGATGAGGGCTGTCCTCCTGCCCACTCTGAAAAAACAGGAGTCCCAAAAGCCCCAAATTCTGTAAGAAGTCCCCAGCCTGCCCTGAGGAGGCACAAGGCTTCGTGTCCTACAGCCAGGGTCGTTATATTGTTTTCTTCTATTACTGATAGAAGAAACCACAGCCTCCAGTCTGCCTGGCAGAGGTTTTACTCACTGTTTGCAAAAGGAGCATTTGGGTCTGAAAAGCTCTCTCTTTTCATCATTTATCATTCATAAAAGTAATAAAGCAGGCAAGGCAAAGCTAGTGTCTCTATGTTCAAGATTCCCAGGAGCTCAGGATGGACTTTTCTTCTCTGAATTAAATTTTCTTCTGAAGCCAGGTACACTTGATCACCCACGAACTTGCCACCTGATAATTTTATTAGACATCTGCTAGATTTTGCATTATGAAAAGCAGCGCACGATTCACTCCTGACTTCAAAGACCTCTATTACTCCTCCTCTGTTGCTTCTTTTCCAAAATAAATCCTTAGCTGTTCAATCCCTCCCCGTATGAAAACTGCTCCATACTTCTGATCAGTGCTGTTATCCCTGTGAGCAGCCCAGCTGTGGCAGAAATCCAGGCTGAGGGTTACTTTACTCTTGCCTGCCTGCAGACGTGGTGGTTTCTGATGCTGGAGCTGCAGGACAGCGTTTGGACAGTAGTCTAGTAATTCCTTGGCGTAGAGTAGGAAGAGAAGATGTTCCCTGTAAATGGAAGATTGCTACTCACAGAATCCCTGGAGAAGGAGAATGCCTTCACATGAAGGAAGAGAAGAGACAATCACATTCTTCTCTAAATACACAGTACAAATACTATCAGAGGAAATGAATAGCAAACACTGAGCTTGAGGAATCAGGTCAAAGGAAAGAGAAATCTTATGTGAGACATGTTGCAGCCTGGAAAATGGATCAGCTAAATGGCAGCTGATGCAGAGCATGACCTTTACGGGCTGTGGAAAAGCATGTGACCGTGTGGACATGGCTTGCTGTTTGCAAGTCTTTCATAATGAATCTGAAAATAGTCAGTGATCATCCTCTTCCGGAGCTACTCTAGGTACAAATGGGTGCCACACAAGAAGCCTGCTGCTTACCTTACTTTCTCTTCTAATTATCAACTAGTTATTAAGCAAACAAGCAGTGATAAAGTAGACATCTGCCTTGCATCAGGAAGACAGCAGCCATCGCTTGCCTTTCAATCCAGAGGCTGCAAAGTACGTGGCAAGATCTATGGAATTTAAGTTATAATTGTGATGGAAGGATGAAAGTCAAACTTGTCTTATCATTGCAGCTGTGGTGCAGCTGAGTATCAGGGCTGTGCTTGTGTGCACACCCACCATGCTTAGTTATTAATTCCCTGGGTGGTCCAGGAACTCCCCAGCACGTCTCTGCCTGGTGGGGCAAGTGCCCGGTGTGCGACCTGGGGATCAACTCACCTCCCAGCTGGCTTCACAGCGCAGCATTTGACTCTGCTGCAGGGGCACTCCAGGTGGGGATTTTGGACAGGCCGGACATTCCCCCAGGCTGCCCCACTGTGCACAGACCAGCTGACAGTGCCTACTTTTACTCTTCAATGTGCTGATTAACATCAGGATGTAGAATCTTGTTGTCCCAGAGGCTCCCCAATGCAGCCAAGGCTGAACGTAGGAAAGATACTTGCAAACAGTCAGTAGAAATTGCTCTTGCAGATGCAGAAATGGTCATGAAGGAGAGTCTTTTGTATATTTTTAAGGCAGGTAGGAGATGTTTTGTATGTAGTTTTAAGGTAATCGGTAGCAATGGATCATGTGTCCGCTGGAGCATGGCCAGCAAGACTGTAAGAACTGAACAGCACAGCGGTTTGGGGAGTCTCACCTCATCCTGCTGAAGGGCCACTGCAAGGACCCCTGCAATGGTGCCTCCTGTCACCATTTCGGCAGTGACCAACTGTCCAGTTTGAGAGGTTTGATTCTCTCTCCAAACTTTACCCTATGCCAAGATCCCAATAATTTAGTTTTGTGGGGCTGCCCAGGGAAGCGATGGATTCCTGGAGGTATTTAAAAGACGTGTAGATGTGGTGCTTAGGGACATGGTTTAGTGGTGGACTTGGCAGTGCTGGGTTAGCAATTGGCCTCAATGATCTTAAAGGTCTTTTCCAATCTAAATGATTCTATGATCTGTAAGTCTGTGTGTGACAGGTGGAAAAATGTATTAGAGGAGGATAAAACCCCACACGCTACAGAGAATTGATCAGAAAAACAAGGAACATAAAGGGAAAGCAGAATGCAAAAAATACATGGTATATCCACTGACAAGACTGAAAGCATGCATGTCAAGATACATGCAGCAATGTTAGACCAGTTCCATTACATGTGGGAGAAACATCGAACACTACAAGAAAGCCGGTGAAATTACTTCCTAGTTAAATGACCTATGGAGATGACGAAAAAGGTGTCATAAAGACAGTGCATATAGTAGTATCAGAACAGGTCATATAGACACCAGTGGCTCTCACAGATGAGCGAGCTGATGCTACTCACTAGCAAGGAGACCTTGCACAGTCTTGGTTTGAATCCCCGTGTCTGACCCTTGGGAAGCAGCTGCTGCTGCTGCTGTGTTGTCCCTTGACAGTTTCCTTTGCTGTTGTGTGCACCACCGGCTTTGCAACGGATGGTTCGCTGCTGATGTGCCGCCAACACCATCGCGTGGCTTCCTCGCACTACCTCATTGTCCTGCTTCCGCATCTTGCTGCCTTTTGATCTGGAACCCCAAACAGGGTTGTTTTGGCATAGAGGCTGTTCCTCCTGCTCTGTCTTTGTGCAGTAACTAATGCAATAGTGTCCTCCACCAAGGCTGGGAAAGCAGGGCTCTGGGGCAGCACTAATAACAGCAATCCAGACCTCACTTTTTATGTCCTTACCTTGTGTAAGTGCAGGCCTGCACAGGTTGAGGAAGGAAAGAGAGTAATCAGCTCCTTCTCATGGATTTGGACATTTTCTTATTTTTACTGACCTCTGTGTTCATAACCAAAAAAGTAACAGAGCATCACTGCATACCGACAATTCATTTCCATTGTTGGTTGGGGTTTTTTTTTTTGATTTACAACAGTAAGTCAGACTCATGATCAGAGCATTGCTGTGTAAAGTCCAGCTGAGGCTGTATTATTGTAGCTGTCGAGAATTAGACAGGTTTTAGAAGCTGGAACCAATTGCCAGTTACAATGAAAGAGGAACCTTTACCTAAATGGCTCAGGATTTCCTGTTATTGCAGATTGATTTTTGTGATGCAAGGCAAGATTCTTTTTTCCCCCCCCAGTAATTAAACACATGTGAAGTAGCATTCTTTCCAGTCCACAACAATGACTTTCCTGAAGATTGTTTTGACAGTGTTTTCAACTGAAATATTTTTCACTAATATAAATAAGTTTGTTTCTCAAAGTCATGACTCCACGATGATATCACAGCACACCAATCTGCTTTCTGAGGAAAGAAAGATGTTAGTTTAAGAACAGTCACAACACAATTCTTTGAAAAAGTCTACCTTTTTGTGCTTGATTTTTTGAGGGTTTGCTTACAAACGTGAACCTGGTGCAAAATGCTCCAGCATAAGGAAAAATATTTTTTAAGATAAGGTTTTAAAGTGTATTACTGTGTTATACAAGAAAATTTAAACATGATGCTGATTCGAGTCTACTGATTTTTTTTTTTTTGTATGGCATTACAAAGGTAAACTTCTCAGCCAGTTTATTACAGTTCATCTGTAAAATAATTGCTTTTGATAGAAAAAATGTGCAGTGCTTATTACTGCCTGGAAGTGGACTATGGCCCCAGTCCAAAGCTTGTTGATAGGGAGGATTCTTCCACAGACTTTAGTATCCTAGTTAGGAGGAAATGCACCATCAAGAAACTTGTTTTTCCATATACCACGATCTACCACTGGAGATAAACACAACAGTTTCAAATGAGAGTTGAAAATACAAGCAGGACAAACAAAAATTATGACCAGGTTGTTTTATTCCTACTCAAGGGGAACAGAAACTCACTCCACAATAGCTCTGCTGAGAGCTTTTCACTGCAAAGCCTGTGGTCCTCACAGTCCTGCCAAGCATCCCCCTTCTGCTGAAAGCCGTGTGTGCTCTGCATCTCACTGAGCCCAGCCTCCGCTTCGCCCCGCATCCTCCCTTCCACCTGCACCCCAGGGTGAAGTGCCCCCGGGTTCGCCCCATTGTCAGTGCACGTTTGTGGGCTCATCCAGAAGCCTGTCTGCCCTCTTCCCTCTGCAGAGCCCTCTGTCACTGGAAAGATGAAAGCGGATCATATTAAGCAGATTTAGCTATAAAACAGCGAATGGGCAAGTGGCCACACAGCCCACACTTCAAAGGGCAATATGCTTCTTGGGTCTCCGTCCCAGTAGAAATGGCTGTGTGCAATAAACATCAGATAAGTGAAGCCTGAAATGAGCTCTTTGTATTTTCACTGTTGCTTTTTATTAAATGTGGGATAACATATCTTTTATTACCTCCACTGAAGCAATTCATTTGTACCCACAATGGCTATGGGTAAAGACCCAACTTCATTTTCACCTTGACTAAGCCTTTCCACCCCTTGCCCCCCCCCCCCCCTTCACTGTTGCTTTTTGTGCCAAATGAATGAATGCTCACTCAGGCTTCAAAGTACATGGCAGTTTAAAAGGACTTGTTTGTTAAGATCTCCCAGCCTTCTGCTGGGGAATTCCTCACAAAAGCAGATCTCCCCTTAGGGATTATTTCACTACCTTTGAAGACCGATTTCCAGCATGGCTGATTTTTATTTGAAGAGGTATTTCAGCCTTGTGAAATGATGGAGTGTATTACACGTTATGGACAGTTTTGTTGAAACAGCTTTACAGGCCAAGTATCTAAATGTTGATTTGCTGATATCTAGCTTCCATATAGCTTTTTTTCATCCAGCCCCATCCTTTGCAAAGCAGTTGAAGAACCAATCCCCCCTTGAAGTTGAGATAAATTTAAAGGATGAAGCATGCAAGTCCAGCACCAATTCTGACATTGGCAACCCTGCCGCTTGCCCCCAGGCCCCTAACCCTTCTGCTGGGGCACGCAGCAGAAGGTCACCAGCGTCTTGCTCCTGCCACACCACCAAGCCCCCATGCACCCAGCACCTGAGGCAAACCTCCCACTGTCATGCAGGACTGATCACAAGGGTGCTTCTGCTTTCCCAGTTAAAAAAAGGTGCCTGCAATGCCTTAGGCACCCAGCTCCAGGAGAGGGCTCTTAGCAGCCAGCGCTGCACTGACCAACATCTTAACATAAATCACCACTGGTTTGCTCACGCAGCACCCCCCATCTCATGGGCTTTTGCGTTGCTCCCTCTCACAGGCCCTTTGTTTTCCCTGGATGTATCTGGATGTCTGACTTTTGGCTCTGGATTTCATTAGGTGGCTGGGTGCCTAGAAGTCAGCCACTGCAATACCAAAATCCCTTTGGGCTTAGGCCAAAGCAATACGCCTAATGACACCCAGGAGCTGTAGCTAAGCCAAGAAAGATCCAAGATTGTCAAATGTGATTGAAGGACCCACTACTGAACCAAATAGTCTCCTTTCTAAAGACGTACGCAGCACTTTCCTAAACAAGACACAGATGCATCCCATCTTCTAAGCACTTGAGCACGCACGCTCCTCCTGACTCCAAACTGGGGATTTAGGAGTGCTGAGAAGTTCTGAAAACTCAAATGCAAAGTCTGAGTCCAAAAAAGCTCCCAAGCTGACTGCTTTAAAGCTTATGATCTGATAGTTGGGGGCCAGCATAGCATAACCAGGTGAGATAAAAGATGGAGACCAGGGCACATCTTCCGTGTGCAGTCACTGCAGGCAACTCATGCCTCCCTTTGCCAAGTTTGCTTAATGTCTTAGAGTGTATAAATGATCTCCATAACACATATCACACTCTCCTCCAGAAAAAAAGAAGAGAGGGAAAAAAAAAAAAGACAGAGTAGATATGCAAAACTCCCTTCTTTAAAAAGATGAATTTGATTGCAAACACACAAGTTTAACATTTCTTTGTAAATCAGTACATTTAAGAATTAGTTCTGGGCATGTGCTGTAAAACAACATATGAATGTTAGTTGTTTTTTTTTTTTTTAATTCCATAGCTACAATAATGAAAAGCTGCACAGAAGAGCTATAACTGGACCAGTGTTCATTAATCATTTATCTAAACCATTGCCCTACTTGTCTTAACTTCATTTTTAGAAATTCACCAACTAAACCAAAATGTATTTCTGAGGCCAAACTGGAACGAATTGAAGGACTTCTCCCATGAGGTAATCCCGTAGCGGAAGACTGCTTCGTCCCATACACAGAGCTATTACCCAAATATTGCCAAGCTGAAGTTTCAGCTCAAATTGTTTGCGTATGTTCAACTGGAAAAGCCTATGAGGAACGGCATGGATTAGCTGTGCTTGCTGTTACTCATGGGGCAGTGCAGGCATGTCAGGCCCAACACAGTACAGATGACAGACACTCATCTTCAGAAAGCTGCACCCCTAAGTAAATCGTAGAAACCCCAAACAGACCCAGAGCGACAGCAATATACTTATGCCTGCAAAAAAACCATAGGCTTTGGTATAGCAAAGCTGAAAGACTAATGGCCTGCACTCCCCCCACCCCCCCATTATTTCACATGATGTAAAAATTAATGATTCACTATTATTAGTAGATGTTACGTTATGGGTGAGAAGTTAAAAAACAGAGAGAAACATTCAGAATGAAAAAGCTGGCAGTTCCCAGCATGAAGAAAGTGAAATAGTAGGATAAAGACCTGCCTTGGCTGTTAATAGCTATTAACGCTTGTTAATTATCAGCTGCATAAGGTGGCAAGACCCTTGGCTGACAAAGCATTCTGGAGAGTTACGTTCACACAAGTCCGAGAGACACCAGAAAGTCAACAGACATCCCAGCACCCTGGGAAACTCTCTGGGAAGAAATGCAGTACATCCCAGAAGGATGTACACATTCATAAATTCTAACTGAATGTAAAACATCCAGGAAAGAGACCTCAGAGATGCGAGGAATCCAGTGAAAACATCTGTTCGCTGCACAGGAAGATGAGTTACATAGCCAAGAAAATATTACACTGCCTCAAGAAAGATAAACTAGTAGCATTAATATTCTAGCAATAGGCTTGAAGCTCTAGAAATAATAAAAGCTAACTCTTGTTTGGGGGAAAACATGATTTAACTGTGTGCACTGAGACCTGTCCCTGAACCTCTCGGAAAACATGGTCTGCAGAGCGATATTTATCTTTTCTAATCAGAAGAGAGGGTGGCCACATGAGAGGCAGACCCCTGATACCTGGGCACTCGGTGAGACTTGCTCTGCAGGTCCCTGTTGGCACAGCAGCCCATGTCTGTGGCACTCAGGATAACAGGGATTGGGATAACAACCCACTGGCAAGGTCAATATTAGGCATTAGCAGAACTTAAGAGATGCTGTCAAGAGCTTAAAAAACCCGCAGTTTGTGCCTGTGATGTCACATACTTAAAGTGAGAGGCTCTGTAAGAGCAGAACTGGTTTTAATATTAGAAGGGACAAATAAAGAAAAAAGCCCACAAAGACTGAAGGAGCTTTGGCACCAGAATGTCGGTATCCATCGTCTCAAAACACCCAGCCTGGCAACACAGCATCGGTGCTGACAGTGGGAAAATAACATCACTCCCAGCAGCTGCTGAACTCATTAGCATCCAGCCCGAGTCTCCTCTCACAGCCACTCTGAGGACATCCCAGAAAACACAGAAATAAGCCTCCCACATCCTCCACCCAAATGAAGCCCACAGTTTACAGATACTCAAGCTAAGTAGTTATCTGAGGAGTCATTTGCTGGCAGTTTGGTTAAAAAGCACACAGCTGCTTAGCGTGCTTCGTGGGCTTTACCTTTGCTTTTCAGGAACAGCCTCTCTATTAGCACTTGGTGAAAACTGTAATTTATATCCAGGGTTGCGTGCCACATCATGCAGAGATAAGGAGCCTTCATTTCACCAGCTCTCCCTCTTCCTACAGTTTATCAGTAAATCCCATGATCCCCGTTCTGTGTAAATAAGTCACCTAAGGAAAATGCCTGTGGCAGAGCCCACGTTTGCGGAGAGGTCAGAGCACTCAGGCTCTCCTCCTTTCTCCAAGCCCCCATGTGCATCCGTCCCTGGTGGGTTCACTGCACACGCAGCCCAGCGACCAGCAGCTGCTTTGCTGGGTTCCCACCTCTCTGGGAAGCTGACAAAAGCCAGAAGCCCCCACGTTCCCTGCTCGCCCTCGCATGGCGATACACCAGCCTAAGGAAGGATGACTGAAGAGCTGCTCTTTGGCATCAGTCATGTCAGGTCCACCAGTGGGGATGAGAATCGGGCAACCTGTGGGCCACATTTTGGGTAAAGGGGAGGTGAAGATGAGTTTGTTGCATGAGTCAAGTATTGAAACAGTTTTCTGGGATCTTTGAAAAGAACTTGGCCAGGAGGTGCTTACCTTCAGGACTTGACCCATGTGGGGAGCTGGCCCCAGCCACGACCACACAGGCAGCACTGCCCCAGGGCTGGCCATCAAGCCGTAGGGTTGAGATGTTGGCACGCTAGAGCCTTTCAAATGTCAACCCAAAGCAGCTGAGGCACTTTGGACATCCAAGGACAAGTTACAGCTCCTGCACAGAAGCCACCATCAGGGCTGGAGAACTAGCTGTAGGAAAGAAGTGCATCATCTCAGCGGTACAAGGCAGCCAGAGTAAGCCTGGAAATCTGCCAGAAATCCGTAACAATGCCCTAGCAGGCAGCTAAGGAGGTTTCAGGGAGTCACAGCAGTAGTCAACCATCCCTGTGCAGCAGAAATGGCCCCCAAGTTTTGCAGGTGCAGATCTGCCTATACTAAATCTGGCCACGATTCCTCCCTGCTTCAACAAACAGGCAATCTCCTGAATAGAAGGAAGTCCCTCAATAATTTCTTTCCTAATTGACTGCAAATGAAAAACTTTTTTCTTAATGGAAAATATATTTTAAGAGACGTTTGTCCCAGAAATCAGATTCAAGCAATATGAGGGATTAGAAACAGAGACTTTATAGGAGGAACCTTTGTGCTGGAACAAGTTTTACCAAATAAATGTCCATAAAACATACTAGAGTCTGCCAAGCTGAACACCCTCAAAATGCGTGACTATACTGTACCATCTGATATTACATCGCTGGCACATTATAAGAGGCAGGGAGTATTAGACGAAGCTAGTAAGAATAAGGTACAAACAAAATAAACTTCAGCTTTACCCACAAAATGGCTATTTGAACTGTGGAGCTACTTGCCAAGAGATGATAAAGTTTTTCATCTGTCAAAGGGGAAATCAAAGTTGCAGAAGAGAAATTCTTTTTTTTAACTAAATATATAAAAACTGTCTTGTGCTTTCTGAGTTCCTGAGTTGAAAATGGTTGAAAATTGGAGAAAAACTACAGGAGAGTATTGAGGAGAGTGACTGACTACTCATGAAGATGACATATTGGGACTGGTGGATCATCAGCATCACCCAGCTCAATGATTCTGATGTTTTTAGGTGATGCTTTAGACTGCGGCATTGCAGCTTGGTGTACAGGAGGTGTCAGAAGTGCTGAGTTAGTAAGTATTGTCATTGCGCAGGGCTGTGTGGCTGCTGCAGCCTGCTTGCCCCAGCCCCCTGAGTAATCGCATCACATGTGTATTTATCTAGGAGAGGGAAGGATTCGCCAGCAAACAGGCACAGACCATTTCTGTCTATAGGAACCAAAGAACCTGCTCCAGTTAAACAAGTAAAAGCATCTTTACCTGACATCAGTTCCCACAGATCCCACAGCTGAAGTCCATGTCCACACCAAGCGGTTTCTTCTACTCTTGTTGGTGTCACCTCTGCTGCCCCCATCGGGGTGAAACACAGTGAGCCTCCACTGTTGAACTTGCAAAGGCTTGGCTTTCCTGCGGTTTATGTCTCAATATTCACATACTTTTTGGCAATGATTTGCACTGCGGTTCTGTTTTGTTTCATCAACTGACTCACAAAAAGCAAATCATTCTCTAACAGGCGTCCCTGGAAAAGGCATGGACATAGGACTACGATGCTGACCCTGCATGGCCAAATTACAGGGAGGTGGTTAAACACAGGACCTAGACTGATCCCAGGGACCAGCTGCAGCTGCAAGTATAAAAGATTTTCAGCTGGCACAATGACAGTACCATTACTGGGGAAAAGAACAGAGATTACATTACATAGAAAAGAAACATCTATAATGAGTTCACGAGAGACTTGCAGGCAACCAACTGATACCTTTTGCTTTTCTGGACAGATGCTGCCAGGGAGTAACCCATCCCTGTATCACTTCCATGCCAATCTGACCATGATTCTGAATATTCCCCCAGTACGTGTTACAGGGTATCAGCAATCGTAACCCTCAAGTATGGACATTTGGCAAAACCAAGAAGAATGTAGTTAGCTAAAAAAAAATTAAAAAAAGTTAATGGTATACAAACACACTAAACTAGGAAGTACAATTCTTAGTTGCATAACGTGGGCCAGCTCAATGTTGTTTTAATCTTAAAATAACAGAGCATCGAAGGTCTTGCATTTTTTTCAGCACCACAGGGAGCATAGGGAGGCTATTCAAACTGTGAGCTAAAATGGAGGGGATAGGTGACAAACAACAGTTTTGACAAATCCAAAACTAAATGTTGCCTTTTCTTCCCTCCCTGCTAGAATGTGGTATTTTGACAGCTGAATGTGTCTTGCTTTCCCGAGAGATGCAAAGCTACAGACTGGGACTTGACATCACCAATTGCATCAACAAAAAGCAATAAACAGCTGCACACAAAGTCTGCTGCGACTATTGCAACCAAAGTGCTCCTTTACAGAAAATAGTGAAACTCATAAAGTATAGCCTAAAACCACAGTGGAAATGGAGGCTGCAGATTTCAGTCTATTGAGAGACTCAGTTCCCAATTGCATAGCCTGGTGTGCAAGGTCTGCCCTTGGCAGAGCAGCCCTGTATCCCCCTCCCTCCTGAGGTACTGCGATTTTCCTGTTATTTCTCAAAAAAAGCTCAATATAGGCTTCATCCTTGCAGGAGTGCTCACCCCCTGGCAGCCCACGAGCAGAGCTGCGTGCCTTGCCAGTGGCCCAGCGAAGACGGCTTTTCTGAGCCTGGAAGAGAAGTTGTTGTGGAGAAATCTACTCCCTTGGAGAAGAGGAGGAATTTGGAGATAACACCAGAGGAGGATATAAACAATGGACACCCAGCGGACTCGCACACACGGAGGGAAATGCCCTTACACAATAGAAAAATGCACAAGGCACATTAAAATGCCCACCCAGGTTTGACAACACTGCAGACAGTCTCCTATTCTTTATCCTCTAGAGTAAAATACAAAACAAAGGCCTATTTTTTTAAGATTAAGACCAGAGACAGTGGGATTATATGAAAGATTTGACAAAGTGTATAACGGACGGACTCAGCATGCAAACGGGTTTGGGAGGGTGCCAAAGGCTCAGGTCACAAAAACTACATTGTTTCTTCTTTCCCCCCTCCCCTTTTAAAGTCTTTATAAATAAGCGTTGTTGGACACAAACTATTTTTCTTATTTTTAGATATTACAATGATTTTTTAAACTTCGGAAGTACTTCAGATTCAACTTTTGCATGACAATCTTAAGTTTGAAATTAAATATGCTTCTGATTATAAAAATTAATAAATTAAATATGCACTTCTGCTATTTAGGGTTAAGAGATACTTAATAAATACTTCTTGATATTAAGTTTAATGACACGAAGAGCAGCGAGTTCATCCAGCTTCCAGAGGGCCTTCTGGCATTAACATACACAGAATTGCAGAATCCCAGAATGGTAGGGGTTGGAAGGGACCTCTGGATATCATCTAGTCCAGCCCCCTGCTAAAGCAGGATCACCTAGAGCAGGTTGCACAGGATCACGTCCAGGCGGGTTTTGAATCTCTCCAGAGAAGGAGACTCCACCACCTCTCTGGGCAGCCTGTCCCAGTGCTCTGTCACCCTCAGAGTGAAGAAGTTTTTCCTCACGTTCAGATGGAACTTCCTGTGTTCCACTTTGTGCCCGTTGCCCCTTGTCCTGTCACTGGGCACCACTGAGAAGAGTCTGGCCCCATCCTCTTGACACCCACCCTTTAGATATCTATAAGTGCTGATGAGATCCCCTCTCAGTCTTCTCTTCTCCAGGGTAAACAGCCCCAGCTCTCTCAGTCTGCCCTCATACAAGAGATGCTCCAGTCCCCTAATTGTCTTTGAAGCCCTTTGCTGGACTCTGTCCAGTTTGTAACTGTTTGTAAAAACCACCAATTTGTACAAGCAGAACAACAAACACAGCATTTCCAATGGGACACACGTGATGACATCATCCATGATGGAGTCATCTTTTTTTCTAGCAACGAGTGAGGCCATTCTGTATGCCACATCAAGCATATCCAACAAGAGCTATACAGAGGGAAGTGATCTTCAACCACAGTTTCTCTTTGGACCCTAAAGCTGCAAGGGTTGACCTGGGCTCACAGGGACGTGGTGCCACCTGAGCCGGCAGAGCACCACCAGTTTGACGTGTCTCCAGAAATCCATGAGCACCGAGCAGAGCTTGCAGACTCTTGTGATTTTAAGTTTCCTCATTAATCTGGGATAAAAGGGGCTCATTCACACCCTCACAGCAGGAACCACAAAACCTCCTCAATTGCCACAAAGACAGTAGCTCTGGGGTGCTGCAGCCCCCCGAGGGAGCGGGATCTCACCGGAGTGGGATCCCACCAGTGTAAAGTGCCGAGGGAGGCAGCCTGCAGCAGGCACAGGGGTACCGCACAACGGAGGGGGGTTTGCTTCACTTGATGTTTTTGGCTTTGAGTTCATTTTCTTGAGTCCCTCTGCAGAGAACAGCTTAAAAATAACTAACAACAACAAAAAAAAAATCCATCCCTTCCCCCCAGGCAGAGCTCTTTCAGAGGACAGCTGGGTATCAGCAGCTCAGGTGTTAAGCAAAGCCTTGAACACAAGATTCCCAATGAAACCGCAAGGTTGAGCAACTCTGCCATAGCAGCCAAGAGTTCCTGTTGATATGTGCACAGGTTGAGAGCACTGTGCTGGCCTTTCTCTATCCGGCAAACTTGCCAGCTTTTTGATTCAAAGCTTCCCTCATCCTCCAGGAATCGAGATGCAGCTTTCGGCATGATCCCAGCTCAAATTATTTTTAAAACCCCTCTGTGCACTTAAAATGACATGATAATTAAGATTAGAAAACAACCATCAATCCAGAATTTGATAACACTGAAAGCCTAAGAAAGAAAAATAAGATTGGTTTTAATTGCACAACCCATCTGTAGGATGAATTTGTTAGAGACAATCTGGATAGGAATCTTTTAAGTAAGCCAAGAAGTTTAGGAGGGATAAAAGGAATGTATTAGCGAATCCAAACTGTTAAAGCAAATTTCAGAGTGTTTTGCCATTTTTAAGTGTAGCATTTTGGCTCTTCAAATCTTTCATGATTTTTTAAGAAGAATATTTTATTTTCAAGTTACTGGGAAACTAAATCAGACTGTCACCTCACTAAGTACATGCTTGTGTTCTCCAAATGCCCAGAAAGATGAAATACTGTAAAACAAGACTACTCTGGAAATTAATAGACACAAGAGCAGCATAAATAACCAGTGATGATAAGACCAGAAAACAGTCATAGGTAGGTCAAAACAAAAGTCCATCTATCGCAGTCCTGTCTCCAGCTTAGGGAAAGAGTATTAAAAATGGTCAAGCACCGCATGGTTTTCCTCCTGCATCCCTCTCCTCTTCCAGAAATGAGGAGGTGGCATCCCAAGGAGATGGCATCCACAATGTGAAGTCAAACAGCTATCACTGGAGCTGTCTTTTGTCATATGGGTGTTTTAAGATGAAAAACCCATAGAGTTGGGTCACCCCAGAAGGCTCTGCTCCAACCCGATGTGTCGCCCCTGGACACTGCGCTCAGGGCCAGCGTTGCTCCCCAGGGAGCTGCGCCTTGTCTGCCTAAAGCACCCTAAAATGCCCTTATGGTTAATGGAAAGCCAGCCCACATGGCCAGCAATAAACCTGTCATGCATGCTGAATCACACAGGGAAGTTGAACCTCAGGGGGTCTAGCACCCAGCCAGCTCTTCACCGGCTCGGGCAAAGAGTTTGTCTGGGGCACCTGAGACACCTTCGTGTCCTCACTCCTGTGGTTTGGGTTTCAACATGTTCCCCACTCCATCCCAGAAGAGTCAGACTCCCGTCAGTCACGGTGGACCCAAAAAATTAAGTAAACACCCCCACCCCCCCCGCAACTTCAAACATCCTGAAGCTTTCTCTGGCACAGGATTTATTTAATATTTGAACAGCCCAGGACAATGAGGTAGACAATATCTTTTTTAAAAGCTCTCAATTACGTGAACATCTCAACTATTTTTGGTAAATAACTGCTGGTTTAAAAATTGTGAAAAATAACTCACATAGCAATTATTATTATTATTGTTATAATTATTCACAAAATAATGAGATTATTATTATTTGTTTAAACAATATTGCACTCGGGATTACAGGAAAAGGTCAAACAAAGGCTTTGGTGCATTAACAAAGTCGCTCTGAAATCTTGGAAAGACTTCAAGTTTCTTAACAGTTTCATCCAGAATTTGGGATTAAACTGCAGCTGCAAAGGTACGCTGTGTCAGGGAGCAAAATGCTTCTCATGGGGACGTCTCTACTGAGCTGGGAATTTGTATTTTCTGCTACCAGTTCTCCTGCCTCTTATATTCCATACTATCCTCCTTCTTTATACCGTGTCCCAAGTGGTGTAACAGGACTGTGTCCCCATTCCTCTCCATCCTTCTTTGTAGGTTTGTACCTGCATCATACCATCCTGGCACACATATAATAGCTGCAGCATGGTGGGGGTGAAGGGGACACACTTGACTCGAAGTGCATTAATTCAGGCTGGACAAGAGAATTCTCATCTCTGGGGACTAGCGAGAGCCCAGGGTGCAGGGGAACGAAGAAGATGGTCCACGGAGCCAGAGTGACAGGGACCAGAAGGAGCGTTACAGGGATCCCTGGTCCGCAGGGCGGATGGGGAGTGTCCATGCCACTGGCATTGCTCCTCATTGCTGCCGAGGGAAGTGGACTTGGCACAACGAGAGGTGCACTCTGCAGTAATGTGGATTTTTATAAACACAATGTTTCTTTTTCCCTTTTTTTTTTTGTTTTAAACCCCTCCAAAAAATGAAATTGTGTTCTAAATTTTGGCACGCTTAAAGCTGCTGTTAGAAAATACTATAACAAGTTATCCTCAGATAAATTAGTCATCAGTTTTTATTCCTCAGTGATAAATCTCATCATCAGGTCTGGCCATACATTTTGCTGTTTTCAGACCCAGGTCTACAGGTCATCCACAGGATAGCAAAGAGAAACTGAGTAAGGAGAGTGCCACATGCCATTGACTGCTTCAGGTTCAGTATTGAGACTTTCTTATTTTTAAGAATTTTTTAACTGATTTCATATCGTACCTTCACAGAAAAACACTTTAGCTGCAGAAATGTAGCAAAATAGATCCCCTCTCCTATGGACTGCAATTTTAAAAATATCTTGGTGTATCCCTCTGTTTTAAGGAAGGGTGAAACTGTGAAGATACTAGAAGCAGAACATCTGACATCTGCTGTGACTACTTTGGAAATGTCTCTATGCAAACGTCTGAGAGCACAGACCGATTCTGAGGAATCTTTCCAGTGTTGAATGATTTGGTGTGTGCTGAATGAGATTTTTGCTGGCAGAGTTTATGTTACCTGGAAGTCAGGAGACTGGGACAGAAACATCAGGAGTCGATACCTTGAAAAACAATCTAAACAGAGCACTGGCCACGCACACGGCAGCTCTGAATTGCCAAACCACTGCTGCCAGGGAGGCTCCTTCTGCCCCAGGCTTTGCTAATAAGCTTTGCCTTCCTCGGTCCTCACCACGGTGATCGCCATCTCATGGGGATTGCTCTTACCCTCGGAGGTTTGGTACAGAGCTGCCGTCAGGTCAGAGACCCCACATCTGTGTCGGCACCAGCTCTGGTGGTAACAAACCCCCAAAGGGGCTGCTGGCGACAGACATCTCGCAATCTCTAGTGCAGAGCCCACGCAATATGAACCGAAAACCTGCAGCCTCTATTAAGCACAGCTTGTTAATTCCCCTCTGTAGTCTTCACGTCAGCAGCAGAGAGGGACAGACTGCACTGCTGTGGGAGCGTGGACTGGACTACACACCTTGCCTGGGCTTTTGCTTGGCCTTGACAAGCGATCTTACGAAACAAAATGGAAAAAAGTTGTCCAGTATCAGTCCCAACAACTCAATCCTTCTCCATTTAGCACTTCTCCCTGCAGCATGGTTTGGGTTGGTTTTCTAGACACCCATGTTATTTACTATCTACCTGGAGCATCACAAAACAAAAATAAAAGAATAAAATGAATCAGTGGGACATGACTGATCAGTGAAATCAAGTGTAATGGAATTGGGATGTATTTGCAAAGCATTGCTCTGATAACTGCGTCAGGGTTTACACACCTCCGCTCCCAGGCAGTCCAGTCACTTAGCTGAGCTAAAGTAGGGCAAAAAACAGTCAGATGGGGAGGTTTAAGCCTTCTTTAAAGGAATTTAGCCATAGAAAATATGGCGGTACCACACCTCTCTCCAGCGGTCTGGCCTCCAGCTCCAAACCAGCTCTGGCTGCAGAGAAAACTGCGTTTGCACAGCGCAGCAACCCATTAAAGATTTCAGGCAAATCATGCAAGCCATTAGTATGCATGAGAGCTCCTTTATTTCTTTGTTGTTGTTCGACAGAAAGTACTGTGGCAGTTCTGCAACTGAGTTTTAAAGGGGAAAAACAAGGGATAACTGCAGCCAAATGAACCTTGACAAATGTTCCCCAGTGCTATTAGATGTGAACAGATTACATATCCGCTTACAGGAACATGCAGGTTTGCTATTACACTTCAGAAGGCATCTCCATTAATAATTTCAAGTATTTGGAAAAGTTCATGCACTCCAGCTGAGGAATTTTTGATTAGGTAAAAGATTTGATTTTTCCTGAGCCAAGTATGTACATTTGGCAGAATGACACACACCCAGTGTGATACCGAAATTGTATTAACCTTCGGCCAATATATCCCAAGTTCTTCCTGCTAGAAAACCCGCACAGAAAAAAAGGACAGTAACATTGAAGAGAAATGGTATTGTTTTGAGGGATGAAAATAAAAGTTTCCACGAAGACGATAAAGCCTGTCGCTGTCCCAGCAGAGGAGGTCATAGGGCAACAGGTGGAATGAAAGCCTCCAGCAAAAACCTCTTCAGAGGTTTCTTCAGACAGGTTTAAATCATGCTGCTTTCCATCATGCTGGCCTTTGACTCCTGCTATCGCCTGCCCCGGGGCAGTCGGCCACACAAGCCTTCTGAGGCCGGGTTACGAGACCTCTAAAGCATCTTGCCGAACGGGGAGTATGGCAGCCAGGCTTCACGGCAGGGAAGGGATGATTAACTGGCTGGATGAAAAGCCTGATTAGCAAAACAAGCATCAAAAAGGCAACACAGATCGAGTCGCGCCAGAGGAGTCTTTTGGAAGATATACGATTTAAATAAGGAACGGAGCTAATTAGGCTTTTAGAGAATAATTACGGATCATATGACTTACTAAAGAGTAAAATGCTTGTCAAACATAGCTGGGATTTATTTAATCTTTTATGATTAAATCCCCCTTTATAATTCTACGCTTTGGAATGACTCCCTCAGCACCAAAGCACAAATTAAACCCTCTAAATGGAGTTTAATTATACTCCGATGTCTGTCCCCACTCCCACTGAATGCTGATAAAAGCCTTTGGTGTAAATAGTACTAGTAAACCATAACCAAAGCGAGGTCCCTAATTCATAGCAATTTTTGATTTACTGTTATTTTGCTGCATTTTCTTTTCATGGAGTATGAAGCGTCAAAAAAATCCACAGCAGCGAGGGTGCTGCGCCCACAGCTCTCTCCTGAAGGCAGACTGCAACCTCCATACCCACACCACTAAATACATAGCCCTGTGGTAAATCCACAGGAAAAAGAGACTAAAACTCTGCTGAGGTCACACATGCTGTGCTGTCCCACCATGCCAGTTAAAGATCTGGTCTGAACTTCACACCGAGCCTTTCTCTCAGCATCACATAAAGCCTCGAGGAACTTTGGTGGTGCAAATATACTCATTTACCATCACTGAGAAACAACAAACGATCACAGTGATAGTTGAGATCTCTCTTAGGGCTTTGAACTCCCAAGAGGTCAGTAATCAAGCACCAATCTCGTCCTCAATTAAAGAAGGAAAAAATTCCACTGTTGTTCCTGATAAGCCAACCATAGTACTGCTGCCTAATTGCAAGAGTGCTGAAAGCACACGGGTTTTATTTTTGATTTACATGTGCAACCACTTTCCTAACCAAATTGTCAAAGCTTAAGATAATTATCTCAGAAAATACTGGATCAATTAACTCATAGACCAAAGACAGGCCACAGGCGAGAAAAGTATGCAAGAAAATGGCTTGTAGGCATCCCTGCTGGCTTAGGGGAGGCACTGAACGGGCTGTGCTCCTCACTGAAGTGTCATTTTACCAAGCATCATCAGCGTTACAGGCTAAAAATGTCTTTAAATACGTAATCTGAATTTGCATGGGAAATAACACCCAAGAGATCACTACCGTATGAAGATTTGCCTCCCGAAGGAAAAGTATTAGCGGACTGTGTAATGGACATAGTTTTATCCAAAAATGGAAAGACTAACATCATTCACATAAGGCAAAATTAAAAAAAGCAGCACTTCTAACAGGAGGATTATGGATCTATTTGTAGCCTCAGTTAATTGTGTGGTATTAGCGAGCCCTTCGGGTAACAATACAGCAGCTGAAAGTTGATGTTGCAGCTTCCAGTGTGACGGAAGACCTCACAAAATGGGTTTTTACTCAGTGTTGGCTAACATTTTCAATGCAGACAGTCCTCTTCCATTTTCAGTTTGTATACTCATCTACTCTACATTCATTAATGACTACTTCATTTCCTGTAGCTACATTTAAAGCCACAAAGTTCTTGCTCACACAAAAAATCTCCTGGTTAAGAACTTAATTCTGTATTAATGCGGCATTACCAGGAAAAGATCAGACGCTTGGTTATGCCCAAGGAGAGGATGTCCTGGCTTGCCTGGGACACGATGGTATTTGCTATTGCACACGTCTGTCAGGCAGTCATTTATCACCACAAAACCAAAAACAGGTGTTACAAAACACCCGCCATGCTTCGGCCAGAAATAAATAATCTAATCACACACCCTTTAAACATCTATATTCAAAATACCACGCAGGCTGTAAAAGTACGGGGGCCCCACCTTAAAAAGAAGATACAATGCCATAGAAAATCTCACATATAGCAAAGCATATTTCTAATCTGGAGAAATTATTTAATTGCAGTTGCATTATTTACACTTGAAGTACACACAATGTATTAGACTTGTACTAGTTCAAAGCTCTGAGCTTCATTTTATTTACAGCCCGGGACAGTCCTGTGGATGCGCACGGTGCAAATAGAGAAACAGATTTTCTCCCCCGTTTCTGAGCATGGCATCCTATGGAAACAGGAATTACTTTTAACATTTCTTCACTTTAAAATACTTAGAAATGTCATAACTTCAAATCATGATTTTAAAGTAGCCTATGCTTTCTAATTGATCAAAGATGAAAAAATGTGTTTAAGAGGCAAATACAAAATGGTTCAAGGATGCTAGTTTTGAGCACAATTTTTTCATCATCTTTAATGCCTTTATAATTTTGATGTTTAATCACATTTACCTTTCTACAGTTTGGGTTGTTTGGGTTTTTTTTAGTAACTAATGTTTTTGCATCAGCACTGAAAAGAGATTACATAAAATACACAGTTCAATGGTATATATTATATCAACATTATAAGCAATCATGTAGAAAGAGCTCTGTTGAGATAGGTAAAACGCAAACTGTGGTCTGGTGACTGCAGAAGGACCTATTCACACCTGAGGACAGAAGTTGCTTATACCTTCTCTGACCCGGTTGATGCTCTATTTCTAATTTGATACCCCAACATTTTTCACAGCACAGATATAAATTAATAGAAACTTTTAACAGAACTTTTACATTTACATTGTCATAGCTACACGACCAAGCTCCTCTCTCTCTGTGTAGATGGCTGTGTAGACTCCAGAACTAGAGGGTTTGAAAGTGGAAAAATATGTTCTGCGTTTGTACTCTATAGGAAGGAGAGAGCAGTCAATCTTGAGAAATTTTAATTCAATGAATTGTGACTTTGACGAAACACATTCCTGTAGTTTTGTGTTGTTTGGAACAGAATTTCCCTTTAGTCAGATTTTAAGCGGTTGCCTCAGCGTTCATTCAATATCTCATTTGTTCTTGATAAAAGTTTGTAGTTTGGGAAATCTCTTCCCAAGCACGAAACTTTGGAACAACTCCTCCTCCGCTAGCCAGTTATTTTAAGTCCCTAAAAAAGAAGCCAGGCACTCTTGAAAGGTAATTATCTCCTGCTGGGCATCTGCCATTAGCATGGAAGTTACAAACCAGCCTCTCAGCACTACCTGGAGGTATATATGGAAACAAACTTAAAAAAAATTGTTATATATTCCTTCCCTCTGTTCCTTAAAATACATTTTAACAGTATGAAGTATTGGCATTTGTTTTAACTTCTTTTTTTTACAGTCTGTTACACATACCTACGCCTTTTCTTTGGAGAGGAGCTAATGGGACGTGGTGCCAGTCGAAACATAACGTGGTTATCACCCATCTGTGAGCCATGCTGGTTTCCCAGAGGATGCGGAAATCTCATTAAGCCATGTAACGAAAGACAGTGTACGTGGACATTCGTGGCTTCCCAACTGCGGGGCAATTCGCACCGAGCCGCAGATGCACAGCTAGACGGTGGGTATGGAAAACAGCTTAGTGCCATCAACGAGTGGGATGGTTTAACGCTTTAGGATACGCATCGTTTGAAGACCATGACACTGTTAAGTGCAAGCAGAGCCACGAATCCAGCTCTAGCTCACAGCTTATCTCACATTTACTCGATTAAATGGTCGTTAGGATTTCAAAAGCCACAGCAGATGAGCCAAGCCGCTCTCATGAGGCTACGGGCCATTTACAAGAAATGCGTGTTAGGGCCATTTTGAGGAATAAATCATAAGCTAAGCAGAGAAAATGTGAGTCATGGGTTTTTCTGAGAAAACCACCACCTTCACAGAGCCCAGCTGAGACACCTGGCTGGTAGAAGGAGAGGGTGGTATTATGGCAGTCCCCCATGTCACAAGCCACCGCGACCACAGAAATTTGACATGCTGTGCGCAGACAAGGCATTTGACACCTCATTACCCTGGGTTTTATGAAAAAGTCATCCGAAATGTAAGCAATGCCAACAGGCGGCTCTGATGCTCGGCAGAAGGGAGCAGATGGAAAAGGTCCCCTTGGTCCATGAGTATTTGTCTCTCCAAAACCGACGCATTACTTGGATTACGGTCATGTGACATACAGCATTGTTAAAAACTACCAATAATACAGGTGTTAAAGCTGTTAAAAAAATGCATCCCAAAACACATCTTTCTTTAAGTGCATGATCTGTTATTTACTAAGTGTTTACTGAAACTGCTGATGTGAATTAAGTGCAAGGACCCAACCACAGCACACTCCCGGGGCTGAGTGAATGAAGATGGGCAAAGTCAGCCAAAGGGAAAAAAACAGAACAAAACCAATAAAAACAGCATTCCCAACCCCTCGGCAAACTCCCTCTGCACGCAAACTGAGAGCTGCATAAATCTGTCTCGAAGCTGCCCCCTGGACAAGCACCTTCCAGCCTGGGTTTGTTGTAGACATCTCTGCAGTTCCTGGATCAGCAGAATTTACGTTCACAAATGAACAAAGATAGAGAAGTAAGGCATTGCCTGCGAAACATTCACATATTACAGCAGTAGGGATAATAATTCTGGCAGTAGTTACCACCAGTAAGCCAATTTTCTAAGTATCCCTTTTCAGATGAGTGCTTTAAAAAAAAGAATACGTCCCTCTTTCCCTTATTAGAAAAAAAAAAAGAGAAAAAAGATTTTTTAAAAGTAACATTGTCATGCCTTATAAATGCATTCTTATAAACAAAAAATGTGTTCTTATAAACAAGAAGGGGTAAAACAGCACAAAGAAAAACTTTTTAAAAAGTCAATGAAACTTATCTGCAATTTTCAGTTGTAACTGCACTTTTAGTTTCTCCTCTCTTTTCCCAGATTCTTTCTCTAGGATGCAGGCATATTGAAATGGAGTAAGCTGGGAAAAATCCTTAACTTCAACCTTAGCCAAAACCTAAAGATAATAAATCTTTCTGAAAGGAAGCTTAAAAAAAAAAAAAATCATTTCATGTTCTTTCTTGAGCCAACAAAGATGTAAAAATAAGATACAATTAGAATGCAGAAATCATTGTGTTTCATCTACAACAAAACAGGTTTTCCAGACAAGCACTAAATGTCTGGCCTTCTGTCATCCAAGATATGACAATTTCAACTACATACACTGAAATTTGAATTAAAAAATAATTTTCAAGATGCTGCAGACTTCGAACAGTAATGTCACCTAAAGAAACCTTCGGTACATTCACACAAATACAACGCTATAAAATGGTGCCTTAAGGAAGGATAAAGAGATTTTATTTACATATAAATAAATATATTATATAGATAGATATAAAAAATATAAATACCTAATATTATATATGTATGACATACATTAGAGAGCGAGAGAGGCATATTCGAATATACTTATGCTAAAAGCAAAGCTCATCTTAGGAGCACTTTGCTAAAACCAAACCTTTTCTCAAGTAATCCATAAAGCAAGCTTTCATATCTGAATATGTAAAATCCCACTGACTACAATGATGCTATCAATATTCCGATCAGTTTCCCAGTAAACTCTGTTTGCCCAGACATTTATGGGGACCAGCAATGATGAAAAGCCCATTAAAAAAATCCTTTGATCATCCTCTCTAAGCAGAGTTTAACATCTTGCCTTACCTATATTTTCAACAATATCTGCAATATTTTTAATTTTCTTTCTCTTTATGAAGTGCATCAACCATTTGGCTTTGTTCAGCTGTTTACGCTCCATAAGCATGCTAATCACACAAGTGATAAATGCAATCACTTGGGAATTCTGCGTTTTCAATTGACTCTCAATAACTCTTACAATTATAAACATTAGGTCATAGTCTCAGAGTCTCTCTTTAAGGAAGCAATATATCCTGGAACACCATTTTTCTTGTGTGGTCCGAGCTCCAAAACACCACTGGCAAAATGTCAGTGAAAACGCAAGCAATTTAGGTTTTTATCCCACAGTAAATATCACTTTGTTCCTCAAAACAGATCGCTGTTAACGTTTCGCGGGCACTTAACGTAACCTCCTACCCATATCTTCCCCACCCAGCGAGTTTTAACACCAGGTGATGGGAGACACTGATATTAGCAGGAGCTGGCTCCTATTATCAGGCACGGATACGGTTTAGACTTGTTGCTTGAGAAAAACATAAAATAGAGTCCTTAGTGAGATGCACCCAGCACCACTGTGCACCCTTGCTGCCAGCCCATGGCACCCTCCCATGGGAAACGTGCAGAAGGATGTAGGGACGACTGGGGGGGCCTCTGCACACCCCGACCAGAGGTTGTGTTTAGGGAGGGTCAGGACAGCTTTCCTCAGACTACAAGTTACTGTGGTCACAGTGTCCTTCGTATAGGATTTACAGCTCCTCCGGCTCCCCCTGAATATGAAACACCACTTGTGTCCTCAGGGCCCCTGTGGTGCTTCCTTTATTTCACCAGCGCTATGCAACAGAAATTAAAAATACCAGTCTAGTTTGGGAGGAAAAAAATGCCAACCCAACAAATGAACAAATGCCATATGAGTGTGTAAAAATCTTTTACATGGGCTAGACTGTGAGATGGTAAAAAATAATCTATATTGGAGGAAAAAGCAATTTTTATACCAGTTACCAACAGAATGATCCCCTTCCCCCAAAATCCTGCATTGTTTGGGGATTTAAGAAAACGTACCTACTTTCTATTTAGAGCACAGAATTTCCTGTGCTGATTTCATTCTGCGGTATGCATTGAGATCGCATTCAAGACAAGTGGAATCGAGATCCTACACCCCACTAAAATTATGCCTCTTTCCTCACTTTGTCTTTTCTTAAAAATTACAGCAAGCTTACAGCTGTCACAGTGCAAAATACTGTTTCACATTTCCCCGTAACCCAGGTATAAATTACAGATATCAGGGACTGGCAGATTCTACACAGTGCTTCCCAGCGCTGATTTGACATTTGGATTTTTATTTCAGTTGATAGATATGAGACATCATATGTTGCCTGATAAAACCTTACTTCTGATATCTCTCAAGAGATTAGAGATAATTTGTGTTCTTCCAGTCTTTCCCATACTATTTGGTCATTTCAGACTTCTCCAAGAAAGTGAATGTTTCTTGAGGTCTCCACCCATTTTTGCTAAATTGTACCCCCTATGGCAATCCCTGCCAAAATAGCAGCATGAGATACAGTATTGGCTTTAGGACTGGAACTATATTTTCAAATACTGAACTAGACACAGCAATTGCCCTTAGCCTGTAACAAGTAATTACAGCAAAAACATTTGGCTTATTTCTAGCTTTCTTTGGTAGGTGCCACAACAAAGCACATATTCATACTCCTCTGTGTACTGCGAAACAGAATGAAAAAAAAAAAAAAGAAGTAAAATTGGAGGATCAGACAGGATCCAGCTGTGGAAAGTGTTTCCAGCCACCAGATACATCTGAAAAGGTGGCCTGGCTCCTTGGTGGCACTGAGGGCATCAGCTGCTGCTGGCTCGTGTCCCCACGAGCTCCAGAGGCAGCAGCCCTGGCAAAACTTAGGGTATTTAGGCATGGGGTTTGATTTAGTTCGACATTGCGGTTGGGAATACATTGACTCACAGCAACTAACTTCATCATGTTAGCATTCTAAGCTTTTTGAAAAATAAACATGCAAACAAAAACCCTCATGAGCTCAAGTCCACTTGTTTACTTCTCTGTAAAATGTTTCATCTAGCTCATTCTACCTCCTGGCCTTAGACTTGTCAAGTTGTTAAAGCCTAACAATTCCATCAAGATCTGGAAAAAATTGTTGGTATTGTTTACTTTTTTCCATTCTGTTTGTTATATGTATAAAGTTACAGAACTGTCATCACGTGGCCCGTGCCTAAACCAAGTACCCATGTGACTGCATTACTCTAAAATTATCTTCCAGTACCCCTAAGCCCTCCTTGCAGTTACTCACCACTCATGTGGTGACTATTTCTAAAGAGCTGTTTGTGACCGCATCTAGCACTAAATGTGTTAGTAACTCTCAAATATTTGGCAAGTTTGGGCTTCTTTCCATCAAGCGATCAGAATGCCTTTGGAGGTTGTCTGCTGCCATGACTCACGATTGAGCTGTGCTTCACTCATGTCCCAAGACTTCAAAAATAATAAAAAGGGCAGAATCTGCCCCAAAGCCTCTGGTATTTGTAGTAATGACCCTTAAATACAGAAGGTCAGGGGAAAACAGCTCTAAATGTTGGGTTGGAAGTTAAGTGGATGGCTGGGACATGTTCGCCTTGACTTCATCCTGTAAATCCTCATTCCATAGTAAGATCCTACTCATAGTAAAAAATCATTGATTGAGCAATTTCTACACACAGCAGAAAGTACAGCCATAGTGTCTCTCTTTCTGGCCACTGAGTCATTTAAAACTTGCTGCCGATTATTTTTTCAAAGACTCTTCTGTTCTTCTTGGCTGAGAAATTCACGGAGAAGTTCCACGAAGCAGAGAGCTCATTCTAATAATGCTAATTATTCTGTTTCAGATCCCTGTTTACAGTAGTATAGAAAGGATGTATTTTTACTTCACGTGCCCTTAAGCAAACCCAGGGTCTGACCTTGCAGCCTCTGTAACACAGTCACGTCTGTTGGGGAGATAGCATCGCTCGTGTTGCTCCTGTATCAGCTTTCTGCTGGCATCAGTTCAGTTCTTCTTATAGGCAACAATCTCCCTTTTCTCAACCCTCAGCTCATTTGAAGCTTTTATTGGTGTAACTGCTACTTTCTCAGTTATTCCAACTTTAAGGGTCACTGGAGAGTCAACCTCCAGGGCAAGTCTTTGCCCTGTTGCTATTCGGTAACAAGCATCTGTGAAAGTCACCTAAACAAGACAACCCACCTCTTCACTCTCCTAGAGAAAGAAAGCAAAGCCAAAATATCCCAACCTGGATACCAGCAGCTTCTGGAGTGGATCTGAGCAGGCAGCACACATACAAAAAGGTCTCTTTTTACATGAGTCTCGAGACATCTAATCCCAAAACTGCCACTTGGAACAACTTCATAAAGAGCAAAAGTTCTCTTCTTTGAACACCATCAGGGGCTATTCCCCAAAACTGTATCCCTGGAGATACTATATGATTGATGCTCTGATATGTGGATCAGGTACTGAAAAAAAGCATGCTCAAACATTTCTCTCCACCCTCAAAAACTACTACCATAAAATAATGTTAACTAATAAAAAATCTAATTTTTCAAGAACTCATGCACATTCATGACATTAAGGCTCCAACTCCATTTCAGCTTCAAAATCATTCTGTACAAAAGACTTATCATGATTTAGGTCCATGAAACAGACTCTGACATTTAAAAAACCCCCACATTATCCCGCTAGGATTCAGAAGGAAAAGTCAACATTCAGGGCTAGACAAAGTATGCTCTGCTCTGAGCATGTATTAGTAAGCTCCTTGGGAAGACCTTACATTTAAACACAATTCTGTTTTATAGCAAATATTTTCTATATTTCCTTGTTTTGTTTGTTTCCAGGGATATTTGTTCCATGTTAACAATGACAAGGGAGACTTCATAAAGAGATAGCACCATCACAGGATGTTGAGCACAACTATGGAAGTCATTCAGACAAGAGATAAGTTTTCCCACGTTCACCACTTCCAATAACAAAGCTAAAAGCCCAGCCAGAACGCCGGAGAGGAAGGAGCACCCGATTCTAAGGCACCCAGCCATGATTTGTGAGACTAAGTATTTCCAGCCTGCAGAAGAAGTCAGTGGTAAAACCACAGGCACTAGTACAAGCACAAGGGGTAGAGCTGGTGTCCCTAAGAACCTGCTTGTGCTGACCCCAAACACCTCCAGGCTGGAGTACGCATGACCACAGCCTGGGGGCTGCTGGTTTGTTAGACCTGAGAGTGGCAATAGCACTTCCCACGTGAGCTGGGAATACACTGGCTCAGCTTGGCCAACTAGACAGCTGGTTACATGGCATGTATAAGGATGAAAATTACTCTGCACACTGTTTTGCAAGCTAGTGAAAGCATCTGAGCTGTGCAGCCAAGGGAAGACAACTTCTCCAAGTTAGGCGCTAGCAAATAGATGCCTGCAAGGCCCCATCGCCATGTCCAAACTTCCTAGTGCAAACCTGTTCCAAATCCAGAAGCTGATTTTCACATGGATATGGCACTACACCTAACAAGACCAATGTCTTAAAGTTTGGTACTCATCATCACTCAGAGAGCTATACAACTTTTAAACTAGGACGGGCTTGTACCTTTCCAAGAGGGATGTTGCTTCTTTCCATCTCTAAACCACTTCCTTCTTCCCATCACATGGGCTGTCCCTGTTTCTGAAAGCCTTGTACCAGGTGTGACTCCTCATCCTTGCAAGTTAACAACCAGACTTGCACAGGTTATTCCAGCTGAGGTCTCGCCAAAGGTTTGCACAGTAGTATTAAAGTTTTCTCACCACTACTGAAAACACTTCACTGCATACACTGTGGCACCACACTTGCCTTTCTCACTTCCAGTTCCTTGTTGTCCCATAACCAGACCTTTTTTTTCCTCTGCCTTTGCCAGCTGGTGAGCCTTTCACTTCCAGCGTCATCTCCTGATAGATACAATTGCCCCAGTAATACCACTGGGCCAGATAAATTTATTTTACCTACAACAAGCTGCCTCTTTAAATGGTACGTGAAACAGCAAAGGGTTTAGGTAATCCCTGTTGGGGATCAATTCCTGCCAAGTTTTGACGACTATTTATTTTCTCTCATTCCCAAACATCTAAGTACCAGAGGCGATGATCTACCAAGCAAGAGTGTTAGAAAAGCACAAACATTCCAGTGATTGCGTATATTCCTCTAGGAAAACACTGGAGAAAGTCTGACCAGAGTGACGTTTCTAAAGCAGATAGAAAATGCAGAGTTTTCTGCCCGAGGATGCACACCCCTTGGCTTTTCTCACACCGCTGAGGAAGGGGCATTTCAGAGTACCTCCTCACGGTTCTGGATGCCCCAGAGAAAAGCCTGCCTCAGTTTCTCTCTGAATTCTAGCAAAAAGCCCAGAGTTTTCAGAGACATTGGTTTTGCCATATTTATTCAAGTTAATGGGCTTTTTCCTCTTTGCCACCATGCTTTGGCAGACTGGGGGGTTCAGGGATGCTCATCCTGCAGCTCTGCATTTCCAACTCCACATGACCCAGCATGGAAATGATCCAGGATTAATTTTCCATTCCAAATCTGTGCATCTTTATATTTATGATCAGATCCAATTTACTGTCAGACTCCCCCCACGGTACCATGTCACACAGCACAGTACGAGGCGCTGTGGGCAGGACAGTGTAATCCTGCCGTGCCCTGGTGCTGGCGGGGGCATCTCCCTCCTGGGCACATCCAGTTCCTGCTTTGGCAGACTTACACTTCTCCCCAGACTCCTGATAAGGCTGAAGTGTTTTCCACCTCTATGCTTACTTGTAGCACCGGTTAACAAAGTTAAATTATTTGCAAGTAAATAAAAAAGAAAAACTTTGAGGCAACTTTGCAGCTGTCTGTACCGAAATGCGTAAGAGTTGAAGTCACACATCTAGGAAGGAAAAATGCAGCCCTGTAATCCAAATTACTGCTGAGACTCTTGGGTAATTAACAAAGGAAAGGAGAGAGTATGTTCCGCCTTGGAATTTGGAAGCAGTGCACATAACCTTAAAATTAAGCATCTTTTCTGCTCTTTGCAGTTCAGGAATGCTGATAAATGGAGGACAACTCAGAGAAGAACGAGGAGAGTCCTCTGAGGGTGAGGGAATACAGAGGATCATCCTAGTCGGCTTGTCAAAGACACTGAACACAGACTTGATCATATTCTAAAATGAGATTTGTAAACTGGTTGTTGTTTTTCTTCAACATCAGTAAGTTACAAAGTGCTACCACATACAGGAATTAATGCTTACTAATTTATATTCCATATACCCTCTACTCGGGCACAGGTCCTCAGATGGTATGTAGGCATCTGACTCCTACCAAAATTGATGGAGTGACACATCCAAATGATTTGATGATTTGTGCCTTAGAGCATCATAGGGCTGAGAATAAACCTATGCTGATCTTGACAAGGCAGAGGTATAAATAAAAAGGCCTGCTTACGTTCTCCAGTGAAGACACACCACTCCACTGAAGATTTCCAACCTTTTTTAAAATTGTACATCTTTTATTTATTTATTTACAAGCAGCCCAGAACTGCTGACTATCCAAACAAATTATGCAAGAAACAAGCTGAGGTTTGTTGTTGAGGGTTTTTTTTTTTTAAATCCTGTATTGCCTACGATCAAAAATAATTCTAAAAATAATGGTGAGGCAGAAAAGTGCTAAAACCCCAGAACTTAACTGCTCATATGCAACAACTGCTGAGTTAGATGATTCCTTGTAAAATACAATCAAATTACTTCATCCTGAGGGGAAGTGGGAAACATTTCAGAAAAGCTGAATTCCAGGGGCTAAATCTCATTTTCACCATCACTTAAAGCAGCATAAATCTAGAGAAGCTCAACCAAAGCCAGTGGAACTACATCCACTTTGCACTGATGCTGCAAACCGGGTTTTGACTCTAGCTAACTTTTTTGTTCACACACACTAGAAAACAAACATCAAGTATTCTTGCTCTCTTGGATGAGACAGTAATTTATGTAGCATTTTTATATCTATATGATGTTGTATCTTAACCTGAGTTTCTTCCAAGAGAATTCATGCTCTGCCGTTACAGACAGCTAAGACATTGTCAGAATCTTCCTAACTTCAATGCGTGAGATGCTAAGTTTATAAATAATTTCCTTTTGTTATGATTTTCAGCCATAGGCTGTAAAAGGAAAAATTAAGGGCTCTATGGCTAATCCTCCATCTAAACATTGACTTTATGAAAGGAACAACTGACCATCTGACTGTACTCTATAATTACCTTGGAACATTTAACAGAAAAGTACATTGCAGAAAATTTACTTTTGAAGAAGGAAATTAAAAAATAAATAAATTTGTAAACAGAAGTAATAAAGGCTTATTATAAACAATGCAAACAAAAAGCAGTAGGTGTCTGTGCCTCCCAAAGTCTTTTGAAGACAGTGCATTTAGTATGAGTAAAGCAGGCAAATAAGCTGCCATGCTCTGTGTGTCTTGTTATTTTTACAGCTGCTACCAAATAATAAAAAAATATTGCATTTACTTGTAAGACTCAGTAAGAAGGGGTGCCAAAAAAAAAATTATTGTCTCCAAAAGACTAACAGTTATACTTCATAAAGATATCATGAAAGGTTTCAGGGAGTCTTCTGAATAGGAAATGTCTTCCTGCTATGGGGCAAAAGATGGACAAGTATCTTCAAAGACAAACAATTTCATTTTTTCTCCAGTAATAAGGAAAAACTTGAAATTATTTAAAGTCTGCAGTTTAGCCATTTTTAAAATATAAACTATTTCTTACAGAAGATCCTCCAAATCCTATCCTCCAAATAAGCCTTCCTCATCAACAGACTTTTTTCATGCTATATAAATGGGCTTAGGAGCTACAGTTTTCCAACAAAAAGCCAAGGAGTAAAGTAGCTTTTCATTCAGTTATTGATATCCAGCTGCAGAACACCCATTTGACACTTGACTTCCAGACCCAAATTTTGGAAGCCCCTGCTTCTCTCTGCCATTGTCACCGGGCAGCTCGGGATGATGTAAGGTTCATGGCCCAGGTCTGCCCCATAGCAGCCCCATTTAGTTAACAGGGCAGCAGGGACAGAAGGACCACTTCTGAAAGTCATGTTCTCAAGCATTTCCCACAAATACCAATCATGTGCCTCCAGAGTGAGACACAACAAAGACTCTTCCAGTTCTTTGACGGTGCTTTGCAGCTTTTTTCCACATGCATCCCATTGTAGCAGGCAGGATATTGAATATTTTGAAACAGTTAATCTTCTTGCAACTGAGACTGGATTTCAGTAATAAACACTTGCTGTAATTTTTCATCCTCTGTGCCATTATCTTTCCAAGAAGCACGGTCAAGATGGCATTTAATAAAAGGACTGCTATATTTGTTTGGTTCTTTCTTCCAAAAGAGAAGCCCTGCAGAGCAAAGCACCAAATTGGACAATATGGAATATGGCCAGGGTCTTCAGTCCTAAGATACAATTAAAGGAATCTGAACACAGAAACTTTTCTCTCTATTTCTATCCTGAAGATATATTTGTCCTGCATTAAATCTTTGTCAAGTCCTTAAGGAAAATTTCTTGGAACAATTTTCTTTTCGTTGGAACGGCTTATAACTGTAATGGCTGTAAGGTCAATGAAAATGTTTGAAGTCTCTCTTTCCCGGTACTTAAAAATATCCAGCAGTCCATATTGCAAATGAGGATGTGTAAATAAATATATGTGTACATGTTAGCCATTCTTGCTCCCGACTACTTGTTTTCTGCTGCTCTTTGCACTCCGCCACAGCTATTTTCACTGGAGATGTTCCAGTGATGTACCATTAGCTTACTCCCACTGTGGAAATACTCTGGATATTTTTGCAACATAAGAAAACATCATGAAAATCTAATTTGTCTCTCAGTGGACATGAAAAAATATACTTTAAAAAAGAAGCATTTTTTCTTCTTATCTCAAACAGTAGCATTTTGTTGAACTGGAATGACAGAAAATCACCATAAGTAAATGAAGTCCAGCAAGTTACTTGAAGATTCGATTTATGGTGACCTTCTTTGCTATAACAGGAACACTACATCTTCAGCATAAGTTATCAAGGTCTTTTTTCTGTGTGGCATAAATTAGGCTTTTTCCTCCATTTTATAGCTGGAGAAGCAGCTAATACTGACATTCCATAGTAAACCTTACTGGGTAACTGAAGGCAGTATTTGGCATGATATGGCTCCTTGAGGAGCACAGAAATTAAGCCCAGGATCTAGAAGTACAACTCAAGTCCTGGCAAGTCCATCCTAAGGTTACACAACATTGCCTCCCGGCATCACTGTGCTCCCACTGATGTAAATCTGGAGAGGCACCATCAAGGACCCTTCCAGGCACGCTCAATTAAACTGCAACTCCAGTATGGGTCAGTGTGAGGACAATGAACAGCACAAATAAGACTCTGGGCAACAAACTCAGCTTGGAAAGTCAAGCAGAAAACTTGCTTCATTGGTAAGATGCTTTCAATCTGCTTTAACAACGTTTTGTGTTCTTTGTTTGCATGGAAGGCTAAGAAGAATTATGAAGAGTTCCCAAATTGACACGGTTTGGTATAAGTCCAGAGAATTCAGTAGAGCTATGGAAATGCAGCCCTCTGGAAATCTTTTCTTACAGGATCTTTAGTGCCCATGCAGGGGACCACAAGAGCCATCCTTTAAAACAGGTGAGCTTATAATAATAATCCAGAAGGGACCAGTCCTGCAAACACATTCATGCATGCCAAGTAGTTTTCTTGAGCTCCTGTGCCACACAGAGAAATTTTTGGATGAGAAGGATGTAATTTAAGATCAGACACAAGGAGAATGTTTGAATGCACTTTGAATCTACTTTGAACCCAGAGGAGCTGCCAGGAACACAGGTCTGTCTTTGCAAAAACTTCTGTGGGTAAAGTTCTTCACTGAGGTTATGTCACAATGAAATTTTCATTTCTCTTTAAGAAGTTTTAAAACTAAGGGAGATAGGACATGTTAACTTGGCCTGAAGGATAACTCTTTCCCTTCCTCCTCATTGACCGTATACAGAGAGAGCGGACTGAGCCTGGACTCCTAAAGCAGACTTAACAGAAAGGTCTGAAAACTGGGAAGTGTCAGGTTGTCCCCTTTTTGCCTCACTTACCCCTTATTTACTGGGTTTTGTCTGGAAGAAAGAAATGTGGGGAACTGAAGGGTGAGAGTGGGCAAGGAGACATGCTCAGGAAGTAACACTTTTAATATCTTCTGGTTTGCTATTAGACAAGCTAGAAGGCAAGCAGGACCAAGTAGAATAAAAACATATCCCATGTTCTCCATTTTTAATCACATTCCATTTTGTGTTTCTTCATTTTAAAATCAGAAAAGCTTGAAATGAGATTTTTTCCATGAAAATTATAAAAAAAAGGGGGGGGGGGAAGAAATGATCCATTTTCTATAGGGTCCTCATCTCTCAATTTTGAAATTTAAAGCAGTTTCACCAGATGCTCTCTGGACATGCATTTGCAGGCTTGAGGGAGTAGGAAGTCCAGTGGACATACACTTTCTTCAGGAAAAACAAACCAAACCAAAGAAAAAAAAACCAACCCAAACTAATGAGCTTTTAAAATCCAAGTATACATCAAAACAACCTTTCTACATCTGGCTAAGCAAACAATACTATTTTCCATACAAGCAGCATATTATGTAATCTATCGAGAAGCCAACATCTGAGGCACCACAAGGGTCACAGCCTGAGACAAGACTTGCCCGTAGACTGTCTGGGCCATCGTGCAGACCAACAGCCCAACCACGGTTGGGTTCAGCATGCTGATGATTTCCAGGCAGAGATCATCCCAGACTGCCAGCATTCCTGTCTGCCACCGGTCCTTGCTCCTGCCTTAGGAAGCTGCAGTTAAAAGCATGTATCCTCAGGAGGATCAAGCATTTACCAAACAGTAGCCCTAGTGACCCCTCGTCCCTCAAGTCTCTCTCTCACTCTCCACTTCTCAACCACTAAGATCTACCAAAGACCCTCAACCCCGTTTTCATCTGTGTTTTTTCTCTTCCCACAGATGCTATTATAAAGATTAAATAATTTTCCCTTTGGCTATTTTTGTTTGAATTATAACTCACTTCAATTCTCGAAGGCAATAATCTCTAAACTAAGGGTTTTGTCAGAATTCCAGAGAGCAATGTTTAGGAAACGACACTACTTTTTTGGTGCAGCTATGATAATAAACTCTATCATGAAAATTGAGTATGATAATAAAATCTGGTTGAATAGGCAAGATGTCAGATTTACAACATATATTAAATGTGTTGAATGTGATCATAGAGATATTAACATTCCACTGAGACATCAGAGCTCTGGGCAGGAAGTTATTTACAATGAAATAATACATCCAATAAAGTGATTTGCTCTCTCCTATAAAAAGAATTCTGAGCATCCTTTTTTTGGTAAGTTTTCACAAATTTCTAAATTGTCACCATTTACCCATTACTCATAAAATATTACCATAATACTTCATGTATTTCTTCATCCATTTTGCAGACTGTACCATTTAGCTTCTTGGACTTCTGTGTCCTGTGGTGAAGAATTAGGCGGTCAACTTTCCCCCTCGAGGGAGTGTAATGAGACTACGAAGCCAACATGAACACTGCTGTTGTACATCAGAAGCTATGCACCACTAATTTCTCCATAGAAAGACTATTGTTTGTCACACACTTGCTAGCCCAGATGAATATTGTCCTGTATTTCTCCAAACTCTCTCTCTAGTGTAACTTGCCTTTGACTTATAATAAGCCTATTCATTCTCCAAGAACAATCCATTTAAAAACTCAGACCATAGCTTTGATTTTGCCTCTCTTTCCCACTTTGTGTAGGCGCTACTTTAGCTCCCAGCTCACTTGAAAAGGAAGGAGAAAAATTCTGTTTCATGTGCATTCACTACTGAATGGCTGCTAATATTAATACAGTGAATATAATCACTGGGTATTTCACCTTATTTAAATTCCAGCACAGATCATCAATTAAAATGGATGTGGTTAGAACTTAAGTTTAACAAAAAACCAGAAGTACATGTTTTTAATAGCTAGATGTCCGCTAAATGCTTTACAGTCTCGTACTTCATTTTTTGAACCAGGATCAACAATGAAATCAACACAACATGATGGAAAACACTCTTTAAGCGAGAAGGATTTTCCATACACAACTAAGTTCTGAGATTACTGTCTGCAACTGAAATTGTTTTTCTCTTCAACTGTTAAACAGAGCTACCCTTAAGGAGATGCAAACAAATTGCTTTCTTTTCCTAGGCCAAGAAGAAGCCAAGTTGGGCCTGTATGGATTCTGCTCTCCATTGTTTCTGCTTACAAGTGGAACAACATAGAAGAAACGGCAAAGCAGAGCAGTAGAGTGACATTTGCTACTGTTAGTTTACAAAAGAAGCCACCATTAGTTTGAAAACTGAAAGCAAGCAAACAGAAAATGAACAACAGAGAGAAAAAAATTCTGAGAAGAATTTGAGGAAGGTTTTTTGCACTGTAAATCAAATGTCAGCTCTGCTTATTTGTAGGGTAGGCACAAGCCTCAGCCTCCTAGTAAGCATGAGTTTTAAAGCGAGGAACCCTGGAGTGACCCATATGTATCTGTAGGAGACATAAGCAACAAAAGCAAAGGTCTCCAAAGCAAGCCCACTGCCATCCCCACCAGCTCCACCTGAAGTGACACTGATACTGAACACTCAACGCTGACTCACACGTTGAGAGAAAAGCCATCTCAGGACTGGGGGCACTGTGGTGGAGACAAAACTGAAAGATTAAACTCAAGGTTGCGAGAATTCAGCACAATCCCAACAAAGCCCCAAAGTCACATGTGCCGCAAACGACCAGCACTGCACAAGCGCGGGCACAATCTGAAATGTGATATATCCCAGGTGAAGTTTCTCTGCCCATCTGTAAATCAGTGGTACGGGCCACACCAGGTATCTTGCACTTACCTGCTTTGTGTGACCTTACTGCACACATGTAATAACTTCTCTCCCAAATATGCAATGACATAAAAATAGGCAAGCACAGCAGAAGCCTCAGAAAACCTGTCGCCCACATGCTCTTCATACTGGGCAATGGCTTTCACAGCGGAATATGGGCAATCCCATCTTATCTGGGATGCCTAGCAAGCTTGATCTATTCTTCCGAGTGTAGTTTAAATATTTCATGTTCAACTGCTCCCCAATAATTCTGTGCTATGACAATGGGTGAAAGCAATGTGAAGTGAGCAAAGACAATTGAAGTATCTGCCTCTAAGGTGCTCATCCTGCCCTCACACGGACCTGCGCTGTACAAAGGGGGAGAGAGTTTTTCCGAACTGAGGAAGGACAGAAGGGGAGAGGCTGTCAAGGGAAGATGCAGCAGCTCCTGTAGCTTCTCTCCAAGTCTAGTTGGGACAACAGGCACCCTCCCCAGGATGCGTGCATGTGTGTTTTTGTTTGGGTTTTGGCTCATGTTTTTGTTTCTGGGTTCTACTTAAATAGGCGCCTGGCAGCATTTAAATTACACTTCTTTGGGGAGTGATTACCTCCCTTCTATTACACACATATCTGTCACACAAACCACCAGCAAGATGGAATTTTTCTCTTTTTATGTCTTTATTAATTTTTTTTTTTCTGCCTGCTCCATGCCTCTGGTTTGTTTTCTTTCCTTTCTCTTCCTTGCTGCTCTGTACCTTTATCCTTCCATTCCTCCCTTTTCTGCCTTGTCTATTTTGACTGCAGTCAGTGCAGAACAACCCAGCTCAACGGGTCTCTGTCACAATGGGAGCAGTAACACAACTATTAATAAGGTCCTGCTGTTAGCAAGAGAGACTGCAATCACTTTTTTAAGGACAAAGCAGCCTGACCTTAGGGAGCATATACAATACTTAGGATAATTACAAAAGTCATATTCCTTTTGGTGGCCTATTTTTATTACATATTTTGTATCAGCTACGGGATACCCTGGGGCTACTATTTTGTTTGTCTGGAGTCTCTGTGCTAGATGACATGCCCAGGAAAGTCAGTTCATATTTAACCCCATATACTGTAGATGAAAACCATAATGCAATGCACCTGGATTTCATTATTGATCAAACCACCAAGGAGGGCACTTATCATAAAGCTCTTGGCTTGCCAGTTTTAAAATTCTCCAAACTGCTTTGATGCGAACATCAAAAACTTCTGGACTACACGAACGACCATTTTCCAGACCTCATCCTTTAATTGTAGCACATCCTACCTCAGTACACCACTCACATTAATTATGCAATGGTCTGAAAGATCATTAATTACATTGGTTCATTTTGGAGTGAACTGGCTGTACAGAGTAGACACTGCACAGTAAACTCACAGCAGCATTGCGTTTTGCTGCAGGAGGCTTTGCTCCAGCCAGTAGCATCCACATCTGCTGAGATCTCAAACATCCCTAATCTCACCAAAATTCCGTATGAATTAAGATCCTCGGCCTTAGGACCTGAGAAAGCAAAGTCATGGCCATCCAAATGCTGTATGGAAACCTACAGTCGCTTGTGACCTTGGTGTTACTCTTAACCATCAGGTATTCACAACATATCACAGAAACTGAGAGCAATCTGTCCCCTTGGCAATTGCAGCAAAGGAAATCCAATCAAACTAAGGACTGACTGCATTCAGAACCAGGATGCTTAAAGGTGCTACTTTCAAACCAATAGTGAGAAAAAAAATTCAAGAAACTCCGAAAAATGTCTTAGCATCATTGTAGCACACAGACAACAAAAACCTTTGAACTAGGAGAACACTTATGTTTGATGCATCTCTGCATAACCACCATGGTAGTGAATGCGTTAGTAGAATTAGTGCTAGAGCGACTGAGAGCGCAGCACTCCTTCCACGGATGTGCCACGTCACAGAGCTGCTGAATGATGATGGTTTGCTACGGAGTTCAAAAGGCCCAGTACTACATATCACAGGTTTCTTCATAGGATGAATAAATTAAGAAATTCTGACTCTCCTCATTTTCAATCCGATCACCAAGAAGCATCGCTGCAGCTCTTTCCAGCAGTGCTCACAATCTACATGGGCACGTTTCAGGTGCTGATGCTACCCTGAGTGATGCACAGAGTTAGCAGCTTGTGGCACTTTACCACTGAACTACGTGCAAAAGAAGAATTGTTAGTTTATTGAAACATAAAGAAGCTCTTTTAGCAGATGTGGAATTACAGCTGTTGTGTATATTTAGTTTTCTAAAACCAAAACAAAATTTGAAATCATATCCTCTCCTAAATTTTCAGCAGAATTGCACCACGGAGTGCATTTCCCTGCAAGATAACTGGAGATTAAGCAGTAACTTTGCTCTAATCAGATAAATTTCTGGGTTTAACGGTTATATTATAATATATCAATTGGGAGTCTTTCAATTCCATTAAAACTGAATTGATCAGCAAAACTTCAGAGAGGAAACACAACAGCAACAATAAAAAAGAAATCTCTAGAAAAGAAAATTCAGAAGATGACAAAATGTCATCCTTGCTTACTCCAGCTGAAAGCTTCAAAATTCTATACAGCATTTTTTTTCCCTGTTGGAAAGCTCTGCAACATGCTCGTCAAGTATCTGGGAACCAGGAATTGCATATGGTCCCCAAGGGCATATTAGTGAAAGTGCTGCTCTTTGTGAAACAGCTACAATCCAACTAACTTGCAATCACTTTTATCTTTTAAGAATGTGCAAAATGATACAGTCTATAAAAATAGTAGGCTTCACCAGCAATATCAGCGTTCAAGAGAGTAAAAAGAAATGCATGTGATCTCTGGTTAGCATCAGAATTGAGCAGGGTGTAAGTATACACGCATTCTCTTCTGCAATGCATTTGATTTGTCTTTTTGTTATGAAGTGTAGAGCAATCCTTCACAGCAAAATTTAAAACCTGAAATGTAGGGAGGGCCTCTGTGAAATACTTGTAGCTGCTAATTATCAGATGAAGAAGCCGACAACCTACATGGAAACATATGCATCCTATTTAAAAGACCTTTTGCTTGAAAAATACTACAAAAATACTGATTAAGTTCTAAGCCAAGATTTAAGCCCCATAACATGGGGCTTATTTGCAGACATAACATGTGAAGATTTGTCTCACCTTTACAAAGATTTTACCATCATTAGCTAGGACTATTCTGCCAAGCACTCTTATTCTAAACCTCCTGCTCCCCGCTGGTCCCACAGAAGGAGGGAGCAGGAGCAGCCTCCATCACTACACATGCAGAATTAGGGTATAATACGTTCCTTAAGGAGCCTGCACACTTCATTTTCAGCAAAAAATGCAGGAAATAGAGAGTGCTCACCATGATGTCAGAGAAAGATGGATAATTTTTCTCACCAGGTCTGTATGTTTAAAAAATTGGTTTTGTCAACTAATCTAGTCAATTTTATTTGCAAGTTGAGAGGGAATTAAACTAATAGTTTCAGCCGAATAAAAGGAAAAAAAACAACCTTCCTTTTGCCCATGAAGGCATTGGCTAAAGCCTTCTTCCAGGCTATGCAGATCCAGGTTCAAATTTTCATCTGCCTTATTCACGCATGCTGGTTCCCTTAATTTAGCCCTTTACTCCTATCAAAATTTTTTGAAAAGGAGCAAAACAATTTTTTTCAAGTCCATTTATAACAATATTTAAGTGTCTAGTAGGCAAAGAGATTTGCACAGTCAGGGGATACAAATATTCTCATTTTCCCATCTGTTTCATGCTTGAATCTTTCTACAGCTGGTGATGGGCAAACAGCTTCCACCAGCAAATGTTTCTGTTAAGGCTGCGTATTGTCCTTCTGAATCATTTTCACTACACTCTCTGAATTCTAACTGAATATAATATTTATCTCTCCTAATATACAACAGTTAATTAAGTGATCAAGTTTTGGTGGTTTTTAAAAAGGGAGCAACTCCAATTAATAAGTTGTACCAGATTAGATGTTGAGTCTCCTGAACTTGGAAGCAACATAACCTCTACCATCCCCTTACGGGAACACAGCTACACAATCAGGATAAAGCAACGGGATGCTTATTCCAGATGCTGCTTTTCCTTCTGGACCACAGAAACAATGTAAGGTAGCACTGTTGAAAATAAAAATGAATGAAGGACTGTAATGAAAAGGACTGCTGCTAAAATGTACAAACTTGTTACATGCAAGTGATAACACACAGAAGCACTGAAGAAAACTGCAGCAACATTCATGTAATTTAACATGCCAACAAATTGTTTAAGTCTGTCATCTGAAACAGGTCAACACCATATTCAAACAGCTGGAGGAGACAGTAAAGTGATTTGGGCCTCATATTCTCATGCTGCCCAAATGTCATCAAATTTGATGAATTTTGCATACGGTAGGAATTCAAAGTCTTATTGGACTATTGCATGACCAACAAATCTGCAGAACATACTCCCTGTACCTAAACGATGTGGCCATTAGTATTGGGTATTTTGTGCAGTTGCATACAACAGTTTAAATGGGATTTGCACTGTACAAGCTCCCACTGCTTTTTGCATCTGTTCCTCTGTGCTCTTACGAAAATAAATACAGAGAACATCTAAAAAAATACAAATCAAACTAAGCCAAGGGCCAGACTGCACACATTTAAAAAGGAAAAATACATCTAATTATGTACAAGGTTGCTATGACCACAGGGAAAAATGCCAATATATTCTCAGTGCTTGGCCCCACTTTTGGCTTGGCCCTCCATTTGGCTCATCTTTATTCATGAGTAAATCTGGTTCAAAAAAATTTTTCAAGAAATATTTTTTTGTGATGAAAAGATGCTCTTTCTATTGAAGTGCTCTGCAAACATGCTGATTTTCATGAAAAATTCCAGAAGGAGGAATAAAAGGGTGAAATTGCTTTCGGTCAAGAATTTATGCTTTGGAAAACTAATTTTCTCAGGAATTTTGACATCTGACTTCAAATGTATTTATTTTTTTATTTAACTAATTGTACAGCAGATCATTGGTTGTGGTGCATGTTGCCTTATGCCTGACGTGTTATGACATGAGATAAATTTTATGTCAGTTTGTTTAATTTCTAGACAAAAGGCACTTTGACCTAGAAAAGAAATTAGGTGTGTATGCTAATAGTAAATAGCAGCTGACATTAACTATCCTTTTAAACTACCTCTAACAATGTATAGAAGTATTGTCATTATGAAATACTGTGAAAAAACTGTCTAGGAAGATAAAAAATGAAGTTTTGTAAGAATAAATATTAGAAGACCAAAATCAAGTTTCTCAGACACCTGGAGTGAAAGTTCCCTAAAGCCACAGCTGAGTTTCTGTCCAGCTGAAGTTTTTTAAATGTTCACCGTCATTCCAGATGTGAAAACTGAATCCTGAAGTACCTGAATGTCCTATGAAACAAAACTCACCTTGAGTCACCACAGGCTTAGTCAACACTTGCAAGTTTCCTGTCATCTTGTTAACAGCCTCAACCTCAAAATATTAATGAATCTTAAATTAAAATACGTTCTGCTGATAATCTCATGTGTCTGCTGGAAGCACATCTTGCTACCACGAGCAATGGGGATGCTGCTCTTCCCCTAACGTTCACCGTCATGGGTGTGTCAGAGCGTGGCACACCTCCAATGGGCAGGACCAGCAGTGCACCACAGCACAGGTATGTCCTCTATGCGAGGTCGCTCTGCTGAGCCGCACGCCTCCGTTTCAGAGATGCTGCCCTGCTCTTGTGCATACGGACACCACAGAAGAGAGCTCACAGAGCCGGGAATGGAGCCCTCCTCACCTGACCTTAAAGGCTAGACTTTGAAGAGACACAATTACATGGAAACTGATTTTTTCTTTTTTAAAGCAAAGCAGCCCTAGCAGTCATAGATATAGAAAAGATTTGAAACACGAACCAGAACAACTTAGGGTGCAATGCAGTGATTTGGAAACGCTCATTTGCAGTCTGTGCTGGTTCAGGATGGTGAATACCACTTGGGATTGTGCAGGGGGAGAGCTGGGGAGGGAGGGAGGGCTCAGCACAACCAGAGCCCAAAGGTCAGAAATACCTCAGCAAGGATGAAAGAAAGTACAAGTGGGACTTGGCAGCCGGACAGAGTCCTGCTTCCTTTGTATGGTGGCTCAAAGCAGTTGGTGGAGCCTGTGAAGTCCTCATCCACTACACACAAAGCAGACCCTCTTTGCTTGGATGGATTTTGGGACAAGCAGTAGTGACAGCGTAACTAGCAGGACAGTCATGTGCGTGCCGCTTTATGTGGCTCCTGCTCCGTCTTTCTCCTCCAGTAACTCTGCACTCTCAGCACAGCCTCGTTCACCACAGTGTTCCGCTCCCAAACCAGAGAAACGCTGCTGGTTCAACCAAGTACTCTCCTTCCCTGCAAAACCTACACACTGCCTCTCTCCACAAATTGCTGCTGTGTGCTACAGAGCTGCTTAAAAGCGGGCTCTGCCTCACCTTCACAGGGAGAGGAGAGAGAGGATAAGGGAAGCAGGGAAGGGTGGTCTCCAATCCCTGCACAGCCCTTCCCAGGGGCTGTAAGGCTGCTAATGCTGCTGAGAACTGGGCAGCAGTGTGACACCTTCCCAGGTGGCTGCAGCTGCTGGAGGGCATGAAGCAGCCCCAAGCACGTGAGCAAGGCACTACACTGCTGCACCATGCATCTATAGGTCTCTGGCGTTTATGCCAAGCAGAAAACTCTCTGGGAAGAAATGGAGGATTTCTGTAATGCTTTTCACAAGCATCGATGTGCCTTATCATATTTTTGGTATCCGTAAGTGGCTCTCTGCCACATGCAGGCATAGACACATAGGCAGAGCACAGTTGCCTTCCACAAAGTAACCTCTTACAAGAAGCAGCTTTCACAGATGAAACATCTCATCTGTGGTGATGGGACTAATCAGAGGACATCAGTAAAGGGATACATGCGTGCTCGTACTTTGTGTATATTTCTCCAAAAGCACATCTATTGTCAACTATTCTGGACATTTGTCATCATTAAAATGGCTTTAAAATTCTTCTGAAAAACGGATGATGTTTCTCAAATACACAGCTGAAAAATGAAAACTCAGGGTTGGATTAATCTTACTTAATTTGAGAGGCCTCTGCCGAAGTCTCCCCCCAAGCTGGTTGCTAAAGAAGTTACTCATTCTGAGGGTGTGATTCATCTACCTAATGTAAACGTCTTTCAGTTGGCATGAATCCAGTTGATCTCACTGATCATTCTGCAACTGATGCAGCTGTAGCTCCAATGTGTAGATATCCAGGTCAGAGGAAGCCTCTCTCACTGCATCACTGACTGACAGCCAGGATATGGCAACCAAAACCACACGCACCCTCTCCCGCAATGCTTTTGAGGTGATATTTGCAGTGAGTCACTAAAACCTTTCGGTGGGGCAACAGTGGGACTTGCCAACGAAGATGCCCCACGCAGGAAGGACGTGACCGAGTTATCCATTCCCCAGAGCCTGAGGAGGCAGAAATGCTGGCGTGGGTTAGCGTGGAGCAGAGGGGAGGCAAACACATGCCACTGCCGCGGTCCCCACGCCTGCCTCCATCACGCGTGTGTCCCCCGAACTCTCCCCCGGGGCAGCGCGGCACCTTCCCCGCTGGCAGCGAGCCCCGAGCCACGGCCACGCGTGTGTCCCGCGGCTCCGCGGCACCCCCCACCCTCCCCCGCCCGCCCTCCGCGGCCGCGGCGCTCACCTGAAGCAGGTGGTGAGCTCGCCCGTGGGCTTCAGGCAGGGGTACCGGGTGGTGGCAATTTTGTTCTCGGAACAAACCTCCCTGCAAGGCAGGGAGTCGTATTATTAAAAGAAAAAAAGAAAAGGGGGGGGAGAAAAAAGATAAAAGAAGGTGGTGGACCGGGGTGTGGGGGGGAACGCACAGAAACAGGAGCACGGGGGTCCGCGGCCGGGGGACACCCACCTGTCGCCGTCCTGTGGCTCCTCCCGGTAGGTCCAGGCGTGCCCCAGCGCCAGGAGCAGCAGCAGCCGGAGCGGGGCCAGGCTGCCGGCCGGCCGCCCCATCGGGCCGCCTCTCCCCTGCGCGCCGCGCCGGCTCTGCCCGCCCCGGCCGGCGGCGGGACTGCGCCGACCCGCCGCTCCTCCCGCCCCGGCGGAGGGCCGCCCCCCGCGGCCGCCAGATGTGCCCACGGGGAGGGGCCGCGTCCGCCCAGATGTGCCGGCAGATGCGGCCCCACGGCGGGGCGGGACAAGGCGGGGCGGCGGGCAGATGTGGCGGGGTCGCGGCAGATGTGCGGCGGGGGTGAGGGGACGTCAACCCTCCCCTTCGGTCCCCTCCCGCCTCCCCGGGGCTGCAGGGAGCACGGGGAAGGGTGCGGAGTGTGCCCGCCCCAGGGTGACGGGGGCCGAAAGTGATGGAAAGGTCCCAAACCGTGGGGGAGATCAGCGGCTCTCGGTGCACCATCACTGATGCTTTCCAGATTGGGCTTTATCTTAAATCTCTTTCCCAAAGGAACAGAGCAGTTCAAAGCTTCTCTGCTGCGACCGTTGTTTATCCTTGTGTACGGCTGCCACTTCCCCACCATTCATAAAAAGGAGATTAACGACAACAGACTTTGATAAAGCAGTGCATCAGGTCTGGCCCTCTGTACCGTATCCTGTTTTCACCATTAAACTGCCTGGGACCAGGGGAGCAAACCTGCAAAACAACGATGCCTTTGGAAAGCGTTTGGCCGATGCATTGGCTTTGATCACCACATAACTTCCGACAAGTATGAAAGGCTCCAGGGAAATGAGGGTGTGCAAATCAGCCTTACTAGCACTTTCACCTGTAGTATAAATAAACTCATCTTGGAGCCAGAAAAAACAGGGATATGTGAGCAACAGATTGTACTCATATTCTTACAGTCACAGAAGTCAGGGATATGCAAGTAACAAACTAACCAGCACTGAAGTAATTAATGGGCGTAAAAGTACTTGAGCAACCCTCCTATTTTTTGCTCTGCCATGGGCAACATTTGAACAAGTCACCTCACCACTCTGCACCTCAGTTTCCCCTGTCTGTAGCAGGAAGACCCTAATAGTTAAATGAATAAATAAATAATGCAGAGCCCCATATATGAATCAGCTATGATTAAGCTGTTAATCCCTTTGGTATGTTCTCCGGTACCCAGAAGAAGACTAATGATAGATGGACTCTTACTTGGGAAACTCTGGGGCTTGTCAGAAGTTTCCCTGACTTGCGCAGCATCTACCGTCACCATGATCTATCCGCTGTACGTGCTGTGAACTGCCACCTTCGAGGTATTTCTCCGCTCTAGGTGCCGCTGCGTACTCTGTATTCCTGTGCTCAGTTCAGCAAAGGACAGATTTTTTTCCCCATTTGTTTTTGCTTTGCTATTTAGAGGATGTTTTAGATGTTTATTCCTTTGTAATTCTTTTCCTTTATACAAATAGTGAGTAAGCAAAGACAGGACTTGCTGTCTTGAAGCCAGTGAAAACTGTGGTGTTTCTTGCAGGGCTAAGCCCTTGTCTCTCTCAGACAGCTGCTCCTGATGCAGAGATAACAGGAACAAAAGCAGGAGCTGGGTGCTTGGACCCAAGTGCTCAGGAGACACCTGTCTCCACATCATGTTCTTTACCCTCCTGCTCCAAGTAGAAAGTATCCAGTGACAAGGTCTGAAATGAAGAGAGGTTTGCTCTGCTGTAACCTCTGTGATGCCTGTCTATAGATAACAAATGTTAATTTAACACATTCCAGAAGTGGTCACAGTCCCTCCAAAAGCTCATTTTTTTAGAAGAAATTGAATCATACCCAAGCACAGACACGAAATAATTTGGATGATTTCCAGCCCAGACCCAAGTGTCACGACTTCAGAATGACTCTGATTTTAAAAGGATCCCTATATAGGCCTGGCACAAGTATGCTTCCAAGAAGGTTGGGGGTTTTTTCCAGAACTTTTGCCATTCAATACAGATCTGATTCACTACCTGAATTGCTTAACTAGGCTCTCTGCCTTTTCTTTAATGCCTGCCACCCACATAGCACTGTAACAACACACTGCACTATATTTTTAATTAAAAATATTATATCAGCTTACATATGTATTTATTTAACTCATGCAAACAGCCTTGTTAATTTAAACAAGGTAACCTGCAGGTGAAGCTAATCCTGTACTCAACTCTTTGCCTAAGCATGGCCTGAAGTTTTCTATAAAAAAGAATTTAAGTGTGATCAATAGTTGATGGAAAAGAGAGGTTAAGTAGCATGATACTTTGCAGTTGGTAACCCTATTACAGCTGAATACATTAAAGTTGAGCGTTTCCTCATTTTGCTTCACCATCTTCATCTCAGCTTTAACAACCACGCAGCCAGTGCCATCCTGAGAACAAGGTTTGCTTCCTGGAAAGCGTTGAAGGGTGGTGGTTAAGGAAACACTGAAATGTTCCTGTTGGCTCAGGGAAGGAATGATCTCGGACTGTTTTCATATATAGTAAATAAGCAGAATGTGATTTCTCGTGCGAGGCATGCTTTTCTTTGTGCAGGGTCATGTTAGTTTTGACTTGCCCAATTCAAGCACGTATGAAGTTGATTAAGTTGCACACTAAATTTTGGAATGCTCTCAAAGAAAAGAATGAGGAATTCAATGTAGTAAAGTGCTTATCAGAAGTTTTATTTATAGTGTTTGTGTAGGAAGATGCATTGTTTCCTGCAGCACATTCATAATGATGTTGTTAAATTAATAATACAAATTCAAGTTTCTTTTTTGGATTTTGCTGGTAACTGGAGAAGCTTGGAAGCAAACTTTGATTGCTGCTTCCGAAGAGGCTCTTTCAGAAGTGTATTTCCATAGCGGAAAGGCACAACCTCTGCAGACTGCAGAACAGGAGAAGAAGGGTATAGAGGGCAACCCTGACTCTTTAGAAATACACTGAGGTCATTTGCGTCTATGAAGAACTCACAAGATCTTGAGCAGTTATTATATTATCCTATATATATCCTACTCACAGACCTCCATCAGAACCATCATATTAGGCTCACTACAAATGGACAGAGAGGTTTGAAAGTTTAATAGTGATCATGAACATTGAAGATCATTTTTCCCTACTTCCTATCTCCACCTTTAAAAGTAATATGACCATCATGTTTGGGGAAGGTGGGATGTTGTGGGGTTTTTTTTTGTTGGGGGTGGTTTGTGGGGTTTTTTGGTTGGGTTTTTTTTACATGTTTCACTGGAGTCTTCAGAGGTATGCACTGTGATTTTTCTTAATCCGTTTACAACTGACATTTTCATCAGTGCATTCTCCATCTGCTTCAATTAAAAAGCAAGCAACCAGTTATTGTAAATAGTCTTAATCCCACTGCAGCACTGTGTTTGCATCAAGTGCTTTGGTGGCAACTCCACCAGATCTCCAACTGTCGGCACTGACATGTTCGGGGAGATCAGAGCAGGACTGAAGGTGTAAACAAACAGAAAACAGAAGTTTTAAAGAACATTTTGGGCCTAGGATACTTTACAGATTTGAAAGGCCTCGTGTTGTTCATTTACAAACTAGGTTCCCTTCCAGGTGAATGCCCAGACTGAACCTGCCTAGATCCAGACTCATTCTCCCAAGGAATATTGCACAATCCAAGCTCAAATGCTAAACACTCACTCGGGCTTGGGCAATGTGGGGATTTCCCACGCCATTTCAACTCCACGAGGCATCTAGAGCAGTGTCCCATCTCAGAAAAAAAGCCAGAACCAGATAGTAAAGAGAGAGAGAAAAAAAAAATGTCCTGAATAATTATATCTAGCTCCTTAGAGAGAGGTGGAATTTCTTCCTAATCTCTTTGTGATTAACAGTTAACTGTAAAAGGCTGGGTGAAGCAAGGAATAAATAGGCAGAGCAAAGGCAAAGAGTGAAAGCAAAAGGTGTCAGAGATGATCCATGGGTCCAAAGGGAGCAGGTCTGGGACAGTAAGGAAGAAAGAGAAAGGACAGAAAAAAGAAAGAGGAAGAAGCAGAGGAAAACCAGGGAAGAGAGAGGAGCTGAAGACATGTCAGGGAACCTTGCAGCAGGGGCTGAGGGTCTGCCCAGGTCTAAATAGGTATTACATCCTGAAAAACGATGGTAGAGCAGCCAGCAGAGCAGGAAAGAGGTAGGAAGGGACGCTGAGAAGACAGTTGTATGATCACAGTAACACCCAGTTATGTTTGGGTGTCAAAGAGCAGAGGACAAGGAGAAGAAGGGCTAAAAAGCTGGGGGAAGGCAATTACACTTCTTATCTCTTTGTTCCAGTCATTCTCTGTCATATCTTGAAAAGATGAGAAACTGTGAAAGTTAAAATATTTTATTTATTTTGTCTAGTAGTTACACGGTGTTATGTTACCTCTGGAGTCCAACATGTGAAATATGCAACAAAAGATGCATTAAATAAAAATATTGGGTCAGAGAGAAGACACTTCTCATCACAAACACTATTATGGCACTCAATCCATCTAGGAGACAAAAAGTCTCTGCTTTCTGTCAGAGGCATTTTTAGTAAAACATGTTAATAAAGGACCGAGGTAGTTGAAAAGTGATGCAACTGTTTTTAAAATAGCCATGGAAAAAGGCACCTTGGAAAATATGCAATGGTGGCCATCAGGCATTGCCTCCAGAGAGCATCACAGCTGCAGAAAGGAATTGCCCCAGACTGCTTCCTCCAGTTCACAGATAATTACAGGGCTCATCTTAGATTAGCAGCAAAAATAAACACCTTTTGAAAATATCAGCTAAAACAATAGCACTGCTGACTGAGCAGAAAATAGGTAAACGATACCTCTAATCCACCAAAACCAAATCCTGATGGATACATGGGACATGGCATGACACTAACCAGAGCTGTCTTATTTTCTGGAGGGTTAGGTTTGAATTCCATTTTGTTATAAGAGATTAAAGCTGAAGAATGCGAAATCTTCCATGGCATCCAAGCTATCGAACACTATCGGCCTCTGAGATGGGTATGTGCTTCTTGTCAGTCTGGGCTCCTTTGACAAGGCTTGGGCCATCGCTCTAAGTGCACGGACAGCAAGATAAACAGATACCTTCTACCAACAAAGTCCCTGTGCTTCTGAGGTTTATGAGGTTTTCCACCTAAAGCAGCAATTGCTCCTGTGATGATCACCCCATGGCAGTGCTGTGCTCTAGCAGCTCTAGGTGGTGAGGAAGACTTTGGAAGGTCACTGACCAAGAAATCACTTTTTAACCACAGACACACATGAATACCCACACAGTTCCCACATGTGCATACAAGAAATAGGAAGGAATAGGTAGGAAGCTGATGATACAAATTGAACTAAAATTTGAGCACTTTTTCTTTTGTTTGCAAATGCACATGATGGTGGCAGCACAGAGGAGGATGGTCCTGCGAAGTATTCCTTTTTTCCCCCCAAAATTAGGTGGTTCTTTGATTAAAAACAAGCTGTGGGAGCCATGTTTTAGTATGCATGTTGCTGGCAAAGGAAGGGCTACACTCAAGATTCTTGCATGTGCATGCCACCGAAACAACTAATAAATGGCCAGAATCTAACATCCCCCCCACGTATTGGATCATAATGGATCCCCAGCAATGTAGGGGGGTTGTCTTTGAAAACTGCACACTGAAAAGTGCAGAGACTAGGCATAAAGGCTTGAACAAGAGGATACCTTAGTGAAAGATCTGTGTTAACTGAAAATTTGCAACTAAAGGGTGTTTTGTTTGCTTGTTTTTAATTACATATGGTTACTCGACAAGCCTTTATTTTGGAATATGGAATACTACTCACAGAAGAACAAAGATGTATCAGTTCCAGTCAATGGTTTGCAAATGCTGGGAAAGAGTAAGGCACCAAGCCACATGTGTGGAAGACATCAGAAGAGAATGGATGAAGCGACCGTCCAAAAATGTGCTTTTCAACGTGCTCACACACATGCATACATGTAATTCCCATGCATACAAGCAAGCAAAACAGTGGAGAAAATGCTTTCTGTTACTTCCTCTGCCTCAAACTGCTTGCATGACCTTGGGTAAGTGACGTATGCCTAGACCTTCCACAGTCTAAATACCTCTAAGCATGTGGGTGCTAATCTCTGAACCTCAGCACGCCGTCTACAACATGACCTAATCTCTTCTTTCCCACCTTTGGTCAGGTTTGCTTATGTAAAGTATAAGGTATTTACTTGAGGGGCAAATTTTGACAAATAAACATAAAATATACATCTTTAAAAGTGCAAAATATACCTGTTATGTATAGAAATAGATATTTCACACTGTAGCATACATAACTGTATTTTCCTGCTTGTTCCTGAAGCAGATTTCTTCAAGGAGTGCTGCACACTGCAGTGCTAATTTTCTTCTGTTCTTCCAGAGCTGCTAAACCAAAATTTCTCCATTACGGACTCATCCACAGCAAGTCACAGTAAGCTCAGGTATCTGCCACAGTCTGTCCCTGCACATGGAGCCTCCTGCAGCCTGCAATCCCACCTGCAGAGCAGGCAAAATCATCTCATTTGCTGTGCAGCTGTTTTGCAGCTATGGCTTGACGCAGCCCAAGGCAGCTCAGGTAGCTGTGGTTACACCTGCGAAAAAGCTGCTTTGCCATAACTCACCTTAGCGTTGCTTTAAAGTACTGCCCGTATTCAAAGCTATGCAGGGAAGCTGAGAGAGGTCTGTGACACAGGGGGAAGCAAAGCAGCCCTCACGCCGATCTGCTCATGGCAATCCTTGGAGCCTGCGCCAAAGCAAATGCAGCCTGGAGAGTCTGTACACGTGCTCCTGCTGTGGCATCTCCCCCCAGCTGTATTTTCTTTGGCTCGAGCTCCTGCAGAGCCATGGGCACTCTCCAGTGGCAGATGCATTAACACGGACACGACCGGATGGAAATCCCAAAGTTTTCAAGCCTTCTTGGAGAGTGCAGAGTCCTTGTTCGTATAGTTATGGGCCAAGCTGGGTGCAGGGAGGCTTGAGAGACATATGGGTACACCACAGACTTGGAAATCTGCCTCTCCTGGGGTGCTAACTGCACCTGCCCTCCATGGAAAACCCAGGCATGCATGCGTGCATGCACACGCACCCTGACCCTTACCTCTAAATCTACTGAAAAAGGAATGTTTTTACTTGCATGTAATTTATAAGTGGGCAAATGGAGTTTACCCAAACATAAAACTCCTCCACTCACAGACTGAGGCAGGTTACTTAAACTGAAAATCAACCTGGCATGACAGCAGAAGCACCAGCTTTGCAGTGACAGTGTCATTTTCCCTGCCATGGAAATAACAGTGTGTGTCATGCTTTTCATTTCCTGCACACTGTTTTTGTCACATTATTAGTACTGTTATGTTTTTTTCCCTTCGGTTTCCTTCTAAACAAGGCAGCTTTTACTGGGGTTTCGCTCTGCCCTTTGGTACAACACATGTAACTCATCACAGAAATGGGCTCAATTCAGACCAATCACCCATTTCATTGAAGTTAATCTGGCAAAACACAAGTGAAAAAAAGAAGAATACGACCTTCACTCCACAGCTTGTGACAGCTCACTCACTGCTTATTTATTCTGCACTCCTTGCAAAAACACTCCACACATTCAATCACATCTCAAAGAAAGGGGTCAAAAGGCAAGTGTTTTTAAACTGTCTCGGTTAAAGAGTCCCTTCCCATTAAAGCCATGCTGGTTGTGTCAGAGATAAAAGACTGTTTTCTATGAGGACTGACCACTCTGACAAATCAACGATAAATTACTCAGAAATAGGCTCTGGCACATTCATTGCAGGAAAATGAATCTCCAGGCACCCTCTATGTTCAGCAGTGAATGCTGTGTAATTCTGCTAATGGCTGTATGAAAAGTAGAAGAAATTACTTAAATCTTTTAGTGCCTATTTCAAGAGCAATGGTACTGCTTCTGGCCTGATCTCTATGGTGGATGGCCAAAGATGAAGACGTTTAAGGCAGTAGCATTGCACACTTGTAGGGAAGAAAATCAGTGACAAGGGAAAAAAAAATATATATAAAAATCTATTATTTTAAGCTTGGAAAGTGCTGACTTTCAGTGATCAATGATGAGTGTTGGAGACTTCAAAGTTTGTCAAGCACAGGCAGGAAGCAAATGGAGCATGTTGGGAAAGACAATTTTCCTGCCAGAAAAGGGCAAAATCCACATTCAGATGTCCATTTACTGAAGTGTTAATTGTTAGGATAAATACAGAATTTTGCCTTGAGAAGGACCTTTCTCTCCAAAACAAGCAATTTACATCTGGTTTGACTTCAGGCTAAAAGTGTCCTAATCCTTATCTATCACTAAAAGGCTGATAGGCCTCAGCAAGAAATTATGGGTTCTTTGCACCGATGAATCTGAGACACATTCCTTTTCACATTTACTCCCTTTAACGTTACAACAGCCAGGGCTTGATCTCCAAGTACCAAAACTTCCTTTTACCACCTGGCTTCTACTCCTCTTGTCATCTGTACCAGTTGCACAACTTTATAGCAACCGTTAGAGTAAATGGAGCAGAAGGGCATTTCTGGAGACAAGCATCACGGTTTGCTCCCACTCTACATCCATGTATTTACACTGCTATCTGAAGATGTGATAGCAACTCAGAAGAGTGTCTGTGCTAGCTCAAAATACAGGTAACCAAAACCTCATTATTATGCTTATTATTATTATTATTATGTTGGGAGTTATTGAAAAACACCTGAAGGACAACGCAGTCATTGGTCACAGCCAACGCGGGTTCATGAGAGGAAGGGCCTGTTTAACAAACTTAGTTTCCTTTTATGACAAGCTCACCCATCTAGTTGACCAAGGCAAGCAAGTTGATGTCATTTTTTTAGATTTCAGTAAAGCTTTCGATACTGTCTCTCACAGTATCCTTCTGGACAAAACGTCCAGCATACAGCTTGACAAAAACATAGTGCGATAGGTGAGCAACTGGCTGATGGGTCGGGCCCAAAGAGTTATGGTAAACGGGGTTACATCAGGCTGGCAGCCAGTCACCAGTGGGGTTCCCCAGGGCTCCATTTTAGGGCCAGTTCTTTTTAACGTTTTCTTAAATGACTTGGATGTAGGACTAGGAGGTGCTGTGAGCAAGTTTGCAGATGACACCAAATTGGGAGGAGCTGTTGATTCCATTGAGTGTGGAGAGGCCTTGCAGAGAGATCTGGGCAGACTGGAGAACTGGGCAATCACCACCCACATGAGGTTTAACAAGGGCAAGTGCCGAATTCTGCACCTGGGAAGGGGCAGCCCTGTCTGTACATACAGACTGGGCAATGAGATGCTGGAGACCAGCCGTGCTGAAAGGGACTTGGGGGTCTTGGTCGACAGCAAGTTGAACATGAGTCAACAGTGTGCCCAGGCTGCCAGGAAGGCCAACTGTATCCTGGGGTGCATCAAGCACGGCATTGCTAGCCGGTCTAGGGAAGCGATTGTCCCACTCTACACTGCACTGGTGCAGCCTCACCTCAAGTACGGTGTGCAGTTTTGGGCGCCACAGTACAAAAAGGACATAAAACTATTGCAGAGTGTCCAGAGGAGGGCAACAAAGATGGTGAAGGGTCTAGAGGGGAAGATGTATGAGGAGAGGCTGAAGTCCCTTGGTTTGTTCAGCCTAGAGAAGAGGAGACTGAGGGGAGACCTCATCATGGCCTACAACTTCCTCACGAGGGGGAGAGAAGGGGCAGGCGCTGATCTCCTCCCTCTGGTCACCAGTGACAGAACCCGAGGGAACGGCATGAAGCTGTGACGGGGGAGGTTTAGGTTGGATATCAGGAAAAGGTTCTTCACTGAGAGGGTGGTCAAGCACTGGAACAGGGTCCCCAGGGAAGTGGTCACAGCATTGAGCTTGACTGAGTTCAAGAAGCATCTGGATAACGCTCTCAGTCATACGCTCTGATTTGGCTGGTCCTGTGTGGAGCCAGGAGTTGGACTCGATGATCCCTATGGGTCCCCTCCAACTCAGGACATTCTATGATTCAATATGATTCTATGATTCTATGACTCATGGTCTCTTGTCTTACCTTCACCGCCCAGTGTGCCAATGGGACACAGCAAGAGCCTGCAGTAGGCTAGCAGCAGCTGTGAAGGGCTTTCCTCTGCTCCAGAGCCTAGCTTTGATACCTTCTGTGTTGCCTTTTACAGGCATTTGCACTGCACACAACTGCGAATGCAGGCTGAAAACAGATGCACTTCTTTCCCCTGCTGCTCTTCAGACATGGAGACCATGCAGAGCAGCCCTGTTGTTACCAGTGCTGCCCCCACTGATCACTACGAGTTTCCAGTTCCATGGCTTGGGTGACCTCTACAAAATGAAAGCAAACAGCTCAGCTGAGAGGCTCAGCAGCAGCACTGAATGCATGGGGTGCCGGTCTCCATATGGCCCCAGGAGTGGAGACATCTGAGTTCAGGTATCTTCTTCCTCCCAGCCAGTGGGTGAGCCATGGGGGTGCAGATCCCCAAAGCCACAGAGCCTCCACATTGCCAGGGAAGACAGCAGGCATTAGACATGCCAAGACCTTCTAGGATCTGGGCCTCGGTCCCTTCATGCCTCCTGCTATCAGACCCCACAGGGGACTGACAGTGCCTGGTGAATAATGATGTACAGCTTGCAGGTGTCTTCAAGGTAATATAGATTAGGTTTTAAAGACCTCAGGACACTGTGATAACAGGGATCCAAGTACTTGTGAAAGACAAAATAAGAAGTCAATCAGCTCTATTAGAGTGCTTAACAATGTTCAGCATCTTCAGCAGAGCTCTGGAAGGACCAAAAACACTGGAGAATTACTTTACTTTGTTCTTGAAATTCCAACTGGTCCTTTGCAGCCAGCAAACTGTATTTCTCTTTTTTGCTATGTATCAAGTAATAGCTTTTCTAGGTCTGTGCTTCAGCCAAAAAAACCCCAACCAACCACCCCACAAAACAAAAAAACTGTAAAGACGACAAGTATCTTTTGAATGATATTTACTTTGATATCTCAAACAGGTTAGGGTAATTTCAATACTCCAGAAAATAAGGTGGTTTCATACTATGATTCTGCACCTATTACTTACCAAAGTTAGGTCAGTTATTTTCCTGCCTAAAAAGTAATGGTCAGAAAAAAAGAGCAAACAAGGGAACAATCATGACAGCAACTCATTTCTACCAAACAACAAGGGAAATTAGCAGTGCATACCTTGGCACTTAGCTGAACCAAGCCGCCTTTCCTACTGACTCTTCCTTCAGGCAGCACGTCCAAATATTTCCTTGGAATATGTTCCTAGTGTGTGCAGGAGCTATTTATAATCTACAACACTTATTTTTGGATTAAATACATCTAGGTGGCTAGTTGCCACAAGAGCAAAAGGGGGTTTCGATGAATTACAAGAATGTGTATGAAATATTACACTTGGGATAAGGCGTTTCCAAGTTGAGCAGCCCGTACAAGCAAACAGGCTGTCAGACGTGGTGTGAGCAGGCATAGCACAGAAACCAGCTGAGTGATGCATCAGTGGGGCCTTGCTGCCCTGGTGTCTTCTGCCTGTTCTGGTGAGGGATCCCTCCAGATCCTCTGCCAGGTCTCAGGCCTGTACTAACAAGCAGCCAAGGAGCAGCTCATGAGGGCTCCTCTGTTTATTCAGTACCTGCCCTGATTTTAGACAGCATGTCCATTGACTGAAGTCAGTCCCATCACCAGCCAACTGCCTCCCACAGAGGAGAAGTGTTTGAGGTGCGCCCATCCAATGCCTCTTGTGAGCCACTGAAGTCTCCCAACCTTTCTTAGATGTGTGGTTTGTATGAGATGACCCCGGCCTCTACGTCATTTATTCCCAGGCTTGCTGCCTTCTCCTCCAAGCCTTTTTCCTCTCTGTATTTCCACCCACCCATGTACTCCAGATTTCCCACCCACCCACCTGGGTTGGCATCGGTGCCTCCTTGCCCACAACAGCACTGGTTCAGAGCTGGGACAACAATCACCCAGTGCAGCATCCTAGCCCTGACGTGGGCAGGACTCCGGCTTCAGGGACTGATGGCACCAGCTACTCAACAGTGGACATGATTAATGTATAACTATAACAGCACCTTCTCCCATTAACGATTCAGTCTGAAAAGAAGTGAATGCATTCATTAGCTAATGGTTAGATATGCCAGCTATGCTACTCGTGCTGCTCCATAACAAAGAGCGGGTAATCATTAACAGTACAACAAACTGGTAAACTAGTTCATACATGCTTATTCTTCAGTTGCTCCTGATTTACTGCAGTCTTTACCAATCTCAGTAAAATAATTTGGGCCTTTGGCATGTGTCATGCAACCCTAGCTTGTGCTGACAAAGCCCATGGAATATCTAACATCCAGATGCTGCTGAAGCTCCAGTTATCCCTTCACAACTGAAATATAGAGTGGCAAGCATGCCTTTCCTGACATGAAATCCTTTTACTTCCAAAACGTGCATTCTGGTGAAGATTTATATATATATTGCTATCTATCCTCCTGGCCCAGCTATAATCACTGCTCTCTACATTCCGAGTTGTCCCAATTAAGAGTTTTCAGTAGAAATGTGTCTTCTTCTGCTGTATGGACAGTTAGATGAGTAGCTGGCAAGCTGTGGTCTTCATGGCAGCAGTGCTCAGATCTTGTGGCCCCACTTCGGGCCGTGTTTGTTTGTAATGGAGAGATTTCTTGAACATTTCCAGCAAGTAGTGTCATAGGAGGTATGTTATGTACAAGGTGACAAACACCATGGCTGATTTCTGCCATTACGGAAATCAGGGGCAAGGATCCTATTCAGACTTCTACCAAAGGAGAATTGACTTTTAACTGGAGGTATGCCACAGACTGTCAAACTTGTGGGTTAGCAGGGCTCATTGAAAGAGCTTTAAACTAGATTTGAAGAGGGAAAGGGATAAATATCAGGCTCCTAGAGATAACCCTGGGGGGACACACCAATGTTTGAGGGACAGTGTGCAAGCAAAGTCCTTTGGTCTCTTGTCTCAGTGGAGGTAGGGAATGGAGAGCCATGCGGCAGCAAAGACGCAAGGTTTATTGTTAGAAACCACGGAAGTGCCTGAGAAAGGTCATGCAGGAATTAGAGCTTGTCCCCTTAAAAATGCAGTGGGATCAATAGCCCAATTGAAGTGCATCTACACCAATGCACACAGCATGGGAAACAAACAGAAGGAGCTGGAAGCCATTGTACAGTGGGAAAACTATGATATACTTGCCGTCACAGAAACCTGGTGGGATGACTCACACAACTGGACTGCTGCAATGGATGGCTATAAACTCTTCAGAGGGGACAGGCAAGGAAGGAGAGGCAGTGGGAGAGCCCTGTATGTTGGGGAGTGTTTTGACTGTCTAGAGCTTGATGATGGTGACAACAGGGTTGAGTGTTTACGGGTAAGAATCAGGGGAGAGGCCAGCAAGGCAGATATCATGGTGGGACTCTGTTATAGACCACCCAACCAGGATGAAGAGGCAGACAAAATGTTCTATAAGCAGCTGGGAGAAGTCTCATGATCACTAGCCCTTGCTGTCATGGGGGACTTTAACTTACCAGACATCTGCTGGAAATACAATACAGCAGAGAGGAAACAGTCCAGAAGGTTCCTGGAGAGTGTGGAAGATAACGTCCCCACACAGCTGGTGAGGGAGCCAACTAGGGAAGGCGCCCGCTGGACCTGCTGTTTCTGAACAGAGAAGGACTTGTGGGTGATGTGATGGCTGGAGGCCATCTTGGGCCTAGTCATGATGAAATGACAGAGTTTTTGATTCTCAGAGAAGTAAGGAGTGGGGTCAGCAGAACTGATACCTTGGACTTCCAGAGGGCAGACTTTGGCCTGTTTAGGAGCCTGGTTGACAGCATCCCTTGGAAGGCAGTTCTCAGGGGCAAAGGAGTCCAAGAAGGCTGGACTTTCTTCAAGAAGGAAATCTTAAAGACATAGGAGCAGGCCATCACCATGTGTTAAAAGATGAGTTGGTGGGGAAGAAGGCTGGCCTGGCTGAACAGAGAGCTTTGGCTGGAACTCAGGAAAAAAAAAAGAGATTCCATGACCTTTGGAAGAAGGGCAGGTCACTCAGGAGGACTACAAGGATGTAGTGAGGTTATGCGGGGAGAAAATTAGAAGGGCCAAAGCTGAACTAGAACTTAATCAGGCTACAGCCATAAACGACAATAAAAATGTTTCTATAAATACATTAGCAAAAAAAGGAGGGCTAAGGAGAATTTCCAGCCTTTATTGGATGCAGGGGGAAACAGTGACAAAGGATGAGGGTAAGGCTGAGGTACTTCATGCCTCCTTTGCCTCAGTCCAGCTGCAGTCAGACCAGTTGTTCTCAGGGTGCCAGCCCCTGAGCTGGAAGACAGGGATGGGGAGCAGAATGAAGCCCCCATAATCCAAGGGGAAATCATTAGCGACCTGCTACTCTGCTTAGACACACACAAGTCTATGGGGCCAGATGGGATCCACCCAAGGGCACTGAGGGAGCTGGTGGAAGCGATCACCAAGCCACTTTCCACCATTTATCAGCAGTCCTGGCTAACCAGGGAGGTCCCAGTTGACTGGAGGTTAGAAAACATGACACCCATCCACAGGAAGGGCTGGAAGGGGGATCCAGGGAGCTACAGGTCTGTCAGTCTGACCTTGGTTCTGGGGAAGGTTATGAGGCATATCATCCTGAGTGCCATCACACAGCACACACAGGACAACCAGGGCATCAGGCCCAGTCAGCATGGGTTCATGAAAGGCAGGTCCTGCCTGATTAACCCAATCTCCTTCTATGACAAGGTGACCTGCTTGGTGGATGAGGGAAAGGCTGTGGATGTTGTCTACCTGGACTTTAGTAAAGTCTTTGACACCATTTCCCACAGCATTCTCCTGGAGAAACTGGCTGTTCATGGCTTGGACTGGCGTACGCTTCACTGGGTAACAAACTGGCTGGATGGCCAGGCCCAAAGAGTTGTGGTGAAGGGAGTTACATCCAGTTGGCAGCCGGTCACAAGCGGTGTTCCCCAGGGCACAGTACTGGGGCCAGTTCTCTTTAATGTTTTTATCAGTGATCTGGACCAGGGGATCGAGTGCATCTTCAGTAAGTTTGCAGGAGACACCAATGTGGGTGGGAGTGTTGATCTGCTTGAAAGCAGGAATGCTCTACAGAGGGATCTGGACAGGCTGGATCAATGTATGAGGTTCAACAAGGCTCAGTGCTGGGTCCTGCACTTGGGTCACAATACCACCATGCAAGGTTACAGGCTTGGGGAGGAGTGGCTGGAAAGCTGCCTGGCGGAAAAGGACCTGGAGGTGCTGGTCGACAGCTGGCTGGAGATGAGCCGGCAGGGTGCCCAGGTGGCCAAGAAGGCCAACAGCATCCTGGCTTGTATCAGAAATAGTGCGGCCAGCAGGACCAGGGTAGTGATCGTCCCCCTGTACTCGGCACTGGTGAGGCCTCACATCAAGTTCTGTGTTCAGTGTTGGGCCCCTCACTACAAGACAGATGTTGAGGTGCTGGAGCGTGTCCAGAGAAGGGCAGCAAAGCTGGTGAAGGGTCTGGAGCACAAGTCTGATGAAGAGCGGCTGAGGGAACTGGGGTTGGTTAGCCTGGAGAAAAGGAGGCTGAGGGGAGACCTTCTCGCTCTCTGCAACTACCTGAAAGGAGGTTGTAGCCAGGTGGGGGTTGGTCTCTTCTCCCAAGTAACAAGCAACAGGACAAGAGGAAATGGCCTCAGGTTGCGCCAGGGGAGGTTTAGATTGGATATCAGGAAAATAAGGAAATTGGTATTTCTTCACCAAAAGGGTTGCCAAGCATTGGAACAGGCTGCCCAGGGAAGTGGTGGAGTCACCATCCCTGGAGGTATTTAAAAGACATGTAGATGTGGTGCTTAGGGACATGGTTTAGTGGTGGACTTGGCAGTGCTAGGTTAATGGTTGGACTTGATGATCTAAAAGGTCTTTTCCCACCTAAATAATTTTATGATTTTAAACAGATAAAAGAGCACGTTTGGAGCAGATGCAGATGCCTGTTACTGTAACGAAAGCCCACAATTGGAAAGATGTTTTCCACTGGTGTGTAATTCCGAGGAGAGGACCGCTTTAAAAAAGCTCACAGACCTTCATGCCTTCAGTTGTACTTACCCTTTTCATGGCTGGTACACACACATTCCTCTCCTTTTTTTGGCCAGTTGTCCAAATTATCTGCATCCATTGGGGAAAATGAACACTGAATCTGCATAACATGAATAAGAGCCACACTGATGAAGCCCCACCACAACTACCTGGAGACAGGTAGGATTTCTCATGTGTGGACAGCAAAGTCAGGTTGTCAGTCTGAGCAAGCAATGCCACGCTAAGGCAAACAGGAAAGCACAGACCAAACCAGAGAGACAAAATGTCCTCTAACACAGTTTAAGCAAAGCAGTTTTGAAGGCCAGATCTACACTACCCACGGCATGTCCCAATCAGAGCCCAAACTCTTTCATATCCACACACGCAGATTGCAAGCCAGCACTTGGTGGCAAGTTTGGGCTAACCTTTGGACTGAGGCAGTAGGTCATGTGGGTGTCTCAGAAATATACTGTACCTCATACAAAACAGCCATCATTAGTGCAGCAAGACAGCAATAAGTATGAATAAACTAGATCCGGTTCAATATTGCTTTTCTCCCTCAGTATTTTTGTGTTAAAAGAAAAGTCAAAATATGGCGAAAAGAGCCACAAGCAGGAAGTCTTTGCATGCCACTCATGCAAGAAAGACACTACAGGATTTTGTTGCTCTGAAAAATTAAAACTTTGAACTAAGCCACAAGTGAGCAGGGGAAGGGCAAAGCACAAGATGATAATTTTCACTAGTTCCAGCTGCCTGCTGGAGGCTCTGCGAAGCTGCCTGCTCCTTTGGCTCTGGGTCGGGGCGGGTGGCATCACACCAGTGAGAGCCTAAGCCCCTGGCTGGTCACAGACAAGCCAAGAAGGCTGAAGGGGAGAGGTAAGAAAAAAAAGGAAGAACTTCCACATTATAAAGCATATATAACAACCTACCCTTGCAGGAGGATTGCTTCAGAAGAACACAACCAGGCTGACATTGCAGCAAAGTTTTCCAGTGTTAATTTGTGAGCAAATTACCAGAACATGTAACCCAAAACTTTCTTATTCAATATATTTGGACCTATGCAGATGCCCAGGATGTGCATTTTGGACTGAGCTGCAGAGAGCACAGCCAGAGCAGAGGAGAGAAAGAGAGATGCAACAAACCCATGCATGACAAAATTTCTGTGTGAGGATGAAACTCAAAGACTTAACTGGGCAGAATGGTAGCGGAAAACTGCTCATTGTTTTCCAGCATCTGTGAGGACAACAAGGTAAGTAAACAGATGGAAATATAGACGTCTTCAAAGTCTCTTCTGTCGCTCCAGCAAATAAACTGAAAACAGAGACAAAAAGAGGAAGACTGAATACAACATGGATGATTTTGTTTTTTCACCACAACTCTATGAAAATGTCAAAGTTAAGCAACTGTGACTTCTTTAGCCACATCCTCCCAGCACCCTGCCCACTCCTGTGGAACTCCATGTATGAAAATCTCTATGGCAATGTCATCCCTTCCTTTGCCCCTTCAGCCATGGGCTGGGGGTTGCCAATGAGCTGCTGGTGGCATCTGCCCTCACGTGTAAGTGGAGCCCCAAGGGAAGCAAGCATCTGCTCAGGCTGGTAAGGGATGCTGCTTCGCAGCCCCATGGCAAAGAAACCACCAGATGGGAAACCATCTCCTCTACGGCACCTACTCCTCTGCTCTAAAGTTGTTGCTTGTGGCTGGGAAGCAGAGATGGGAATAGTTTCCTTCCCCCAACAACTCAGTCCAAACCAGTACATCCCAGCAGCCCAGCTCTCCACCCAAGCCCCTTTTCACTCCCTCACCCATCACCATAAACCACTGCAATCCTCAAGCTGCAGCGGTGGGAAGGAGAGCTCTGCTTTCAGCAAAATTCACAGCCCCTCAGCTTCAGAAAAAGACCAAAACTAAACCAAAAGCTCTGCCAACTTTCTGACCCAGCTTGCTTTCTGGCTGTGAGATTTTGCTGGCTCTGCTTCAGAAAGGCTCCAATGACAAAAATCACAACGTCTTTCCCACAGTGCCTCTCTTACACCCAGAGGCATCCCAGGTTTTGCAGAAGTTCTCCTCATCTTTTTCTCGCACTTATACATTTTTATTGACGCGCCCCATTAGCGCACCGCTGTGAAGGACCAGCTGCCAGAAACAAATCACTGAAAAAAAGCCAACAACCTAATTTCATCACACATGGATTTGCACAGCACTCAAACATCATTGCCATATGTAAATGCAATGGAAAGGGAAGGGGTAGGAAGGAGAGATGAAGTCCCTGTTACAGGGACTCCAGGCACAAGCCTCCAGGCACAGGTAGCTCAGATAATGTGAAGAACGTGGTCAAGATAAGGTGAGCAAACAGATCGGCTGGATGAACAAATTTCTTTCTAAAAGGGACACATTAAACTGATGTGAGTCCAGCTTTAGCCCAGCTGCCTGAGAAAAGGCACTCTCCATGCCAAGAACTGCTGAGGTCTATGCTTGGGACACCAACCCAGTGACAAAATCACTCATCATTAATTCATCAGCTCAGAACATCAGTATTGTAAGATTTAGCAAGTGCCCATACTGTTGCTGGCATTTCTGCATGGGTGTGGGCAAGAAGCAAACACACAGATACATACAGTAAAAGCCAGCAGCTGCATATCAGTCCAGAGGAGGCTGTGGACAACTGAGCATTTTAAGTTGTAAGCAGAAGTTTTGATGATATTTGCTGAATGGAGATTTCCCTGTGCATTTTTAATGTTTCCTTTCTTTGGAAAGGGCTGCTGTCTGCAGTCACTGTCATATGTGGTCTGTTGAGTGAGAAACTGAATGGGAACTCTAAGCCTGATCGCAGGAGAGGTTTTTCCATCACCCCAGGCACAGTTTGGTAGAAAGGGCAAGACAAAATACACCAAGGGAGCAATGGCATTCCCAGGTAGGAAAATATAGAGCTGCTAACTCTGTTGCATTAAATTAGGATTGGGTGCAAATGAATCAATGCTAAAGCTAGCTAAAAATGAGCTGCTAAGCTGTGAAAAGGGCATGCTTTACTAATTGACATCACGTTTTTTGTCTGAGATTCAGACTTCCAAAATCATTCCTGCTGCCTTATCTCTGCAATGGAAACAGAAAAGCCTTTCCCTGTCTCTTCTGTACTGGAGAATTCCCCTTGCATGCAACATTGCTCTTCCTCCTGAACTAGCTCACTAACTGCTGTTACACTGTACAAGCCTTTTTGGGTAGACTTAAAAAAACCCTAATTACTAAAACAGTTACTACATTTGAACAGCAGCACTGTGCCTGCTGGAGTAAGCTTAGAGGACAATCAACCTAAAAGCGATTTAAGATCCTGTTTTAAAGTTCAGCTTGGGCCAAACACATTAAACCCTAACTTATAGCTTCCTTTACAAACAATCAGTTTAAATTACCTTTGACCTCCTGTTGGCAACTGATATTTCATTTGAAATTATCAAAGTTAAATGAGATTTAACAGGACTTTGTCCTTCATGGAATTTCAGCGTCCAAATGAAAAATTGAATTTCCCAGTTGTGCACGCACCATCTGACACTGGCATAGCGAGCGCGTTTGGGTGTAGGAGGATAAATCACTCTTAGAACAACACTGTGACTGTTGGGTATGCAGGGCCTAAGCCAAAGTGACCTTGGGTGCAAATCAATTAGGACCAGGGGTGATCCTAGGCCAGGATTACCCAACTGCAAACTTGAAGAAGCTGGGAAGAAAAATGTATGTGCAATGTGCCAGAAGCCTCTTGTCCTAGGGTTCAGCCTAGGGTTCAGGCAAGCAGGCTGGTAGGGAGAGGTTATGCCTGAATAGCCTCAGCTCACTCTTTACTGGAAACCTTGCAGACATTGACAAACACCAGTCTGCACTTCTTGTTCACTGATTCTCTTACTGCAGAGAAGAGAAGCTTCCCTTTTAAAGCATAACTCTTTCATATGTGCCTTCCCTACACACAGGGCAGAGAACAGTTTTCTTTACTATATATAACTTCCTTGTGCATATTTCTGGAGTGACTCTTCTACTGCCAGCAGTTACTACTTTGAAGGCTGCACGGGATTGCATTTCCCCAGAGGAACGAGTCCATAGTGCTGATCAATCAGGGACTATAGCATTAATGAGGGATGCACTCTATTGGACACCGAAAGAATGATCTTCGTATGTGTATGAGAGTTTTAGTAATTTAATTTGACTCATTTGCACTCACAGAGGCCATCATTATGCAGAGGTAACTTAAGCACAATGCTGTTAAAAAAAGAATTGAATAGATGCATTAACTGTTTATGTCAGAAAACTTGAATGTGAATGTAACTGTTCAAATCTTAAGGGAATTAAGCAATTTATTCTCATAGCTAGAACTTTTACCCAGTTGGGCCACTTCAAACATGGTTATTTCTGTAACTATTGCATTTTTATGTAGTCATACCCTTCTCATCCCTACTCCCCCTCAGTTAAGCTTGAAATGTAAACCATAATAGATGAGGTACATGCTGGTTTCTAAGAGCATCTTCAATTTATGTATTCTAGATGTCAGACATACACGCAAGACTGCCACTAACAAAGTGCAGCAGGAAGGAGAAGTTAACATTCCCCACTTCTCCTGGGGTCATCGAGGGGAATACAACAGGATTAAGAAACTGTGTGCAACACTGCTTGGACAGTTGCACTGTGCTTTGTGCTTACTACTACACAGGACTGTTAAATGATGCTCCAAGGGCTAGTTTAACAAATGATAATCAGTTTAAATTGATCAAGGAATAATCCTAAAGTGGGGCCAGTCCCAGGTGGTGCAGAGCTGCAGAACAGTCTCTCTGGAGCACCACTTCAGCTGCAGGGCTGCTTCTACCCCAAGACATCCCTTTGTGCACAGCCAGGACACATGAGGGTCCTCACATCCCTCAGATGCTCCTGGGATGGTGCAGCACCAGCAAAGCAGCATCCAGACTGTGGCTTGGGTCAGGCACGGAGCAGAAGGAGCTCAGGGGGAGCCAAATAAAGGTCTGGTGAGAGAAACTGGGCATGCATGCATATTCAGGAGAGCTCCACAGAGCAGGGAGTGTCAGAGCTGGAGCTGCAGAGGGAAGGGAAGACACACTTTCACACTGTTAATCATTCACCGTTTTTTCCTGCGCCTACAGGAGCGACAATCCTGCTATTGTACAGAGCACAGGCAGCGGCGTGGTCCCCTCTCTGTGGGATTTCCCATGCACGGTCCCAGTGCGCTCCCCCACGCACCAGCTGTTTTGCTGATTTTGGCCAGCAGCTTGTGGCCATCGAGGCTCAGGCTCCGAATTGGCTAAGTTGTCTGGCAGCAAAAAGAAATCTGTGCAAAGCCTTGCTGGAAACAGGTTTGGTTTTCCACTTAGAAGAAATCATAGCAAAATGCAGCAGAAAGGCTGTTTTGGAGGGGTTTCTAGTAGAGGAGGTGAAAGCTGGTCCTGACAAACTCCTCTTTTTCATAGTGCCACAGGCTGTACTCATTTATTATCTTTTACCACTAAAACAGGTCAAGCCACAGCCAGAGGAAAACCTCTCTAACACAGCAATTCAAAAATGTTGTTGAACTTTTGTTTGAAGAAGCACCATTAAGTTTAATGACACAGGCTCAAGAATTCTTCAAGTTACATGTCAGTAAAATACAAATGTGTCCCTGTACTTACTTACAGACTCCTAGAGCAGACCAGAGCAGTGATGTGGAAGACTGCTGTACCTCAAACAGTCAAAGAGGACCTAACTCTGCACACGTTCTCTTCAGCAATGTAATTTAAACACACTTTTTCCATGTTGTAACTGAAAACCTTTTCGTTTTTCTTTCTCAATCTAGTATGAGCTGCCAAGCCTACTCTTATGTTTCCCCTATTGTTACCAAAACCATTAGATGGCAGTACATCCTAAATTATTATTAGCAACGCCAAAGTATTTTGGTGGTGCTACAAATAAATATATTTCCTCATGTGTTAACAGTGTAATTATGAACATCATAAAAAATTACCATGAAACATAGTCTCCATTTATGTAGATAACTGGAAATAGAATGTGAATGAAAAAAATAAATATAAAACACACACAGAAAGGAAAGAGAGGAAACTAAGTATTTCATCAGAGCAGCAGGTTTACTCTGCTATAATAGAAAATGAATGTCCTTCAGTCTCCAACTGGAATGCACAAAAGATCCACGATAAAAGAAAAAGATAACAGTCAAAGGAAGCAAATCTAAAATAGCCCTGTTTTTAGAGATATTTATTAGTATTGCCACAGAGTCTCTGAGCACCAGTTACAGACTAGGATACCTATTACACAAGGGGTTTTACAAGCACAGGACAAGGAGACAAGCAAGCCAGAGCAGATCCTTCTCTGCAGCCAGAGCCAGGCTCCATGCAAACGGCAGCACTGCACCACTCCCACGGGAACTGGTGGGATCACCGCATCAAACACATCCATGTTTCGGGCACACTTCACCAGCAGCTACTTTCATGTAAATGACACCCATGTTTACTGTGTTGCAGAGGGAAAACATTTGACGAGCAGATTTAAACCACAGAGGGCTGTGCTATCATAATTCTGTGGGAAGTCACCACAAGTTAAGCACTCTGCCTTCTTAACCTAGCCTTGCAAAACACATGGTGGCTTTCATGACATTTTATATCCATAAAAATACTATGAGGAGTTACTAATCATGGTAGAAATGTCCTCAGCCTGCCAGGCTATGAAAAGCCACTGCTAAATGTGGATTTGAGAGGGTGTAGGATGCCCAGCATCCAGAAGAAGGAGGCGCTCTGTCTGTTCCTGGTGCCACTGAGTCCAAGGTTGATTGCAAAAATGAGTAAGTGTAGGAAAAAAGCACAGGAGAGAGAGGACTGGGTCTTTTGGAGGACAGAGGTCTTCCTGCTACTTTCCAATGGGACACATACAAGTATTTCCTTGATGAGCTGTTTGGTCACTGAAAACTGTAGTTTTAATTCATCTGAAATTAAATCTAACCTGAATTTGTCAAACACTTTATATGTGCAGCTATCATAATTAACTTCTTTTAAAAAAAATATCAATATTGAGAACACAAGCTATTGAATTTCACTAAGAGAAAGAAAACTTATCAGTGGGAGATTGGAGTTTTAGCTCTTGTAAAGGCTGCCCTTGCTTTTATTAAAAATTTCTCCTTGTCTCATATCCCAGCTTCAGACTGAGCAGCTATTCAGTTCTAAAACCTATTTATAGAGTACCTATTGTTTATCTTATCTCTACTTATATTAATCTGAAGGCAGAGATTCAAAACCTCCTTATGCCAGCTGACATATTGGTGTCTTATGCACATGACCAGCCACCAGGACGTGACCCAAGGTCTTTACTGTCACTGTGTGATGGCAAGATTTCCAGTACAAGCTGTCCCTTTCAGTTCTTCCCCAGGTGCACAGGAGATAGGCCCTGCTCTCACACGTAAGAAAAATATAATCAGTGTGAATACTGCATAGATACACTAAGTCATAAGGTTTGTGTCATTTATTTATTATTGCTTTAATAACTATAGCTGTAAGAATGTAGGGAGTCTTCGCATTTGAGACTACAGCAATAGAACAGCTAATAAAGCATTAGCAGACAATGTGTCACGTATTAGATTGTTTGTTATTATAATGGCATCTATTGTATATCATACAGTAGGCATTTAACAATGTTGTCCCCCGCTGTTACTTTAGTAAGAATTTGGAAAGCCCATCCACTCAGCATCAAGCTTACGTACCATGCTACACTCATGCATGTCAGTTGGGACTTTATCACTACCACCTTTTATTCAACACTTCTTTGCTGCTTTTGAATAACAAATCTGTTTACAGGATCTCTGAGCAAAAGCTACATGACAAGCAGCTTGAGATGCAGTGTAAAGGCCAGGAAAGTCTCTGTCTTGAGCTGGTTTCTAGGAGCAGGTGCACTGAAAGCCAGATTTTAGAGAGACAAACCAAAGTGGCTGTTTACACTTTGATCCTTTCATACTTTGAACTGGGCCCCAACTTAAACTTAACCTCATTAATTAACCTTGGAAGGGGTGAAAGTTCTCAGAAGCTGAGAGAGAAGGTAGGGACTTGAGCAGACTCTGTGGCGTAGACCCAGGACAAGGTCTAGGAATGAAACAGAATTAAAAAAATTTAGAAAAGGGTGATGGGTGGGAGGAACAGCTGATGAGAGGAGGTTTCTGAATCCTGTGAAACCTTTGAAATTCAATGCAGTTTTGTGACATTGTTTCTGGGCTGTAGAGAGCAGAGAGCCCCCCGTTGAACTCTCACAAGAAGAGCTGCAGTGGCTGATACCACGCAGGAGGAGAACAGATCTGACCGCAAGAGGCCCCATGAGAGATGCTCATAGCATCCCACCTGGCAGCTCCAGGCCAACGACCATCCTGCAGGAGGATTCTGTGAGTACCACCAGAGCAGATCCAGGGGCATTGTCCCAGTGGCCAACCATACATCACACCCCCACTGTGGCCAGGACTGACAAGGGTTGTGCACCTCGCTACCGCTGAACCACAGGGGTGAAATCCCTTCTCATTAACTGTCCCATGGGTGCTGTATGCCGGACATACCCTGGTACTGCACAGCACCAGGCCAACACACAGAAAGTTTGGTAAAGCAACCACTGCCAGATCAGCCTCATTTTTCAGTCTTAAGCCATCTCTAAACAAACAGCAATAGTGGGAAGCTGGAAGCATTTGCATTTCCCATGCTAGGGCACTTGTTCCCTCCTCTCCTTCCAGCACCACGCTTTACGCATGGCGATGGCAGATCTTAACCCCTACACCAGTCTTGAGCGACACAGCAACAAGAGCATACATCTCCCCAGCAGCCTCCTAAAACATCCAGTTCAGCTGAAATGTTACTGCACAGAAATCTGGGAGTGCAGTGCACAGAAACAAAGAACCACCTTTTCTTTTTCACCTAAACAGGAAAACATTTTATTTTGCAATTGAAGCATAACCCAGCTGGGCAGTTTGTCACTCCTCTGCCTGCAGCCTATATAACCGTAAGCCATTATCGTACACACGTATTGATGGTGAACTCGCCCTGCCAGCACAGTCTCCTAAGGCCACCTCCAAGAGCTGCATTTGGGCTTGTGACAAGAGTTGCTTGAACAAACCAAATGACAATACCACTCATGGGAGAAGTAATCAGTTTTCCTTTGCTGGGCACCCTAGCAGACAGACCCTGCCTGCCCCAAACGCCCTCCTCCTCTCTCCTACCCTCCAGGAATTGCATGTGTCCAACAGAGTCCTGGGACATCATTCCCACTTCCTGACCCCACGCATGAGATGCGGCCAGTTGGCTGATTTTGTGAGCTGCTGACAGCAATCACGGAGCAGAAGGGAAGCCAAAGCCTGTGCTGCAAAAGCAGGGACATGTTTCATACCCTGCCCAGCCACAGCATTGCCCCACGGCTCCTCTCCGGCCACTCAACAAGGTACAGCTCTCTTTCAGAAAACAGGCAGTGCTGAGACCTGCCTCAGAGCCTTGACATCTTGAAAACGTTGGGACTTGATAGGGAGGCCAAGGGATGCTTAAATTTGATACGTCCCCTGATCGAGTACTGCCAAGAATGTTTCTAAGGACTTTCTGTTGGAAATTAAAGCTGTTAATTCACACTGAGAAACTACCTGTGGAAAAATGGCATAGAGCCTGTCTTTTCTGGAAAGTAAATCCCCTTTCTAGCAAGGGTCTCTTTGGCAAAAGCAGATACTATTGACATACAGGGAATGAAGCCAGGCTCAGGTTTAAGCTCTAACTTTTAAAAAAATAATAATATTAATTCAAATATATGCACTTATTCTGAAAGTCTCGGGTTTAACACACACAAGTCAGATTTCTAAGATATCTACAACTGGACACCCAGGACAGAGTCACACCTTATGAACAGTGTTGAATTGGATCCTTTTAATATAATGCATCAGGTGACAGCTTACAGCACTAACAAGACAAAGGCATTGTGTTGTTTTAGTTACTAGCAAGCTTATTTTTAAGCTTCCCTAATGCTTTTGAAATAAGACGAATCTCCCAGACCCCCTTGGATCGAAGGCAACAGTGATTATGTTTTCCCTTATTTATTGCCAGGAAGTAGCTGAATAACAAACACATAGAAACTATGCATGAAAAAGCAAATACAGCATTAATAGTTATCACCTTATTACTTGAGAATGGACAATAGGATATCCAGTCGCAATACCTTCCAATAATAACATAAAGCTGAGGTCAAGCTTTTTGGATCTCAGCTATATTGGCATTTGTTCCTACAAGGAAGGAGGAAAAAAAAAAAAGTTAAGTGAGGTTCCCACAGACCTTAAAAAGCAGAAACATCTGTCGCTGCTATGAGCGGCTCAGATGCTGAGTTCAGCAGGAGAAAGTCCAGCAGCTAGGCCAGGTCTTTACTTACCAGCACATGCCTCTCTGCTCAATGGGAAATGATCAGAGACAGTTTCAAGGGACATATCAATAATTCAAAACAGCCAAAACTAGTATAAACAACTAAGAATTACTGCGCTCTTCCTTCTCCTGCCAGCAAGACTGGAAGATGTTACTGATGCCTTATTGTGCAGGCTTGAGCATCGTTGTCAAAACTGTCTCCAGCTGATGAGTTTCTCCAAATTGTGGACTTGTTTCATTTTTTTAAGTTTTGAACTGAAACACTGAGCAGAAATTCCAAAGAAGTGAGTCTTGCTCTCAGCAATACTTTTTTTTTTTGTGGGGCTGGGGGAAAACAGCAAGTTCTCATGGGCTCAATTTTTCCATTTGAGAAATTAATCCCCTTCAGTGATTCGCTATTTACTTGTTTCCCAACAATTCTTTATGCTTTGGGTTTGTTATTTCTAGCATACACAAAAACCATATCTTCTAGCATAAGGTGACATACAAATGTCAAAGACGCTGTTTTGCTTCTATCCTGATGCAAACTATGCTCAGCAAAACTCTTTCTATCAGAACCTCTTCTGTAAGCAAAACCTTTCGGCAAAACAGAGATCATTCACAGGGACTGAGCTGCACAGCTCTAAGCAGTTGCTCTGCAAGTAGCATGGGTAAACATCCCCAAAGAAACTGGTCCTACTTGGAAAGCAAACTGCATCAAGGCTGTAGCAACCATGAGTCCAGAAAGAAAGTGCTGATGACTTAGCATTTTATACGACCTAATCTCTTAAATATTGTATGTGGGAAGCCTCACAGAAGTGGAGTCCTGTTGAAGGAAAGACCTCTGTATGCCAGATTTCCATGTAAAAGCAGATTCCCAGATATAGAGCTTTATTTTGCTTTGCATTCTTATACAAAAAACACACTTCCAATGCTGTGCAGAGCTAAAAAGCAATGGGAAATTAAGTCAAGACCTCTGCACCTGGAGTGAATGTTAGCCCTGCTTTCCCCTCACCTATGTGCTGGCATCAACCTGGAGTGACTCTTCTGCCTTCTTAGATATGGCGGTACAAGGAGACCCAGCCCAATTTCCAGGGAGAACTGAGCAAGGAGACTGGAAGACAGGGGTTTAGAGGAGCACAGTCTTTGGAACTCAGATTTATTCCTTAATTAAGTTACAGCTGTTATGAAAATATACTGGTCTGCAAACAAACAGATTTTTTCTTTTATTAACACATTGAAGGAATGGACTTAAAGATAAGAACATGACGACCTGCAGTTTAGATCCATGCCATAGTGTTTACGAAGACATGGGGTTAAACGCAAATATGCCAAGAAATAGTGCTACCAGATATGCATAGACAGTTCGACACGGATTTCTTTTGGCAGCAATGCCATTGTAAGAAACAGCCCCTTTTTCCTCCTTTATTCCCCCCCCCCCCAAGTTTAAAAGTTCCTTGCACAAACACCAGCTCACACACAGCACAGCATGCAGCACCTTGTGCGGCGTAACACAGTGCCAGCGTAACTAAGGACGTCAGAGGTCAGAATTGAGCAGGCAGCAGTAGGCAACGGCTGCTCAGGCACAGCTGCTGAAAAGCAAAGTTCATCAAAATTGGTTGGGACTTCACTTTTAGGTCTTTTCCAGAAAGAAATTTTTATGCTATACTGACTCCAAGGTAATTCAAAGAAAATGTGTCCTATGCCTGCCTGCAGACCTGCCCTCCTGACATCATCATCTCTTGTAGGAACCCTCCATCTCCACCTGGAGAGCAGAAGGTTCAGTTCTTCAGAACAGCTGCAAGGGACACACCAAGAGACCATCCCACCTACGCTCCCGCACTCAGCACTGTTTGACAACTCTGCCTTTGCACAGCTTGGAAAGCAAGTAAAGACTTACAGGCACTGTCAAGTGGTCCAGAGACACTTTTGTTCACAAAACTTGGGGCTAGCCCTCTCTAAAATAGATTGACACATTGACTTTCATAACAGTTACTCTCGTTTGGGAAACAAACACTACTTCCATTGCCCTAAAACAACTGGTTGGGGTAGTTTGGTGTGGGAAGGGAAAGAGGAATAGAAAAGAGAGTCACTTAAACTTCTGAAATGATGCAAGGGCTGTGTTGTAGCCCACCTGAGTTCTGTTTTCATGGTATGAAGTTAGGATTATATGTTGCATGCCTTCATGTATGGCATAAAGGCCTTTTTCAAGATGCTGGCAGAGCACTGGAGAGCTACCTAGGCTAGGGAGGAGAGCTAAGTGTGTCCTGGCTTGCCTTGCCCATACCACCTCTCAAAAATACATGCTCACATGAATTAGCCTCACCAGGGAGGAAAACAAGCAGTCTCTGTGGCCACATTATCACCAAGACCAGCATGGGCTGGGAAGCAGTTTTCTGACAGCACAGACACAAGCTATGGCTTCACAAGAGACTTTTGACAGTATCACTCACCAAAGACTCTACAGACACTAAAGAGTCCTGGCACAAAAGGGAAAGATCTCACCTTCGTACATTTTGGAAAAAAGTATACAAATGAACAGGTTTTCTCAGTGGAAGAAGGTACCCAGGTGGGTTTCTCCAAGATTTGTGCTGCCTATAGATGACCCGGAAAGGTGACAAGCACAGCTAGAAGTACTGTGCAGGGCAGTGGAAGGCTCACACAGCCCTGAGCAGGTGGGTTTCAAAAGGGTAGAAGAAATTAACTGTAAAGAAAGAGGCAGCTTCAAGGTGAACGAAAGTAGATCTTCACACAAAGTCTATTTAAACTGAAATTTCACTGCCATGGGAACCCTGAATTTTTTGCGTGGATTCAAAACCCAGCTTGATAGATCTATGGAATGAAAAAATCCATCAGGAGTTTCTCAAGACCAAGATACCATCTCTGGTTCTGGAAGTCACCGTGTACCTAATTACTGGAGCCATAAAAGTATATCAGAGGACTTCTCACTCTAGGCTTGCCTTATTAAATTCTTCCTAAAACACCATTGTTAAAGAGAGATTAGGTGGCCAGTAGACCTTTGTCCTGACCCATTACAGCTGCTCTTCTTCGTGCATATATGTTGTAAGTGTAACACTTTTTAACATGTGCCAATCCTGGAATAGAATTGACTAATAAAGGCCACCGGCTAGATATCTTAGACCCATATCAACGCAGGGTTCCCAGGAAACAACTCTATTCTAGGAAACAACTTCAATCAGAGACCAAAGTGGAAAGCAAAACTCTCCTGCCCTTTGCCCAACTCCCATTGCACCAAGGAGCCATGCTTAGTCCAAAATTAGCAACACGTAGAGTCAGAAGTCCTGGGTAAGTTAAGAGTCTTTACTTAATGTAATGTAGATATACTAACAGTGCCCTCTTCTGACAGGTTCTTCCCAATCTGATCAATACAGCATCTTCTGCCTTTTCCCTTTCAGTGGGGAACACAGACATGGAGGTATAGAGTACCTTCCACCTCGTTCTTCTTTAATACATGGACAAAAGTCACATTTACAGGCTGTAGCCTCCTTAATGGGGCAAGCAAAAAGGGAGAGCTTTGCCAAGGGGGTGGAGAAAGGAGGAGAGGGAAGGAAAAACCTAAAAAGCAAGTACAGTGGAAGTGGCATCTTAACTATTCCTGAACTGGTTGTGTGAGAATCATTGCAGTCGAGCCATCAAACTGGAGGCTGCAAACTCACCAGCTATAGATCAAGGAGATGAAACTTAGGGAGCTTCTCAGGACTCTCACACTCTATACTGCTGACTTTCACATCTTCTTAGCCATCTTACCAGATTTAGCGTTTCTCAAAGTCCCACCTCCTGGAAGCAAATGGTTAGAAACAAGAAGAGCAGGATGAAATGCCCTAAAAGTTTCCATCTGTTTTCATTTCAGAGAAATACCAGATACTGTGATCTGAGCAGTACCAGCTGGGAGCTCTCTCAAAAAACATACTTCCCCCCGCCCCCATTAAGAAATGCTGACTTGTTAAAATACAAACCCTTCACACAACCGTAACAGTTTTGATAGAAGTTCTCAGATCCACACTAGAATCATTGGTCACCAGATAAAAGGTATCCCAAGAGCAAGTAATTTGGAAAAATTGCTTTGAGGCACACACCTGTGATTGCACAACAAATAAGACCAAGATCTACCAGGACATGTCATTTACTTGAGGTCATCAAAAGAGGCAAAGGGAGAATTCAAACCTATTCATCATGATAGGATGGGACCATTTTCCCATGTCAGGCTTTGGGGAAGCTAGAAGCTAGCAGATCTTGTTTATTTTTGGACAGAGCCTAACACACTGGGGCTGTGCTGGAACTCAGCAGGGGAGCAATAAAGTTATCATGGGCACCTCTACATAACTAGTTTCACTTAAAAAAATCCTTCTGTCAGTTCTCTCCTTTACTTCCTCTGAAGTTCTGCCGCTGCCAAAATTTCTTGTTTCTGTCAAGTGCCAGAGTGTTTTCCAGGCAAACTTGCTGATATACCAGTTGTGCTCCATTTTGGATTCCTCTGGTTGGTTGTTTCAGTATAGACAATTCCCACTTAACATAGACCTCTTTCTTTTGCTAATTTTGTCCCCTATGAAACTGCATATCCTGGCTTTCACTGACAGAACAAAGGCCACTAGAAAAGAAAAGAATACAACCAACTCTCCAGAAACGATCCACTTTCCGTCATTTAATACACACTGCAGTGTAACTTAAAAAACAGCCAAAAATTAGACTACAGGGCAGAAGAAGGAAGAAGATTATTCCTTCCCCTTTTCAGGCTATACTTTCTAACACTGGTATAATTCAGTTGTCTAATCCTTGCAGAATTACTCAGAGCAATAGTGTTGCAGGAATGTGATGAAAAGTCATTCTTAGAAGTTTTAAAATTTGCCAAATGCTGGGGGAGAGACTTGTTTCTGCAGTAGAAAGTAGAAGTGAACATCCCATTCCTGAACAAACTATAATTATTGTTCTGGTGGCAGTTGGTAGAGGTAGTAATTTTGGTGCAAATATGCCCTGTTAAGTCCCAGCTTGCCAGAAAAGCCCTCAACCAAAACCAACACCACATATGGACATCACTGAGAGCGCACACACTTTCACACCAAGGTTGTGAGCAGCAGTCAGCATTTGCATAGCACTGGTGTCCAGACCACTTCAAGGACACAGGAGGTTTAGCATTGATTTAAGTGGCACCAGCATTATCTTCCCCTCAAGTATTCCTTAGAAAACCGATGTAAAGAGCATGATGTAATGGCTAGAACATAGGCTGAAATTTGAAATTTTGGCAGGTAGTCAAAGTGGAATAAAGAAAATAAGAATTACCTCTTTTTGTGCTGAAAGGATCAGGAAAAAAGCTTGCTTTCATGAGGTCAACATCTATTCAGTGTAGAGTCATGCCTTTTTGGCCAACTGAAACAACCAATAATGCCACATTTGTGCTGAACAGCCGAGAGAAAGCCTCAGAGAACAGAAAGTGCTGGTACGAAGGAATCAGACAGATACAACTAGGAATACTTGGCTAAAGAAAGTCTTAAGAGTTTTTATGGAAGTGGGAAGAAAGAATCCAAAAATCAAGTAGACATGCACTCAGTTTTATGGAATCAGTAAAGAAAATGCTTGTCTCCCACCACCCAAAAAAAGGAAAACTTCTCTGGTGTGTATAGATCCCCAGACCACCTTTATTCACTGAAGAGACTTCAAGCATACAACACACATATGACTAACTGTGGGACTGCAGCTATAAGTCCTTTAAATCCAGAACACCTACTATAAACAAGCCTACTTAAGAAAGAAGCCATTATACCCCTGAGAGACAGTCAAAAGCACACAGCTGCCACAGGAGTGCTCTTGCCTTGCAAGCAAGGCTGAACTGATTTCATTCTCATGAATTTGATTTTTACATGAAAATAGCTTTTACACATACACACAGAGAGCAGCGAACAGTTTCATAATGATTTCTTGGTTTAAACAAATTTGTTCCATACTCATTAGCAAAATGGCTACTGTACTTCAAGTGATTATGAAAGCTTTCAACATCAACTATGGTCATCTAACATACGCTATGCAGGATGTCACTGATACATCAGACATTAGAATCAAACATTTTATTCACATAAATGAGGCAATCACTGCCATGGAGATGGCAGATATAGTGAAGGAGACAGATGTCACTCATTAAATACACTTCCTTTCACAGATCTTCATTATTGCTTTGTATGCCGCAGATGAGTTTGGCAACATTTCCCAGTCAATGGGGTTTACCCATGCACAAAACCTGAATTTATTATTGCAGATTATCTCATCATGTAGACCTTTAACATCAGAACAAAAGTCACTCTTAGGCTAGAGCTGCTACCCCTTATGGGAAAGATTTCTCAATATAAATCCATTACAATTTTTTTCCTCTCCCTCCCTCAGGTTTGTTTTTATCTCAGGCACTAAGCTTGATCCATGCCCAACCTACTGTGCAAGCACAAGTGATGGAATCAAAATTGACTCTCTCCTCCTGAATTTAAGGGGGCAGAGATCATTTAAGGAGCTATGCTATTAACAACCACCCTAACCTCCACAGGCTCTCCCCTTTTATAGCTGGATCAAATCACTCCAAAAACTCTCCATCTGCAATTGTTTGTGCTTGTAACCACTGTCAAATCAACATCAGAGTGCTCAACAGTTACTGCAAATCAATCTCTGACTCCATCTGCAGGCACAAATTAATAACATTTAAAAAAACGCAACTAAAACGCTATTGGGGAGGAATGGCAAAGTCCACCAAAAAACTCCACAGATCAAGCATTTATCTGGCTTTTGACAGCGTAGAATCCAATCACCTCCCTCCTAAAGCTACATGTAGATCATTTATCACCACAATAACTTGATGAGGCAAGGAATTATTAGTGTGCCCATTTGGAGGTGTAAATTATAAAAATAGATTAAATCAACTTGACTAGTGCCATGGAAAGATTCGGTGGCAGTGCCAGGTATTGAATATATCTTTCTAGCCCTTACACAAGACCGTAAGTTTGTTTCTGAAGAAGGAAAAAAAAAAGATTACAAAGTCTCAAAACATTTTAATGAGTTCTGAGAACCTTTTCAGATTTCAAAGTATTGAGAAAAATTCTTAAGAGTCCAGATTATTCTTTGCAGAAGAGTTGTTTTGCACTTGAATATACTTAAGATCCAAGATACTGCTTTTAGAAGACATACTGAAGAGCAGAGATATTTAACAGAAAGGAGTTCTACATAGGCAGGGGAGAACAAAAAAATAAAAAAGTAACACATTTTCATAGAGAAGCCACATTGCACAGGGCTGAAAACATTACACCACATGAAGGAAAGAACCGCCCCCCCCCCCCCCAAATCAGTTGTGATAGGTTTCTTAATTTTTCCTATGTGCTTTCCATGTTTCTTTCAGGTTTAAATCAGACAGCAGCCTTTTTGTTTACTTCTTCATTGAAAAAAAAAATAAATTACCAGAATAATACACTCATGCTTCTTTAAGTACAAAGTGGTGAAAGGCCTTCTGAAACGAGAAAATGGAAACCTAACGTCTCTGGCAGCTCCAGTTCTCCCACTCAGGGGACTCGTATCTTAAGTTCAACTTCCCTGCTGTGAGCAAGAGTACAGGAAAGGGTACGGTCAGGGAGCACCCACAGTATCTTCCAAGGCAAAGGTTCACTTTCAGTCAACCCATATCTGCAAAAAAGCAAAAAGCCATTTGCATGTTAAGCAAAATAAGCCACAGGCATGAGTGGCTGGGGATGCTTCAAATCCATTAGACTCCCCAATGCAAGGCCTCTGAGAATATCCCTCAGAGCTATTCAGATGGCTACTCAGAACATCCATCAGGTGGATGAGAAAGCTACTAGTGTCCATATTTTAGTGAGAAAGTTCTAACTTTTTACAGTGAAATACTCCCTGGTTTTCTGAAGCCCTGTACAGCTTGGATGATTTGTCACCACAGCCTGAAATACAGGAAGCAGCTTACATGACTGTTTCCACAGCTCCTTCACTGATGAACAGACACATCTGTAAGCTGCTGGTTAACTAAGAGGTCAATGTCTCTGCGTTCCAGATGTGCATTTAGAAACACAGCCCGACCTGCCAGCCCAGGCTCTGCAAGTGTTTGGTACAGAGGCTTTTGGAAGCTGTTCTTTGTGCTTGTGAAAGCATGAGAAGGCAGTGTGGGAACTACCCAGAAAACTCGGAATTATTACAACTTGATATCCCCCAGTCAGATAATATCCTCTAGCAAACACACGTTCCTCTTTTGTATTCACCAAGGCCTCCTACACAAGCAGAAATGAAGACAGAACAACCCAATCTGCTTTCTACTGAAGCCACAACCTTTTTGTGTTACCACAAATATATCCTATAATTGAATTCCCCATCCTGATTTCCTCAAAACGATTATAGCAACACCAAGAAAAAAGCATGGGTCATTTAATTCCACAGTTCTATGAATAAACCACAAGACCATCTCCCTCACTCTACGGGAGACAAGCTCCAATGTAGGCTAAGACTGTCCTCTAGGAACCACATTCTTTTTTGTCCTCACCAACAAGCCTCTACGCAAGCAGAAAAGAGAATATAAAACACAAATGAGAAACAGATGCTTAAAAAAGAAAGAACAAGAGACCACAACAGAGACTCCTATCATTCATCTACTAGTTCAACCAATGACCCAAGATCAACCTCCCGAAAGAGCCATGCAACAACACAAAAAATGCCCCCTCCCCCCCATCCATGTGCTTGAAATGAAAACATGCGGTGGAAGAGTCATTAAACCTGAATAAACTGACCCAGAGTTCAATAAACAAGCTTTAAGACATTAATGATAAGAAGTGGAAACATCCAGTACAAACAAGAGTATCACTGCACAGTGAGAACCCTGAGTTACATGGAAGTTCCTCAGCACAGAGAGAAATATAGTGACTACTCTTCCAAACATTTGTTGTTTATTTCCATTTATCTCTTGTTCAGGTACAACGCACCTATGTCATAAGGACAGGCTGACACACACATTTACTCTTTGGCATGTTTCTGATTACAAAGGTTTTGATTACAGACCTACTGTGCTGCACTCCAGTCGAGGCCTCTGATTAACTCCTGTTGGTATTAATCATAGCTGCGTGTTGTTCTGTAGAGAGCAAATATTGAGCCTTTCCAATTCTTACTTCCTGAAGGAAACACAGGTTTGCGTGGCAGCTGCTTTCTAGGAGGTCTAACAGTTGTGAACATACAGCAGTGTCCAGAGCTCAGGCACTGGATGGGCACAGCCCAGGAGAGGCACCGAGACACAGCCAGAGCAAACCACAGATGAGTGGCAGAGCCAAGACAGAGCACTTCCAGGGAGACCTGGGTGTTGGAGTCCCCATTCAGGCTTCTGGTCCTACATTTTTAACCCTTCCTCCTGTTTTTGCTTTGTCATCCATTGCTCTTCCTGGACTTATTTTTCAACAACTTTGGGAGGGAGAAGAGATTCTGAAGGATGAGCCAAGCAAACCTACAAGAATAAGGGATACTTCTGCTCAAAAGCAGACGCACAAGTTGAATAACACAGTGGGCACTTACACCTGCTGCCATTAATCTGCAACTACACAAATTAGGTGTGGGTGGTGTCTTGCATAGCTCAGCCTGTTCCTGAGCAATATTTCCAATTCATTTAACAAATACCCTTTTGCAGTCATTCAGAAAGGCTGGTTGCAGGGCAAGAGGAGGAATATCAGTTCAGACCCTCCTTTGCAGGTTTTCACAGCAGGGCTGTACCTGTGACCTAGCAAAGCAAGAAGGAGGATGCAGAATGCCATGCCCAGTGCCTCAGATGGTCACTGCAGCATCCCATGGCCAGAGAGCAACAGTGGTAGGGCTTGGCTACCTTGATGCTTCCTCAAATGACTTGAGACAGCAACTTCCTAACAGCCAAGACTGTGCACTGAACTTCACGCTGTTGTCTGAAGTCATCCCTGAGGGAGCCATCCAAGGCTGAATTTGAAATCTCTCATTTTTGCAAATCTCACTGTTCCAACAGTGGCTGCGGACAATTCCAGACCCAAATGACAGAACACATCAGGTGTCTGCTAAGCTGAACAACAATACCGAGCTATTTTCAGAAGCAGAAGTTGGATGCAGACCTCTTCCCTGCCCACTGTGAGGGTTGCCATGGGAGGGAGGCTCACAAGGAGGTGACATACAGGAGACAACATTTTTTCCTGCTGAACCACCAGCTCTTCTCTAATCCACCTGCACAGCACCTAAATATTATGACTGTGCCAGTCTAGACCTGACTAGGTCAATATCCCCTTTGACATATGCCTTTACAGAGACCAAGGCAGACACCATCTCAGGAGGGTTTCAGTTACATCTTGCTGCCACCTACTTCCACGCTAAGGATCTCCACACTCTCCCACTGGTCTTCGCTTTACTTTCGAGGGTCTTTCATGCTTCCATTTCCTTATTTATGCTTACCTCAGGTAGCAGCTCTGTGGCTGCCTCCTTGCAGAGCATGTGATGGGCTGTTTGCCTGGCACAGCCCAGCCCAGCATTATCTGCCACCTCTGTCCAATCTTGTTTTCTGTCTGATGTCTCACAAGGAGAAAGACTGTGACTTCCTTCCTCCTTTTCTTCCTTCCTCTCCCTTCAGACACGTGTATTTGTGTTGAGTTTCATTGCTTTCCCGAGCTCTGCCCACCAGCACTAGGTGTCCTGTACATTAAGACAGCCCTTGAGCCTCACATTACCTGAAAAAAGCGACGAGAGCCCTTAGCTCTCCTCCTGCTCCCTAGCTGACCCCAAACACTGCTGAAGCGATCGGGATCCACTTTTTTCTCCCCTTCCTTGCAGTAACAGCACCACCTTTCGGCTCCCGGCACGGTGCTGTGTCTCTGCAGAGTGCTAACGTTTCCCAAAACAAGCCCTTGCCTGCCTTAACTGTGCTTGCTCCATTTTCAATACTGTTGCCTGAGGAGAAGAGGATCTCACAAGTCCCTGAAGCAAGGGGTCATCCCCTCACCCGACAACATGTCACCTGAGTACTTTTTCCTCCTAACTCAATTGCTTTTCAGATAAGGTAACTGGTTAGCAATTAATTCCACCTCCACCCAGCTCTGCACTATGAGTCCAGCAAAGCTGGTAGTAGCGCAGCTCAAAGCACACAATCATTGTCATCCCTGAACATACATGAGCATACCAATCCTTTGACCCTTCTCTAATTAGCCTAATCAAACACAAAGGAATGGTGCTGACAAACCCAACTTCTTAGAAGAATGACTATGCTCGAGACATAATCATTTGTCTAGAGCTTGTGGTGTATCTAGCAGAAAAACAAGAACTGGTGAGCTTTTTGAGGCAAGGCAGTACAAATCTGACATACAAGAAAAGAGATGACAACCCACACATATTTAAAGTAAAAGCTCACCTTCAATTTTCAGTCATTCTTGAACAAGAGTCTGAAACCTGGGTGTTTACCTCCTTTATTGGTGACATCAGTCCTACAGCTACAGCACAAAAATTACCACTGCTTGGAGCAACTGCTGTAACACAGATTTCAATCACCCACCAAATCTTCCTTTCTCCCCCTCCAGCTCTGATAAATCAATCTCACTTTATTGATGAGATCCCCAACAGCTGGGCTCTGATCCTTCTGCCTGCCGCAGGGGTTAGTGACACCAGCAGACGTGAGGCTTTCCTAATCAGGGATAAAGCAGAACAGATGCATCCTTTTAATGGTGCAAATTCAATCCTGTGCCAGTAAGGAAAGTGTTTTGCTCAGAATTCAGCAGAATCTGCTTCATTTTGGGGATTAACCTTTCTGTTACAGTCCCTCATAAATCCCCTTTGGGAATGTCTATGATAGCAGAACTAAGCCACTTCTTAAAGATCAATAAATAAATGCACCTGCAGATGTCTGAAGTTGTAGAGCAGATTACTACTGTCCTTGAAATCTGAGATTAAAAACAATTATAGGTTGACTCATGTTTCCTTGGGCTATGACTGTGTGCCTTGACCTTTGCAGTGGTAGAAAGTGAAATAGTCAGGTATATTTAAAAACATACTCACAAGTATCTACATTCTGATTTATAATGTGTTCCAGTAACCTTGAATTAAATCTGGCATATTAAATCAAATTAATACTCATTTGCAACACCGTTCAAAATATACACATAACTAGGTAGCAGCTTTCCTTCACTACTTCTGATTCACCTGTAAATTATTCTGATTTCCATTATTGTTTGTTACTTTTCTCTTACAAAGCACAGGAACCTAATTCTACTGGGGTAATGCTAAGGAGAAAACACCAGGGGACACAGACACCATCATAAACTTGATGTCCCCACTGCCTGGACTCGAATGCTGGCTGTCCCTAAAAAGCTGGTGTAAAAGTAGCTAAAATATCTTATACACTTTTGTCTTTCCTAATTCAACCCTTCCAAAAGCCTACTTCAAAGCATCTCTCAGTGGTTTTTCAGGGTCATATTTTGGCTAATCAACAGCCATCTCTGGAATGAAAACTTGGCTGAAATGAGCGTATTAGCCTTCCTGTCACAGTATCTAATCTGAGTTCAAATGAAAAACAAATATGCAAAGACTGGAACAATGTTTGACTGTTAAAACAATCTAGATGAACACAACACAGGAAGGAAACAGCAAAGAGTTCAGGTATTTGCACAATAAAGTTGAACACAGGCTTCGAGGCAGCTTTTTTACGGCCTCTCCCACCTAGACATAGCTGTACCTGGAGAGGAAATTTCAAAATATTCTGCATTGCTCAACAGCAGCTCCTGAAGAAATGAACAGAGCTTTTGCAAAGGTTGTTGCTAACTGCTGTCAAAAGTTTTCCTCTTAATTATTTACAGCCTGATCCCAAACTCACTGCAGTTCATAGACAGTGCCATTGACAGCATCATATGGATGCAAGCTCTAATTTTCAAATGGGGCTGCTATTAAAAAGGGGGAGAAAAACAACTTGTCTTTTATTTACGCACCTAAGGATGAGTTTGGCTCCTGGTCATTAACAGCTTTATTTGATAAACACAACCTGTGCCAAAATTCAGACCAGCTGGACTTGTTCTGGGGCAGGGAAAGTTCTTAATAAGTTTTAATCTTATTACAGTACAGCTTGGAAGTATCTGGGATGTATTATGCACAGAAATACAACAGGAATTGAGGATTTTTATGCTGATAGCTGATTTTTGCCAGCAACTAGCAGCTCGAGCAACTTAGTGCTGACCAACTCCTTGGTCATTCCATCTGGAGCTGGCAGAGACCATCCAACCCCAAATCTGTTTAATGTATTTTGTCCTCTTAATTTACTAAACAGAGTTCACTTAAAGCAGCCCTAAAATACTTATTATTCTAATTCATTCATAATAGGAGCGAGGCTAATGAAACAACTCACTTCAAATGCCCTGGAGGTATTTTTGATAAGATACCTGCCAGTATGCAGTCATCAGTATTTTGTTCTCAATCTACTGCAGAGAGAAGTACAATGTGATCATGAAAAGGGAAATCAAGCACTAAAGGGAAAATGAAAACCAGCAAGGCAAATAAGGAAACCAGCAGGAAAAAGTTAGTATGTACACTAATTATCCATTAGGACCAAACAACTGCCCTACCATTAATTAGCACAAATGTTATATTGTTCTTTTATTTTATATTAAGCTGTTGCTTTAGCGGTGGGAGGAAAATGATGATCTTCCCATGTGAAACTGGACGTGTCAGTCTCCTAATAAATAAACTGAGTTATAAATGTTGGCAGCGATCTGCCTGGGCTCCCCCGGCACCACAAGTGCTGGTGAAGCTGCTGGGGGGTTGGAGGCCGACAGCAGAAATACAGCGAGTGAGTAACAGGCTGGCACTTTTTGACACGGGAATTCCTCTAAAGCTTTTTTCTTTTTCTGAGCTCTCCCTTTGATTTCCCTGCGAAGCCCATCCAAATCCTCCTGCCTCAGCCTTCAGCTCATGCACACAGCAGAGGGAGCTAAGCCACCAGAAAATAAAAAAATTCCCCTGCTTGTCACCGAGAAATGGGGTATAACTCAGTCAGTTCTCTGCCCTAAAGCTCTGATCACTGATTATTGAAGCTCCTCTGCGGCAAGGCTTTCTCTCTTCCAGCCTGTGGTCCTGCTGAATACACGGCTGATGAGCAGGAGCGCATATGCAGTGCTTCTGACTCCATCTCTGACATTCTTTCATTTTTCAGGGATATTTTTTTAAAAGGATTTTTTTTTCTCTACAATTTCCCTTTTACCAGTTTTGTTCTACGTATTGGATATAAACCCTGGTATTTTAAGGCACTGCAGCAAGAATCAAAACTTTTCCTTTCTGTGCTCACTCCAATCCAACTCCAGATCCCCATTACCTACCAACAAGCTATGGGGCTCACCTGTGAACCTGTTCTCAGTTGATGTTGACATCAATGCTGTCCTGGCCTAGGTCAGCCCTCTCAGAGAATTTCACACCACAAACCCACACTTACTTCTCACAGTAGCTCCATTGCCTGCAATCTCCCCAAAACCGAGAGAACATGGAAACATAATTTCCATCTATGAGGCACTGGTAGTCATGGGGCAGGACAATTTGTAGGACAGTCTTATTACTGCTGCACTGAGTTACAAGAAAATGCTGAATACTCTTGCAGCAGTGAAAAAACAGACAATGAAATAGCAGACAAACTTTGAAACAGGTAACTATGAAACATTAGAGATGGGGGAAAAATCCCACCGATTAAAAATTCAGCATCTGTCTCATGTGGCCATGACAATTCCCCAGTTGAATATCCTCTCTCTGACTCAGCACAGTACTTTCTGAAAGAGTTAGTTTCACTTGAATCAGATGGCTTTAGTCTAACAGCCTTATGGGAATTATGAAAACACAGAAGCTATAACCCTCTGTTCTCACCATCCTTTCTACCACCACCAAATCCACTGTTGTTCAGTACGTGAGCAGAGTCATTTGTATTGAAGGCTGGCTGAATGTCCTCACCAGAAGTCATTTGTGAAGTCCAAAAAGAGGACTTAAAAGCCAATCTGAAGAGCCATGGGCTTTAGCAGAGGCTTATGGAAGTACACTTTGCACGTCCTTTCTCACTCTGCATTGCCCAAGTGGTGCTGGCCTCAGCATATACAGCTGTATGAGGACCTCCAGCCCAAAGGCCTCCCTACACCAGGACAGCACCTTCTGACTTGCTAGTTTGGGCCCCAGAATCAGTATTTGTCAGGATTAAGAAAAAATGTTTAGTTACTTTCACCCTATTTCAGACAAAGTTTCTTTTGTATCAGAATAGTTTGGGACAATGAGCTTTTCTTTGCTAGTATAAGAATAAACACCCTGCCTTTTCTATCTCCATCTCTTAAATTTTAAGCCACAAAGGGTCATAGAATCATAGAATGGTTTGGTTTGGGTTGGATCGAACCTTTAAAGATCATCTAGTCCACCCTCCCTGCAATGAGCAGGGACATCTTCCAACTATATCAGGTTGCTCAGAGCCCTGTCCAACCTGACCTTGACTGTTTCCAGGGATGGGGCATCCACCACCTCTCTGGGCAACCTGTGCCAGTGTCTCACTACCCTCATTGTAGAAAATTTCTTCCTAATATCTAGTCTGAATCTACCATCTTGTTGTTTAAAAACATTACCCCTTGTCTCATCTTAACAGGCCCTACTAAAAAGCCTACGCCCATCTAACTTAAAAGCCCCCTTTAAGTATTGAAAGGTCAGAATAAGGTCTGCCCGGAGCCTTCTCATCTCCAAGCTGAACATCCCCAACTCTCTGAACCTGTCTTCACAGGAGAGGTGCTCCAGACCTCTGATCAGCTTTGTGGCCCTCCTCTGGACTTGCTCCAACAGCTCCATGTCCTTCTTGTACTGGGGACCCCAGAGCTGGACGCAGTACTCCAGGTGGGGTCTCACCAGAGCAGAGTAGAGGAGGAGAATCACCTCCCTCGACCTGCTGGTCACGCTGCTTTTGATGCAGCCCAGGACACGGTTGGCTTTCTGGGCTGCAAGCGCACACTGCCGGCTCATGTTGAGCTTCTCATCAACCAAGACTCCCCAAGTCCTTCTTCTCAGGGCTGCTCTCAGTCCATTCTCCACCCAGACTGTAGCTGTGCTTGGGATTGCCCTGACTCACGTGCAGAACCTTGCACTTGGACTTTGAACTTCATGTGGTTCGCATGAACCCACCTCTCAAATCTGTCAAGGTCCTTCTGGATGGCATCCCTTCCCTCCAGCGTGTCAACCGCACCACACAGCTTGGTCAGCAAACTTGCTGAGAGTGCACTCGATCCTACTATCCATGTTCCTGACAAAGACATTAAACAGTGCCGGTCCCAGTACTGACCGCTGAGGAATGCCACCCGTCACTGATCTCCACTTGGACATGGAGCTGTTGAATGCAAGTCTTTGAATGTGACCATCCAGCCAATTCCTTATCCACCGTGTGGTCCATCCATCCAATCCATGTCTCTCCAACTTAGAAAGAAGGATGCTGTGGTGGACCATGTCAAAGGCCTTACAGAAGTCCAGGTAGATGACGTCTGTCACTCTTCTATTATCCACCAATGCTGTAACCCCATCATAGAAGGCCACCTGGTTGGTCAGGTAAGATTTGCCCTTCGTGAAGCTATGCTGGCTCTCTCAAATCACCTCCCTGTCCTCTAATATGCCTTAGCATAGTTTTTAGGAGGATCTGTTCCATGATCTGCCCAGGTACAAAGGTTAGACTGACAAGTCGGTAGTTCCCAGTGTCCTCCTTTCTACCTTTTTTAAAAATGGGTGCCATATGGGTGCAATAAGGTGTTTTAAACAATAAGGAGTTTTAATGATTCTTCTGCTCTAAAATACCATTCAAGGACTAAAGAATGCAGTCCTCATGTAACCAGGGAAAAAAACCCCAGGACTTCCATAATTTATGGGCAAGTGAAATGTATCACAGAAATTTTGCAATTTTTCACTGGGAAACGTTAGTCTTGCCCTTAGACATCTTGAGTTTGAACACACTTTGCTATAAATATATAACAATACCCTGCAATCCTATTAGATTCCAGAAGTACTTATACTCTCAAGCCCCTAAAACAGACAAGTCACTGTAGTCATCAGATACTTTAAAAGATCTATATTTTTAGATTTAGAGACATCTGTTAGAGAAGGTACATAGATATGTCCAGTAGGTGTCATTTTTGTCCACTTTTACTTTGTTTGTTAGAGGTTAACAAGAGTACAAGAAGGCATTTTCCTTGGAAAGTCAGAGGTATCATTGCTTTCCCATGGAAATGGATGGTATTTGGGAGGGAAAACTATGGCATGTGCAGAAGTGATGGATTTGCCCTGAAATCTCTCCAGGCTGAACGGGAATACTCCAGATTGGTTTGGTGCCTGGTCATTTCAGGACTGAAATAAAGACCTGGCCAGGCAGGTCCAGATTTTGTTCAAAGTCCATTTCTGCAAGGTTTGGCACTCTGAAATAAGGATTCTCTTCCCATCATCCTGTCCTTTCCACCTCTACGTATCCTTGGCCATGTTAAGTTGCAGCAAACCTTCCTGGTACCTTCCCCTATACTGCTGGAGATATGAGACACACAGTCCACCCATGGGCACTTCTGGTGAACAATTTCTTACCTCCTCCCCCTGCTACACAGAAAAACAGAAAGATAACCTTCTTCCACAGAGAGAAGTTATGCCATGGCTGCTGGGATCAGAGTGAAACCAGCCAGGGATGATTTCCTGTCTGGCAAATACGCCATTTCTGCATTGCGCAAACCTCTGGAGCAGAACTGCAAGCACCTGCCTCCTACACAAACCAATGCTAGGTCAACAGCCCTGAGAAGCAAAATCTAGCATGACTCACTGTGGCCAAGAGTGAGACATTTTATTAATTTTATAAAATTTTTGATAGTTTTTATTAATTGTCCCCATACAAGGAACTTCCACCCCACAGGAGAGGTAGCTGAAGGAAACCTCTGTGTCCCCAGGACAGTTTAGAGCAAAGTCTGGCAGTGGTTGTCATTAAAACATTTTAGACTGAGAGACAGCACTTTGGTTTGAGGTGCTGGAGCTCCAGCCAGACATGAGTTTCCTTCTGCCAGTTTGGCTGATGCGGTGGTAACCTCTGCCAGAGGAATACGGCAGCAGCAAGCTGAGCAGCCCTTGCTGCTCCCTGATACCGAGCCCAGAGGGCCCCGAGGGAGAAGATACACAGACACATGTTAATGGACACCCGCATGCACAAGAGCTTCTCTCTGGTTTCCCATGAGGCTCGCAGGTAGCATGAAGCCCAGACGCGAAATTAAATCTGTAGCAGCAGCAGAGCTGCAGCCGGCTGTGCAAATGCCAGGCGAGCTGCACCCGTTTGCTTCACGTGGGCGGCTGGGGCCAGAGCTGGGGGCTTGGCTGTTACGTGAACCCTGACAATGCACAAGTGTCATGGATGTTCCTCCTCTCTGTCCCTGGCCTGCTTTGAACAGCTCTGCTGTATATCCACAATGACCCAAAAAAGGCCATTTTGTATCCACCATTCTTCCTACCCAGCACTCTGGTGAAATCAGAAAATTCAACCCCAACCAAGCGACCTACAAAATACAACCACACATCTAAAATTTCCACCTTCATAAAGTTGAAGCAGAATCTGCAGCAGCGTTGCTTTCATGCAAAACAGAAACAACCCCCACAGCTGTCTCCAGCTCCTCTACCAAAGATATGGCATCAGAAGAAAAAATGTCATTTGATATCCCCACATAACTGAAATTATTTTTGTTATTAAAGACTATCTGACTAAAGTGACCCCCCTCTTCCATGAACCCACATTAGCCATGAGCCACCAGTGCCATCAGCACCAGGCTCCAGAGAGGGACATGCAAACCACAAATGCGCCAGGATGCTCCCAGCCCTGCCCCGGCGTGCCTGGGACAGCAGGATAGAGACTTGGGGAGCAATCAGAAAATATAATTTTGATAGAGTTAACTCATTTCTCTGGCCAAGACCTACCCCTAAACACATCATTCTAGTCTAAAATCAGTTTTTCAACTCCAAATAATTACAGGCTGTTGTTGCTTCTTTCTTCTCTTGTAGAGATAGCTTGCAGCTCTTTGCAAACAGCTGATGTGAATTTTTGGTTGCCTGTCTAAAAGCACGGTATTGTGCCTGCCTCCAAACTGGAGGAATTTATGCTACAGTGTGAATTTCAAACACGTAATATCAAATTATGTATCGGGAAATATTTCTGTGCATAGGCCAGCTGTGTCTGAAGGCCTCTCACACAGTCACAGTGGAACTCAAGTTTTCCAGAGTGGGATCCAGCCCCTCAAGTCATGTTGCCCAGACTCCAAGAAACGTGCTAAGTTTCTTAAGGAACATGCTGCTTTCTTGTAACTGGCTTGTAGACCCTTTCTTCCAGAGCACTATTTCTCTCAGTAACTGCCATTAAGTGAAAGCGTGGACCCTGAGGCAGGCAAACGGGATATCACCTTCAGATGATGATTGCTTCATCAACCAGCCAGCAATGATAAAGCAAGATAACACGCACTTAAAGAAGTCCAGGTAAATGCAAGTGGTGCTTTTCAGCAGCTCATTCAGTCAGATAAACTCTCGTCAGCCAAACAGATGAAGGTCTTCTTAATCAGAGAATACTGATCTTTGATTACACCACATAATAACGATGGAAAGGAACTGTTCAGCCCACTTTGCCCAAAGAGATCTGTTACTGTAGCTGCTCAGAGGAAACATCACCACAATGAGCCAGGGCTGAACTACAAGGTGAAGAAAAAGTCAGGCATAGACAACCACATTTAAATCAAAAAGATATCTGCAATGAGAAAACTTCAAGGTGAGGTCTGAATTTTTTCACCAAATTATAAATAGAAAACTTCCTTCTCCAAGTGATAGAGGATCCAACAAGTAGAGGTGCCATGCTGGATCTTGTTCTCACTAACAAGGAGGGGCTGGTGAGGAATGTGAAGCTCAAGGGCAGCCTTGGCTGCAGTGACCATGAAATGGTGGAGTTCAAGATCCTTAGGGCAGCGAGGAGGGCGCACAGCAAGCTCACTACCCTGGACTTCAGGAGAGCAGACTTTGGCCTCTTCAGAGATCTGCTTGGTAGAATACCATGGGACAAAGCTCTCAAACCCTTGCTGAGGTTGCATTTGATCCTACTGTCCATGTTCAAATCTGTTTGAGCAAGTTTGCTGACCAAGCTGTGTGGTGCAGTTGACATGCTGGAGGGAAGGGATGCCATCCAGAAGGACCTTGTCAGGCTTGAGAGGTGGGTTCATGTGAACTACATGAAGTTCAAAGTCCAAGTGCAAGGTTCTGCACGTGAGTCAGGGCAATCCCAAGCACAGCTACAGTCTGGGTGGAGAATGGACTGAGAGCAGCCCTGAGAAGAAGGACTTGGGGAGTCTTGGTTGATGAGAAGCTCAACATGAGCCGGCAGTGTGCGCTTGCAGCCCAGAAAGCCAACCGTGTCCTGGGCTGCATCAAAAGCAGCGTGACCAGCAGGTCGAGGGAGGTGATCCTGCCCCTCTACTCTGCTCTGGTGAGACCCCACCTGGAGTACTGCGTCCAGCTCTGGGGGCCCCAGTACAGGAGAGACATGGAGCTGTTGGAGAGAGTCCAGAAGAGGGCCACGAAGCTGATCAGAGGTCTGGAGCACCTCTCCTGTGAAGACAGGTTCAGAGAGTTGGGGATGTTCAGCCTGGAGAAAAGAAGGCTCCGGGGAGATCTAATTGTGGCTTTCCAATACCTGAGGGGCCTACAGGAAAGCTGGAGAGGGACTGTTTATCAGGGAGTGTAGTGACAGGACAAGGGGTGATGGGTTTAAGCTGAAGGAGGGTCGATTTAGATTAGATGTTAGGAAGAAATTCTTTACTGTGAGGGTGGTGAGGCACTGGAACAGGTTGCCCAGAGAAGCTGTGGAGGCCCCATCCCTGGAAGTGTTCAAGGCCAGGCTGGATGGGGCTTTGGGCAACGTGGTCTAGTGGAGGGTGTCCCTGCCCATGGCAGGGGGGTTGGAACTAGATGGGCTTTGAGGTCCCTTCCAACCCATTCCATTGTGTAAATCTATGATGATGATTCTATGAAAAGGTTAGCGTATTGGGCTTTGGGGACCTTTCAATATATGAAAAAACCATGAAAAAAACAGGGTGAGTGATTTCAGTGTGCTTTCAAGCAGGGACTTTGTCTGGATTAAGCTTTTCAACTAGCAAGTAATGTCTGAAAGGCTTGTCACAGAGTTTAAGAATTTAGATATTTCTTCTTCCCCAGCCTTGAAAGAGTGTGCTTCTTTGTGATTTTTGAATCAGTAACTTAGGGTTTGGTTTGTAAAATGAGGGTGACTGGATACACGACATGAGCAAAGCTGGATAATGGATGGGAATTTTACCAGGCTGAGTGTTGCTTCACCGGATGACTCGCTGCTCTGCTAGGTGATTTCTGGGTGGCGGTGAGTGCCCACTCAGGCGGAGCAATAAATTAACCCTCTGTTGAAATGATGCAATACCCATTTTCTAGAAGGTTTCACAGTCTTCCCCTGAATTATCTTCTGCAAAGCCTTCACTTTCACAGGATTTTCTGAATACTCAGGCTTTGGTTTCCAATAGTTTTTCTCTCTGCAGAACAGCACTGTGTTCCCCCCCACCAAGAGCACCAGAACAGCTGTTTTCCAGGAATTAGCCTGGGAAAAGCTTTGGTAACAGCTTCCTCCACTGAGCTCCATGTATCACCCACAGGGTTTGCTTTATCAGCTGTAGACAATAAGTGACCATTCAGGTTTTGAGGTTCCTGTTACTGTGTCCATGGTCACTTGTCCCCAGCATATGGAGATGTCATCCTTTTATCCTTTACCATTCCTGTACTTTCCTCTTCGCTCCTTGTCCTTTCCTCTTTCATCCCAAAGCAGCTCCAAAGGCTCTGGATACTTCAGAACTTCCACTCCCCCCGCACTGCCTCCTTCTCCCATTCCACCTTTCGCACCTAAGTCCCCAGCACATGTAGATGGACATCATAGCACTGGAGATGCAGCATGGCATAATCACAGGTTTCTCAGGATTGAACTGAAGAATGTCTTCACTGAGCAGCTGTTCTCTATATCTTTTTGGAGTTAGAAAGCTGTTTTGGAGGACTATGCTCAAATAAAAGAGACCTTGTCTCCCTTGTTCCATTTAGAGTCTACATGAAGGTGTCTAAACGAAGGCTGTGTTTGGAAACTTCTAGCATAGCCATCATATCTCTCTGTGTAAAGTCTGGACATCTTTCTCTGAAAATCAAGTTGTTTTCTGTCTCTTGTTCATTCCCCTTTTTTTAAATAAACCCTTTTATGCAAGCATGACTGATCATTATTATGGCCTTGCTATTACAAGGAAGGAAATTGGTAAAATGAGTTTTACCATGCAAAGGGCAAAATAGAATATTTTAAAACAGTTGTCAAAGCGCTCCTTACTCTGGCAGTGCCTTTGCTGCCATGGATCAAAACCCTTGAACAGGGTGTCCACAATCATGAGGGCATCTTCTTCAAACACAGGGTCAAATATGGACTGTGTGTCATTTCAGGTCCTCTTTGAGCAAACCTGAATATCAGGCTTTTCAGGCCACTTCAGTGAGCAATTAAATGAAATTTGGCCAAGAGCTGTCATTGCAGGTTACCTCATCCTGGCGCACAGTACAAAGATTTTTTGCAGATATCTGAGCAGTCCTACAATGCAAAATGCTGAGGTTTAACAAGGTGGTATACAAATATGTCTTCTTCCAAAAAAGGAAAAAAAAAAAAAAGAGAAAGAACAAAAAGAAAAAGTGAAAGAGAAAAGGAAGAAAGAAGGGGGATGGGGAAAGGAAGAACAGAAGAAATCAAACCAGCCCTCTAGTGAAGTCTATTGATCGCAAGCTCATGAAACTGCAACACAGAGAGTCAGGCACCACTGATAGTTCCTGTCATTATTTCACTTTCCTGTGGGCCAGAAGCTTTCACTGACACGCGGCAGGTGGCAGAAGCCACCGCAGAGGGGAGATCCACTTCTTTGAGCAAGCAGCAGTGGTTAGCACCCCACTCCTCCAGGCACGCACCCACGCAGACAGAGAAGAGGGGTAGCACCTTTTAGTGCATCTTCAATCCAATACCCATTGTCCCAGAAATCAAGATGGGGATGTGAGGGCTCTGCAAGCCAAGCTAACGGTGGAGGAGGACGTGTTGCAAGAGGGGCACATCTCTGATCATGCAGGTGACTCACTGAGGCAGGTCTTCGAGGATACGCAGCGATATTTTGTCAAGGGGCCAGTATTAAGGGAAGGGATAGCATTCAAGTGATGCAAGTGTTAATTGGGTAATTGGGTTTGTTAAATTGAGGCAACAAACAAGAAGATGGTGCATCCCTTGCTCATGCATGCTTGGTCCAGTGCCATGACCTCTTTCCCCAACTCTGGGGGCCAGAGAAAAGAACTTAGGGAAGGGGTACAATTATTTATCTGACAATTAGGTCCTTCCCTGGGTGGCCTCTCCTTCAATCTTTGTCCTCTGCACCAATGCCTTGAAAAACAGCAACAACTTCCATATAGCTTTGTATAATAAATGTCAAAGGAATACAGGAAAGAGAAAATATTACCTACTGGGGATTTCCACTCAGAGGCTAAAACTCCATGACACAATGGAGAGTAGAAAGGATCAACAGAGTGAACTTCCAACACACTATCTAGCAATGAAATCATGAGCAGAGCATCTGACCCCACATAACAAGAACTGGCTACTTCCCTAGTCTCTATAGGAGGGATAGAGGCAAATATATTGATTCCCATAAAGGGTCCTTTTTCTTTTCCCTTTCTTTTTCCAGGTTTTGCATTTTTAGTCTCTCTGAGAACATAGTTTAATAGTCTTAGCTGAGTGCAGCTTTACTCATGGTTCTGTTCATCTCTGTGCTTCATCATCTGGAAATAAGTAAAAATTGTCACTGCTGTAAAACTTCTAAATTTTGTCCTTTTAAAAGGACTTATTCTCCCCTAACATTGTCAATATTTGCAATATCCTGGGCTAGCCTGTACCTAGAAGCAAGAATTCCTGATAATTCTCTGATAAACAATCAGAGAAACGCTATAAAAATGGATTGTAGAAAGGCCTCTTATCCTCTTCTCTTTACCAGAGATTACTGAACTGTGGAAACATCAATTAAGGCTAAAGAAAAGAGGTGTGAAGATAGATAGATTTTAATCATGCCAGCTATTGGCTGAAGCACACTTTAAACAGGTAGTTTAAAGTTGTTCCATTTATTCTGTCTCAGTAAATATAAGATGTGTATAGCCCATAATTACATAGACAATTTTTGATGACTGCTTCCTCTTTTGCATAAAGGTTTTTCTCAGTTTTGTTCTTAAAGAGACTCTCTCATGAGCTGATTTTCTTGCCGATAGGCATCAATTAAAAAGACTAACCAGACTTCCTTACACAACAGACTTGCCCTAAATTTATTTCTGTGAATGTGTCTCAGCATTTCTGGATTTCTGGATTTCTAAACTTTACTGCAGTTATCTAGCTTACATGTCTTGCAAATGATCCAAATAAAGAATGAGTCATATTGGCAGAGCTAGCAGAAAAACGATTAGATGATGATTTAGAGCTATGATAACCAGCCTACAGGTCAGTAACTCCTGTGCAGAATTTAGCCCCACTGCTGAAGAATAATGTCCAAGTCAAAAGTGCAAATGGGTTCAGAAGAAAACTTTTCCTTGTAGGATTAAATATACTTAATTATATTTAATAGGTAGCCCTCAAATGTATCTTCTGAATCAGGGTGTCCTTATTCTTCTAGACTGCCAGAAATTGGTAGAATAAAAGAAAGATTACTTCATGCCCATGCTGTTTTCAGTAGTCCAAGCATCTTCTTTCTCCAGTGTCCCATAGCCACCATCACAGGCACGTGCCTGAGCCGTCCTTGCCTGGCAATGCTTAATGTGCCATGCTGATTCTTCCTCGTGCCCACAGCACAGGTTCAACTACTGTACAACTACAGGAAAATGTACTGACCTCACTATCCCGGAGAACACAGTGACTTTGATCCTCCACTCCAATAGCATTCTTGCCAAATACTCCTCGACTCACATTGAGGATTTCCCTCCATCACATTTGCCACAGGGCATGGCCATACACTGAGTGTTGGTGGGGATGGAGGAGCAGCCAGATGCTGGGATGACCTTAGGTGTTAAGAGAACAAGCACGAGAAAATCTCTCTCTTCATGATCAAGAGCACAGCACTGCTTCAGCAGCAGGCTGCCTTGAGTGCTCCCTCCAAAAAGTTTTGTTCTGCACCATGCCTTAGCAGCAAACTCCTGGGTGTGCAGAGGAGAAGTAAATAGAGGAAAAATAAATAGAGTAAATAGCAGATATAAAATATCTGTATGTACCACAACTGCAACTCCTTCAAGTTCTGCTCTCTTATGAAACCTGTCCTTCTCTTCGCTCTACAAACAACAGACCATGTTCTGCTCCTTAGAGAAGTCTGTAACCACCAAGGGCTCTATTATCGTGAGAGGTGACAGAACAGGCTCCATTTCCTGGCTGCCAACTGCTTGATTTCTCAACTTGCATTTTTTTTTTTCCCCATGCACACAGAAGCTGGGTTTACAACTTGTTGGATTTGTAAGGTCTTGTTCTATTTGTAAGTTCCTGTTCTGTTGGGAGGATATTAAAAGAAACTGAAAAAATGAAATATTCATATTAGAATGAATATAGGAAATGACAGCTTGCAATATTTGCAATCTTTCTCTTGTACTTCCTACCCCAAATATACTAATGAAAGAGAACTAATACTGTTGCTTCAGTGTTAGAAGGAAGGCTGTGACTTACAGGTTTTCAACTTACAGATCACTTTGCCTATATATCTGTGAAAGACTGTGATTTTCATTTAACCTTTCATAAGTATCAGGTGAAATGTATTATTTTGGTGATTGCTCCAATTATGTGTATACCTCACATTTCCAACCATTCTATTATAAATTATCTATGTAAAGTAATAGTGTAATTTGTAAATAAATACTGTCATTTGATCACACAATAATAAAGTTAATGTCAATCCAATCTCACCTCAAATACCTTACAACTGAAGACAGCCTACAACAACAACAACAAAAATCAAAAGGAAGAGTAGTTTGATTATTTTCCACCAAGTCTGCTTAAATTCTAATTTTTTTCTTTAAGAATGTGATTGGTTAGTATGACATCATCTAGAAGGAAGAGACAAACAGTTGTTCCAAACCCATAAGCATCACAACAACAAAAAAAAAAAAAGGGAAAGAAGAGAAAGCTGGGGACAGGGAAACAAATAAAATCAGAAACAGGCATTGCAAAGAATATAATGGATAGATACAATGATTATCAGAATTGCCAATACTAGATTCAGTGCATTGCTTATTATGCATGCTTAGTTATTTTGGGGGATAAACTCTTAAACAGAGATTCTGGAGATTCTCCCTCATCTCTTGGAGGTTTCCCAGAACTGCAGGTCTAGCAGGCCATTGACTGACTGCCCTTGTGATTCTGTTTTCCCACATATGGTATCAAGAATTTTTTTAACTGTGGTTTTTAAAAGCCTGACAAGGTATTTTACTGGTTGTTTTTATGGGTGCCATCATTTTCTGCTTTTGGCAATTGCTGAGATACCACAAAAAAGGTGGTTTTCATAGTGATTCAGCCCCGAGCCAAAACTGAAAGTTCACATTGTTTACTTTGACTTAACATCCAAACTTCTGTGCACTTCCCTGGTCCAAGCCTTCTGGGTTTTTGACTTGACATGGTCACTGCCAGATTTATTGGTCAAATGTGGAATTCTGTGAGTCTGTGAACTCCTTGACTGGAGACCCGGATGCCATCGTTACTAGATGTATGGTGACTTCTGTCTGATGTGGCCTCTGCTGGGCAACGGGAATGTGAAGTTCAGGGGTGCAATGATTGCACCAACAGCCTTGAGGCCAACTGGTCCTCCAATACAGTCTGTGCCCCTGACTGTCTTCCCAGCCTGAATGATGGGATGTGGAACCTTCATCACCAGCTCAAGGAGTGGGTGGTGGTAGTGAAACCAGGTCTCCAGTGAAGCTGGAGAATTCCATGAGAGGCTGGCAAGGGCAGGCCTGGGGCTGGCAAGGGAAGCAGCACCATGCTGCTCGTCCCTTCCCAGTCCAGGGATGTCCCAGCACCCATAGCCACCAAGGACACCCTGGGACGGGGGTCACTTCCCACAGAGTCACCAAGGTCACTCCAGTGATTCATATCCCATGGGGTGACCAGTGTCACCTGAGGGGGTCATATGCCACAGCATCATAAGAGACATCCCAAAGGGGGTTCCCATCCCATGGAGTCACCATGGATACCTGAGGGAGTCACATCCCATGGAGATCCCATAGTCACCCTAAAGGATCATCTCCCATGGGGTCACTGGGGACATCCCAGCAACCACAGGGTGAGCAAGGATGCCTGGGGCAGCAGAGCCAGCCAGCCAGCCAGCCACTCTCCTCCCAGCAGGAGGTGAAATCCCACCAGTAGGGTGCGACCACCAGCCCTCGAGGCGTCCCTGCAGGGATGGGTGGGGGCTTGTGGGGCAGCTTGCTCCAGGTGCCCCACAGAGGGGGCTGCTAGCTTTCTCCTCTTCCCTGCAATGCTCAGTGGGACCCTACAGCCCTCCTGGCATGGGACATTTCATCCTGCACCTGCTCCCTGGTCCACCTCCTCGGGCAACTGTTCCTCAAGGCACCTTGCCAGCTCCTCTGAGCACTCAGGAGGCATCTTCAGAGCATCTCCCTCTGACACCCCTGCCGCCAGCACTGGAATCCAGACAGGGAATATCACAGGATCATAGAATAGTTTGGGTTGGAAGGGACCTCAAAGATCACCTAGTTCCAACCGCCCTGCCATGGGCAGGGACACCCTCCACTAGACCGGGTTGCCCAAAGCCCCATCCAACCCGGTCTTAAACACTTGCAGGGAGGGGGCATCCACAACCTCTCTAGGCAACCTGTTCTAGTGCCCCACATATCTTATCAGCAACCACCAGACAGGCTCTTGACTAATTTGTCAGGGTCTTGTTGACTCCATGTTGCAAAACTGTTCTCAGCACCCCCCCAGAGCTGCAGGGAAGTGGGCAGTGGCTGGCACTTGTCCACGGAGGCTCCTCCACTGCTCACCCCTGACCAGCCCTTTTGGAGGTCGTCTGTCACCTCCTCAGCACACCACTCCCCTCGCCTCTCCCTGCTTGCCACCGTCTGCTGCCATAACTGCAGACACAGCCTGGTCCACACCAGCCATCCCCTGCCAGAGTCCTGCCACTACCTAACAATTAAATTGCCTTGTGTTAAAAACAAACACCCCCCCGCAAAAACAAAACAAAACAAAACAAAACCCCAATAAGCCACCCTGACTTCTTGTGTCTTTGCAGATTGAGAACTCCTTCCAGATTTGCAGCCTATGTTCTCCCCTGCCAGCATCACCTCATTGCCCACAAGAGGATGATGAAATAGGGAGGGAGGATGGCATCACAGCCACAAAGCATGATGTAACCCTAGCTGCTGCCACGTGAACTCAACTCCACCACCTGCCTGTGGGACGCAGCCCACACATTTTCTCACCATGACCCCCCTCTACTTCCTGCCCCTGGGCACCCATGCTCCTCTGCTCCTCTCCTGCACACGTGGAGCAGGTGGAGATGGTGACAGCCCTCCCAAGGGGCACAGGGCATGTACACAGCACCCAGACCCACGAGGGAAGCAGGGAGAAGTTGACACTGGGACCTTCCCAAACCACAGGGGGCCCAGAGAATGGAAACAGGTTGTAAACTGCAAAAAATACTTGTTGTTGTCAAGTGCAAAACCCTTTTTCCTGTTTCCTCTATGTACTTCTCCTTTATAACCCTTGGAGTCAGTCGGTGCATCTGCAGAGAGATCTCTGGTGAGGAAGAACACAGTGTCCTAACCTTGAAGCGACACTTCTTATTTCTGACTTGTTTGCACTCTTAATGCCAAAGGTCACCCCAGCAGCTTTCCCTTTCCCACCAGTAACCAACACCACACAGTGGCACACCCACAGCCAAAATTATGTGTGCTGGGGGGGGATGACACCCAGCACATGACTGTGGATATGTGTGAGAAGCTTGTCCCCACGTTCAGAGCCAGTGTGGACATCAAACATGTTCAGCTCTGCGCTGGTTTTGCTTTCCCTGATGTCACTTGGACATGAAACAGCATCTCAGATGTGGTGTTCATTTAGCAAAGGAGGGATTATGAGCTACAGTTAGTGCTGCTACATGGGGCTGCTCCCCATAGCAGGGCTCCCCTGAAGTCAAAAAGTGGATGGATCCAGCCCTTAGGTCAACATGGTAATAAATGGATGTTCAGGGAGGACAGCACTGCTGTCTGCACCTGACCACCCTGTCTCACCACTTCCAGCATGTCTCCGCTTCTCTACAAGCTGCTCACACCTATAGAGAAAGCACTGAGAGCCCAAAGGGATCACTTTTTGGCGGGAAGGGAGAAGCCTCCTTCCATTTCTGTGCAAGGTCATTGCCACTGATGAATTTCTTCTTGCAGTCCTTTGTGCCTGAAGTTCCTGTGGCATATCTGCACAGCAGCTGTAGGGGACTTTCCATCTCCAAGAGGGTTTTCGTTTTCTCTCCCTTTTAGAACAAGCAGCAAAAGTCACACCCTCCTCCCCCCTTTCGTGTTTCTGCGTATGAAAAATAAAACCGAAAAGGAAATGAACTCATTTCAGCACAGAGACAAAGCTTTAAAGCGAAACTACAATACAACATCAGATGCTGTCAGCCTTTTCAACTCTGTTGCCAGTCTGGTGATGAGTCAAGTGGTCTCTCTGCTTTCACAGTCTGTGACTACCCTGGCTGCTTTCTCTAAGACATTATTTCAGTCTGCCTCACTTCTTAGCCAGCACAGCCTGTGCAGGGATCCTTCGTATAGAGAGGTAGAGCATATAGCAGGTTTCACACTGCCACAATGCAGCGTGCAGATCCTGAAATGGAAATGGGCCAGCCTCCCCCAGTGATGCTCTGACGGCTGGAGACTGCTGGTACTCACCAGAGCACCCCAAAATGGGTATATCTTGGCAGTGTGTTTGTGTGCATGTGTGTGGTAGGGACACAGTCTGTTCCCATACTCCTGCCAGCTCCTACGGTCTGGGCTGTGATGATCTACATACAGTCTCATGCTTTTGTGCCTTTTTTTCCTAAGGAGACATTTTGAAATGAAACCCAAATGGTATTCTCTTTTCTTCCTTGTTACAGCAAAGACAAATAGCAAAATATAGCAAAAGTCAAACACACCTAATCGCTTACAAATCACTGATGATTCAAATTGTAGAGGAGATCCTATACTTCCTTATAATGTTGAACATACCATCTGCTTTTTCAAAATGTATAGTTCTAATCTTTACAGTGAATAAAACAGTTAAGCTCTAAAAATTTCAAAGGAGAAAATTTGGCAAAAGATACTGTTTTCCACCTTGGTTTGGTCCTTGCTTTCTGTTACTAATTCTACTCACCTTTTGCCCTAAGTTCCCCAGTTAAAACCTTTCCCACTTTAAATCTGAATTGTGGGATTTAGAGGCACTAAGTGACTCTTTATCCAATTATAGATTGTTCAAACAAGGCAGTTCCAAAACCTAGCTCAGAGAAATTGTTGTTCAGAGTAGTCTGAAAATCCCCTAACCACGCAAAATAGCTCCTGTCCCAACTGAAGAGCATTGGAAAGATACAAGGGAGACACTGCAGCACTGCGGACCAGCTCAGTGCCAGACTAGGAATCCCAGGTCACCATGCTGGTGTCCAGCAAAGCCCCCTTGGATTCCCTAATTTTCCTGTTAGACTGCAGTGATTCGCAGCAAGTCATCGCTAATGAGCCCTGCACGGCTTACCAGATTGCTGGCTCAACTGCAAGGCACCGGCTTGCCAGGAAAGCGACAAGTGTCTCACACATGGGATTTCCCATTTTTTTTCAATCCCACACCTGCTGCATTGACTGTACACAAAAACTATGATGAAGTGCAGAGGAGGCGTAGGGAACAAGGGCAAGCAGAGGTATCCAGATCCTGAAAAAGATCTGGCAGACCAGCAGGCAATGAAGAATTCCAGAAATGGAGCACATTCAAATTCTCAACAAACATAGCAGGACAGGAAATAACCATAGCCACCATCCAAGGAAGGACTTCTGCAAAAACCCAGCAGGGATGGGGCAGCTGTGCTAACACTATGCTTGGTGTTTGCAAAGACACCTACACACACGGAGGAGAGCTTTTCAGCAAATATTCCACTGCCCTGACGAACAGTGATCAACACAAATATTTATTTTACTAATAGCCACTTCATCTGGATGGCAGCTGCAAAGATTGGCCTTTATAAGGATATTGTCACCTTCACAAGTGCTAAAACCCACTTAAACTACCTCGTGAACTTTGCCATCTCTCACATCCTTTTTAGCTCTTTAGAAAGCTTTTTGGTGACTACCAACAGGCCAAGTTGGGAATGACCTTACAAGGAGCCACCTGTAGTGTTTTTGCTGTCTGCTTTCACAGAAAATTCATCTCACTAGATAATCTGCCTGGGCTAATTTAGAATTGACTGTATAACAACCTAAGACCAGGAAAATCCAGTTAACTAAGCTTCCTCACAGTTACTCCTTGATTAAAGAGCACACAGTTGATATAAACTCTTACACTCCAGCTATATCAAGGAGGGGCTCTGCTATCCAAACCTGTCCTCAAACGTTATTGCTGTCACTAAGAAAAGAGTAGGTGGGCACCAAATCAGACACATGCAAGTCATCTTTCAGAAGCATTTGCAAGTAATTAATTAATGCCGCCTGCTTGGCACGCAGGTGGTCACAGAGGAAAAGATGGGTGTTCATCCATCTGCCAGTGACAGAGCACTGCGATATATGAACAAGCCATGCAGTTCACCTTTTGCTAAGAAAATTACATGTTTAAGCTTTCAAGGGAAGCAGGTGTAAGAGAACAGCGTAGGAGGGAGAGTCTAAGAATTCGTGGTAGGGTCATTAGGTAATATTTAAACAGCAGATTAGACCTGTGCTAGTGGGGTTACATCCCAGCAGCGGGCAGGCAGTTCTCCTTAGTTTCTTTTCCTGTCTGGTGTTGGATCATATCAGCAACTCAAAGTCGAATTAGCAGGAGTATTTCACTCAACAATTTAAAGCTGCATCAACCTTTTTCCTCACCATTGTGGAGGTGTCAGCCGCGCAGCAGCAGCTGCTGGAGGCTGAAGCTTTGCTGCAGTTGCCACCAGAAAATCATTAACACGGAACAAAGCTGTTTCCTTGAAAAGTGATGCTGAAATTAATGCTTATGGCTTGAGGATTTATGAAGCTTTACCATCATCACCCTCGCTTGGCGCAGCCACACCCTGCTGCGCTTTCCTGAAATGACCTTTGGTTTGTGCTCCTGACAATAGAGCCGAGTTTCCTGCTCCAATGCCGGGACCGCGAGGATCAACAGGAACTGCCGACTCTGCGGTCTGCAGAAACGGGAAAACGGAGAGAGAGAAACAAACAGCTTCTCAGTTAACACAAGAGCTGTCAACCCCAGACAGCCTTGGAAAAATAAGAAGATGAACTCCAATAACCAAGAGATTTATTTAAGATCTTATAGGGAGGCACAGAAACAGCTTGAAGCTGATTCAGCACAAATAACTGAGTTCAGAGAAAAAATCAGCTAGTTTCCTTTCTCTCCTACTCTTGATTTCATTTCTGCAACATTCAATTTCCTTTCAGCAAGCCTGCCCGCTGGTGTTATTCATACTGAGAGTCTGTCACGTGTTGGCTTTCAATAACATGTTCCTGGTTAGACCGCATTACCCAGGCACCGGAGAAGCCCCGTGCATGTTATCTCAAGATGATTCTCTCTTCTCAGCTGTGTAATTGCGCTAACTTTAAATGGTGCTAAACAGAAATAAACTGGAAGGCTGCTCCAAGGGGGTTGTGCTCCTTGGGCTGCTGGTCTGCTCCCCGCCGTGGCTGTGCCTACCTGGGGACCTGTGGTCCTGCTTGGGAGCCACAGCAAGAAACAGCTTTTGTGGCTGCTCCAGTAAAGCAGCTTTCCAGAGGCCTGTGCTTCCCACAGCTACACTGCTTTATTTAAGGGAACTGAAACAAAAAAGTCAGAGCTCGCTGGTGGCTTGAAACCACAATGGGCTTTTTTTTGCTCTGCCCCTGTTGTGCAATCCTATAATTGGCAGTGGCCCCACCATGTGCTGCTCCTACCGTAACGGACTGTGATTTGTCACACACCAATAAGGCCCTCACACACCAGTAAAACCTTGTGGGGAGGTGGGCCAGATCCGGAGCTAATGCAAGTCAGCTCCCATCTGAGCAGTGGGGCTTCCTGCCTTACATCACTGCATTCAGATACACGGGTCTGACCACAGCGATGGGGGAGATAAGCACTTCAGATACTCTGGCTCACAGGCGGGTCTATTAACCCGTTTTGTACACTGATGCGCCCCACTGTTCTTATTACCCTACCACAATTTTAAAATAAAATAAAGAAACTAAATTAATGCCTGTGACTCTACTATCCCACTGGTTTGTGCCCAGCTGCCCTGATAGAAAAGTCTCTCCTCTCCCACATATGCCCAAAAGAAGGGCCCATCTCTTTGCGTTGCTGCAGAGATATAGGGAGAATTTGCCTTTAAAGGTCATCCCCTTCTGGGTGAGGAAGTGTTTCTAAGCAGGACAGGATTGAAGCTCATTTGGTTTTGGCCTCACTGGAGGAACAGTCATTTAAGTAATTCGCCCAAGCCTTAGAACTGTCTCCAAATTCACAAAGGAGAACAAGCCCCAGGTCATCCCTAGGTCTGCCTAAACGAGCAGAACAAATAAGCAAAATAACATGCATGTGCCCAGCAGCGCAAGGGAGTGGTGTGTCCCTCTTCCCCACAGCCTTGGTTCGTGAGTGCTTTCTGTGCATTTGGGCTGGCTGAGCACCCCAGAGCACAGGGGGCACACAAAGGTCTCAATAACCACCCCAGCCTCCCATGCTGACATTCTGGAGCGTCTGCCATGATTCATGGAGCAGCTGTCAAGCTACAGCCATGAGATGCAGCCCTGAGCATCACGTGCTGCAGATCACAGCACCTTCACCATGAGGGGTGATGCGTCACACAGCCTGACATGCTCCTGAGCTGCTTCTGAGCTGTTTACCCACCTTCCCACCATCTAAAACCCAACAAACTTGTTTTGAAGAAACAGTTTCTTATGTAACAGGAATGATATGGTCAAAGGGCAGCTCTCCCTGAATGGGGTTGGGTTACAAACAGGGGTGCTCACAGCTGAAAAACGACCCTAAACACATCAAGTCAAGCAAATACGCCTGCGTGCCATATACATAGACATATACAATGGATGAGAGATTAAGGCAGTATCTTCTCAAACCCAGCAGAAACTCCTTTGTGGGCAACCTAAGCTGCTCTGACACCAGGTCACAATCCAGCAGAGCACACTGCAAGATGCCACCAGAGCCAGCACCTGCTGCAGCCCAGCCACCATCTTGGGAATGGCCATGCGAAAGCCTCATCCAGCTGCAGCTTTGGTTCGGACATCTCGCCCTTAGAAATGCCCTGTCTGTGAGCCGGCACCACTGCCTCTCCCACATGCCAGCCCCACGGCACCCCTCTGCCTGCTGCCTTCTGCCAGGCACCAACGGGGCTGAGGTTTCCTACGCAGAGGGAGGAATCTCGTCCTGCTTTCAGTTGTGCCATCACTTCCAGTAAATATGCATGAAAAAGGATTTCTGAGCTGATCCGGTGAATGTTTCCTCTTCCAATAGACTTCAAAGTCATCAGCATTTCTAGATACTTGACTTCAGAGGCTCCTATCCCACAGAAAGGAGCTTCTTGTCAGCCCCTTGTTGGTCTGCATTACACTGCGGTGTCTTTTACTGATGGGAGAGCTGGGCATTTACTTGCTTTCAGCCACAAATCAGTTCTTTGTTATGTCTGGCCCACCTGTGCTTTCTTTACATCAAACTGTTTTCATTTCCCCCTAAAACCAAAAATCCAGCCTGTGTGCCATTGCACCAAATAAATATCAGCACTCTGAGAGACAGGAGGCAGATGAATGACTCATCACTGGCTGCTCTCCCAACACTGTGCGACAATCACAAAGTCACAAGGGTGACTTTATAATTCCACCTCTTGTTTCTTGTAAAAAGCATCATCTAAAATTACAGCAAGCACAGGTAAGCGTGCTTCAGTGCCTATCAGCCAGCAAGACGACGTGCAGGCACGGTGCTGCCACGGGGAGAATCCAGCAGCAGGAGGACGGCCCTAAGTTGCAAATGGCACATGATATGGGCTAGCTTGTTTCCTTATGGCTTGTTCAAGGCCAAGGTCACCATCACCTTGACTAATAACACAGCCCTGTGTCAGGAGCATCTCCTGGTTAAGTACATGCAGACCCATCGCTCCATGCCTTCTTGCCCACCACAAGCACACCCCATCCCATGCTTCTGCTTGTCCAAGCACACCCCATCCCTCCACCTCTTCTTCCTCAGCACGAGCACAACCCGGTCCATCTCTCCTGTACCACCACCACAACCACAGCCCACCCTCCCATCTCTCCTTGCCCAGCACAAGCACACCCCACCCCTCCGCCTCCTCTTGCCCAAGATGCAAACCCCATCCCCCCACCTCTCCCGGCCCACCACAAGCCCATCCCGCGCCTCCCTCTCCTCCCTAAGCACACCCCATCCCTCCAGCTCTTCTCCCCCAAGCACGCCCCGTCCCTCCATCTCCTCCTCTTCCAGCACACCCCATCCCGCCATTCCTTTTTGTCCCGCAGCGGAGGCGCTGTCCCCGGTGTCCGTCCGTCCTCCCCGCCACCACCCCCACCCCCTGCCGCGGCCCGGCCCCGCACCGCCCGGGACGAGCTCCGGCACGCCGCCGCCTGCCCGCCCGGCGAGGGGGCGGGATTCCCGCGCGGTTTCCTCACGTCACGATGCGGGGGAAAGCCCCGTCGCGCTGCCGCTCTTAGGGCCGCGCTCCGCCCCGCCAGCCTGCAGTCTGTTGCCGCCGTCGTGCCGTGCGGTGCCGTGCCCAGCCGTGCCGTGCCGTGCCCAGCCGTGCCCTACCGATCCGTGCCGTACCCATCCGGGCCGTACCGATCCGTGCCGTACCGATCCGTGCCGTACCGAGCTGCCGCGATGATGCCTGGCAGAACTCTGCGCAAGACCGCACCGTCCGCTGCTCCCGCAGGTACCGGAGGGTGAAGGGAGCGGGGTGAGAGGGAGGACACACTTCTCCGCCCGGGCCGCTGCCTCCGCGGTTCCAGCACCCGGAGCGGGGGCAGCGCCCGCCGCGCCGCGGGCGGCAGGATGTGGTTGCGGCTGCCCCTGTGAACGCGAGTGGGGTGCAGCCGCTGCTCGTGGGGCGAGGGAGGGGTGGTAATACTGAGGGAAAAAAAATTTTTTTGAGGAAAAAAATTACGACATTGCCAAGATGTCATCAAAATTAAAACGAAACATGGGCGGGCAGGCGGCGGTGCGGGTGGCTGACGGTCTCGCTTGTGCCTTGCAGAGCGGGAGGTGGTGGCGGAGTGCGCCGTGCAGCTGCGCAGGGTAGGCGACAGGTGGGACCTGCGGCAGAAGATCCTGAACCTCCTGACAAAGCTGTTCTGCCCGGAAACGTGAGCTCCCGTCGAACACGGTGCGCTGAAAAGCAAGGGAAGACCTTGGCTTTGTGGATTTGGAACAAGAGACTTCACCGACACTGGAAGATGAAGAAAGCTCTTTGTGTTGTATTTTGCTGCCTGTAGCCACTGAAGGATGGTTACGTGATTTCTTTGAAGAATGTTACAGCAATATTGCCATATGAATGCCAGATGGGAAAAAAAAAAAAGATAGTGATGGGCAGAGCCCCTCACCATGCAATGGGGAGACTTGGAGCAAGATGGAACTTGCCCTTCAGCCTGGTCTGAGCAGACTTCCAGGATCCTGGTTTCCCCAGTCGCCCTCTGGTCCTCATGTCTCACAGCTACGTTTCACCGAGGGGCTTGGACCACCTTTGGGATGAAGCCAAAACAAGTGTCAATGTCTTGGAACTTGGGATCATATATCAGAAGGCAAAAGCCAGTTGCTCAGTTTCTGACTGCTCATTTTTTAAAGCATAGATTCTGCTGGACAGGGTTCTGGTGGTGGGATTATTTCATCTGTTAAGTCAACCTCTAGCTTTATTGAAAGGTTATTTGTTACACGATATTGCTTTATGGACTAAAAAATACAATTCGATGAATTAATATGATGTTGCATAGTTCTAGTCTATATTTTATATACATGTCTTTGTGTATAACCGTTCAATAGAAGTAGATCTTAAAGCTGAATCTAAGTTGAATCTCAGGTTTTCTTGAGACTGTTATTTACTCAAAGAAAGCAACTACCTCTCTTTGAAGAAATAATAGAATTTAATGTTACAGTCGGTACAGGAAGGCAGCCTTGGATTTCTGAATGTTTAGTTATACTTAGAAGTGAAGGTTCTTCCCTTGTACTTTATTTCCATTTCATTTCATGGCAACATCATTTTCGTTCTGGAATGATGATGCCACTGTAGCACATCGAGTGGATGGATGGTGATGCATTATGCCTATCTCACTGAGGGGTTATTACCCTTGCCTGGCTTTGGAGGAGCTGAATTAAGCATGCTGATTGCTGTCAAGGCAAACAGTAACTCTTCTTGTCAATTCATGTCAGACACAATCCTAAAACAGTATTTTGTCATGAGTGCAAGATATCAAGAAAATGTCTGAAGTTGATGATGTTTTGTAGCTACCTCTTAGGTCAATGGCCAGAGTCCCCTCTCTTAACTAACCTTGTATGTAAGTACATTGGCATTGTATAAAGCTCCATAGTTGCACTTTCTGAATTCTGGGTCTGTTCAAATTACTTTTTTTCCTGCCTTGTAGTGAATTCTTGTTTGTATTTATAAAATTAATTTTTTTGTTAGGTCTTCTGAATCTGCCTTTGCAAAATTGTCATTACATAGCTCTGGTCACTCTGTCACAAACAACTGTATATGGCTGTTACTTGTTGCCACTGATTTCGCTAAGCAGAAGCTGACCAACTTTGCCTGCTTTCCACATGGAGGACTTAACCCCATCCCAGGGGTGTTACTGGGAGCTTTGCCATTGACTTGAGCCACATGCATGGTTCCCTCCTCCTCTAAGCCAGCTAATACCTTTTCAGTGAGAACCTAATGTTTCCATAATAGTTGTTATTTGTCTTAATACTGCAAAATAACATGTTTTGCTGACATATACAGAGATCGTTTTTTCAGGTATTAAAAAGTAAATGCAAAGAGTTTCTGTTCGGCTAAACACCAGCTCCTAGACTAACGCTGCGTGCAACTTGGCAAAGTGGTTCATCGAAGGCAGCCCCAACTTCAATAGAAGGGCTCCCGCTGTATGACCTAGGCTTGGTGGAGGCTTGGAGTTTTCATCAAGGACACTAAACAATGATCATGACTGTCTGGGACTCTCAGGAAAATTCAGCTTTAGCATTCACATCAGTACCTGAAGTGTATTTGAATGAAAGCGTTCTCCTCAATGTATGCTGCTTTGAAATTCAATAGGAAATGAGGTGTGGGCCTCATAGAGCCTGCCCAATTCTTCAGGCTGTAGCCCACATGAATGTTATGAAAAAAAAGTATGTCCATAAACATATTGTCATGGGGATATCTAAGTTGAGTATTAGCGCAGTATTTTTCTGTCCAGATTTGCAAAGACTATTTGCCTATTGTGAAATGTTTTTATGTTTCTTTGAGTATTGTCAAAAGTGTTAGCATTCACCAGGAGCTCAGGAAAAAGATCTAGATCCAAGCAATCAGTGCCAGTATATAAGCAAGTGCTTGCTGATGTCATCCTTCCTATTCCTTTTGTTACTTCGGCAAAGGGACCTGCTATATGACTGTATCAACATGAGTTTGTTTTTCTTACGGCCTATTCTGGATATGGGCCAGAGGTTTTGCTGTATGCCCTGTGCATGTATGTCTTGAATTCTTGCTGAAATAATAAATACAAAGCATTTGCAAGAAAAATGAGTCATTGTTGTTGTAACTCGGGTTTTTTGTGGATTCTGAATGCATGATCATATACAAATTCCTTCCATACTTCCCAGTCAGCAGGCAGACACTAGGGCAACAGCAGAGTGCCAGTAGGGGTGCACTGGGAGATGAGGCTTTTACTTCTACCTTTAAGAGGAACAAGACATAACCATATCTTTGAACTTCAAAATGGGAAACTGAGACACCTATTCTAGTATTTTCCAGTAACTACTGCCCACAGAATAGTTGGGTGGTGTCAGGGGCTACGTTACCTCTACCAGAGGTGTTGCAGCTTTGAGGAAGATCACTGGGGATCAGTGAAGGAAAGACCTCCTAGTTAAGGGTTTTCTCTCAGATGCAGGCAGAAAGGAATGCAGTGTTTCGCCAAGGTCAGATTTTTACTTTCTCCAAGTTTGAAGCTGGAGTTTTGGAAAAGGGGGAAATGATACTGTTTAGCACAAGGGAATAGCAACGGGATAGTGTAGAGCTTATTCTTCCTCCTTAAAGCTGGGACCCAAAGATGTGTCTGTGGAGAGGAGAGCCCGAAATCCTCACCTGCAGGCTCTTCCCTGACTCATCCTGCTGCTTCTCCCCAGCTTCACGGGCAGGGAGCACTACGCCTACGGAATGTGTTCCCAGTGCGAGGAGGACTAAGAGCTTCCTGGCCAAAGGCTCTGGTTTCTAGTAAATGAAAGAAACCAAAGGGAAGCATTTCCCTGTCCTTTCCCAGTTAGCTACCAGCAGAGGCGTGGAAAAGCTTTACTTGTGGGGCATCAGCAAAGTGGTCCTGAGAAGGCCCATCAGCCCGGTGCCAGGTGCTACCACAGGTGCTGCGCAGTGCATTTTTGCACAGCTCCACCATAAGTCTCATCAGACTTGTGAAAACATCCAGACACCCTCACGCGCTGCCTGCCAGAGCCTGGCCCCTCTCCAGCCAGGTCACCACCAGAGCACAATGCTTGTGACGTGCTCCTCCCTAAAGGGCAGGGGAAAAAATAATAATCCCATCACTGGGGCATAGCATCGCTGTCTGAAGGCGCCTGACTCACCCGCAAGCACCTGATACCAAAAAAACAAACCAAACCCACCTGCCAAAGCAAACTGCTGGAGTTGCCACCCCGTAGCATTTGCCATTAACCACGGCTTGTGGGCACCTGCCAGAGCAACAAGTGCAGCCCTGGGTTGCGTTTGCAGTGTGCTCACCCAGGCGAAAAGCAGCCCGGTGCCCTTGGCCAGCTCACACTTTCACACCTGAGACTGCATGCACAAGCGGTATTTCCTAAACAAATTGCTAGACAACAGACAACACCTCCCTCCTCCCCTCTCCCCCCACAGGATATTTTTTTAAGTCATCTGAAAAACAATGTCTCATATGCTGCTTATTATTTTTAGCACATGCTGCTGGAAAGGACTAATTTTATCATTTTCCTCCTGTCGACATGAGATGGTGTGAGAGCGTGACGTACATCCATAGAGGTGCAAGGAGGCCGGACAGGAAAGGCTGGGGATATGATGTGTTGTCTTTCAGTCTGGCAGGGTTTTCCATGAAGTAAGTGACTGTCTGATGGCGGGACTGTGAGTGAGCAATAGTCCCAAACGCTGTTACAGCTGTAAACAAGGGTCTTTACCCAAGTGCGTCACTATATTGTCTGGACAACAGTGTAAGAAATCAGCCACACCAAGGCTGCCCTCCCTTCTCACGCATGGTCTCTTTGCAATGCAAATCTCACCAGTCCGCAAGTCCTCTGAAAGCATAGAGGCAGGCATCCCTCCTTTAGCAACAGGAGATATCCCGTGAAATGGCAGTGACCTCAAATAAAACTGTTTCAGTCATTTCATCTTACAGGGGCTTTGGTGTCATTCCCTCCTCCCCATGAAAGGACAGTGGGAGCACCACTTAGCTCAGCTCCTCCAGCTCCTCCGTGCCACTGCCACTGCTTGAAGGGCCAAGCCACCTTTCTGCAGGACACAGCCCAGCTCGCAAACCTTGAAAAAAACCCAGTTACTTTCAGCAGCCCTGAATAACGCCAGTGAAGAGGCCTTGGAGTTGCCCTCAGGTGCCAGGCACCGTGACACTGCTGCAGCACCTGTCTGGGGGGTGTCAGAGCAGCAGATGGCCCCAGGATGGCACCCAGCACTCAGCTTTTGTGCCCTTAGGGTTTTCCCTGCGTTATCATGCTCTGCCCAGGTCAAGGTACCACATTTGTGCCTCTTCCCTCAGGTCCAGGATCTGGGCTGGGATTGCAGCCACTTTTGCCATCTGATGCGTGGCAGCAATTAACGGCAGATTTCTGCTTGCACCTTCGCCTTCACACTCCTGAAAGGGATGTGACCGAGCTGTTACAATTGCACGAGGCCACATCTAGGACCCTCCTGCTAAGGATCAGGAATTAAGGAATTAATTTTGATGACAGCAGTAGGGCTTTTCCCAGCACTGCTGTGGCATCGGCAGCATGTCACGGAAATGGCTCTGCTAGGTAGGGAAAAATCCAAAGAACTACAGCTTCAGGAAACTTGTTTGCCCAGCGCAACTGTATCAGACTGATTCAACTGCATGGTGAGGCAAGGCCAGCACATATGGGACTACCAATGGAGAGGCAAAAAGGTTCTGGCTTTTGTATTGGCCAACTTTAGAAAATACCCTGACTGATGGAAAACATCCTTCTAGTCACAACTTTACACACTGTAGCATGGGAGGGCAACTCCTTGTTTGGGGAAAGGATGTTTATTTGTATCAAATGTTCTTTCTTATAATCATTTACTAAGAGGCATTTTCTATTTTTAAAGGAAGAAAGCTTTAGAAATTATTGCAATCATAATTAATTTGTGAAATCTTTTAGCTGAGTCAAGTGTTTTGAGGAACATGACTACATGGAAAAAGCTAGACATGGCTGGCTTTTTCCATAAAGGAAAAGTCTGAAAAGGGCTTTTGCTAAGGGCTGGTGATGACAGTCCAGTTTCAGCCATACTCTTTGACAAGGAGAAATGACCCAATCTCCTTTACCAGAAGCAGCGGGCATCAGCCCTAGATAACGCAGCATCACTTTCTTTCCAGGTATCTATTGAGACAGGGGTGCTGGACAGGGTGGAGATGCTGTAAGAGTGCTTATATGACCCAATATTGCATAGGACAGAAAAAAGCTGCCGGCTCTGGGGAGGGCCATAGAGAACCTCCTCACCATGGGCTCTCCTTCACACCACTCCTGCGTGGGGACAGAGACAGCGACCATCAGCCTTTGGTCAAATGTGATAAAGTGGCAGTTTTGACGCATTCCAAGAATATAGATGAGGTTTTCGAGCCATATACAGCTACACCAGAGACACACGGACCCTGTTTGGAGAGTAAGTTGTCTTGAGTGATGCTAAGAGGGAATACAAGAGCAGCAAAGATGTAAAAAAATGAGAAATAAACCAGAACTTTTCATGTAGAATGATAAATCTGATTGCAAACAACAAAGTAGGTGTCTCTGTCTCATCTGTATCTCAGCTCTGTATGTCAGTGATACAGGAATAAAAAAAGCCATGCCCCAAAATGCAAACTTTGCATGCCTTTTGTGCCAAGTTACCCATTTGCCCATGCCTCAAGGCCTTCAGAAAAAGCTCAATCCCTGAAACACAACTGAATTAGGTAAAACTTAAATGTAATTTTCTACCACTTCATGTGTCTTAATGGATAAATGAAGTCACATCTACTAATCCATTTATAAATTAAATCCATTGTGTCTTCTCTCTTTTGTATTCCTCGTTACTTAGTCACTGTCTGGGGCAATTAAGATTTTAATTAAAGACATTCTGGTAAGAGCCAGGCTGCTCTGAAGGTTGAGCTCTGCTGGCCCCAGCTCATGCCATGTGTTGGGAGAAAGAGGGAGAAGGACAGACAGGAGGATGGATACAGGGGAGTCACTGAAGGATGGGAGAGGAGCTGGGCTGCCCCAGCACTGAGGACAGCAGGAGAGAGAAGAAAGCAGAGGAAGTCTTCATGTGTAAAATCGTCCTTTTGCTTTTCCCTGTACAGCCCTGGGGGAGAAGCCAAGCCCCAGCTGGGGACAGGTGTGCAGGAGCAAGCTCGAGGTGGCTGCGTGTGCCACCCCACACATCCCCATTCATCCCCTTCCCAAACCACTGGTTTTACGCCTTGCACAATGTTATCTGCGCAACAACACAGGCTCTGCAGCATCCCTCATCATGGCTGTTTGCAAGGTGGAGGGACATGGGGAAAAGGGGTCCCAATGCAGACAGGGGACTGAGGTACCACAAAGCTCCTCCTTTTCCCCTCCAGCCCAGGAAAAGGCCACGCCAACCACAAGGCCCACCAGGAGCCCAACATGCCGGCCTGTCCCGCAGGGTGATTCAGCAGAAGCACTGGGGCTTTTTCCTCCTCACATGACTCTTGCTCACTTGCACCCTCTTGGTGCAGCACTCAGAGAAGGAAACCGAAAGCAAACACAGCAGCTTTTGGAGCACAAGTCCGGTGATGAGGGAAATGTCTTCCGTGCCACCGGCGCAGGAAAGCAAACGCCTTCATCGTCTCACAGAAAAGCCTGCCCATCCCTTTTGGGCAGCACTGAGCACTGGAGGAAACGGTGAGGTTTGCAAGGCATGGCAGGAGCAACGCAGGTGAGCACCATGCGTGCCTCAAGCAGAAGGCAGGACCGCGCCGTGGTGTGAGCTGGGTGGGAATTTCCAGCCGCACTGCTGCTGTGAGCACCCAACCATGAGCAATGCACGAGGGCTTGCAATGTGGATCTAAACGCTTAGCTCACAAGCTACTTCCTCCAGCTCAGCCTACTCTGCAGCAACTCACTGACGTGCCTGTGTGTTGACAGGAAGTGTGGGATTTTGGGCCCTTCTGGCATTTCCCAGGTCAGAGCAGCTGGGAGGAGGGTATCTGGACCATGCCTTCTGGGCTGATGCATCTTTCTGGGCTGATGCATCTTTCTGGGAAGCAGGCTTGCTTTGAGCTGCTGGGCAATGACAGTGAAGCTGGCTGTGGCTGTGGAATGGCGGACCACTTGATGAAAAGTTTCCCGGTTTGGAGGTTAAAGCCACCACCTCCTACTACAAGCACCACTGCAGCTCCACTCCACGCACAGAGAAGTTACCTCAAGCTTGACCCACACCGCTGACTCACTGGGGTTTTGGAGGGGAGTTTGTCCTCACGGTAGGTGGAAAACAACAACAACTACCAGTCCAGAACTAGTTGTATATACATATTCCCTACTGTATTGGGTTTGCATGGCCAGGTTTTGGTTAGCAGGGAGGCTACAGGGGTGGCTTCTGTGAGAACCTGCTAGAAGCTTCCCTATGTCCGACAGAGCCAATGCCAGCCAGCTCCAAGACAGACCCACCACTGGCCAAGGCCAAGCCCATCAGCGATGGTGATAGAGCCTCTGGGACAACAGAGTTAAGAAGGGGAAAAACAAAAACCACAAAAACCCCAGCAGCATTTTGCAGCCAGAGGGAGGAGTGAGAAGATATGAGAGGAACAACTCTGTAGAACCCCAGGTCAATGAAGAAGAAGGAGCAGGAGGTGCTCCAGGCACTGGAGCAGAGATTCCCCTGCAGCCCATGAAGAAAACCATGGTGAGGCAGGCTGTCCACCTGCAGCCCATGGAGGTCCATGGTGGAGCAGAGATTCCACCTGCAGCCCATGGAGGACCCCACACCAGAGCAGGTGGATGCCCAAAGGAGGCTGTGACCCCGTGGGAAGCCCATGCTGCAGCAGGCTCCTGGCAGGACCTGTGGCCCCATGCAGAGAGGAGCCCAGGCTGGAGCAGGTTTGCTGACAGGACTTGTGACCCCATGGGGGACCCACGCTGGAGCAGTCTGGTCCTGAAGGTCTGCACCCCGTGGAAGGGACCCACGCTGGAGCAGTTGGTGAAGAACTGCAGCCCGTGGGAAGGACTCACGTTGGAGAAGTTGGTGGAGGACTGTCTCCTGTGGGAAGGACCCAAGCTGGAGCAGGGGCAGAGTGTGAGGAGTCCTCCCCCTGAGGAGGAAGGAGCAGCAGAGATGACCTGTGATGAACAGACCACAACCCCCATTCCCCGTCCCCCTGTGCCGCTGTGGGGGAGGAGGGAGAGAAATCAGGAGTGAAGTTGAGCCTGGGAAAAAGGGAGGGGTGAGGGGAGCTGTTTTAAGATTTAGTTTTATTTCTCATTACTCTGATTTGACTGGTTATGAATTAAATTAATTGTCCCAAGTTGTGTCTGTTTTGCCCAGGACAGTAATTGCTCAGTGATCTCCCTGCTCTTATCTCGACCCAGGAGCCTTTCATCATATTTTCTTTCCCCTGTCCAGCTGAGGAGGGCAGTGATAGAGCAGCTTTGGTGGGTGCCTGGCCTCCAGACAGGGTCAACCCACCACACCTACACATATCAACCTGTTCTCTTGTAGCCTAGGGGTTGGGCAGGAGGTACAGTTTATGGCCGATGCGCTCCAGAGACTGCTGCTCTTAATGAGAACTACATTTCACCTTTGCCATCTGCATTTTCCTTGCAAAAGGGCAGGAAAAAAAATAAAGCATATCTTCCAAGCCACCAAAGTAGGTCCTATAAAACACCTTCTAATACTTCTTCAGTGCTTTAATCCTCTTGAGACTGAATGACAGTTCTCAGAGGGTGGTATTTTATTTCTAGCTTAGATGCACATCTGGACAGGATTAACACTTAGTCCTTGACTGAGCTCTCCAGGACAACCTTGTCCCTGTGATGCCAGTTCCAACTGCAGACCAGACAGACTGCAGCATAACAGAAATAAATACCTAGAAGAGTACTAACGATACCATTTATTTTCAAAATCACTAAAAAACCCAAACAAAACAGTTTATGGCGAATACAGATTTACATAACAGAGACAGCAAATTGAAAAATGTACAATCTATTTCATGGTATTGCACTCACTTTTTATAATATACAAGGCATTTCAAACAGTTTCCATTAAAAGAAGTTTTATTTATATAAATAAAAGTGTAAATATACAGTATGATACAATAAGTGTATCAGCCTAACACAGAAAATCTACCTAAAGTGGGATCCCAATTTCTGACATGATCTAGTCTACTCCCCATTAATATTTCCACTTGTACATTTATGTAACCTAAACGTAGAAGCGGGTAAACATTCCCATCTGGGAACAGTTCCTTCAGATTTTGACTAGAACCACTGCAGAACATTAGCTAGGGTTAATTTTAAGTGAGGGTCATTAGAAAATATAAATCACTCAACAGTTTCTTAATACTTATCTGCCCTTGTATTATTTTTTTTTTTTAGCAAGAAAATGATCAGATGTCGCTGTCTCCCTAATTTAGGCCTAACCTCAGAGTTTTTAATACAGATGCAGTTCCCACAGAAGCTGGAAAGAGCTTCCAGGTACAAAAGGCTGCAGAATATGCAATGGCAGCATTGCACCAGAGCCCGCTCTTGTACCCAACGCGCACCCTGAGCTGCCCCAGGCCTAGAAGTGGCAAAGCCCTCCACCAGGCCTTCTCCATCTGAGAGCAAATTCACCTTGACTGCAATGCCTTCAGGTCCCTGGTAAAGAGTTGTGGACCAAGACTGTAATTTCATCGTGATTTTTTGGTCTTCCAAAACGCAGATGGAAGTCTCTGGAGAGTTACCGCTCTGCTAGAGTTGGGCCAACCCTCCATCATGGCAACGAATCACCGTGGGGACTGATACGCAAATAGCAAGGCCAAAAATGCTCGTGAACCTACTGAATACTCATGAACTAAAGCAACGCCCTCTGTCATTTTGGTGCGACCAGGCTCTCAGAAAAATAACATTTACTTTGCCAAGTGCATAACCAAAGGTTCACTACATCTGTTTTGTCTACCCATCCTGTTTTCAATAAAGCAGACCCATACTGCATAAATTCTGGGGCTTTTATGGGGAATGTCACCCCAGCAGAGACATCAGGAAATGCTACTGTAATCATATCAACACTGGTAACATCAGTAATGATGTTTCTTGTTCTTTCACAAAAAAAAAAGCATTTTCAGGAACAGAAACAATCAGGGTTAAATATTCTTTTTCTTGCTGTCATGTTAGTAGAGAAGTATACCTATAGTAACTATCAGACTTAAAACATTAAACCTATCTTTTAAATTATAGTCACTACTGAATACACACAAATATCCCCATCTCTTTGCTGTTACTCAGCAAACACATATCTACGTGCATGTAAAATAAAATACTGAACAGTATTCGATTACTGAAAAATTAAAGCCTTCTAGATCACTCACAATGAACAGTACCTGCAAATAAGCGTCTGGAAATATTCACCACGTATCATCTTAAGACACCTCAAATTAAGTTTAATTTACAAAATGAAGACTTCACCATTGAGCTCACACTGGTTTAAGAGTGAGGGAGACATATACCTCCCTGCGTTGAAACCTCCAAAATTTTAAACTGTGGACTGAAAAAAAATGCCATTTTCTAAAACACAATTGTGAATTAACACATTAAAGCAGCAAAAAGTCAGTACTGCACTTGTACGTATTATACGTATACAGGTATGTATTCACTACGCTGCATTAAATTCCACATGCATTTTATGTATCTATTATACATGCTATTACAGTCAGATTTTGGTCATTCCTGAACAAGGCCTCACCATTTAATTGTCATTGCCAAATGCCTTCTCCCTGTTTTTCAGCAAATACGCAGGGGTAACCTCTTTTATCCCAGCACAGGCCTGCACCCTCAGTGTGGTCCTCCGACCCCAAGTGCTGCATCCTCCTGAAGCCTCTCCCACCACAGAGGTGACCGGAGACAAGGACCGGTCCTGACAGAGTGACTGAGCTTCAGAGTCACAGGGGACCCTACTCCACTGTCGTTTCACAGCACTGAACCTGAATTAGTTTCAACAGAAATCCTGCAGGTAAAGCAGCTGTAGGACTACGTACAGTATTGCCTTTCCTGTAACCAAAAGCTGCATCTCCCCTCTGGATTCACATGCTAATATGTCACTGAAAAAGAATCAAATCTATTCATTTTTAGGCAAACATTGCACAGCTTTTCTGCTTGCCTGGTCTCAGGTTGCCTTGCAGAACTGAATTTTCCTCTGCACATTGTAAGTTGCAGTCTAATGAAGCTGTCACAGAAATGAACCAAAGTGAGTGCTCCACCAACCTGGAAGCAATTGCTCCAAGCACTGTTGAATAAATGTAAATAAACTCAACTATAGTAAGATCTTGGGGTAGGGCCAAGCAACAAGCCCAGATCTTTTTGTAACAGCTACGCAGTGTCTTGGCTCACGATAAATGTAGTGCTTCAGATTTGGAGTGGCTCCAGGTGAGAGCTCTTCACCCTGGGCATGTTGGCTGCAAGTGATCTCCAGCCTATATGCGACAAACAACCTGAGCACTCTGGAACAAACAACTTGTTCTCAGCTGATAAGGACACTGGCCCATTTCCTCCTGTATCTCTTTTATGTTGTTTAGCCATCCCAGATGTAGGAAAAGAAATAACACAGTCTAATCTCTTGCACCCATACACTCTCCTCCCATCACGGCAGACTATAAATAACAACAGCATGGCTCACTACTGATACCTCTACTGTGACTAGAGGTGAGAAAATCCAAAGTAAGCGCCCATGGCATTGCAACCCTGTGAGCTTTGCTGTATCTAACACCATTGGTTTCTCCCATCCACACAAACCATATTCAGTTTCACCATCCAGAACCCTCAGCATCAGCCCGTGCCTGATGCAGCCAGGCGCACTTTTATCCTCCACACACATTCTCATGCACTCTCACACGAGCAAAAATAAATAGTGGACAGGAGAAAACAAAAAAGAGCGATTAAAAGCCACCACAAGTATGGCCAGTTCAGATTTAATCTGTTATAATCCCCATTTTTAGACCACCATTTTCCAGCTTGAGTGTTTCAAGTTGGGCAGCCTTAAGCCTCTTGCAGGCAAATAAAAAAAGCCTGGCTTTCAGACGTAATTAGCTATCGCTGAAGTCTATGGGATCTGCAAGTGCTCAGCACCTGAAATTATCCCTCTTTCAAAAATATATATATTTTAAAGGTGCCTAACATTAGAAGCCTAAATTTGAAAATTCAGACCCCAATTTTTATCGCTCCCATTTTAATCACAACTAACAACTCAGTCTACACCTTGGTGGACAATCCCCTATTATTTGGACATGATTTTCTTGCTCACAGATGTCTACTGCGGTAATGCCAAGTGCTTTCAGACACAAGCTGCACCTAAGAGCAGATTCAGTTGTGGTGGATGCTGAGTTAGTTCATCACTTTTAAGAGGATTTTTCAGCTTTGCAATAAAATGCTCATGTTTTAGGCATAAAAGTTGTGCAAAATTATTACTCTTTTGTTATGCATTTTTAGCAAAACTGCACTTAGAAGAATAAAGTGAGATTGTTCCAGACATTCTCTTATTACAACAAAAAAGGACCAGACCCTTAGTAAGTGTCCTGAAGTCTTATTACAGCTAAGTGATACAGTACAGTCTAAATATCCACCCTTGTGAACAGGATGGCAACCAACAAGTTATACTCCCAACGCTCTGCTGATACTAAAAATATCAGTGACAGGCACAGTGTTATTTATGTCAGTCAAAATACTTTAAACCAAACCCAGGATAGGTCTTGAAGGTCCATTAAAACTGCCACATAATACAAAAATGTCTCTAACATTTGGCTTCCTTCATCCCCAATAATTCGGTGAGATTTTATGATGCTCATCAAATGCTTGCTCAGTGGTTCTCCAAGGCTCTTAGCACCTTTCTGTAGAGCATTAAGACACTTCTGTGTGGCTTTAGAAACAAAAACAGCTTCTTGCCAGTTTTAAATGTTTTGTCTTAGCAAGTGTGATTAGATGTAGTGCTTCCATCATATTGAAGTTCTGTGTTTTCTGATTAGTAACTGAACAGGGCCCTCTGGCACAGATTTAATAATGTTCCAGGCATCGTAATGCATGAGGCCAAGTAATGATTTTCCACTAACAGCAAGAATTTCATCTCCAGTTTCTATGTTTCCAGATTGCTCCGCAGCACCACCTAGGAGCAAAAAGGGAAAAGAGTCAGCATTTAAAAAAAAAAAAAAAAAAAAGCCACAAAAATTTGCTTTCCTCTGGGATGAACAGCAAATAAAACATCTTTCCAACAGTGGCAATTTCAGTACAAGTCACTTATGTTCAGCTCCGTTCTAGCAATCTACTCCATGCAGCATCTCACAGAAAATGTTTTTTTAACCAAGATAAATCCTTTTCCTAGAAAAAATGTTTTTGAAAGCAGCAGTATGAATGCATGAAATATGCTGTATGTTATCTCTGTAGCTGTAAGAAAACCTGTTTGTATGTGGCATGGATGTATTTTCTCAAACAGAATTTTAGCAAGGTAATAAGCAGATAATGCAGTAGATTGTAAAACCCAGATAACAGAGAAGAACAAACCCAACACAGGTAGCAAACTTAGGACAAACGCACCAGACACAGAAACAGCTCCTAGGGAGGGGCACACCCTTCACTGCTGCTGATAGTATTTTTTCTGTGCTGATTATTTAATTAACATCAGCCATCATGGGAAGGGAAGGAGAAAGGGAAGGGGAAGGGGAAGGAAGGGGAAGGGGAAAAGGACCGTATCTAAGGATAAAATATTGAGCTCAAAAATTAAATATGACCTTTATCCTCAGAATCACTTTCTAAAGAGGGGAAAACAAACACACACACAGAAATTGATAAGAAATTCAGGAAATATCAGTTTGGTATTTTTCCTTGACAAGAGAATAAACCACTGAAAAGTAATCCTGTAAAAATGCTGCTCACATGCAACTTCATTGTGAGTTTCAGCTTCCTTTAGAAAGTGCTATATTTTTCACTAAACTGAATCCCAGACTAAGACAAAATCACAGCATAGTTCTGGGATTGGTTTCCTTTCCATATATGGTTCATATAAATTTAACTACCTGCTGACAAAGCATCCAAGAGTGGCAGTTTTTGAATACAAACATCACATATTCTTGGTGAATTCTAATACTGATATCTAACAAAAACAAACAAAAGAAAGCAAAAAATGGTAAAATTAATAATTGGGTATAATGCAGGATGGTGCTTTGGAACCACACTGATTATCTGCACTGTGCTCCTCTTAGAAAAGATAATTGGATAAGGCATGGAATTCTTAAGCCGTTATATATGATATTGCTGCTGTAATTTAATGTCTAGAATAATGGACAAGCCCAGGAAGGAACTGCATCATATTTACTAAATCAGATTGCTTCACAAACATTTCCTAGCAGATGCAATCCCTAGCCATTCACGGGAGTGATTTTTTAATGACCACTTTGTCTAGTAAGTGGTAATAAATGAGGGCCACAAACTCCACCTTTGCTTAAAAAAAAAAAAAAAAAGAGTTCAAGAATTAAAATGTCTGTACAACACACAAAAGGAAAACTGGGATAATATCCACTGAATGCTTGTAGTACCTTTAAATATTCTTTTTACAAGCAAGGGCCTGTCTCCAGCAATGGAAGCTTTTCCACCATCAAGACTGAATCCCAAGCCAGCAGAAGTTTTCAATAATTCAACACAGATGACATCATTCATATCCAGGTTTGGATCTATGACAGAATATACATAGCATCTTGTTATGCAGTTAACAGTAAATTGCAACTTGTGTTTGGTTGGTTTTCTTTTTGCTGCAGTGACAAAGCAATTCAGAGTTCAGTTCATACTCAAACTAGAACATGTTGTCACCCAGTTTCTCAGAAGTGAATGTGTATCGTTGCAGCTGTGAAGGAGAGGCAGTATAAAATGCATTTATGCACAGAGACATTTTCATTTTGCATGTTTAACAAGAACCTGCCAAGGCATTTTTTTTTTTGGGGGGGTGGGGAGAGAGGGAGTGGGTGTGCAAAATTAAAGCTTAGCAAACTTAGCAAAGACTCTAAACATCAACAAAATAACTGAAAAAATCACAAAAATAGTGAGATGAGAGTATTTCTTTTTCTTTCATTTGTTCCCACTTGCTTATTCAATGAGCCATTTTTTTAAGCAATAGTAATGAATGAAATATACATTGAACAAAGATGTTCCATCCTCTTAAGGATTCACTAGTGTGAATAATTGTTTCTTGTCTCATATCTATGGAAATAACCATAATACCTGTAGTTGCATCCTTCCTCCTACATAGCAGATATTTTTAGAACACAATATTGCTGTAGCTGACCTAAAATATGATTTTGCTTACGAGGAAATAAATCTACAATTTTGGAAAACAGGACCCTCTTTGCCCTGTGTGAATGTAAAAATTATGTAGTCTGCATTATCACAAATTACTGCTACTGTTATCTCAAACAACTTTAAATGTTATCTAAAACATCTGAAGATGTGCTTTCAGAAGTATGTTCTTAGTAACCCAATATTGTTGCTTATGAAATAATGTTGCCCCCTAGTGCCTGCACCCAGCAGATATCCTGCATTTGTCAACGTGCAGGACACAAGAAGTTTAGGGTAGAAAGGGATTCTGAAGTAACTACGTGTACTGTATCCATGACAACAATTCCAGAAAGGCCGATCCATTAAATTTACAGAGTGCTTTCTATCTCTTTTAAGCTGTATTACAAAGCTTTACTCTAAAACCTAGTGAAAGCATAAACCAATAAAAACTGCTACAGAAAAACCCAAAACTAATGATTACAGCCAACCAGTTAAAAATGGGTGAGTGGCAGCTCCACATCCGGGTTTTGGGGTGGTCTGAGTTGAGTGCCTGGTATTGCCCAGGCAGCGGAAGCCACATCACCAAATCTCAGCAATAAACTGTAACCACTCCCTCCCAAGGACACTGCAGCAGTGCAGGACTGAAGCAGGACATCTCCTGCTCCTGAAGCAGCAACATACAGACAGGTACTAGAGGGTTTTGTGTCTTAATTCTACAAAAAATTTGAGAGATCTGTTTGTAACACTGCTAGTGCAGCCTCCACACCAAAATGCTGTCTTGTTCCCAAACAGGAACTTAACTATTCCGCTGACACATTACCAGTTAAACAATTTATCCCTAGTTTCCTACGGGATGGCTGACTTGGATTTGGCTTAGCTCCATTTACTGTAATATCAAAAGAATTTTTTCTATGGTTTTAGTAGAAACAGTATGAAATCTGCTATTACAAAGAGTAAGTTCAGTCCCTATGCATAACAAACTGCAGAGCTTGGAGTTTTCTTTGAGGTTTTGGGTTTTTTTCTTTTTGGGCTGTTTGCTTTCTTGCACTGACTACTGTTATTACTCAAAAGGAGTTTATCCTGGATTGGAAGAATATGTGGAATCACTAACTTTAGTAGAAATTGGATTAGGCCCTAAATGCCCTTCTAAGTTTCTGCCTAGTTATGATATTAAAAAAAACCCCCAAAACAAAACAAACTGCGTTTAGGCTCCAAAGAGAACAAATAAAATTTAAAGGTAATTTCATTTGCTCCCTTCAATCACATAAGGCACAGATGCTTTTAATCTAAAACACATGGACATTTTTCCCTTCAGTCTGCTCTGCAAGGGAATTCTTCCAACTGTTTTTGGACAAAGATCATACCTGTTCCTATTTCCATGGAAACATCCTTTCCAGACCCCACACATTTTCGGCCAGTAGCTGATATCTCAAGTCTGGAAGAATTGTTTGCTCTGTCTTTTTCCTTCTGGATGACAATGACAGCGTATTTGTATAGTCTTGCCTGATGAAGAGCATTCAGGACATCCCCATGGACTGAGTTTGCAAGAAACTTGCCATTGATTGACACAACAAGATCTCCTCGATGAATAGTCCCTTCTTGAGATGCCACTCCCTTTGAAAACACTCTGTGGACCTACAAGAAAGATTTTAACTTAAGGATGCTTTACCTCATGACCACACATAGTGCTCTACAGGCCAAGGTGAACACGGAGACCCTACCAAAGTTTGCAGTCAGTGCATGACATTTGCTCCACTGAACACCTTCAAATACTAAAGCCTAAGTGACTAGACAAGAACTGCAGTTGGGGGGGGGGGTGAGAAGCAGAGGAAAAGATGCTATTGTTGCATGGCCATTTCTAAGCCAAAGACAACCAAAACCAGCTAAAGAGTGTAATATCACAAAATACTTATGCTTTCACTGGACTCCTCAAACGTCTTCAATTAACATACTTCCAAGTGACACACAGGTTAAATCCACATCTGTGCTACAGCAAACACCAACATCGCGATGTGCGACACCCACTCCCCAAATGCCCACTGACTAGGACATGCATCCTGTGCTGTTTTCAAAGGCACACTTCTAAGTGCTGCACAGCATCTGTACTAAGAAAGGCTCTGACTCACTGCAGCTGTACGAGTATTTAATTGTCCATCTCAATTTGGCTAATCAAATATCATGCAAATAAATGCAAAGGGATGATCTGGTGGCTTGAAACGCATATTTTTCTAGAGAAAAAAATACCCTATTCAGAGTGGATTAAACTTTGAGTAAACTACAGCAAGTGCAGCTGAGACTTAGATGTATGCCATTTACAGAAGGGAACTGACTAAAAGAGTGAAGACCCAATATTTGAAGACTTGCCTATCAGGCACTGTAATTTTAGCAGCCAGAATATGGTTTCCCATGCACACAGTTCTAGGTCTGCTGGGCATAGGTTCAAGGCAGTAAATCTGTGAACACAATTGTGCATGGCATTTTCTCTAGGAATTTCTACTAATGCCCAACCAACAGCAAGGAATCAGAAGCTTCTCGGTTTCTCTACTGTTCCTTCTTACTGCAAGGCCATGTTGAGATGGGCACCTGCCACAACAGTACAGATCCAAGGTGATAAATTTCCAACCACTCTAAGCAGGCATTCAAAGCTGGAATAACAGCCTCAATGACAGATGTAGACACCTAAATGCAAGAGGTAAGTGGAATATAGGGGTCATGTCCAAAACATCTGCTGCCTTCCTTCACATGTTCAACTCCTCAGTACCTCGAAGCTTACTAGGCATTTCTATTTCTGCACCCAAGCATGGGCAGAACAGCCCATCTAAGCAGTCCAGCACCCAATGCCAATCCTACATCCACCTGGGAGCCAGAATCCCAGTAGGTCAAGGACATTAAAATGTTCCCCACCTGAGAAGCACGCTTTACACACACTGAACAAAGAGGATCTGGAAAGAGCTGATGCCCTTTGGTCTCATGGCTAATGGCATTCAGGAGAAAGCCTCCATCAGGTACTCGGCCTGAGGCAGCTCAAGATCACATTTTTAAGCAGTGTCCCATTCTCTAGGTGAGGAGCTCTCTAGGGTTAGACATACTGTTGAGCCTTCCCCTTGCTCACAGCTGACACTGCCAAGTGTTTGGGCCAGAGACAGGGAACACAACCTTTGTAGTGAGAGAAGTACAGCCCATTCCCTAGATGTGACCATGTTCTAACTCAATGACTGTTTAATGTAAAATACATTTACTTATACTGGTCTCGTCTAAAAGCAAAAACCAGAAGTTTCCTGCAAGGGCTGCTGTAGGCCCCAAAGACTGAGGACATAATCCTTCTCCATCTCAGCACTTAAAGGATGTCTCTCTCTTTCAGGGCAGAATTTAAATGCATATCTTTTTTAAACAAATTGCCACACAGGACACTGGTTGTCTTGGGAGTGTTCTGTCTCTCTGATCTGTTTCTGAACAGGATATAAATTGCTTGGTATCACTTTTTACACACCAATATCACCTAATGGCATACAAGATCTCTGGTTCAGAATGCTGTGTAAGACTTTAAAACAAAACAAAACAAGACAATAACCCTCAGTTAGCACCCACAGGTCTTAATAACACCAAAAGAAATTTGTGACGTGAAATCGAGAATGTTTGCTGAAGTCTGAAACAGTCATTCTCAGGTTTTGCAAAATCCTTCAAAAACTTTGCTGCACAGTTTACATTCGAGGGCTGGGAATGAAAGTCTCCCCTAAAAGGCTGCGTGCACTGCAATTGCATGCAGAATTTTATTTACATGCATAGGATTTAGATTTAGCCAATCCCATCCAGTAACAGACTTTTAAAGACTGAAACATAATTGGCATCCATCACCCATAATAAAAATTATGCTTCCCAGACACTCTGTGATTTAAGTAGCAGATAGTATGCAGCCACCTCTTAGAGTCACTGTTTTATGACTGTGAATGACTTGCAGTGATTCTTGATAAACGAGCACTTGATGTAATCACCAGCCTGCTTTAAAGTGAGCTTTGCAAAAAAAATTACTTGCAGCCATCACTTACTGTGACTGATTTCTGTTCCAGATCTATTCCTCCAGCAACACTAAATCCCAGGCCAGCTCCTTCTTCTTTGTGCAAGACTACAAAGTATGTGTCTTCTTTGCTCTAGCAGAAAAACAGAGGTGGAGAGGAAAGGAAAGGAGAAGAAAAACAAAACCAAAGATCAAGACCAAGTTCCCGCACAAATGACAAATTCCCAGTACCCTTAGATTATGGCAGGTGAAAAAAAGCAACGCAAGGAATTGAAAATGAGACATTAAATGCATTTCTGTTCATGCTACAGATGAGTAGTAGCTATACAGGAGAACTCAGGTGACAGCAAATGTTTCTTCAGTCTGTTCAAGGCTAGAAAGCGAAGTCAAGGTATCAAACCTTAGGTAGCCTAATTTTCTCAGGCTCTAATCAACTTTGCACCGCTCAACATTTTGCAGTCAAAACTTCATAGTTCCCATACACCTTTCTGGATCAAGCACTATACTTTCCAGGGAATTTCTAACACTTCTGTTGTCTCATTTCTCCTTCCTCCTGAAAGGCAGTTACCAGGACGTAATGGAGGGCAGTTGCATGAACCTCTTGTCAGCAGTGCTGAACAATCTTGCAAGGGGCAGTGACTACAAATTGAAGCTTGGGAAGGTTAGATGGGATAGCAGAAAAAACTGTTTCACTTGGGAGATGAAAGTAATGAGTGTGTTCGTGATCCAAAGGGGACTAAGCTGTGCTAATGTGGACATGGGAGCATCCAGCACAGTAAATGGACTGGCACAGGTCTGCACCAGGGTGGAACTTAGCTCCAGACCAGAACAAAGGTATAGAGCTGAATTCTTCGAAGTGATGGCCTGCTGCCAAAATACAGAATTTGCCATGAGAGAGAAGCAGTCCCGTCCAACAATCTGGTGCTGTCTTCTGAACGGTTATTAGGACAACCAGATGCTGTTACAGAGACCACATTATGTGGGGTAAGGGGGGCTACAAGCAGGCATCTGGTGGAGCAAGGGGATAGTAACCATCTATGGGACAGAGAATCAGAAGTAGGGAGTAGAAAGCAGGTGTCTCGGCTTTTCCCCAGGATCCCATCCAACATCAGTAATTTCCAGAAACTGCCAACACTAAAATTAATGTCACAACTTTAGAAACCAACCTCTTAATCTATTTAGCATTAAATGACATATTTAGTTCACTAAACTCAACATTTTAACTCCATCTTAATTTTGTTTCAAGAAGCACAAGGAACCACAGATTATTATAGATTTTTGGTAAAATGATAGTCAAATTATTGATCTCACTGTGCTTTTTTTGCCCCGGACGATTCTCTGCATTACAGGCATCCCTGCAATGCACAGAGCCAATGTCAGAAACTGATGCCACCCTGTTCCACATCACTGATCCAAATGCACTCAAGGAGAGAGGAGCAGTCAGGGCTGAACATCTTAATCCACAGTCTTTTGTAGATATTAAGACCCTTCTCACCTGTAGTTTAGTGAGAACAGCTTTACGTTAGGCTAGCAATAATAGAATCCGTTAAGTACGTAGGCTAGCTCCCCTAACACTGCAGTGAGGGTAACGGAAACGTAGAATCATAGAATTGTTTAGGTTGGAAAACACCCTTAAGATCATCAAATCCAACCATTACTCCAGCACTGACAAGTCCACCATGTCCCTAAGCACCACATCTACATGTCTTTTAAATACCTCCAGGGATGGTGACTCCACCACTTCCCTGGGCAGCCTGTTCCAATGCTTGGCAACCCTTTTGGTGAAGAAATTTTTCCTCATATCCAGTCTAAATCTCCCTTGGTGCAACTTGAGGCCATTTCCTCTTGTCCTGTTGCTTGTTACTTGGGAGAAGAGACCAACCCCCACCTGGCTACAACCTCCTTTCAGGCAGTTGCAGAGAGCGATAAGGTCTCCCCTCAGCCTCCTTTTCTCCAGGCTAACCAACCCCAGTTCCCTCAGCCGCTCTTCATCAGACTTGTGCTCCAGACCCTTCACCAGCTTTGCTGCCCTTCTCTGGACATGCTCCAGCACCTCAACATCTGTCTTGTAGTGAGGGGCCCCACACTGAACACAGAACTTGATGTGAGGCCTCACCAGCGCCGAGTACAGGAGGACGATCACTACCCTGGTCCTGCTGGCCGCACTATTTCTGATACAAGCCAGGATGCTGTTGGCTGCCTTGACTACCTGGGCACACTGCTGGCTCATATTCAGTGGGCTGTTGACCAGCACCCCCAGGTCCTTTTCCGCCAGGCAGCTTTCCAGCCACTCCTCCCCAAGCCTGTAACCTTGCATGGTGGTATTGTGACCCAAGTGCAGGACCCAGCACTGAGCCTTGTTGAACCTCATACATTGATCCAGCCTGTCCAGATCCCTCTGTAGAGCATTCCTGCTTTCAAGCAGATCAACTCTCCCACCCACATTGGTGTCTCCTGCAAACTTACTGAAGATGCACTCGATCCCCTGGTCCAGATCACTGATAAAAACATTAAAGAGAACTGGCCCCAGTACTGTGCCCTGGGGAACACCGCTTGTGACTGGCTGCCAACTGGATGTAACTCCCTTCACCACAACTCTTTGGGCCTGGCCATCCAGCCAGTTTGTTACCCAGTGAAGCGTACGCCAGTCCAAGCCATGAACAGCCAGTTTCTCCAGGAGAATGCTGTGGGAAATGGTGTCAAAGACTTTACTAAAGTCCAGGTAGACAACATCCACAGCCTTTCCCTCATCCACCAAGCGGGCCACCTTGTCATAGAAGGAGATTGGGTTAATCAGGCAGGACCTGCCTTTCATGAACCCATGCTGACTGGGCCTGATGCCCTGGTTGTCCTGTGTGTGCTGTGTGATGGCACTCAGGATGATATGCCTCATAACCTTCCCCAGAACCAAGGTCAGACTGACAGACCTGTAGTCCTCTGGATCCTTCCTCCAACCCTTCATGTAGATGGGTGTCACTTTGGCTAACCTCCAGTCAGCTAGGACCTCTCTGGTTAGCCAAGACTGCTGATAAATGGTGGAAAGTGGCTTGGTGATCGCTTCCACCAGCTCCCTCAGTGCCCGTGGGTGGATCCCATCTGGCCCCATAGACTTGTGTGTGTCTAAGCAGAGTAGCGGGTCGCTAATGATTTCCCCTTGGATTATGGGGGCTTCATTCTGCTCCCCATCCCTGTCTTCCAGCTCAGGGGGCTGGGCACCCCAGGAGCAACTGATGTGACTGCTAAGGACTGAGGCAAAGGAGGCATGAAGTACCTCAGCCTTACCCTCATCCTTTGTCACTGTTTCCTTCTGCATCCAATAAAGGCTGGAGATTCTCCTTAGCCCTCCTTTTTTTGCTAATGTATTTATAGAAACATTTTTATTGTCTTTTATGGCAGTAGACTGATTAAGTTCTATTTGGGCTTTGGCCCTTCTGATTTTCTCCCCGCATAACCTCACTACATCCTTGCAGTCCTCCTGAGTGGTGGCCTGCCCTTCTTCCAAAGGTCATGGAATCTCTTTTTTTTTTTTTTTTTCCTGAGTTCCAGCCAAAGATCTCTGTTCAACCAGGCTGGTCTTCTCCACTGGCTCGTCTTTCGACACCTGGGGATGGCCAGCTCCTGTGCCCTTCAGATTTCCTTCCTGAAAAGTGTCCAGCCTTACTCATATCTTTGACCATTAAGTACTAAAGCAACCCTTCTTGTTTAAGAGGTCAGGTTCTTTCCAACCCTTGCTACCACAACTTAATTTGCTTACAATGGGGAAGAAAATAAATAAAAATATCAAAGGCTCAGATGTTAGAAGGTTGTGTGAGGACCACCATGTCCTGGGTCAGTCAGAAACAGTGTCTGAATCCTGGCTTTTCATTGCAATTCCTCCCTCCCCAGCTCCCAATGCTGTCTTCAGCCAGCATGTGTGCTATGGGGCGCAAAGACCTGGCTATGAATGCCTATTGTTTTACTTGGCCTCTCAGTGGACTCCAGTGATCGCCTCTGTTTAGCCTGTTAGCCAAAGATCATCGGTCATAGAGATTTAAACAATAAAATGCCTGTATATATTTTTTTAATATTAGTAGCACTTACTAAATGCTAGCAGTAAATTCAGCACTGTTCAGAACAAAAGATAATGACAAACTCTTCCCGGGGAAGCTCTCAGTCCAAATCAAGCAGTTCATCTCATTTTTCAGCAATTGCATAACTATGAAGAACTGTCCTATTGTACATTTAAATCCAGCATTTGACTAGCATAAAATTTTCCAGCATATGTGCCATACTGGGCTTAAATATGGATAAGAAACTATGCAGACAAGGCGTGCATTCCAAAAAGCATTCAGATTTATAAATATTTGAGTTCTCAGACTTTGAAAAGTGGCATAAACAAATAATCTCTACAAGATTCCATGCAAAATACTTTAAAGAACACTTAATTACCTTCAGCCAGACGTACAATCCAATACTAATTTTATCAGTAAACCTACCAAACCCTCTTAGCTCACCAAGCTCTTGGGACTTGCAAGCTTTAGCTACACTGTCCCTGGAAGGAGGTAAAGCTGGGTATTTTGGGGAGGTCATGTTCCCCCCAGCCTATTCTATATTTGAAATAGCAACCTTTGTGAATAAGACTGAGAAACGCTCTAAATGCATCTCAGCCAGCAGTTATGCAGACCAGATGGCAATTTCCCCTCCAGTGCTGTCATTATTTTATCAACTTCTGTTCTGATTTAAAAAGGATGTGGATGTATCCCAAAAACACAAACACTGCAAAAGGCGAAGTAATGTTCTGGCAATCATTTCACTTTGGAGGCCTTCTTTAAACACCTAGATAATGAAGTAGATTATCATAATGCAATAACCAGTTTCCACAGAAAAGAGCAAAAAGAGCACAGCAGTCTCTTACAGACCCTCCAGCAGCTGCTTTCTGGTGTTGCAAGCCATCAGCTCAGTATTAAACAAAATAAATTCACTTTCTGTGATTGCAGCTTCTAGCAAAAGATGGGTGCTTCCAGGCACAGAGAGGAGCAGAGCTTCCCCTGCACGGTGGGGAAAGTGAGTCTGACCCAGATGGTTGGTGGTAAGTTAAATTCTGATGTGCAATTATTGGCAAACCCAGGACTTTCTCAGCTATAATAATGACTCAAATGGAGCCATACTTCTCCACTTAAAATAGGTCTATTTATTGTGGCTCAAAGCTGCTTTCGCACTACACAAACAATACCCTTTCTTATGCAAAGCCATTCAAATTTATTATGGGTTTACAGCAGGTGTTCAAAACCCAGCATTAGTAAAACTATCGTCAACTGTAACCTACCACAGGACTACTGGAGGAGCTCTGAAATTGTTTGGAAGAGATTTGATCTGCCATTAAGAAAACCCTTAAAAATACCACCAATAATCTAGTTTTATCTTCTGGTTTTTACCTTTACTTGTGCTTTGACTTCTTGAAGCATAGCAGCAACGTCACATTTTGGTACTACTGCTGAGAAAACAAATTGCAGTTTTTGCTGGTCTAGGCTTGAGACGAGCAGCTGATCCAAGCTAAAATGAGCAGAAAAATATAAAAGACAGCTTTAAATTTCTAGACTGTAGAAATAATGTTTCGGGTATACAGTGTAGGTAGCATTAGGGAAAACAATGAAGGGGCAGCTCATTAACAAGGAGAAATCTTGAAAACAGTTAAGAAATGGTGTGTGCTGGGAGAATGGGAAGGGGCAGAGAAGACAACTTAAGAATAGTGCTGAAAATCGGTCCCCGTTCTGTTCCCCTTCTCCTTTCCCAATGGTTTTAGCAACAGACATTAACAAAAACAAGAAGACAGCTACATCTGAGGACTACTTCTGGCAGGACAACAAGCTCGTTTGTCAATGCAGGCTGTGCTGGCTGCCAGTGCTGCGCAGCCTCCCCGCCAGGCGGGCAGCAGGCAGCAACTGCTGCACTATAACATGGCCAAAAACTGACCAAAAACAGCTAAAGGGGACACAGAAAAGGAGCCCGGCCCTGCCAGAATAAAGTGTTTCATCCTGTACTGAAGTGTGGCCACCATCAACAGCAGAAGAGCATGAAGAATGGCACCCCAAATCATGAGGGGAATGCGGGCTGGGGCCAAAGCTGAAATGCTCTTTGGGGTAGACCTGGGGCAATGGGGAAGCTTCACCTCGGGAGAGGCTTGTGGGAATGAAAACGAAACAGCGGTAGCAAAGCCAACACCAACCTGATGGACCAGCTGTTTTCTGAGCGCTCCCCATCCAAAGAGCTGCCACGGGGTGCGTCATCATCTGAGGCAGACCCCGGTGTCCCCGAGCCGCTGTCCCGAGGGCTGCCGGCACCCATCCCCATTGCACCCGCCTCAGCGGGGCTACAGCGGGCCGGCAGAGCTGCATCACTCCGGGTGGGCATACAGAGAGCTCTGTGGGGTGTGATTTCCAGCTCCGTCTTGAAGCAGGCAGGCTGCGGTGGCCCTGAGAAGCTGTCTCCACACAGCTTGTCCAGGTCAGGCATGCTGAGGGCCCTCAGCTCCCGCAGCCTGGAGCGCGACAGCGGTGGCCGCCCCAGGCCCCGGCTGCGGCGTGCCTGTGAGGCTGAGGGGGGAAAGGCGGCCGGGCTGGCCCCAGTGCCACCCTCTTCGCTTCTCTGGGGCTTTCCTTCCCCCTTGCTGCCCTCCGCCACATGTGGGGGCTCTGCACTGGCAGGAGACTTGGCCATGGCATTGGCTGGGCTCGGGCTGCCGCCATAGGAGCTCAAGCTGCGCCGCAAGGTCCGTGGTGTCTCAGCGGGGCTGGCTGTGGTGGCCATGCCACCACATGACCTCCTGGCAAGGGGGGATTTTGTGGGCGAGTGTATATCGATGGCCTTCACAAGGGGCCGGTCAAAATTTGCCAGGTTTTCAAAGGATTTGATCCTTTGTTTGACGGAGAAGGATGAGGTAGGTTCATGTGGCCAGTTCAGCTCGTAGTAATAGTAATTCCTCCTGAAGCTCCTCAGCTTATCGGTGGCAGGGCAGCTAGTGTCACTGACTGAGGGGGGTGTGTCATGGATCCTCTGGGTGCTTTTGGAGGCGTACGTCTGCTCCTTCCCGCTCTGGCCATTTGGCAGGTTGAGATGGACCATCTTTAACATCCCCATCGCCGCCTGCGAGTACTTCTCCTCTGCAGAGTGGCCCTTGGGTCCTTGCACAGGATGAACCTCTGCAACATGGCTTTCCTCCCTCAAGTGACCCGATAACTGGGTTGGCATTGAGTAAGTCCTCGTCACAGGTTTTGATAAGCCATAGAGATTTCTGTCTCTGGTGGTATCTGCTTTTGAGAAATACTGCATGGTCCCCATCTCCTCAGTCAGCCGAGGCACTTCTGCATTTGCCTCTTCTGTTTTCTCCAGCAATGGCAGCTGCAAAAACGATGCTGGTGAGGAAGAGGCAGAGGAAGAGGAGGAAGAGGATGATGATGAGGAAAGCTTCACCTCAATGAAAGTGCGCTGGATCTCCTGCCCTTCCAGCTGCTCCTGCTGGACCGAGGGGGACCTCAATGAAGAAGAGCCTCCAGCAGACGGTCCTACATTTTGCAGATCTAATTGCCTAAGGTCATCTGCACTATAGATGCCCTTGATCGTGTTCAGGCCTGTTCCAGGGTTCTCAGTCCTCCCTTTCACATATTCAACTTTTGGTATCCCCTGAGGAGGTGAAGTGACTTTGGACTGACCATCTCTTGCTCTGAAATCATCCACCTTAACACCCTTACCCTGACACACTGCAGGCTGCATGGAAACTTGCTTTTCTTTTGGCTTTCCCCATGCCTGCTGGAGGTCTGTTAGGTCCCCACAGCCACACTTCATTTCACTGCTCACTGTTGGGCTGTTGGTGCCATTCAGGAGAGGCAGAAGTGAATCTTCAGAAATGACCAGCGATGGTTTATTTTCTAGCTCTGACTTCAGAGTCCCTGAGGCTGCTGAAATGCTTTTTCCAGGATCTGGGTTTGTAGGTGAATTACGGGACAAAGGTGTTTTCTTCCCCAGGAGTTTAGGGGACAGCTGTGGAGAAACAGAAATCCTTTTCTGATCCGCCCCACTGACTTTGGTAGGAGTAATGCCAGAAGAATCCAAATTTGCCTTTGCTTTGCTTTTGATTGTGAACCCTTTTAGCTTTGGTCCTGTCTTGGCCTTCTGGTTATTTAAAAGGGTGTCCATTATACTTTTTTGTGCCATTCCCTTAGACTCCTGACAGGATTTTTTCTGCGAGGATGGGCTGTGCGGTACTGCAGCTCCTTTGCAGGAATTTGTGCCTGAGCTTTGGACTTTTCCATTTGAAGTCCTTCCTGAAGTCACGGAGCTAATTTTCTCATTTTTTCCTGCCAAGTCATGAGTTGTACTAGCCTTTGGATCTTTAGATCTAGTGGGAAAGGGAGACCTGAGTGATACTGCTTTTGATGACGATGCATTCACATGATTGCTGTCTGTTTTAGACAAGTTGGACAAACTGCTGGTTTCTTTCTTCACTGAGCAATAAGTAACAGCATGATTACAGTCATCAGCCACCGCTTCAGTTTCAGATTTGGATCTCTGCTTATCATGACATCCTTCTTTCTCAAGCAAGTCGTTCTCCAAGCCATTAATATTTCTAGCTGAGCAAAAGCTTATCTTTTTGCAGTGCAGAGAGCCTTCCTCTTCACTGGATTCACAGCACTGCATGTGTCTGTTACTGTTGCCCAAATCCACTTCTGTACTTAAGGCACCATTGTTACAGAAAGAGTAAACTTCAGGGATATTGACTGAATTCTTTAGGATGTCTTTTTCTGTCAGGAAAACTGAGGAAGGAGAACACAAGGATACAGAGGACACATCTGAACACTGTGAGGGACATGGAGTGGGACCACCATGATCTTCCAAGCCCAGTTTGTTGATGCTTGTCTCCAGTGACCCACACATTGCACAGCCCTCAGTTTGCAAAACTTTGCCACTGTCAGGGTGCAGCGGGGACGCAGAGGATGAGCATGTTGCAGATGTCAGATGCTGCTCCGGTGCAGGCTTTTGTGGCTCATTGTTCACGCAACAAATCTCAATTTGCTCCTCATCCGACTCCATTACAGTACAGACTGCAGGGGCGTTAGCAGCAGTGCACGGCCCAAGCAATGTATCATTAGCACTGTCAAAGGTTTCTGAGACAGACTCTGTGTCCGAGTGAGAATCTTCTGCAGCTCCATACATAGACTTTGGAAACTGGTCGCTTCTCTTACCTTCCAGAGAGGTTGCTGCAGGCAACTCATCCTCATTTAAACTGCTAAAATTCCTAGAATAGTTATTTAAAGAGTTTTTATTCACAGTAAAAAGTTTGCCTGTGTTAATGGAGTCCAACACAGACAGCCCCAAAACTCCTTGTGCATTAGCTCCACAATTCACAGTTTTTTCCAGCAGCTCCTCCTTGGCTGGCCGTGGCTCAGATCCGGGACAGCCTTCGTCAGTCCCACAGCAGCACATCGTGGTGTACTCATCTCGGAGGGGGCTTTCTGCTCGTGATGGGGTGCGTGAAGCCCTGCTTTCAGGAGAACCCATTTGGCTGAGCAAGTCATCGATATCAGTAACAGGGATGGCAGCACTGTCCTCAGCGCGGCTGCTTTTTATGGAACCTCTTTGCACGTCTTTGCTCGTGGCATCAGGTGGCAGTGTTGATCTCTCCACTGCACAGCCACCACTAGCATTTTGCAACACTGCTCCTTCTCGCTTCCCAGCACACCGTTCTTCCTCAGCTGCAAGGGTGCTGTTGACATCGGCCTGATTTTGACTGTCTATGCCTGGAGACAGGATGAGGTTTGTAAATCTGCTGACAGCTGCATCATGATAAAAATAAAGAAAAAAAAAAAAGAAGCAAAATCCTATCAGATATAGGAAGTGATATACAAAACACCAGCTTTTTTTACAAAAACAGACACCCACATAGTCAGACTACATGTTTTCCTTTTGCTCTGCACTCCTCCTCTTCTGTAGTGATGTTTATAACAACTCAAATTAATCATAACCCCATGTATTTGAGTGGCACACAGGAGGGAGCAATCCACTTATCCAAGGTGAGTAGTCATGATCTGTTTAATTCTAATGTTTGAAATTTCAGCAGTCAAGCAGCCAACTACCAAAGTGTCAGTGTGCAGTAAGTCAGGCTGAGCAGTACTGCTTCTCATTACTTGTTTGATCGAAGATGTCTCCAATAGATAGGAGAGAGTACACAAAGCCCTGGCATAGCAAACAAAGGTGAACAGATAACACAGTGACGAGCTGTGCATAAATAACTTGACTCTGATCCTCTCAGCACTTCTGCAGGTGTTTAATGTGACACGCATGGGTGATGTTATACACATATTAAGCATATGGGCTTTACAGGATTTCTGGCACAGACCATTCCTTGCTTCCAATACATGTTTAACCCACTCTTGGGCAACACACTGAGTTCCCTGTCACTGCTGCACTCTGACACATTCCTGTTCATCCATTTCTCCAGCTCTTCAATTTTCAGCACTACCCTAAGCATCTGCTCACACCTTTCTACACTACATGGGACATGCATCCCCACTCAAGCTGCCTTCCAGAGGCCAGTTACTACCAGACAAGGCCCAGAAAGTGGATGGAGAAGGAGGGGTGTATTCAAAGAGTCACCATCCTCTCCTGCTCATCCAAACGTGCCAGCACATCTCTCTAATCCTTGCACAAACCTGCGGGATTATCCACACCACTTAATTTAGGTACCCGTGTTAACAAGTGCAGGTTCCTCCTGGAGTCAACAAAGGGGAAGAGATCTCAGAAGAGCAATTTGAAGCAGCCGGGTTAGGATTTGAAGTACTGCCCTGCTCCAGCACACTGGATCACACACACTGAAGAGACTCTCTTGTCAGTGGGGCAGGGTGAGGGGAAGGGGAAAGCAGAAGAGTTGCCTGATAAAGGAGTGTCAATGCGCTCCTAACCCAATGCTGTTAGTCTGCAAAAGCCACAGCAATCTAGGGAAACAAGAATAGAACTCTCTGCCAAGCCAGGAATTCCTGAAAGAACAAGTGGAAATGAAGCATCTGGAAGTACTTTAGGCTCCCAGGTATTAATAGGTACACGAAGAAGATCATAAGCTAAAATGAAGCAAAATATTATGTTCTTCCTGAATTTGAAAAGTATGCTTTTCTTTTTCAAACACTCATTTTCACACCACATAATTTGTTCAGTCTGTGGGGATGCATATATTGCTGTAGCAGTATAAATCAGCCCTGAGCAGAAACTAAGGAGGTATCAAATATTTCAATTCAAACTAGAAAACTTTTTATAAGAGACATGCAAATAAACATTTTTATAAGATTCTAGTTTTCTTGGGTTTTCTGTTTCATCCTTCTGCACATTACAGAATTCTGACACACAAAAGGGAATGAAAGAAAAGAGGTTTTTATTATCTTATTGTCCATTCATAAACACATTACTTAAACTTCAGATTTAAGAGACATGTGACAATAAAGGGTCAACATATTTACTGAAGAGGCACAGCAGTAAAACGGGTTGTCAGGACAGGGTTGCTGCTGAGTTAGCTCCAAGTCTGCATGAAATGACTCAGACCTCTGCAAATGCTGGCAGGAGGGACACAGCGTAAGTGGGAGCTTTGAACACTTCACACAGGAGTAGGTTTGCTCCCCTCATTGTGGTGCTAGGGAGGACTCTGAAGCCCGGTTTGGTGGTGAAGTGCTTTGTCTGGCTTACCTATGCCAACCCAGTGTACCCCCTGTTTTTCCTCTGAATCGATGTGGGAAGTTGGGGCAGCAGAAGATCAGATCCAGCTGATCCAAGGGAATTGTCTTCACTGGTACTCAGAACAAATGGTACGAAAGCAAAACTACTCTCTTACCTGGTGCTGCTTTCTGGATCTCCAGGGTTACAGATGTGGGAAGACACTGCATAAGCAAGCAGATCTCCTCGTACGTCATCTTATTGACTGGGATACTGTTGATGGTGGTAATCTCATCTCCTACAGCCATCTTGCCCTTTGATCCCTGATGCAATGACAGATCCAAAGAAATTATAAATACACCTCAGAAGCCCTGCCACAGGGACAAAGATTGCAGGGAAGCAATTAATGGCTTATGAGCAACATTCCCTATTTCACATCACCACAGATCACAGGTACCGCTGCTGTCAGTTTGCCAGCACGTAAAGAGCAGACTGTGCTTTTGCCAGGAGAGGAATTAATGATCAGTCTAAACCAGGAAGGTCAAAAGAGCTGCTGGGTTCTCTGAGAGATCAGTATCAGGATGGAGGACATAGCCCTCTTCATTTAAATGAATTGGGACAGATCAGCCCTAGCTGCTTCAGGACTGGAACACTGTCTATCATTTTTGCATTTCATGTGTAAATTATATTCCTGGTCACAACCTCCCATTGGACCAATGGGACTCTCCTAAATAACTAAATTGGATAGAGACTGAGCTCTTAAGGTAACAGCCTAAGTATGTTTCTAAACACCGCACAATAAGAGAAAAAAGCAGGAACAGAACCTAAATCCCCAGCTCTCACAGCCCAATACAAGCTGCTACGACATATCCCCTCTTACCCTAGTGGCCGCTAACTAGATTAAAACCGCGACATCCAGCTTTGTACACTGGGGTATCCTCCCTCCTCTTTCTGCATCTTTGCATCTAGGTCAGCAATTCCACATCCAGCACAAAGCAAGTATCCACACTAGCATGTGCATGTGTGAGATGCAGAAGAGCAATCTGGTACCTCCCTGGCACTTCGCAAACCTGGCCAGCACCCAAGGCCTCCTGGTACCAGATTTGTATAACATCGGAATATGCGCATATAAAATACTAAATGTTTTCACCACCAGGATCTACTTATTTTGGTTTTGCCTCTGGTAAAAAGAAAGCCAACAAAATAATAGTATTCCCTCAAAACTGTGACTGCAAGTGGGGATGAGTCCATCTCAGTAGATCTGCCTCTTGACTCTCTTAGTTGTGAATCAGCCAAGGGTCCCCTTATGAATCAGAAACATTTAATTTAACAGCAGCATCAGAACAATATGGAATAAGACATTTTGCCCAGCAGAGACAAACACCTCCCTTGCTCTTACTCTCAATAGATTACCTGCTTAATAATAATCACCCCACAAAGCGAAAGCAAATTACAAGAAGGCAGCCCAAATCAAAGAATTACCATTTCTGCTGCTCCACCTGGCCGCAGCCCTGTGACAACAACCTTTAAGGGCACGGCCTGGATTTCCAAATCCAGGCCAAATGACTCATGCTCATTACGAACCAGAGTGACTATTTCACCCTGGCCCTGCCCGGCTCCGTTGGGTGCTTCACACTTCTTGCTATGAGGGAGCGTCCTTGCAACAGGCTTGTTATAAGAACCATGCTCCTCTGTCCTCTGTCTTTGAAGGCTTCGGCACTCGGTGCTCATCATGCTTTTCACTCTCGTGACTGCTCTGTGCTCAAGTTTTGGTGACCTCTTCGATTCAAGCTGCGCTTCCCGGAGCTCCTTCAGACTCAGGCTGCTGAGGCGAACTTCAGGCATGCTTGAGTAATCGAATGCTATGATGGGGAAGAAAGGAGAGTCAATTTGCTCCAGCGTGCTGTCTGCAGACTCTGCGGAGTTGCTGAAGACAGGGGAAGATGTCTCTGTGCCACTATATCTAGGTGACTCACTGTCCTGGCTCTCATCATCAATTTCTACGGACGAGGTTGTAATGACAATGCCAGTGTCCTCCTGGCTCTTGGCCCTCTGGCCTCTTTGCATGTGGGAATTTTCGTCGTCATCACTAACGTCACCATCATAGAAAACAACCCTCCTCTGTCGATGAAAGGGGCTGCGGGCAGATTTGGGGCTGTCGCTGAGGATGCCGGGTCGGACAGACTCCACGTGCTTGTTATGAAGGCCAGACAATCTCCCACCAGTTGGAGAAGCCAGACCATTTGCTTTTGCCACACCTGCTTCTCTAGTAGCTAGGAAAAAAATAAGTTATACTTTAGTTGCATTTATACATGATTTTTAGTACCACACATCTGACTGCAGAAGAGTACATGTGGCTCTGTTTGTAGAGGAAGCTTGACCTCTCCTCACAATGTAAAAAGCAGGTTTTTCATCTCCTCCCTCTAACTACAGTAAACAGCAAGAGGAATGGCAGATAGCTCTACAATTTATGGGTAACTCCCGAAATCAGGTCATGGCACATCTGGTTCTATTTTCAGTTTATTTCTGAACTATGACTATGACCTAAAGAAGAAAGGGATGTAAATTCACATGTGTATTTTACTTTAAACAAGAGAATTTCTTTTACATTTTGCTTAAATCTATGCTCAAGACTGCCTGCATCAACTTAGAGAGAGTGAAAAATGCTTTCCTGAACAAAGACACAAGCACACGACAATCAGTTTCAAATTAAAGACTGATAAACCCAAGGACCCTTTCGGCATCCTTCTTAGGAAGAACTGCATCCTAATTTGTAGAAAGTTTATTTGTTTTGCTTTGTTTTGTGGGTATTTTAAAATGTAAAAATGCTGTTAGGCATTAAATAATGAATTTCCAGAGAAAAATAAGCTGCAGACAAAGACATTACTTGAGAAGCACAGGAAAGGGAGAGCAAATGTAATATCCTTTGAATGTGAGATCAGGTGCACGTCAGTAAGGAAATGTAAGATTCATTCAGTCGATTACTATGGGGAGAAAGACACATACGCAAAATACCTGATATCAAATTGAACATTTGATTGTTTTTACAGTTATATGTGACATTTTGAAATTGTGTATTTGAGATAGCTACAAACACTTTCATTTAAATGTGATCAATCAGATGATCATCAGTCATTTGAAAACAAACCTGCAGTGCTGTCAAACTAGTTTTGACCAAACCAATCAAATAAAGTAATTTTCACATAATCAGAGAAACAATTTAGACAAAATACCATGGAAACAGGTATTTATGTGCATTGTTGTAAACCCTTTCCATTTTCCAGAATTTCATATGATCAGCACTGGCTTGCACTACGCTGCCAGGCACTTTTTACCTGCACAGGAATCACCATAGGTCTCCTGTAAAGCAAACCAGTGCTCAGTGACTCTCCCCCTATTAGCCAAATGACCAGACACATTTCTGTCACTTACTCAGGTGGCCAGGAAGAAGAGAACCATCATCCAACAAACTGTTTCTGTTCTTCTGACGGAGCTGCTCTTCATCACAGGAGCCTGTTGCAGCATCAGAAAATGGGAGCTGGCTCGTACCATCGTGCAAGAAGTACTGGGAAAGCTCTGCCTCAGAGCTGACAGATCCCTGCTGAAAAGAAGTGAGCCTGGTGACCGGCTGCCATCGCTGCTTAAAGCCCCTGTCTGCATGCAAGCACCACAAACTCTGCTCACATTGCTGTGTCAATAAAGGAAATTTAAAGTCGATTTTTAAAACAGAGGACTCATCAGTATATTAGGAGCCAAACTGTCCAACTTAGATGGCTGAAATGCTGCAGACCAATACATTTTTAGCCAGTATAATAAAAAAAAATCCAAATGCCACTACTTTGCAGATGCGGTTCAATGCAGAAGCAAGGGATGAAACCATTCACTCGTGCAACTCTCTTTATACACCTTCTGCACTGAGAGAAGGGAAGGGTTTGTACCTCTGGACACAGTTTGTGTGGCTGCTTTGGCTTTCCCAGGAAAACCAGAGACTTTTCCACTGCAATGGCTGTATAGAGAGACCAAGTGCTTAGCTTTCTGTCCACTGGCTCAGGTATCTCCTGCTAACTTTGTTTCTGTGTCCTACAGAGCAGGGGTGCCTTCAAAGTGGCAGGAGGCGGGAGCCCACAGCTTTCTCCACCATGCTCTGCACATCGCTCCCAAAGGGTACAGCCGCACAGATGAACAGGAGCTTGCTGCTGTCACAATTTAAATGTGTGACATAAAAACCAAACCATTTTACAGAGCCCACGTGACAGGGAAGGAACATAGAGGTTTGGTTTTGAACTCTTTGATCAATTAAGAGCTTCAGTAAAAGCTGAATTTGAAGCAGACCCTATTTTTGTTGCATCTAATCCTTTTACCCGGCTTGCTGGCTCCAGGAAGCGTTTCATAGTCCAGCTGAGGGGAGATGAGGTATCTCCTTGTTTGGCCTTCACACCAGGGGATGGACTTTTCTGTACAGCTCCTGTTAAACACAGCTTAGTTAGATGCCAAAAATTAAAGTTGTGGTCCATGTATTCAAATAAGCTCCTCATTCACCTTATGAGCTGGGGGCTGCATTTAATCCCACTTATTTGTTATGTGAATTGCTTTCCTAAAGTGAAATTTATTTAACATTTCACAAGCTCTCCCTCAGATCAGGTGAAACATTATCACAGAGACACCTTACACCAGCCAGGTCCAGGACAGAGCTATGAAGAAGAGATGAACAGGAGATGGTCTTCCTCACCCACTGGAGCATGCTGCTGACTAGGTGCCACCTCGAAAGACAAATTAGCAGCCAGTGGCAAAGTCTACTTCAAAAAAGGCCTTAGCTGACACAGATGTAAAAAGGATAATTACAAGTCTAACATTTCTGTCTAAAAATCACCTTACTAGTCACTCTGCCGTTGCCAAGAGTTTGTTTCACCTGTAAGATTTTAGGAAGTACTAAGTCTGGAGTTCAAAAACATCAGATAAATGCCAGAGCATGCATTTTGACATGACCCCAAAGATTAAAATGGAGTTAAAACATATAGACCAGTGTGCCATATCTATCTGGACTTTTTCAAATGGACACAACAACACTTTTTTTGTGTGTGTGTGTGTGTGTGTTATTTACATGGATCAGATGGAGTTGATCCCTCCTGTCCTTTCCCTGTTCCTCATTCTTCTTGAAGAGAGGATAGATCATGGCAGCCTAGCGAAACAAAGCAAGTAACATGAGCTATCCACCTGAACTGGATGTTTTTGCTAAAATTTCTGCAGTGGACAGAGCAACTGTTTTGTTGTTTTGAGGGCCCTCAAAATATTGATGCTGGGGAAGCCAAGGGCACGTCCTTAAACATTCCTGCATCTGGAAAAGGACAAATATTAGGAGAGAACATGCTGTTACCTGTGAGGTGAGAGGAGCTGGCATCCTTGCTCTCTCGGTGGGTAGTACGTGCGATTGCTTCATCCATCTCCTGCTCAGAAACCTAAAGTCAAGTGGAAGATAGAGATCAAACTGGGCAGATGAGATGAAGACAAAAGTCTGACCGCTTATCACTGCAAATACACGATTCATTTCAGATATGTGACTATTTTAAAAAATGTAGTAAAGATGACGTAGTTGAGAGCTCCTAAGTCCTGGTCCCCTGATTCAAACTCCCTCCATGCCACTCTCCTGCAGAAACCAGGAGGCAGAAGTCTGTCAACTTCATGAAGACAACGTCCAAGTGCCACATTACGCGAACAAATAAAACAGCACCAGATTTAAAGAAATCAAATGAAGCCATTACAGCACAATTTTAACTCAATTAAGTGCTGTAGATTGATTTATCGATAAAATATTACTTTAAAATAGACACAGACTGCTTTGTACAAGCATACATCAGCAACAGAACATATTCTATACTTAACCTACCGGAAGAATACCAGACATCCCAAGATATTAGCTGTCTTTTTAATTTTCATTTCTCCTTGCTTTTAAAAAGAAAACCTAAATCAGTAATTCGTAATTAATGTTCCTCTGGTTTAAGAATAAATACTGGTTTACCATATTTACTAATTTTGTCCTGAATTACTGCCATGCACTTAATTCTTATTACTGGAAAACTCCATATAATTTTATTACAGGAATAACTAATCTGCAGGAATATATATTTAAGAACAGAAAGCAAGTTCTGAACCGTGAAGATTTGAAAGATTCCTAAGCAAACTCAGCAGTTTAAACACAGTTTAAATGCCACATTCACTCAGAATAACAAGAAGAAAGAAAATTTTGTGGTATTTCTCTTGGAAGTACATGAAAACACTGAAGTAAACGTATTCAGCAACAAAATGTACTGTGGACCTTTTATAAGATAAAATGAGACATTAAGTATAAAAATGTCCAAAGCAACATGAGCCTTTGTAGAAATACATCTCTGTTTTCAGCCTGTGGCATGACCTTACAGCAAACCAAAACCCTCCAAGCTCTGGGGGCACAGGGAGTTCCTACAAGACACGGAGCAAGCCCTGAGAATATGCTCCAGGACCTTTACACAAACCTTTGGGTACAAGATGTCCCAAGAGTAAAACCAGGTACTGGGCACACTGCAGTATTTGTTTAAAGCTAACCAAAAATCCACACTTCTGCAAGCTCTGCCAATTTTGATTTTTAGCATCCTCTGTGCCTCAGGCAGAACAAACCGGAGAGCGACAAGCTAATTCCTAACTACAGTCTGCAGGCTGGGGTATTATGAAGAGCTAGTAAAATAAAATAAAATAAAATACCCTACACAATTCTGTAGATCCCCCAGGGCTGTCAGAAAAAGGGCGACAGTGACAAAACGATGAATACGGGCCCCCATATGGACACTCTTTCAGAGATCCAGCTATGGGGGATTGTGGATTTAATACTGCCTGGGAGGAAAAAATGCTTTAGGGTCTCTCCAACTCAACTTTTAGCTTTTCTTAGCATTTCTTGGCAAAGGATTTGTTGTCATTTTAAATATCACTTATGGAAAAATGTAATAGGAGCCACTTAATAGTTTCCCTCTGTTACTGAGTAATAGCAAGCAATTAGCTTAACGCAGTTCATCTTCTCAGCAGATACCTGGTTGGGTCACTCATTGGCTTTCAAACCATCACCACAGCAAGATGAAGGACAGCGGAGAGAGGGCAGGCTCCACTGCATGGAGTTTTTATTTCATGCTACTTACAGGCTGTCCAAAAAGTCTATATGCCTTAATAATGCAATCAAATTGAACCATCACGCTGGTTCAGCACAGCATACAGACTCCCTAGAAATACTGTTATCTTGGGCTGTAAGCCCGATTCTTACCCCCTCCATGCTTACCTGTAACAGAACCACAGCCTCTTTCTCTTTAGCAGCGCAAGGCATCACAGCAATGATAATAAACTGTGGGCAGTAGACCCCTATTTGTCTGTTGTTTGTATATTTGATTTAGCAGAAAATACGCAATTATAAAATAAGAAACCTGAGTTCTCCTAGATACGGATTTATTAAGGCCTCCATTTGTAGTTATGAGTTCAAAAGTCAGAGCTCTCTGGACCCACTAATGCAAATATTTTTACAGCTTCATTCTTGTTTAAACAGGAAGGTTTTGTACACTCATGAAATTCTTTGAAATATTGAAATAAAAGAAGTTGTTATTCCCTATAGCTTGCTTAAAAGGCTTTTATCTTCTATCATCAATTTTTAAAAATTGCTTGTAAATACTCACTTTGTAAACACAGCCTTATTTCCAAATTGCCCTTGCACAGATTTCACAGTAGTAGTACGTTCCAGATTCTCATGTTTTAATTCCTGAAGGAAAACTTTGATCTTTGGATAGATTTTACTTCTTTAAAAACAGCATTCCTACTACTTTATTATAGTTGATCAGTTCAATCTGTTGATATTTATATTCCTGGCCCTAAATGATACTCTACTCAAAGACAAACTAACTGTACAATAAGTTTTAGGAAGAAGAGGACTTGTGCCATATTGTTCCAAGTACTGAGAAAGATGGGAACACTTCACTCAAGTAGTTCCAGGAAAATTGCATTTGATCAGTGGGTGACTAAGTGAAAAGCAGCAGGGACAGCTCGTCATTGCTACAACTTACAAAACTGGAAGGCATCATTACAATCCTCACTTCTTGCACAACTCATGCCATAGAGAGAAAAATCCAATATTCTTCATTTGCTGCTTTCCCGACAGCAAGACTCAAATTACAGCACCAGATGAAAACACCCCAGATGCACTAACACATTTTCTCCTCACCTTTGGGTTAGGATGACGACTAATTATTAGGCTGACGGGACCTGGACCACATTCACTCAGGATGGCGTAGGCTTCACTTAACGCCGCGTGACGCAGACTCACTGAATCTGCCTCCAGGATCTGGTCACCCCGACTGCAGAGAGACATAAAGCCGGTTAATCACAACCTCCTTTTACAAAAACGTTCTTGCTTTCAACTGATGGCCAAGCTTTTTTGAAGATACAAGTGTCTGGAAAAGATCTGACTTGCAAAGAAGCCAGTCTTGCTTTTGCTCCCAGTGACGTGAATGCTTTAAGTCCTGTTGACTTCAGTCGGGAGGTCCAGCGATCCCTTCTGCACTTGCCATCAGTGCTGCAAACCCTATTAAATCAACAGAGAAAACTGGCTGCATTTGGACCAGGGTGAAAAAAAACTTCAGTTCCAGTTCTGTATTCAGATACTTGTTGAGCACAGAAGAGGAAAAATTAGATTCAGATGGGCTGTTCCTTCCCATCATATTGAATTACTTAAGACAAACACTGATAAGAAATTAATTATTTAGATATGAGTTTATGAAATGACTCCAGGAAAAAATTGAGCGTGATAAGCCTGTATTTGCTTCAAATTAACATATAGAACACATTAAAAAGGAAAAAACAAACCTCTTCTGAGAGAAAAGCATAGATTGTTTAGTTTTGTTTTTCCAGTTTCTTAACTCTTGCACATGGTGCTCAGACATCTGGAACTATTCAAAAGAAAAGATCATCAACTAGGGATAGCATTAAAGCGTTCTCCATAATTACTAAAGCATTTGCTTTAAAGAGATGCTCTCAAACAATCTACTACTGCCGATTTATGCTGGGCTACTTGTGACAATGGAAATGAGTTTGCACTCTGAGTCCACACGCCAAAGGCAAAATGGCAATTGCACATGGCAGCCTTCAGTAACCTGTACTTCTGGTAAAGGCTCAGGAAAGCAAAGGGTGACCTATCGGTTGTGTAATCATGCCACTGCTCTGCCCATCTCTTAGATTTACCCAGCTATTAGAAACTACACAAATGGAGTCACTTACACAGGCGCATGATTGAGAAGGGGAACTGAGATACAGAGGAGCTGGATTCAGACCTCTCCTGGTATTGCAAAGCCAGTTTTTGATTAACAAACTTCTCCAAAAATCAAAACCATCCTCTAAGTTTTGGCTTATGGAGCTATAAACCACTGATGGGACAACAGAAGCAGTATCTCAAAGAAGCAAGCTAGAAATCTGGGAAGCATGCCTGGATATAATCAATCACTTAAACCTAATAAACGATACAGCTGTTACACACAGACATAAACAGCACTGCAATCTTTTCCAAAGGGGCTTACAAGAAAGCAAGTTAGCATTAAATACTGTCTCCTATAGACATTTCTGTATGGTAGGAAATTTCAAGGGTTTTGGCAGGGAGGCCACCATAAAATTATCTTCTTCCCTTACACCAAAAAATCAAATTGCTCTATGACAGTTTTCCTGGTGAGCAAGGAAACAGAAGGCACTCTCCATCCATGTGAAAGCAATGCATTTTTGCTCAGCCTCTCTGCACCAGTGCTCAGGCCACACGTTCAGTGCAGATCACGCAGTCCCAGCAGGTCTTCAGTGCAGCCCCCCCGCCATGCGATGCCCCAGTGCCCACCAGCATTTATGCAGGAATGCAGAAAGGTGGAAGATTTCCTCCAATGGTTTTTAAAAACGAGGCTTCCAGGAGAGGACCAGCAAATAACTTTATGTCACTTAATCCAACGTAAAGCACAAGGGAACCCTAGGAATGATTGCTTCTCTGTCTTATGGTCCCTTAAAGACATCCAAACTCCATGACAGAGTAAATGAGACAGGCAGGTCAGCCTGCAGCAATCCTGCCAGACAGACAGTAAGGGTAGAAACGCGCTGCTGTAGCCATGGGCACAGTCAGCTGCAAGATCATCTCCCCCAGCCTTTTTAAGAGTTTCAGGTGACTGAGCTTTTAGAAGAACTCTGCAAATTTCCTCTTAATCTGGGGTCTCTGGCGGCAGTTCTGATAAAAAGACATGAAGCTGCACTTCTTGCTTCTCCCCTTTATGAAAGGGTGCTATTAGGCTCAGTTTTCTGTATAGAGAATAAAAAAAAACCCAACACCAAACCTTAATGATTTTGCTGCTTCCAGCACACAGAATAATGTTTCCTGGGTATTTAAGACTACTTTGGAATGTCTTTATTTAAATGTTTTCTTTTTGGTGAACTCTTAAGTATAAATCCCTTCCCTGCTACACCAACCAATTGGTGAAAACAAAATCTCAATCAATTTTATTTGTAAAACCACTCCAGCATGTTTCTGCTTTAACTAACCTTAATCTGCCATCCATTTTAGCCACTGATCCTGGGGCCAGGCTGTGAATGTATATCCCTGGAGAACTGTTTTCCAGCGTGAGACAACAGGCACCAATGCCGAGCCCAACCCCTGGCTCTGTGAAAAACAAAAAGTACAAAGAAAAGTAGCAGATTGTAATCACACAGGACACACAAGTGTTTGTGTTCCCACATCCCATCTGAGACGGAGACTCATGTATTGTTTCAGGGCTGGCCTTAGGTGCAGTCAGTCAGGAAGCCAAGACCAACAGTGGAAATCAGGATTGAAAATATCTGATCCTGACTGTTCCCTGAGATCCATCATAGGGAGGACTAGCTCCGGTCCCAGCAAATTTTCTCTGTGCCGTGGGAACCACCTGGAAATGTCGCAGAACATCTAATCTGGTCCAAGGCACAAAGGAGAGGGGGCAGCAATCCAATAAAGATGTCACTTAAAATTATTGCAGAAAACATGAGCACAGAAGATGCTGCTCTCTCGTTAAACATCTGCATGGCATTCCTCAGCGAAGAGGCATGAAGAAAGGTCAGGCGTTAGCTCTGGTTCAGTGATTACCTCTCTCCATTTTCACCTCTGCTTTCCTTCAGGTAACAGCATTCCTGAAGCGGGAATTCCTGGACGTCTTACCTTCTCTCTCCAAATTTTTAATCCAACCTTTAAAATCAGCATATTTTAAGTCTTTAAAATAGGCATGCTTGTCCCACCACATACAGCATATGCTCTAAGTTTTTCTTGTGCAATTATTGATAATGAGAGCAACCCTCAGGCAGGAGTTCAAACAGCTCATCTGGGCAATTTTGAGCACTCTGCACAGCTTTGCCTTCCCCAGAGCTGCCCTTTACAAGAAGGGCACGTCTCTTTGGGCTGTGAAGAGGGTGATTCACATATTGCCCGGTATCTCACAGCCTCCCCCTTTCAGTAGCACAGACACCAACTGCTACCCAACAGAGCCTCCTGACTCTGGAGCAGCAAAACATGGGAAGAGGAACCGATTCCCAAACACTGCCCTAAGAAGCAGGTATTCATTCTCTAAGCTCATTTCAATGCACTCTCACCTTTATTGAGCGTCACATCCATGACAATTCTGTCCTTCGGGCCAGGTCCTTTGCGGCTGGAGGAGGAACTGTCCGCCTCGTCGGGGCCGGGGACTGTCATGCCACCGCTGGCGCTGGAGCTGGGGGAGCTGGAGCGGCTCAGCAAGGTGGGAGTCACGCAGGGCGTGAGGCTCGGGCTGCGCAGACGTGTGCGCACCGTCAGGGTCACCACACCTTTCTTGAGTTGCTGCAGAGACATCAGAGAACCCGAGTAAGGCGACACGATACACCAACATTTGCCAGCAAACCTGCCATTTGTGGCAGTGAAAGAATATAAAGCCCAGGGTGCTAAATGGCGCTGAACTGAATCTCTTCTGTAGTACATGATGTTACCTTAAACCTCTGAATGGCCTCCTGATGGGTCAGCCCTTGTAGAGACTCTCCATTAACTTCTAGGATTTCATCCCCTGGTAATCAGACATAAAAAATGTAGTCAGCAACACACACGCTATATGCAAAAAACCTTTCCTGTACATAAGGCAACCCGCTACTATGAGGATTCCAATTAACTGCTCAGTAAAAAGCCTTTTACTGTTCTCAGTTTATTTTCATTTGTCCTAGTGCCTTTACAAGTTAATGGTGATGAATTAACAGAGTAAAGACTGTTCTTCAACAGAGATCCTTAACTTGGCATTCTCATACTAACAAACAAGCTGAAAACACTGTGGATTTTAAGTAAAGTCTGAAAATAGATGCTCATAACATGAAGTCCAAAGGGACTATAAAACTCCCTTTCTTTTGTGAACATCAACAGGAGAAATGAGAATCTAAGTGAAACACTACAGCACATCACTCCAAAGCCTGTTCAGAGAAAACTAACCTTGCATCCACATGCAGAAAGCAATGGTGTCCTCTTACTAAATATCTGTGGGCAGAGAAGTGAGTAGTCCACACACTGCGATAGCAAATGCCCTTCTCACCCTAACGAACATGTCCCATCACATTTCTACCTGCTTCCAGGCTCTGGGTCTTACTACTTATACCCAGCTGTGTTGATCTATGTTCATTTTATTAAAAGGAGGGTGAGCATGATCCAGATCCACTTTCTGCAATTTTACTTGCATCTGTGCAACATTAGATGGGGCAATGTCATCAGCCAGGTCTACCTCTCCTTTCCTAGCCCCCATAAAAAAAAAAAGAAAAAAAAAAAAAAAAGAAAAAAAGAGTATACAAGCTCTGAATAGCCTGCAAAGGCTTGCTGGGTTTATTGGACAGCTGCTACTTACTGGCTTCCCATGGCAAGTGCACAACTTATGCTGCAGGGACATGAGTTTCCCTCTGGCAGCAAGTGTGAGAGTTGGCACCAAAAGCAGGCTCAAATACAAGTGTGATGAGATGCAAAGAGGGGAATGGTGATATGAGAAGTAACACAGGAGCAGCTTTCTGTGGAAGAGAAGTAACGCAAAACCCCTGCAGAAGAGTTGTAAACCAGCACTCTAAACTCATGGTCACTTAGTACTTTCAGCAGTGCACATCCCTGTGTATAACCCCTTCTTGGATCAGCATCTTTAAGCCAGATGTTGGTTGGATAGATAGATTTCACTGCTATCAACATCCCTCTCCAAGTCAAGAATTGCACCTTGGGCATAGCTCACTGAAGAGTAATGGGGGAAAAAATTCATCATGTCGTAGTTTCCCCTTCTTAATATGCAATATAATCAAGTTTACTGCTATGAATGATCTTCCCCAGGATGGACAAACCAGGTGTGTACAATCCTCCACAGCCTCTTGCTGATGGCCAGGTGCCTAAATAAAGCTGTATTTGAATTCTTCTGCTGGACTGAAATAATATCCCGCTGTGGTCCTTTATATGTAGTTGGATTCTCTCTACCATACCTTCTTTGAGCCTTCCATCGGCAGCTGCTGCTCCATTTGGGAATATAGTCTTCACAAAAATCCCCATGCGTCCACGAGCAGAATCCTGACCTCCCACAATGCTGAATCCAAGACCCTACAGAAAAGGGAGGAGAAGATGCACAGCTGGCACCTTACTCTATTATCACCTGTGAGAAAGACTGCCGATAACATACAAGACAAAGGGAAGATGAAAACCTAATAGCTGCTGCCGAATCGCAGTGCCATCTTACTCTCTGCCTGTATTTTCTGATTTACTTTCACTCTAATATCAACATACTTATCAGCCCAAAAAGTAGCAGCAGGCACTGTAAACTAAAAGGCAAAAATGCTGGTTTGAGATTTATTTATTTATTTTTTAAACACTGGGTCAATGGTTTTATGTTACCCTAGTCCCATTTTAAAAACTGTAACACATATTGCTCTTAAATTGATAGACAGTAGATTCCCACCCCTGAGATCTATATCCAGGATTAACTGTAGTTTTCTCTGCTGTCACAGATCCTGCATTTCCTCAGGAAAAAGAAAAGCTTAAGAACATGACATAAGGTCAGTTCTGTAATGTCAGGAATGTAGCTGGAAGGGGGATGGTGTGGGGGGGCTGCCATGCACATGTACATTTTTAATTATTCTGGAGACATGTACCACGTTGTATTTAAATAAATCTAGACCAATACATTCCCCAGGGCTTCATCTGTTAGCTCTTGCCCCTGCGCTGCCCCAGCTGGCTGCGGGACCGTCTCGCAAAGCTGATCAGGGAACGGATGAGCACAGCAGAATGAACTCTCCCCCTTCTGCTGAGCTATTTCCCAGCCAAATCACTTCCTTGATCCACCCCCATCCCCGTATTTCTCCTCTTGTCACTGCTGTACATGTATTTTACAGAATAAAGAGAAAAGTCACTGACCAGGTGGACAAGGGAGGTGGAAAACTGTTGTGCTTCAGTGATCTGAAGCCAGGGTTATTATTAGTGCCTCAGGCAGCGTTCTCCAGCTGAGGGATGCTGCCAGGGCAGGCACTGACATTGTGTTTACAACCCAATACACCGACCAGCTCTTTGGTTTTACTCTTTGAATATAAAGTAGACTACCACTGTTATAAGCTTCTAGTAATTTGATAAGACATTACTGATTTCTAGAAAGGAAGCATCCCAGCTCCCCTGTGCAACACAAAATAACTCAACTGTTTACCATGCAATTATCAGCCGTGAAGCAACCTACAGAAAGCAGGAGGCTCCTGGCGCTCTCCTGCCCGGACACAGCAGTTCTCCCCACGGCTCCGTGGGGTGAGTTGGGAAAAATACAGCTGTAAAGCACAGTGGTTCCCACGTTAGCCCACCTTCCCGGAGAAGCACTGCCACTCCACAGCAGAAAACCACCCTTTGCAGATCTACCTACAGGTGAAAAACCAAGGGCACACACTTGGCTCCCAGCCACCAACACGGCGACTCTGTGGAAACACTTTTCAAGTCCCAGGTCTGCAGACAGATAAGAAAGCAACTGCTACTGCACAAATTGTACGCAGCACAACCCCTAACAGAGGTGACCACTCCAAAGGTGAGTGGAAGGGACCCAAAACGGCAGCTGTTTGAGGTGGTTCATGATCACCAGAGTCTGCATGCTCCCAACTGCTTCCTAACGCCTTGGAGCTAACTGCAGAAAGGCAGAAGAGGGTGGATTATCCCACAGGGAGAAATAATCTAATTCTTATGAGAAAAATAGGGTTTAAAAAAAAAAAAAAGTGTGTGAAAAATGAAGTAATATTTGCTTGGAAATGTCATGAAGGACCTGAAGCTCCCAAAACAAGGAGAGTTACAGCAGCGGTGAGTCAATCTACCCAGAGAAGTCACTATTTCTAACTCTCTGCTAAACTTAAAGCACACCAAGGAATTTGTTTTGTATTTGAGCTTGAAAGTCAAAACAAGTCTTTTTAGTCCAAAACATATCCATCTCATGAATTTAAAGAGTATTTCAGAAAAATACATGCATATTTTTTAGCATATTTAAATGACAGCTCCAATATTAGTGTGGATTGGATTAGGGAAAACAATATACACCTAGGTTAATGCTTGCTATTTTCCTTTAGCATTCGGCCAGTTGGTATCTAGCAAATGTGCAAACACATTATTGGGGGAAGAAAAGAGGACTCTCTGACCCAGAGAATTCAGGGCTTTCAGATAAGCAATCAACCAGGAATCTGTCTTTGGGTTTAATGCTTAATTTGCAGTGATTTTTTTTAATGTATCCAGATTCCACAGAGATAATATATGCTTGTCCATAAATATGCATGCAAACAGGTACTCTTCTGTAGCTGCACCAACTTTGCATAAACATACATATTTATGGATCCATTATTACTATTTGATATCTCAGTAATGACCAGATGCACCAAATTAGAATGAAAGCCACCCTGCATCAAGTGCATGACTCAAACATTGATTCCCCTGTATTTTGCAGGTGTAACTTTGGCATTTACATTTGTAAATGAGATTTATCATTATTGTTATGATTATTATTATTATTGGTTACCTTAAGAGCTGCTGGAAGCCCTGGGTATGGGAGACTCCTCTTAATCACTAGCTCTTGCTACATGTGAGAAACCGGCCACATGCAGAAACCCTCACCTTGCCTTGTCCTTTCATCAGGACGATGTTGGAAATGATGGACGGCTGGGTCAGTCTCCATGGAGATTCCACTTGGGCAGCACTGAAGGAACGGGTAGATTTCTTCACAATATGGTAGTCCTAACAAACATCAGCAAACAAGGGAGGTCACTCTGATTGCTTGGCACAGGCACTGGGATGTCACATCAGGAAAATTGCGTGTGTCAGGGAAGAGGGAGGAGGGGATTGCACAGATATATTCAGAAAAATGTTCAAGGGATGAAATCCTAGCTCATTACAGTCAAAGTGAATCTTGCCACAGTACTTTTCCTGCATTTCGCACAGTAGGATCATTTTGTAATTTACCAGTCACATTTTAAATTAAAAAGATTAAGGGTAGCCTCATGATATACTGAAGTCCTTATCTGCTAAAAGAAAAAAAAAAAAGAAAAAAGAAAAGAAAAAAAAAGCCTAAATCATCAAATCATTAAAATAAAGAGAAACAGGATTTTTTTGTTTAAGTCCTCAGATCTCTCAGATCATAAGATCAGCCAGAGGATCTTCTGGCCAGAGCAAGAGCCTTAGGACCTTCTGCCCCCCTTTACCATACTCAGAGTAAAGAAGTTCTCCATAGGTGGCCAACACATCCCATTTTGGTGTCCAGGCCTGGTTTCAGACCCCGTGATGTACCTACGTAGCCTTGTTTCACTTCTACGAGCTTCAGACAGATCTCAAAGGGCCAAGCACAGTGAGGTGCTCCGAGCCAGCCCTGCCTTTCCACCCACCTGCCTGGCTCCCGCCGACTCCAGCTGCTGGGGCAGAGAGTGCTTTCTTCCACCCCGGGAATATTTCACCGCTATTTCGTAATGCGATTCACCATTTTCCACTGTCAGCTCATCATCTTCTCCCACAGACTCCAAGCGGGATCCGGCACCTAGGGAAAACCACAGAAATACATCTCACAAACACCTCAGAGCTGCTTTATCCTCTCGCCAGCACGCAATAATCGCCTCCTGCAAATCCCAACTTGAAAAGTGCCTTAAACCAACGCTACGCAGTTCCCAACCGGGCAGTTAGAAGCTACTTTTGATCAACCTCGACTAAAAACTTTTCCTGCTGTCACAGGTTTTCTACGATCTTTCAGTGATGCTGAGCTCCTCGGCGCTGTCGCTCGTAGTAGTAAAGAAAATCAGAAGATAATTGAGCCAGTAGCTCAGGGACAGAAAAGAAATTCAGCTGTTCTCACCCAATGGCATTTGCCAGTGCACTAAGCTCTCAAGCTTCATTTATATAAAACTAAAAGACCTGACACTATAGCAGTATTCATTTCTGGAGGTGTCATGTCACTTTGAGGGAAATTTTTCTGGAATGGAAAAAGGAAAAATGTGCCAAATAAATGCTATTTTCTTTCCTTCTGGCAATGATCCTAGTTGTCTTAAAGAGAAGAGTGCAGAGTTCACATTAGAAACAGAATTATTTCTCTTGAAGGACATCCTGTAATTAGCCACAGAGTAGCCTGCTCCTCGCACCAGGGCTCCTCCAATTCTCATTTTCTCCAAGGTCCCCACAGGACCCACAGTCGCAGCAGTTCTCACACATTTATCCTTGCCATTTCCCTCACCATGCAGGGAAGCGACATTAACCCCTATTTTACAGATGAAAACCCAAGACACAGACAGGCCAAATCCACACAAGCTGGATTTCATGATGTTGTTTTAAGTTTACTTTAAACAAAGGTTAAGTTGAAGCCGCCACAGAAAGGGGCACCTCTGCTTTCCCTTCGTCCTCACTGCCCTGTCCTTACCCTGGGGATTGGGCTCACAAGCCATGGGCTGCTGCAAATTTGCCCAGGAAAGCCCCAAACCCGTTTTCTGCCACCTCCACCTCACCCACAGGCTGGGCAAGCATCGCTGCACATGCCAGGGAGGGATGGAGCACAGAGCTGGGGCGGCCACTTGTTTTCACTCGGCATTAAGGTAATTCTGCCACCACATCCATAGGCAGAATTTGTACCCATTGCCCAGAGTGCAATTTAAACCCACTCTGTGTTTGGGGGTGTGGAATTACGTCTGGTTTTAAAGCTCCCCTTCCCTGCGCACACAGGGAACCGCTGCAGAACATGGCCACGACAGCTACTTTGGCAGGACCTGTCATCTTGGCACTTCTTTCACTCCCAAACCACCCTGGCACCTACAACCAATCCTTTCCCATCACTTCTCTCTCTCTTCTAGGAGATGAGTAATAATTCTGTGCTTTCTGCCCATCTCTGAATGCTGCTTCTCTTCCCACACAGCAGCCTAGGCTTGGGACCATGCTGGGGGATGCTCCAGGCTCACCCACAGCCCCGGGGCATCAGCGCTCACGGGAACCGGGGCTGAATCCCCAGTGACACGCACACACACAGCCACGGGAGCTGCAGACAGGGGAGCTCCCAGGAGCATGATAAATATATCTGAGTAAATGGAAATTAAGGTGAACTTCGGAGGGAGGGAGACCTGGAGAGTATTAGGGATGAGAATGTGGTTGAGCTCTGCACACAGGTTACTGGTAAGACCTGGGGACAAAGCAATAGAAAATTTCAGGAGTATTTGCCATAATGGGTATTTAGAGTGGGCATGGTGAAACATGTCTCTCGCTTCAGTATTAGAGCACACTGTACATGTTACAGAAGCGAAGGAGAAAGAAGGGAAGGGAAGGGAAGGGAAGGGAAGGGAAGGGAAGGGAAGGGAAGGGAAGGGAAGGGAAGGGAAGGGAAGGGAAGGGAAGGGAAGGGAAGGGAAGGGAAGGGAAGGGAAGGGAAGGGAAGGGAAGGGAAGGGAAGGGAAGGGAAGAGAAGAGAAGAGAAGAGAAGAGAAGAGAAGAGAAGAGAAGAGAAGAGAAGAGAAGAGAAGAGAGAAGAGAGAAGAGAGAAGAGAGAAGAGAAGAGAAGAGAAGAGAAGAGAAGAGAAGAGAAGAGAAGAGAAGAGAAGAGAAGAGAGAAGCTTCAAAAATTTTGCTTCATCTTTTTGTCCATACAATGTCTGTTCAACTCAGGAGGCTGAATGCAAACATCTTACAGCTGGGATTTTCCTTCCAAATTAAACTAATATGATCTCCAAAGGAAAGAAAACTTATCTTACTTTTAGAGAGCTAAAATAAATACACAACATAAAAATCCTATTATTGCTATCTTTTATCAACCCAGTTTTACCTTGGGATCGACTTCTGTATTTCAGTATGCCACTTCCCAGAGTTGGACTCTGGTTGTTTCCTTTGGGCAGTTCTTCACAAACTGAATCTTGAGACTTCTCAGTTTCCATCACCTGAAAAAAACCCAAAAAAACCAACAAACCAACTCTGATTTACTTACAAACGAGAGAAGTTGATGGAATTCTTCTCATATTTACTAAAGGACAGAAAATTCCACTGCACATCATCTTTTTTTCCAAAACATGTCATTGTATTAAGCCAACACATGTTTCTGTGAGAAATTTTCAGAAATGCTTTTGGACATTATTGCAAATCTTACTGATGGGTACACCTACAGCTCAGTATGGCCGGGGATCCACTGCAGGGTACCACATCAGCAGCTCCAGAGCACCTCCAGCATCCATAGCACCTTGTTCAGGTGCTTCCACATGCATTTTAACATAATTATAATGTAGTTTTTGTTGCAGTTTGTTCAGCTCAGCATACTTCCAGAGACATCACAACTTCATAGAGAAACCACTTTTTAAAAAGTGTTATTTTATTATTAGTGTTCAGAGCTGAATGCCAATGCGTACAGGACAAAAAGCTAATTTAACAGGAAGTTATGAAAATTACACAGCTAAGCACTTGAAAACCTGGAAACACTCAAGGTAAATTTATATGTGGACTCGCAACCCCATCACCCTGAATAAATGCAGTGAGACAGAAGGAGTCTGTTTACTCACCGTATTTGCCTAGATGCAGGTGACAATACAAGGTGACAATGTACAGGGCTGCCACCTTCAGCAGCACGGCCACACGCACCCGCACTGTCAGGGATGAGCAGAGCAGCCCATGTGCAAAGCCCACAAAGACTCTCTGCAGGCCATGTGCTGGGGAAGACCCTGGTGACCTCCTTTCTCCACTCACTGCTTCCTTTACCAAGCTACAGCAGTCACAATTTCCTAGATACACCGCTACGCAGCAGAACTCGACACGCTCCCCATGCATGCATTAATTCTTTTACATTTTCATGCCATCACCCACCACACATTCTCTAAATGATTATTCAGACAGCTTATGGCAAGGAGGACAAAATTTCCAATACAACCACTTACTGGTTGCATTATACTTTTAATGTACTATATAAACTGCACAAAGTCAGTTAAAAACAATCCCATGCAAATGCCCAAACACTCTTACTGTTAAAATAATTTCTACTTCCACTATTCGAGCTTAAAAATGGTAGAATCTTCCCCAGAACCTGCCTCCCATCCCCCAGCAGCTCACAGTTCCATGTAATCATCAGATTACTCTGAAGAAGAAAATAACTACATCAGTCTGAAAAAACCTGCCACTATGATCTGGCAATCCTAATGAAGGACTCATTCCAGAAAAGATGTAAGAAATCAGAGCCAAAAACCCACCCAAGAGACTTTAACCATCAGTGATTAGGCCACAGCCAAAGTATCACAAATTCTCCCTACGAGAGAATCTTCTACCCAGAAGACAGCAGAAGTGTTTGGAAATGAGCTGGGGCTTCATGGGTCACACAGAGTTACATTGGCATTTACCATACAAGCAAAACCACTCTTTATTAAGTGAGAATGCCTCCCTTGTACAAAGGTAGAAGTAATTTGCACAAACACAGAAAAATCACGTAGCTGCTGTTTTTAAAGGTGTGCAAAACATTCAGTACTCTGGAGCAGTGTTAACTCTGTGGTGGAGAAATATTTGAAGCGTAGGGATGAAGGAAAACAAGACGGATGCCTCACCAAAGCAGCCAGTTTTGTCAGCACGCTGTTTAACTATCCTAACAGACAGGATGGGTCCAGCCTGACTTTTCTGGAGCTAAGCATAACCCAGCTTGGGTCTGGAGCTGTAGAGCTGTTTCATTTCTGCAGTGTGCATGGACATGGGCAGTTACACCTGATGAGACCACATAATGCCCAGCCCAAAGCTGAACCACTTCCTCCAGCTCAGAGCATGGGGGAAAAAGTTGAGTTAGTTTGCAGCAGCGTACAGAGAGATGCTGAAATCACTGCTGCCATGGCCAATTTCCACCCTGAGCCTAGGCTCAAGGGTGACCCATTTGGTACATCTTCTGTTTCTACTACATGCAGTTTGGGTTTGGTTCGGAGCTTTTTTTTGCTTTTATTTATTTTGACTGTGCAACAGAAGCTATGTACAGATGCATTCTGCAGTTAAATACACTTCCATCTAGTGGGGTGAGAGGAAAAACAGGAGGTAATTGCCACTTGCATTAAAACAGTGCACCCCGTCCCTCCACCTCATTGCTGCGCAATCCCGGAGGCTGTGCGCCTACAGACAGCAAACCCCCAAACCCCACGTATGATCTGTGGAAGGGCATGTGTGCACAAACACCAGCGCTAGGGAAAGCCTCAAGGCGTTCTCAGCAGCTTCCTGAAATTACATTTACAGTAAGAAGTAAAAAATTCTAAATTACCTATGTCTGTGTTTATTTCTTATTTTAGCAAAAATACCTTTCTGACACTAATTATAAACATGTAGGGGAAGACACTCTAGCATTCGCAATGAGGCAGATATTCTTTAAGTTGTTGAGCTTGTGTAATAAACCACCAAGAGTTTTGTCCTACTCAGAAAACACTTAGAAATCTGATCCACAAACCTTGCGAGAACTCCCCAAAGTCGTGCGTCTGTAATCTTTGGCTCCGTTGTAACTTACAGAAGAAGAAAAACCCAGCTCCACCTTATCCTTCTGGCCACACGTGAACATATCGCTTTACTGTCTCGAGGCAGCTGCCTGGATTTAACCATGCCATTTTAATTTTCCTCACTTTCAAGGAAATGGAGCTTATTATTTCAGTTCTGTATGCCTCTTATTAAACTAAACCAATAAATCCTACCCAACGCCACCCCAGCGTTAAGGACAAGGGGAGCTTTAATACGCACAGTAGTTTGAAGGGAGATCTAAAAATAGAGCCCATTTTGCCAGTTCATTAAGTAGCTCTGGGATCAAGCGATGGTGACATCTCAATTGATTTCAAAGGAAACGGCGCTATCACGGACACGTGGTCCTGGCACCGCACCAGAATGAACAAATGCCCCCAGAGTCCTCGCTCGGGCAAAGCTCCAGCGTGACCAGGCCCTTAATTAGGCGAGATGAGGAGCAGGATTATGAGAGTCTGCATTGTTTAACCGCAAACAGCTTGGCAATCGTCGACAATCTACAAAAACAAGGCGGCACACAGGAGATGACACAATTTAATAAGCAAACTGCTTTACTGCTGCCGTGGCGGAGCTCCTAAGCTGCTGCCGTTCCCATCAGCAAGCCCATCCGACTCCCCACGGCACAGCCTGTCGGCTCTCTCTGCTGAGGAGCACCAGTAGCACGCAGGCAAGTTTAACCTGATAGTTAGGGAGCAAAACAGTGAGAATTAGACCGAGCCATCTGTGGCACGCCAAATTCAGCCCTACCTGCACGGGCAAAGCAAGTCCACCAACCAGTCCACTGCCCTTCTCAAACACAGCATGTGAAAGAGGAACGGCCGTGCCCCTGCACGCTGCAACCCTGCACAAGCTCCACGGGATAATTCCTCATTCCCTTCAGTCCCGATGCAGCCAGGACAGCTTTTTCTTAAGCAGCACTACCACAAATGTATTTAATCATGAAACTCCCCAACGCTGTTGTCTGTCGGGCAGCTGGCAGGGTGAACACAACAAATCTCCAAGAGCAGCTAGCACCAGATCCTTCAGAGAAAGGTGCAAAATGCCTGATGCAAAGCTGGGTTCACCTGGTCCCTGCACAAAGTCTTTCCTCCTAATATCTCGAGACTAGCTGATGCCTTAAAGGCTTTAACCTTTCCAGAAGTTTTGGAGAGTTCCTTTGAAGATCTATTATAGTTCTAGCTGTTTCAGATATTTGTGCAATTATTTATTGCTTCTGGGGCACAGCATGCTTTAAGTCTTAAATGTATCTGGTAGGTAAGGAGCTCCACAGGACTCTTTACCTTGCACAGAAAGTAAAATACCTTCACTTTTAAATTAGCTCTTTTTCAATTTAATTGCATCTATCTTCCAGATAAATTACAAACTGCAGCACTATAATTTACCAGAATTAACACTGTAAATGATGCAGAGGACATGGATTTCCTAATCTGGGCCAGCACTTATTTTTCCATGGCTTACTGCTTTGTTTTATGGCATGCACAAAGCTGCCCGGATGCTGGAAAGAGCAGGATGAGCCAGGACACACTGTGTCAGGGGCTGCAGCACCCAGGGGCACCTTTCTGAAACACAGCACCTCCCAACACCCAGGGAGCACCCTCAACTGGACCATGGGGCTTACAAGTCCAAATTAAACCCAGATTTAACAGTTTTTGATGCAAGCTGCAGGACTCCCCTCTTTCAAAGGGCATTGCATTGCTGCTCTCCTCTGTCATGGCACAAATGCAGAGATCCAAACGGAGCCAGGGATGGAGCAAAAGAGGAGGAACATCACCTCCATTTCAGCACTAATTCAGTGTCTTAACTGGTGTTTTAGAAAAACCTGGTGCACTGGTTTCTCCCCGCCGCGTGAAGCTGCCAGGCCAGACAGCAGCTCTGCGCGCTGGCCAGGGCAGGCTCCACCAGCACAGCTCCAGAAGGGCTCAGATTTGGGCTATATTTAGCAGTGCTGGTGAAACAAAGCACCAGCCGCCTTCCCCAGCAGCTCGTCTGGGAATTAACCATACTGGTACCACTGGGCACAGCCTGTGCTTCCTCTTGCCTGGGGAAAGGGGATGGGAACCTGAGGCCTCCATTACCTAATTATAAAGAAAGTTCAGAAAACTCCCAGTTCATGTGCAGCAAGGAGATCAGGAAGTCTGATAAAGAGTCAAGAACTGGAGCTGCCCTAATTTATGAATAGGTGGAAATGCCAAATAAACAAAACAAAAGCCTTTAAAGTGGTCTCTAAGAATGCCTGGACTATCACTCTAAATGTCTGCACTCAAAAGCCACCCTAAGACTTCACTGTAACACAGCAGTTGCTAGAAAGGGCACTACTGTCAGCTTGAGGAGGTACAAAACCCCAGCGGTCACTTTTATTGCTCTTTGCCAAGTCTATGGAGTAGCCACACACAAACCTGCATGTGAAACCCAGCACTTACCAACAGAGCCAGCAGCAATACCTGCCCGTGCACCCTCAGCAAACAGATTGGAAATGCACTATGGTAGAGCTGAGTTGCTCTTATCTTCCAGAATGCTCTATTTATTATGTACAAGACACCCCAAAACCTTCTTCAATGTGTTTCGATACCAGGAGCCCCAACATGCTGACCATGGCCCAGAGGATGCTGGCAAGTTCTCGATGTAGCAGGATCCCAGCTGTGCTGGCTCCAAAGACTCACTGGTGCAATACCGTATTCATGGTCAGGGCTGCAGCTAAGTAAAGCAGATTTCATCTTCATGTTTCCAAACAGTCGTTAAAATTAATAATAAAGTTTTGAAGAGACAAAATTTTTAAAATATCCTTTTCAAATAGGAAGAAATGCAGGAAATGGCTAATGCAGCTAAGTTCTCCAAGAAACAGATTATCACAGACAACACATGCCATGGAAATAGTAAGATGCTCCCAGCTAAACAGTTCCCAATCCTTTTTGGACCAGATTACTCTTCTTCTGCAATATATTATGATTTTCACTAGAAACAGCTTCTAAGCTAAAGGAAATCAAATGCATACACATCTGAAATGGTGCACAAACAGATCACTGCTGTTCTCTTTTTCATGCTTCATCCTTTTCCCCCTGCAAACATCAAAAAGCATGACACGTTTGCATGCAGTTTAGTCATTGCCCACGAGATGTCCTCACGTGCTGCAGAGAGGTCCCAGAAGATCGGTCCTGGTCAACAGAAGATACAAACATGGAACTCAAGTTGTGTGAAAGCCGGTCCAGCTCCTCTGTTACTTTCTTTAATAAAATGCTCATCTCATGGCTTAGCATGAATCCAGAGCCTATGCATCATAAAAACCAATAAATTGCTTCTGCCTTTTTTTTTTTTACATGATAACCTTTTTACTCACAGTGAGGGATAAAGCAAGCAATAAACAATCCTCAAAATAAACAACTCTCCTGAGAATGAACCGAGACCTTCCTAATACCACAGTCAACCCACAGCTGCAGAGAGCAGTCCCATGCCGCAGCTGGTGGAGAGCTTTGGATTTCAGCTCCAAAATTGCGTTTTCTATCATCCTAAGTACATGAGAGGATAAGGAATACTTAATCATTAAGTGTTTTTCATACCTGAATCAAGGATCTGAAGCCTCATACATTATATTGGCCACATTTATTCAAGCACAGCACATCTAGAACGAGTTTTAACTGAGCCTAACCAAGACTGGACTGTGTACGCACTCCAAAATCTGCGGTTAAACAAACTGCAGATGTGATGATACAACATTCATGCCAACTCTCAAATCCTACAGCCTTTATCATCTTTCTGTTAATGTATGTGAACCGCATGGCTGTGACAGCATCTCTCTTGTTCCAGTGCCACGAGGGGGTTATTTTTAGCTTGTTAAAGGCAGTTCATCTCCTTCAAAACCGGGCAGTTATCCAAACAGCCAAAGGAGAGACAGGCCGTACTGTATCTGTTGCTTTATGGGAAAAACCCTCATTCACAAAAACAAAGACAATGCAGAACCTGTACTGCCGATAAACTTATGTTTCTATTACTCTGCTGACTTCGCTTTCAAACATATCACACGGAAGAGCAAAAATTGTAACTCTGGGCATTGTCTACACTGATATTTATGGTCAAGTCAAAAAGGTTATCTTCCACCAGCCTGAGCAACAGGAGATATTTCACAGTTTGTAGCCTGCATCACATCAACAGGGAACCCTTCTGAGTACTGGTCTCTGGGTCAGTAAAGTCTTCTCTGGGCTAGCCTTTAACACAGAGGCAGTAGAAAGGGGCCCAGAAGGGAGCCAAGGCTCAGGGAAGGATGCGACTGCTGCTGAGGACCTCCCTGCTGACCTAAATAACACATTCACATTAATGTCTCCTTGACAGGTGAATTTTAGAACGTGTGAAAAACAGTAATTCAATGACAGTGTCCTCCGGGGGCCTTTCACCACTCTTCCTCCTTCCCGAACTCATGCAATGCATGCCCAAACCCTTGCCAGTGCCACACCACCACCATCAGCCCATCACTGAACATCCCCCCAGCAATCAGATGAACTGCAATCACTTATGTTAATGTGATAAGGTTTCTGGAAACAATACAAGAAGAACAGCCACATTAGCGAACAAGATTTGGTCCCAAAATATTTTGTCATTTTCTCTTGCCCAAATTCCAAACTACATTTACTCTAAAAACTTGCATTTCCCCAGTCCTCTGCAGTCACTATAGGACCCGACGTGTCTGCTCTGTTACAGCATGAGTGAAGGGCACAGACCCATGGATATGCTGGACAAGACTGTATCTCAGGAAGATATAGTGCTGCTGGACTTTCAACAAATGCAGCATTTATACCCGAGCAGCAGCTCCAAGCCATGCTAAGGTACCTGCCCTCGCCTGCCCCTCCCAGGGGCGATGGGGCGCAAGGCAGGATCTGCAAACATTGCCAGCCCTCACCATGAAGAGGAAAGGAATTATTAAACCCTTCTCCAGGACAAGGGCTGGCCACAACCAAGCGTCAAACCAAGCTCTTCATCTTCTTCCCCCCGTCAAGTAAAGTGTTTCAGTGCAAAGCGGATTTTTGACAGCAAAAGCTCTTTCTTGCTTTTTTTCCAGCCATGCAGTGCTGCCTGAGGAGTGAGTCATGTTTCAGCAACCTCTTTCGAGACTGCAGTGCCCTAATGGGAACGAACACTCAAGTCCTCCAAATAATGAGGGTCCCTCCCCGCGCTCTGCACACATTTAATTGTTGAGTTATGCTTCCTGTTCCTTCTCAATGTTAATGCTTTCTCTGAAAATCTCTCCCAGTGTTTCCAGAAGAACTTTTGACCCCAAGAGTGTTTTCAAACTTACAGCAATTGTTATCCTCTTCCTTATTATGCTTGCATGGCTACATAATTACATATGGATTCCCTGGTAAGACAGAAGGGCTCACAACAGAAAATAACGAAGCAGTCCTACGGCTCAGATAAAATATAAAAATGGGGAGGGAGGTAAACATATTGACAGAACAGGTTTATTTATCCACTTTCAGCTGCATGCCTTGCAAAAAACACAAGTAGGTTTTGGCAGGGATAAGGAAACCCAACTCATGCAAGAAACCTTTAACCAGACACATCCTGTTTCTGTTACTTGTAGGAGGATCAAGACTTTGGTAGGTCACGGCCATCTCCACATGCAATGCAATTACAGCTCGCATGAAGGTGCGTATCAAGCACGTCAGGTCAACACAAAATGAGTAAACATGAGCAAAAGGGTTTCGTCATCCTACAGTAAAGGGTCACGCAGCCAGGGGTACTCCCAGAGGTTTTTCCCCAGGGCTTGCCTGCGTGGCTGGCTTGGGCACAGGGAGGCAAATCGCTCCCCTTCCCAGCTCCCCCCCCAACAGGTAGGGATAGCGATGACCTCCTTTCCCAAATAAGAAATTGCTCTTTTGTATAATTCTATTCTGCATGGAATAGACTTGGCTCAGGGTCCTGCCTCCAGCATCACGAGCAGCAGATACCCAAGGGAGAGCACAAGATTAAGCAAAGTATAGAGAAACGGTCCCCAGGCTTTCCTCCCTGCCTCCAGCAACTACAGATCCAGACCTGCCGAGACAGACACCCTTTTCTTGTATTTAGTAACTTTTTGGAATATCAGCCCATTAATATGAAGCTGGTCACCAAAGCTGAACACTTGAAGTACTCAGATCATCATATATTGCATAACATAGCACCAGAAGAAACAAAAGCAAAAAACTTTAAAGCAACTAAGAATGGTACATGCCTCTGTCTGGGGACCCCAAATTAATCAGACACTTCGCAAATTCTTGGCAGACCTGCTTTCTCTTTAGAGTTCATTTCCTGGGTTGCTCTGCCAGTCAGCAATACAGTGACAGATTCAATTTCAAGCAACAGAAATACTAAGGAACGTGAATTAGAATTAAAAATAAATCATCAAAGCCAAATACTATCGTATCATCCTATTTCACTTGGACATAAATAATGACATTTTAAAAGACCAACGTCAGCCGCACAAGGCAAAATACGGATTTGGGGGGGGGGAGTTTAAAATCCTCAAAGTGCCTCAGGACAATTTAACACAACACGAACCTGTGCCCCAGTATTTCGTATCTGAAGTTAAGGAACATTTTGGCCAAACTAGCTCTAAAAGAAATGCACTTTAAGGATATTAATGCAATCCTTTTTCTGTCTGGTGGCACAAGTTTTATTAAAGTTTGAACTTTAAGGGATGTTTCATGTTAAACAGGGCTTTACATAAGGAGACTGTGTAAAAACAGAGCTCCAATTAAATTGTATTATGAAATTTTTATTAATGAAACACATCACGTGGACTTTCAAGTAAGACTTACAAATTATATTTCTCTTAAATTACAGTTTTCAAGTGTCACTAACCTCTCCTCTGTGTCCTGGGGAAGGAAGCTGCTTTGGTCAGATTATATTTCCCTGGCTGGAAACACTGAGGCAGAACTTAAGAGTTTTAAAGAACTTGCTCCCAGGGAAAATTTTTAACACCCAGCCCCTAGAAAGGAGATTTTTTTTAAAAAAAAATGTATTTTTTTAAATTTTTCATAGAATTGTAGAGCAAGCCAGGTTGGAACAGATTATTGGGGGTCCCTGGTCCAGCCCTCATCTCAAAGCAAAGACAACTTAGATCAATCAGGTTGCTAAGGGCCAGGTCCCACTGAGTTCTGAATATCTACAAGGATTGGAATATATACCTTAGTTCTAAGCAATTATTTTTTCTGCCTGGCAATGTCCCTTTGAATTCAAACACGACTTCACTAAACTTCTCACTATGCCTGTGTGAGCTGCAAGAGGGCCTCCCTCTCTCAGGAGCGCTCTGCAGAGCTCCTGGAGATAACATTGATCCATCTGCACCCAAGGACTGTGCCTGGTTCAGCCTTTAAGCAATCAGGTGCTAAGGCATTAACAGCAAGTCCATCAGGTCTATACATCATGGTTCTGAATACTCAGCACTGAACTATATTCATAGCGAAGTTAATGAAAGAAGACCTTAGACAACACTAAGAGTTCCTGCAAGTTTTGTAGAATCTTCTACACCGGTCAGAAAAGGGACAGTGAAGTGTCAGCTGATGATAAATCACTCTGAATTACTTGTGGTTACCTAACCACCCAGAACACCCAACAGCATCCCTATAAGCATCTACAAAGCCCTGCACAGTAAACAAGAAAATTCATTAACCTCGTCAGAGGTGAGAAACTGGTGGTGAGAAAGATAACTCCTGGCCAGAGCTGGGTTGAGAATCAGTTTCAAATCTAAGAGGTCTGACACTTAAATTAAGACCGCGGTCTCAGTTTCCTGGTCCAGACCTTGAGTACCACCCACCCTGGAAGTCTAAAACAATTATATTTGCACTGATTAAAAATGGTCCGGCTTAGTTTTCCTGCTTTAATCATCAGTCACACTGTCATCCCTTATCTACAGTATAAATATAACGGAATATATATGAGAAAATGAGAAGACACGTGAGTATCATCAAGAGAGCGCTAGCAGCAAAGAACAGTAATTCCCAAAGCAATTTTGCAATAATCTATATGACTATACATATATCTATACACACGCACATATATATTTAAAAAATAAACTCATGTGATGCTTCATGTTCATACTGACCTTGAAATCAACTTCTAAGCTTTGCTATGAAAAATGCCCCCCATCTTGCCAGGCAGAAAGAAGCCATGTGGGAAGTTTATCTTTTCCATACATTTACCTTCCCACATCCTGCCTGGTGGCACACAGGATTGCACAGCCTGGCTCAGCTCTCTTGGTAGGCTGCCCTGATCTGAGGAGGACAGATTAGGCTGTGGGTAGAGCCGAGGGGTCTACACTGTACAGAGTGCCCACCCCCACTGCAGAGAGCCCTGTCTGCACTCCTGAGGCTGAGATAGCAATTACATGGGGAATGCAAAGATACCCTGCAATTTGGGTTAGAAGAGGAAGGATTTCATGTGCAGCTTAAGCAAAGAAATAAGAGGTCCTGAGAGTCACCCACAACATATTACATCCCTCTGAATTACACCTCCTCCAAAAAGAAAAATTAATGGGAACAGAGAAAAGAAGAAAAAAATAAAAATCTTCCTGCTATTCTTCTAACGTGTTTATTGTACTTTGATTTCTGTAATCTCCCCTCCATCCCCCAGCAATGCCTTACGAAAGCACACAGCTATTGCCATCAGGGGCGAGATAGGCAGGCAAATCAAACTGGCTCTCCATCAGGCTATCACTGCTGCTAGCTGCATCGGCAGCACTGGGAGGGACAACAGGGCAGGCTCCAAACTCAGGTCTGTGCTGAAGGGCTCTGGGCAGGCTTGTGTGGCTGGGTCTTCACAGTGGCATGCACCTCAGCTACCTCGAATTTTCCCTAGCATTATGTTAATCTGGAAGGGAAACACCTGATTAAAATAAAAAGCCATCGCTGAAAACCAGGCAGAGCCTTGCTGGAAAGTCAGGAGCTAATCCAGTGACAAATAACTCCTAGCATGTGCTGAAAGAGTCACTGGAATGCCAGGGAGCTGCACCCTGAAGCCATGCATAATTAAGTTTTGACACAATTGATTTTTATGTTTAAGTGTTGCTGAGCCACGGCCTTACAAAAAATTACCAGAATTTGAAACATGATATATAGAAGAATTTAAAGTATTTTGATAGCCAACAGAACGCTCAGGTGCCCACTCAAGTTAGCATACAAACACTACACCGTCATCAGCATGCTAAGCATCCCCGATTTATTTGTTTTTCCCTTCCTCCCCGCAAAAAGGCAGCCTGGCACACAGAAGAGAAGACAGTGCAGAAATAACAAAACTTGTCACAGTAAAGAGATGTGTGAGAGTGGGGACTGTTACAAGCATGGACTCAAAGACAGTCGGAGCTAACAGGCAGGTATGGAGCGAATACCAGCATCAGCTAGACGGCAGTGCAAGAGTCATCTCAGGGAGCAGTCTTTTGCTCAGAAAAGGTAAAGTATAAGAATACAAAATCCAAACAAATCAGCAAACTAGTACCACATCTGAGAAGTCCAAAGGTTTAAGAGATTTATTATAATTGCCACAGAAAAGAGAGGAAAAAAGACAAGAAGAAAAAATAAAAGATAAAAGCTTGAAGTGAATCCACCTGCTTTCCCTTGCTGGAAAGCCAGCCTGTAAGCTCTTTAGAGTAGCAAACATAATTTTATTCTTTGTCTGTACAATACAACAGAGGACCAGGACACTGATGAAGTTTCAGAAAGCTGCTACATTACAAATAAATAACAATAATCCACTTAATCTCTGCTTAATGCAGCCCTGAAGGCAATGCAAGTGAGATTATCAACTGGCAACATTTATTCAGCAGAACTTCAGTCACGGTTCACAGCCAGAAATTCATATCCCTCCCCCCAAAAGTGTCTGTTGGCTTCAACAGAACAATAAAAACTTGAAGACTTGGATCATAAACTGTTAAAGAAGTTTAGTTACAAAAGGAGGGGAAAGAAGAGCGTGTTACTGCGTAAGCACTGTGAGAGACTTTGCATCAGATCCAACAAAAGCAGTGGAAGCGGCTGGAAAACAATCCAATGGCAGAGAGAAAAAACACAAAACATGATTGCTGCATAGCTCGGAGGGCACGAGAGCTCCTGCTCCCCGTGCTGCTGCTTTGCTGCAGCGCAGTAGCAGAGATGGCAGACGCTGCGGTAGATGACATCCCCATTTCAGCTTCTCACCCATCTCTCATGCAAAGGAAGGCTGGGTGGGATTGCCCCATCCCAAGGACCTGCTCCATTTCGGGCTGCAGGAGAACGTGACTGATGCAAACGGGTGTCAAGGGAGAGAGTAAAAACGTCACACCAAAGCCACACTTACAGTGACCAGTGTTTCAGGAGACACATTCACTCCCTTCACATCATCTTCTTCTTCTGGCTCTTCGTTTTCCTTATTGTCAGTGCAAGAGACAGAGTCTTGGACTGAGCAAGTGCTAAGCAAGTCTGGCAAACTGGTAGATGGGTACTTCAGAAAATCCCCTTCAGCAGATTCCTACCCAAGAGACAACAAAATATGTTACATCACGTGCAGAAAACCACCAAAGTCATGGTGAAACCGTTCCATTTCACCTGCCCGGTGAGAGCTCCCCGGTAATCCTCCCCTCATTACACGCTTCCATGTGCTCTAACGTTAATGGCTCAGTTACAAAAAGCAGACCTGGTTTTGAAGTGCGTATATAGTAAACACAGGCCAATACACGTCTAAAACATTTAGATTTCATAAAGGAGAATTTAAAATAAAGGCTTCCCCAGCAGCCTGCTCCTCCCCACTTTGGGTTTATTAAATGTCACTGCGAGCAGACTCAAGAGTTTACAAGCCTCAGTACTCATTTCACTGCATCCCAAATCGCACTCCGTGCTCCTGCTCCCTCCCTGCGGATGTTCCCTTCACACGTTTGTCTATCTGCGTGCGTAAGAATAATACACCAAGAACCCTACTTAGGAGAACAAGGTGAAATCTGATGCACCAATCCTGTACCAACTCAGTCCTGAAGCTTCAGGATCTGTTTCCAGTCTTTGGCACATTTTCCGGGAGGCAAACGTGCACCAGCCGAAAGCAGCGGCCAGACAGACTCTCATTTTATGGCTTTCAGAACAAATGCTGCGTTCAGAGAGCTCTCCAGGCCAAATTGCGAGGCTGCTTTCCCACACGAACAGATAACGCCCGGAGGGAGGTGCTGGGGAACACTTCACCTATTTACCCCTTTCCTGAGACTGCCTGAAACACGGCACGGGCCAGATTCCCCGCGGCTTGCCTTTCCAAGTCCTCCTCCCAGGGACATGAAAACTGTCCAAGCGCACGGACCATGGGCCAAAAAGATTCAAAGCCAGATCGGGAACGTGAAGTTTTATGCTGTAAGCTTATTCATGATGATTATTTTTATGTAGTCATCATATGAACAAGCAAATAATTTTAAGGAGAACTTTATGCAGGTTACTGCCTCGTGTTTTGGCTGAGAGTCCAATTGTCTGAATAAAGTACAAAATGTACCTACTTCAGGTCAAAGCGTGTTGTTTCCAGAATAAACACCAGTGGGGTTAATCCCACGCTGTGAGCCTACATAAGGTCTTCAATGAAGTTCACTAATTGAAACATTAGAGAAGGTATAGGCTCTTCACTTTGAATATGGTGGGATAGAGCCTCTTCTTGAAGAACATGAGCATAAAGCATCCCAGGAGGCCATAAGAGCATCCAGACATTAAACTCACGGAAACCTGCAATCAGGTTGGCTGGGGCAACCTGAAGATGAAACTAAAAAAATTTTAAATATACTGATAGAGTGGCCAGCTGACACGGCATGCCCACCTGGAAATGCAGGTTTATGAGTGGTCCCTTTGGCCCAAGAGGTTCCTGCCACCACCCCGATGGCCCTGATGGCCCCACACCTGCAGGCAGGTCCTTCTATAAGACCCCAGGCACTTCTGGGAGCCACTCGCCTGCCCATCAAACATCTGCATCAACCCAAGAAGGGGAGCAGCAGCTTGTGGTCCAGGGAGGAGAGAAAATGGGGGTGGGCAGGATTTTCTTAAAGGAAAAAATATTGTGTCATATTCCCTCCATCTCTCCTGCGATGAAAGCAGAACGAAGAGCCCAACTGATAAATTAGTTCCACTCTCATCTCCTTGAAATTTTATGCTCCTTTATCTGCAAGAGCTCCGCTCCAAGCTATTAACAAGGACAAAATAAGGAACTCAAGCCAAGATACCATCATCAAGAGACCTAAGGCACACAGATACGACAAGAGATGAGAGCTACGGAGGCTACGCAGGCAAGAAGCAGAAGAGGCTAAGAACAGCCTGCTTTATTTAGCATATATTTTAAGAAAATGGTTTTGGCCAAAACTTAAGTAATGTCTGCATGAATAAATACAGACTCATTTGCACACTGAATGACAGTGACAATACAAGCAAATCATTAAGTTAAGTTGGTCTGTACCCTGCTGATTTGCCACAGATTTATGGCAGCTATTGATAAATTTAGCACACAGCTACAAGAAATATATCAGAGCAAATGTGCACTTTTGATTCCCTATCAAAAATATGCCCTTTCCAAACTTGCACAAACTCTTTTGGGCACACTTTCAGGAGATCACCAAGGAGAGGACTGTACCTTGCTAGCGACCACCAGCTGCACCAGCCCAGCGGCCGAGCGAAGGAGGGCCACAGCATCCTGGTGGGACAGCCCAACCAGTGACTGCCCGTTGATCATGAGGAGCTCATCGCCTGCCGTCAGCCTGCCGTCCCTGCGGAAACAGAGCGGGAACGTGGAGCTGCAGGGCGGTCCTTCCCTGGTGCCGGGCTCCGGTGGCGCACAGTGGGACGTAGAGGTATGGACAACAGGTGACCTCGCTGATGCTAAGCTTGCATTGATTGGTGCAGTGTTATTTGCCAAAAGAAGTGGCTCAGAAAGGTGCCCCCAGGAAATCATTGTTACATACAGAGCCATTTCACCCCCTCTGCAGGGCTGAGACACTTCAAACTTTCTCCATACCCCAACAGACCAGGGAACAGCAGTGAGCCCCATCTCCCTGCATCAGGGAGCAGGGCCAGGGCTGGCAGTGAGCACCCTGGGGTGCACAGCCCACACTCACCCACTGCCTATCCCATGGGAAAGGTCTGGCTTCCGAAAAGGGACTTGGGGAAAAAGCCCCACAAGGGTTTTTTTGCACTCCATCATTGAGCAAGCGTTTGATCTGTTGGTATTTTGGGCTAAACATGCCAAAAGGGGCTTCAGCGACCAATCACAAAAGCAACTTTTTAACCTAAAAATGCCACATTCCCACCCTCCCGTAACAAAAGGGCAAATCCCCCATGCCTGTCTCCTAAGTCTGGCTAACAGTGACGGCCACAGATGGTCCATCACACCCATTCCCACGAAGGAATCGCCATCACCTCACCTGTGTGCGGAGCCGCCTTCCTCCACGCGGGTGATGATGATGCTGTGAGGGGACCGCTTCGACCCTCTGCCTCCTGTTATCTGAATTCCCAGCCCGTCCGTCCCCTTCAGGATGTGCATCTTCCATATGCGGCAACCTTCTCGCTGAGAGAAAACGTGCAGAGAGTCCTTGAATTTAGGTTTGGACAGAGAGAGGGCTGGGAGGGTACAGGAGGGAGCTATTTAGCACCTTGCTGCCCATCACCACACATCTGTATAGCTCAACCTATACAGGTGTTTTTGCTGAGCTTTGCTTTGATAGCTGTGGTCCAAGTGAAGGAGGCAGAAAAGAGGAGGCAGCACAGAGCAGGGTCAGCAGGTAGAGGTTTCCTTCCAGGGCTGTTTGCAGCTTTTCTGAACCACGCAGAGGTGCTGCTCTCAATGCCCTGATCCTTCCCGAAGCAAACAGTGGCCTCAAACCCCTTCGCCAAAACTCAAGGATGAGCTGAGCAGGGCTGCAGAGGAGCAAGATGTTGTTCAGGGAGGACCTTGAACACCAGGTAGTGCAGCTGCTGTTGCAGCAGAGACCAGACTGACATTACACAGCAGCGTTTCCCTCTCCAGAGGGGTTTGCAGGATTTGAGACATAGGAAAGAAAAGACCAGCTTCAAATTATCAGCTGCCAATCAAATACTTCTTATTGGACAGCTGTTGTACTGACTGTAAACAATAAATTTACCCACTGCAGAGAATAACTTTTCAGTATAAGCAAGGTCATAAATGATGTTCAGGACATCTTTATTTTTATTTTTTTTAATGATTATAAATATTTATCAAAAATGTGCTTTACAAACTCTGGAGCAATATAAAATGCAAAACAACAACTAGTTCCCACGAGTCCTACTGGCAGGACTAGGGACAAGGACACACAAGTGTGGCAGGTATCAGCAGAGCAAAAGAGGAAAGAGAAAAACAAGCAAGCAAGCAAGACACATAAGGCAATTGCCAGGACTCTCTCAGAGAGGGGAAGAACCAGGATAACAGAATTATGAGAAACCCTAGGAAGTTTCCAAGCTTGCAAGACAGCAAAATGCCCGATTTGGAGGCAATTTTTAGGCCATGTGCTGTAGTCACCAGGCACTGGGTCAGCTATTTCTGACTGGGTCTGTTCTGCACACAAGTAACGTTCTCGCAGTACGTAAATGCCCAAGTAGCTAAGATGATTAAAATATCATGTCAAACTGTGAAGAGCATGTACAAATTGCTGCTTGTTTCTGAGAAGGGAAACTGCTAAATATATTGGCAAACCCAAGGGTTGTGGCAGCAACCTGCAGATTTTAGGCCAACGTTGTTTATCAGAGCTTTTATTAAGTGAAGAAAATGTGGGGTTTTTTACCTGATCACTGGGGCCCTATGCTGAAACTTTTAAATGCAACGCAACATGATGTTTTCAGATACAGGAACAAAGAGGTCAATATCTACAGCAATATCTTAAGAACAAAGTAAAAAATAATATAATGATGTTACACAGCCCCTAGACCACTGGTAGGAGAAACAGCAAAAACAAACCAGGTGTCTTAAGAGGTAACCCAAAAGTTTGAGCCTGGAAACATATACACCTGTGGGTAACTTGTTAACTCAAAAGTCATGCACATGGGCAATAACCCGAAAGGTTTAACTGCGATCCTCAATGCATTGATAGAAGCGCAGTCTCCTGCTGAGTAACAGGACATGTCAGGACAGAGAATACTACGAGATAAATTAGAGTGATACATGAGACGCCATGTTAAATGCAGGGGCAAGAGTCAACTATATTTATCTCCTTAAAAACCAGAACAGAGCTACAGCATGAAAATGCTCCAGCAAGGTTTTATTGCTATGAAGTTCCTTGCACCCGTACTGAAAACAGTAGAATGGAGAAATACAATCTCTCTTCCTCCCCCAACCATGCCCAGGCTGAAACGATGACCATCTATTCTCCTCACAAGATGCCACTCCAAGTGTCCCGTTGTTAAATCCACTTTGGAAGCAGACCCTCCAACAAAGTTTAACAATGCAGTCATAAAATTGCATTTAATGATTTGCAAAATCTTTTTGGAATGTGAGTTATGCAAAGGCCCACGACATGCAGCGCCTAGCGTGCATTCCACAGCACTCCTCACTATCGCACATCTTACTAAAAAACCAAAAAAATCCCAAGCTTATTCTTAACCAACCCACTCTCAAATATTCATTTACATAGCAAAACACTTAATAGCAGCAAATGGCAAGACTCCGCTGCTCTTAATGCAAGCACCATCTTACTCCCCTTGAACTCCCACTGAAATCAAAAGCACTTGCACAGTAAAGCATTAATCAGTCCGAACATGGACGGCTGAACGCAGCCACAATAAAGACAACGAAACCATTTGGCACCTACCCAAACGTGTATTTCTTTCACTCATTTTCAAATGACACGGTCACCATCTCCTGTGTAAAAAAAGGCTGTCCCTCGAGTCCTCGCTGGTCAGCTGTGTGCGTTTCACTGGGAATAAACAATTTGGTGTCGACTGGAAATCAGATCCCCTCACTGTTCTTTCCCTCTTCTTCATAAAACATTCATAGTTCTTCATTTAACCATGTGCTACAAAGCAAACGCTCCCCACCAATACACACATACCTCCGAGGTACGTCACTCCAAGATTTTGAAAGCTAAGTATTAAAATGCAGACTGCTGGGCTTTGCTTGAAGCCTCTAGGAGAAAGGGGGTGTTCAGCAGAACCCTCTTCCCCTCTCCACAAAGCTGCTATCTCTTTTGAACAGAGCAGCATGGGACACTTCACAGCCAACTAGGAAATGCTGCTGCTTTGAATGTGCATCTCATGTGATTCCATCACAGGAAAGTCTTAATAGTAAAGCTCTGTGCCAATTCCAAGAACTTGTAAATGCATTTACATTTTACTCAAAACCAGTTTTCCTGAGTTATTGGAGATTCCCAGGTTCAACAACACAAATCCTAAAGGCTTTAAAAAAAATAAAAGAAAAAAAAAGCAGAGTGATGCATGTCTTCAATTTTGACATTTTTTAAAGGAACATATTTTCATTCTTTCCTTCATAAACAAAAAGACTACAAGCTCGCTTAATCTTCAAATGAAAGCTAGGATTCTGGTCTATTCACTCTGCTCCAGAGACTTACAAGACCCAAGGGAAACTCCAAGTGTAGTTAGATTTGGCAGTTTGCAGGTCTGATGTCACTGTCCTTGGAGCCTGCATAATCCCTGCCCAAAGGAGGACAAGTTTAACTGCTGATCGGTCTTTTCTGATCGGCTGCACAATTCTGGTTGCTGCTTGGCTGCTGTGAATTTCATATTCCTATTAACATCTGAACTTTTCCATCCTCTCAGAATAATTCTCACAGCTTCATTTATAAATAATTCAGAATAATCTCCCCCAGTTTCGTTCACAAGTGACACAATAAATCTGCACACGTGCACCCACAGCTCTCCACGCAAAAGTGTTTCACGTCTAAAGCACAGAGGTGTGCAGATGTTGGTCCAGCCAGGTATATACAACTCCAGGCATCCTCAGCAAGGACAGAGAGAGAGGCACTACCAGCTCCTGCTGCAGACAGGGACCAGGCAATACACTGCTCTGGCCACTCTTAAGAATAAGGCGACCAACTTATATCCCTTAACTACTCTTAAGCAAAGGCAGCTCAGCACTTGAGAACCTAAGTGCAAAGGACTCACTACATAAGGTGGGCTGACCTGTAGATGACAGTCCACAAAATTCCATGCAATTCACCTGAGATTTGGCCAACAGGGACACTCAGAAAGACATCCATGCTTGCTTTGAGAGTGTCAAAGGAATACGAAGCCAAAATTTCCCTTTAGAGATTCGTTCCCCATCTCCTGGGAGCAAATGTTAACTCTGCTTACATCCACCCCATGGACTTTGCTTGTAAACCCAGAGGAGTGGCAGCAGACCTGCCTACGCAAAGGGACTGTGGATTCCCCTCTATGGAAGGGTTTTATGGACGTGATGGACCAACATTTGTCGAAGACAGTCTCAGAGGAGGAGATGAGACCAGGTCATCTCTTGAAGTCCACTCCAGACCTAGATTTTTTGACTTTCCCCACTTCTGTGAACACTCCTATAGCAAGAAGAAACACAAGTGGTCAAGTCAGGCTGCAGCTGGGCTAATGGCTAATTTTTGTTCTCCGCAGTTACATCATTCGTAGGTGATTCAACTTTCCTCCTAACTTGGCTCTTTCAAGCAGGCAGCCCTTTGGACCAGATTTTTCCACTTGCAGCTGATCAACTTCAAAGTGCCTAAGCTACAAATAATTAAAATGTTTTTAAAGACAGTATAAATATTCTACTTGGATTAATTGCAAGCAAAAAAAAAAAAATTTTTTTTTTTTAAAAAAAGGGTCATCTTATGTAAGAGACCGCAAGTGAGAATAGAGAATACAGCTGGCAGCTTCAAGTGAGTCCCCGCGGGCTGTCTTTCTCCACCGTGAAACCATTGTACATCAGGCAGTCTCTGTTCAGAGCGAGCCTACATCTGGAATAAACTAGCATGCTGCAGATCAGAAAGGAAGCACGCTGCCAGTGCGACATGGGGAAGCTCGCCTTCTGCCTGCTCTGAGTGCATACCATCAAACGCTTGATTTCATAAGTACATCATTAATAAAACAAAAAGGAACATTTTTCCTCTGAGCATTGAGGAAAATAAATAAATAAATAAATGAAAGACATCGGAGCCGTTCTTCCCTCCTTTTCTTTCACCAGCTAATTGCAGGGAAGTTTAAAGGGGTTTGACTGATTTTGACTGTGCCGTGTTCAAGAAGCTGCAAATCTATATATAAAAAGGAAAAATTGCTTTGAAATCTCCTATTAAAGAAAAGCTTGGCAAGAGCAAGGTGTAAACAAATGGAAAACAGAAACGCAGTAAGTAGTTAAAAAGCCAGACAGTAAAATGGAAAATGTAAAATAGTTGTCTACAAAAAAGCACTTTGTCACAGCAGCAATTCAGCTGAAACTGGTGTAAATATGTAACAATTTTTAGATAAAAACAAAGATAAGCCCTGATGAGAATACCAATAACCGCGCGAGGTCTGTGCAGACGCACTGACTGCCACGGGCACTAACACAGCCTGCAGGATGCCTCCCTCCCTCCGTATTTCAACGTGGATTTTTACGGGCTGTCTGCAGGGACCAGTTCCCACTTACAAATTTCACAGGCTTTCCCCACAGGAGCAGCAGAAGCAAACAGCAAGCTCTTCCTCACTGGCCACGAAGCTGCTTTGGAAATGTGACACTTAGAGAAAGTTATAAGTTTCATGCATTAAAAAAAAAAATTACTTCAATAGGCTTCATAGGAGCTGGCAGCCAACACACTGATCACTGGCAGCTGAAAAGCAGCACAAAATCTCCCAAACAGAAATGCACCGCATTCAGACCAGCATATAAGCAATTGCCTTCAGGCAACGAGCAGTACAGCATCCTCCTTGACAGCGAGTATGCTGGGATGGCCACACCAGCACACCGCTCCCAGCATCCTTCACTGGTGAGGGATAAATTAAAAAGTACTGGTCCCAACTGCCTGCCCCACCTTGCGTCAAATCAAGCCTGCTCCCATTATCCCCATTCCCCAGCAGACAGGTGGGAGAGACAGATCGGTAGCTGGGGAATTAACTTACACGATCACATACCAGGTGAGTAGCTCAAACACGTCAATCTGAAGATACAGTCAAAAGCCATCACTCTTCACATCACACATATTAGTGTGAATGACTCAGTACCAGAAAATCATGCCAAAATCTGATTTTTGCAGATTCTTAACAAAGCAATTATTTCATTAGTGGATAATGAGGATATTTTTCATCTGATATTAACCAGGTTATTCTTAAGGCTGATCTGACAGCAGGAGTCCTGCTTTCATCTGCTACCTTGGGTTTTGTTTTCATTGTTGTACAAACAAGCTGAACAACTCCAAGACAAATCAAAAGCAGGGAAAAAAAAAATTAAATTCCTTTATCAATAAATTATTCCAAGACAGGAGTTCTTTGTCCACCCCTACTGCCTATGCAAGTTTCTTAGCACTGAGCCACTGAAGCCTTTGGCTTCTACCCCTGGATGATGCAAGCCATGCAGTGGGTGTCTCCCACACTGCTTGAAAGAGGGGGAAAAAAACCCCAAACTCCATGTAGCCATTAATATGAATTACACAGTGTTGACCATGTGAACTTTCCACATCCTCAGAATAAGTAGGAGCCAGCAGCATAGACACAACTGTGATTGCATTCAAGTGTCCACTGCTGATCTAGCAAGTCCCCTTGTCTGGCAAACGGCCGCCAGACACTTGGCATCCTTTCACTGAAATGCGAGTACTTTCCCCATGGAAAGAGAAGTGTCCTAAGGGATAAAGCCTGGGGAACAGTCAAAAGCAAAAACATACCCTCCCCCAAACACAAACACATAATTAAAATACACAAAACAGGCATCACAGCGGAGTGGATGAAAACTCTGCAACTTAAAGCAGACTGTCCCCCAGGGATCCATCTCCCGAGACAGACTGCTTGTTGACATCATTTCCTTGGCAAGGGCTTTAAACATTTTATCAGCCATTGCAAGCACCTGAACTACATCATCACCCCTTACAAAAATCTGCTGGAGTCATTTGTCATCCTGAGCCATCACCATCTGGATTGTACCTCCCTGGGTTGCTCCCCTCTTGCCATCACCTGAAGCTTTATTGCAAGATCAGCCAAAGGATTTCTCAGCTATCCCGGACCCTGGGGGGGTTTCACCCGGCAATTGCCCCCGGGGAGCTCAGGCTTTTAAAGGTTACAAGGTGTTTGCTTTCCCTCATGTATTTTGCCCAGTCTCATTCTCTTGCTGGGCTATTGGGAATGGTTGGTTGGTTAGTTCAGAGTTTCTCAGAAAACACTCTTGCTGCCTGCAGTAGATTAAAGCCCATCCTTGAGTAAGTCACCACGATCCCGTTTCAGCTGAAGAGGAGATGTGGGGACTGGTATTACATCTGTCAGCGTCAGGAATCTTTTGGGTTTGCTCAGTGGTTTCAGCACCCTGCCTCAAAATTATTTATGTAGCCTTATAATCCCAACTAATACCTGAAACATTACAGCACCTAAGCAAACAGCATACTCTATTTTTAGGCACGTCCACTTGGTTTCAAACATTCACACTTAATGATTAAAACATAAAATGGTGTGAACTTACGTCTCCGCTAAAGCCAGTCCTTTGCATTCCAGTTGTGGGTTTGCTGTATCTTTAATATCATACACAAAATGAAAAAACCACTCTGTGTAGGTGGGAAATGCTTTCATACTGGTGCTCTCACCTACAGTTTGTGACCTCCTGTAAGACAACCTCGTGCATATCTGTGCTGCCTTTGGGGACAGCTCATTTCCAAGAGTCAGGACCCCGTTCCAAGATGACACATTGAAACTAATTCATTACACCTTATCCATTATCAGACTATCTCTATGCCCAACCCTCCACCGCACCCTTGGATAATTCAATCCAAAGACAGAATAAAAGGACAGATTGCTATTCAAAATTAAAATCTACGGCTTGCACAGCTGTAGCTATCGCTTAAATCACAGCAAAGAAAGGCAAAACCTTAAATCAGTTGAAAAAATTTGGCAGTGAGTGAGACTTAACCCCAGAAAGTTGTGACGACGGTTGTTTTATGGCAAGGTGCAACATAACTGGCAGCAAAAAAAAATTAACTGTAAATTCACTACTAGTTACATCAAAGCATTTCCTAAAACCCCAAGCAAAAGCAAGGCCAGGTTTTGTCTGTGTTGTACAGCTACAATTAAAAGACAGCCCTTGTCCCTAAGAGAGTTTACAACCCAAAACAGGCAGGAGAGAGGGAAGACGCGCTTATCACAGTGCACATTAAAACTTCAAGAAAGTAGATAGCCCCAGGATTTGTGTTAATGAAAGCTGGAAGCAAACACAACAGATAAAAAGATGTTAAGAACAGAAACAGATTCTGAGGAAGCCTTTACATGACTAAAGGTGTCTACATTAACAACTAAAAATAGAGTTATTTATGTCTAAAACATGCATCATGTAAGAGTCCCATAAAAGCTTTGATGAAACAGTAATTACTGCTTAGGTTGCCAAAAAAAGTTGATGTAAAGCAACTTAGCTGCAGTACCTTCAGTGGAGCTGTGCGTATTTACCCTTGTAAGTACCTTGCTTACAGCAAAGTTTTCATTTTGGTACAGCAAGTGGGCAAGAATTTTTTTTTTTCTCCATCACGTTTATAAAATAGTAGAATGCTGAGAGCCAGTACATTATTTCAAGTCTCATGTTTTGATTCCTGTAACGTGCCATTAGCCTTCCTCTTCTGCTTGGCAAGATAAGGAACATTTTCCATTAACCAAAACGCAAGGTAGGGCTGGCATTTACCAACGCTAATTGGTAAATACTGCTATAGAAAGGCTGTCAGCCTCTCCTAATTAGAAAGCAAAATGCAATTCAAAAGCATTCAGCCTTTCCTGAGACAAGCCATCTTAATAAGAAAGCGGTAACGGGCCCGAACAAAGAAGAGAGTTGCTGATAAAATGAAACCAAGCACAGTGCAGTTGCAGCGATACAAAAGCAAGTGCTGGCTGGCAAAGACCCAACTGGTCTTTTACGTACGCACACGTCTATGTGCACCTGTGTACACGCTCACGAGCCTGGAGGGGGCTGTGGTCTATGTAAGCTGGGCTCAGCTGGTCTGTAAGTGAGCAAAGCTGGCCAGGCACGCTGCTCTGGCAGCTGCGACCCACTGCAGAGAACTGGGGTTAACAACATGGAGCCAAGATCTTGAAGCACTACTATAACCCAGACCTCCCCCAAAAACCTCTGTGAGGCAAGGCATTCATATCCCCTTGCCTTCCCCTCTCCCTTTTGGTACACTGACTTCAGAAAAACACCAGACACACCTTACGGGGCCATCAGACACTGACTTGGTTCCATCCTGCAGACGCGTCCCACCATGGCCCCACGCTGCAGTGCTACCATGGTGCACACTTTTGCACTCCTCCCATGCCATGTATTTCTCCGAATGCAGAAATGCCCAAATGTGGAGCCCCAGCTGCCCCCAATGGAGAAATGCCATGTATATCTCCCAATGGAGAAATGCCTCCAAATGTGGAGCCCTCCCATTTCACCTGCTATGAAAGCACTTTTACTCTGCCCAATCTCCTTTACACAGCTTCCACAAGTGACTGCTAAATTTGGACCTGGATTTCAATCCCTTACTAATCTGGATGCTTATACAGAAGCAAGAGGATTCCAGCGGGTTCTGGAGGTGTCTTGTTTGTTCTTTTCATGGTTGGTGTTTTAAGGACTTTTCAGAGCATCTTGCTGGGGCTGGAGGAAACAAAGGTGGCTGGTCTGCTCTGTTACACTTCATCTTCGGTCAAGCTTCTTCTGGCTTCATCAATGAAAGCCTCTCGTCACGCCAGCCAGACCTGGATCAGTTCAAGCCACCTTTAAAACCTACACTCCCACGCCCCACACTCATAACCCTGACCCTCACAACCCTCACAGTCCTACTTCTGACCCCTGCCCGCGCCAGCTGTACCTGGCCACCTCTGGGCACTCCTTCAGGGCTGGGCAGCTAAGGAAGTGGTCCACAACTCTTCCAAACACACCATCATAGAGAAACTGAGAACAAAACTGAGAGATTCTTTCCTACCAGTTAAACGCAGTGAAACCATGAAACTGGTGTATTGTGAGGAAACCTCACAGTTTCCTTTTTCTTTAGCCTTTTTCAGCTGACTCCAGCAGTCCCTCCCCATACTCCTCTTTCATCTGGGACTTCATAATTACCAGCCTACAAAACACCGCCCTGTCTCAGGCCGCTGAATAAAAGAAGTAAACTTTGACTTCTGTATTCAAGCTCCCCAGTCTCCCCAGGATGTGACAGATCATTACTCCGGCTCAGAGATTGCCTGGTCTTAGACCACTGCCCACGACTCCCACTGCAGCCAGCCTGGGTCCTCTCCAAGGTCAGGTATGGTTTCCAGACCTTTGAGATCTTCCTGCCAGGAAGATCCAGACTTGCTGCTTTGAATCCCCACGTTTTAAAGGGCATTTAGGTTCATCCTAAAAATATTGCAGCATAACTTAACCACCTGTAAACATGAAATGCTGCCTGCTAATTGACAGGTACAATATTTACTGAAGGTTACATACCAGCAAACAGCCTGGCAAATTTGTTTATACATAGCGACAGCAATGCCAAGTGCACAGGAGAGAGAAACCAAGATCTGGGAGATGAAAGCAAGCCTGAAGAAGGGGACTGACACACGCACACAAACCAGTAACACAGGAATCTCCTGGCAGGTTCACTTGACAAGCAGCATTCGTCTCGCCTCTCATTTCACAACTCAGCATTGCTGTCATTAGCAGCACGCAGCCAGAAAGCAGGAGAACAACCCCACGCTCATGGGAGAGGAGGTACCCTGAAAGCAAAGGACACTGAAGACAGGTGGATGCCTCAAAAGCATTCCCAGCACAACGTCCCCAAGGCACGGGCCACGAGTGGGCTGCTGGGTTCAGTACAGCAGTGGCTGAAGACACGCAGATTTGATTCAACCTCTTCTCCCTTGTTTTCATTACAACTTCAAACTAACTTTCTACAAGGAGAAAAAGAGATGTTCCTGGACTCCATATTCCAATTTCAGTAATTCTCCCATCTGCATCCTGGGGCAGGGAAGAGGGAAGGAGCGGTGGGGAGAACCAGTGAGGTCCTCCCGCAGCTGCACCGGTCACCGAGCGGCTTTTCGAAGCCTTTCCTCCCCCCCCGCAGCTGACCTCCAGCCCGCAGGCTGGCTCTCATCCTCTTGAAGTGAATATAGTGCTCCCCAAAGGCGCAGGGCTGACAGCCCTGGATATTCAATTAGTCAACGTGCGGAGGAGACGGAGAGCGCGGGGCGGGCAGAGGGGATAGAGCCGCTTTCCCCGTGGAGAGGGTGCCCTGCCAATGCACCCCATCCCCGCTCGGGAGGAGATAACTCATCCCGTGGCTACGCGACGTTTGGCTCTCGCTTTGAAGCCTGGAAGGAGGCTGCAGCTTCTGACATGACGGCCTGGACACCGTTTTCAAAAGGCTCCTGACACAACTGGATCTCACATGCCTGAGTGCCAGGTCACGCTTTCAAAATGGAGCTGCAAGTGAGATTTGAGGCTCCCAAGTGTCTTTATTCCTTGCCTTTTTTTTTTAAAGGACTCAATTTTAAAATGGTATTCACTGTCACTATTCAATACTTATTAAGAAACTGAATTAAGCCCCTCGCAATTTTCGTAGCAGCTACTCCATGGATGCTAAAGTGATGGGCTTCTACAAGGCCCCCTCGTCTTTAAAAGGCTCCAGCTATTCACATTTCTTCTCATTCAGATGTCAGGTAAATGTAATTAATACTGACACACACAGAGGTCATATCTCTAAGCAAAATATTAAGGGGGGAAAAAATTAAAAGAAAGAGAGAGAGAGGCAATTTTACTAAATGACTGCGCCTCCCAACAGGCCCCATGACAGATACACCACAACTGAACGGATTATAGCAGTGATTCAACTATGCTTTTATGTTTTACAAAGCCACCTTGTATGTGCTTTGCATTAAAAATGTATTTATTGCTCATATATGTTCTGAATTTAACAATTTACTTCTCATACCAAAATGACTCAAAACATCAAGGTAATACTAGCACAAGATGGCTCTGGATCAAGAGTTTCTTTTTTCTTTTAGCACATATATTTGGCTTTCCACTTCCTCAGAACAAACTCTGATCATCTTCATTTATAACATGTATTTAATTAGACATCTTCAGAACAGATTCAGTAAGTTCTTATACGGACCAGAGCTTTCAAAATACTGATTTATTTATTTTTAAACTTTTAATGTTTTCTTTCATAAAGGTTTTACAGACTGCAGTTATAAGGCTTGCAAAAACAGTACGCAAACATCCTCCCCTCTCTCTTGCACCACGAAATCAAATGTGTCTCACTGATGGGAAGAGCAGGTTTTCTCAATTACACTGCTTTAAGACCAGCATTTTTAAAAATCTGTTTCAGCCCCTCCAATGTATTTTAATGTAAATTAGTTTAAGTTAACAACCACCATCAACACCACCCTGCAGTAGTATTGGGGAACACGAATTAAGAGGACACATTTAAACCCATGCTTTCCTCAACAGAATTTAGTGATGAGTTGTCCACTCATACTGCTCTGTTACCAGCTTTGAAGTCTTAAAACCAAAACCAGCTGCTGCAGCAAGCCCCAAGCCCAACAAAGCAGTGTTCATCTGTTTATACTATCAGTGTCTCTGGGAAGATTGGCAGACAGCTCTCCTGGTGATAGATGCATACTGAAACCTGATCAAGGCTCGGGTTATTTTTCTCTATCCAGCAACGCTGCAGTTCTAGCCAGGCAACAAACCCCAAGATCTCCATTAGGATGAAGAGAGAAGCAATGAAAGCCCCAATCCCACTGTCGTCCCAAACATTAACAAATCGTCCATCTCATCAACTCGGAGCAAAATTCACAATAGCTTCCATGTGGTCCCCGAACACTGGCCAAACAAGTTTTGTAACACAAATACATGCACCGTGGTCTGGTGCATCAAAAAGGAAAGCTTCAATTCCAATGTTAACATGAGCTTTACAGTGCTGTCAAGCTCAGAGCTAAACATGAAACCCCAAAGGACACAATGACCATCTTCCACTGACATCTCTTGCCCCGTCAAGGTCATCAGTTGTCTCAACAGCAGAAATCCTGAGGCCTACCTTAACAGGTCAGAGACATAAGGACCTTCCCCTCCATCACAGATGGAGCATGACAGAGGTTTCTCACAATTACTATTTAACTCTCTAATCCTCCTGCCCCCCTGTTTTGGACTCCATCCCACGGCTCAGTGCCCTGATAGCTTGGGTTGTCACCTACAGGCTCAGTCTGAGGACAGAGCACTGAAACCAGGGACACTACTTGACAAATGTGGTCCAATGCATGTCCAAAGAAGAACAACAAAGTGGTGAAGGGTCTGGAGCACAAGTCTGATGAGGAGCGGCTGAGGGAACTGGGGTTGTTTAGCCTGGAGAAAAGGAGGCTGAGGGGAGACCTTCTCGCTCTCTGCAACTACCTGAAAGGAGGTTGTAGCCAGGTGGGGGTTGGTCTCTTCTCCCAAGTAACTAGCGAAAGGACAAGAGTAAATGGCCTCAGGTTGCGCCAGGGGAGGTTTAGATTTAGGAAAAATTTCTTCACCAACAGGGTTGTCAAGCATTGGAACAGGCTGCCCAGGGAAGTGGTGGAGTCATCATCCCTGGAGGTAATTAAGAGACACGTAAGGTGTGGTGCTTAGGGACATGGATTAGCGCTGGACTTGGCAGTGCTAGGTTAACGGCTAGACTTCATGATCTTAAAGGTCTTTTCCAACCTAAATGATTCTATAAAATTCCCTCAATTTGTTTGCAAGCCTGCTGCTTCCTTCTCTAGAAAAAGCCAAAGTGAACGTACCTGGGCAGACTGGTCACCAATGTCTGGCACGCCACCATCTGACAGCCGGCACCGGTACTGTCCCCCAGTGCCCTGAAGCTGCTCTTCCCCGTTGCTTTCTGCTTCGGAGGTCTCTGGCTGAGCAACCTCCACCTCCATCGGGGTGCAGTGCCCATTCCCGTGCTCCGAACCCGTCTTTCCCTTGCTCTCCTTGCTGCCTGGCGTTCTGGTGATGACCCCAAACTTCCTGGTCCTCTTCCCATTTTGAGCGGCTCTGTCGCCGGGTTCAGGGCTGGGCTTGGCCTTGGGGTCGCAGCTGTTGCTGTTGTTGCCGTTGGAGGGAGGAAGAGGGGCTTTGCGCTTGATGCGGCGCAACATGATCAGGTAGACGAAGCCGCCATTCCAGCACTGCTCGGCCAGGTAACTGCAAGGGAAGGGATGCGCGGGGATTACCGACTGCTTGCCCTGTGGCGCCCACATCCCACCCCGACACCCCAACACGCTGCACCCTGTGGTGCCCATGTACCTTCTCGGGCAGCTGATTACCCAGTGTGTGGATACATCACGACACTTCGAGGCATCGGCAAATGCTCTTTTCCTTCAGTGTTAGAGGGAAATAATACCAGGAATAATAACAACAGCCCTACCAGCCACCCAGGCTGATCCCACCGCAGCGTAATATGACAACTGGTAAATGCCACCAAACAGGTTGCCACCACCCCTACCTCTGGACTTGCAGCACAGCAACAGGAAACGGTGGAGCTAGCAAAGCAGAGTGTTTCCAGTGGGGCATTACAATAAATAATTTTTTAAAAAAAATTAAAAATCATGCAAGCTTCATTTGTGCAGCAGCCCATGGAGCATTTGCATCTGAAATGAGCCTCCTTAGTGAAACTAATCTTCTGCTTCGGCATATGTACATGCTTTGAAGGCCTCAGGGAAAAAAAAAAATAATCAGGCACTGGGGTAAGCACGTGTAGCACCAATGGCCTCAGTACAGCAAAGCCTGGCACTACAAGGCATCTCAGCTCCCGTCAAGGGACATGGAAATACGGTGATCTCCTTTACAACAAGCATATTCCAATCAAAGCAAGAGCTAAGCCACCTCAGCTGTGCAAGGAGCAGCCACCAGGTTCTCGTACCAGTACAAAGCATCACCTCCCCTCCCAAAGTCTCTGGATATGCCTTGAAGGAAGTGACAGTCTGCTTCAAGCAAATGCTCGGTGACCTTACAGAAACTGCACCCATTGATGCAAAAGGGGAACTTCATGCCTCTTTTGGGAAAGGATATACCTCAACCCAAATTCCTGAAATATTTGGGTTCTGAGCCAAGGGTGTAACCAACTGTGAGTACAAACAAGCTGGAATTTGTACTTAGCAGGTTTGTATGTGCCCTTTCACACTAATTTAGGCCTCAAAATATTGTGCCTTTCTCACTAGTGAAAGCAGCAAGAATTTCCCAGAGGATCAAATAAGCTTCTGCCGCAGCTGCAATGCACTCTTCACTATTACAAATCAGTTGGTGAACCTACAGCTATCAGAAGAGATAAGAAACTAGGTGTGGAGTTAAACCATAGAAGATGCTAAGAGAAAATAACACAGCACTTGTGGTTGAGAGAGGGGGAGCGACTCAGGAGTCTTCCACCAATTATTTTTCCTCCCTGGTGTCTGTAGGCTAATGTTCTCCTTCCCCTTCTTAAAAGTTGTTTGGCCTTAAACACAACCCTTCAAAGTTATTCCTGCACAGAGGTGACTTAATGGCAAAACAGGAAAAGCAGCTATGATAACCCCTGGAGCAAACTTCTGTACAGAGGAGTGAGGAAAGCACTCTCAATTACTCAAAGTAATCTGGACCAGCCTGGCAGTGGCTGGAAGTAACACGATGGGTGTGTGTTTCTGCCCAGGGACATGAGCTGGTAGTTTCACTCCACTTCTTCCAAAAGCTCAGATGTTCCCCCCCCCCCCCGCCCCATCCACTGGCATTCAAATCACTTATATTTAATTAGGAAGACTGATGCCCAAATGAATACGGCAACTAAATAACCTTAAAAGCAGCCCTGGAGCAACAGAGGGGAAGGAGAAGCATGTTAGCCATGCCAAATTTCCCCAATGAATACAAACTGGACGCCAAATCCCTGGACAGTCCACTCAGCAGTTTTCACCAGGCAAGTCTTTTTTTTTTTTTTTTCTCTTCTTCTTTTCAAAAAACAATTAAGAATATTTAAATAAAGCCCTAAACCCATCTTTTTCAAAACGGCTGAAAGCAGACCGCCAACGAGCCCTGCTGGTCGGGAAGTCTATGCAGCCAAGGTCAGCCGTCTGGGTGGCCACGAGGTGACACTTGGCTCAGGGAGGCGCCCAGGGCTGGCAGGGTTAGCTTAAAAATATTCCAGAACTAAGATGGAAGTATTTTTGATTATCAAGTTAAAAGAAAAAATCTTTTAATCAACAGAAAAGGGGCAGTTTTGTTCCAGAAACAATATGGGCTGCCTGTTTTTCACATTTATCTTTCAACTCAAATTTCAAGGCAGCCAGTAAAGTTGATTAAAATTCATGACTTTTGCTTGCAGCAATACCACTGCACTCTGATCCATCATACATAAGCCTGATAGCATTGCTTCTCCTGGCACACAGGAACAGAAAAGCAGCTCCTCTTCCCACAGTCCTGTGGCTTACATGGGTGCTGCCCACCCTGTTTTTATGCAGAGTCAGTTCTGCCTGACTTGTTTCTGTGCAGGTGCACGTTAAGTGGGGCTTTTTTAAAACACCGATCTCTATCTCTGAACTAATCACTGATTTATTTTTGAGTGCCAGTAACCAAGTGCATGCATTAATCAACTACTTGATTTAGGAACCAAGTGGAATGAGAAGGAACTTAGCACATGTCCAAATAAAGTAATTTTATAGAGGCAAAAATAATTTACTATTTCACCTCCACTTGTAGCACATTTATTCTGTTCATAAAGCGTAAAGCTATGAAAAAAGAAGAAAAGAGGGGTTTTTTTCTATCCGCTGTTCACAGACAACCATCCCTACAGTCTGGAGCAGGGTTACAGCAAGTGGCAACAGATGCAGCTGTGCTAAAGTCAGCGGAGCCATGCTGATTTACTCCGTATGTCGAGATAGCCTGCATGTTCCAGGCATGCAGCCTGCAGTAACTCATGGGTTTATGTCTTCTTGAGTACTTCTCAGCAGTTCAAAGCACACAGCAAGTTTCCATTGAAAAAACCAAGAAATGTCTTCTCTGGGTCAGTGAGAAATTACCTTTGCATGGCTGCAAGTAATCATGTACACCAGATGATGCCAGGTATTTCTGGACACGGTAAATCCAGCTGTACCAGTGATGCATTAAGTGGCATCATTATCTCAAGAGTTTGTTTCGAACCAAAGACCAGGCATCCCATGCTGGAAAACCAGCACTGGTATAACACTAAATTCATACAACAAGATAGGAAACTAATATACCAAGAATTTGTGGTCATTCTCTATATTTCCCTCCCAAGACAGGGCTGTTCACCAAGGAGCCTGAGCCACCTTTAAGTTCTGCTAAGTACATACTGCCCACTTAGCTGTCTTCCTTTTCATAGAATCATAGAATCATAGGATGGTTTGGGTTGGAAGGGACCTCAAAGATCATCTAGTTCCAACCCCCCTGCTGCGGGCAGGGACACCCTCCACTAGACCACATTGCCCAAAGCCCCATCCAGCCTGGTCTTAAACACTTCCAGGGATGGGGCCTCCACAGCTTCTCTGGGCAACCTGTTCCAGTGCCTCACCACTCTCACAGTAAAGAATTTCTTCCTAACATCTAATCTAAATCGACCCTCCTTCAGCTTAAACCCATTCCCCCTTGTCCTGTCACTACACTCCCTGATAAACAGTCCCTCTCCAGCTTTCCTGTAGGCCCCTTCAGGTACTGGAAGGCTGCAGTAAGGTCTCCTTGGAGCCTTCTCTTCTCCAGGCTGAAGAAGCCCAACTCTCTCAGCCTGTCCTCACAGGAGAGGTGCTCCAGCCTTCTGATCAGCTTTGTGGCCTCCTCTGGACTCTCTCCAACAGCTCCATGTCTTTCTTGTGCTGGGGACCCCAGAGCTGGACGCAGTACTCCAGGTGCGGTCTCACCAGAGCGGAGTAGAGGGGCAGGATCACCTCCCTCGACCTGCTGGTCACGCTGCTTTTGATGCAGCCCAGGACACGGTTGGCTTTCTGGGCTGCAAGTGCACACTGCCGGCTCATGTTGAGCTTCATCAACCAAGACCCCGAAGTCCTTCTCCTCAGGGCTGCTCTCAATCCATTCCCCACCCAGCCTGTAGTTGTAGCCTTTCCTTTGCCATTTCTTCCCCTGTTTAAGTAAGACACCAAAAAAACCCAGGAAGCACAGCAAGCTCTCAACATTGGACAAAAGACAGGAAAGGTAGTATTAAATGAGTGAGAACCTCAAGATTTTTAATTACTTTCTATCAATCCAGGAGCATCCCATGCCAAAAAGGAATAACAGGAGGAATTCAATAAAATGTAATTACACTGCAGGAAACTGCAAAAGCTAGACAGGACCCAAAATCCCACTTCTCAGGGGGTTTAATGGGCGCAACGCAGACATGCCTTTTCTTAGATCTGGTCTCTCTACAGCACTCAGAGATTTTAGCAATCTATACACCAACCTGCCTCAGCAGGGCAGGATCAGAGCTGATGAGCATACGCTGTTCCTGGCATACATGTGGGGAATCAGCTGCAACTTCCAAGTTGCCACTTAGTTTGAACACAGTCTGCAGCTTGGATGGAGAAGGTGCATGGAGAAAAAGATATCCTTAATGCAGCTTTGATTGATCCAAATTTATTGAAAACTCAGACTATAAAACTTACTATTCCCCATTTTCGTTTGCAAGGGATGGAGAAGGATTTGGTGAAAGTCCTAGATCTCATACACCAGCTAAGAAACCTTCGGCAGCTACTACTAGTGCCAGCAAATGATGACATGTAACGAATCCTATTGTGACTGATTTTAAGAATGCAAGAGATTCTACTAGCTGATTATACATCTATTATATAACTATTAGCTGATTATACATCTATTATACAACTATTAGTATTAGTTACCAAAACAAAACATTTTACCAGCAAAACACCCATTCGCACTTTCTGTATTTGCCAGTCTTTGCAAGGCAGTGTCAAGCCTCCTTGGCACGGCTGGGAGTCCCCTCAGATGCTGCAGCGTCATCTCCCTTAGCAGGGTCTAAAACATCACTGAAACAACGGCTTGGAAACATTCCCCACTGGCGTGCTCCGAAGGGAGGACCACCCGGCTGCTCCTGCTGCTTTGATCTCACCCTGGCACCAGCTCTGGTAAAACCCCAGCCCGTATAAAACGCCACTCTTAAGCAGTGGGGCAGACTTCTCTGTAGGAGAGAAACCACTAAAATGTTAATAATCTTTAAAATCAGGGGAAAATTATTTTACACTTGAAACAGGTTGGAAGATGCAACTGGTGGCATGAAGAGATGGACACGTCCACTTCCTTAGGAGACTATTCTGAGCTACACAGCCAAATCCCATTTCTCCCCTACACAGCTGAACTGATTGCTGTGATCATAAAAACTGATAAACTCCCTGAGTTTATTCCAAGTTCCTTGGCATGCTTGTGAAGTGTCGGACTCGGAAATGGTGTCTTAGAGGAAGTCAGTTATTTTTTCATTTATATATATATATTTGTGTGTGTGCATGTATAAATACATAGGTTTACAGATTTGACAAGAGCATGCTGTGACAAGCTCTCTGTCACATCCCATCTCACTTGAACAAATGCAGACGGCCACAGAAAAACTAAAGCAGATGCAGCAGTCATAAGCAAGCATCTGGATCCACTTTAGGATCAGAAATATTGAAGAAGTGTGTTTATTTTACACTAATAATACTATTTAGCATTTCTCCAAAAGCTTTCATCGTGATAGATCAGAAAGGGATTTGGAAATGATAGACACAGAGCATCACTGACGTCTTGCCAGCCAGCCCATCATGCAGCTCACCAGGGCATGGAGGAGAAACCTCAGCCGAGACGACTGCTTTCAGAGCCCCCACCTAGCCCTCTGGGACCTGTAATGTCCTTAGCACGACAGACAGACCGCTAATTTTTATGCTCTTCTCTGAAATACTCTGGCATAGTAAAACGTCTTGAAACTCCATCTTCTTTAGGTTGGAAAGATGAAGGACAGTGCAGATCCTTGCGGAACTGAAACCTTCAGCCCCAAGGGAGATTTAAAAGGTAAACTTAACAAACTATCTCTCCATGACACCGGCAAATGAGCTAACTTGTTTTTCAGGTAAGGCAGGGCAAATTAATGACTAACAGATAGTGACTGATGGAAGGGCACATGGCTCCTCATGAAACCCCTCATCTCGCTGCCCTCACGGTGGAAAAACACCCAGCCCACTGAGGAGAGATTTTGGCAAGCACTGGGGGATGCTTTTCACAGATAATCATGTCTTTGGGCAGGATTCAAGTCGGCATTAACACATGCAGTCGAAGGAAAACACCAAGCTCCAAAGTCATGCTGCAGCTGAGCTTGCAAGAGGTTTCACCTCCTCGGGGCTGCAGGGACACCCCATGGCCAGCCCTCACCTCCACCTCCCCAGAGGACTAAGCTCTCCAAACACAATTTATCTCAGCAGAAAGCAATGGCATTGGTAAATCCAGCTGCTACTTCAACATACTCCTGTGGGCACAGAGCTGCAGCACACCAGGAACGAGCTCGATCCAGCATCTCATCACCAACAAGCCCTTTCCTGCCCCAGGCTCTGCAGGCGCTGGCACACTCAGGGGACATGATGTTCTCTGCCTGCCCTAGTAACAGGGGGAAAGGCAGAAAGGGCAAAGGAAAAGCCAGTCATGGAGCTGAGAGACTAGTAACGCCCAAGGAGTGCAATTAAAAGGCCCAGGGTACCCAACGGGCTCCTATCTCCCTTTCGAAGGTGAGCAACCCTCAGCCCTCTGCTTTGGCCAAGGTTAAGCAGCACCTCCCCGAGTCTCACGTGGGCTGTGGCTCGCTATGCCATACTCAGTTTTTCTCAGGATAGCCAAAGTGGCAGCTTTCTGGAGAACAAAAGTCTGAATCCATTTTTTCTGTCTATGACATATTTCTCACTCTTAAATTTATAGCAAGGAATGCAACTAGACCTACTGAAATCTTGAAGGAAAAATTAATTTGGAAGCTAAATTTCAAGGTATAATTCTGTGGCCTTTTATAAGCCAGTACAAGCAGTTTGGTGCTGATTAGACCCAATCCTCCACTGGATTAAAACTGCCTGTAGCTTTGAGCATCACACTGTTCATGCTCGCCGCGGTGATGCTCCAGCTGCTTGCAGGCTGGCTGCTGTCAGCCTGTACAACACAACACCACACCAGCATCTCGGAGAAGCAACAGTAGCAGCAAACAGACGGGGCAAGGTCTGATCTTCACTGTTTGTAAGAGAAACCAAACCACGAAGAATTTAAGACTGACAGGAATAAATGCTCCAGCACTGATGTCTGCAAGAGTCCCTGGGGAAACACACCTCTGGCAAGGCTGGCAGGAAGCCCCACGCAAGATCTCTTTGCCCACCGTGAAATCCTGAATTCTCAGGAAAGCTGAAAAGGGAGCAGAGGGATGACTGCTGCTGTGTTTTCATGGACTCCCTGCCTGCTTGCGGCTTTTGCTGGAAGGTGAGATTCAGCCCAGCCTTGCAACACAGGACCATGACTAAAGCATGGTGAGACACCTCACTCTACCTGGTATCAAGGCAATGATGTGGCTTTGATTTTGGGAGAATTTAATTTCTTTTCTCTTGCTGCGCTAGAGATCCTTCACAGGACCCTAGGCAAATCTTTCCACGAAAAAAACAGGGCCAACATGTCTTATCCCACAGAATGGTGAAGCCACTGGCTTTAAGTATTACAGTTTAAGAAACACCTTAAATCTGGGATCAAACACCAACACAGCTTTCCGCTCACCCCGTATCCTGCTCAGGTGCTGGCAGTCATTTGAGCAACAGTGCAAATGAACTTGATGAGGGAATCGATCCAGTTTTACATTAACCAAGCCAAAGCAAACTTTCAAAATCTCAGACGTCAAGATAGGGACTTTAAACCCAGCCCAGCGATCTGATCTGGTAATGGCAGTGCACAGGCAGGGACAGAAGAGGATGGAGATGGCAGGGGACCACGCTTCCGCTCCCACCAGCAGCCCCCACCTAGGTACGGCTGAGATGCATGCAGCCGCAGCCCGAGGGAAGGGAGTTGCACATGTGGAAGTACTGGCTGGCTTCAGCTGAACAGCATTCAGCTTCTAAAATTGAAAGGACAGGCATCCTCACCACAGACAACAAAGACCAGCTGAATCACATCTCCACTGCAGGTGTGGAAAGAAGACAGGCTAGATCATTGCAATTATGCTGACACAGCACAAAAAAAGCATTTCTGCCCTGCATGTTGTAGAGACGCCTCAGAAGCACATCCAAGGCTTTGGGAGTGTAACGAGCAATCCAGAGACCTCCAAAACACCCCGCATGTGGATAAAGGACAGGAACGGCCACACTGACCCCTCTCCCCTCCCAGAATGAACATCTGAAGAGGTTGACTTGAGGAGCTGCACAGCTTCTCCACACCTAAGGAACCCTCCAAGCTCTAACAGACATCCTAAACCTAATAGACTATGCAACTGCAGTCATCATAAAGCCCTTTAGGATTTACTGATTTATTGGCTGTGCTAGCAGAACAGAAGAGTGACGTTGCATTTAGACTACAGAGATTTTGGACTTGAGCTTTACTAAGGCTTTGATCTTACTAAACATGCAACTCCCACAATTGCATCTAAAAGTCCTAAGAGACAGACGTATATGGTGCTTTTTGGTTTTGGGTCCTAAAGACAAGCTAACAGGTATTAAGGAGACAAATTCTATTTGTTCCTTGTTTAGCAGCAGAGCGTACAAACAGAAATGGTCTAATCCAGTCAAACCATCACGGCATTGAATGTTCCAATTTGATAGGTCATAGCTCTGCTGCAAACAGTTAGCTGGATACATGGCCTTGCTCACAACTATAATACCCAGTTATGAGAAAACTGAGCAATTTAAAATGACTAGTTATCAGTTTACTAGCTTTCTACCTTTTCTGCAACAGGCCAAAATGGTATCAGATTACAACTGAGCATTAGCACCCACAATTACTCCTTGATCCATGCTGTGTTATTGCTGTTCAGATGCGGTCTCCCCCGCCACGATGATTCCTGCCCTTCTGAAGACACTTACATTCTTGAAGCTCCAGGCAATACAAGTACAAGATTTCTGCTTGGCGTCCTAGTCAATTGCTTTTCATTCCCAATTGCTCTCTATGCAATTGCTCTCTTCTTGAGGACTTGGAGAGAGGTTGAGTTTTATACCTCTTCTACGCTTTTGCAAAGCAGGCGTCTATTTGTTTTCCTGTTGGAGCCCAGAAGTGGACATGCCCTCCCCTGAAGGACATGGCAAGGCTAGACACACTTGGTTGCTTCATGACCCTTGGTAATGCAGCTGCAATACAGGGGTGAATGAGTGCAGTCATCCCCCTAAATCCACATCTATACCCAAATACGAGCACTGCCAACAACAGACAAACTTGCCCCTTACTCTGTACGCTCCAGCTGAATGCCCATCAGTGTTAGGTCCATGAGACCACATAGAGCTAATCCAAAGTAACCCCCAAAATAACCATAGTGTGGAGGTGAGATCTCAACACAACAGTTTCATCCTACAGACCCACTCCCTTTCAGGCCACGCTACTGCTCAACGCAGACATGGGGTAATTGGTCCACACCCCTAACAAGAGTATTCCCCAATGTATTCATCCGAAGGAAGTTTGCAAAGACCAGGGCTATCATCTATTAGGCCCACACATGATTTTCTGCTTCACAAGAAGTGCAAGGACCCAACCAGACAAGACTTGCTTGCAGAGCATGCCCAGCACACACACTGGAATACAAATAAATTTCTATTTACTTTTTGCAGTCATTGCAGTAAGTTACAGAGTACTACTCAAAGTGTTTTCACTGATGCTGTTAATTGCAGAGATGGAGCTTGTTATCATTAGTTCAGATGTCTGACCTTTTTTAAAACAAAACTTCTGAATTAGACAGCAAATCTCAGAAACGTGAATGAAGAGGTACTGGAACTTTGACTTTCAAACTGAGACAGTATGTAAAAATAAAGATTTTACTTCATTGCAGATTGATTTGCATTGAGTCCTCTCTGTTTAAAAATCTTCAGTCTTGCATGGTAGCAACTTTCCTTCTCTGCACTGTTTCTCCCGAGATGTAAGACTCGATCCATACCGGGAAGCCCAAACAAGTTCACTTTTGCAAAACATGAAATAAATCACCCAACTGGAAAGCATACGTGCCTCACTGTCCTGGTTTCATATGAGATGGAGTTAATTTTCTTTCTAGTAGCTGGCATAGTGCTGTGTTTTGTATTTAGGATGAGAATAATGTTGATAACGCACTGAAGTTTTAGTTGTTGCTAGTTAGCTGCAGTGTCTACACTAAGTCAAGAACCTTTCAGCTTCTCAGGCCCCCCCAGGTGCACAAGAAGTTGGGAGAGCACAGCCAGGACAGCTGACCCAGGCTGGCCAAAGGGATATTCCATGGAACATCATGATCTGTATAGAACTGGGGAAGCTAGCTGGGAGGCGGGATCGCTTCTCGGAAACAGACTGGGCATCTGGTTTTGGGGTTTTTTTCTGCATGTGGTGAGCAACTGCATTTGTGCAGCACTTGTTTTATTGTTATCGTTATTATTACCACTATTGTTATTATTCTCTTCCTTTGTTATCCTATTAAACCGTCTTTATCTCAACCCAGGAGGACTTTTTTCCATCCTCCTCCCCATCCCCTTGGGGCAGGAGGGGTGAGCGAGTGGCTGCCTGGTGCTCAGTAACCAGCTGGGGTTAAACCACGACACATTAAGAAACCAGGAAGAGCTCAAAAGCAATCCATGTGTGGCCCATGTGCAACGTATATATAGAGTGTAACGCTTCTCCCACTTCACCCTGAGTGCCCAAATCTTGTCACTGAGTTTCACACCTCGCCACCCTATTTCCACCTTACGTCCAGGCTATTTTAGGATCACTCCTCTAAAACAACTTCTTTCCAAGCATCCAGCTCACATCCTTCCCCCTTCTTCCCTGCAAATCTCTTACCTAATTATGTCCCTGGCAGCAGTCACAGCCAGGAGTAGATTTAACCTGAGAGAAATGGTTTGTACTCAAAATTGAACAAGAACTTCAGCATGGGAGATATTCTTTATCATAATCCAGGATTTTTGCACAAAAGCAGCACCTGGGGAGGGTGCCACAAAATATTCCATGGATGAACGTGATGACTCCCTGGTGCAAAGCTTGCTGGTGGGAGGTCTGCAAGCCCACGGGGGTTGGATTGTGATGGCTTGTTTGTTCCAACTCGGAGCCCCACTGACAGTCTGGCAGGCTGACCTGGCTGGGGACTCCCCTCCCTGGGGACTGCCCAGGTCCACCAAGCCCAAGCCAGCTCCCTGCCCCTAACGCAGCCCTCGGTGCCCCTCTTCCCCAGCCCGGAGCCACGGGATGCCGGGAGCCCCTTACCTCCACCTAACAGCGGTTTGTTCCTCCATGCCAACTCACGCCCGGGCTACTCCTGTGGGGTGAAGTCACCTCTTTGGGATAAAACTTCCTACTTTTCCCCTACTTCCTACCTTTCCCCTATGGAGGAATTATCACAAATGTCCAAAAGGGAAGAGAAAAAACACATCCTACTGAAAGAGCTTCTATTCCAGCTGCAAAGTTTTGCAATGATACTTTAAATGAAAAAAAAAAACAAAACAACCAAACCCAAACAACAAAACAAAAACAACCCAAAAAACTAAAAGATCTCTGCAACATTGTTTGGGCAAACCACATTCTTTGGGTTTCAACATGAGTTGTAACTCACAAAATACCTCTTTCCACTGAGAAGTGAAGGGTTTGGATGTCTGCGAGCAATGAAAGGGAGAACCAAAATATTTAATCAAGTCTATTTTACAGCAGGAAGCAGTACACTGGGGTAGAAAAGACTTATTTCCAATGCTTTTGCAAGCTTACTTGAGCTCCTGAGAGGAGCCCTATTACCAGAGGGAGGCCAGGCTTCAAATAACCCCACAACTGCTGGGGTCCAGATAGGGAAGGAACAAATTTACAGCTCTCAGATTTATCTGGAGGGGCCAATTTTAGCAGCAAAGGCTATTTGCCTTCAAAAGACTGTTCAGTTTTGGGTATTTTCCAGGATTCTTCCTAATACTGAGAATGGTAGCTACTTCATTACCTGCTCCCTCCTTACCAGGGGGAGCAACGCCTGTCATCCAGCATCCTCAAATCTTGTGATTTGATCAAGAAGCTCACAAAGCCAGAAACACGTATTTGAGATGAGAAATTCAGCCCTCTACTAACACCAAAAAAGAAACCCTAACCCTCCGTGAGAGCAGAGAAAAAGTCTGAAAGTGCGATCTCACTATGCCATAAAAAAAACCTTAAAAAACCCCTCAACTTAACAAAGGGAAAAAAGAGCCTAAACTCGTACACACACACCCCCACGTGTGTTACTTCTCGTGACTTCAGGACAGATGTCAGGCTGTAGGAGGCCTGAGGAAGAAGGGAAAAGGAGTGATTTTGCACAAGCGTGTTCATCGTGGCGAGGCCCTCAACGTGCCCCACGCAACTCCGTCAGCCATCGCTGTGCCCATGGACCACAGGAGACCAACCCACCCTCCCACCCCCTGCCCTTCCCCTCCCACCCCCTGCCCTTCCCCGCCGGGCCATCAGCGCTTCATTTCACTTGCAGCCACTCTCGAAAAGGACATTTCTGTGTCTTTTGAGGACCATCGCCTGCGGGGACAGGAGGTTTGTTTAGCTATTTAACATCGCTACTTTGTTCTTGGCCGTGACGACGGGCTGCGCATACAGTAAATCCTGGGGATGAACTGCTTTCGGCTCTGACTATGGGCTTGCTGAACCATGCTTCCTCTGCATGCTGCGACAGGTTTCTAACCATAATAACCCCGCACAAAGCACCATCTCTCTTGCTCAACAGTTTCCGTCAGTCACACCAAACCCTTCCTCTCCCACTGCCTAAATACATCGTTGATATTCCTGACATTTGGCCAGAATAAAGGACTCGCCCTCTCTAAAACTAGCAAACCATGCCGATACTCATTCAGTTTTACAATTCCCCATGAGCACAAACATTTCCCATCTGAGCTCCCCGGTGACAGGGCTGGGGTTATTTTTGCCCAGCAAGTGCACTGCTTTGAATTCAAGCACTTTGCTCACGGATGCTCAGGACTCCCAGGTGCAGGCAGATGACCAGCAAAACAAGAGCAAACTACCAACTTGCACCAACCCGGGTGGAGACCCGGATCACCCCTGCCCGAGGGACAGCCACCCCCAGGATGACACCCCCACTGACATCACATGCCCCCAAACCCCATCGCTCAAGTAAATTTAGGAACTACAGCCAGGACTCTGCAACAGAACAGTTCGCAAAGGCAGGAGTTGGGCAATGCCAGATATACGTGTGCCTGTCTGTAGTACATTTGCCTCTTTCCTCGGATGCTCACATTATAAGCCAGCTTCTAATTACATCTTCACTTTCTGTTTTTACCACAGTGAGTTTGGATGAGGCCAAAAGGGAGAAGAATTAACAACCATGCATGGCAGCAACCATAAACAGTTCCTAACTTTCACTTGGTTTTGCAACACAAGACAGACATGCCCTCCTCAGAGGGCCAATGGATTAGTGCTTGCAGATGATTTCAACTTCCCAACCAACGCTTTGCACACAGTGAAGTTTCTGGATTTAACACAGATTGTGCAGCCTGCTTTAACCACTCCACCAGCTACAAATATATGGGCGTCCCTCCAGCTGGCTATGATGGAGGCTGCAACCCCAGAAACTGCCTTGGGTGGGCAGGACAGTCCCCAGCAGCAGCCCCGAAAGTGAACATAATTTTAACAGTCAGGAGAGTGGATGGGACTCTGCCTTCTGCATCTATTCACACAACCGGCTTTTCCCAGGAGCAGATTAGCCCTCCCAAGCTGCTGCTCCTGCAGCCAAAATGCATGAGGATTTGCCCCAAGTTGCAACTTCGTTAGATGTTGTCAGATGTAACGCATTTGCAATCCAACATTGAACACTACAGAAGAGGAAAAAATATATATTTTTTTTTAGTTGAAAAACAAATGGAGATTGCAATCTGTCACCCTCCATCCTGTATTGGGATACAACCCCACAATGTTGCTGCCTAAGGATGTCCCTGGGACCCCTCACATCATGACAACAGTGAGGGGTTTTTATTGTTGGATGAAAAATGAGCTTCCTGCAGCCCTGACTCAGCCCCTGAGCAGGGACTGATGCTGCCACCCAAAAGGTGACGGCGGGTAGCCCAGCCCAACAACCGGTCAGGACTGAGTCTATTAACACAGAAGCAGGTAAGGGCATGCATCGTCACACACTGCCCCAGGTGACAGGAGTCCCCAGCACAAATATTGGGGCACCTTCTGCCAAGGGTGGGATGGTCCTTCAGGAGGGGCATGTTGGGGAAAGGATCCCACCCCATCACCCAGAATTACAGAGCCCCTCAGGGTTGCTGCCCAGGAGCTCCCAGCTTGCAGAAACCCTTGGTGCCATGGCCCCGGGGGCTGGCGGCCTCCAGCCTTTGCAGGTGAAAACACCCCCAGGAGCAAAGCAGAGTGTGTGCCCCAGCAAAGAGCCGTGCCGGATGGTAAGGATGTGCTACACAAGCCCTGCTCACCTTGCATGATGCAGAAGAGAAGATGGCCCTGGGCACCCGTTCCTCTCCATCTGCCAGCCCCTGGGGCTATGAAGCATCTGCTCACTGCCGGGGCACTGCCAGCAAACGAGAGAGCCAGAGCCAGGGGAATTAAGCACGCATTGCTCTGCACTGTGGCTGTAGTTCCCAATACATCATACCACTGACTGAATTTCCCAGAGCAACACAAAATATGGAACCACTGTCCTGCCCCACCCCCCCTTTGTTTTTAATTTTTATTTTTAGGATCCACCCAGAAGTCTCCAGCTCAGGCATGAGACAGACCAGCATCGCGTCACAAGAAATCCCCTGTAAGCCTTTTGATGACTTTCATCTACTATTCACTTACCGCAAATCCTTGCCATTAACAAACTGCACTAAGGGAATCCGAACTTTCAAAGCCACAAATCTCCTAATAACTATGGCCGCTTTATACACGCTTCAGGATTAGCTATGTCATCTGGTTTAAACTCAAAGCTGCTCTTTATTATTGGATTGAACCTGCCTGCAAACAGCAAAGAGATTGATAATACTGCCACTGATTTCAATGGTGCAGGAGCATTCATTACATGACATTCTCCTCCCGGACACATCAAGCCCAGTGGCACAAATTTATGCTGTGCCAAAGACCCAGAAACCTCCCTCGAGCACACTAACACCAATCCTAGCAGACAGCATTGGAGTAAACTTGACTGCAAGCGCACTCGGGCTTCACACTGGCTCCTAGCACGCAAACCAAAGGCAGCTTTACAACTATCTGCTCCGTAAATTAAGAGTGCCTTTAGTGCTTTGAAAAGTAAGAGCTTATTTAGTCAGTACATCGGCTTCTTCAAAGAGCCTTCAAACTAATTAGCCATACCGAGTTACTATTAAAATACAGAGCTTACATGCAATACTCTTGACAATAACAGAGCTGATGCTTTGGTATCAAAGCTATAGAATTAGCACAAACTTCGTCAGATGCATTTTCCTATAGGCTCCAAATTATATTTCAAACTGAATATTTTCCTTTCCTGCAGTGGATGTGGGAATTCACTTACTTAATTTGTAAGTTCAAAGCAATAATAATTTTTAACCCATGTGCAGATCAAGAGTTTGAATATTCAACAGCGAGAGATAGCGCGAGGGGATGGAAGACGGATGCACAAGACACTGAAAACAAAAACAAAAGCTGCAGTAAAAAAATAAAGAAGGTAAGAAAATAGTTGCTGTACTACAGACGAGCTGTACAGCTGTTACAGATCAACTTTTACAAGACGGGGGGTTGCTTAATTTAGTGCAAAGGGCACACTAGCCAGAGGCAAACCCTCCCTCGTAGATGCAGATAGGCTGTCAAGCAAAACAAAGTTTACAACCCCCCACAAGATATGCAAAACCCAGAAAAGCAGATTGCAAGGCTCACAAATTTTAATTCCAAGAGTTTCTGCCCATTCCTGCTTCTTCTCAAGGAGCGGGTTTATTTGGGAGATAAGCCTTTGCTACTTAAAAAAAAAAAAACATCAAAGGCTACAGTATCACAGGAAAAGAAATTCCCCTTCCCCTTTTGACTTCCATTCATCTGCTTTACATGTAGGTTTACTTACAGCGGAGACCAGCAGGTATGCATCCAAGGGCTCGGCACTGCTCCCGCTCCCTCCAAACCGGCTCCCTCTCCTCTTCCTCCTCCTCCATCGCCTGCCCCACCCACAGCACCCCAGCTCCTCCAGGAGCTCTTCCAGCCCACTTCCCTCCCCAAGGGAACAGCCATCCCTTGCTCCAAAGGTGTTACAAATCACATTTCTGAATTTCAGACCAGAACCTGGAGCGACTGCAGGAAAAAAGATGCAAGTCCTGACAGAGGGGGGGAAACTAAAAATTCCCATTACAAATCATCACAACTACTTCATTATTAGCTTATAACATGTCACATAGCTAATTTCCTTCCCTTCCCCTTGCTAAACTTTCACTGAAGGTATTGATTGGACTTGTCAGCATGTTCTCACGTAAGACTGAATTCAATTAAACGAAACACAACCAACACGATAGCAGGTATTAGATGTCTGCTTAAAAATAACAAGTAGCAACACGCGCAGGCAAGCAGCATAACCCGAAAGGAGGATGCTCCATAACGTATTTTGTAACTGCTATCTGCACAGAAAAAGCCAGAAGCAGACCTTAACCAGCAACTGTCTGCAAGTAGCAGGACAGCAGCAGAGCACAACTACTGAATCTTATTTCATGCATTGGATCAGAGTTTAATCTGAGCAGCAGCCACATAAATCCAGAGGGGCTTTATTAAAAAACAGCACAGTGACTCATCGCATGGGGAGAAGCATATATTGAGACGCTGGGCATCTATATATTCCTTAAGAAAGCCTCTTGTTTAGCGACAAGAATTTCTTTGTTGGACAAATGGGGGGCTGGATCACATCCCTGTGGCAGGACATTTCTGCTCCTCTAGCAACACAGAAGGACATTAGACAGCTCACATGCAATGCCAGAGAAATATTAGCTGTACATGTGTATGCCAAGCAACTCTGCCATGGGCACTTTAATGTAGTGCTATTTTCAATCTTCCCAAAACAGCCACTGCAACCGCACAGCAGCCCTAAGGCTGTTCTACCCCACCCAAATCTCCAGCAGCAAAACTTCAACAACCCCTTACCATTCCCAAAAATCAACAGGCACTTTGCCCCCTGCCCTGCAGGGCTGGGATTTCCTTCCCGGAGCACAGTGATGGCTCACAGTCACAGCTGCTCCTTCACAGCCCTTGGGGAAGCTTTGCCAAAAGTGGGGTAAGGGTCTTTTTTTGGACACGGGTTACCGTTCACTGGGAGGCACGAGACTGTCCTCGCCACCAGCCTGACACCCAGCACAGCAACAACAGCCTCAGGGACTTCCAGCTTCCACTTACTTCTTGCTAACTATCAGCCTTCTGCAGCAAGGAGGCTGGGGTTTTTTTTCCCTAAACAATTAAAGCAATTCAGCATAATAGCAAGTTTTTTGAAGACAGAAATATCCCATCCACGCCAACCCTACCTAGAGGCCCTTTTGTTCAAAGATAAAGCCAATATGTGGATGCTATTTGCTGGCATTTACTCAGACGAGAAGTATCAAAACACACGGTCTCCATTTGCTGTGCTTATAGAAGTCGCGCACAGCAGATAATCTCAACAAATTGCCGCCGAGCACAACAATAACAGACACTTCAGCAGCCACATGTACCCCAGAAACAAAAGACCCACATCCATCTTTTACCACCATTGTGTTGCGTTTCCATGACAATGATGACCCCATATCCTCCCCATTATGCACTACGACAGAAATATTAAAAGCAAAACCAGAAAAATACCAAAACCACAGGACGGTCACCTGTTGATACTCTCCTTTTTATTTAGTGCTATCTTGACACCGAGGCACTATTAACAGCTTCATCTGTTGTACACAAAATTAGCCTGCTACAGCCTTTACTCTGAAATATGGTAGCACTTATTCTCCCATGAACAATTTTTCTTTGGCTGGGATACTTGCTCTCACACGGATCAAATATAGAAACATATACACATACAGATACAATGCATAAACTCTTCTCATATGGATGCCATACAAATACCATATGTTTTATGCATCAGACTGGGATGAAGTCATAAACATGACTGAGGTACTACAGCGCCCACACATAAGTAACATATATTAGAAGCAAACGCTATGTAATATTAATGGACAAAAATCTCAGATGTGCTAAGGGGCTGGTTTTGGTTACTTATCAGTGCATGTGCCAGGTCAAAGTCTGGAGTCTGGAGATGCTTAACAGAATACCTGTTAAATCTAAGATATCAGAGGATGTAAGATTTGGCATTTAATGCAGGACAACAATACAGATATTAATAAAAGTTATAGGATAGTTAAAAATCCAACAAAATGGTTTTCAAACTCCAAAAGTTTGATTAAATCTGTTGTATCCTACTGGATTTTTCACCTATCCTTTACATACACAAAATGCATATACTCCATGCAGTACAACACAAAGCCTTTTATCACCTCAGTGGGACTGAGCCAGTACCAGATTTGTCGTCTCTTCATGTTGTTTGCAAACTCGCGTTTCATTTGACCAAGCAGAATCGCCCCGCTAATGCAGTTACTGCATTTTTCATGCAAGATACTACATGTTCCTGAAAACAGAGCTGGCCTAAGCTGTCACCAGAAGGCAAGAGGGGACAAGGGGCAGCACTGTCCTCACAAAGCCCTCCTTGTAGTGACTCTGACTAAAGCCCCTCACTTTGGGGAAGTTTTTGGCAAGGACCCTATAGAAATGTGCTGGCAAATAGCAGAGGAAGATGTTGTCAGCTCTCCAGATATTCCTGCCCCTTGAAAATCCCAACATATCTTCCAGTTTAGAGGCTACCCTTCTTCTCCAAATTTTTTTCCCTCGTTCCCCTCAGCATTTTCACATTTTTTTGCAGGGCAAGAGAGGCACAAGTTCTTCTTTCCTTCTCTATTTTTCCTAAATAGATAAGTGGACATCAGGGAAACGAGGCAGCTCCTTGTTCAAGCGAGGAGAACACAAAGCCAAAGCATGAAGCCAACTATTTAATCAATACTCTTTGATTTAATTAGCTTTGGACAATGCTCAAAGTCGATGCCTTAGAAGAGTCACCACAGGCAAAATTCAGTTTGCAAGAGGGATTACTTTCACCATTTGAGAAATAAAAAAAGACACAAACCCTGGAGGGACTGAGGATGAATTTACCACCTAGAGAGACTTGCCTTCAGCAAAGCAACAGTTGGCCGACTTACTAATAGTTGAACTACTATAAAGAAAACAGCTATCACACCAGATTTATTGATGTATTTTGTGCTATTTCAGTTTCATGTTTCAACTTAGTTAATATATTCTTATTTTCCTTCTGTACCCTCCTAAGTCAGTTCTTTGGATAGGAAGGCAGAGATGGGGCCTCAGCAGTACTGCCCTGTAGCCCCCAGCATCAACTTCCAGCCCTTTCTGAAATGGGTCACAAAAGCCATTTGCTGCACGTAAAAGCTTGTTACCTGCTCCGGTTTACTAAACTTTATCTAAAAACTGACATCTCTAAGCATATATATGAAACAGAGCTGTTAACAGAACACACTATTATCTCACTAATATCTACCATATTTTAAGGTCTATTTAGCCTTGCCAATATACGTATATTAATCCTAATGTACTGGATCCAGACCAGAAGCTAAAAGCCAGGACATGAGGCTTGAAGTAGCAGTCTGGATACAAGTCTGAATTTGGCAGTTTAAATTCAAATATAATCATCGTTACTCAAACTCAATAAAGGGAGGGCAGACCCTAAATCCCTATTAGATTCACTGACTTAATAATTTACTCAGTTTACTAATTTACTTTAGTACATTCACTGACCCCATCACAAAAGATTTAAAAAGGAGGTCCCTAACCTATGGGAATGATGACGGCAGTTGAACACTTGCTCTGTATCATCGATGACACCTTCAAGAGGGGTTAACCAGCCTTGCAGACTTGTCTGCCAGACCCTGCATTTCATGCCCAAAGGAGCGGTGAAGCCTGTGGTGGAAACTCAGTGGAAGTTAGGAGCTGGCAAGGGTCTCCCTGCACATCCCATCGTACCCCGTTACACGCTGCTCAGAGTCTGCTAACACATCCTCGGCACCCACATCACAGAGGTTTCTCACTGCTGGTCAAAAATATGCATGGCAGAGAGCACTTAATGAGTTCAATATGAAATAAATTAATCCAAATCACGACCTCAGAGCATTGACAGGGCATTAATCTCTTACACCAAAGCAGTGCAAGGAGGATACAGCTGGAAAACCAGAGCCTCTCCGGGCACTTGCTGCTGAGTGCCCAACTGCAGACATCGAGGGCAAGCCCAGCTTTTAGACATGTTCCACCCCACAGCAACCAGGACTGCGCACAACCTGCATCCCTGAAAGTCAGCTCCACCTTCCGGCTTTGCCGCTGTCTGAGGAGCACTCGGAGCAGGACCTGCAGCTCCCAGGACTGCCCTTTTATCCCCTCGTGGGAGGGCGAGCGAGGTCTGTATATGGCACCATGAAGAGCTCTGGTCTCGAAGGGCCACTGCAGGGATGTGACACAAAAATGTAGGGACACCTGTGGCTCCACCGGGGTCCTGACTGCTAGCTCTGCTCCCGAGAGAAAAAGCCCATATCCTGCATGCTGCATGAAGCATTCCTGGAAATACCTGCCAGTTTTACTTAGACCAACCTTTTCAGAGTTTGGAAAATAGAAGCTCTTAAGCATCTCCAGACCATCTGACCAGGGCTGATGTAGGTAGGCTGTGGATTAACTGGGCTCTGGTCCCATCAAAGCCAGTACCAACAGCAGGAGCGCTCTGCAAAGCGGCCAACGCTGACTGCAGACAGGAGATCCACCGTGCCCACCGCAGCCTGAACCTGTCTGTACAAGAAGGGACTAGGAAAGAATCAATCACCTTTTATTTTCAGGCTCACACATCATCTTTACTTCCAAAGAGGTGCTAAGGTCAGACTATGACTAGGCAAAACACAGAGGAAAGGGGGGGGGGGGAAGATACCCTCCCTTGTAATCAAATGAAGGTAATAAAAACAATACCTTATTCATAAAGTAAGAAATGTGACCAGCTGGAGGGAGGGAAATCACAGCCAACCTCTAAAGTCCAGAGAACGTGGGAAAACCCCAACTATTTCAAACTTGCCTAGCACATAAAAATTGCTTTTTTCTGCTTTAAAAGCAGCATTGCTTTCACCACCAACGTGACCAGCAGTTACAAAAGGAGAAATCTCAACAACAAAACGCTGAACTATGTCATGTCAAAAGGCTGCTGTCCCACGCCAGCAATATTCAGAGCTAGACCATGCTGCCTGTCCCCATCCACAGCCGCTGCCCGCAGGACAGAACTAAAGCTGTGTCCCCACCATGCATGCAGAAAGAGAAACAATAGCGCTCATAAAACCCTGTGTAACGCTTTTCAGTGAGGTTTCTGGTCTGGGATCTGATCTGATCAACCTCTTAAAAGTCAGGCTTTAACCAGCTGCGCAGTTTGTTGGCACACTACCATTTTAGTATTAACTCTTCAAATTACCCATTTTGGCACAGTCGCTGCATCCTCCTCTCCCCCCGCCCCCAGGCAGAGGGGGGCTGACCCCACACTCTGCCCCACATGTGTACACAACATCAAAACTTTTGGGTACAAGGTGTCATGCCTGTACAGGAATCAGCAGAAACTTCCCTCACCTCAGATGATGAGGCTTTTTCATGGGTCTGTTTTTACTTGGCCTCTTCACAGCCTTTTTAGTGGCCAAGAAAGCTGCTTGACCGTAGCAGCTGGGCACGATGAGTCAGGGCACACAAATGTCTTTTAACCCCTTTCCACCTGCATGCCGGGAGTATTGGCGGCTCAGCTGAACGCAGCTGGGTTAGCTCCATGGAGGAAAACACAGGCGTTCCCACCAACGTCAAACCTTCCCAATTCCCAACACCCTTGAGCAGGATTTAAAAAAAAAAAACAAACCACAAAAAGAAACAAAAAACAAGGGAAAAAAAAAGAAGAAAAAATAAAGACAGACAAGCCCCAAACACAAAGTAGACTTTCCAAATGACTGACAAAAAAATGTAGGCATCAGAGCACAAAATGTGTTGTGATAGCGCAGCACATAATACAATATAAATCAAGCACACACCAGAGCCTTAGCCGGCTTTACGCTTTGCAGAGCCCACAACTTTTGAATTCAATAAAATAATAAGCACCCTGACATTAATGCAGTCATCGATGCTAAATAAAGCCAAGCAGAGTTGTGCTCCTTTGATCAGTCTTTTCTTAAAGGCAGTATAAATAGTATTGCTGCTTTTCCGTATCTTAAGAGGTTTTTACATTCGGAAAGTGTTACAGGGACACACCGGGAAAATTAGTAGTTTCTTTTTCCTTTTGGGGTTTTTTTGTTGTTGTTGTTTTTCAAACCATAGAGAGAAAAGTTAAACAATCAACTCCCAATGATCCAAACAATGTGTTTACATAAGGGTTTACAAAATTAAAAAGCAAGTTACTCCACATTCAGATATTCTGCGCTCCTGCCAAGTTTTCTCAACAGACTAAAGTCCTCGGAGGCACAGACTCGTGCTATAATGTTTCTGTCCAAAGCATTTGAATTTTAAAAGCCAAATACAAAGAAAAAACCCCACAGCCGGCTGCACAGCGGTGATCCCGGGTCTAAAGCAAAGCGCAGGGTTCGGGTTTGCTTGGGTCAATGTTGGTGCTTCCTTGCCAGCAGCACAAAGGCAGCTATCAACTGAACCATTCCTGTACCCTCAGGGATTTTTGCAACCTGTGCCATTACTGGGCCCATGTGAACTCAGCAGCATCCCGCAGGTCCCCGCGGCTGGCGGCCGGGCAGGTCTCCCACGCTCGCCTGGTCCCCCGGCCGTGCTCAGCGCAGCCTCCGCAAACTGCCAGTGGCTCCAGCTACTTCAGAAATACCAACACGCGGCGATGCTGACCGGCTTAGGTCCTCGAGCCACGCCACTCTCTTTCCGCAGGTTTTCACAACCCCCCAGTAATTCAATTAGCATTGGGAAAAAATTTTTGCCTCTCAAAACTAGATGCGCACGTCTATTGCTCAGCCTCGCACATGCTATGCAGTAGTCTGACCCAGCTTTATCTTGTTAAACCTGTTCCTGCCAATTAGTGAAAAACATTTCCTTCTGTAACAATTAATACTTAGAGCCGTTACCCTTCCAGTTCACGATGCTCTACAGGCATCCTTAAATCCTTTATCCCAAGGTACACGTGCTCCTGAAAGAAGCTGTTTTCACGAAGGTCGTGTTTTAAAATCCTACCACAATCAGAAATCAAATTTAATCACAAAATGGAGATGTTTTACAGTTACCATGACTAAACATGTCAGCCCTTATCAGGGAGTATTAGAGTCTCTGACACTGCTTCGTGTTTTGATCCAAGTCAAACACAGGCTACTCAGCCAGAGAGACCCTAAGGAGCACAACAGTGAAAAACTTTCAGACAACTCAATACCATTGATTTCTAGAAAGTCAGGCCCCAAATGATCCCAGATAAATCACACAAAAAGCAAGGAAACAAATCTGGGTTTCCCTGTCTCACCTGAGTGCCCTGCTACTTGGCTAGCACCTTACAGCACACCAAGTTGAATGCACAGGAGCACTGAAAGAGTCTGAAATGAGCATCCAAGTCCCTTCCCAACCCGATGGATTAAGGCAGCATTGGGGGAATATGGAGAGAAGTACGTTATTTCCCCTCATTCTTCAAATGCCTCTGAGTTTCCGTATTCTCCATCTCATTTTCTTGCTTCTCCTCTCCCAGCCATGAGTATCCTGTCCCCAGCACCCACACCAAGGCAGCTTGGCCTCCCCCCCAGCTGCAAAAAAATACCTTCAAGCCTTGACGAGGATGGAAGGAGACACCCTTTTGCATAAAGCGTGAGGGTCCCAAACAGAGTTAATGACCATAAAACCCAACCCACAAAGTGCATATAGTCCCTGGTCTCAGACTGAGCCCGGAGGGGCTACCCTGCTCCGGGGGCTCCTGAGAGCAGCTCCAGACCACGGCAACTCAGCCACCAGTTTAGCTGAGAAAAACTCTCTCGGGAGCAAAATTTCAGAGCTGCACAGCCCTGAGAGCTGCCTGCCATGCCTTTCGGCAGCTTGCTTCACCACGTACTTGTGGGGAACCATCCTTTCACAACGCAAGTCCCAAGAGCTTTCTTCCCCCAAGAGCGACTTTTCCATTGTCAGTCCTCTAACAATGCTTTTTTTTTTCCTATTATTTTTTACAAAAGCTTTATAATCCTCTGCTTTTTCATCTGAGTGGAAACCACTATATGACAGCTTTAAACTTTTCTTTCTTTAAACCCAGCACTCCCTCCTCAGCTATAATCCTCCTATTGGAAAGATCGGTTTGCAAGTCCTTGCCTCCAGGCAGCAACATCACAGCGGCGATTACAGACCCCAAAATCCAATCAACCACCCTCATCTTTTAGCTCAATGGCCATGACTGTAATCGTATGACAATAACAACAAGAAAATTAAGTGACAATTTGCAGTTATAAACTGCTCCCAACCCACGCCATTCCCAGGTTCAGCCTGCTTCATCTGTGGCTCCCGGGTCCTTTGAACTCTGGGGATGGCACATCTGAAAGCACCAAAGTGACTTTGACATCGGTGTCCCATTTTTAAACTCTCCCAGGCACACACGCTTCTGAGACCTTTTGGACTTTTGATCATCCTCCGGCTTCGTCTGGCTTTTCCTCCTCCCTCCAATTTTATCCACAATGGCAAACGTTTAGTAACTACGGGGACACGCTCAAATTCTTGCATTTTTTTTGTGGCATATCACGAACAGCACCTGTATAATTGAAATGGTAGAATTTTAGTTCTAAAAATTAGAACTAATTTTTGCTTTTAATTCTGCAAAATCAGAACTCAAGAATTATGTGTGGAGGAATAAAAAGAGGGCAAGTTACCAGGTGCCTGAATTAAAGACAAGTCGGATTAGCCTTCTCCTCAACGAAAATCAGGGAAGGATATTCAGTGATGATATAGTCAACACATTTTTGAAATGGATGAAAAACACCCTCCCCCCTTTTTTAAAAACTGCAGTGAAGTCAGAGAAACTGTCACCATCCAGAACAAATCAATGACACACCCTGAATTCAGGCAAATCCAAAAGCAGAGCTTTGGTCAGTCTGCCGCAGATGTAGGGAAAAGCTGCAAAGTTCATCTCAGGATCCCGTTAGTCCCAGCTACGCTTCAAGTCTGCCTTTCTCTTGCAGAAAATACAGGAAAAAAAGCCCCTGTGGACTTCCCTGTCTTCTCCCTCCTCCACAGTACAGTCCAGCCCCAGAAATTTTCATTTCTATAACCCAAATAACCCCTCATCAGTGCAGTGTCACTTCAAGGCAGCACCTGGTACAGCTGTGCTGCAGGACAGCAGCAGCCCACATACAGACAGACAAGGCTTTCCCACGTGCCTTCCTCCCTGTATCCTTGAATAACCAGGCACTGGGGCTTCCCTCGGCTGGAGGACCATGGTATCTCGAGGTGTACCCCCAGCCCTCAAAAGCCCTGAAATCACCATAGGTGGGAAGCAAAAACCAATCCCCAGCATCCTATCCCTTCAAGTTATGGTTTGGCAAAGATTGTTTTTGAGCTACTGATTTGCACTGAGGTTTCTCCTCACAGGAAATAATAATAAGGGGAGAGGGAGACAACAGCATTCTTTAAAAAAAAAAAAATCAGGAAAGGAATAGCATGAGATACCGACGCAGTTGTTCGAAAGCTCTCTCCCAATACACATAACACAGGAGCCAACTCTTACTTTAGCAGCACTGCCCATTTGGAACAGCGTCCTGAAAACTGGGGGATTTTTTGGCTTTCTTATTTGTACTTCTCTCCTTGCTCTAAACTCTCATTTTTTTTCCCTTTACTAGACAAGAAGTCTCTGTACTGTTGACCTGACCTCATTCTTAACTATATGGCAGACAGCTGCATCCCTCGTTGAATCTCTTCCAGATGTGATAGCAGACGATACCAGCGCCACTCCCTACACACACCCCCTCTCTAGCAATTTGCTGTGCTAATTAATAATCTGTCTTCAGAACAGACAGTAATCAATGAGACCTAATAAACATACACAAACCCCATACATCACAGCCTTTGTCATATCAGTGTGGCAAAAGGGCTCCTGGTGACACAAGTGGGAGCTGGGAACACTACGATATACAGACCGCAGATACACCTACATTGCAGGCTGAAATGTGCAAGCTGCCTTTGTACACTCCAACCGCAAGCGTATGGACTTGCCCGCGGCATCATTTACTCTGCTTTTCGGGCCACAGTTTTGCAAGAAAGGAAATCTAGTGATAGATCACATAAAATGTGGTTAAAATTGTGTCAACCACATGATGCAAAGGGCTAACTTACTGAAGCACTTGCCAGGTTAATGTCAAAAAAAACGCTGAAGGGTTAGCTATATGCCGAGAGACATACGGCCATGATGTCAGGTATCATCTGTCCTTCCGCACACAGTATGAATCCAGTGTAAATTATGTGCACTGGCTAATCTAACAAAGGTCCATGTCTGATCTGCATTGAATTGGAAGTACAAGGTGATCCAGGCGTGTACAGATCCAGGTCTCCCACAGCCTTAATGTGAGGATTCACACATCTACCAAAGCATTTTCACAGCAGAAATAACAATAATTCCAGATGAGGTCTCTAGATGCTCCAGGAACAACACATGCCAGAGGTTACACGTAACAATCCAACACAAGACAAAGAACCACCGCTGCTCAAAAGTGTGCTCTCCTGACAGCTCTGTCTCTTTCATACAGACATGGAAAAATCCTAACAACGTCGTTTATTCATGGCCTCGGTTTGACCTGCGCAAAGAGCTCGAGTAAGAACTAAGGAATCTGAGTCTTCATTTTCAAGTGTTAGAAAGCAATCCAAATATTGCATGGGTTTTCTTGCACATCTCCGTTTAAGCAGTCTCTTGTGTACAGCTTTGCCCCTCTCACACAGCATATTCAGCTGAAAATGAAACCAGTAAAGAATTATTTTAATCTAGTTCCAAAAGCAGCTTGCATAAGGAGATGTTACAGGTATGGAGAAGGAAACAGTTCAGAAGTCCTTGCTCTTCCCCATTTCTGTACCAGAATTCAAGGTGAACATTCAAATGGGAAGTCATGTGTGTAATTTCTTTACCCCTGAAGTGAAGGATTATTTGTAGTGCCTTCAAATTTTGTTTGGTATATCAAAGTCATTACACATCACCGTGTAAAGTCCCACAGGGCTGCAAGTTCTTCAGTTCAGCTCCTTGTCATCCCCTACACCTACACTCGGCAACTGCAAAACATCCTTCAGGTAAGACGCAATGGCTGATTTAAAAGCTTCCACCATCAAACAAAGGACATGCAATGAATACAGAAGCGAGGAACCGCTTAGTATTGCTGAAGAGATGTTGCCATTTCACTCCTGAAACCTTGAGCTTTTTATTTGATTGTCAAACTAGGTCTAGGCAGCTTCAGTCAAAACATCTTTGTGCTTGTACTCTAAATATCAAGTAGATGTAACTACATCTAACACTTAAAAAACCCTCCCTGTACTTTGAGCTAAAAGTATAATAACAGTGCATCTGACATTTAAATAAAATAACCATTAGCACCAGCATAGAAGTACCAGGTCAAGAAAAGACAGATGAGTACAGAGAAGCAGCATGGGATTGGATTTAATGCCATGTTTACTAGGGATCCGCTGTGTTGAGAAATGCAGAGAACTTCCTCTGGCAGGCTGAGCTCAGTTACAGGATTAAAAATGCAGGCTATGACTAAAAAGGGAGATTTAATTAGCTGGCTTAATTGGACAAGGAGGAAAACCAGCTCCAGTATAAGCTGCATGCTTCGAGAAAGCAGCAGACTAGCAACAGCTAGGACACCTCCAGAGCTGTTAAGGGTTGAAGTGGGTTTTCTATTTCCCATTATAACGTGCAGGTATCTATTCGTTAAACACAGCAACAGAAATGAGCACTGGAATTTTAAAACATGTTACTCAAGATGAATTGGATTAAATTATACCAAACCTACAGATTAGCATGAATTAGCCTCTACTGTCAGCAAGTCCTGATGTCCTGGTTTTGGCTGGGATAGAGTTAATTCTTCTTCCTAGTAGCTGCTTTAGTGCTGTGTTCTGGGTTTAGGATGAGAATAATATGTTGATAAGCAGTGATGTTTTCGTTGTTGCTAGGCAATGTTTACACCAAGTCAAGGACTTTTCAGCTTCTTGTACTGCCCTGCCAGTAAGGAGGCTGGGGTGCACAAGGAGCTGAGAGGGAACACAGCTGGGACAGCTGACCCAAACCAGCCAAAGGGATATTCCATACCATATGACGTCATGCTCCATATATAATTTGGGGGAAGTCGGCCACGGGCTGGACCATGTCTTGGGAACTAGCTGGGCACTGGTAGTCTGCGGGTGGTGAGCAACTGTGCTGTGCATCACTTGTTTTGGTAGTAGTAGTAGTAATAACAATAAATAATTAATAATAAGAACAAAATCTTGCTCTTCTGTCCTATTAAACTGTCTTTATCTCAACCCATGAGTTCTACCTTCTTTTTTTTTTTTCCTGATACTTTCCCCCATCCCACTGGGTGAGGGGAGCGAGCAAATGGCTGTGTGGTTGTTTTAGCTGCTGGCCGGGTTAAACCACAACACCTGGCAACACTCTGACTCACCATCAGTGAACAAGTCCATAAAATTTCAAGTCTTGTTCACAATTATTAACCAAATCACATACACAACTGGCACCGGCAGACACAAACCAATCGTACAAAAATTATCCTCCTCAAAGCAGGCATTATGCCCAACCCTACCACTGACTCATGAAATGCCCTGCAGCAGGTCATTTGATGTCTTTGTGCCTCAATAAAATAAGAATAATACTTTCTCGCCTTCATACTAATTGCCACTTAAGATCTATAGATGAGAAACAGTATGGAAGTGATTACTAATAAATCACATCATGATATTCACAGGCCAAAATTCACTTTGCTCATCACTAAGCAGTGAATAAGAGCAGTCTCCTCTTAAGTTTAATCCAATTTGTTGTGGCTATTTTCACAACAGTCACACTTACTTTCATGGTCATGTAGGGTTTCTGTAATGTCCTTCTTACCAGTGCACACCATTCAAACAAGCTTGTGCCTTGGGTCCCCCATAGGGATGTAATTCACAGCCCAGGCTGCTTCAGGTTTCACCGTTCCCTCCACTGGGAAGCGATATCAGTGCACCCCCCCCCCCCCCACACAGACTCCCTGATGGTGCCGGAGCCAGGAGGAGATGAGAAACAAACAAGTATTTCACCAACAAACTGGGCTCGGCTCTCATTTCTTATTAATCCACATGCTAAACTGGATTACCTAAAGCTCAGTGCATCCTCGTGCACCACACAGGTCACCTGCATTATCCCCATTGTGCCATGGAGAAACCTGTGATGGGATTAAGGTACTGCCCCAGGCCATACAGGAACTCCATGGCAGAGCTGACAGCAGAAGCAGGATTACGACAACCTTAATCAGTGCCACCATGGTGCTGTGCATACATGCTTTTCACTCCTATCCGTGTGCCAGGACCAGGGTGCATGCAAAAGCTCCAACAGGAAGCCAGGGAAGTGATGCAATTAAAAATTACATCGTCCCCAGGGATGTGGTAGAATCCTCATCACTGGAAGGTTCCAAGATGTTATTGGGCAGGGTGCTAGACAATCTCATCTAGGCTCCCTTTCCCATGAAAGGTTGGACCAGATGATCTTTCGAGGTCCCTTCCAACCTGGACTATTCTATGAAAAACCAACCTGGGGGTGTAGCAAGCAGGATTTGTTTTCAATGGCATTGCACGGTTGACCTGTTTGACCATGCATCCACAAGAGCACTGGCAGCAGCACAAGGGTAGTGTGAGAAAGCATAGCCACAACCAAGGGAAAGGGAGAAGAAACATGACATTCCTGTTTCCCTCTGAAAGGGTTCTCTGGAGGATTCAGGAGAAACACCATGTGCTAATCTGTTCCTGAGCTTCTACAGGAAAATAATAAGTGTGCAAACAGGCTTGAATATTGCTTTAATCAAATAAGTGCTCTCCCACTTGTTGTGCTTGCAAAGATGAATCACTGCCTCCTGCAAGCTGTAATTTACTGGGAGGACTTCAACCAGTTCTTTGTGGTAGACATGTGAAACCAATGCCTCCCCACTTAATTGCCTGTTTTCCTTCAAACTCAAACCTGGTTGACTAGTAGGATCTCACAAGGATTACCAAACCCAAAAGACAGATTTAGTAACACGTTACCTGGCTAAGATATCACCCAGTGAAAAACAAGACACCTTTGCAGGAGTTCCTTAAATTCAAAAGCTTTGGTTTGCTCCATATCCTAACTGATCCAAATGACTCAATTCCTAAGAAATAAGATCTTGCCTTTGCCAAGAAAACCTTTATTGACAAAGGTCTCGACACGGGCTGAGGAAGCATGAGTCAGATCAGATGCAACAAAGGAACATCAACAGCTCATTAATAGGATAGCTTCCCTCTCATAAAAAAGCAAAATCTACGCTACAAAATGGAAAACATTTGGATTCAGGCTTTAACAACAACCTCCCATGTAGCTGTCCCTGAGGAAGTGCCCCAACCACAGAGCTACTCCACAGTAAGCCAGGCATGACCTCCTTCAAACATTTTTTTTTTTTTTAATTAAAGAGCGGCCACAAGAGCTCACCTGCACACAGTTCCTCTTGCGCATACGTGCATGACTGGTCGGCACACCCAGAGATCACCTCACCGATCAGACCTGCGGGGAATTAGGTCTAAGAACATGCAGTTCATGAATTACAACAGCAGGTCCAGGCATGAGATCAGCACCGAGCTTCCTGACCCAACCACGAGGGCACTGGTATCGAGCGTGTGCTGCAAAGCAGCTGAGATGCCCTGGAAAACATAGACTGAATCCAGGCTATATGGGTAAGTTATCCTGTAAAGGATGCCTGGTGCTAGGAAAAGGCAGAGCTCCCTGCTGGCAGAGCATACGAGCACTTTTTTGGTGCTTACAACATATTTTGGTGTGACTCTTGCTCAAACTAAGCAGTTTCCACGGGTAGGGGAGCAGGGGACTCAGCACCTCATTTCCTAGATGGTAAAGGAGATCAATCACACTCCCCCAGTTTAATTTCTACATCTCGTTAATCCGCCACGAACAATCAGGTACTGTGATGCTGAGAGCCACACAGACGCATATCTGAGCTGCTTATGGTGTTCGAACTAAGGGAGAACAAAATCCCACTCCATGTAACTAAGCGGTTACATGGTTCAAATGTCATTCAAGAAGGTCTACAGCTTCTTTTTATGCACAAGGTCAGACTAAATGGAAACAACTGCCCTTCAGACCTGATAATCTCTCTTCTTGCATACCCTATAATTTCTATCTGTTTCTTTCTACAATTTTCCTCTGTCTCTGCTACTGGTTCAGACATCAGAAATAATCAGAATATTTAGGACAATTCAGCTGACATCAGCTAATTTATTGTATCCTCCAGGCCAGAGGAACCACTAAGGACTAGAAAATTCAGAGATGTCATTTGTCAAAGGCACTTTGACTATATTTATTGTACTGATACAATGAGCTTATCGGGTGTTTCTCCACAGAGAGGCTATCAATGGAGATCCATTTTCCTGTTACAATACAGTGTCATTTAATGTAAGTATATAGTCTGTGTCACATCATCACATGTTTAATGAAGGAAATTAAGGGCACGAAGGAGAGAGAAGGCATGAATTCTCCAAACACAGCGCTGTCCAGACAGTAGGAAACACTGAAAATACTGTCTCATACATTTGGAGCCGAGCCTTTCTGAATAAATTAGCATTCAGCCAGTGAGGACACATGGAAGGAAACTTTGCAAAGTGCCAAAAACGACTTGTCTGAAAAGAATTCAGTAAATAGATTCCAGTGTCTGACAAGTGTAAGCTGCACCGAATATTATCAGAGACAGCAATAGCTCTTAATCACATGAACTGCTTTTTAAAACGATAGCTCCTACCAGCTGAAGTCCAAGAAAGATCATCTGAAGGGTCCCAACCAGGCAAGACAGGAATGGTCACAGTGACAGATGCTACCAAACCAGAGCATTCAGAAGTCGTTGACTGAACCTTATCAATGTGTTATTTATTTTCACAGACTCGTTCCAGATTGTATTTCTGGCACAAGGGGTAAGATCAAGAGCATTTCTTTCAAGAAATGAAGCTAATGAGGATAATTAACGCAACTCTTAAATATACAAACCATGCAGATAACGAGTCTCATTTGAATTTTGCTTTTCTAGCAAAAAGCAGACAGATTGATCTGACCAGTTTCATGGGACTTTTGCCTTGCCAAGTAAAGACAGATGCTTTCCCTTTAGCTAGGGATCGATAATCAGGCCATCGATCTTCTCCAGTGCTTTGAGGACAATTTAGGCCCTGTTTTGGCTTACTCCTTGACTTCTGCTTCTTCTGCCAAGCAGCTGGCAGCCGGAGGAGAAGCGGAACCCGCATCGCTCTTGCTGCCAGCAGCATCCTCACCATGCACTTGCCCCATGTCCCACAGAAACACAGGTTCCAACCCGTGCACAAGGGAGCAATGCAATGGGACCTTGATCCAAAACTTTGGATTAAGATCGAGTCAGCACTTCAACTATGAGGTCTTTCAGGGCGCAGAACTTCAAAAGATCAGCAGGTACTAGATAACCATACTGTCAATTGCAATGAGGGCAAAAAAACATGAATAATGCAGTATTTAATTTCTTTGAATGGGTGAAAAAAATATCTGGGGAAATAATTTAGTAGTTATGATGAGTAATGGCTGGAATTTCATCAATTTTGGTACAGGCCAACAACCAAATAAATGCTATGTGGATAGGGTCCCTCTCATGGTGCCAACATGCAGCAAGAGAGGAGAGCAGCCAAAAAGTCACAGCACAGATCATATGTCTTTTGGTCCCAATGATTCACCTCAAGTGCAGACTGTTGCTGGAGACACAAGGCAGAGCTCACAGACTACCCTCAGGAGCTATCTACCTAAACCTCCCCTGCATGCACATGCACACACTTACTTTTTTGGAGTGGTTTCTCATGAGTATTTGCTAAGTGGCCCACATCCTCACTACTATGGTGTCTCAAAATTATCTTCTGGCCATCACCCCGGGGAGCTCTCACCAGCCTCCCATCACGGTCACAGAGCTCGTGCCTACCTGCTCCTGGCTGTCCCTGCAATTTCTTCCATCTCTGCAAGTGGCCCACGACATGCAGGTCTTCCACGCCTGGAGGAGAAAGGAGGTGGGGGGAGGCGTGCCTGTATTGCTGCTCATCTCTTCCAGTTAAAGCAATCCATCCCTCTGCAAATGTGAGAGATTTACAGCACCCAGAGGAATCTCACATCCTGCACTGTAAGGCAGAAACCACTCTGAACCCCCTGACCGCCAAGAAGATATCCAAAAGCCTCATCTGCTAACAAATTTTGGCATTTGATGGGAGCCAGCAAATGGCATGCTCCCAAAGCCTCCTTTCTTTGCTCTCAATACTTTTTAAAAATGCATCCATACAGTTAAATTAATATGGATGATATTTTAAACTGGTTTTAAAATGCTTTTACTGCACATGGAAAAAAGAATCAATCATGTGGAATCTCTGACATTTAAAAAGAGATTTTAAACAAAACAATATAGACTGTAATAGTCTTTACTACTCAGACAGTAATTCTGTCCAGAGGTCCCAGTGAGGCAAGTGATCCCTGTCAGGTTCACACCTGGTCATGCACATGGGTCTGATCTTTGCACACAAACCCACAACTGCATCTACAAAGCAGGTTCCTATTCACGCATACCTGCAACAGCATGTGCTGGCAAGAGAGAGAAGGCATGCCAGCACTGAACGCGCTGCTCACACTTAGTAGCTGTCATAGTAGATCTGTAATCACTTAGAAGAGGCCATGTCTTTTCCTCAGTTTACATCCTTAATATCAAAATGGATGGAGAAGAAATTGTTTTGAATGGGGATTCCCAGAGTTGGTTGCCACAGCCTAGGTTTGGGGTCACAACCTCAGATGCTCAGGCTCGAAAGAGCCAAAAACCCAGTCCCTAACCCACTTCCATTCTCAGGGCAGACGGTTGCCCCTTCCATCTTTTCCCTTGCTAAGAGGTAAGAGGACTTGTGTACTTGCAGAGTCTGAACCCACACTCAGCCCTGCCTGAAGGAGCTGGGTTGAGTGGAGGAGCAGACCAAAGCTCAGCATCATCACCAGCCTGGGTACCAGACACCACGGGACCACAGACACCTTCGGGTACGAATAACTCTCGCTCAGCAGCTTTGCCTTGAAAGTCCAGATTGAGTCAGCTGTATTTAAAGACAAGCAGCCTTTATTCATTTTTCTCTCCTCCACCAGTGAGGACACTGACTGGCCCATCCTTGTGGACTTTTTCCATTCCCCTCTTTTCCCAATGTATAAAATGCCTTTCATCATTTTTTCCTCTATGCACTATTCCACCCATTCAAAGTCCTCCTCTCTGCTCCTTTCTTACACGATGCCCAGAGGTTATAAATCTACAGTGCTCTCTCAAAGACTACATTTTCACAAACAACCACATCCCAGTCATTTCCTCTCTGGAGTTCTCTGGCACATCCTGTTTATCCTGTATCTATCTTGTTTGGATTGCAAACTCTTCAGAATAAGGACTTTCTGCATTTTGTGTCCTATACTGCTGGAAACACATGGCTGCCACTACCCAATTCATAGCTTTTAAGGCCAGAAGAGACCACTGTAATTATCTATTCTGACCTTTTGCCTGCCACACAACAAATTTTATCAAGTGACTTCAGCATTAAGCCCCTGATAATCCTTGTGGAGGTATGCTGCTAACAGATGATGATGACCACATCTTTTTCAATTTTGCATTTTCCCAAATTTAGCTGCACATTTAGTGTTTCTCCCCTTCATATTAAAATCCTTCCAATACTTTCTGTAATTAGCCCATGTTCAAATTTTATGAGAAATTCCAAAATACAAATGTACTTTATTTCTATGATGTCTGCAGTAAAACACTTGTCGTTAATTACTACTTATACTTTGCATTTGCCGAGTTTACATTTAATGTACTTGTGCTGAGATAAGATTTGTTCAAGAAAATAGAACTATAATATGAACAATTGACTTACAATCCTGCTTTTAAGAAAGTACGTCTGTAAAAGATTAAGGAACTGAAATGATCTGAGAACAAAGTAAAGGGAGAGAATGAGCTGATGGCATTGTTGGCATGTAAGGTATTTTGGGTTAAAAATGTATATGCAAAAAACCTTTCATACACTCCGAATACCTGTATTAACTTTAATGTACAACATGCTATAAAATGATCATCTTCTGAAGGAAAAAAAAACCAAAAAACCGATTAAATTCCTTTTAGCCAAGTATTAAAAGCATTCTTAAAGCAAACAGACACAAGAAGAATTCTCACAAAAAATCTGGTTTTCATCTGTCCAAAAAATGTACTGGCTTCAGCTAAAAGTCAATCAATCAATACCCAAAGAAAAAAAAAAAGCTCTATCCAGATATAAATATTTTTTAACTACAATCATCTGGCACTGGAGCACCACTGACCTAACCTCACGAGCATCTGTCAGCTGGTGATGGCCACAGTGCCGTCAGGAGAAAACAGCGATTCTTTGCACATTCACTGAGCGGCAATCAGAGAGACTAGAAGCGACCCGCCACAAATCACACAGCAAAAGGCACAGTCTGGAGAGGGGAAAAAAACCAAACAACAAACAAGCCAAAAAAGCCCAAAACAAATGTACAGGGAAACCTTGGAGCCTGCTCTGCCCTGCCCAGGGCACCTGGAGCTCTCGGAGGCCACAAGGTACCAAAAGGCTGCAAGTAAAATACTTGCAATGATTTTACTCCATCACCACTAGGTGGTTATTCACCAAACTCAGATTTCATTATTTTTTCTAAAAAGAATTATATTATCCCACCCATACTTGAAGTCTCTATGAAAATGGCATCGTACAAGGCATTATATAAGAACAACAAAAGTGCTTCCCCAATTTCCTTTTAATTGCCATGACAACTCTGTTTATTTGGATTTAAACATCATCTTGGGATGTTTATAACGCAAACACTGCAATGTAGTGAGGCAGAACAGGAAAGGGAGAGCCAGTGAGACACTCGTTTGCTAACTCCTGTCCAAACCGAGTAATGCAAAAACCCACAGTCAACAGTTGTAATGAAAAAATACAGGGGGATTAAGAATCAAACCAAAGCAAACATTTCTTGCCATTTGCTTTTTTTTAACGGGGGTTGCAATCCAGCAGCTCAGAAACCAGGGAGAGCTCTACCAACCTGCCCAGCTGCATCTCCGCATCCCCACCTGCCTTCAAAAGCGGGATTTTAATTTGTGTCATCACTCGCTCTGCACGTGGGCTTCCAGGGCTTGCTGAAGGCACACTGATTAACTGAAGATCTACTGCACTTACGGTAACCATTGTGTTTCCAATTGCGCTCATAAATATAAATTATTAAACAGCTCCACAGGACACTGGAGGTACTTGCAGCGTATTAAATCCCCCATTTCCCTGTGAGGTTAGGCTAAAACGATATAAGCAACACTCAGACCACTGTGAAACTCTGCAGCAGCATCTAACACTTACTACCTGAACCAGCAGGAGCTCAGGATTCTGCATTTATGGGTTGTGTTATATGCTGGATAGACAGGCACCCCACAGCAGCAGCACCACCTTGTAATTTCACAAAACGTCTAAAAGTGCACAAAGACTCAGTGCTCCCGTTGTCATCCCATGCCAATGGAGTTTGTTGGATCTTGAGCGAGTGGACAAGCACGTTCGTGCCACCCCATCACACCTTCACTCAACCTCACCAGGCTGATGCTAAGCCGCATCACCACATTTCCCAAACCCAACACAGATGCAAGTGCAGGATCTCAAACCCAGCAGAGGAGGCAGAACTGCCAACTTACACCGGATTTAAGATTCGGCAATGAAGAAAGAAAAAAAAAAAAAAAAGAAAAAAGTAGTCTAATTTACAGTCCTGCCATAGTTAAGATGAAGAACTGAGCAATTGTTTTCAGACACAATAGGCAATTGTTGAAAGAAATGAAGAGAAGAAGATCCTGCAGCCCATCTCCGAGACTACCCAGCAGCTTGAAAAATAGTCTGTGGCTTCATCCATCAGGAATTTCTACCACCCAACTGGCAACAACGTGACCCCAGTGGGCGGACACGGTGACTGGGACTGATGCCTCCGTTTTCTGGGAATTGAACAGCTTCACCCCTCTAAAAACTGACCGATTTACCTGCGCGTTTTCCAAAATTACCATTACAAGGCGATTGCTTTCAGTTAAACACTCCACAGGCAAAGACAGTTTTGCTCTGTTTTGTTTTCTCCAGAGTGGCACAGAGAAATGGTGGAGCAAAGATTAGCTAATTAGCTAATTGCCCCCCGGCAGGCTGCTTGCTCCCGCACCAGGGGCTGGCTACTACTCCAGCTTCAACTTCTCCAAGTTTTTGATGCAGGATGTCTGCCCTGCCTACACTGGTGATTTTTACTGCCTTGGAAGAGCTGAAGAACTATTTTGTGAGCACCGCTGGGGAATATGGCAGAGGTACCCTGGGGTCCAGTCTGCAGTGAGCACACTCTCATACAGCCTCTGTATTAGGAAGGATTAAGACATGCAGAGTTTAGGTGCCTCCATATAAACCCCATAGATGCTATCCCACCCACCCCCCCAAAAAAAAGAGTCTTTTCAAGGGACCCTCCTTGAAAAGAAAGGACTCCGCATAATCTCCATACAAGCCAACAAACATGGGAAGCCCCAAACCTGCAATTAAAGCAGCCCGTGGGGACAGAGAGCCACCATTACTCCAGGTAGACCAGAAACCACAGAAGAGCTCCATCACAGTCCCACAGCGTACCTATGGGCACGACATCCATCGTCACAACTGCTACGTCTTGCTTGCTTAACTGCCCACACAGAACCAGTTTTGTTAGGATTTCATGGAGAGAGGAGTCATACAGGCCAAAGGCAAATGTCTAAAAACAGCAGCAGGGTGGGGATTATTTTTATTATTTTGGACCGCAGCCTTTTTGACACTCACACACAAAAAGTTTCTCTCAGAAAGCAATATGCTTAAAAGGGTCTGCACTACTAACGTAACATCTATAGGTGCATAAAAAATATCATTAACTTCCAAAGGGACTTTTTGGGGACTGGTCAGGCTTGGACTTACCAATAAATCACAGCAGTCCTTTCTAGGAAAGAAACCACCTCTAGCTGCATGTGTGAAACAAATGCATAAAGTTTAGACCTTCTTGGAAAACCACGTCTCCAATGAACCACCCTCAAAATTTTGAACACCGTGTATTTCATTCTAGTACCATCTCTGCAGAATGCAGTTAGTTAATGTCACATTTAACCCTCTGTGCCAACATTTGTATAGTTTCTGTAGCCGTGCTGGAATCTGCACATAAGGTGATCTGGCTCAGCGCTCGCGGTGCTCCCGGGATCAATTACCATTTTATACATCAGTGTTTCATTACTGAGCCGTGAATGTCCTCCAGCCAATCATAACCTCAGCTCTGCGCTTCAAGAGTCTTAATCTTTGAAAATTAGGTATTTGGCAAGATTTACTGCAAGAAAGGAAAATTGCCCGACTCGTACTGTTTTGAATACATCCAGCTTCCATTCACAAATACTGCCATTGCAGTGGCCACTAGACGTTTTCAGTGATGTGATTAAAGAGTGATGGTAATTGCGCAGTGGAAATGCGCTCTCATCTGTCACTTCTCTTGGAAAATAATGAGCTCTCTTCCTCATTACGTTCACTGCAATATATCTTCAGAAAAGTCTTATAGAGATTAATGCTCAATTGCTGTAAATGAGCTTAGCTTTATTTATTCTAGGAGAGGATCTGGCCCCAAAGTCCCAATAAGCCATTGCTCCACTATCCTTATTAAAGGAAAATCCTATACAGGAGCTAAGACAGAACTTTGGCCCTGTGTCTCACCCGTAAATTCAGCGATAGAGATTTGGCATGCTTTATATCAACAAGCCATGCCTAAGTGTGTACTTTAAATGAGGCTAAGATACAAGACAGCAAACACTATAAATCTCAGCACGATAAGACAAATTCAATGTTTCCGCTGCTCATCTTCAGTTTTGCCGCCTCTTCCTCATGTGCTGCAACGCAACCATTAACATCACCCAAGCTTAGACTAACGACATGGGAAACTCATTTGCGGCAATGTAAATATTTGAAATATTTGATTCTTGAGCAGCAGCTCTGTAGTGGAGACTCTGGGGAACAGAGGCATCGCATGTGCAGAGAGACGTCCTGGGTCCCCGCGGGACTGGAGGCACTGGGGAAGGGAACCATGTCAGGAGGAGGAAGACCTTGGGGAGAAAGCAAGTGTGCTCTTAAAAACCACTGCAATTTCAGTCATCTGTTTTGAAACTGCAAGTGCTGTAAAGTGACAACACGTGAGCCACAACAACATGTTAGAAAGTTTGTTTTAAGTCACAGGGTCAAAATAAAAATCCATTATAACTCTGTTTAACACTCCCGGGCTGGTATGCAACTATGCAACCCATGCAATGCCACAGCTGTAGTAGCGAGGTCTTGAAAATCGGCTCCAATAGATAGGAGAAAGCACCAGAACCAAAAATGGGGACAGTGCCAGAGGTCTCACGCAGACTGGTGCAATCATCCCCACCCAGCCTTTCCTCTTCCCATCACCATTTACACCCCAGCTGCATCCAGGAGGCAGAACAAAAACTGGCTCGCTGCTTGGGAAGGATTTTTTGCACAAGCTTCATGGTTCAGCAGATCTAAGGCTGCAACTCTAAGCCTCTTATGCTGGCCACCCAAAGTACAAGCGTTCCCTTAAATAACCCTTGCTGAGAAGTGGGGCTTTCCACGCTGTTGTGGAAAGTAATTGGACCTCAAGCAGAAAAATTTTTTAACTAAGTGACAAAACCCCTCTACCATGTGACTTAAATGGATCAGCTTCTACAGATGTAAGAGCCATTAAAATAAAAAAGAAAACTGTACACTGAAAGACTGATACACAAATGGCTAAATAGTAATTACCCAATAATATGGCTTTTTCATGACTTCAACAGAGACTCTGTGAACTAAGGTTGGCATCCCGATAAGCAAAGATGTGCAGATCAGCAGCAGGGAGCAGATGCCAGGCATTTAAAAAAAAAAAAAAAAATTAAAATCGTACCTTTAGGTGATACTTTAACAGAAAAACATCAGTTGAATGCATACTCCTCCTCCACACATTAATACAAGGACAAAACTCTAACGCGTCTCTTGTACGCACACACAGACCAAACTGTCACGTGGATTTTTGTCGTTGGACAGCAAATGCTGTTGGTTTTGAAACCAGCGTAGTCTGGAGTCTCGTTGCCTCAGCTGAACGTCTCACAGATGCCACCGAGTTTCTAATCCCCCACCAAGCCATGAGGAATGGCTTATTTGCTCATCTTACCTGCTAGAATTCTCCAGGTGAGCTTTAAAGCTACTGAACAAAGGAAACATAGCAGCTGAGTGGATTTGGAGTACTTTACCTTCCTCACACACTGATTTTTCTGAGTATCATGCTAGAGTACAGCCTTCTCTCTCTGACACACGTATGTTCATGAAACTTAAAAAGCTAATGCCCTAGATCTGTTCCGTTCTCCATTAATAATTCAGATTATTGGCCATTTTAAGCATATACAATGTGTGCTTCAAAATTCAGCCTATACACACACACACAATGACCCACGTGGTATATTTGCTGGTTTTAAAAAGGGTTGCACTTCTTGCTCAAAGCTCTAGGAGACCATGGTACTCCCCTGCCAACTGGAACTGGGCTTGGGCGAGGCCCACAGAGATGATCTAGTCTGGTCTTCTGGCACTAGCCATAGAGGAGAACACAGATGAAGGTTTTCAAGACCATTTCTGCCAGATAACACACTCAGATAAGCGAGACGGTGACAATATTATTTCAGTAATGCCTTCAATGCTTGCAGCTGACAGCATTGATAATTTTCAGCTCTGGTCATTCCTACAGCTAAGAGCATAAATTAAAAATGTCATCCTCACTTTACATTCAAATCATCAGTTTCATGTATCTATAATTTTTCTCTAATTTTCTTTCTTTTTTTTTTTAAGATGAACAAAAACGTTCTCCAGGAACTGTTAAGTATTGATAATAACAGACCAGAATACAAAGCCATTTTTCACTGTCCAAGAAGAAATAGTTAACATTATGGCTCTGACACATGTCTGCTCGTTGCCAACCCCCTGGACAAGCAGTGCTTGCCTGCGTGTGGATCACCCACCAGCCCAGCTCCACGATCCATCCTGTTTACTGTTTAGGACAGATGTTAGAGCCAAACCAAGCTCCACCTCCCAAAAGCCAGAAGAGCAGCTTGTGCAGATGTTGAAATCCTGGTGAGAAAGACAAACTATAAACAGATTTCCTAAAAGATTTGCCTTGGGACAATCTTATCTAGCAATTCCGCTAATTCCCTTGATAGGGAAAGTAGGGGAGTGCAAATGAAATCTACAGACTTAGATAGCTGGGAAAGTCTGTCAACTCAGAGGACGGGCAGTTGTTTATTCAGAACATTTGAGGACTAAAACAACTGACAGGAGGTACAGCTTGTAGTAAAGTGAAGCACAGTCATGCACTTTGGGATTAAAGAAATATGTTCTGCAGCTTGGGAGCTCAACAATTGGAAGTGACATAGAAAGAGAAAGACTTCGGTGGTTTAGCAGCTCATGGCAAGAGTGTAAAAAAGCCAGATGTTGCCTGAGGTCTCAGTGAGGAATGGGAAAATACACAAGACACCAGTAAGGTTTCAGCTGGAACAATGTGCAATTTCAGGTTACTGAGTTCAAGAAAGGTTAAGTGAAAACTGGAATAGTGCAAGAAAAGGTCAGCAGGATGACCTCTCTCATGAGACAAAAAGATGTTGGCTTTGCTACTGGAGCAAAACGAAAGCTCTCTTTGGAGGGGAAAAGGAAACATAAAGCAGTATGAACCAGCCATAAAGAGGTTTATGCTGGACCTTGAAAAGAGGCTTGTATCCACCATCAAGCAGAGCTTGCCAAAATAAAAAATTAGGCAGGAGGCTGATTGTTCAGTGCACAAAAATCTAGAGCATGGTTGCCTGAGATAGCCCAAAACAAAGGCAACCATGTGAGACATCCAAAGCTGGTAACACACCTCCTCACCATATACAGCTCAATGAGCCCACCAACCAAGATGCAAGACCTGCACCACTACCCTAGAACCTCCCAGACCTTCCCTCACCTGCCACCAGGTTTTGTGCTGTCACCAGAGGGACATGACGTTTAAATGCATGGGAAGCCCAGACACGCTACTGGCACACAGTAAAAGCTACTTCGGATACAGATAGGCCTCACGAGTCACTATACAGTGAAAAGGGGATGACTTTTCCCCAGAAAACTTGAGGTTATGCCCAAAACAAGTCCAAGGAAGATGATGAAGTGAGGCTGGAGAAGAGCACAGAAGTTTTCTTGAAATTACTGTGAGTAGAAAAGAAACACTTCTAAAGGAAAGGAGAAGGTTGGTGCTTTGGAGGGAAGAGACTGAGATAGTTACGGCTGAAGGCTTTAAAAACCATCACTGTGATAGCAAGCAATTCACTATCATGGCTGAATTCCCCTACTATTCCTCCACATTGCCCAATAAAATTAACAGTGCAGGCAGGTTCAAACAAGGGCAGTTTACAATCTTGCTACTCCAAATTAATCTCTGTTTCAAAGGAAAAACATGAAGTTAAAAAGGGGATGGGGGGAGACAAGGAAAACATAGAGGCTAATTAATGTCAATCACTATAAAAACCCATGACTGATGCTTTTGACATGACCCTTCGAGACAGTGTTTCTGCAGACAGTCGAGCGAGCGTGAGACGAGTGCAGGAGTGCCGCATCGGAAGTGAGATGAGGCAGAGGGTGCCTGGAAATACAACACAAAACCATCCTGCTCAGATATTTATATACAAATACCTTTTCCAGATGTTGCAGTAGAGATGTATAGATCTTTATGCCTTCTGTACCATCTGAACAGCAAAGTTTTAAAATGCCTGCGTAGCAGGACAAATAGAAACTAGACTCCAAATGACTTCCATGCACAACTGCTACTACTACAGTGTATGTGCAAGGAAGGAAGACTACCCCTATGTGTTTTTCTTCTGTGAATCCACCATCCCACTGCCACCTTAGATTTAGAAAAGCCACAAACAGCACTACTAGTTTGTTCTGGGTTATTTTTTTTCCCCACCAATTATTTTGCCCACAGAGGAGCTTCATGTGTACATTTTGTGTGGTTGCTGTACTCCACTCAAGCTTCAAACCTTACGACAAAATGTACAGTATTTTTAGGTCACTAGGTAAGACTTTAACTTTCTAGCCTTAAGAATAAAAGGAGTCATTAGTCAAAAGTTTATAGAAACAGAAATTATCAGTTTCCCTCTATTCCCTGACCACAATCTGTTGCTTTCACTTTGCTGCAACTTTGGGACTAGTACACCCGACATCCCACTCATTAGGCAGAATTCAGAAAGTCTTCATGGCAACACCAAAGACAACAATTTCCTACTCTTAACTAAGCACTGGCAGGAAGCTTTGCTAAGCAATGGGATTGCAGAGTTGAAACTGCTTTTATATAATAGCTTTTGAGATCTGAATTAAATTATCAGCAGTTCTATCAAGTGTCCTTAAAACTACCAGGACGCGGCCCCACATCCCCCAAGTGCTCTCTCGCGATTCACCTGCAACACAAACAACTGCCTTTGGCCGTCTTCATGTTTGTTTTTAAAGGGCAGCTGGGCTCATGGAAGACAATATAAAACATATTTTCCTCCATTCCTCCAGGAGTGCCCTGGCTGCTCAAGCCAGCTGCTGCACTTTGCAGGCAGCTGGACTCTCTTAAATTTTAGTTTTAATGGCAAAAATAACTTTTCAGCCATCAACTAGATTCCAGTTCAGCTTTCTGCATCCCCAACAGCTGTTTCCGGAAGGCTGCTCAAGTACCACAGCTGAGTGGCGGCTTCTTTAGAAGTTTCTCCCCTGGAGGATAACTTCAGAAACCATCTTGGCCGATCTACACTTCTGCTTTAGAAGCTGCACTGAAGGACCTTCATGGTTTTTAAGTGAAAGTAACACTTTAAAAGGATTGCAGCTGCTGGACTTGAGAAGACATGAGGCACTGTATGCCTTTATCCAAACTTTAACACAGAGCCTAAAGCTAGGGGAGAACAGCCACATTCCTGCAGACTGGTGTAAATCACAAATAATTTCACTTAAGTCCAGCTGGAGACAGCAGCCTGAAGAGAGCTTTCCCTTTGAAGCCCCATAACTTCCGAGCTCCCGTGAAAGAGCCCAGTGACACCTCAAGCAGCCAGAAGATGCTGCTGCATGGACACACACGTGCTTTCTCTACAAGACACAACCTACCTACCTCAGCTCACTTCCCCTTCCAGCAGACACTTTGCGGAGTTTTTCTGTTGCTGCTTCTCACAGACATGTCCACCTCCCAAGAGAAGCATCCCATTCCCAAGCCCTTTCTCACTCTTTCCTCCCTACTCTGCTATTCAGACACCAGCACAGCGAATTCGACAAGGCTGCACAGTTTTAAGTCTTCAAGACCTCTTGCATCACTGTTGGGTCTTGTTAGGCAGGTGGTACCTGGTGGTTCCTACCAAAACCATTTTACTTTTTTCACCCTTGTTTCATGAACTACATAAAAAAGATGAGGTAACTTCACACAGACAGCATTTCTACATCCTTCACAGACTTCTTCCCAGGAGATCTACAAGAAATAACTTCCCTTTGCTGAAGAAAGCAACTTTCCCCAATTTCTTATCAGTTGGCTCATCATCAACCAAGCAATGGAGAGTTTACACCGGAGATGCCACTTAGTTAACAAACAAATCCATTCTGTACTCAAATCCAGAAAGGCATGAGTATCAGCTCAGCAAATCACACTTATCCCTAGGTCACTGGTCAAGACTCATGGAATCAAGAAGTCACTTTCAATAAATATTTTCACATTAAAGAATCTGGGAAAGAGCCAGAAACTTCAGCCAATCCGACGAATATCCAGTGCAAGCCAAGCAGTCCCCTATGCTTATCCTGTCTCTGGAAGCTGGCCTCTTAGCAAGTCATTTACATCTCACGCTCATTCATATTTTAAACAGCTCTTTTAAAAGCTGTTTCCTACATGTCAGTGTGTTTAAGGATCTCCATAGCTTTTTGCTTTGGCTGCTGCATCCTCCTCCTCCCCTCTGCTCTTTCAGCTTTGACCTAGAAGAGCTTAAGAGCTATAACTGGATCAGCCCACATCGCAAAACATCCTGTCCCCAAAAGAGGAAGGTCAGTGTTGAAAGACATAGGACAAAGATCTTTTGCCTGGTATCGTTACTCCCTCCTCGATCTGCGAGATCATCTGTGAACAACCCACCAAGGTATTCTTGACCATCCTGGATTACGGACAAGAACTTGAAAATGTGTTTCCTTCCTGTTCAGTAGGGTGAGATTCCTGCTTCTCTCTGCAACTCCTTTGTCAGCAACATCGACGCTGCCCCGCTGCTCTCCCGGCTCACCAGCAGCTGCAGGGATTTACAGATACATTCCCCATCTATTTTGTACATACTCACAGTAGTACTTGGAAGCCACGCCACAGTTTCTTGAGACAAAAGGTCAAATTCTGCAAGTTACTACAAATCTTCAGCTCCAGCAGAATTCATCTGGAGCCAAGAGCTTCTCCATGCTGTAGAAAGTGCTTGAGATGCTGAGGTACAAACCAAGTGAACTATGCCAATGAGTACCTAAATCTCCAGAAGGCAATGCTGGCAGCTATGCAAACAGCCTTCCCCTTCCAGTGTTCCCCTGAGGTTTCAGATTTACATTAGATTTACATAAAATTAGGTTTTGTCCATCACCCATTGTCAGGAGAGTTACATATGAACTATTAAAACATGGCATGGGTATGACATGCTCCAAAGCTGGCATGCCTGGGCCAGCTCACTCTAGCACAGGGCTAAGCAAACACAGCCACGCTGCACCCCATGCAGGTCTAGGAGCAGCGGAGCCACATTCCCCCAATGCTCTTGGGATCTACGTGACCTGAGCTGGCCCTGTGCTGAGACAACCCAGAGTGCTACAACCACCTTCCCACAACCAGAAGCCCTGGAGATGGACCTCTGGGACACCTGATGGACCGAGGCTGGGTCCTGAAGCCCAAGTGTTTCTACACACCCCAGTTCTCCACAACTCTGGAAAATGGACCAGGACCTCAGCCAGCTTTTGGCTCAAGTGACAAGCGACTTCAATCACTGATCACTATCGACGTTCACAGAGCACTCCGCAAAAACAGCAACATTTTTCCTGAATCCTGGGTTAAGCTCTCAGTCATTTACTACGTTTTGGTCTACAATAATGGAATTCCACTGTGTATTTTAACTGAATGCATTATTCCTCATTAGCAGTCTCAGGCTGTTACAAGTCTTTAGCCTAGTAAAACACTGAGTGCATTTACTCCAGAAGCGATGGCATTCTGATGACAAGGAAAATGCTTCCCGTCCACCAGGTACCAAATCCTACTCCTCGGATTGTGTACCACCTCGCAGGCAGCACAGGCTTGGCTGCAAAACAAACCCCTCCTGAGGAGTGACTGCTAGCATGGGGCAAGGTCTGGAGGAGGGGGAAGAATAAAAGTGACAGGACTCTGAAGAAATGTGTCTCAGCCTGCAGTGACTGAAAGCACGTGTGCACAAGTTTATGTGTGAAGCTGGAGCATATGCAGACAACTCGAATTTTGCTAGAGTCCTTGCAGCCAGCATTTTCACAAGGCTGGCTGTAGGCAGCTCCCCAGTGAAATCCTGGGAAGCATTCTTCAAGGGCTGCTGCCTTTCTGCTGTCTTTTGCGAACACGCAGTACCCACTAAAGCATCCATTTCTACCCACACGTGTCAAAGGGGCTACCATCTCAAGTTGTCTGCAATCACAGCTCTACCAGGACTGTGGACTGTACCTTAAATTAACTTACAGAACAGAACTTGACTGTTGTATCCCAGGGCTAGAAGGAGGGAGGGGGGGGAAACCCAACACCCAAACCAGCCAACAACTCTTTACGCCAAACGAACCAGTTTTATTAAGGAAATAACATCTGAACAAGACACGCTGCACACACACGTTTTGCAGCTGGAATCTCTTGTAGCTGATGTGTCTCTTGGTGCTATGTAAGTCAGAAAATAATTCAGCTCAGCCTTGGAGGGCTGGTGGTGGCTTTGTGGTCGTAGCAGGCACAAAGCACGGTAAACAGCTAGGCGCAGACTTCAGAAGATATACAGAGCAAATCTGCTGAGAAGCATCTTTTTCTCCCTCTGCACTGGACTCTGTAGACATAACATGTTTTCAGTTAGCTCCACCAATGTTCAGCCTCAAGGGAGAGGTTCTGCATGACCGGAGAGAAGTGCTGGGCCACCACAGCCCGCCAGAGGCTGTCCTCTTCCAGGGCTCCCCTGCTGCCAGACTGCGTGTGTAAGGAGGAACATCTCTGTGTGCAAACAGGGAACACTGCACTAGGGCAGAAAAATCTAGTGTCCATAGGTAGGTCTATATCCACTTCAACTGAGAGTGACACACAAATAATTAAAAAAAAAAAAAAGGTAGCACCCACACCACACCATGCTGTCTTTGTCAGTTCTTATCCTAAGCCCACATCATTTGTCATACTTTAAACAGTAATAATGAAGCATTAAATGGCACTGACATACCTAAGTCTGTTTGGTATTTGCTGGAATACATAGGATATCTATACAGTAATAAAAGAGATCTTTGCAATTTCACATACCTGACAGCTTCAGAGACCTTATTGCCCTGCTCCTCGCAACATCATCTCAAGGACTGATGATCAGTGTCAGAACAAAGTCTGCCACCTTCTCCTTTCCCTTTGGGGTACGGTGGGTAAATACGGAAGTCTGGCTGTCATGGGTAGGACAGGCACCCTGGTTCTACACTCTTTTCCTCCTGTTTTTCTGCACTTGAAGGAAGTTGTTCTCCACTAAAGACAGGGCATACAGAAGATCCTCCACAAAGGAAGGATCCTGCCATCTCACTGTGCTTGCAGAATAGGATTCTTGCTGCTCAAAGTCCATGCATAGTCATACATCTGCAAAATCACAGCAACATCCTTCCTTACCACCACAGGTTTTCTATTTCAAGTGGATTAATAATTTGCAGGCAAGACACTTTCCTGACCATGCAGAAAAATCATGACATAAAGGATATATCATTAACACATTTCCACCAAAAGATCACGCACAGAGATATATCAGGCAAGATGACTAACCTTTCCAGCAGATCCATGCAAGGAAGGAAATACTAAATTATGATTTTCTAAATACCATGATAATCTTTAGTCGCTACGTCAAAAATCTTTCCAAGACATAAGAAAAAGTAACACAGGAGACAAGCTCTCTTCCCATGAAAAATATGAGGACCTAATTCCCACTCCAGTTGGAAGCTGGAGGTACCCTGCTATAACAGGACCCAAGATCACAGTTCAAGTCCAAGAAGAAGCCTTCATCACCTTTCTCACCCACCTTTTCCCAGTACCACCCAATGCCTTCCCATGTCTCCATACCCCCTCCATGAAGGGGGACCCTCTTTTTGAGCCAGGAGATGGAGCCAAAGAGACACTCCCTACCATGAAGAACAGGCAAGATGTGGGGGTAAAGAAATTGGGGTAGAGAACCTCAATTTCTACTGACAAAGGTGCTACTTTAAGTCTATTACTATCCAACAGTATGAAATGGCAATCCAGAATAATGCTTTAGGATGCCATTGACAGCTGCGTAACTCACAAAACAGCTCTAGAAAAGTTAAGACACCGCCCACCTGAGCCACCAAACACCAGTTACTCTTCTTATTCAACAACTGGAGAATATTTTGGAATTAAAAACTTAGGACACATGCAATACACGTTTCTAACAAACACGCTGACCAGAGGTGTCAGGCATCAAACGTACTGTCGGAAGAGAGATGAATTAACCTTTCTCATCAGAACTGCTGCTGTTCAAGACATTAATACGTGATATTTCTGAACAACGCAAGGTCCAGTTCAGATTGTGAATGCATTCATAAAACCTAGAGTTTTGCGAGCTGCATGGCACACACAGAGAGCACACTGTTGTGCAACACAATACTTAAGACGCTTCCCATCTGCACTCCATTTCAAAGCATATTTTACTTGTTAGCTTCATTTAGAAGGTCCCCCCAGTTCCGCTGCAAGAGAGGACCCTGCCAAAACGCAGGGCTGAGCAGAAGCATTGAATTTGTACCAACATAAAATAAATATGAAGTTAGAATGAAGTACACTTATGCCCTACATGTACAAAACCCACTAAACACCAGCAGACTTTGTTTGCTTGAGGATTAGGAGATATTTAGAGAACATGATGGCTGTGGCACTTGAACGCCACCAAAAGCTCTCCTAACTGAAAGCCAGAAATCATGATAGATTTAGGAAGTGACAATTCAGCTCTATTTTTTGCATCCAGTTGGAAGACAATATATTTTCTTTATTGAAAGCCTTCAGCAGGCAAGCTTGCCAAGCGAAGCTCCTCTGCAAGGCTTTCAGCAGCACTTTCATTTTAAAAATCTGGTGTTCCTGTGTCCTACACAGGAAAGCATTTTGTGACTTGAGTTGTAAAGGTTTTCTCCAAACGAACCGTACAGTGGTGCTGGACGGAGTCCTGTCCCCACGGGAAAGCACACCCTCGTGCCAGACCGTAACTAAAGTTTCTGCCCAGCCCCGAGCCAGGAGCCCCCAGCCCAGGTTGGGGGGCGCCCCGCACCCCTCGCCACCGCGCAGCCCGGGTCCCGGTGACTGCCGAGCGCCGGCGGTGCGGCAGCGGGGCCGCGGAGGGTCTCACGGGGCACCCCCGGCACCCGCCGCCCGGCCCGACCTCCCCCCGGGGCCGCCTGGCAGCCGCAGCGCGGTCCTCCCCCCCCACCCCGCCCCGGGGCCGCCGCGCACCCGCTCCGCTCCGGCCGCCGACACAAGTTGCGGCTCCGGCCGCCGCGCCCCTCGCACCCCGCGCACCTCTCCGCGTCTCCTGTCCCTCCGCCGGGCTCAGCTTCTTCACAGCAGCTGGCGGCCGCGGCTAATCCCCGCCGGCCGCCCCCCGCAGCCCGCTCATCCGCTTAATCACCTGCCGGCACCGCGCCGCGGAGCTGCTGCGCGCTGGCGGTGGTGGCGGCGGCTGCGGCTGCTGCTGCTGCCGGCGGGGAGGCACCTTCGCCGGCGCCGCCGCCTCCCGGGCGCGGGGCGCGGCTGCAGGCGGCCACGCACGGCCCCCGCGCCGCCGCCCCGCCCCGCTCCGCGCCCCGCCGCGCACCGGCCTCCGCGCCGCGCAGGCGGGAACGCTGACCTCGGGGCGCAAAGCGGAGCGCGCAGGGAGCCCCCGGGGCGCGCAGGGTCCCACAGCGCTGAGGAGGGCAGAGAGCACAGGCGAGCAAAGCCGGGGACACCACCGGACTGTCGTGTCCCCCCGCCCGGTGCCTAGTGCCAGCCCCGGCCCCTCGGCTGTGTCCCCCACCCCGGTGCCCACCTCCTCCCCGGAGCTCCCATGCACAAGCCGTTCCTGCCGGGGGGAGGAGCAGGGCAGCCCTGCTCTGCCTTAGGGGACAGTAACAGGTCGTTTCCCAGCGGGACCTGCTCTGGACACGGTGTTTTTCCCTTCTATGCACTTGCTCCATCCAAACCACGCTCCTGTTGAAAGTCATCTTGCGTACTTTCCCCTTTGAAAATGTTTCTACTTGGGGCATCCAAATTAAAATCCCTACTGCTGCCTCCACACAACAACCAGGGGTTGTTTTCTTCCCTGGAGCGTGCGAGTGTCTTTATCACAGGCTGTCATTTAACATCTCACGGCCATTTTTCAGGTGTGTGGCTGCCAGTTCCCAGCAGGCCTAACAGCACTCAGGTTATACCCAATATTGCATTTTTCACTGCTAGTATCTCAACAATATAACTGTGGTCACAGTCATCTTTTGATGATAGAAGTTCTGGCCTTACACCAGGAACAACCCACTGCTATAACTGTATTAAAATATATATATATAGCTATATATATATTTGCCCAAGGAGAGAGCAGATCAGGCTGTAATCAAGATAGACAAGGATGAAACTCTTCCACTGAGTCCCATGCTGTATTCAAGCAGTCTTTTAACAGCTTAGCTTTGCTCACAGGAGTCCTGGCTCTCACATATCCTAGTACTCTACACAGGAAGAACCATCCCTCCTGTTTTTCAGGATTTTCAGCATGATTTTCAGCCTTCCAGGAGTTTAGAGGGAAACAGGAGTTCAGAAGGAGACAGAAGAGACTCTGAGCTTGGTTCCTTGGAGCAAAATGCATGGCCTGGTGTCAGTGCCTCAGCTCCCAGGCAGCACAGGTAGTTAATTAAGTGCCAAAATTGAACACACTAATAGTTAACAGACCTAGAGCTCACCCGAAGGGAATCTTTCAGTCATTGGGATGTGCCTCTTTCTGGGGCTCAACACTGCTAACCAGGAAATGCCTCCCATCCAACTGTGATTCATGGCCTGACATCTCCTGAGAAAAAAACTTCATAAGCCCCTTCATTTAAAAAGCGGAGATCAGATTTTGAGCACAGTGAGAAGAGGATGTGATGGCTGCGTCCGTCCTCTGAGCAGCACAAAGGCTGGGGAGTTCATCCAGGATATGGACAGCAAGTTCAGCAGCCTCTGTGCAAGAGGAAAGAAATGCGCACCAGCATTATTTTCCTAGGAAAATAAGTAGCCTTCAGATGGGCTCCTGTCTAAGCCCTCTCCGTCACTTCTTCTTTTAGCCGTATTCCTCTGTGCAAAAGAGAATCCAAAATTCAGGACGTTCACTTGGAAGGAGAGGATGTCCTGAGTCCCTGCCCTAAAAACTGTTTATGTTGTGCCCGCAACCTGGTTATTATAATAACACAAAAGAGTTTTGGAGCAGGAATCACACCCTGGGATGCCTCCTTTTGTCTCCCTAACTATTTAGGCTACAGTCATAAACAGAGACCACAAGGATTATCCTGCACAGTCTCCTATGATACTGGAAGTCCAGAAAGCTCCATGAAATTTTTATAATATGGACCACAAAATATTACCTAACTTCCTATTCAAATGCAAAGTAAAATGCAAAGTCCTGCCTGGCAAAAGCAGCCAGAGGGTGTGAGAAGTTGTTTTCTCCTTCCGGCTGGCCTGAGGAGGCACGGTAGGGAGGGAAATGGCACGGGGCGGGGGCCCCCATGGGACAAGGAGATGGACAAGCTGCTCAGGGCCAGGCAACACCAAAGGGCCCTGGATGAGAGCACAGAAACAGGCTTTTGGCCATCAGGAAGGTCCAAAGCTGTCCAGCACTTCCCAGCTTGGTGGCAGCTGCGTAGGGCTCTTGTAGGTCTATTGAGGAGCCAACATCCCGTTGAAATTTTGGGGTATTTGGCCCTAAATCTTCTCAGCTCTTATTTTGGAGAATATTGATAGCATGTAGATATTTTATACACATGTGCAGCTGTGCATTTCAAAGCAATCTGTTGTGATGTAAGTCAAAAGAAGATTTGAGTCATATGTTTTTTTACAGATAAAGCATTGATTTATATGACATGGAGCTGTTGGAGCGAGTCCAGAGGAGGCCACAAAGCTGATCAGAGGGCTGGAGCACCTCTCTTATGAGGACAGGCTGAGAGAGTTGGGGTTGTTCAGCCTGGAGAAAAGAAGGCTCTGGGGAGATCTAATTGCGGCTTACCACTACCTGAAGGGGCCTACAGGAAAGCTGGAGAGGGACTGTTTATCAGGGAGTGTAGTGACAGGACAAGGGGGAATGGGTTCAAGCTGAAGGAGGGTTGATTTAGATTAGATGTTAGGAAGAAATTCTTCACTGTGAGAGTGGTGAGGCACTGGAACAGGTTGCCCAGAGAGGTTGTGGAGGCCCCATCCCTGGAAGTGTTCAAGGCCAGGTTGGATGGGGCTTTGAGCAACGTGGTCTAGTGGAGGGTGTCCCTGCCCATGTGCCCATGGCAGGGGGGTTGGAACTAGATGATCTTTGAGGTCCCTTCCAACCCAAACCATTCTATGATTCTATGATTCTATGAACACATAGAGCAAGTCTATCTAAATGAAAACACCACATACATATGCAACAATAAGGAGAACTACTTAGACCAGACTATCTTCTACTGCCCCACAGAACAGGGCATCAAATTCCTTCCTAGCTTGAATTTCAGGGTTACAATATTAAGGATGGAGCAACTGCGGACTGGTGAAACTATTTCAGGTTGCAGTCAAAAGAAGGCTGCAGAAAAAAGAGTTTGGTACTTCGCTAATAAAATTGCAGTTGCATCCCATGCCACTGCACAGGGAAAATGCTACATGGCATTTTTGGGACTACTGTTATTTTTGGGTTTTTACTTGTCATCTTCTTTGCATATGCAAGTTCTTGATTCATATTCAGAAAAACAACAATGAACACAAATGACCTCAGAGCAACACTGGTACAAACTAAATGTCACTGAAATCAGCTCCACTAATGTGTTAGTATTAAGAGTTAACACTTCGAGGAAGCAGCTGAGGAGAGTTCATAAGTACCTAAAACTGCACTGCATTTAAGCCTTATCTCAAATGTTACCTTCAGAAGCTGGAAGCACTAGAAACATTTGTCCTTTACAACAGACACAGATATTTACATTCTGCCAACACTGCTGTGTCCCGGGCACCAGATGTCTGACACCCCTGACACAGAACACACACACACAAAGTCAATTACATGGTACACGCTCGCAGGATCCAGACTTCTGTGAATCTGATGGGCAGCAAAATTAATATACAGATTTAAATGAAATTCCTCTGAAAATACAATAAGCATCGACATCCAGGACCGCATATAACCCAGAACAACAATACAATGTTCCATTTTTTTCCTAAAAGAAAACAGTAAACTTCAGAACTCAGCCAGAAACCACAAAAATGACACAAAAGAGGGTTAACACTGCATAGGAGTCCAGTGCACCAAGGCAGAGCCAAGGACTGCAAAGGCCACATTCTGCTCCCAGCCATGCCAGTGTAAATACAAAAATCCCTTCCCTGACCTCTGCATGGATCTCCCCACAGTTTGCTCGGTCGATTCAGTGTATACAGGCCATCGAGTTCCCTACGTCTCTGCAAACACCACCTCTAGAAAGCTCCATTTCTGCACCACATCCTATTACACTATGAGATGAATATCACAGAGAAAACCTTTCCCTTACCATGTCTTCTGCACACAAGCACAACAAAAGTAATATTTTTTTTTTAAAAAAATGCAAGTTTAATAGCTCCAACACACAACTACTATAAACAGCCCTGGAGAGCTGAATACCACAGCCCACAGCCAGCATCCCCCCAGAGCCACCCAGGGCTCGGCTAGGAGTTACACCCTCATCATTTTGTGCTGGCTGCAAACCCGCTGCAAGTTCATGGGGTATACAGAAAAATGCCAATGACCAAAAAAATTCCAAATATCTCCAAGTCTGGCTGAAAACACCCCAGCTGTTAATCTTTAGTGGGGTTTTATATGTAAATTGCTGGCAGACAGGCCCTTGCAAGAGCTATAGTAGGATTATTTGTAAACACTCACTTATTCCTCCCACCCCACAAATAGTAGGAAATGAGATGTTTTCCAGTGATTGGGGGGGGCGGGGGGGGAGAGACGTTCTGATGTCCCTGTGTCAACAAGCTCTTCAGCAGTGCTCCTTACTTACATGGGCTATATTCAGAGATGGTTTCTGCTATTATAGAAGGCAAAATATGAAAAGCAAACCCTAAGCAGTATTGAGAGCTGTTGGGAAATTGAACCTCTCAATTTGATTAATCTATTCATTTATCTGTAATTATTATTTTTATAGCACTCAAAATACAGTCAGTAATTTGTAATGAAAGTACGGACATAGGATCTTTGTCCCAGAGAGCTTACATTGTAACTTCCCATGTTAAGGCTAATTGATGTTAAAAATATGAAAGCTCACTAGCCTTCAAAACAGAAATTTTTAGAAAATCTCTCCAGTGGACTGTTGGTTGGGTTTTTTGTTTGCTTGGGGGTTTCCTTGGGTGGGGGTGGGGGCTAAGGTAAGACTGACTATATTGATAACCCTCTCCCATTGCTCTCCACAAGCCTTTTTCTGGAATATATGTTCCAAATATACCCCATTAGCCAGAGATTGAGCTCTGTGGGCAGAGAGGTGTTTGTGAAACATTTATAATGTTACATTAGAGCTGATTTTATGCATTTACAGTTCATTTATAATCTGATCACTTTAAAAATCAATCATATACATGAAAAAATTCCCAATTTTAGAGACTATACCATGAAACTCCAAACTATGAGGCAATGTATCTACAAAGCTCTGATCTCACTTTTTATTTAATTTCTTTATGGCTCATAGAATTTACTTAGAGGTTCCTACAAATCTACAAGGGATAAATCCTTCTCATCCAGCAGTTCTCTAATACAGGTAAGTATGTATTATCAGAATAATACAATATCAATTAATACCCAACAGTGGAGATTTACATGGCATTAAGCATACTGTATTTAACTTCAAAATACAAAGCAGTAACTCAAGATTGGAGAGCAGAAAATAGATACAAGGAAATGTTCTATTACTGCTGAACTAAACCAGAGAATAATAACCTAGAAATCACACAGTCTTAAAGCAATTTGCCTTATCTGCTACATTTAACACCAGCTACCGTTATTAAAATGAAAAAATCATCAAGCTGTCTTTCACATCTCAATCCTTATTTCCTGTTTGCATTTCTCTCAGTCCTCTGTTTAATTTTGATTTCTATTCACTTAATACGTTTTCTTCTTTACAGTGTATGGCCCAGGTATGAGACTCTATATAGGAACATGCATTTGCTCAAAACAATGTTACCACTAAGATTATTTTTTTTCCAGGGTGGAAACATTTAGCTAAGCTTGTTTTTAGAAATTATAACTTGGGGACCAAATTTAAAATTTACATTACCCTTTAAAAATAAACAAAACAAAACAAACAGAAAAAAAAGTGAAAGGCCAGGTTTTACCCTGCCTTCAATTAAAAGACTCCTAGCAAGACCTCCATCCACTACACAGAGCCAGACATTTTCTCCCAGATAATCTTTCAGGCATCGAGGGAAAAATACTTCACAAAGACATAATACCTTACCTTATGTACTCAGCCTTAGATCTCTGTTTAAATTCCATTCTTTCTCTCCCCAAGGTGATGCCAGTTTTCTCTGCTCTTAACCTTTCTCTCGTATTGCGCAATTAAGACAAAGTTTTTTTCCAGTGTTGAAGATTATGTTCTGATTTTTCCTTACCCTGTTTGGTCCAAAGGTTACCATTTCACAAAGTATCCTAAGGACATTTTTACTATGGAGAAATATTTTGACAACAAGAACTATTTTTAACTCCACTAAGCTCTGCTAAGTGTAAAATGTTGCACAGGGTGCTCAGCAGCCTAGGGGAACAGAGCTATCGATGGGGTTTGTTGAGTTTGTTTTCTTTGCATGAAAACAGCAATCTGAATCTTTCAGCAGCAAGACTCTGTACATACAGTACACGATGTGCATCTCATTATAAACCTAAAGGGTCATCAGATAGGGGAAAAATGTACTTAAGACCTGCTAGCCGCTGGCTAGAGCCAGCAAGGTGCTGCTGCAGGTTGGGAGGGTTCTGCACACCTACTACGGCCCATGTCTCATGCTGGGATTTCCAGATCTACCAGAAAAGACTAATTTGGCAAAGAGATCAACTAACCCATCAGGATGTTGCTGGCAATCTGCTCAAGGATGGTGCCTCTGGGTGTTCTCCCTGCCTCCCCCCACTTGCAGTATTGGGAGTGATTTAACTGTGACATGAAATGGGACAAGACTACACATCCCAGAAAAAGCACGAGGGAGATAAGGTAAAGATGAGAGAGGGAAGGGCCAGAGGAGAGGAAGGCTGGTGCTGGTTCCCAGCCCGAGCCACAAGCTTGACTGCACGATGATGCTGGGACAGGGGAGCAAGGCCAGCCCCTCTGCTGATGAAGGCTGCCAGGAGCACACCAAGACTTCAACACACCTCCATGGGGAGTAATGCAAGCTCTGGCATTGTGTGTTTTCAGAGAAGCCAAGGGAACAGAGTGTTTTACTCCTCTGCAAATGCCCAGCAGGATGCTTAGGCACTGTGTGCATTGCCAGCACCCCAGCTAGCAGGACTTGCGTAGCAGGTAGGGCTACACAAGCTCTCTGTTCAGGGGTTAACTCCCCCCTCTGGCAAATGCACTGCCCGTATGTGCCTGCTCACTAGGATTTCCTATCAAAGCAACATTTTTCCTTCTCTTTAACTATGAAAATGATGTAGGTTACAGCAAAGGCTGCCCACTCCAGCAACCTGTGCTCCACCCTGGAGTCATTTTATATTACTCTCCCCAGTGTCCTAAACCAGGGCTGCAGAGATTGTTCCAAACGTGGCTTTCATTTTATGCTAGAATAGTCTCCATTAATGCAATACGCTGTGCTCCGTACTTTATGATATTCAAAGTGGAAGCCTAGATCTTGTTTGCTTTTTAAACATCACCAACCATCCTGCATTTTATCTGTGCACACTTCCCAGCGTGTGTCAAACGTGCCATCCGCTCACCACTTATTAATGTTTCAAGAGTCTTCCTTAAAACATACATGAGATTTAGGGAGGATTTTGTTCCAGGAGTCTTCTGACCATTCTGTGCAGTCAGAGAGAGTAGTTTTATTTCACAGACTGGATTTAATATACAGAAACATACTGCATCTGTTTCCAAATATTTTCTTTCTAAAACCATTACGAAAACCAGTGCCAAAATGTGCTCGTTTCTCTTTAAGGAGGAAATCTTATTTGGATTTCTTGATCCAGATCATCTTAACACCCAGGCTCAATTTTGCTTGCTAAAGCAATCTATAGGCTCCAACTAATACAAATTTAATCTGCAAGGCTTCTTGCTTGTGCTGGATGGGTCCAGCGTGTCTTTGTTACAGGCTCCACACCATGTATCAGTAGCATCTGGTACTGATTCCAGATCTCAGGCGCTGCACTTATGGGCTCCATCAGCAGGATCTTTCTTGGATTTCTGATCCGTTCTGGATTTTTCACTAGGATATCCCTGTATCGTGTTGGATTGGAGATTTATGACTGGTCCTTAACTTTGTGTTAATGTCTTGGAGCTGTGATGTTTTCTTATGGACCAATCTGTGGCAGCTGAGAACACATTCTGCAGGTCCAGTTCTCCATTTGCATGGTTACCCTGGCTAATGCTTACACATATGGAAATCAGGAACCACTCCTCTACTCCCTCATATTTGGGATTCATCTCCTTCCCCCTCAATAATTATGTAAAATGTCTGGGGAAAAAGTGAAGTCATTTTATACGGGGTGAAAAATAATTTGCCTTTTGATTGAGCCCAAAGAGAAGGGGTATTATGAGCAACAAATTCACTTCTGTGGTTTCAGGCTTTCATTTTGTAGGGTCCCAAGCCTTCCTCCCAAGTGAGGAGCAGATTTTGCCATCGATTGAAAGAAAAAAAATAAAAATCAGAACTCAGTAACTACACAGGAACATTTTGATCAATTGGCACAATCTAAAGGTTAAAAGTTCCAATATGCAGCTGACCTGGAGAGAAATAAGAGCGACGGTAAGTTTAAAATTTAAATATTCAATCAAGCCATTTCTCCAGGACACAATTTTCAGGCTAGTTTGATGAATGCTGCCGAAAGAACAGGCGGCAAAACGTGACCAAGATGGAAACTCTCAGCCTTGCCTCACATTCACTTTTTTTGTCCCATTCCCTGCACGAAGTTAGTCCCCAGAAGAGGAGCGTGGGGAACCTCAGAAACAGAAGTCCCTGGACAACATAAACGGCAGCACGAGCCTCCTCCCTGTGTCCATGCCAGAAACTCCCACACCGCTCCTACACATGTCCTGTGGGCTCCCCGACTACCAAACCAGGGACCATAGAACAAGGGGGACGTGTGTGAAATGAACATGAGAGAGGGTTGTATTTAGAGGCTGGGGTAGGGGGATGCGCCCAGCATTACTAGGCTGTTCCCAGTATGTGGCCATGTAGCCATGAGATGAATTATATGGTTATATTTAATCATATTTTTCTTTTTCTCACATGTTTATCTTAATACTGATACTGGTTTGTCCTCCGTGCAGTTGCTTCCCAAGGAGCCTGTTTATACTTGCAAGGAAGTTCTCACCAAATAAGAGCTGCATTGAATAGGAAACCATTTTGTCACATTTTCCCCAATAAAGCCCCAAAGGGGCTCCTTTTTCCTCAATAAACACACATCCCACATCCAGAGCTGGCTTTCTAGACTTTTGCACTGTTTCAGCTCTAAAAGACAGCCCGGTAAGGGTATAACATGCAAAGCTTTTTAAACTGGAGCGATCGCTCCAACCAGAAAACTGGCAGCTCCAGCAGCCTTGGCTTTGAACCTTCTCACTTCAGAGCAAACCTCAAATAGCGTATCTGGAAATCAAACTTCAACTGTGTGTTGGCTGGAGCACCATGACAAAAACAAGGTTTGGTTTTGTTACGTTTTGTTTTTCTCAAAGCCTGTGCTAGGCGCCGAAAAGGACAGTGTTTTGGCTTCAAGGCCTTGGAAAAACAGAATTCAGTTTTTCCATTCTGTCATAATTTTAGCAAAACCCTACAGGTAAATAAGACTCACGTGTTTACGCTGACGCCTCTTGGAGACACTTGGGAAGACTGGATAATGGCTAAATTCATAACCAGGCAGGTATCTCATAAGCTAGGGCTTATTTGTATTGCTCGAATGTACTTCTGCAGAAACAGGTATTTCAAAGAATTTTAGCCCTTATGAAGCTGCTCTGACTTTATAACCCTCCAACAGACAGGCAGGTACCTGGAAGGAAACGCTCCGCAGTAAAACCCAGCATTTAATAAAGTGCTTTTCCCCTGGAGAGCTCAAGCACCTGCAGAAAGTGAGCTGCTGTCATCACCTCCCTGTGACCGGTGCCGTGACTTGTTCGCAGTGGGGGGAAAAGGCTTGACCAGAACCCAACACTTCTTAAGTCCACACGTGCTATCCATTATGCTGTAAGACCCTGACAGGAGGTAGATACATAGCTCTAAGTCATATACAGTTTATGCAAACATAACTTACAAGTAAATGATTTAAAATAGAAGCATGCAGAAGAGAAACGGAACGTAAAGCAAGCAACCAGCATGGGCTCGCTGCAGATAGCAACATGAACTACAACCAAGTAGCAAATGCCACTGATACGCGAAGAAGGCAAAACTTTACATGGAATTTAAACTAGTTCTTTACATTGGGTTCATGCTGGATTTTTACACCAGCTTATGACTCGGTATATAGCAAGGTAAATGACATTTTTTAATCTAAAGAAGATCTTGACTTGGCTTCACCAAGTCATGCATGATTCCTCTAATGTAGTACATCGCCAGTGGGTCCCAAGTGTGCTGCTGTGCGTGTCGGAGATTATATAAAAAGGGAGAATATGCCTCCTCATATTCTTTAATACTATTATTGATACTATCATTCAATGAGGCTGGGAAAACCTCAGGGAGTATGGGAGCTGACACCTGGACTCAGGATTGGTTTCCTTGGTTATTAGAGCTGGCTGAACTGTTTTAACAGATAATGATATCTAATTTAATTACATATTAGACAAAACACTTTTGATTATTATTCAGCCAGCCAGAATTAATGAATTTCTAAGTCCTTCCTCCATCCTAATTTTTTTCTATCCTCTTGTCTTTTACCTCTTTTTTTGTTTTCAAGCTTTTCTGAAATCCACCTCTCTCAAGACGGAAGTTTACTTCTCTCCTAACTTGCATGATTATTTTTTTAACGATGATGCCCCTTTCACTCATTTCCACAGTTTAGAGTTTGATTCTTGGATCATCAGAGAAAACATTTGAGTCACAAAATAATTGTAATAAAGTGCTGAAATTCTGCCTTTCTCATATACTATTTAAAACGGAGTCCATGTAAAGACAGAGCCCTGCAGTACAGCCTTGTTGACTTTCAATTCCACACACCAGCCATTAACTTCTGATCTGTTTGGCATCCATACACTTTTTTTAACTATTATTAGTTCTTTTTCCGCAGCATAACTGGTGAATTATGGAAATCTGATTTATTTTAACCACATAGTTCATTCTGATGAAATTGGCTAGTTTACTAAATAATTTTCTGCTCTGCTGTATATACCACTGACTTTCCAAATGCAGACAATGATCAAAAAACAGATCAGAGAGGAGGCAATTTTGTATGTTGCTGGGTCAGATATGGAGTGGCAGGAGGAAATTTGGAAGGCGGAGTTTCCCCATTTCTGTGGAGGCAAACGGGGAGTGATTCCACCGAAGCCCACAGTGTTATGGTATTGTCAGAGACCTCAGGCATAGCTTTGTTTTTTCTGTGCAAGAAAGCTGTGCTTCAGACTGCTCGCCAGCAAGGAAGGCAGAGAGAGTGAATAGGAGTAGATGAAGTCATCAACCCTTGCTGGTTCCTTCAGTACCTGCAGCCACGCAAGCGTGACATTCCCAGGGCTACCCACGTATGGAGATCCCAGCTCAGGGTGAATCAACCTCCCCGCACACCTACAGCCCCAAACATAGATCTTTGCAGCCGAAGGCAAAGAATAATCCTCCCGTGATTAAGCATTAAGCTGTCAGATACCTTAGAGCCAGTGAGATCCAAACATGAGCCCTAAACCAAGGTGGTGATGAATATACGGTTCAAACCCAAAGCTATTCATCAGATCCATGCAGCATGAGCAATGAAACTAATATTTAGTTGCCACTAGTGTCTCTAAAAAAAAATTTCCCAGCAGCTTAAAATTTACAAACTCCTTATTTCTGTTAAGACATGGTTTAAGAGAAAGCCCAGCCTGGCCAGCAGCAGTAATTAAAAAGAAGTTCTCACCTATTTAAGTTGTAAAGGCTACAGAAGAACTGTGTCCTCAGATTTTTCTTAGAGCTCCTATTACTCAAAAGTAGAGGGCAAATCCTGCTTTACTACCTAATGCCTGCTGGCTTTAAAGCCAATGCAACTATTGCTCATTTTACTCACAGGCCCTTGTTTTCAAATAGAGTGCTTTTGGGAATAAGTGTTTTACTTGAATTAATTGCTTTTCCTGTTTGGGGAAAAACAAACAAACAAACAGGTTTGTTCATTTAGAGAACTTGGCAACTGCAGATTGCCCATTACTTTTTTGGAAGAGATATTTTACAAAGAATGTTAACCCACAAATTCAGTAAACATATGGGATTTGCAAGTTAATCCAATAAGGCCATTATGGTGATGCTCCAGAGGACTAGTCACCATCAGGAAGGGAAAGGAAACTAATTCTAAAAGGATTTCCCTAAAGCCATTTTCATGTTGGGAAGTCAAGAGCAAATTTCCCTTTTAGTAGTAGTGGTTTGTGGGAAGGAAGGAAGATAAGGATGGTGACAACAAAAAGGAAGTTTGCACCCATGTAAGTGTGTTTCAAATTATACATCTGAGCTTTAAGGGAAACAAAACAGCCTTTTTCCATATTTGCCATTTTTTACACTACAGTGACTGAAAATAGGAGACAATATCCCTTAAGTTCAATTATTAAGGTCCAGAATGGCCACCTTCTGTTCATACTAATTTTAGCAGCTGTTTATGTGGACAATTAATTTGAAAATTGCCCTGTTACTAACATCCATCAAACAAGCAATACAGTTAATGAATTTGGGAATACCTAAATTCTTAGGGAAATAAGTAGTAACACAAAACCCTTCTATTTTCTAGGTCCTGTGGACCACTTAGTCTCAGTATTTAGATTTAACCTCTGCACTGAAGTTCCAGCTACCAACATAAACTACAGCAACTGGTAACTTCATTCTCAGAGGACTGGATTATAATCTCTTTTACAATAGTTTAAATAAGGAGTAGCTGCTGAAAGTCCTTGAAGCTGCACAGGTATAAGAGAGAGTCAAGTCTTCACGAGCAGTTCCCTCTCTGCACTCTGACATAAGCAAATCTGCCCAAAATGTGCAACATATTTCTGTGCTCCTTAAAGCAATTAGCTACTGCACTGAACAAGCACAAGAAACAATTAGAGCATTTATATTATGCATATACACATCCTAAAAAGCATGCAAAGAAACACTTTTCACTGCTGTCTTATGAATTCTTAGATAAGGCAGGCTAAATTCCCGGTTGACATAACCTAAAAATTGTTTAAAATATTTATATGACATTGCCCTCTAGAGGAAACTGAGAAAAATCTGTGTTTTAGTAGAACTTTTCTACAGATGAAAATATGAAATGTCATTTTCAGCAGAACAATTAGTGTGTGCATGTTAGAAACCATTTTCAGTGAGAATGTCACACACCGGTTTGGCTCCACTTATCATCTGTCAGTTTTTAAGAAGGAATTCCCCAACCTGTAGCCCATTTTCCTCATCTGGGCTCCATGTTCAGATAGATGGTACCACAAATTTTACTGGTTACCACATGTCGATGTTTTTCTCTTCACTACCAGAACAAACATAGCCCAGGCTACAAAAAATTGGCAAGCACTTAGCAATTTTTCGGTTATCACGGCACAAAGACCCACTGGTCAATGTGTGTGAGGATGAGAAGGAGGACATCACTGACTTTTGTTTCATCAAAGAGTTACTCTGCTAGCCTGAATCCATTCCAATGATCAAGTAACAGACTAGGAAAACACAGTCAAAACAATTGCTCTGTTAATCAGTTCTTTGTTTTGCCAGGTTTATTTTTAGAAGATCATCCAGTTATCTGTAATACCTACTATGGAGAAGGGAAAAAACAGACCTCGTCACCTTTTTAAACAATAGAAAAGACTCTTAGGCATCAGCAGAAACAATAATCACACTTCAGTCACATTTCAACAATTCTATTGCATTTTGAAAAAGCTTGAATCCATTTTCCATCCACCTCTAGTTTCTCACAGTCATGTTAAAGAGCCTTTAGTCCGGCTGGGCTTCCTGGATCTTGGATGCTCTAGGCTGAAATTTGCTGCTAATAATCACATTTTCCCTACTCTTGTCCTGTCTCGGTAGGTACAAGTCTTCCTGAGCTGCCCCAAACCTTCTGGCAGTGTTTGCCAACTTATCTTTTCACTGGTACTGGTCTGTTAAAAGTGTTTCCTTTTGGAGGCCCAGATGATTTTGCTGAGTGTCATACATTTCATCCAGAGAAAGCAGCAAGAACGGTGAGTGATGCTGCAGAGCCTGCGATTGATACGTAAGCCCTTCCTGTCTTAGCCTACATCTGATAGAAAGACAGAAGAGTTTCAAGCAGCATGTGATACTGCTCAGAGCTGGAGGCAAGTGTCACATCAGATAAGAAAAGCAATGAGTTTTCCACAGGGAAAAAAAAAGCCCGGCCCCAAAGCCATCCACCGCAGCAGCTGTCTCTGGAGTTATGTACCTGCCTCTCTGCTGATCACACCTACGTTTCTTGTATTTATCCTCTCGCTTATGTCTGTAGATGGCAGGTTCATGCTTGCAAGCTGTCTCTCTGAGGCTGATGTCAAGCATAGCCTCTGCTTGTGGAACTGTCTCCAGTTCATCATCTTTCAACCTCCTCCTCGCTCCTGCCCTTTCCAAGCCAGGCCTGATTCCCAATGACAAAGGATAAGTGGGTTTTAAGCTGCCACCACCGTTAATGCCTTTAGCTCTGGAGGGTCACGACTTGCTCCTACTGCATCTTCCAGGACAGCAGCTGTCACACCCAAAGGTACATGAGGTTGGCAAGAAGATATGATCATCGCCTTCTTGCAGAGCAGCCCCAAAACTCTTCTGAGAATGGCAACGCTGCTCGCTTAGCCCAATGCTATGAAAAAAACATTTCAATGAAGACTGGAGAAGCTGTGCCTTTCCAGGACTCATGGCACATCAGTCAGTACGGGTGGGAAAGGACAACCTGCCATGTATCTCGCTGCAACCCAGCAACCTGGCTCCAGTCGCCTCCTCCTCCTGCAGCAGCTCAGTGCTCCTGTCTCATGGAAATCAGTCTTTATCGCACAACCTGCTTTGTGCAAAACTTTGGACTCCCAGAATATGAAGAGAAATTCACATTTACAGATTAGAAGAGACACTGTGAATGACTGCACATTGCAAACTGGTGTGTAAGGGCGCAAGCATTATAGAAGAGCAAGAATAATGGGCACAAAATGTTCCTTGCTCATGTTTTTGAACATCTCTATATTTAATTATTGATGGATCAAACACTCTTCTGTGCTAGCAAATGCACTGCTGGAGAGGCTGTGAATATAACTGCTGCTGTGGCTGAAGGCCTCACCTGCTCCTTGGCTGGGTGGTGGAAAAAAGTGACCTGATTTTGCACATTCCAGCAGTTTGCCAATTAGTTAAGTTCTGCTGCATCCTGACTGTGCTTCCAGATGACCCGAGAGTGTGGGATGCTTGCTGTGTGCAAGGCTGAAAATCCAAATCAAAAATCCAAAAGGATTGAAAAGGGCCCTTGCTGGCACTTTGGCGTCAGGGATAAATGACGAGGCACGAGGCTGATTCACCAAACCAGGCTGTTCCCACAGTAGATGAGCGGGCAGGGCAGAGCTCCCTCCCAAACAGTGGGCTCGTTCTCTTGTAATTACAGAGCGGTCAGAACAGCAAATTAGACGGAGATGCACAGCCATGCATTTGGCAACAAGGTACAGCCTTCTAAGCAGCGCTTTCACAGCTCAATGGAACAAAACAAAAGCACACCAAAAAAGTTCAGGACAACCCACTCTGTAACCTCTGAAGCTTTTACACTGTCTAAGGCAACACCACCAACCTCTGTCCAAGTCTTTTCAAGCCTGATGCAATCGCTCTGAAAAGAAAGTGTGCAGAGCCAGGCCTGGGGAGCATTTGCTGTAGATGACCCTGGGGATGGTGCCTAATTATACATGTATGTTCTCTGGGGATCATGCTTTCTACCAAGAGAGGCCAGCTCTGTTGCTCAGTGACAACAGTGTGTAGAAGGCAATGATGAGCATACTGCTTCCAAAATTTGAGGACAAACGTGCAAACACATACAGGATATGAGCCATTTAAATCAGTGGGAATCTTTGCATCATCTTTTATGAGTTTCAGATTAAACTGAGCTGAGCAAGACGATAAATAAGATGCAAAGTTGAGGAGGAAGAGAGGTTTGGAAAGCGCTTTGAGGAGGCAGTTGTAGCAGTGGGATGCTGCAAATGAGCATCGCTACAAGGGAACAGGCTTTGCCTCCGCAGAGGCTGGGCTTGGTACGGGGACGTTGAGAGGGAAGGCAGGAACGAGAGGGTGTGGAGGGGAAACTGAGCGAACTCATGCTCAGATTAATAAAGCAAAGAGGACAAACAAGCTAAATGATCTCTGCTGAGTCTGAGGATTAGTGACCTTCTGCTTAAGTCTTGGGCTCTTGAGAGGATTTGGGATAAAGCTCATTTCTTCAGAGCAATTTATTTCTCAACACGTGTGGCTAAGTCTGCTCATACCTTTCCTGAAGACATAAAAGAAGGGAAGAAAAACGTCTCTTTCTTAGTTTCTTAGTCCTGTTACATTTTAAGGGGGGAATTAATATCCACTATCAGTGTAAAATACAGCAGCTGTGCTTCAGAGGAGGCTCCATGCTCCAGCATACAAGACTTTAGGAGCACAGGGACACTTATGCTGTATCTGAGAAATGTTAGACATCCATAGGCTTCCTATTATTTTGCACAGGTTGCACACACATTCACTGTCTCCCCACTCACAGCAGCTCAAGTGGAGGAGAAAACCCTCAGCCAAAATCCCTACATGCTGCTTATTTTCCATCCTCGGGACTCACGTGCCCGGCAGCTCAGAGGGCATGTCAGTGTACGCTTCCCATCCACGCCCATGATAACTAGCCCCAGGTCTCAGCCTCTGTGCCCCGATCCATCACTTAGCAGCATGGAGATTGGCAATATGATATAAAAAAGGAGACTAATTCAACTCCACAATAGGTTGGGGGCATTTTTTAGGTCAGTTATGAGAAATCTATTCCCTGAGATTGTATTTGGAGGCTGCAGTCTCCAGGACCACTGTGTTTGTTTTCTTCTGTGTAGTCAGTGCTGTTAATATTTTAACAAGGAGCTCCCACAGAAATGTTTGCCCCTTGGCCAAGGGCAAAAGGCCAGGATACATTTCAATTTGTTTTCCTGCTAAAACAAAAATATTTTCTTATGAACATAACCAAGAGAAGGCCCTACTAACACTAGGCAAAGCAGCTGCTTATACTGAGTAGTACTTTGTGTTGGCAGCACTTTTGCTTTAGGAAGGAGGTGAGGAAACACAGTAAAGCGGAGCAATCGATCCATGCAACCTGACATGCCTGGGAAGTGGGGGTGTGGTGAGACAAAGCTTTCTGCAACGACCAGGGATAGTTTTCTTGGGGTCATTTTTCCCTAGAAAAAGGATATATAAAGAAGATTGCTCTGCCGAATGGAAAATAAATCCACAATAACTTCCAGAGAAATACGAGCCCATAACAGGCAGTGAAACCTGAAAACCTCTCCTTCCACCATAACGTGGGCATTCATACACCCTAACACCTGACCTTACTAAAAAAGGGATTTATTACCAAAAACTTGAACTAAGGGCCCCAGCTGATGAGCAGAGGAAGCACAGCCCTTGCTCCCCATTCCCACAGCGTGCCATCCCCACATGCCAGTTGGAGCACCTGGAAGCATTTTGAACCCATCACTGAGTAACATGGTGCTACTAAGTCCTGTGGATGCTCCAAAGACAATCCCAGCAGCCAGTGCAGGGACAAAGTGGCCATGGCAAGGACAGCCAGCCTCCTGCAGTGGCAGTGTCTCACCACAGCGTGGCAGGAAGCAGTGCCCCACGGAAAATTAAAAATTGGAGCAATGCACTTTGATATCAAAGAGTGACTGCATTCAGGGGGAGATTTTCTTCCCAACAAGAAAATCTTTCTATAAAAAATCATTCAGCTCAAACTTCTGAGGAAGGGGGAGTGCAATAAAAAGACATCTTGAAAGATGTGTTCTTCTGAAACATCAGTTCTCAAACCACAGTGTCAGTTTTTTGAGCAGCTCTACTCAGATGTAGCAAAGGTTCCTGTTCTCTGTTCCCATCCCCTTGGCAGATGTACTGCTCTGTATCTCCTTGCACGCAAGGCTCCCAACAAGGGCGCAAAGAAGAACAGCACCCTCCTGAAGACCACTGTTCAGAGCAGAATTTAGCTGCATATTGGCTTTCCAGCACCAGCAAGGACTGTTCTGATAAAGAACCTCCAGATTTCATCCAGCTGAGCCCAGGACTGTTATTGACTGCTGCAGGCAAGCAGCACAAATTGCTTTGCACATTTTAAGACCTGTAATTTGGTTCAGCATTGTGCTCTGTAATGAGCTGCTAGCATTTACAGAGAAGCAGGACTGTGTTTAGGATGTCCGTGTATCAAGCAATTACTAATAGCATTGACCTGTTAAGAGGACCAGGATGTTACCTTCACACTTCCAGCTATCCTGGAGCATGTAGATGCAAAGTGTAGTAGCAGAAAGCACTCAGGAAAGACCTTGGCTCTGCTGGAAACCCCCAACTTCAGGTAAGGTCAAAACTTTGCCTTCATTAGTAGCACTTAAAGCTCACTCTCCATCACATATCTGATATCTGAAGGTTTTTCTCCGCATCATTGAAAATAAGCTGATTTCCCTGACATTCAGCATGCCATATCTTGAGCTGGGAAGGAGTCCTAGCAACTGCCCCAGGACACTGGCAGAAGAGGAGAGACTAAGAAAATGCTGTGCAAAGGTACAGCTGTCAAAACACTTCTCTGTTCATTTTTTGGAAGCGACTCCAGGTTGTGGGTTAAAAAAGAAGCCAGCCAGTTCTCTGACTGTATTCCCACACATGGTGATGTTTGGTCATTTTTGGAGATGAGGAACATGATATTTTGAAGCAGTGGTTGCGTTTCCTCAATGACAAAATTATTATAATATCTCATGTTTATACCACACTGTCATCACTTGTAATGTATCTTACTCTGCTGTCTTCAAAAACAGTTTAAATTTTGAAATCTATTAAGCACTGATTTTAAAGATTAGATGTATATAGTAGCTGTGTCCAAGCACTGCAGCTATGCTTGATGAAATTCATAATCAAATATTTCAAGCAATGATATTCATGACAAAATAATTCTTTTGCAATCCTCCTAGGACTTGCTCAATGAAGCCCCATTCAGTCATGGTCAAGAAATGAAGGATTCATCTGTCATTTGCAAGAATACTAACAGCCTCCCTCCAATAAATGAGTAATAGCCCAAAATGAGAGTAGTTCCAAAATACATAGGAAGTTGTTGTCTGGGGAAACATAACCCACGTGTTTTGGAAATACAGTTGTATAGACAGAAGATGAATAAACATGCAGAGTTTTGATCAAGCCTTATTCAGTACTCCAATACAGCACCCTCAGTTGTGTTTGATAGACACACACAATTTGCAAACTCTGAAAAGAGCAGTAATTTTCCCTCAGTCACTAATATCACCAAAAATGCCACCACCTACATCATTCCTCTCTAATGTAATAATACCCTGTTAAGCAAAGAGCTTTGATGATTATATTACTGCACAATGTTTCTCTAAATGAAAAGAAAGAAAAAAAAAACAGAAACAAGCTTAGCAATAATCAACCTGTTTCTGGTGTTTCTGTCTAGCAATCAGGTGGAATTTAAGTAAATAACTTTTCTTTAAAGAAGTCAAACCAGATTCAACTTCCTTAACAGGAAGAGACAGATGACTGATACTCGCAGCCGGCTCCTCCAAGATGCAGCATGCAGCTCTTCTGTGCTGTGTCTGACCCCATCACTGCTCTGGGACCTGAGGACCTGTAGGCACAGGACCTACACCAGGCAGGTGCTGAAAGACCACAATCAATCCAGGGCTGCCCAATTTAAGCCAATCTGTCCATGGATGCCCAATCTGTTATGGCTCCAGCTGTCTCCCCCTGTGTCCTCTAGAGACTGACCAAATCCATAGCAAAGCCAGTGGAAGGAACCTCGGGCCCCTGCCTCTCCTTTCCCATTGTCCAGTGTATTGGCGCAGCCCCTTGGTGCAGGGAGAGTTTGCATGGTGGAATGGAGCTGGAGATGACCCAAAGCCTGGGTACGTGGACAACTTCTGCCAACTCTGCTGTAGGGGTGGGAACCCCCAGGAAAGTGGCAGAGTCATGAGACCCTCTGGTCAATGCTCAGGGTCCCCGGGTACCTGCCAAATGCCCCACTGTTATGGAAATAAATCAGGAGGTTCCCTAAAACACTAGTGTGGACTGCAACATGCTCACCAGACAAGATGGGGCTGCCCTAGCACGTTTGGCAGGCGAGGAATAGATATGCAATCGGTGTCTTGCTTGCCCAATCCAGCCTGGTGCTACAGAAGTTACAGACAGAATTTTAATTTCACTGACCATGCACAGGCTACACAAAGAATGTCACACTGCAAATCTCACCCCTTCGTATCGACCTGCAAGAGCTTCTCACCCAGCCAGAGAATAACTAGGCAGACAGAAATCGAGCCAGGACTACTATTCAGTGCGCTGTCCTGCCGCAGAACATTGAAGAACTATGGGGAATGGGTGCTGCCTATAGCAGCAATATGGAAATACTCCAGAAAGGCTGCTTCTTTGAAACAGGCTTCCCAAAAGGCAAACTGATGTTGCCTTTCAGCCTATCATAAACCTATGCAGAATTACATCCCTTCTGAGCACCCCAACAGAGAAACCTACTGAAGGAATCTCAAAGCATGCTGGAGCAGATCAGAGGAACGAGGCAGTAACATGGAGCTGGAGCTACCAGCCAGCTCCCTAAGAGGCAAAACCAAGTACTCCAAACTGAGCGTGTTCTCAAGGTCCCAAACTGTCATCCATCAACATCACCCCTGTCAAATAGCAGTTGACAGTAAGTTAGGCAAGAATACTTTGGATGCTGAAAATAAATCAGGTTTTGACTAAGAGATGTCCTAAATTTTGGCCTAAATTGGATATAGAATATTCTAAAACAGGATCTTATGAGCAACAATACTGGCCCTGTACCACCAAAACTCTACCTTTTTAATGGCCCCTAAAAAATCTCAACTAAGGAAAATGGAGCACTTGATTCTCATTAGCAGCAGCCACAGCTGGCTGGTCTAATAACAGAGCATTCCAAAAGGAACAACCCCAAAATGAAGCCTTCATGGATAGGATAAAAACAACAGATATCCAAACATTTTGGACTCCGTTGGGTATTATCATTGGGTATTTTGCATTAATAATAAGATAACACTAATGCTGGTGACTGCAAGCAATTCCCTAGGATTTTAGGAACAGTGACATCTGGCAAAGGGGAAACAGCAAACTAACTGCTTTTTCCCACAAACTTGGGGGTGCCACTGATTGATACTGCCATAGTACCAATATTTATACACTCATTGAATTACAGGCTTGAAATTACAGAGGGTTGTTATCACACCTGCAAAACCACAGCCAGGTTCACCTGCCCAGCACCCACAGATTGAGGAGTCACTGCTTTTATTCTGCACCGTGGCAGAATCAGGAGCGACAGTCACCTCAAAACACTGCTGCATTCACTGCCTGTTGGGAGCAAAGGCCATGCACTTTGCAGGATTATAACTTGCAAGTGTTACCCCCCTGAGGCCATTGTGTCTTTGCAAGCCTGACAGCAAAAGCAGCAGATAAATAACCAATGAGTCTTCCCATCAATGCTATATTCTCACTGGACGTATCTGTAAAGATTCAACTCTCTCTTTTTTTTCTTTTTCATTATACAGGTTATTTCAGTTAAAACCCATTATTTGCAAATCTCATTTGCTGGAGCACTTTCTCAGCTGGTCTAAAATGGCATACTATTCCCAAGGCCCATAAAACATGCTGGCTTAACCCAGGCTGCAGATCAACAGAGTTTCCTTTTAAAGAAGGGCCACTTCACTAGCATTTTGTTTCCAAAACTGTCCATCCTCAAGATGACACCCCTTTGGAAAGAGGGGGAGGATTTCATGCCCTCCAGTACATTGCAACCTCAGGTATGAATGAACATTTGCATTCTCATCTTTATCAGAGAAAGGTCTCTGCCTTTGCAAAGGGAAATGTGAGCAAGTCTGCCAGCCCACAAAGAGCAAAGCTGGGCCAATAACTGATATTACAGCATGCAGCAGCTGAAATAAAAAAGCATGAATAATCTATATCATTGCAAGAACCTTCATTTCTGATTTGAACTCTTAAAGGTTTCAAGTTTTCTGGGACAGGAGACAGCAAAAGAGAGCAAATGCAATAAAATCAAAGGGAATTTATTAAAATTAAGTTGTTCCAATCTGAAAAACACAAAAATGTCTTGCCTTGAAAAAGTGTCAGACAACATTTAGCTGTCAAAAAAGCTTCCTTCAACTCAAATGATTCAACAAAAATAAGATGCATCTGCAAAAAATTCTTCCAGTGCTGCTGAGTCTGTGTTCATTTTTACTTAAAAAACCACATTTTATCCAAACCCAGGAAGACTCCTGTTTTAGTGGAGACCCTCCAATGCTTACAAAATGCTATTTTTTTACACAATGACCCCTCAGAATTTTCCAGTGGATGTGCAAGTAGCAAATGTAGGCTAATTATCAATTTGCTTCTGTTACTTATTTTCAACAGACCTTAAGAAGGAACCCCGAGCTCTCATGTGGACTAGGAAGCAGAGGCCAAAACCTCTGCTCCCAGACATAAATCAGTACCAGCCAAGACCTGCACCACGTGCCGTGAGAAGCGCCTGCCGGCGGCTGCTCTTCCAGCCTTACCTTGCGCCGGTGACGTCCACGCCGACCATCAACTGGCCGTTCAGAGAAAGGATCTCATCTTTCAGGCGTACTCTCCCGCACTTCCCGGCTGGGCTGTTTTTCTTTAAGTCCGTCACCCAGATGCACCCGACGTCGAGCACCGGCCCCTTGTGCCCCTTCCTCTTCTTCCCTCCCCGACGCTTCTCCCCGTAGTCCCCCAGAGCAGGGATGTTCCCAAAGCTCAACCCAAGAACCTCATTTTTTCGCATCTCCTGGGCCAGGTACATGGTGCAGATCTCCGTATCCGAAGTCCCGCAGCTCCCTGGCTGCAGTTTGCTCTCATCCACAGAGAAGTTGAGCTGGATGTACTCACTCAGCTTCTGGACGGCCGAGCGGCAGAGCTGCTGCTCGGTGCCCTCGGCCCCCTCCCGACGGCTGTTCTGCAGCCACTGGCACAGGAGGGGGAGGAAGACCCCCGCGTTGTCCTGCGTGATGGGCATCGCTGTCCCCGTTCATCCCCTCACGGCAGCAGCCTCGGCCCCCATCGGCTCCCTGGACCTTGGCTCTGCCGCCTGCCGCGGCCTCCCGCGGCCCCTGGGGCCATGCTGGAGTGGGGCTGCAGATCCAAAGCAAGACCCATCTAACCTCACGGGGACGGTTTTTGGGCTCCAGCTGGCTAAAAGCAATTCAGGGCAGGATGTTTGGTGTGAACACACCGCAGACGGCCCCACAGAAAGGTCGGTGGATGAAGGAGCGGGGAACGTCTGTGGCTGTCCGGGTATGCCTGCCGTTGGGGTCTCCACGCCGCTGGGAATGATGTCTCCTTCCCACCACGGTCACCACACCGTCTTGTCCTGCAAGGGGGAAACAGCATGGTTACAAGTGCCAAAAACACTGTAGGCATCCAACAGCTCCAGCCCAGCATCCCGCCCCAGGCAGGAGCCCAAAGCTGAGCTTGCACGGCCAGAGCTGCTCTCCTTCTGCGATTTACCACCACTTGAGGGCACCAGCTGCTCTTCTCAGCAAGGGAATTAAAAGGTCATGATTAGCTCCTGACCTCCCCGATAAAACGGGGAATTGATGAGCCGTGAGGATGCTCCTGCCACAGCTCCAGGCCTGTCACCAAAGCAAAGGAGGAGCTTCAACCAAATCGACCTCAGGGACCACTGAAGGGGCACGGCGTGACACTGGTCTCACTAGTTGATGCCGCTGCTGAAGGCTTCTCTGCCCTCCTCCATGCCAGTGTTTTTGGGCTGGGATAGGTTTAACCTGGTCACTCCTCTGACTTAGCTCCCCACTGAGCTGCTCAAGGGACGGGCAGCAGCAAACACCAAGGGTGAGGACAGGCAATGAGGTCCCTTCTCTTACTGGCATCAGTGGCTTGCAGTAGACTAAACCTACCCTGCAGGTAAAGCATTTAAGGGAGGTGGCTACCCAGTTCCCTGGGACAAGAGTTTTACAGGTGAATTCACCAGTTTCCTGCAATTTGGAGGGGCAGGCACACCGGCAGCCAGGAAGCAGCGAGGGCAGGGGATTAGCAAGGAAGAAGGTGAGAAAAGTTTTTTTCCTAGGATCATTAGGATCTATGAAACAAGGAAAAACCCTGATGTGAGTTAAGTCTGGTTGACCGGTTTCTTTTTGGGAGTTATTTTCTAGCAGCAGATGCTGCTCAGTGAGCTGTGCACGAGGAAGGTAGAAGAAGGCAACAAAGAAGGGATGATAATACAGTCACAGATTGACCAGGAAATAGGGTTAAATCCTATTGCTTAGCTATCTAATGCAACATTGGTGAATATATTGCTTTTAACACAGAACTTAGGTCTTATTTAAGATCTCAGATTTAATTTAAGACAAAAGTGATGATTTATCTGACATAACTGGAATTTGTTGTAGTGAGACATAGATCTGGAGTACTGATATAAAGATACATATCTTATATATGGACTGGCAGAGAAAAAGAGAGGCAGCATCTCTTAGTATACCAAGGATGATGCATATACTTGCTGTGAGGTCCAGAATCCAGAGGGAGGAATAACTGCTAAATTCTCTGTTTAATAATAAAAGGGAAAAAAAAAACCCAAACCCAAAACAAAACATGGAGGAGGGCACAACAAACTCCAAACCAAGAAGATTAAACGGATCAGGCTACCTATTAACTGACTTAATGGTAATGGGAGAGTACAAGCATGAGGTATCTGCTAGGAAAGGAAAGCAGTAGGAGAGAGTCCTGGTGCCTTCAGAGCAATATTCTCGCATAACTGATAGATCAAGTAATCAGCAGGGAAGTGCCTCCAGAGAGGCATGTGTTGGGGGTAAGAAAATGGAAGGAAACTCCTGTAAGAGTGCTTGTGAAATGATGAAATCTGCCATATACAAGAGATTGGGGACAGCAAAACAAAAATGCCTGGGTTCAGTACATTAAAAAAAACCTGCTAGGCAAGAATTCACGGAGAAGAGTTTAAAGGAAAAAGAAATCAAGGTGAGCTGTAGTTTCTCGAAGAAACAATATTTTGTGCTTAAAAGGCACAGGCACAATAATATCTCAATGCAGAAGAAGGATCAGAAGACTAGGCAGCATCACAAGCTTTTCATTTACCTCAAAGACAAGAAGAAAGACCACTAAAAGGTTAATGAGCAGGAGTTAAAAATAGTGTGAACACACAGGCAGAAATATTAGAAACATCAGGGCATAAAAATGAAATGAAACTTGCAGAAGATTAAAAAAAAAAAAGTGTTACCTTTCATATGTATATTAATACCAAGAAGACAGTCTGGAAAAGTGTTGCTCAAATAGAGAGAAAGTTATTGAAAAATGACACTGAAAGAGGCAATGCTGGTTTGATTTTTGCTTTAGTCCTTATTAAAATTGCCTACTATGCACAGGGGATTAGTACAGTTAATACTACCACACATTATCACTACAAAGGTATACTATCCTGCTTTCTGCCCATTCGAGGGTGAGATCAGTCCTCTCTCCAAGTCAGGTATTTCCAGACCAGCACGGTGGGACAAACTACCTTTTAAATTCCCTACAAATTTAGGGCTGAAGCCATCTCAGATACCTCCCACCTGGTCACCTGAGAGAGCTCAGACAGGTAAGGTGCCAGAAGTCAGGACAAAGGTAAGTGCAGTGCCTATCTTTGAAAGAAAAGCAGTAAAAGAATGCTACAACATTGTCTATCTTCAATCCTCTGAAAAACTCTAAAACAAACAAAGAAACAGTTTGCATGTATGTGGAAGATAAAAAAATATAAGCACCAGCAGACACAGAAGAGACAAGATCCTATCAAATGAAATTAACTTCTTTTCATAATAGAGAAGTTGTTAGATGTCATTTATCTAGGCTTTATTATAGCTTTTGACATCGTCTCAAACAACTTCCTCATAAATAAACTAGGAAAACATGATTAAATGAGACTAGTATAAAGCCATACCCAGGGAGTAGTTATTAATGATATTCAGTGAAAACAGAAGGACACTGTGAGCAGAGCTCTGCTGGATCTATATAGTCTAGTTCTGCTCAGCACATTCATTAGTGACCTGGACGATGAAAGAGACCACACTTATTAAATCTGCAGATTACACGAAGCTGGGAGTGACTGCAGACACACTGGAGAACAGGATTAGCATCTAAAATCATCTTGGCAAAAGTAAAAAAAACCCACCATTGTCTAAAAATTAGGATAAAGTTCAGCAAGAACAAGTGCAGAGAACTACAAAAGGAAAATCACACACAGATAGGGGTGGCTGGGTGGCAAATCTTCAGGAAGAGATGCAGGGTTTGTAGTGAATCATTCCTGTCAATAAGGTCAGCCTGTTGAGGGGGAAAAAAAAGGGTCATTGTCCCATGATGTGCCAAGAGTGACAAAGCCTACTAGGCATGTGAAGTATCTCTGTAGCCTCACGTGGGGCTGGGAAGGTCTCAGCAGCAAAACTGCCCAGTTAGAGCAGAGCACTGGCGTGACTACCAGTCTAGAAAAAGTGAGCTAGTAAGAAATAATCAAGAAACTAGGGCCTGCTAGTCTAAAAAGGAGAAAGCATTGCAGGTGGGGTGTGAGAACATAAGCTAAAGGTCCTCAAGTACCTAAAAATGCCCCACACTTACCAGGAGGAAAAAAGCAGTCTCTTCCCCTTGCCCATTGTGGAGTAATGGATATGAATAACATCAGGGTAGATTTAGGATGGCAGTTAGGTAACACTAATAAAGATAAAGAATACCAAAGCACCAGAGGACACTGTCTCGGGTGACTGGAGTCTCCATCACTCATGGTCTCCGCAGTGGGTGAGACAAATACCTGCCAGGAGCAATGATTACAGCCAGTCTCTCTTGGGCTGTGGGACAGAGTAGATCTCTCTATTTCAATCCCTCTTACTTTTTTCCTTTCAGCATCAATTTCTTTCTTAGTAGAGCAGAATGACAGGTCATATAACAGGTAACATCCAGTGAGTTATCATAAAGACACCCTTATAGTTTCAACAGCAAACATCGGTATGGCTCCCAGTAACCACACAGGGTTCAAAACCACTCAAGCTCTAGAGGTGATCAGACCAGATGACCCTCTGAGGCCCTTTTTGGCCTAATAATTTAAGGAGTTTTGCACTTAGCTGGTTAATTTTGACATTGGGCGGACATTGGCTGCCCTTTGCAAACTATCCCCAGAGCAATAGTTCCATCCTGGAGAACTTTGGGCTCCTAAAGCAACTCACAGTTTTAGCTCCAGAGTCTTGAAATCTCCTCTGGATTGGCCAAGGGCACAACATTATGTTGACTTCAGCTTCAATCCTGCAGTTAGTTGGGCGGTATGGAGCATTCAGAGACATCTGCATCCCACACAAAACTCCTCCATCATTCATTTCATGACATTGCTGGAGGGCTTTCCTCCTCCATATGCACATGTCCCTCCAGAGACAGAAGATGACGGCCTGTTCCACCCCGCTGGAGGCAGGCAGCCTTCAAAGCCCCATTCCTCCTCCCCGCAGGAAAAACTGCGGGTGTCGATACGCTGCGGGTTGCCTGTCTACGCCCCTGAGCTCTCTGCAGAGCCATAGCAGACACTTAAGATAATCATGTAGATAATTATACAGTACTTTTAAGAAATTTGATTTTCTCAAACAAAACCTTCTATCTTCAGAAAAAAGACTCTGACAAGCATAAATAGGAAATATTCCTTCCAGATGAAACAGGTGGCGCAGCACTGAGCTGAACACCTCTGTGCTGCTGAGAAAAGTGGCTCAGTCTGTCCAATGCCAATGGGAGCAAAAAAATAGAAAGGTGGCAAATTGTTCATCAAGGGGAAAAAATAGATCTACCTGATAAAAAGGGCAAACTCAACACTAAGATGAAATTTATTTTTGCTCTTGACTTCCACCAAAATAGATTCAAGACCACATGAGAAAAATAACCGGAGTCGCCACCACCTTGCTTACTTTCTGTAGGTGACAGACCTGCCAAACCATCCCACTGCCTCACATGGAGTACAAGACTTACGTACAAAAGACTCTACTTTTCTTTCCATCCTGGCATTGACATTGGCCTGGGTAAACCAGGCCGGTGCTGGCAATGGGCAGCCCTGAGAGGACACAAGTCCCCTGTCCAGGGAACAGGAGTCCCTCTTCCTGGGGACAACTTTCCACCACAGAGACTTTGTCCTTGTGGCTCTGAATCCCTCTGGGGCTACTGATTCCCACTCTCTGGCTGGTGATTTAATCTCGCAGCCTAACTGGGTCTCAGTAAGTGTGGCCTGTTGAGATTCTTTTGTTTGCAGTTTAAAGAGTAAAATAAATGGGGTAAGATTTTGCAGATAGGATGTTTGCAGCCTAAGAATGTCTCAGCTGGAAGGATACTGGGGTGGGAAATCCTACTTAATTTGCTGGGTGCAGTATGAAAACAATTTTAGTCCTGCTCAAACAGCAGGGTCATGATGGTACAGAGACAGCATGACTGCTCAGTTGGAGGAGAACCCTCAAAGGGGATTATCTCTTCTTGGCCTCTCAGTTTAGAAAGACCCTCACCATGCTGAGTATTGGTTTTAGGGCTCAGATTTACCCTCCTGTGCTGCAGGACCCCACAGGCTGCACCCACAGCCAACCCACTTCATGGGACAGGAGCCCTCCTTTTGCAGGAAGATGAAACTTTTGGGTCATGTGCTCTCAGAGGATCAGAAAGATACTGAAGCAAACACCTTGAAAAAAACCACCGTCCCTTCTCACTCAGCAATACCAACAGCCCAAGTACCTCTCCTCTCTGTCCAACCACAGAAACAACCAGCCACTTTGCACCGCTGCAGACTACCCAGCCTGGGTACATGCCTCTTCCCAAAGACGTGCCACCACCACCCAGCAAGTGAAGGAGCCTGGTCCCTCCCCGACCAGCCATCAACTACAAGGATCCTGCTGAGCATCATCAAATCTGGTCCCCGGCTACCACAGCAACTCTTTCACCCTCTACTCAGTAAAACTCATCAAATTTTAACTTGAAGTAAAGAGGATTTATATCTCTCTTATTTTGCTGGAAAGCTGTCCAACCACACCGCATAGTTGGAAATAGACAGTATTCTAGCTTAAATGTATTCATAATCAGTTTATACCCACAGACGTGTAGCTTCTACAGCTCTCTGCTCTTCTTGGTGTTTATCAGCTCTTCTCACCTTCATCCCTGGAGTACTTACAGCCAGAAAAATCAGCCTTTACCTGCTCTTCCTCCACCCAGCACTCTCACATAAGATGTGCTCTCAAAGGCTGAAATACCACCTACGTCAATGAACAGGATTTTTTCTTCTCCCTTCCCCAGTGAAAGTTTGTAGTTATGGCTCAGGAGGTAAGACACTTCTTTCTTCATCTCCAGCGTTTTAGTTCAAGATACTGAGTTAAACACAGGTGACATAGGTGAAGAGAGATTGCTTCTTTTAGGTTTTCTTAAGGAAGAGCTATCTTAAATGATTGCTTATGGAAGAATATTTTCTTTGAACGAGTTGAGGCTGGAGCTGTCGAAAAGCATATATGGATATCCAGGTCATAGACACTCCTTTTTTTTTCTGACAAGCTGAGCTTTTTCTTCTTACATCATCCTCAAAAGAGTGAGGTAAAGAGCTCCAATAAACACTTTCTCATAGGGGAAAAAGGAAATATAGAGGGTCATTAAAATGTACCATTACTGATTTTTAAAAGGTGATTTGTGCAAATGGCTAACACGCAATCCTCCAGGATACCCCCCTCTGGCATTTCCAGCCTAGCCTAAACCTCCAGAAAAACATACATACAGTTATTAAAAAAAATTCCTTTCATCCTCTGAGTGAGATCACTTTATAATTGCTTTAAAGGTTATGCTTGACAGATACTGTTAATCTTTTATATAAAGATGAAGGCATTGTACTTGTTTTCCTAAAGTCATCTGGGCATTTCAGAACCAGAGAAATAAATCCACTACCAGCAAAAGATCTTAATTTACTAATTTCCGTTCAAGTGTAGCTTTAATTTCTTCTACTTTTTTTAGTTAGCAGCTAATAGCAAAATAGTAACAATAGCAAAAAAAAAAAAAAAAAAAAAAAAATCACCTAGGAACTGAATTGAGGTGTTTCACTAAAAGACATGCTATCGCTGAAAGATGGTTTTGCTGTAACAGTCCGAGGTCTGAAATCCCCCAGGACAGTAGCAAATCTGTTTTATTCTGGATTACCCAGTGGCACAAATCAGATCGGTTATGTTTCTGCTGAATTAGCCAGAGTGCACATTTACAGATCAGCTTTATGTGAGCCGTAGGAAGACTACCGATATTTGACCTGGCAATAAAAATTTAAATCTTATGCTAGCAGGCTTTGAGAGATTTTGAACAAATTTGAATTGACAGTGAGTTTTATAGCAGTCAGCATTTTATATCTCATGGTCTCAATGTTTTTAATCCAGCTGTAGGAGCCCTAAAGCTGGATTTACTGCACAGTCAAACCACAGCCTCAGGTTTGACCTCAACACAAGTAACCAACAGGAATACAGGGACATGAAAATTGGGATTTCTCTTCCTTAACATCAGCTGAATCCTCATCTGAGCTTGTCACCGTGGGCTCTCTTTCTGACCAAAGGAGAGGAATGGGCACTCTTAGGAAATGGTTATCATCTGACCTGTTGTAGATCTTTATTTTCAGACAGATGCACGACATCTTTCAACTGTGCTTTCTGCTCCATTGCATGAAAAATGTGTGGCTAAGTCAAGTAGAGATATCTGAATATGATCAGATGGATCCTACTCTAAAACATGTAGTTAACCAAACAAATTGGGCACAGAAAAAAAAAAATATTATAGCATAGCAAAACAAAGACAGTGGCAAACTCTCTGTCAGCTCTTGCAGAAACGTCCCCTGCAATGCTTCCTTAACTGCTTTGATTTTCAAGTATTTATGTTGCCTCCATCAAAAATCAAACATCTAGACTTCCTAAAGCAAACCTAGTAATTGCCCGGATGTTTATAGTATCAGCCCAAGCAAGCCCTGAGAACAAAGAACCAAGAGGACACTGAAATAGCCAAACATAGAAATGCAAAATTAGAGTAGGAAATGTTATACAATAGAAGGGGCAGAACAGTTAGGTAAAAACCTAGCCATATACTTGGCTTTGTTGTGAAAACTTCACCATAACAGTATGATAATGCACACAAATGGCTTTCTATAGGAGGTGCTTATTTACCAGGTGCTCTCATAGCATCCGAACTGCTGGCAATTAGTAAAATCTTTAGTTAAGGAAATTGTCTCCATTTTTATAAAGAGAGGATAAAGCTACAAAAAGGCATACATCCCATACAGCCTCATCTCAAGTCTTCCTGTAGCCACAATACCACTGGAAAATTTTGTAAGTACCATATGTGCCCCTGCCAGGCACCAGATGGGGCACCACATCCTTGTGCTAAGCACCAAAACTGGCAAAAGACACACTGCATGAAGATGAGCAGCCCTCCTTCCCCTTCGCCAAGTCCTACCCATTGCCTGTGCTGCTCTGCACAGGGTAGGCAGGGTGAGGCCATCCTCCCCCAGATGGTGGGAAGGGACCGAGGGTCCCCTAATTCCTTCTGCCCTTGCCCCAAATCATCTGAGCATAAGGTGAAGCACTGTGACATTGGATCACTCTCAGTCCAGGAACAGTTGGTTTAACATCACTGTAAAGTCTACAGACTTCCACCACCAGTATGACCTCAAAGGCCATTGGGTGTATCCTCTTTAGCAGCATTGCTCAGAAGAAGCTGCCTCAGTTCTCACAAAACCACCATTGCCCCTTGGTAGGAGCTGCTTGTTACTCTTAGAGCCCTAAAGCCATCCACTGCTTCCTGCATCATTATTTCCATGTTCATACAACTCCATATCACTGCTCTCCCAGCTTCTTTCTTTCCCACACTACCTGAGGACATTTCTCTTCTACTCAGAGGTCTCCACAAGTCTTTAATCTCAGCTTTATAGAGAGCCCAGACATGAGTGTCCATAAACAACCTCATACAGAGAGACACATTTCCAAAATATATTGTGTGAAATTATACCAGAATTCAGGGTTCTTGCTATCCTGGAAAGCAGTTCCACTGACCAGGAACATGATGGGATTTTACTGATATTACCAAAATATTATGAATAGGTGAATGCTGAAAAAACATTCACTACATGTCAGCAAGTAACAGTAAAACTTGAAGTATGGCATTGACCAAAGCCTCCGGCTACCATACCAAGGTCAGGCAGCACGAACTCTTCTCTTGCTGCACATTGCTGCAGTCTTGCCTACATCCAAGTCGCTGGTGTCCTCTGGGGACAGAAAGTGTGATGCCTCTTGGGACAGTGAAACAATTGTGCAGTCTGAAAGCAGGGAAAGCCAAAGCCAGTTGTGTTGCACATGGTAAGAAAATGCTCAGCCAGGGCGGCGATGATGCAGCTTCACAGTTTTAGGTCTTTTATACGTTAACAATGGGGTTGTTTGATCTGCTCAGCCTGGTAAGGAAACCTTCCGAGTACACTTTTTGACCTGCCAAAACTGCTGTGGTGTGAGAGAAGATTCAGATATAGACAAAGCGAGTTTTTAAACTGGAGAGACTGCTGGGCTCTAACCAATGGACTGTATTTTCCACCATCATTCAGATGAATTAAAAAGGAGACGGCATGGGAGGAAGCATCTGTCTGGCCATTATTAATGAGAGGATCAAATCTAAAACTCTTTCTGATACCGATACAGAAACCCTTTAGTATGATCAAATTATTCTCTTTAGTTCTCACCCTCTTTTTACACAAACTGTCTCCAGCCTCTTCTCCAAGTCCAGGTCAGGTGGGACAATGGAAAAGCTTTGCAAATTCTGAATGACTTTTTTAATCTCTCCAATATTCTTTTATGCTGAATGTAGTCTGAGTATTGAAGGAAGATAGGCTTGCCTTTTTACATTCACTTAAACCAGAGTAAAGCCCTGATATAATTAAATTTGGCCAGGGATGTCAAGGGCAACAAGAAAAGCTTCTATAAGTACATCAGTGATAAAAGGAAGACTAGGGAAAATATGGGTCCTCTGCGGAAGGGTACAGGAGACCTGGTTGCCCCGAGCATGGAGAAGGCAACAACTTTTTTGTGTCAGTCTTCACCGCCAAGTGCTCTAGCCACACCACCCAAGTTACAGAAGGCAAAATCAGGAGAATAAATAACCACCCACTGTAGGAGTGAGTCATTTCAGCTACACCAGAGGTGTGAAGGACATGGAGCTGTTGGAGCGAGTCCAGAGGAGGCCACAAAGGTGATCAGAGGGCTGGAGCACCTCTCCTATGAGGACAGGCTGAGAGAGTTGGGGTTGTTCAGCCTGGAGAAAAGGCGGCTCCAAGGAGACCTTACTGCAGCCTTCCAGTACCTGAAGGGGCCTACAGGAAAGATGGTGAGGGAGTGTAGTGACAGGACAAGTGGTAATGAGTTTAAGCTAAAAAAGGGTTGATTTAGATTAGATGTTAGGAAGAAATTCTTTACTGTGAGGGTGGTGAGGCACTGGAACAGGTTGCCCAGAGAAGCTGTGGATGCCCCATCCCTGGAAGTGTTCAAGGCCAGGTTGGATGGGGCTTTGGGCAACCTGGTCTAGTGGAGGGTGTCCCTGCCCATGGCAGGGGGGTTGGAACTAGATGATCTTTGAGGTCCCTTCCAACCCATTCTATGATTCTATGACTTCAAAGTCAAGACTTAAAATCAACTAATTCTCACATGATCTAAAGTCCCAGACTATATCAAAGTAAACTGCTATAGCTGTCAGATAGTTAAAAATATCTAACTACCTATGAGCCCTTAAAGACTACTCAATTTTGTAGCAGAACAGAAACAGCTTGCTTAAGGCAAGAAGTTATTGCAAGCTTGTTGAAAGATGGAAGAGCTATATTGAAAGAGTTTCTTGAAGAATGGCGCCCATACAATACTTCAATTGTTCAGCGTCTTTTGTATGCCAACATGCCTAATCTTTAGATCTCTTCCACTTGCTGAGCAGTTCAGAGCTGGTGCTGGGAAGCACCATTGTGAATTTTCAGAGTATTTAAAATTCGTTTCTCACATCATTTATAGAAGTGAAAACCTGGAGTAACATAATTAAAGTCAGTGATGCTTTTCTGGATTTACTTTAGAGTTTTGTAACCACAACGGAAATCTAATTTTAAGTATGCAGATTCCTAGAAACATCCCCTTACCAACTTCTAAAATAGCACAGCGCGCTCACACACATGTACGCACACAGAGAACTAGTCAAAACTACAGACATATAAGTAACAGAGTTAGACTTCAAATTTACATTTAGGCACCTAAATAAGTGACCCAGTTTTCGAAAGCCCTCACTAATGTCATCTACTCCTGTACGACCTTGAAATAAGCACTCATCTACCTGCACCTTGATAGTCACAACCCTAAATTTCTCAGTTGCAAGGCTTTCTGAAGAAAAGGACTGGGCTTCCATGTAACATTTTGAACACTCCTATAGAAATTTACTGCACACTCCAGTTCTTTCTGAAAACAACACTTACATAACATAGAGACAAAAAAAGGCCTTGTAGATCTGTAATTATTTTTAAATGCTTCCACTCTTCTCAAGACCTTCCTGTGGGAAAGACCTCAGCAATAATTATTCATAAAACAAGAAAATGCAAATAACATGTTAAGTTTGGACTGCATTGTCTGCAGGAGTCATGAATCCAGAATTACAAACAAACCACAAACATCTGATGTTCTAATACTGTGAATCCATATTAAAAAACCAAATGTGCCTAACAAATTGTTTAAATTAAATTTTGATAAGCACCAAGAAAACATACAGCTTAAAATCTTGCAAACTGAATACAGTTGGAAGATGGACTGATGTGATTTTACTGTGTTACTGGAAAGGCCACAATTTTTAAAAAAAAGGAAAGAAAGAAAAAAGGAGCTGTTTTCTATTATCTCTTAACTCTGAATTAAGATCAGCAAAATTATTATTATTATTATTACCAGATTTAACAAGACATTTTTCCATATCACTATTCCCAAAATCCATTAATCAACTGTAATCTGACCTGAGCATTGGAAATAATTATCAGCCTACTGTGAGCGCTCCTAAGTAACTGTGCCAAGTTGCTTAAAAGGGACTTTCAGAGAAGATCCTTCCTATCTCGGCTTTGCCAGATCTTGTAACACTGCTCACTTCCTTATCATCACCAGTAGCCTCTTTCACTTCCCAGTAAACTGCATCTGCTTTAAAACTAAGGATGTTCAAATAACATTTTACATCTCTATCACCAATATCTACCTTGAGGGAATAGCTGCATTTGCCTTCAACACTACATAATAACATTTCACTTATTCTCCATCAAGGGTCAATTTAGCTGTGTGAAGCACTTCAACACATTGGGAGAGCTCAGCTTTCCTGCGTGCAGCCCTGACAGGCAAGTAAGAGCACACGTGAAGCCAACTGCCCATCACTATCTTAGGGAAAGGTATCTCTGAAACCAGGACATTGCTTTGACCACAGCCAGCAGCATGGTGCACCTGAAATGCAGGATTTCCACGGCTGGAGGGTCAGTCTCTGCGCTCTGCAGTTTTAGTTTAGCTCCTATTCCCACTCTCAAGTCACTGCAGAGGTTTTTGTGGCAGCAAGGGCCCGTCTGTGACCTCTGAAGGACACAAGCCACTGAACTATAACCCTGCCATTCTTGCCTCTGTCCTCTTAACCTCCAGCTGAACTACCCCAGCCTCCCAAAGCATGCACACCAGACTGCATGTTTCTTTCCCAAATTGAAGGTTAATCTGGCTGGTAGAAACTCACTGGAAGCAACGAGCTGTCACCTCTCAGAGATAAGATGCTGCTGATGTTGATGCTGACCACAGCATCCGCTTCCTTCTGCAGCCAGACCTCTCAGAGAGGGAATTCGGGAGCCTTAAACCACCGTACGGTACAGCCATTGGGAGCGAACATGCTGCGTTCAGCTGCCTTAACAACACAAAGGACGTAAGCAGCACTCACCAAGAAAATCTGTGTGAGACCAGCCCAAGCCTCCTCTGACCTTCCTCAGGCAATATGCAACTGTGCTTTTGGAAGCGGCCAAATTTTATGGCTGCTTCTGAGGTTTCACACAGCCAAGCCCTGGATGGTCCTCTGGTTCCAGCAATAGCTGGGTAGGGTAAAACACTGCAGCCTCTGGTTCAGTTCCTCTCAAACAGATTTTTAGCTGATTGAAAATTATCTACTAAGAAAAAGATGGGGAGAGTGCAGGCTAGGGATAGAGCAAGTTCCGCCTGTTAGAATGTAAGGGGATTTTCCATGCTCTTGGCACTTACTATGTTCTGCCAGGACTGCAGGACCTACACCCAACCAGTAGAGCCTGCACTCTCAGGACAACTTCAGGAGACGCTTGCCTCCTCAAAGCCTCCACACAAGCATCAGCAGAGTCCACATGCTGCAACCCAGATACACACTGTGCAGACATGGACTTCACTCTTCAGGGACCCCTGTTACCACCATGTATTAGGAGACTCATTTTTACACTTTCACACTACATACAATTGCACTAAATCTTCACACAGTCAGGGGGAAAGGTTTCAAGCACAGAAGTTGCTGCCATGGTAGTTCTCATGTATCTCTTCGGTGTTTTTAAAGACTTCAGTGCTGAATTGAGCCCAAATTAAAAATACATAATAATTATTCATGGTTTATAAATAATGATTCAATGCTTTACCTAATCATGTGGGTTTTATGCAGTCATCATCTCTGCAAAGACAAGGAGCAAAGCCTGGAAAGCAAAGTCTTGCCTTTGGGCATTTTAAATATTCAGGTTTCTGAGCCAATGTTCTCACTGGGCTGAAAGAACAAAAGACTGAGTCCATTTAGAGCAAACACACATAATAATCTTTACCATCCCATACACTATTGGTATATTAACCATACGCTGGACTTAAAGAAGCATCGCATGCACTTTCATGTATTATGGTATTCAGATGTGTGTAACAGCAGATCATAATTAAAAGAAGCCAGGCGGGCTTTCGGAGACATGACAAAGATTTAAGAACACGCGACAAGCTGACTCCCCCACATAAGCTCTCATCATAATAATTCTCTGTAGCGTGATATAACCACTAAAAGACACAAAACAGAACCACCACACACCTCTGTTTCCCCCCCAAACCTACCATTAAGCTTGAGCTTCAAAGTCAGCCTCATTTAAGCCAAAAAGACTTTTTAAAACTAAAAAAGTACTTCTGCAATATGGGACTCAAATATTATAAATTAAAAACTCTTTTTTTTTTTTTTAAAGAAAAAAGTAAGACCAGTGTAGACAAAAATCCCATAAAGTACTAATCCTTCAAACACTTAAGCAGCTATATACTATTGCTCTTATCAACAGACTTATAATGCATCTGTTTTATCATGTGATTAGAAATATACTTGGGATCAGGAGCTAAAATATGTGTATGCTGTTACCAGAATATTCCCAAACCCTGTACAATATATATTCAATACTCAACATCTATTTCAGCACAAGAAAATCCAACCCAACCTTTCATATTTGAAAATGCTTTTCTCAAACACGTTCACCTTCAAAGTTGCCACCAGAAACAGTGTCCCGAGAAAGACATTAAGATCCTGCCAAAGAGAGGGATTTGATAGCCACATCACTACACTATGTATCTAAGCAAAAAAATCAGTTTTATTGCTGTGATGATTAACGTGGGAAGACCCAGTGCCAACAAGAAAAACAACAGCGAGAAGCAAATACTCTAAAACTGCAGCAAGAACCACTCTTCGCAAGCAGGAAAGCTCATGAGGAGTTGCCAGCAGGCACTGACAACCCGGCAGCCAGGACAGCCAGAGCATGACAGAGTGTTGCTCTTTCCACGCAGTGCCGGACAGAGCGGGTACACCCTGCCATGCTTTGCTAGCCCCACGTTCTCCTGTTCGGGCAACAAGCAAGCCAGAAACAAGGGACCTGATTAAATAGTGGCTCTTTTTACATAGCTGCTAGTGAGGTGCAGTTTGGGCAGGGTGGGTAAGGAAGGGAGGAGCAGAGTGTCACACACAACTTTAACAAGACCCTCTAAAACCTAAACAAAGCCTTCCTCCAAAAAGAAAAAAGAACAGGTGACAAACTCAGAAATCATCTGCACATTGATGGCAGCGGGTGGCAGAAGAGGATTTGCTGCACTGAGCCTGATCTACCCTCAGAGGTGGAGATGGAAGATCACCATCTTAGAGACATAGCAACCTCTGTCCCTCACTGGATTATTCAGACATCTTCGAAGATCTTCCTAAAGTGGCTCAAAACCGAGTGGAAATCCTGACGCATGGAGGCATTTCCCCAAGGAGGAGAAGCAAGAACGCCATGGAGACCCTGCAGCATCCCTGCTCTCCCTGGTGCCTCAAGCAAATCTGCAGCTGCCAGAGATCAGTGTGTCTGAGAGCTCCACTCAGGCACTAAAGCAGGAGTGTAATACCTCAAACTCAAACTAATGATGTGGCAGCACCAAGAAACCATGTGGGAACAGTAGCTTTATCAGCAGCCTCAAAATGAGCTGGGCTGACCCCTCCAACACCAACGCCAGGAGGGAAAGGTCCTCTTTTGTCTGTCTTCACCTACTTTTCTTCCATTAATTCTACTAGAATATGCAAGACTCCCTTCAGATTACTGTATTACTTCATATTTTGGCTGACAGCTTAGATGATACCCAGGGCAGGAGCCGTCCTGCAGCTGTGCTGTCTGGAGAGGGGCAGAGACACACCACAATAAAACCTTCCCCTGAAATGATTTCTTCAGAAAATGTGCTGAATGAGACAAATTAGAAGAGACAAATTAGAAAATACAATTACAAATTACAGTTATAACAGTGCTCTTATTACCTGGAAAAAGGAATTCTCCTTTAATTCACTGTTTTTAGAATTATTTTTACCAGAGCCAGAAGAGCACTTGTATGAACCTCAGTTGCTGCAAAGCATAGAAACTCATTCAATGGTCTTCATACCATCTAGAAAACAGCAATACGAGTGTTGTAACTCTGAACTGATTTGGTATCATAGCATCTATTTCACATATTATAGCACGATAGTTTGTAACTTTGTTTTCACTTTCTTTGTTCTGTCCCATGATAAAACACTGGGCAAGTATGTATATATCAGCATGGCACTTCATTTCTAAAAGCTAATTAAAAATACATTCTTTAAAAAGGAAATACATGGAAGTGACTTTGGAGGCCTAGATTTTAAGCTGCTTTCATTTTTTTGACATCTGTTTGCTGAGCGCATATAATTTCTCCCTTGAATTATTTAAATGTCCCAGTGCTTTTCTCAGAAAAGGAAAACTAAAGCCAGATGCCCAGCCTCGAGATGGAAAACCCTAAAAAATATGATTAAGTAGAGTTAGTAAAAAACTGGAATTTTCATCCACTGGGAAAAGCCAGTATTTTAAAGAGACATATTCACTGGAAAATGAGATTAAAACACCTGTACACCTCTGAAAGTTTCAGAGAACTAAGAAATCTTCAAATATTTCTTTTTCTTTTGCCCTTTTCCCTGCCTTCAGCCTTAAAAAGCTGAAGAGTTTGGGTGTCCAATACTGTTCTTGCAGACAAGGCTGATAATCACACATCCTCATCCTGCCAGTCCTCGCTCCAAAGGGAAAAGCCCACTGTGCATCGCAGGAGACAAGCCATAACAGGAAGTGTTGCCTGTTGTGAGGAACACCCCACACGAATTGCCACTGCCAGCTTTCCCAGGAGGAATAGCTGTTTTATGGACCCTCTATTCTCCACAAACAAAACACACTGATTGAAAATTTCTCACTGCTTTTACAAAAAGCTTGGAAGTGCAAACCATAACAGGAATCCAATAAGGAAAAGAAACAGAATTAAAATAAGATTTCTTAAAACCATAATCTGCCAAGAGATATTTTTGATTACTTTTCTTTGAATAGGCTTGATACGCAAGGTAACAATTTTTTTAAAATTTTTTTTTTAACTCTTCTTTAACCTGAATTACTCATCCCTGGAGTCTCCAACCTTGAAGCCCTGCAAAGTCCTCCTGGGAACAGGCAGCTTACTCATGGCTTCTCTTCCTGCGTTGCAACACTGTGTTTGTATATTTGCATCTTAAAACCGCTCATATTTAATTAAAAATTAATTTTATTTCACAAAAAAAAAGAGGATGCAAGCAAGCTTTCTGGACTGTCATATGACACAGATAAAAATAAAGCAGACCAGCTTCCAAAGCAGAAGTACAACACTTGGAGAGGAAGAGGGAAAAAAATGCTGAAAATAAGGTTGCCCGGATACATTATGTTGCAGTTCATAATTTTAAGATGGAAGGAGATGTGCAAGGTTTAGCTTTAGCCTCATTATCCATGTGGCCCCAGCTCACTAGGACACCAACATGCCCCATGTGCCCTAACCAGCCCCTGGGGCAGAGCGGGTTGCAGGATGGCAGTCTCCTTCCCCAACCTGCTGACCACTCTCAGCCCTCAAATGGGGGACTCAGGACCCCAAAAGAGGGGTAACAGCTTGGTCACAGCCCCTAGCAGCTACAGTGCATTAAGGCAAAATCATTGCAACGCACCTTAATGAAGATCAAGCGTGTGGGCACCAGTCTGCCACTGCTTCAGACACCTTGGGAGTGTGAGCTGCAATGCTAATCTTTACATTTAATGCAGTAAAGGCTGCAGAGAGCAGAGATTTATTTGAGAGGGTAGAGAGAAATCCAGCCAGGCTGCCCTTTTCAATCAGCACACAGTGAATCAAGAGCAGAACCGTGCCCTCAGAGAGAGGTTTTTTTGCTTTCTTCCTCCAGCAAACAAGTCGCAGCCTCCCGCACTGCACACACCAGGCACTGTCTTCCCGGTCATCTTCCCACCGCCCTTCCTTCTTCCACCCTCTCTTCACACCATCATTACTTTGGGATGTTGTGATCAAAACCTGCCCTGCTCCACATGCTTTCCATGCTTGAAAAGCCTCACCAGTCTGAACCACAGCAGCAGCTCAGGAGGCTGAGGGCGGGATATTCAACCTCCTCAAAAGGGCATTTAGACCCCCAAGCTCCTCACTTTAAAAGCAATGGTTTCTAAAAACCATAGGCAGCCTCAGACACATTTTGCAAGTCACTAGACTAGAAGCAAACCTCATCTGGCTCTGGGAAGCAAATTTAGTTTTGTTTTTTTTTCTCTTGGAAGCTGCACAAAACATTTATTGTCACGAGGGTGGTGAGAAAGTAGAAATTCAAAACCTGACAATCTAGCTACAAAAAAAAGTTGAGAGCCCAATCAGGTCCTCATGGCTGAGCAGGCTCCTTGTTGCTGCTCTGGGAATGCGTGATGTCCTCATGTGCTCTCTCATCCCAAGGATGCAGACAATGGCTGGGCTGATGCTGGTGCCCTCGCACTGCTTGGGGGAAGGAGGGATGGTGAGTGCACACAAGCCAGGCTGGACACACAGCCAAGCAAGCGTTAGTGTTTGCACAAGGGAAGGCACAGGACCACGCACCAGCAGCGAGCGGGACAGGAGCCCTCTGATAGACTGGTTTTGACCTCTCTTGGGTCGTCAGAGGTAGTCACTGCACCCCAGTTATCACGGCTCAGTTGTCCTGCATGAATTGGTATCCAGTGCAAACTCGACTGTGTGCCTGAGCCTGAATCTTCCCTCCAAACATATTATAATGGCTTGCTCTCAAGTCACCTCTAATTTTTGTTGCCGGCTGCAAACCAGGTTTCATGCAGTGCTGTGAACTGTCTGTTGGGGATATCAGGTTTAAAGGTCTCGCTAATCAGCTTTCCATTGAATAATGAGTGAAAAAAACCTTCCTTAGTTTTACTTACATCTGTACCACTCCTTGAACAGGACTAACTGAACAGCGCTAGGAAATCTCTCACTTATGGATCTGTGCAAACATGTACAACCAGGTGCTGAAAAGTATGCTACCTCTAAAATCATCCCTGTTTTGGAGAGAAGAGACATCTTGGCACTAACAAACATAAAATCTTCCTGAAGCTCCAAATATGAAGCTTTTGTTTGCACTCTAGAGAACTATAAAGCTTACAAAGCTAAAGAAGAAATGCTGTTTTAACATCACAAAAAACAGTTACTTTTTTGAAACCTATGACCTGCTTATGGTCAGGGCGTTTCAGTAGAGCTCTGTATGTGTTATCATGATTACTATATGTCTTCCAAGCAATTTTCCTGGACTTACATTCAGCAGGGAAATATAAAATTAATCTCAAGACCTGCCAGCTTTATACTTCCCATTCTCTGAAAAGCCCTTAGGCAGGGAACTTGCTGCTAAGAAATCCAAAGGTCTGGAAAAAAATCAAAGCGACTTTTTGCAGCCATGGGGATCCGGACCTTATTCCGCTCTGGCTGTACATAATTTTTTAATGTCAAATATTCTTTGCATTAACATGCTTTTCTGTCTTGGGCAAGGACAAAGAGAGGTAAGACTTCTGCTTTCTTGATTTTAACCTAGTACAACCGTCTTCAAAGGTTGTCTGCCCCTTTTCTGTCAGAGAGAGCATACTAACCTAGTTTGGAAGGTACCTCAATGCGCCTCTGCTCCATCGCCTGGCTTGAAATAAGGTTGAACAGAGCCAGCACATGCCTGCAGATTCCTCCACAACAACTTTTTTTAAAATCTCCACTGATGTGGATTCTCTAGCTGCCCTAGTAAGTTCTCCTGGTGATTCCCACCCTTATAGTCAGAATTTTCTTGTCTAATGTCTGAATTATTCTTCCTTTGCTGCAAGCCTATGTCCATGGGTCATTTTCTATCTAGTGTTAGATGAAGAGGAGGGGGTATGAGAGCTTGCATCTTTCTCATCTTCAAAATTCTTGGAAAATCACAGACACAGAGCAAAGGAGAGAGAGGACCAAAAGACACAGACTGGGCAGAATTCCTGTGTTAGTTTTATTCTCACATTAGATAACTGTCATTTTTATTTAATTCTAAATGCTAATGTGTGGCAACACCAGCTGCCAATTTAGAGAGACATACTTGGCATGCCAAGATTTATGTCACTAAGATTCGCATCCCTTACTTAATTCTTCTGATAGTCACCAACCCTTCCAGAAAGACAGATTTACTTGGCACTCTTCAAAAAACACTTACTTGATGAATGATGCTACCTCAAATTATGAGCCTCCCAAAGTCAAAGCTCTTTGTCTAATGAAAACTATTACTGCTTTTTAATAAGTTCTTCAGCATTTAAAAATAGCACTCCTAATTTCCTGCTCCACCGAGCACCACCTTGACTTCAAGTCAAATTATTCACAACCTCTTCTCCACTGGCCCTGGGGGATACAAGTCTTGCATTTTGGGGCTAAGCACTTCTCTCAACAGCTGTGAGAAGCTCTCTGAAGCAGAGAAAGAGCAACTCACTCCTAACAGTATCAGACATCAAAGCTAAGCCACCCTTTTTTTCCTACTATTTTAACCCAAATGTTGTAGGGTAACGAGCAGCACCACCAGCAGAATTTCTTTGAAGCAACTTATATTCAACTGCATTATATTGTGAGAGAGCAACAGCACTACTTCAAGAGTCCACCAAAGAGATTAACATTACCACACAAGCAAGATTTAGCGGTTTTAGCTTCCTCTAGTTCTTGCCAGGCACATTTCTCCCAGGAAAACATCAGAGGCAAAATACTCACCTACAACACAAAACCAAACATAAGTGTGTCGTCCTGTGCCACAGCATCACAAGCCTTAGCGCTACTTTTTAAAGCAGCTGTTTCATCCACAAAACTAGTATGTGGGTCCTGCACAGAGGTCTGCAGAGAACTTCGGATCTCCTTGCACAGGCATCGCCCTAAGATCCAGGCATGCATGTGCTCCAAGAACTAGCAGAGCCTTCACATGGGTTGAAACTTCACCCCAGCACGAGCAGCATCAGGATCCATCGCACCCAGAGGGCACAAACATCACCATGATCTTTATATTCTGTTGCCTAACCCTTTTTCAGAAGTTGTCATTAAACACTTCTTCCACTGCTTCTTGAATTTTTTCACTAAATCTCTTCACACATTTTTGTAAATTACTTTTCAGGTTACCTTATTCTTTCTTGTTGACACTGCATGCATTTCAAATGTTCTTACAGGTAATTGAATCTCTTAAAAGTGTGGTCCTTTCCCAAACTGCCTGGCTTCCTGGAAACCTGACATTCATCAAATGCTTTTACAAATCTCCCTGTTAATCATTTCATTAAAATGCATCCTTCTATGATTACATTTTTGTTTGTAAGCCACAAAAAGAAACAGTGCACCCTAGTGTGACCTACTTTTGTATAACACTATAAAAAATGTTGTGTAAAAAATGTTGTATAAAAAAGTTTTAACAAACATGGGAAATAAATTCTGCACAAAATCTGTCTTTTTAAGTTCAAACAGAATTTTTCTAAGGACTTGAGGGAAAACTGTTTTTCTGACAAAATGAGGGCTTGGTCAAATGGTGAAGTAAATATCGAAGACCAAAAGAGTTCCCCAGTTTGTCCTAATGGTCTCCTTATATTATTTTTGACTCTGCAACCTATGCAATAGGAGAAAAAAACACTCGAGCACAAGCTGCCCATATTTGGGGATTCAGTTATCCAATGTCTCTGATAACACTTTGTGCTCCGATGCTGTGCGTCTATGAAACAAATACCAGCAAGTTCTTTCTCTGCCAAGTTTTGCTTGGGCTACTGACCCATATAGTTCATGTAAACTGCTTTTTCCTGAGCACACAAATTGTGCATCTCAAGGAAAAAAATAAAATCCAAACCCAACCCCTGGTTTGCCATGTGGATGAAACTCAAGCTGACTCCAAGGGAACTACTTGCAAAGGTTGTAACTGCAAAGGTAAAACAACATTGAGAGGACACTGCAGAAAGAGGGCACGTGAACATGGTGGGAACACATACTCATAAAACATTAAAAGGTCCCTTTGCAGTATTTAATGCTGACCCTCAAAAACATTAAAAAGTCCATTAGAAGCTTTTATTCCAAAAGTTAAAAAAATTTACTCCATCACATTAAATGGTAGTGTTTATCCAAAGCCTCCAGCAAACTCAATAGCTCCTTAATTTTCCCATTTGCAAACTGAGACAACCTTCACTCCACACGTGTGCGTGACTTTCCTGTGCTAAGGACACAAGTGATGCAAACATAAAATGAGTTTCTATAAAATAAACAGGACACGAGCATGCAATGCCTAAGAGACGGCAGGTCCTGCCTTGTCTCCTGTGTTACAAACCTTCCCTGAGGATTATTTTTTCCTCTTTGCTATAAACAGTCTTGCTGGACATAGACTGCTGGGAAAAAAACCACTGTTGCCATTTTCCTTCAGATTTTTTCTGCAGAATATCTTTCTCTAGGTAGATAGATGGATTTGGAGATGCAAAAATTTTAGTCTATATTCTAAGAATAGTATGAAGAAACAGCCTCAGGCAGCTAGTTAAAAACAAACTTTCGACAGTCTGCCTAAATATATATGTGCTTTTATATATATACGTGAAGAGAAACCACACACGGGACAACCTATTCTCCTAGAGAAAAACTATGAAAAGAACTAATGGTTCCAAAATAAGGCTAAAATTGTGAGTGTAGGACAATTTTTTTTAATAGCATTGCTTGGGAAATTACTCATAATAATTGCAAGTATGTGAATTTCTTAGGTAAACAACATATTCCCTAACTTTTTATGCTAACATATGCTTTTTATGCAAAAGAATCTGGACTCTGGCCACAGAGCATTTTTGTACGGCCTTTAACCAGAGCTTTCTGAAATCAATAGCATCCATATGCTCCACTGCACCGAGCTTGTTCCTCCGGGGTCAGGGAAGAGGCCCAGTTTAATACGTACTTAATTCAATTAAGAGCTACAGAGCAACAGCCTCTAGTAAATTTTAACCTCTCCTCCACGCATCATTTACTAACCCGCCATTAATTAAACACAGTTATTAAACTAGTGTGTTTATAATTACTGTATTTTCCATGAATGAACAAAAGCTATTTATGGGATCCAACCAAACAGCGCTTGTTCATTCACGGTGTGGGACGGAATGCAGATGCCCGCAGCCAGCTGGCATTTCAACAGCACAAACAGCAGTCAATAGACGCATACAGGCAGGTCAGTACAAATATCTTATGCCCAGAAGAAAACACCACACTGGAATATTTAGAATTCCTGCTTTGAACATTTACTGCTGAAAAAGGCACCACTGCCAGGTGCCTGGATACCCAGAGGAACCACTGCGTGCATTAGCAAGCCCAACTCACAGGTAATATTTGGGGATTCTGCAGATCTAACAGGTTGCAATCCATCATCTCTGTTGAAATAGCCTGGCATAAAGTGCCATTAGATATTAGGAAATATTAAATAGTAGTGTTACCACCACCCTCAAACATGTGTTTCCCATCAAACAAACCTCTGGAAAGAATCTGCTTTGAGTGATGAGCGATGGAAAGATGTGGCCACAGATGGTTGACTGACAACTCCTCTGCGTAACCTGTGGCATGGTGTCATGAAACACCCAAACCTGCGCAAGTGGATGGGAGTAGGGGACGTGCAGCCCACACCTTCCTGCTAAATCACATTCTGCACCTTCAGGTAAAACGATTAAGATTCTTCAGATGAAGCTGCAGATTGTAGGTTTGACATTGCATGCGGTCTAAGGCAGCTGCAATGCTCAGCTTAGCCACAGGTCTATCATCATGCATTGTCAAATTTAAACAAACTAGTCAAGTGACAGCCATGCCAGAGAAACAAAGGATTTTTCACGTACATCACTAATCCAGAAATGTGTAACAAACATATGAAAACTCACGTACGGATTTGAACTAAAAAAAATAGGGGGATTTGTCTGTATTTGCCAAAATAAAATGCTAAAAAGTTTTGTGCATGTGGTTTTTAATTCATATGTAAATATATGACCCCAAAATCCCACATTGTTTCTATCTGGGAATGTTTTTAGCACAAGCAGAGCAATGGGAAAGGAAGACTGGGTTTAGATTTAGTTCACAAAATCAGCAAGAAAATTGCCAGTCTTTCACCTAGAAATGCAGTGAATAGAGCCATTCTCAAGATGCAGTATGACATCTTTGTCATACTGGTTTCAATTCCATCACAGAGAAGGGGATTGCACCCTGGCCACCACCTGCCTTTTGGATAGATCCCATTAACATCTTCCATTTCGTATCAGATACTTTCAATATTCAGCATGGATGACTTTGCAAGGCACGTGAAGGTGAGACGTGAAGGTCCCTGCTGCACTGAATGCTGAGGCATGGTATAGAAAAGTGGAGAACCATCAACATTGAAAGGACCACCATAATTCTGCCCACTTGGGTGATGGTGCCCTTTTCCCCCAAGGTGGGAGAGGCCCTACAGGGAGAGGAGGAAACCGGGTGAATGGTCTCACCATAGGGTCAGTGGGCAGAGGGTGCCAATGCCATCTGATGACATGACTGCAGATCCTCCATGATGAATTCAGGAGGATGGTTTAGTAAACTGAGAGGCAGTTCTTGTCCCAAAGTCACATCTTGCAACGGATAAATGGCTCAATGTCCAGATGGAGATCAATGATGAGTGGCGTTCCTCAGGGGTCTATGTTGGCACCAGGACTGTTTAATATCTTCATCAATGACACAGACAGTGGGATCAAGTGCACCCTCAGCAAATTTGCAGATGACTCCAAGGTGAGTGGTGCGGTTGACACTCCTGAGGGACAGGATGCCATCCAGAGGGACCTGGACAAGCTCAAGAAGTAGGCCCATGTAAACCTCATGGGGTTCAACAAGGCCAAGTGCAAGGTCCTGCACATGGGTCAGGGCAACCCCTGGTATCAATACAGGCCAGGGGATGAAGGGATTGAGAGCAGCCCCACACAGAAGGACTTGGAGGTACTGGTGGATGAAAAGCTGGACATGAGCCGGCAATGTGTACTTGCAGCCCAGAAAGCCAAGCATATCTTGGGCACCACCACAAGAAGTGTGACCAGCAGGTCAAGGGAGGTGATTCTGCCCCTCTACTCCACTCTCATGAGACCCCACCTGGAGTACTGTGTCCAGCTCTGGGGTCCTCAGCACAGGAAAGACATGGAGCTGTTGGAGCAAGTCCAGAGGAGGGCCACAAAAATGATCAGAGCGATGGAACAGCTCTCCTATGAGGAAAGGTTGAGAGAGGTGGGATTTTTCAGCCTGGAGAAGAGAAGGCTCCAGGGTGACCTTATTGTGGCCTTTCCATACTTAAACGGGGCTTATAAGATGGGGACAAACTTTTTTAGCATGGCCTGCTGCAATAGGACAAGGGGTAATGGTTAGGTATAGGGAAGAAATTTTTTATGATGAGGGTGGTGAAACACTGGAACAGGTTGCTCAGAGAGGTGGTAACATTCAATGTGAGGTTGGACAGGGCTCTGAGCAACCTGATCTAGTTGGAAGATGTCCCTGCTCATTGCAGGGGGGGTTGGACTACATGATCTTTAAAGGACCCTTCAAACTAAATGATTTTATGATTCTATGATTTGCCAGCAAACGGCACAAAGCGAGCTACATGGAATGGGACCATCATGACTGTAGACCCCATCCTTGGGTCTCTGGTTTTGCAAATGGGAATGGTTCAGAAGAAGATAGGTTAGATATGAAGCAGAAAAACTTTCTTCTTACTCCTTGTTTTAAAATTATTATGAAATCCTTGTCTTACTTTGCTTCATGATCAGAAAGAAGCACCGTTCTGCTGTGCTAGCCACATTAAAAAGCTTTCACACGTGTTCTCAACAGCATTACTACACAGCCCCTACTCACTGAACATATTTGCAACTCAGGAGCAATTACCCGTGGAGCATATTGCATTTTGGCCTGTTCATTTGTCTTCTAACAATTATTCTGCTTTTCAAAGGACAAACTCTTCCCCTTATATGAGCAGATGGGGAAATGTCATTTCTTGTTCTTAGAGGAGCTTTGACCAACATTCTGACTTGGGCGTTAAATAGAGCAGAAGTCTGCAGAGCTACCTATGCTTTATGGCATATTTTTTTTTATGCATGAGCTCTGCTGTCAACAATGTCAGCAGGAATATGCATGATGTTACGTGCAGTGTTTGTCAGCTGGTCGCTTACTATGCAGCAAGGGCCTGGGAGCAGCGAAGAGTGGAAAATCAGAGCCCCCTTCATTTAAATTTATAATCTGCAAAATCAGGACAAGGAAGGAAAATAGCATAAATTGGACCAAGTAGTAAGATTTAGACTGATATTCAAAATGCTGAAGATGCAGGAGAGCTCGGGAGCACCGGTGATGACTCACAACCTGATAAACACATGGGATGGCAGAGAGGCACGCCACTGAGACAGACAGAGGAAAACTTTGAAAGCTGCAAGGCAGCAGAGCCTGCCCCTGGACCAGGGGAGGACAAAAGCAGCTGAGTGACAAGGAGCACAGGGAAAGGGGCTGCATGCGAGGCGTCTCTGCTCAGCGAGGGCCACAGAAAGATGAGTGGCAGCAGTAGGGGCCTGCTCCTGGGGACACCCTGCAGGGATGTCCCCCCCTGCAAGGCAGGGTGTGAGGGGGTGTGCCTGGCACCATTCATAGCATTGCTGGAGATGACAGCAGGCTCCCAACGGAGGGGCACAATAGCACTTTATTGCAGCCAACAGCTGGCAACAGCTGCTACACTCAAAGGCTGCAAATCAGTTTGTATTATAATCTCCTGGGTCTGCATCCTCATAACATCATCTATTTGGTCTCCAGAGACAGATCTGCCACTTTTTTGTTGGGTTTTTTTTTTTTTGGGGGGGGGGGCTGGGGGGGGTTTTTTGAGGAAGAAATAGTTTTCAGAAAAAACTCCTGACTGTATATTGTAGGTGAAGATGAGTGGGAAAAGTATAGCTGCCAAAATAAAGAAGAGATATAATTGCATTTCAGCTTAACAAATCTCCCAGAAACCTGGGAAAGGTGTGATCCTCCCAGAAGAAGGGGATCCGTGATGGTTGGTAAGGGGGATGCAAGCAGCTATGGGAGAGGTGAGCTTCCACCCACTTGAAGAACATACTTGTACATACCACAAATAACTTCCAAAGCAATATGCATCAGTAAAAACAAGCATAAGAAGAATTTTCTTACTCATGTGATTCTCTGAGCTCACCATCAGGATCTACTCAACACTTTCAATTTTAAGCTGCTCTTTATAACCAAAATTACCAACACTACTTAAGACTCCATCCAACAGTAGTTGGAAACACACTCAGAGCAGAGCAGCTAGATTTAGCATATCTGCAATTTTTCCTTTTCTAACGATTCATTAAAGATGTATTTTATAAACTCCATACATCAGAAGGCAAACTGTGGCATGCAGGCCACTATTTTTACTTACAAACTTTGCTGTCCCATATACAGGTTGGATGGGTGGTTTTTTTTTTTTTACATCAAGCGTCAATAAGAGGGGCAAAAAAACCAGCACAAAGCAGTTAGTCAGCCAAGTTTCAGTGACTCAGATGGGATCCAAGAAGACATCTCAGTGATGTGCTTTGGCTTTCAAACCAGACTACTGGGAGCATAAGAAAAATGGTAAAATACTGAGTAATTACGCATAACAATGACTGAAGGATGCAGTTGCATATGCAGCTGAAAACGCATCTTTTAATTATTGTCTAGTTGGCAAAACGGGTGCTTAGAAAAATTACAAATTACTGCAAACGCCAGGAAGCTTGGGCTGCACATCCTTCCTTGCCTCCATGAGGGAATAAAGCACTACGTGTTGATATGGTTCAGGTCCCTTCTTGGGTGTAGTTTTGTTTTTCCTCTGAGTTATTCTTGCAGCGTAACTGTTCTCCTTCACATACACTAAGGGCCAATGTGAGGTTATAGTCCACCTTTCTGGAAGAGAGATCAGAAGTCTGGTTGGAAACTTGCCCTCTTCTGAGCTGTGAGGGTCTACATAAGCAACTATTCCTCCCCTTGTTTCCAGCCCTTCATTTGGGGATCTGCTTAGAGACTTCCTCATGACTTGATCACACGTCTTCAAGAGACCGTTTATGTCACCAGTACTGTGCCTGTACTGGGTCTGTATGCCTAAAAGCCCTTCTTTTATTGTGAATTGGGCACTTTGAGATTTTACTTTTGAAAAATGAAAGGGCTAAAAGGTGAATTTAATCATGCCAGCATCCCCACTCATCCAGCACAAATCCAGGTTGCTCTGCATCCCCTCCAGCAGCATCCCACCAAGCACTGTCAACAGCAGGACCTTAGAAGCAGGCACTAGAGAAAGCCTGGATTTGCCCCCTGAAACTACTATCTCTGCTCCTCCATCCTAACCTGGCTGACAGCATAACTCTCCCTCCCAGGGTACTGAGGCTACCATGGCCCATGTGAACCTGCCAGTGGGGCAGAGAGGCTTCAGCTGAGCAGAGAACATGACTGGGCAAAACATCTCCACTGGTCCAGCAGCCAAGTTCTGCCAGCAAGGGGGACATCCCAGCCACCTCCCTGTCAGCAGCACTGCCTCCCCAGCCCCAGGGTAAGCTGCCCAGTGCAGAAATTCAGACCTCCAAAGCAAAAAAGATTTTTGGCTCCTTTCAGTAGCATACTGAGCATCACTCCTGGTGCAAAGGAGAGGACAGATCTGCGCAGCCTGGGGAGGACGTGAATGTGCCACCAGCCATTGCAGGGCTCAGCTGCATCGTGGGACTGCACCCGAAATGCCAACAGGACCCGGGGTATGCCACCAAAAGGCTCTCACAGCAAATAGAGCAAGAAAGCTGTTCAGAGAGGTTATAACCAGTCTCACCCCCAAAGAGTTTGGAGCATAAAAGATATTCTTGTATCAGACAAGAGTAAGAGACTCTGTGGGGAGGTTAGGGAGACAGAGACAGACTTAATTTGCAAAGTTAAGCTATTTCATTCATGGAGCTGCTCTGCAGCACTTGCAGTATTGACATGAGCAGACAGTAATTGCCAGGATTGTTTTCTGCTGAGCTCTCACTTTCCAAAAAGTCATTACCCAATCAGTATGGAAAGTCATTAGCTAATCCCCTTAGGATCACACTGTTAATAGAATTTGGTGGACTGCCTGGCCGCTGGCCGAAAATATTATATATGAACACACAAATGAAGGAAACATCTTAAGTGTTACTCACTGAGGTCCTCAGCTGCACTGGGAAGAGCCCCATGCTCATACACTGGATGCTTTTCTGTGCCAAGTTCAATCCAACCAATTTCCTAACACAATTTTGGAGAATTTCTGAACTGTCCTAAATTGCATCAGTCTGTAATTCCCCATAGTCGCCGCTGCATTTCCAACAGCATGTCCCCTGCGTCAAGAAGAAGAGCTGCCGAGGTGGCGCTGCACCAGTGGAGAAGGCAGCCATCAATGGGCAACTCGGAGCACATCAGGTGCCAAAGCAGAGCACACAAGAGCTGTCCTCTCTCAGACTGCCAGAGAACAACTTACATAGCATCTATGCTAATTCAGCAGAAGCAACAATATGCTCACTCTTGATCCAAATTAAAATTGTACTGCAAGATAAACCAGTCATGTGCAGAGCCCAGATTAACTAATGCAAGACCACAGGCTAAAGAAAAAACAACCTGAGGATTAAAGATTAGAGTGTAGGGAATTGGCTGAGGCACAAGGAAGACATAACAGGCAAAGGATATCACAGTTACCTGGATTTAGCAAAATCAGGGAAACTAGGGAAAAATACAATTTGAGATGAGGATTTGCAAGGATTACTTCTTAAGAAAACAAATTCCAGGCAGAGTCCTGGGGTTTGGTGGGAGACCTTTCTGGCCAGGGTGAAGGCAGCCTGGGTGCCAGCTTGAGTAAACAACTTCTCTAGAAGTAATGCACATCTTGTCTCTAAAAGCACAGCAGCTCTTTTTTTTTTTTCTTCCCCTAACAGTTATTTCTCCATAACAATGTGTCTTCGTATGAAAGGCACTGGGTTAGTTGACAGAAACTGGTGGTTACCATGGGAGAGAAAACAAACTTCAATTCCTAATAGGTGTGCAAATCCCAAGTACTTCCCTAAATGAGCTGTACACATGAGAAACATACCCCTTGGGCCCCTGACACACAGGAGGGTGCATTGCTGCGCAGATGGGGATGTGATGCTGGTTTGATGATCATCTGCACCTGGTGGCATCCGTGATATGATGGTGATGGAAACAGGTAGAGGTAAAAAGGAAAAAAAAACCCCACCACTTACAAAGTACAATTTCACATTTCTAAAGATGTGGGAATGCAAAGCTAAGTAAATGCACTAAGCACTTCTCAGTAGATATTGAGGTTTTTCTGGTTTTATTATCCAGAGTTCAGACCTTATATTTAACAGAAGCCCTCACCCAAAACTGTTATCACCCCAGCTGTTACGAAGCATTCTCCCAGCATCTCTGGGCAGCATGAACACTAATAGAACAAAGCACTTTTGTTCAGATGCAGATATGTTATTCTCTGCATATAAGCTATTACCCCAGCTGCATTGCTGTGACAGGCGCTCATGTCAAGCAAGGCAGTGCCTATCAGCCTTCTTCAACAATGTATTTATTGTCTGCAACAATGGACTGAAAAGATTGGAAGAGAAAAAGTGATTATAAAGGAAAAAAAAAAAGCCCCTGCCCTCTACACATACACATCCTTAGCCTGGGCATCACTTCGTTATACCCAAGCCAGTTAGACCTATCTTAGCCGGAGGAATAGATCCTGCCTGTATACCTCTGCAATGGCCAAACCACGGCCCTTGCTCTTCCCTGTAGGGCTGCTCAGAGCGTTTCCACCTTGTTGACACAGGAACCCATGAGGAACCAGCACATCCTTCCATGGCGGTGCCCAGACCCCCTCCGTGGGGAGCAAGAGCAGCAGCCCAGGTGGGCAGATGCCCACTCCATATTTTTCATACCAGCAGCTCAAGCTTTGGGGCACAGAGCATGGGAAGCTGACCAAAATGCCAGGCCAGGCATCCACTGAGCTGGCTGCATCCTGACATTGCACTTGCAATTAACTTTGTCTATAACTTGAAGAGACGATACGCCATGCCGCGTCACACATCACACATCACAAATATCCTTCCATGTGGTACCGACTCCACTTTTTATAAACTAAGTACCAGTTTCTGCTGCAACGTTTCTCCCAAGAAACTAAAGCAGAGTGCAAAATAATGCTTGAAAAACACTGATTCTGTACATATGGAGAATTGGGACAGCTACATCATAATATTTTGCTGAAGTGAAATATTAATTGCAGATCCGTGGCACTGCCTCTTTTCTTTGTTGGAAATACTAGTAAGATGATAGTTTGTATCCATGGTATGGAAGCTGTGATCTGTTGAATAAATTTGGAACTAGAATTTACTTAGTGGGTTTTTTCCCCCCCTGTTTTTTCATTGCTTTTAGGAGAGAGTAACTAGAAAACCCACCCACACAGCCAAATATTCAGCTGCAAGGAAATAGCCTGAAGTCATTCAAATCCACAGAGCAAACCCAGCTGTGGTTGCCCCAACATTTAGAAAGGTGCCCTGTGGTATTCTGGAATATGCACAATTTCTGCAACAGGGATTTCAGGTAAGCAGGGAGAAAAAATGCCCATGATTCCTTGTATCTTTGCATTTTAGCCTTTGAAAGGAAGAAAGAAGAACTTTAATCGCTAAAGGATCGTCAGTAATGCTTTGTGTTAGAGAAGATTTATTTTTTTGCTTACGTGTGTACTGATATCTGGTAAAGTCATCTTTATAAAGAAGTTCAGAAAGAATGAACTTCTTAGAAGTAAAGATAGCCATCACAGATTATAACCAGCATTTTTCCATGAATCATCTCCACTGTACACAGTAAGAAAGCTTCCAAGACAACGTACTAGGTGACCAACAGAGATATTCCAGATATTGGATATTTTAGTGCAAGGCTGTGTGTCCCTCCGAGGAAAGGCTAGAAGGAAAAAAATAATTTATTCTCAGAAAGAGAGGTCTGGACATAGTAAAAGTCTTCAAAGCTGTGTAAGGTTATAAAAAGGACAGCAGTCAATTGTACTTCATGGCCATTGACAGTAAACAAAAAATGAATTAGCTTAGTTGCCAGCAAGGAACATTTAGGCTGCGCATTAGAAAAAAGCTGCAAGGACAGGGCATATAGGAACAATGTAGTAAAAGATACTGTGTAATGCCCTCCCCTTAGGTTTTTAAAAGAACATGCTAAGTAAGCTAGGATCCATCCATCAGAGATGGTCTAAGTATATTGGTCCTGCTCCAGGATGGGCAGTTAGATCCCACAATTCCCAATATCCCTTTGGTCCTATATTTTGTCGACTTTCTGGTCCATATGCCTACTTGGAGCAAAAATAGATACCCTGCAGAAAACAGACACAACTTCCCCCAATGGCTGAGAGCACTCTACTGAATTCTGTGTCCTCACCAAGAGCACAGATGTATTTTTTCTATGCTGACCCCAAAGCCCAGGGCAGGAAAACACAAATTCATGTAGTTGCCCTCAATACCCATCTTAAGGCAGCTAGGCATGGGTAAAACAAACATCAGTAGAAGAAAATTTTCTGCTCTGACTTCAAGACCAAAGCAGACTCTTCCAATCCCCAAGCAAGCAGGCTTGGGAGGGATCATACCATTCAGCCGGAGACAACCATTCCCATAGTACCACTGGAGGCAAGAAAATCCACGAGTGAAACACGACAGCCAGCACCACCAGTCACCATGACAGCCATTACCTTGGTTACAGACCCGCATCAAACTCGAATCATTTGTGGCAGCGAAGCACCGGAGACGATGACTCTGAGACCCAGCTGGTCCTGGAGCTCCAAATCAAGAGGGAAGATTTCCTGACTTCCATCTGAGCTCCCAATGTATGTGACCACCGGCTCAGTGTCCAAAGGCAGCACGTATGTTTGGGATCCACATAAGTTTCTGCAGCTTGTACAGCGGCAGACAGCACCAAAAGGGTGAGTATTTTCAAAGAAATTCCCTGAGGAAGAGGAAAACATCTGGCACCCCCCTACAAAGTGTTCCCTGCCACCCACACATGGGCTGGACACCACATTGTGCTGTAAAAAACCCCAATCTGTTTTTAACAACTAAGGAAAAACATTTCCTGCAAAATGAAACTTAACCTAAATGTTCCTTTGCCAAATGATGCCGCCTCCTTTCTGGTTATATTTATGCGGGGAGGAAACTCATGAGTTAGGAAAACAAATGAATAAATCACTGGTCATTCCCATCCCACAAAAGGTCTCCTAGCCCTGAGAAAAAAAGGGCTTTCAGATGCTAAACCAGACCATTAAAGATCAGCAATGCACCCTGACAAAAGCTCTCAAGTGAACCTAAGTTCTACCTTGTCTCAGTTTTTAATTGATCTAAAACTTCTAAGCCTCCCAGGTAAAATGACAAGGCAAGGTGCAAAGCAGGACACTGAGCACTGCCCACCCTGGGGATACACACGCACGCACGCCGCGGCGGCAGCAGCGTATTTTCAGCCAAACCCCAGAAAAACCAGCTGTGAGAGTGAACAGCTCTTCCCCTAAAGAACCACATAGCAAAAGCCAATGAGTCCCAGTTGCAACCAGATTTTAATTTTCAGGGCTGAGCTCAGTAAGCCAGAGTTTAAAACAGAGACTTATTCTTTTCTCGCTGCTGGGGAAAGTTAACTAATTCACAAAGAGGACAGAAAATTTTAAGGACCATTGAGGAGGTGATGGTTCTGGTGCACTGGCTGACTGGTGGGGCTTGTCAGGGCTAAGTACTATTTACCCTTTGCAGTCTTTTATTGCAACCCCATCCTGTAAGTATTCTGTGCCTACACACTGCATCTAACACCACATCCAAATGCACACGGTTGGGTATTCTGGGGGACACAGCTGGATGGGGTTATTTGCTGCTTGCTGCAGCAGCTCCCTGTCCTTTTCCCTGCTAACGTATGTCTGGAGTTTGAGGATATGGAGCTGAACCACTCCTCCCATCAAGTCCTTCCTCCACCGCCAACACTGTTGCTGCCCTCAACACCTCTCCATTAAGCCTCTGCTTTCAGTTTTACAACTGGCATACACTCCCCCGTAACATCTGAGAAAAATAATTAAGATAAAGAGTACACAATACACTCCTGGAAATCGTACAGGCATCTTAATCCCAGTTAAGGATTCCCAGTTCCTACCCCGGCTGTGGGAAATCTGACTGGTTTAGAGTACCTGACACCCTGCCTTCCTGTCCTTCTTTTTCCAGGTATCTGAAAAAGAATTCAATGAAGTCCTTCAAAAGGACATAAGAAGCACATACTCACATAAGAAGCTCAGAAATGAACATTTAAATTACCGCATTTCTGTTTGTCATACTTACATGACAGTCAAAGACAGTTGAAGACACGGAGAAGCACAAAAAAAGAGTCCAGCACACCAAGCCAGCTATCCGTGCAGGTGCATGTTAACACCAGGCATGTGGTACTGCTGAGTGTTAACCTCCCCATCAAACAACGGGGTGAAAGCATGCTCATATATAACATCACAAAATAGAAAGTCTATTCATTCCAAATAAATTCAGCCCCAGCTATAAGATTTTGTGTACCTCAGACAGGAATCTCTGCATGTCTGACTGCAGATACAACCTGATATTGCAGATCTTCTTTGCATTAATTCCCTGTTATTGAAATGGTCTGATGTTATTAATCTTTACATCCATTCAATTTCATACCCTTTTGCAGACAAATACTTTTAAGACAAAAGAATTAAAAAATCACTACAATTAAATCCTTTGTGATGGTTTCCATTAAAAAAAAAAATCAAAGTCATGACAGAGAGGCAGACATTAATTAACACATTCACAAAGCAAGCTATAAACCTCTAACAAGACTTGGCCAGAAATACTCAATAGCCGTGTTTCTGATGAAAGCTGCATTAAGTCAGCTTGTAAATCAATTCCAGCTTTCCCTCTGTAACTCAAGAAAGTCTTGGGTACTCACAGAAATTACAGAATTTGGAGATGGAGAAGGGCAGACCGAGGCCACAAAGCAAAGGAGTCTCACACCAGATTTCCTTGGAGCTATTACAAATGTCTATCATCATTTAGCTTAAAAACCTTTCACAATATAGGCCAGCTCAACAACAATCATCATCAGTCCTTTTGTAGGAAAGCTGCTTGTCACAGCAAAAGCAAATGGACAGTAGTTTGCTCATGGCTAGAAACAAGCCTTTTTAAGTCTAAAAAGGGTCAAGCCAGGACCACTCTATGAGATGCTGTTTTCCTGGCTGGTTTTCTGTTCGGCTTGATCAGCTGGTGATGGCTCCTCCAGATGAATGTTTTGGCTAGATACATCATAGAATCATAGAATCAGAATGGTTTGGGCTGGAAGGGACCTTAAAGATCATACATTGAACGTTACACTTCAGAACACACCATTTCAGCCATCAGGGCCCCAACGTGTCCCCCACTGGGGGCTAGATGATGAGGCTGAGGACCGGCGCAGAGCCCTGCCGCCGCCAGCAGTCCCCGTCCCTGAGCGTACAGGAGGGCAACTTTTTCTAATGACCCAAAGCACCAAACTGACACCCCTCCAACACTGGTACATACGGAGTACACACACAGAGACTTCCAAGTAAAGAGAGAAGGGAGCATTTCATAGGAGATATTTTTAAGTGAGACAAAAAAAAAAGAGTTTGCCTTTTACTTATGTTATAAGCAAAAATTTAGTTCATATCCATCTCACCTTCCTTTTTTGTGTCAGCAACTTTTCCGTAGATACTCTCTCTGGTTAAAAACAACAGACTTAATTGTCCTGTTGCACGCTCAGCTTTTAAGCCAACAGTTCATTGTATCAAGGCAGAAAATATAGTTTTATAACCACCATTAAATAAATTACTTAAGAAATCATCCAGCTTAACTAGGTTTTCCACAATTACAATAAATTATAGAAGTGATTTGTTGGCATACTAGTTAGAGATGCACGTGTACCGATCTGCTGGCCAAAACACTTCAAGATCAAAGGAGAAGCGGAAAGCGGACAAGAGTATTTATTATCTTGATGAACACCATGTTCAAGAAGTTGTCACCATGACTGTGAGCTGTACAAATACAGAACAAACTGATACTGTCCTCAAAAGCTGAGAGCTGAAGCACAGGACATGAAACTGATCCAGGCGGGTGGTACAAGTCAAGAATGAATGAATGAATGCATCAACACCTCTCTTTTCAATTTTGGTGTATTAAAAAAGTATACTCAAATCCCTATCACTTCATCATGCTGCCTCTGTCATCGTGTAATCATTATGTAAGGCAGTAAAATTAAAAATAAACTTTTCACTCCCCAGCAGCAGTTATGCAATAACTTTTAATTAACTGAGATCTTTCATGTTTAAGAGAACATTTAAGGAGTTTAAGTTATAACTCAATGCCTTTCCTCATAGCTTCATATTCAAATCCTCCAACAGAAACTATCTGTATCTTCCTTCTCATCTCTCCAGTGCAAAGATGGTTTGTCAGGTTTTATTTGGTTTTATCTGCTTGCAAGATGCTGTCTCGGGGTCCTAAAAATGCACAGACATATTTTGTGCAATCTGTCAGCAACTGTCTTCAGATGCAAGGCTACAGGGAGCTGATGAGCTCTTTTCTTATCAGAATGAGTCACAAAAATGGATTATCCACACTTAATCCTCCTCACACTGGTGAATTTCCTGATATTTTTGTTCAATACAAATAAAATAAAATGAAAATTGGCCTGATGAAACCTCGTAAGAACAGTTTTCCCTTGGGATGCCCTGGCAGAGGAGAAATATCGCTCTGCCATTTTAGAGGACCACAGAGCTTCGAGCACCCATTCCCTTCTTCACCAAAAGTAAGCAATCTCCCTGCTTCCAGCACTCATTCTTGGCACTGTGGATGGATCCCCCCATGCTTTTTTTTGTTTGTTTGTTTTGTTTTTTTGGTCACATCATGTGCCCTGACATGATGTTCAGTACCTGTGTTTTGGGAGTTCTTTTGCTTTTTTTGCAAAGTCCTCTTCTCCCCACAAATTAAACAAATAAGAAATCACCTAACTTGTTTTCTTCACAAAAACATTTTCACCGTAAAAGTCTTACTAATCTACATTCGCTTGAAATGCAAATATTTTTTACAAAATTGTTCTGCTAATTTTAATGAAAGTCAGTACCTTGCATGATCAGAACCCCCTCACTGAAACTGTCCTTCAGTTAAATCTCCAAAGAACAAAACCTGAGCTTGGGCAACCTCCCTCCTGCTTTGAACAGGGATTTAGAAAGAGAAGAAGTGTGAGTTTTGCTGCTGTTTGCTAATCCCAGCAGAGAGAAAAAGGATCCAAACTGCCTGAAAGCTCATCCCTGAAAATAATGTGATTTTCTTATAAGATTAAAAAAATGCATCTATTCATAGATACAAGCTTAATGAGGGGAAAAAGAAGTCTCCATACTTCTAACGTATGGTTCACAGCCAACTTTTAGTGCAAAGCTGCCCCATCAGGCAGCGAGCTGATGGACAGAATGGAAACCAGGGCTTCATCTTTATGGTTATTTTCTTGCTTATTGGATTTGGGTTTTTAGCTTCACTCTGAAACGCTGCCATGCTACATTTAGTACGTAGTAGCTGGCATCACTTTAAAGGCCCCAGCAGAGCTCAGTCAGCAAACCAGATTAGTGACACCACGCAGGGAGGAGGGCTTGTGTGTTTTGGGGAGCGATGGGGAAGCAGGAAGACATCCCGTTGCGGTGGTGAAAGCAGCAATGGTGGAGGGAGAGGGAGGGGGGGAAAACAAGCCTGCTCTTAAATTTCACTTTCATCTTTGACAGCGTGCTCTACTTAATTGCACAAGGCCATTATGCACGGATACGACTCAACCGTCCTAGGAGACTTTTGCAGAGTGTACTGCACGTGAACAGTCTCACTGCTGGAGCAGAAGTTGGTGTCTTGTCATGCCACATCAAATTTCAGGTTAATGCACCCTGTCAAAGCTGCGGAGCAATGCAATCAGTCTCTGCTTCAGCGCAGCCAGCGTCCTTCGGGTGACACGTGAAGCTTTGGGTGAGCATCCTGAGCAAACCGACAGCACCCAACAGAGCAGCAGCACCTCTGGCTAACGTCCCTTCTTCTCTGGAAAATGTTCTGCCATTCGATGTTTCGTCTTCCACCCATATGAAGAAGGCTGCAGTAGGATCCACCTCCACGCACCTGCACCGTACCTAATTTGCCAGACACTTTGAAAAGAGTTTGGGGGCACGTGTTTTCTGTAAATTACTCCTTTCTCTGCAAAACCTGCTTAAGGGAATTAAACAATGGATCGATTTGGCCCATGGAGTATGTGAAGTGCAGAATTAGATTTTATCTCATTCCATTACAGAAAGTTCCAAAATGGAAAGTTATTATAAACATACCAAGCAAAAATAGGAAGGGGTTTTGGTGGGGTTTTTTTCCTTCTACAAACCATTTTAAATATATGGTTTATTCAAAGCATGTACATAATTAAAGAATTCTAGATGACAGCTACAGAGAAAGTGAACAGGGAGAAAAGTTTAATTATTTTAAAATTTTCTTTTTCATTTTTCCAGTCAGACAAGAAAAATCATGAAAGTAGAGTCACAAAGATTACTCTGCAAGGAGAAAAAAGGCCCTCTCATGTAACAAGACACGAAACAAAGTTAAACACATATTTGACAATCTTCTATTCATTAAAAAAATCATTTGGTTAATCCCCTTGGGCTGAAGAATTTCCAAAATGTATCTGTAACATAAAGTTAAGGTACCATATTTTTTCCTCTATCCTGTCACTTTTTTGCATATTTCAGCATTTTTTCCTCTAACACAGGAAGAGGAAGGTTTTTATTATTTTGGACCTACCCCTTGGAAACTCTGCTTCCTCAGCAGTCAAGATTTTGCTTAGGGTGCAATTCCCTTTCCTATCAGAGAAGTATACCCTGCACGGATAATTTTTTTGGGAGGAGATAAAGGAATAGCAAAACACTTGCATAAAATTTTATGAATATCTGGGAATCACACCACCTTATCAATATATGAAAAACATATTAGGTCATGTTTTGGGCACCAACCACTATGCTTTCAGCCATGAACCTCCTAGCTTTGCCTGTGTCACCTCTGACAACGCTCTTGCTGCCCTCATTGACCATCGCTCAAGGGCTGTGTCGCAATACTCACATACACGCCTGTCACTTCTGGCTCACTCCTTCCTCACCTCCCCAGGAAAAGAAGTATGCAGTGTTTAGATAGTAAAGATGGTCTTTTGCAACCGTAGAATGACTTTAGTATGATGTGCACACAGAGTGCCATCTTCGGGCAACCTGGTATTAAGTTATCTAGATGTTTTGTCACTATAGGAACTACAGATTGCATTAATTTCACCTCACTTCCATTGCCTATATTATATATCTGAATGCACATCTTAGCCACCAGAGAAAAGCTGGCTTTTTTAAGGAACAATTCATCAGATTTTTCTAGATATCCATTTGAAGGCTACCCGAACTGCCCAAAGCGCTGCCAGTTTTTATGCACTGAATGCAAGAGCAAAAGCTCTGACAGCATTTGTATTTGGTCAGATGAGCGCAAACCTAGACACCTGTACCTTGATTAAATTAATAAAACCACAAAAAATAGACCCTGCAAGAAATCTAGCCTCTGTCTCCAACAAGTCAGCTATTGCACAGGGGAAAAAAATATACACGGGTAATTCCTGGAGAAATTACTGAAATTAAACTGCTGTATTACTGGCATAAATGCTGAGCTGCTTCTATGATTCTCTTCCCGCTGTGGAGGCAGTGCAAAGCACCTGGTCTCAGGGCTTGGGTCTGCTGGAGCTAGTACAGGATCAGTCCAAAAACATCTTACCTCTGATGTTCACCCTTAGCCCCAGATGGCAAGCACAAACTCTCAAACCAGTGTCCAAGAAACACACAAAACCCACCGACGATCCCACAAATGCAGCAACATGATGGCACGGAGGGGTTTCCAGGATCTGTGCCTAACCCACAGGAGTACGATGATCCAACAATGACCGTCCAGCCTCAGCATCACACAGAGTTATTAGACATCAGTGGAGAAATGCACAGAGGAGAGGAAGAACTGCATTTTAGTAACTCTTTTACCCTTCTTCCAATAATTTAATACCAACAGGAAAAAATACCAACCCTTTCTATAAATAGACATAAAATATTACTACCATGTGTGTGGAGAAGGGTTTTTTGCACTTGCCTTCATTGCAGAGCTTAAATCCTGAAGCAATCTCAAGAGCAAAATGAAACCGGGGGTCTGCTGCACAGCCTGTGTGTGCGCACCATAAAGCACCAGGCGCCCTGGCACAGCTCAGCCCCATCAGCAGCTCTGCTCCATAGATCCAGAACCAAAATATCCAGGGTGGGAAAACTTCCAGAGCCATTACCTACCCACTTTTACCCTACCAAATACAATTCATACTAACTTTCAGAAGTTCCCCTTTTTCTTCAGTAAATAACAAACCTACATGAGGAAACCAGCAACGGGATTTAGAGGAAAGAGGTTCAGTGCTAAGAGTAGCCCCCATGAAGATGTACAAGGAGAAAAGGGACAGGCAACAAGAGAGGTTACAAAAATAAAACTACATCTTATCTGTAGAACAGATTCTGAAGCACTTTCTGCTTTAATACACAGCGATGGCATCTCCTACAGGGAAAACCTGCATACAACTGTCCTTATGCAGAGCCTGAACAGCAAAGCACACGTATGGGAAATGCCCCCAAGTTAGAATGAGCTGGTCTCTACCGGCCAACCAGCAGGCTGATAATCCACAAATCCATCTTCCCATGCCCTTCCTTATAGGGTTGAGTGGGTGGATCTAAAGAAGCAGTTAGGAGAAGGAGGGATGGGCTGTGGACATCTCTGCATCACAACCACAGACCAAGCAATGGTTGTGCGGAAGGCTGAGACCATGCGCGTTATCAGAAGGGCAGCTGCAAGGAGACCTCATCTGGGTGACGTCCTGCCCATACGGTTGAATTTACCAGCCATGCAAAATTCCTAAGTGTGGCAATGAAACACAAGCTATTGTCTCCTGTGCTGAAGGGTCAGGGAGGGTCAGTCAAAGGCGGCTTTGCTGCCACAGCACCGGACTAGCTTTGCACAGACACAGATCCTCTGACTCCCCAAAGCACATCCACACAGGAAGATTCATCCAGGTTAGAGTAAATTTGGATGCAAAACAAAATTGCTGTTCTTGGTTAAAAGGACATAGAAAGAAATAAAACCAATTTGTAATAAAAGTTCCCAAAGGCCAACTGACAGGGGATTCATCATGAACAGCGTCTCATGAAGACAGGTCCTTAGTTTCCCCCTACACCACCTGAGATCCTCCCGCCAGGTGGGAAACGACCAAATACCAACAAAAACAGTGAAGACAAATGGTCTCACGCTTTTTCTGGAGACCTTTGCAGCGGGAAGCAGGGCTCATGCCAAGCAGAGAGAGCGGAGACTCGCAGCCATGTGGTAAATCACTTGCCGACCTAAACGCTGTTTTTTTGGAGGGACGTTTCTGCAGCCTGCAAAGAGAAAGTTAGGCCCCAGACTTGCGTCATCCCACCCCTGAGTCATCTCACCGCGCTGATCCTCTTCCCTGCCATCACTCCTCGGCCAGGCTCACGTAATTACTACCGCAGAGCTGCAATTATCCCTGTGCAGTTAGAGCAAAGCTGGCATCCCCACCCACACACTGAGAAAGAGCTGCACTCACCCCAAATTCAGCAGCTGAATGTGAAACTGAGACCCCAGGATGAGATGGGGAGGTGGGGAGGGCTTCCCCAGGGCTCCTGAAGAAATTCAGGCAGGGGATGCTGCCTGGGATGCTGCCTGGGATATAGGATGCCCTACATACAGGGGACGGGAGCAGACAGAGCAGCAGCGGGGGATGGATGATCCGTGCCTTGCTCGTGCCTATGACCAGGTTATGTCAGGTGCTATTAAGGCACAAAGAGTGAGCACGCGTGTCAGAAACCCTGCTGCAAACCGCTCCAGCAGCCTTGAAATAAAACCTCCTTTAAAAAAAGAGTGGTGTATTTTTTTTTTTTAAACACCCTAGGCAGCAGTTAAGAGAGAAAAACATGCGACCAAACAGAAGTGAGCAAACCAAGGGGGCCTGCCCTCCCCAAACCACCCTCCTCCCATGGGTTTGGGAAGCACCGCTACCATTTAGTCTGCTCAGCTCCACCGCCCGTCCGTGTCCCCCGAAGGCAGAGCCGCAGCCGCCAGGGAGCTCCGCAGTGCCTTCAAAGAGCCTAAAGTGGGTCAGCGGAACGGAGAGAGAAAACCTGATTTTACCACGAAGAAAGCGGGCAGACCGGCTGGCTGAGAGATGGCAGAAGGCAGGGAAAGGCACTCGCAGGCTACACGTCTGCGCGGAGGCACAGAAAGGCGAAAGGCAAGGACCGCTGGTCCCTCCTGCCAAAACTACAGGGAGGGAACTGCGCTCCCCAAATCTGTAATGGGATGCAGGTAACAGAAGCCCATTTGGGGATGGGGAAGTATGAGAAGGGAAGTGTGTCCCTCTGTCCTCCATACGGCAATCTGCCTACAGGCACCCTCACCGCCCGCCCCCAGTCAATTTACTCTGACTAAAACCGATTGACACAATTTTAATCTATCCAAATTTAAAACCCTTCATGAGCCTGATGGCCACGTCTTGCACTCTCCCTCCCTGCACCTAAGCACACCCAAGGACATCAAAGGAAAAGCCCCAGCAATAACTGCCAAACTCAGGCAGTGTCTTTTGGAAGCAATTAAAAGTGCTAAATAGGATGAACTGGAGACCATGAGGAGGAAGCCTTGTTTTCTCTGTTACTCTGACAGAGACTTTTGACCTTAAAATAAAACAAGCCGAAAACACTTCTGCATTTGTACGTGGAGCACAGCAAATGGGTTTGGGGGCTGCCAATCTCCAAGGGTGAGGTGGACCCTTAAGAAATACATGACTGCCAGAGCTGTAATTGGGGTAACATTTGAAAAGTAAAAGAGTTTTGCAAACCGTGAAACTCAGAGCAGCTCAGAGCTCTTGTGGGGACCAAGGCTTTGCTGATGTCCAGGACAGGTGATGGTGGCTAATAGAGACCTTGTTATCCCCCCGTGCCACCAAAAACCCAAGAACCATGCAAACCCTCTTCCCACCTGGGATTTCTGAAAACTAGCATAAATCTGACCCCGCTCTGGCAAAACATCTTCCCAAGCCACATTGCTGGAAGCTGAGCAGGTTTTTCTCCACAGATCCTGGGTAAACCAGCTCAAATCCCTCTATGGAACTGGAGATCAACCAGTGTGGTCTGTGGCCCCACAAAAACCCATCACACCCTTGTCCTGACCGCTGGCTCCAGGGTGGGCTATATATTCACTTAAAGACTTCCAATGAAAATATCAGCTTAAGAAATCACAGCAACAAGGGATGGGTGGGGAGAACGTTCCCTGAGAGAAAGAATCTGAGCTCTGTAATTGCATGTATCACATCTAGATATTGTTGTAAAGAGCTCTGCCTACAGAAGGAATAGGAGATTTGATCTAATACGCAAATAAAAATCAGAAATCTTTCCTGCCTGCCATGGAAAAAAGCTATCAATAATTCATTTTAACAAAAAAGGAGATCAAAGAAAAATGCTGTGTTAGTTTGACATTTTGATATGTTGGTTCAGGATTCTTCTTTAATGTAATATGTAACAAACAGTAGAGTTCATCTATAAATGCCAGACACACTTGTAAATTGTTGAATATAGCAGGTTCTATTAATATTCACTTAGACTTTTTAAATTAATTCACTTCGACTGCCTTTACATCTCTTTTACTGCATGCCACACAGAGTTTCTAAAGATAAAGTTTCAAATTTGTCACCATATTTCAATCTGTTTCTTCATGTTACCCCCTGCATAGCCTAATGTCCAACCCAACTTGTTTGACTATCATGTACTTGCTGTGAATTACTTCAGAAAATTGCACAGTCAAGAGCCAGAGTGAGGTGCTTGTGTCCTAAATCAACTGTCTGTGCAAGTTCACTCTCATATATAGTGGTTTAATTTCACTTACAGTTTCCTTATGGGCACTTGGTGGAGTGGATGTATATTATAGTCTAGAAAGCACAGGCTTGCAATCCACAGACTTCAGTGTTATGTTGCAAGAGGTATTTATTGCAGTGGAGAACTGCTGGCAAATTTAACATATATTGCTCAAGCTCAGTCTGTATTCCCTTTGGTGCAGAGGAGACAAAAGGGCACTCGTGTCCTCTAACTTTAGGAAGGATAGGGCAAATTTCTTCCAAGATAAAATCCTTTCTAAAATGAAGACAGTGGTTAACTATATGTGACTTATCAGTTCCAGGATCGAGTAGAAAAGTAAATACTCCCATCATTACATCACTTTGATTAAGTATTCTCTTTAAGGTACATTTTTAGGTGATATTCAGACAGTTTTTTTAAAAAATCTGTTTCCCTAGAGGAAAATCCTTGATGGTGACAACCTTCATTAGAGGCTGACACTGCATGTGCTGTCTTTGGAGGGAAAGCAGTTGTCACTCAGGTCCTGACCATGGCTGGATCGTACAGCCTCTTGGTTTTACATTTGTAAATCCATGGGTTTTCTATGTATTGTAGCCTTTTAATTACTATTTACTTTGGCTGTTCTATCTAGAAAAGAACTGTGCTTTGATGGAGGGCGCAACAGTTACTGAATGTGATGACAGTCCAGATGGTAAAGCTGTTATCTAATCCAGATGATAAAGTCATATCATCTCTGTTACATCCAGTCAGTTGTGAACAGAAAGAGTCAAAAGGATTTATTATTTTATTTAACCAACTGTTTGCAGAGCCCAATGCTGACAGTTTCATCTGCTGGAATCCTATGGCACTTCTGGCTGTCCGAAACCAGCACTCACAAAACTGTGCATCCCTTGCTGGACTGCTTTGACCCATGCTGGCAAACAGTGGGGTCATCTTTCCTGCCAGAAAGCGAGCTGCCAGAGGGGAGATTTTTACCCACACACTTCAATCCCAAGAAATCCCATCCCCAAGAAATCCCATCCCCATATACAGTGTCTCTTGGCTTGGCACTGTTTTGAGGGAAGCAGCTCCAAGGATGAGGTCTTCATGCCTGGGCCACCCACACCCCTCTGCCCACCTGGCTGTCTCCGGGGCATCCCCCAGACCCTGCAGGCATTGCACTGTGATTGCTGAGGACAGCAAGTCCTGGCCATGCTTGCAGATGGCATATCTGCAGGTGGGACCACCTGGTCCCAAAGGTGGCCTTGGGTCTTCCCTTAATCATGTGGGGAATATGCACAGGAATGAGATAAAATGTTCAAGCTCAAAACAGCTGTTGAGTCCCTCTTAAAGCCAATATGATTTTAGTCTTTTTTTTTTTTCAGGTGACAACAATTTTGTTAAATCACTTGGATTGCTTTTGAAAACTTTAGTTACTGTTTGAATAATCCCAAAAGAAAAGGGGAAAAAAGCCACTGTCACTCACTCAAAGGGCTACACTGCAAATGGCAAATCTCTAAAACCTATTTTAAAAAAGTGACTCCAGAGCAGGAGGTGAAGAACTGCCACAGCCAGCCGACGTGCGACAGACTGACATGCAGCAGGGTCCCGTCTGGCAGCATGAATTTTATTTCCGACTACAAAAAACAAATGCCAGAGGCACGGTGACTGGACGAGGAGCTGTGGGCTCAGACTGCAGCCCCCCATCGGCACAGACTGCCCCCAGCACTCGGGCTGGGTGGCTGGAGCGGGTACCCTGCCCTGGTCTCAGCAACATCACCGGACGGAGAAGAGCAGGGCCACTGCGCTAAACGTACAGGGGTTTAAAGCACAAGACCTGACTTTACATAAGCCTGTCCGCTCTCAGATTTTTACTTATATCGTGAAAATCAGGAGGGGGGTGGAAAAATGTTTCCCTGATGTGCAGTATGAGCACAAACATGCTATTATTTGAAAGGCTGTACAAAGGTTAAGTCTTTAATCCCTTTAATCCAGACGACAGACAAACAAAAACCCAAGAATGGGATCACGGAGCACGGCTGAGCGCTGCCAGGTCTCTTGTGGGGGCTCTCCATTCACTGCTGCAGCAATTTAAGAGCCTGCAGCTAAAAAGTTGCTGCAAAAGAAATAGATGCATGCATGGTTTTATTCCCAGTTCTTTAAAGCTTATCATGGGCAATTTGGCAGTCTGGGCTCATGTTTCAGTGAGAAGGGTTTAATGCTCAGGTCACTGGTACCAGGGCTACTGGATTTCCAGGTCTGGCTGCCGTTGCCCTCTTACCAACACCAGAGCTCTCAAGTGCAGTCACTCCACTTACCTGTTACTCATGCACAGAGAAAATGCAGTTTCTCCTAAATAAAATCAAGACTGGTTGAGGCAGGGGAGTAACCAGGCAGTAACACGGAGCACCATCAGAAGATGAACTGCAGAGCATTTGGGGCCCAGGAGGCTCCTCCTTCAGTACACCACACGGGAAGCATTTTGATTAGTGCGGTGCATGCCAGTATTCGTACTGCTCTTAGAACACGGTACCATAATAAGCAGACAGCAGTGAGTGCAGGAGCCCAAAGGGTTAACTGGATTTAGGACTGGATCTGAGTTTATCAGAAAAGTGGGAAATTTTTCCACCTATTTCAATGGGAATTGGGTCACGCTGCAACCACGCATCTTAAATGAACTGCTGGAAGAGTGTCACTAATTTCAGCAGTAGTATTTATGTGATTCAAACTAGATGTGTGGCTATGTTCTTTGCTGAATCAAATCTACAGCAGAAGTCTAATTCATCTATCGAAGCAGCACATTTAAAATTCCACTATTCTTTCTGCCCTATAGTTGATCACAAACTGTGAGCTACCACAGATGAGTGCAAGAGGCAGTAATTAAAATCAACATTTCCTCTCAAACCATTTCTAGTCTTTTCTGTATGTGTCTTATCAACTGCAAGCCCTTTGGTGCAGATTCTGCCAATTTTGGTAAGAGCTGCCAGACATGATCTAAACAGCCGCTACTGCAGCAGCACACAGATAGGCCAGCAGAAGAGTTAACAGCGTCGATGCAGCCCAACCCTCAACAAGAATTTGTGACAGTCTTATTGGAACCAAAAAAATCCCCTTTCTCCTTGTTTTGGATACTCTCTGGGATGCTGCAACAGCTCCCTAATCTCACCCCACTTTGCTACAAGTCAAGTTGGACCTAATCTCTCGCTCTGAGCAGAGGTCAGGCTGGAGTTGTGCTGGCGGAGCAGTGAAGCACGTGAAAGCTGTAGGGCTGTGAGATGTCCTCTGGTTACGAGAGCAGACACTGTGATGTGTATCAAGCAAACCAGATCCATATCAGCAAGTCTCATGGTGGTACAGGGCATCACCGCAGTCCTGCTCACTGTGGCCTCACTGCAGCCAGAGCTGCAGAGCACACGCAGAGAGAAAAAAGCAAAAAGCAGTGGAAAGATGCGGACACAAATTATTCGATCCAGCCTATACATCTCAGTGCACGGACACAGAAAAAGGAGAACGCAAAAGCTCCTATCCCAGCTGATGGGACTAACACTAACCAAATTCAAAGGGATGTGCGGGGGCATGGGGAGCTATTGCTCTGCACAAGCCTTGAGCTGTCTCTGGTCTCAGCAAATTCTGCTAAAACACGTTATCAGTTTGAGATTATATGAGCAGTCAAGGGAAAAACTAGATGGGGGGAAGGGGAGGGAAGGAAAAAACCAAACACGCAACCCACACTCCTATTTGTGACTGGGCCCTGAGTTACTGTTAGAATGATGCTCCCTCTGCCATGAGGATGCAGGTGTCTGATCTCATTTTGTAAAATAGCAAAGGTCACTGCAAAATTACAGCTCAGTTCCGGATTTATTTAAAAAGAAAAAAAAATCCATGGCCTACTTAGATCATCTTGGAAGCAGTCGCTCCTCTCCCAACTCCTGGCACAGAAGTCCCACCTCTCCAGTTTTTCATCCCATCTCCGCAGAGCCTAGCAGTTGTGTTTTAAGATTTGTTATAAAATCAAAAGAAAAGAGGCAATGACTAGCAGCCTAGAAAGGGTCAAACGAACTATAAAGGCCAATAAAACCCCTTATTTAGACATCCTACATGAAGACCACTAGTGCCATATGCTATCGGGTTGCCAAGCTCCCTGCCTGCCTGAGTGCTGACAGCCTTTCCATCCCTGGCAGTTCACAAGGTCATGGTCCCTGCAGACACTTCATTCCACTTACCAGCCTGGTTTTCCTTAGCCCCATCAATTTCAGCTCTGTTCTCGCAGCCAGTAGCTCAAGAATACGACAATTAAAGATTAATGTTATAAATGCATGGAAAGTTGAAAAATCCAGATTTTTTTGAATGTCATGCCAGACATATTCATTTTTAAACCTTACCCTTGTGGTTTAAGACACGAGGCCAGGAGTCACTTTTCCCCAGCAGACTGCAAATGCTTTCTTCCTTTCAGCTGCCAGCTAGTTTTGTGGGCTTAGATATTTTTCTTCATTTAATTATTCACTGTAACACATGAAACATTAAGCAGCTTTTTTCCATGAAGAAATGAGTGCTGCTTCCCAATGACAACATGCTAAGTATCCTTAATAGCAGGAATAAGGAAATTAGTTTCCTAGAACAAAGGGGAAAAGGGCAGGGAAAATGAGAGAAGCTCTGAGCAGCTAGAATTTACTAACAAACAAACAAAAAAAAAGCTGAGACTTCATTTTGAATAAAATACTCATTATCAGCTGTCCTGGGAAATAGAAGCAAAAAGAAACAGACTTTTAAAGTGTAAAAAGATATGTTTTCTGACACAACTTTCGGGCTAGAATTTTTTTCTTTCTTGACATTGGTGGAGATCGGTCAGTGAGAAGGAAGCCACAGATGCAATGTTAAGATATGTAACAGTTGTATATTCTTAATGGTACTAAAACCCTGATAGCTGTGAGAAATGTCTGTTCTTCAGAAGAACAGAAAGTTAAAGGCTGAAGTCATTAATGAAAGCTATTCCAAGCCACAATTTTTCCTGTAAAAGCAGGACTGCATACACAACTTCCAGTGTATGCTCTACTTATTTAATGTCTTCTGCAGCACCACCAAGAGATGGTCTCGTCAGGCTACGGACGAGCACCCCACACCATTGCACAGCTGCATCTCAACATCGACCCAAGACGGGACAAGCCTGGTGACCTTGTCACTGCCACTGGTTTTGATGAAACCCTTCACCCTGTCCTTGAAAACCTGGGTAGGATTGTGTGGGCAAGAGGATTTTTCCTGATTCTGGTGTTTATTTGTTGTGTCACAGAGGTAAAATTATCTCTGATTACTGAAAGCTGTTGGCTGTGGAGATAATCTGTGCATTAGCAGCTGTACGGTGGGTGGTTAGTAGTTCTGAATCTGTAGTTGGAAGCAAAGAAGTCATTTTGCACAGCACTTTAAAACAGAAAACAGAGCACACAGGACAAAAACCCCATGCCCCGTGCAGACGTTGCTTTCTGCAATGAGAAATCCTCTCATTTGCTGGTGAGGTGGAGGGTGAGTCCCGTGCCATGTCCTCCTGCATTCCCGCACCTCCCATGGCTGCACCCAGGAGAAGAAAGACCCTGAGCAGACACCCAATGAAGCCTTAACAATTGCAACATTGGTCTCTTTATGCCTTCCCAAAAGGAGATCGATTACCTGAAGCACAGCTTAAAACTGCAGGTCCTAGCAAATGGGTTTAAGAGTCGCAAACTTGCTATCACAAAGCTAAATCCCATTATCCTTGTCAGGGGAAGAAGGCTCAAATCTCCTATCTGGGCATGACTTCTCTGGGAAAGGTGGAACAATGTGCCTACTCACTATGCATAACTATTTAGAGTACAAACACTGCTGGAAACAACTATCAAAACTCGCAAGCTGCTAATTCACCAAACGGAAACTCCTTGCCTATTTGTGTCTGCAGGACACACACAAGCTGCTCCCAAGCCAGGACAACTTTGGTTTGCACGTTTTGCTCTGGGGATTTGAAATTTTTCTCCTTCTACCTTCACTTTGTCTGCAGCTGCTGAGCTTTAGTCCTGGCAAAGAGGGCTGGGAGCCGGGGTAGGGTCAGTGACGGGCAGATATCAGGCTGGAAGGTTTATAAAGAACAGACATCAAGACCAAAGAGCAGGAAACTGATAGAAGACAGCAAGGGATGCAAAATATCCCAGGGACAGGAGTGACAAGAAGCAGAGATGCATACTTTTCTTATTAAAAATCTGCATATGAAAGCAGAGGGGAGCATCCTCGCACACAACAGACCTGCCCCGTGCTATCTCTTCCCGTCTGTGTGGCCTGAGATGGAGCAGACACACAGCTTATGTTACAGTTTAAAATATCTTCTGTAAGGGTTTTCTTGGTTGTTTGGGGTTTGTTTTGTTTTGTTTTATTTTTTAAACAGCTTTGCCACCACTATATGTGCGAGTGCACGTGCATGTGCATGTGGTGCATGACTGCACAGACACTGGCAACATCCACACAGCCACAACTGCACAAAAGATCTGCAGGCACAATTGATAATATCTGGAACACATTAAAAAATTAGAATATATAGTTCCCTCAGCAGCTGTACTAGTTTTCTCACGGTCTTTACTAATTAACATACATTGAGGAGGTACCAACAATCGCAGACCCAAGGTCACATTTAGCTTTCTTTTTCAACAAGGCACAGAATAGTATCTTCAGCATCAACAACACTGCAGTCTCAAGTGTCACAGAACTAAAACATCAAAGAGTTTCTTTGCCATAAGCCCCTCTTTTTTTTCTTTTTCTTTTTTTTTTTGAATCATAGAAATTCGAGTATGGCATCTTTGTGGAGTGGTCTATCTGATCCACTTGGCCACCTCTCTCGTTTCCCAACCCTGCCAGTGCAAATCCTTCCTGGGTTTGGGAGCTGCAAACCTGAGCGGTTTCTCACCCTGGCTGCCTCCCTGCCTTCCATTCCCACCCCTCTCATGAAAACGAGCTGTCTGTTGGCTGCCTTCCTTGATGTGCATTTCTCAGGGTGATAATTTGCATTATAAAATACATAGGGATGAATTCATTTAAGTCTTGCTCCCAAAGGCAAGCATTAAAAACCATTCTGAGGCACTCCCAACGTTCCTGCTGCCGTCTTCCCTACTCTTTAAAAGCCATCTCCACTGTGCAACTAATTTTTATGTCTTTGAGTAAATCATTTAAGACAGCTTTCTCTGCTCATTACCTTAAAGAGTTAAAGGTTACATGGTCTGTATTGTCCCATGATGAGAAAAGAGACAGACAAGGCAAATGTTTTATTTACACTTTAAAATTGGATGTGGAAAGATTTATAAATGGATTAATTTTAATTAGTGTCCTCATTTAATTTAAAAAAAAAAACATTAAAAAGCATGCCTTAAAATTAATGCACTGCTACCCTGCGCGTTAACAAATATGTCAAGTCTTGTTTTAAAGGCCCTTTGTTGCTTAAGAGGTTTTTTTTTTCTTATATAGCAAAAGCAGCCGCTGACTAGTTATTTTTCTGAAATCATGCTGGAATAAAGCATGGAACAATCATTTTTCTTGCTGTTTAACGAGACTGCCCCCATAAGCATTATCCTACGAGGTAAATGTTTGCACCGTGGCCTTTGTGTCCCACCTCACAGCGTGGTGTAGGCAGCTCCTCCCTCCAAAGTCATCTCCAAAAAGCTTTTTGCTGTTTGGTAAGTTAAAACTAGGTACCGGCCCCATACCAAAAACATTTGAATAATAGCTTTAACATTTGTCTCTCCTTGAACAGTTTCTCTAGCAGCTGTAGAAATTAGACTCCTCGTAGATAAAGAACAGGTGCAGTACATAGCAAGATTTTTTAAAAGACCACATTTGATGTCTTGACGTTTGTGTTATATTTCATTAGGGCACGAAGCAAAAGTGGAATCACTAAAACCCAGCAAGGCCAAAAAATACCGATTTTGCCTTTCTGGAGCTCAGTAATCCACCTCCTGGATATCTGAGTTTCTTCTGCAGATGCCCTGACCCCAGACAGGAGAGTAGCAAACATTGACCTTCGTCCCCATCTTCTCCCCACTGACTCGTGACAAACAGGGAGAGGTGTCTGCCTCAGAGGCTTAACTTACAGTAGAAACCAGACAAGAAAATCTCAAGTCATTTGCTATCTCCAGGATCCCAAGACTCAAGCCCCTTATACACAAGTTCATTTCCTGCCTCAATATTTTTGACAGTTTAGGACATCTCCAAATACATCCTTTCTCCCAAACATAGGCTTCCATGAATAAGTGCTCTCATCCAAGCTGCTTCTTGCTGCATAAGCTGACTGACACTCAGCCTTCCGCCACCACCCTCACCACCAGCACCCGCCACCGTGGTTCTCCTCGTCTCCCACCGCAGTCACTGCAGCTTCTTCCCTCCTCACAGTTAGTCTGACTTGCTTCCACTCCAGCCAGCACCACAACTGAAATAATAAACTATGAAAATTAACATTGATCTATTCCTGGTTGTTCGGTTTTTTTCTCCAACTCCTTGCTGCAAATACCTCTCCCAGTGTTGACCTTGACATACATTTACACACGCTTTGACTTTACTCTGCATACAAGCAGGGCTCCGTCCCCCACTCACAGCAGCTCCCATGTCCCATTTCCTAGTCAAGCCCCTGCAATTCTTTCCTGTGCTGGAAAGGGCTGGTGAGGAGGTCCCTCCAAACGCTCCTGCAGCTCCGATGCCCGGGGGCACCACGGCCACCACATGCTGCCTATGCCCACCCCATGCGGAGGGGACAAACAGCAGACATGATGTCCACACCTCCACAAACTGGGGTGTGTGGCACTTCCAGAGGGAGGACGGGACCTCTAGCTACTCCCACATCCCCTCCATTGTCTTCTCCTCTTCCATGCTCCTCCTGCGAGCACCTTGCCCTCCCTGCACTGCCCAAATACGTGAACGTGACTTCTCTTTAGCTCCCGGCAATGTGACTTCGGCCTCCTGCTCCTGTCCCAGCAGGCATGCAGGCAGTCCAGGCAGGCATGAAATGAAACCCCTGGCTGTTTCGGAGGGTGCGTTGCTGTTGTGACACCCCCAACACAACCCGCCTGAGCATTTTAGGATATCACGGCTATGAATGATGGACTTGTGTAGGATGAAGTCTGGCACCTTTCTGTGCTTCAGCCAAAGAAAAGGGGGGAGGGAGAGAGGGAAGTGACACTTTCCCCCTTCGCTTGATGAAAGCAAAATCTGATGGAGGCAGGGGGGGTGAAACAGACTGGGCACTAAGCCCCTTATTAATGCATGTATTGAAAAAAGAAATGCAACTGTGCACTCATTTCTGCTGGTTTCTAGGAGCTTTTGTGACCTTAATAATTCATGTTTATGCAAGCTGCTTATAATGTTAAGCAGTTGTTTTGTGTAGATTTTCTCCGTTGCATTTAATTGAGATGAATATATCTAGCTGTGAAATGAGGTTGGCCATAATACTCAAAGGGAAGCTTTAAAAAAATTACAGTGTTTTTATAAGGAGAAACAAAATTCACAGCTTTGTCTGAAATAATTTTCCATCCATTACTGATACACACAATGTAACAAACGGAGTATATGTATTTTTTTTCCCCCAGATTCATCCTTTCCCTTTCCTTTTCATGTTTTGGCAGCATTTCCAATACCATAAACTTTCATTGTTTCTCAAACACGTAATTGGTGTCTCCTGCCTGTTTTGCTTTTCTTCATAGCAACAGGAGAGTAAGGGAGGGATTACAAATACCAAAGTGATCAGGAAAACTAAGAGGCAGGTAGAGCTCCTGAGACCACCTTTAAACTCATATTTTGGATAGCAGTTTGGACTCCTGCAACGCACGGCACTGCATAGCAAGAGGACTGCTAGCACAGGTAGAGAGTTTGTTTTTCCAGGCTTGTGCCCATCACCCATGAACACACAAGTCCTCTAGGACATCACTTCAGATGGTGGCCCAGACTAAGCAGCAGCTTATACTTGACCCACCAGGTAGTCAGAAGAAAGCATGCCAGCAGCCAGAAGAAGCAGCTGCTTATTGTCCTGAATGCTTTTATAAGCCTTTCCCAACACACCAGATCAGACTATCCCTACACATTCTTCATAGAAACAAAACAAACAGGTCTCGGAAAAATCTACATTCACTTTGTATCAACACAAGCTAGACTGCTTTTCCCACCCTCACTTCAAAATTTGGCCAGATTTAAAGGCAACTGAGAACCTGCTCTTTCCAGGGCAGCTTCGGGAAGGAGACAAGGACGCTGTTGTGAAGGGTCACCTTTCCCAAACGCTGGCAAGCTTGTCCACATCCCTGCCAGGCTGTGTATAAACTGGAAGCTCTTCCACAAAGACTCTTGGTTCGTTTTTAACCTGATTCCATTTAAACAAGTTCTTATTTGAGAAAAAAAAAGTGTTCGTTTCAATTGGAATTGCAGTTTGCTTTTCAATATAAACTGCCAAATACAGGTTGCAGCTGCACCTCCCAGCAAACAGAAAGTTTCCGTCTGTGGCAGAGGAAGACCAAACCGTCCCTGCAGTGCCAGCAGCTTCATAAAATAAATAGAAGTGGGAGCTGAAAGAAAAAGATGACTGTAAAAGCCATGGGTTTTTGTTCCAGGTTTGCTCTGGCTCAAGCAGAAATGGGCCCCAGTGGTTCATTTTTTTCCACAAATAAGGGTTGTTGACACTTAACCTACACAAGCACTGACACTCAGAGTGTACACAATGGACTTGATGTGCCAACCACTTTCTGCGGTCCTTGCAGCAAGGCAAACTCCAGGCAATTGTGGACCAAAATGAAATGAGGTGTTTTTAATGCAAATATTAGGTCTTAAATAGAAAAGCTGGAGTTCAGTTTTGACAGACTAAGAGTAATTTCTGTTGTGTTTCCAGCCTTCAGTGAGTTAATGTTTCAACTAACCATTAAAAAAACAGTAATGCAATTGGTCTTAGCAGCTTACTGTAGTTTTTAGAACACAGCTGCAGCACTCTCCCTCCCACACGCAACAGAAATCAATGGATCCAGGCATAGCCCTATGAGTATGAGACCATGGCTGTATCATTGCAAATAGCTAAAATAATGTCCACTGTCTTAACCTTCAAATAGTACCTAAAATTCAAAAAGTCTCATAACTTTTTTCTATATTTCTTTGTGTGCTTACAAGATCCAAACTAATAGTATTACTTACTACAGATTATGTACCTAAACCACTTGGCACCTAATCTAAGCTCCATTAGATTTAAGGCCATCCCTACCCCAAGGTAGGACTATTCCCAACGAACATTGAGGAGAGACATTAAAAGATGCCATGTCATATCTCCCGACCAGTAATGCTTCCTGCATCCCATCAGAATGATTACCTCTGAGCTATCATTCCATCTGTGGACGGTATTAAAGGACTACAGATACAACTGTTAATCACAAAGCAGGCTATTTCAAGGCAAGATTTAGTACTCATAGACTCCATTTTTCCAGGGTCTCTGTACACACCAGAAACCTGCTTTCACATTAGAGGACCACTCCAAACAAGAAGTATCAATTCTGAAGAGTTTCCATGTGTTTCTCAAGTTGAGCTACCATTTTTGATGCTTGCCCCCATCCACAAAAGAACCATCTAGGAGATATGGGGCTAAGGACTAACAAACTTCCAGAAATAGTTCACCTGTAAAAATTGCAACTGTGACATCTAAACTTTTCCCTACTTCATGCCCAAAGATGCACGTTACAAAAGGGCATTTGTCACCTCTTTTGCAGTGAACAACTGGTAATTTCACATCCATCAGACTGGATCACTCCAGCTGCATGCACGCTGGGAGCACCACAGTTATATGGCTCTGACAAGGAATGATCTTCTATGCAGTTGTAACTACAGGCCATCACCTTTTGCTTAGAAAAGTAAATAAATGTACAGAGTACCAATGTTCTCCGGACAAACACTAATGTCACCCCCCCAAGAATAAAAATTGATTGGAGGAGGAAGAATATTTTAATTGATATAGCTCTGTATTGTAAAATGTCACTTGAGTGACAGTCAATTACATATCAAGCAATTTCTATTACATATTGAGTAGTGGAACAGATACAGGAAGGAGAAAAAAACAAGCCTAAATACGACAAGAAATAAAATTTGTGTGCACTGTCTGTATGATCAATGCAAACATAACCACAAACATTTGCATTAGAATAGTGCAGTAAATAACCACCCCACAGCTGAGACATTTACAGCCACATTAGTAAATACACTTTCACTTCTCGCAGAGAGGAGGGCAATTTATTAAACCACTCAAACAAGACATCTTGCAAACAAAAATCTTGGTCTAATTAGGAAAGATCCTTCTGAAAGCAAAGTAGAGGGCTAGGTGACCCAGCGGGTCCTTTCCATCCCAGCTACCCAGGAGCTGTGATTCACTGCACTTCCAACTACTCACTGTAGAGAGGTTTAAATCCGTTGACGAGCATGTGGATGTGGACTGAAAGACACGGCTGTGGGCCAAAACAAGCCCATCACACCCAGCTCCCCACAGACCCGCACCTGACGGCAGTGACAGCACACCAGCCGGAATAACTGCGCATTTTGGAGTGGTGCCACCCATTTGTTTGTTGCGTTTATTTACTTCCAGCTGAGCTACGGGGTGAGCAGATTTCTCATACAGAAATACTTGCAGCTTTATTCAGAGGAGAAAAAGGAGGATGTCTGTTACTCCATACAAGAAGGGACATGGATTGCTGCTGGAATAGGATGTGTCACATTTCATCTTGCAGCCCAAGCCCCATCATACCAACGGAGACATTTCTCTGCTCAGCTCCTCACCCCAAGAAGTGGAGGATCCAAACACAATCTGTATGGAGGACAGTTGCTCAGTGGTACAGATGAGATACTTTGTTTTTCTGCTGCAAAGACTAGAAGACTAAAGGATGGGAAAGATTATTAAGGGAAGGGGAATATAATCTATGCTGTTGGGAACCTGGAAGGCAAACTGGAAGCTAGCCTGAAGACAGCCCACCCACATGTTTGTACTCCCATTTAAACATGGTGAGCGTGTTCCTAGCAGAAATACCTGCGAGCAGGGCTCAAAAGCTGGAAATGGGCACTGCAGATTTAGGATAGAGATGACCACGAGATGGGTAGTCACCGCTCACAAAAGTCTCAGGTCCTTGAAACCCCAGCACACTGGGTAAAACAGGTAAAAGCTTAAGACCAGGATTAATATTTTAAAGCTGAACAGCTGGTTAATGTTTAATACCTGTCTCACTTGTCATCTGACATCCTTCATGATGGTAACTGAGTTCCGATGAGACGGGGACTTCAGTCTTTAATATGAGGTCAGCTGCCATCAGAGCTCCTGCCAGCCCCGATTAAAGCTGATGGGCTGACAGCCGGGCGCTACAGCGAGCAGAGGTGGCTGCCATGGGTCCCCTCTACCCTCCTCCACCAGCGCAGGAGACACCGAGGAGCTGCTGGGGCTGCACCATTCGCATCAGAGTGTTAGGCTTGCATTAAGTAAGCAAAGACTTTCAGGTTTGTGTTTTGCTACAGACTTTGGACAGAAGCTTTCTCAAAACCCGTATCGTTTTGAAGTCTCTTTTTGATGTTTGATTTTACTGAAAAATACATAAATATCCAAACAGATCACTCCTTGGTCATCCCAAGACTACCACAACCACTAAAATATGTAGCTCACTATTAAAACTAGAATTACCCCACGCTACTGGACAATCGCCTTTGCTCTGGGAGCAGAGAAAGAAGCAGCAGTGTTTTAACCCCTTCCTGCAGCCAGATCACAATTACTGATTTATATAGCTGTTATATCTGCGCACAGCTGGAGGTGTGGAGAAACCCTGCTGCACCAGGGCACAGGCTGTATTTTACCGGTCTGTCCTGGAGGCTGAGAAGATGAGACCATTGCTGAACTTACAGACAACTTGCAATGGAATGGTGGCACTGGTGAAATGATATCTAGTGAACTCCAAATTATCTACAGAAGATCAAGCAGGTGGGCTGCTCTTGTGCAGGTATGTAACACCCAGGAGACAACGGCAGGATGTTTTCCCTGGAAGGCAACAGTGAACTGAGTGGGGTTAGCATCTGCTTTAATAGGTCCTGCCTCTGTCAAACTTCTGGGCAAAGCCTGTTTGTCTGAGACTTTGCAAAGAGCGAAGCGAGCATCAAAGCTCTTCTCTGTTTTGTAGGTCAGGAAGGCTTTGGGGTTGTCGCAGTGTCAGCTCACATGTATTCTGCAAAGTGTGCTTTAATTTTTCATTATAACAGCACCTACAGACTTTGATTGAAATAAATAATGAACCAATTTGTATCATGAATCTAAGAATCATGCTCTTCTGGTCCCCATCACGGAGAGGATTTTCTTCCCAGTGACAAGTGTTAATGCATTTGTGCCCTAGTTTCCCACAGTGGATGTCACTATTGAAGTGTCAGCAAGGAAGGTTAGAGCTGTTTTTTCAGACTGTTCCCATCAGCTTCAGCAGTCCCTTTTGGATGAAAACATCCCGGCAGAACACTGGCTGAAAGAAGGCTGGATTTTAAACAGCACAGCAAAAGTCTTTGTGTTGTATATGATTAAAATGTAACACTGAATAGGTCTTTTTCCCAGTCTGAGACAGGGAGGATGGCTCCACTCTCTAAAATTACAGGTACTTTTTTTTTTCAGAATGGCGGAAGTTTCACAAATCTTTAATGTCATTAGAGACCATGTTCTACGCTTTTCTTGTTTTTCAGTGCTGTTCTTTCTGGTAACTCCCCCAGCACAAATCCAGACAGGTGCTGCTCCATTTCTGAGAGCTGACAGAGGAGAGCCGGCCATCCACCATAGTGGGACCCCAAAGTGGTGCCTACTGTCGCTTCTCACAAGGCAAAAACGGCCAAACCCGAAACCCAGTGGGATCCAGACGCTCTCTTTGATTTGAACCATTCTGACTGTATGAATGGTGATAATTTTAATAAGCACAGTTACTTGGGAAAAAAAAAATCAATTATCAAAAGCAGCCTTACTGTAATTTCAAAGTTTTGCCAAGTAAGTTTAATACAATTCCATTTCAAGAGGAATTTAGATTAAGCGCACACAATAAATGCTGTAACCCACCCAGGTACTAATCCCCTTTGCAAACTGTCTGACATTGCAAAGAAAGTTAATAAAATGCCAGCCAAATCAAACAGTAATGAAATTAAAGCACAATTGGCATGGCTTACCGCAATGCTCTAGCAGCATCTTTGGGAGGCTGCACCAAAGAGGAGCCATCGCAATTAGGCAGGTATAACAGGAGAAGTATTAGATTGCAGAATTAGAGCTGCTCCCGTCTCCCTTGCAAGGCTTTACAATGTCAAAGCAAGGCAGCAATATCAGTGTATTGATACTAGATTACAAGCCCTATTTAAACAGCAAAGGGTAATTATTTTATCCCGGAAAGTAACTACAAATTAATTTTATCCACCCGGACCACCCTTGCTGGAAGCTGCTGCTGAAGGACCACAGACTGTGCCCTAGGTGACACCACATCGCATGCAAATCTCCGGCTCAGTACAGTGGTAACTGCGTGAGATATAATGTCTTGTGACATGGCGAAGGTCAGATTAGACTATTTGACCTTCAGGCTACATTTATCAATTTAGTGAAATATATTAATATCAGAGTTTTTAATTAAGACAACATAATACAAAGAGCAATACTGCTTGGTCCATTGCAGATCTGTATTAAAATACAATATTCATGTAATCACTTTTTTACATGATCTCGTTAAAATTAGCCAGGAGAGCTGTTACTGTAACGCGTGGGTAATTCGAGTAGAAAGCTGAGACTCACCAAAGCGAAGCCACAGCACTTCATTACAACCCCAGCAGCCTCAGCAGGGCCAGGCACGCCAGTTGGGAATAACGAAAGAGGGAACGCTTAAGGACCATACATAGTACAACTCACAGACCTTCAGGAACAAATTGCAGTTCATTAAGATGGTGTTGTTTCGACAGAAACAAAACCCGAATTACTCGTTTGCTGCTGTTATTTTCACTCCATCAGCAATCAGGTATGTCCGAGTTGGTGCTGGACGCGCTGCCCAGCACGGCGTAAGGCAGCATCAGGCTTTCCCCGGCTCTACGCAAGAGCCAGCTGTCACATGGACAAGGGGGTCAAATTCAGAAAAATACTGTTTTCTACTCTCTCTCTGCATGCATTAATCTACATGCTTATTCCTGTTTACATTATGAGATGTACGCCATAAAAGAGCTTACAGGATGTGTATTGCAGCCAAGTTAATATTGCTGTTGGAGCCTCAGCCTCTGCATTTCCTGACTTAACATTGCCCAGTTAAAATTTTTATTTTTTTTAATTTTGCATTTGTCTAATGGAGTTTCTTAGTGGTTTGAACGCATTTAAGGTAAGAATGGTCCGTAGAGCACCTATTAATGTAACAAAAGAACAAGCTCTATACTGAAGACAGTAACAACATTCAGAAATGTTATTTAGTACATGAATGTGTACACACATAGCAAAAAAAGGTACTTTTAGTAATAACATTCAGAAACAATTTAGAAAGGTGCCTGCATTATAAGACCTTTTCATATATTACTCAGATAAAACCCACAGCTTTTCACTTAGGGCAACTCAACTGACCTTTCAAGAGTCAAAGTGTGCTGTGCAGAAGAACTATAGTTAAAACAGTAACCAAGAAAAAAGTTATTTTTTCACAGATGCCACTGCTTGGATTTTGGAAGTGGAGAAGAGTTTTACTTAAATTGAACAAAACATTTCACAATGCTTGTGCAGATGAGCTAAGGAAGATGGACCTTACATCAAAGCCTCTTCCTACCTCCCAGCACACACCGTGCAGTCTTGCACACAGCCGGACTCCTGCCCAGAGCTGTTTGTTTATTCCATAAAGCTACTGAAAAGCTAGCGAGACACCCACGGCAAATATCACGCAGACATGCAACACCTTTTAAATTTGGCCCTTACAACATAGGGGTTTGATGTCATCAGCATTGCCAAACGAGCCCTGCAGTAGATACCTGCCACACGAGATAGCTGCCACTCTCTGCATTCCCAGGAAAGTCTTTATAACGTCACTTGGACTTTGACCTTCTCTCCCTAGTTCATCCCAACTGAGAGAATCAGAGTCTTGATTTCTGCCCCAGAACTCCCGCACATCCCTGGCTGGACTCAGCCCTGCCAGTGGCTGCCTTTGCCAGCTCAGGAGCTGGTAAACCAGACTAAACATCTATTCACACGTCAAGTTTTTTAGACTAGCAATCCCCTGTGAAGGGAACACAAAAAAGACCTCATGTTATGAAAAATGAAAGACTTTTAGCTCTTCTTTTCAATAAAAAAAAAAAATCACATCCCGCTTCTGTAAAATGTTCGTGAGTTTTATAAAAGTGAAAAAATAGGTTTTCTCCAGGCTAAGCACCAAATAATTTTAAAGAAAAAAGACTTCAAAGGCACGTTTTACACTCTATTTGCATTCAGGCATTTTGTTTTTCAGAAAATTATTACCTTGGTAATATTGCAGGCTATTCTTCCATGCACTATGAGCTTTGGCTACCCAGAATATAATTTGTCCAGTGCAAGACCCATGCAAGTGAGGGAGAAGCCACTCTACAAATGGCAAAGTTGGTGAGTCATCTCAAGGGATTAGCACAATATTTGCAAGGATGTCCATCCTGGACATGAAAGTGAGCATTGCAGAGGGCGTACAGGCATCACAGTTTGCCTTAAAATGAATGCAGAGGAACTGAGACCAAAGCAGTTGAGCGCTCTGAGATCTGTGCACAGACGTTTGCCAGGAGCAAAATGAAGCTCAAGCCTTGATGGCTTCACTAAAATTGGGAGGCTAACACAGGAACGCTGAGGACGGTGCTTGAACCTGCTGCCACTGCATTGGCCAGAGCACACCTACCCCTTATGTCAATCCCCCACCAACTCCCGCAGCCCCCAGGGACGAGGGAGGGAAGGCGGCTTGGGGTTGGGGACGTCTCCTCACACACAGCCCCACCGTGCTCTGTTCAGACAGAAGCAGAGAAGATTTGACAGCCCGTTGAGAGAAATTCATGAGTGTTGCAGTTCATTAAAAGGCTACCAGGGAAAGCACCGAGGTTAACGGGATGGGCTATATTAAGCCCATTTATAGCTTTATGGCACCTTCAAAGGGGCATCAGAGCTTTCTGCAGCCAAGTGTAATGGTCAGATAGTTACAGACTGAGACAGGTTTAACAGAGTACCCCAGGCCACCCGCTGGAGAGGCAGCACCGTTAACTTCAGAGTTTGAGGTCAGCTCTTGATGTTTTTCTCTTACGTATCTCATCCACAACCGCTCCCGGGCTTACAATACTGCATATATCACAGCCTGCTTTGTGCGGACAAGAGTATTTAATGACACAGAGAACTACTTTGTGATGATTAGGGGAAAAAAAAAATTCAGCCAGATGTTTCATGCTGTCTGATTTTATTAGACTGCTGCATACAGGCAAGGGGCGGGGGGGTGCATGTGGATGGTTGTTTTTATGTGATTACCACCCCTCTTGCTCATATCCCCGGGCCTGCTGCACTGCAAGACAGTAACACATGCTGTCATGACATGACCTAATCCACAGAACAGGGAGATAGCACAAAGTACCACAGCAGGTGATGGAGCTGCCCCTTGCCCTCCACACCGGCACACCGGGGTCAAGCAGAACAAGGTCAGGGCAGAGAACCTGCAAGCACCCCTAGACCAGCGGATGCACCCTGCTGACCCCCAGGGGAATGAAACCCCACCCACCCTGGGGGGATGGACACTATTGGCACCTGCCCTATTGACCTACACAGGGATGTACCCCACTGGCCCCTGGGCATGGAGTCCTGCTGGTCCCTGGGGGATGCACCACACCAACCCCCTGGGAATGGAGCCCCCAGAATGATGGGGTAGCATTCCACTGACCCCTGCAGGGGGGATGCACCCCTGTGGCCCCCTGGGGATGGAGCCCCAAGGGTCATGGGGCAGGCACCACACTGACAACCGGGGAGGGGGGGTTGCACCCGACCAGCTCCCTGGGGAAAGATGAAGTGCCCAGGCCCCAGGGTGGGGAGATGCACCCTGCCGACTCCAGGAGATGGAGCACACAGGGCAATGGGGGAGGCACCCACCGACTCCCGGGACACAGAGCCTCGCTGGCGCCGGCGTGGGGACTGCACCTCACCGACCGCCGGGGAATGAAACCTCCCGGTGCCGGTGGCGGTGAGGATGACTTTCACCGACCGCCGGGGGATGAAGCCCCCTCGGCCCGCTGCTGCAGCGCGGGGCGGGGGCGCAGAGCCCAGCCCAGTCCCTCCGTCCCCAGCCGGCGGCCAGCCCCGTCCCCGCAGCAGCGAAGCCGCCAGCGGGGCAGGCACCGGCCGCCCGCCGCCCCCGCCTCGCCCGGCGCTCAGCCCCGCGCCGCCGCCGCGCTCCCCACTCACCTCGGCGGGGACGGAGCGACCCGGCGCCCCGACACCTGCCCGGCGTCCCCGGGGCAGGGCGGCCCCCGGCCCGGCGCCGCTCCCTCGCCGCCTGCCGCGTCGCCGCGCTGCCCGCCCGGCCCGGCCCGGCCCGACCCGTCCCGGCCCGGGGAGCGGCGGGGGCGGCCCCGACGGGGCGGGAGGTGCGGGGATACCGCGAGGGGCGGCCCGACGGGGCGGGAGGCGCGGAAGCCCTTCGCGGGGCGGCGCCCGGGCGGGGTTCCCCCACCCTCGCCGGGACCCGGCGGGACCCACCGGGCAGCACCGGCAGCGCCCGATCGCACCTCAGGCTGGCGGCGAGCCGGGGGAGGCCGATGCGGGGGGGTTAGTAACCGTGCTGCGGGGGGGGTCGGCTGGCGCTCGAGGAGTTGCTTGAAATCTCCGACCCCCGAGGAGCAGGCGTTGTTCTGTGCAGGTTTTTAATATTTTCGGGCACGTCGGGATTTTTTTTCAGTCTTTTAAATATTTTCCTTGTATCACTTTTATCTTCTGTTCTCGCTCAGCAGGCAGTGCTAGTTCCAAAGAGGATTTAAATGAACAGTGAATTACCCTTTTCTTTAAAAAAAAAAAAATTACCCTTAAAAAAAAAAAGAGTTAAAAGAATCCTTTTTTAATTCTAAAAAAAAATTTTGGGTTTTTTTTCCTAGATGCTAATTAAAATGAAAGTGCATTCTAAAATGTTTGGTTCACTTTTCCTAGGTACTGCAAAAGGAAATGGTCAGCAGCTCTGTTTTCTTTCAAATCAGAGTCCCTTCCTGACTCATGCCCCCATACAAGGCTTAGGGAGTGCGTTTCCAGTACTGCTGTTCTAAAATTAAATCTTTAAAAAAAAAAAATTCAGATCAACCGAAGTGTCTCTAAAGTATTGTCTTTATTAAAGACTCTCTCAGGTAATCACGTTACAATTTGGCCCAGATGCTCTGCCTATCGCTGCTTTGAAGATGATTGCTCATGACTGCAATGTCTGGGCTGATAACTAAATCAAGCCCAGCGTTTAAAGCAGAGGGTTGTCTAGCGGCACTTGTTGCAGTGACAGGCTCGGCATGAGGTACCAGGCAGTGCCTTAGGACTCTTCAACACACAAAGGATGCTGTTAGTTGAGCTGAATTGTTCTGCAAATGCAGAATACTTGCATGCACACAAAATAGTATTCCAGAGCACACTCTCGACCACCCTCCGTGCAAAGCCGGGAGGTTTTCAAGCAGTGTCAGCCAGGCCATAGCATGCAATGAGAAAAAAAACCCAACTCCTCCTTCCACACTGCTGAACTCTGGGATGAGGCACAGAAAAATAGGTGTGTGATTCCTGCCAGTGGCCTTGTTTCAGTGATGAAATCCTAGGCTATACGGAGCAAGTAATAACTGCTGGGACTGGCAGCAGAGCAGCTCCCGGCAAGCACCACACCAAGTTTTCCACCAGCGCTGTCAGCAAACACGCTGACACCACACCAGGTTGCAGTTAACCAAGCAGCGCTCAGGAGAACCACGTCCCACCATGTTTTATACCCTGTGTCTCCATGCTGAAGTGCAATCCCATTAGGTGGTTTCCTGCAGGAGCAGGGTTTAATCCAGCACGTAGTTCCATGAAATCTCAATGAAAATAGATTTGGGGGTGTATGAAGTTCTGCTACTGCTCAAGACAGCATGTGGCTAATACTGCCCAGTGCTCCTGCCATTGCCAGGTCACAGGAGATCGAGGCCCCTCCAGAAGCACTGCAGTATCAGACTGGTTCAGTCTTCATCATCATTTTTTCACCCTCTTTCTAGGGACCTGCCTTTGAACAACGATCTGTTCATTATTTATCTGCATGAGAACAGCCATGCTTGCAAATGATTCCTCTACGCTGCCAGGTAGCTCTCTGGAAATGGTGCTGGCTCACAACAGCAAGACGGATGATGGGGTAAAGCAAGAGAAACTCTGAGAATTATTCCTTTTGACTCCCAAGTTAAAAAATGTGATTATCTCCCAGTAGGACATGAAAAATCCCCAGAGGTGCCACAGCACCTTGGGATGGCAGCCCAGAGTGCTGAGCCCTTATTTCAGAGCACGGTGGTCCCCTGTGATCAGTTCTGGCAGGAAGTAATAGCCAATAGCCATGCAAATGTGACGATTAACTTCAGCAACAGCATATGGATCAGAATCACCAAAATATACATGCACTAACTTCCGATTATCTGTTATCTTCATTCTTAAAGGTCCACAGTCCACCCTATTTGTATGGCTTGCTGCTAAAACAAGGGAGCAGATTATGTCTGAACCCCTTCTCATTCAAATCCGAACAATTCCATTCATTTCAGGGGTTGCACCAATGGAAATGGCATGAAAAGGGACTTTATCTTTCTTATCCCCCCCACATAATAATACCATTTAAATCTCTCTATAGTCAGTTATATGTGTTTCCCCCATTTTCTACATCAATTGTAAGATAACGTTATAAAGCACTGAATGTTTTGGTGTTCCTGGTGCAGAGCATTTGGCTTCTGGCAGGATTATACCATGGAAGCAAAGCTGATGGTCATAAACAATGTCTTTTACTAAGTACTTTCACAGGCAGCTGTTGGCATTCAATTTTGTAATGTAAATCAATTGTTGCTTATATCTTCTGACACCAGGCCAAAAGGTAGAAAAGATACTGTGCTAAAGTGTGTTGGGTTTATTCTGCAGAACTCTATGGGAAGGTCAACTTTATCTACAACTGGAATCACTAATTCTGGAGGCTGCCAGCAATATTTTATATTCTCCTCTTACACATCTGAGAAATATTATTTTTCTACTGCTCTTTCTGAAGGTTATGCATCAAAATCCTAATTATATGTGGTTTCTCCCAACATTGATATATAGGATTTGCAATACTTGCATTTTGCAACCTGGTCAGATGTCGATAGCATCAGTTGCATTCTGTGTTTCTCTTGGACACCAGCTGAGTAGAGATTAAGTATATCCCTTAGTGTTTTCCACACTTCACCTCCCAGAGAGTGCCCAAAATCTCATTTTATTTTGCTTTAGATAAGGGAAGGATGTTGGAAGTAAAACAGTTATCTGGATCCCAGAGCAACCTGGAAGAGGAGCTGGAGCCCAATGAAAAGGGAAGAAACGAGAAAACAGAGAAAGACCAGATTAAGCCGATGGTGTAATATTCAGCTTTCGGGATTCAAAGACTGCTCAGATCATAAAACCCTGTGTGGCTCTATCAGCGGGACGAAATTGCAGTAGTGTGTTTTCAGAAACCTGGAGTACTTTCAGAGTTGCTACACAGCAGATTTTAGTCACCCTAATAACATTTTATCCCAATGTCAGTTTCAGCAATCTGTAATTTTGTCACATTTTCTGAGCGCAAGCAGGATTTTCTGCCCTGACCCATGCCACCCTGACAGTGTCCATCTTCTGCTGCGTTTTGGGGATGGCTGGACAACTTCCAGCAATCCGGGCAGATCTGCTGACCTACCACCTTCCCTCAGTTTTCCCTGAAGTCCCCAGATGTCAGGGTTCACATTATTCTGAAGGTTTTCTGTAGCTGATTTGATGCTGCTTGGGTCTAGTTTAGTGGCTTGGGGACAGACTGTCTGGTAGCAGCTAAAGCAGAAATTGCAAATGGAAAAGCACATCATCTTCGTATCCAGGTGGGATGTATTCAACACTGCCGTCACTGACACTACAAAGTGCCCCAATATTTGCTAAGTATCTGGGGCTGATTAACCTGAGTTATGACTTTCCCCCAGCATCTTCCAAAATTCAGGCTGAGATTTAAAAAACACAGCGTGACTGCTGACACATTGTGAGCTTCACTAACAAGACTTGTGTTTTCCTGTATTTATGGAACAAAACTGGGACCCTTCATCCTTTATGTTCTCATCTCTGCCCTTTACACAGACACACGCACACGCATGCTCTCCCATGTATGTAGCTGGTATAAAATAGATGAAGGACAAGCCACCACTGGCTGCGCTGTTATAATTTCCATTCACAAGGAGACTAAAATGAACTATTCTGTTGATTTTCTTGTCTATGTGGAAAAATTAACCAGCATGATTAAGGTAATAACCTAGAGTTATCTTGGTCCTCAGGTGGGCACACTGTTCCAATTTTATTGGGAAATAATTACTTCAAAAGCAGAGCAATTTTTCCAGGACTGTGTCTTACTCTGAAAGAGCATATCCGTACAGCTTCCACTGCCGCAGCAGTGACAGTGATTTGCTTTGCATAAGCAAAGCCCAAGAGAGGGAACACATTACATATGTCTCCTCCATAACATGCTGCAGTAAATATGAGACTAAAAGAGCCGAATAAGAGGAATGTTGGAAGTCAGATGGAGCCGTGCACAGAAAGTGAACAGTCACACCAGGCTCAGAGCCACAATTTGGCTCTGCACAGCCTTAGATCGTCTGTAATAATGACACTTGACTTTGTCCCAGCTTTAATTTGGATCACCAGCTACAAATGGGAACAACAATAACAACGAAAAAAGATGCTGATACAATACTTTTTTACTGCCTTTTGAAACCTACTACACCTTTACAACAAGGGCAGGCAGGGGGGAAATAAGCTAATAAGCTGTGAATCCATCAGCAGGGATTTATCTCCATTTATGTCTTTCCTCCTGTATATTCATAGACTAACTGCAAGCCTTACTAGGATGTAAAGTTCCCCAGAAGCAATGGGTTTCCCTGAGAGCACAAAAGTGGGCATCCCTTAAGAAATAGTTAGTTTAAATTAGCATGAAACGTAGAAGCATAACTGCCTCCAACATAACAGGGGGTGAAGGCAGGGAGCAAAAATGCCTCTGTCAACAAGATCTAAACTTTAAAGTGAGAAAATATACACTTCGATACATTTATTATAAATTGTTTGTGGATACCACCCATTAAATTATTCATTTGCTGCAAAAGTCTAAGATATGTACTCTACATAAATACTGTAACAGACCAAAATAAGTCAATAGTAAGGGTCAAAGTGTCTCAGATTCACTCAGCTACAGATCTTCATGGATATATTTGTTTTCCAAGCTCCTGAGGGTAAAAGCCTCTCTAAGATTATTTTGCAATATGTATAAGGTAGAGTTCACTAAAGACTCTCCTCCATATAATTCCAAGATCAACATTTGCTTTGATTTCAGTGGTATAAGATATCAGAGGTCAAATTCATCCATTGGATGAACTTGACTGTAGGTAGAATATTTGCAGAGATCAAAGAAGTAGATACAAAAAGTCTAAAGTTAAAAAAAAAATCAGGTATTGATGATCATCTTAGAGCTTCCCATTAAGATAAGCTTTTTTGCTTATTTCTTTAACAAATTAGTCATCTTCCTGTTTGTTATTGTGCAATGGTTATCAAACCTGCTCTGATGCTTTCTTTATTTTTCTTTGAAGTAATAAAGTTTGGATTTCTTTGATTTCTATTATTAGGTGATCAACTCTTCATTCTTCCCTTTGTCTACAGTAGTGCTTCTGTATGTTTTAGGATTTATTCTAGTTCCTTGTTAAATATGTGGGCACATATAGAGTCATTTACAAAGCACCTCCTTCGATTTGAACATCATCTTTGCACAAAAAAAAAATCTATATCTGCACATACCTGTTGGAGAAACCAGAATATTTTATTCACAATAGTTGTTGAGTGTGTGCTGTCTTGACAGGATGGCAAGAAAAGCAGAGATGAAACCCTTTCTTGCACAGAACTGGCACCAGTGAGTTATAAAATAATTGTGCAATAGATACCAAGTCCTGCTTAAGCATTGCCAAAGCAATCTGCTGCCAGGGGAATGTCCACGTCTTTAATATACAAATAGCAGAGTCAGTGCCTAACCAAGGGGATCAGACCCATTTCATAACACAAACCGCCAGCCTGATGTCCTCTCCCGGCAGGAGCAGGAAGCACTTGCTGTGGACAAAGCCCGTAAACAGTCTACTCGTTGTTCAATAAAATACTTGTCACACATGTTAATCATTATAATCTTCTGCAGTCAGATAGTACCATTCATCTGATGAGCTCAGTCTACAAATTTAGCTCGAATCTGGTCTGGCGTCTGCCTTGAAGTATGCTTTGATTTGAAAATTACGTTAAAAATCTGCCTAGAATTGTTTCTGTGTGTGCATGTGGGTCTGTGTGTGCCTGGACACATGGACAGAAATTCCTAATATTTCAGTACTGTTTGAATGAGTGCTGAGCACCACAGGCCATCTGCCAGTAGCTGTATTTCTAAACTTCGGGAAAAAAAGAGAAAGGAAGAGATATTTTAATACTGTTGCTCAGAACAGCAGTGATTTCTCTGGAAATTCAAGTAGCTCTGAAAGGGATGTACTGTTTTCAAAGGCAGCTGTCACTCAACAGGTTTTTGATTTCTCCGTAAATTGATGTCTTAATATTCTACCATGTCAAATAAGGACAAAAAAAGTACATGTTTATCTAGCCAGAGTCCATATGGCAGGTGCTTTCTAAGACATTTGGAATCTCAGATGTAAAGTGCTAGAGAAAGGCAATATAATCTTGTTAAATGAGGACAGGCAGAAATGAAGTTCACTGTCAGAATGACTTTGTGGCTCATGAAGGTGTCTGTAATACTGCATACAGAGATCTGATATTCAGGAGAGACTTCTTAGTTTAATCTGTCAGTTTTTACCACTGCGGTATGTGCAACATCCTTTTCTTTGTTCCTGGAATTGTCCAGGTTTCTCCCCAAATTATATTTGTTACAGCTGGAAATTCTTCATCAGAAGAATTTTCTGGAAAAAAAACCCCAAGCCTGTGCTACAGTCAGTATTTCTTTCTCACATTCCCATTGCACAGCCACAGCAGCCTCTTCTGAATATCTTTTTATTTAGGCTTTTGCACTGTAATATCTCCTTTTGTATTGCTTGTACTTATTAAAAAAAATATTCAAGATTAACAAAATACAAACTGGATAATGGAAAAAGCTGCACACTTGAATTTTTTCAGTCCTCAGAGCATGTGATGTGAAGTCTTGTGAAGCAGCAAAAGTCTCTTGTATGTGCTCTGAGATCTTGCTTCAGTGGCCATTTCAAGCTACCAATATTGGGTTTCTTTTTTAAAGTAAAACCTGCTGTTATTCAGCTTGAACTACCTGGGGTCTAGAATTCTGAAAAAGCTAATAAAAAAAGTTTTCTACACAGTTCTATTTTTGTATCAAATCCAAGGCACTGCAAGCCAGAGCTGTTACTTCAAATGAACATTTTTCTGTGTCATTGAAACACAGGTGCATTGTAACAAGCATAAGAAATCCAAAGGACTGGTGAATCAAATAAATCACCAGAAATCCTGATAGAGAGGGAGAGACAAAGAGGCAGACCTGGAAAATTAAACTGCTACACTGCTCTTGAAGAATTGCAATTTACAGTGATAAAAATCGTCCTTGCAAATAACATCATTGAAAACTTCCGAGAGCTGAAATGTCAAATACTAATGCAATTCCGCTAAATATCCCCCCCCCCCCCCCCGTATAAATCCCATTCCAGTGACATTAAAGAGTCAGAAGGCAGAGAATTACCATTCAGAGAGCAGAGCAGGGGAGGGGGGGAATGGAGATATGCCTGAAGAGAGCAGGATTCAGCTAAGGGCCAGAATTAGCAGCCCGTTACACTCTCCAGCCTGGTGAATTCGCACATGGAAGTGAGTCAGCACAATAGCTGTTTATACTCCTATCTCTTTCCAAGAGCGGCATGTCAGGTTTAATGGAAGACCTAGCCTGATTTTGAGTTAATTTGCTTGGAGGGAAGAAGTCTAAGTGCCACGAATACCATGAATATCAAAGGGGTCTAAGTGACACTTGTGTAATACAAGGGGCTGTTATGCAGGCAGCCAAAGGCTTTTGCCTCGATTTATTAATTATCTTTTTTTAATCCTTCATTGCCAGTTTGCAATCTGAACGGGTACCTGGGGCCAAAGGGCTGCAGGGGCACCCAGGTGCAAACCCGGCACTCCCCACTGGCACGGAGCTGCTCAGCATGCAGCTGCCTTTACTTCGCTCCTTTAGGGAGCTGTGGCACCGCAGATCTGCCTGCAGGAGAGGAGTGATGTACGCTCCCAGGCTACATCCCACGTACCCACTTTGTGACCTGGGGACGGAGCAGAGGCCCGGGAGCCACCTGCCTCGTGCTTGGTTTCTCAGCTGGAGGCCATCAGAGAAATGGTCGCCAATGGATCTTGATTGCAAGGGGCCAGATCTGCATGGGAGCATCTACGGCTGGTGAAAGCCATGGCCTTTGGGGCCTTGTGTGACAGCCTGGTCTCTGTGAAGTCTTTGTCTTTCAAACCAACAAAGTCCTGTCTGCATGGAGGCCACTGGACCACGGTCCATGTCTGGGTACAGATACAACATTTGATAACAATATTGATTGCAGTATTTTTGAGGTCATAGTTTTGTAATTACAGCGTTGGTGGAAGGTGATTGAGCAAATGCCATTTCTGGTGGTGCCAGATTATGTATTAGTAGACCAACTTCTGACATCTTCCATCAGTCACTTTGGTATTTCTCCCCTTGATGGTCCTTAAAGCAGAACAATCTGCAAAGTGCCATAGTCCTCCTTCACATCCCTTCTTAACCCAGTATCCAATCTACTGCAGGGCGTCTGTGTGGCCAGGGGTGCTGAGCACCCATTTCTGCCCAGTCTCATCTCATCCTTTCCTTGTACAGTCACTCCTGCCTGTATCCATCTGAACAGTGGTTGAGAAAGCACATGTGGCCCCAAGACCATGATTCACCAGCTTAGATCAACACAGGTATGGTGATGAGATCAGCTGACATTCATTTAAATATTACACATGTGAGTATTAACTTGTAAAGTTAGTAAGTTGAGTAGTGAACAACATCTGGCTGGGAGAGTAAGAGGGCTTTTCTGCTCCCTGTTTTTGCACAGCGCCCAGCCCTGGGAGACTGCCATCCAGGGCAAGCGGTCTGCTGTGGACCACCACTGTGACTGAAACACCATACTGACTGTGATTCAGTTCTCTCTCTGGTTCAGCTGGCTTGATGAAACAAACAGCGTTTTGCAGAGAAAATCTCATCGAGAGCAATACCAAAGCTATTGCTGTAGGCAGATCCCTCTGTTGTGGCACACACGTAGCTATCCAGAGCAGCTGAAGTGGAGGAGCCCGCATCTGACGCATCTTTCTCTACAGCTTAGCTCCCTGTAATGCAAAAAGCAAGAGGATCCCAGGGTGCTTCTCAGATGGAGAGCTTCAAGAGGAATTCACTGCTCAACAGCCTAACTCTGCCCATCCTCCCTCTCTCCCAGCAGTGCTCCTGCCCTCATCTCTTTGAGGTGCTGCAGCTCTGTATAGAATAGTGGTGACTGCGAAAGCCTGACAAAGGAGAAGGAACTAATGGCATATTTCTATTTCTGGAATTGCCCATTAGAGAAGCTATTCTGTGGTACACAGCATGCCAGAACACTTTAAAAAATAAATAGGAACAAGAATATTAGCAGAGGAAGCATATGTGGCCCCAAGACCATGACTCATCGGGTTAAATCGACCAGCTGAGGTCAGTGCTTCTATTTATCAGCTGTTGGTTGCAAATATGGTGATGGGGACAGTGATTCTATTACTTAAATTTTACGTGCTGTGTAAAATACAGCAGTGATTAATGTCTGTCACTAAGGCAGCTAGCTAGCTAGATGTGCTGCTTTTAAAATCTAGAAGCTATTTCAAGGTCAAGAGGTTTAGTTTTCTTCCTAAAGTGGGTTTTCAGCTGGTAAATTGGGCTTCCTACAGATTTCAGGGTCGTATTTATAGACAATAAAGGTATTTTGTGCTCTCGTCAGCAGCCAAAATGAGAGCTAAACAGCAGCTTGATGAGAAAAGCCCCACTAATTGCACTTCCACAGTCACCCATCCCTTGCGCATTGTGGGACCTTGAAAGCATTGACCGTAAGGTGATGCCAAACACAACGCTATTTTGACAAATACAGAAAACATTTCTATAATGTGTTGTTGGTTTTCCTTTTGGTGTCCCAAATTTTGGCTACAAAGCATCCTACTCTTTATCCTGTCTGTCATTTATACCATCAGTGTGCAGGAGTTTGGATTAGATGGTGCAGGTGGGGGACCCTCATCCTTGGTTTGCTCATGGGCTGCTGCATCAGGACACATCGAAGCTCAGGCTCCAATAGATGGTGGGAAACCATCTCTCTGAGGAAGATCCACTTCAGTTACCTGACATCACATGCAGAACATTAAATAGGTGCAAAGAGCCTTACATCCTTGCTGTCTTATATGTGAGTTGTTACCATTTTCACTCTGAAATTTTTCCATTCTGTTTTTCACCATCAATTAAAAAAAAAAACCAACAAACAAAAAAACCCAGAGGTAGTGCTGATGGGAGGACACTATTCCTTTCTGTCAAACACCCAGAAGCCCATAGATGTGGCTGGGTATAATGCATTTGGACAGGAGGAGAGATACCCTTCTCTCCTTTCTTTCACCAGGAAACCACAGGATGATGACAGCACAAGCCCAGAGGAGAAGAATAACTGCATCATCTCCAGTTACCTCCATTTCCCAGCAGAGAAGCCGAGGTAAGTTAAAACTGAGTGACTCACCTCTCTGACTCCATCCCACTGCTGTATGGGTAAGCAGGGGCTCAGTGGGTCTGCGAAGAGAAAGCCAAACTGCTTGAGCAGGGGAGCTCACTCCAGAGGCTGATATGGCAGGCAGAGCCCAGATCGACCGCTACGGCACAATCCCATCTCTGTTGGGCAAAACTAAGAGCAGTAACACAGGGAAGTCCCAACCTAACAGCTGTACTGCAACACAACCTCATCTGGAGGCAGGCGGTCCCCTTCGCCCCAGCAGTGTGGCTGGGGAAAATATCAATGGGGAGACCGCAGGCATCTGCAGGGTGAACCCGTAAGAAGGGCAATGTAAGCAAAGGGTGCAGGGCTGGGCCAGGCATGCCAAGAGTTTACCAGCTGCCATTCTTAGCAAGGAGAAGGCTGAAGAGTCTGTTATTTAGGATGGGGCACGCAACCTCATATCTCTCCCTTCCCAGCCAGCCTCCTCCTTCATGCCTGACTCCTGCAAGCAGGCACACTCAGGAGATGAATCTCCATCCTTCCACACTGCTCAGCCTCGCACACCCACAGCTGTCTGTCTGCCTACAACCTGTTAACAGTCACAACCAGTCACCAGAATATGTAAAACTACCTATAGGAGCCCTGTAGGCCCACAGTAATTACAGACAAACTGCCATGCTGGTTAGGCCTGTGCTGTAATTACCAGCAGCAAAGATAAAACCTCCGAGCAGTCTCTCAAGCTATTTAGATTACAACCCTGCTCAGCTTAACTGTGCTCTCCGCAGCAGCATCCATCTTTCAGCAACGTGAGCTGGTCACTGTGCAAGGTTTCACACAGTTTTACCTGCTCCTCAGTTCTTCAAGTTTTTTGTTTGTTTGAGCTTTTTTGGTTTGTTGTTGGGTTTTTGGGGTTTTTGTTGGTTTTTTTTAAGGCCAACTTCTGTATGAAATATTTTGGTAAGATTTTTTTCCCTAAAGCCCTCACTAGACACCGCTTCCAAGGTTCATACTCATGAATTTCATTATTTCTGATGAAATTGCATGCATCCCAGGTCCCTAGAGCATCAAGGGGAAGCGATTTAACTACTAATGTCAGTCTGATAATTTTGTGCCTAGGTTTGGGGGCATCGTCTGCAGCTGTTTCTCCGCTAAGTGCTTGGTGTCTTGTATTTTTCATGGCTAAGACATCTATGACTAAGGTATCCAGAAAGATTATTCTTTTTAAATACAGGTTAGCTACTCTTTTATTTGATTTGTGTGGGCGTTATTTCGCTCAGCGCTTTGGCGTCTTGTGACCCACTTACAGGCTGAAACAGGCTCCGGTGAACTTTCATGCCTTTTATATTCAGATTGCTCTAAACTTACAAAAAACCCCAGCCCTCTGAGGTAACTCTATCCTTGAGTTTTAGATCGGAATTGGCTATTCTGTATAAATGATCATAAAAATGTTATATCAATTCAATTCACAAGTCTCATGGGCTATGAAGGGCCAAGTGGGGTCTCAGCAGGGCTCGAGGTGCTGGGCTTGCCTACAAAGATAAGAAGTGCCGGGGACTGCCGTGAGTTTTTGTTATCCCTTGTGAAAGCTCATGTCCCACATCCAAGAGCGTCGTGGACCCAGGGCATCTCCTGATTTACATGTGTCACTTGGGGTGAAGCTGCTGCAAAGGCTCCAGGTGCTTCTTGCCCACCCCCAAATCCTCCCCTGGGCAAAAGAGAGCACCAGGAGACCTTCCAAGATCCCTTTGGAAGGAAGCTAAAAGAAAAGGAAAAGAAAACCTACTTCTACCCCAAAAAAACAGTGTCCTTGTGGGGAGCTCTGTTGGTGCCTGGCACTTTATTTTACTGGTATAATTGTGCCAGGAGAATGTGTCTGCTCTTCTGTACTGATATGCCCTTAAGGAGTTTAAGCGGTTCAGTCTGTCTTTGAAGACGTTGTGAGGTTACTTAATTACAATGTAAATGCATCTTCAGAAGGAAAATATCACAGTATAACGGCTAGGAGTTACAGTCAGGATACCAGCCTTAGAAATGTAGGACACTCGCGCACTACCAGCACCAGGTTAACCTTATCCAAACAAAGCTGGCGAAGCATCACAAAGAAGCATAATGCTTCCAGTCTCTTGTTATCCTCACATCAAGGCATGATGTCTTACCAGAAAAATCTGATTTTGCCAAAACCGGTGACGCACAGTGGTGAAACAGATATAGGTTTTGGTCGGGAGACTGGACATGATTTACTAGCAGTCTCTCCTCACCTTCAAAGTCACCTTCTTTAACAGCCATTTCACAAGCTCCTGCAGCTTCAAGGAGAAACTTTGCCATTTCAGAGTAAGCAGAGTGAAGACATAGATATGTAGAAATATCCCAATGAGCCTCCACAACTTGGAACGTTTGACTTACATGGTATACTGTGCATTTTAGCTTTTTGCTTTTCTTTTTTTTTTTTTAAGAACTGTGCAATATAACATGTCATGAAGCAAAGCTAGCAAGATAGAAAAGTCACTTATTTAGAGACCTAGATGTAAGAGGCACCAAAGTAAAGTGTATTTGATGTAAAAACTTCAGAAGTCAAGATCACGCATTAGAGACCTCAACAACTTAAATGTTGGGTGCTTAGTGAAAAAGCTGAGGTGCTTACTGAAACACACACGGTCTGTCCTGTGATAAAAGCTAGTCAGTTATAAGACATCTCACATCCACATAAACAAAGGCAGTAAAAGAACAAAAAAATTACTTCACAGGCAACAAGCACTTGCAGAGATGTTGATTTCCCTGGGCTCTGGGGTCAGTCTGTGCTTTCAGAGGGTTCAGCTTGCAGCTCCATCCCTTCCCTTCTGCTCTGTCCTGTCCCTGCTGCATCCCACTGTGCTCTTTTAGGTTCTCATAGCAGCTGTAAATCATTCTTTACCTTAGCATGGGACACCTGCTTTAAAGCTTCCCCCTCCCACCCCCACTCAAAGGTTTTAATGCTCTTCAGAAAGGTTGCTTCACATCCCCTGTGGCTCAAAGCAGACAGACAACAAGACTGAAAGTGGTGGGTAGATTCTAAAGAAATCTAGAACGCCTACATGCTTTTTAATTACATAGCTATGTGCTCACTTAATTAAATTAAAAAACAATTACCACAATTTGTGATATGAATCCAACTCTTTAGTAAACTGGGCTTGCAGCTGAGTTTGCTTTTTTTACTCCTTTTTTTGTTGATTCTTCGTCAAGGATCCTGGCTGATGTTTCTCCTTACGGTCGAATGACAAAATGCAGTTTTTGGTGAGTGCTCCAGCTGTTCATTTCTGGAGTGACATTAGCCTTTTTCTCTTCCTGAGGGAGGTTGGACGGAGGTGGCAGTTTGTTTATTGGACTTAAATGAGGTTGAATTGAAAAATAAGAGATGACAAGAACCTATGCTGAACACCATGGTGTAAGTGAGAGAGTTTCTTACTATACAAATGGGTGCAGTAGGAGAGATCCTCACAGGGAATGCAAGTTCATGCTGCACCACTAAGTTCCTTGATATTCATTCATAAATACGGATGGGTATTAATTAGGAAAGGTGAGCATTTCACCAATGCAAATATGTAATCCTGTCTTTGACAAAAGTGACAGGTCTATGTATTTGCTGAAAATATCCCGGAAATTCATGCTTTTGCAAAATAGTTTCTCACCTCCTTTTGTTTAACACAAGTATCCACGATAAGGATCTTTTCCTTAGTGCTTGAAGTGGTGAAACAACTTTAGAAATAACACCCATAGACTTACATGACTTTGCAAAAGCTCAAAAAACTTCTCAGCCTATGCTATTCTGACAGCAGTGGACGGAAGTGCAGAGCTTCTCCACCTCCTCACATCCCCTGTGCCATGCTACTGGCAGGTCTGGGGCCTTGCTTTGGGTTTGCTGCCTGGGTGACACCACCTTGGTGCATTATCTGCCTGATATCAACATTGTCTTGCAAAAGAAATGTTGACTCTGGCAGTTTGGCTGGCAATATATCCAGTTTGTCAGTCAAATTAGATATTAAAATTCTGCATCTAAATCTAGTCCCATGAAAGAACTGAATAATGTTTCTAGCACATGTAAAATCTTGGGGCATTCAGGACAAAACTGAATAATATTGTGAGGACTGCTTTTCTTCTGCTCATATATAACAACATCAGACCACCCTCTATTTCCCAGCCTCTCCCTCTGCTATTTGACCAGCCTGTTGAGCAGGAAAGCTTGTTGGAGTATCGCGATGAAGCTGATCACAGGATTACAGAAATGTTAGCTGAGAAGGACCTTTGGAGGTCATCCAGCTCAACCTCCCACTTGGAGCAGAGTTTTTGCCAACACTGGATCCGGTCAGCTGTGGCTTTGTCTAGACAACTGTGTAAGACCTCCAAGGATGGAGATACCACAATGCCTCTAGTTAGTCTGCTCCGGGGCTGTACCACCCTCCTAGTGAAGAAATTTTCCTAAAGTCCAGTTTGAAACTGGAAAGGTGCAGGGTGATGCTATCGCCCACTGGTATATTATCTGCTGCTACTGAGACCCATTGGTCCCTGTTCTTGTAACTCCCTCCTCCTCCCAAGTAGCTGTGGACGCCTAGGTCTTCTCTTCCTTAGATTAAACAATGCCAGCTCCCTCTACCTCTTCTTGCAGGCTATGTCCCCCAGACTCATGACCATCCTGATAGCTTTTTGCTGGACCCTATTTTCTCAACATCCTTTTGAACCAGGGGACCCAAAGCTGGGCATGGTGTTCCTGGTGTGAACAAGATCTCCAGTGCAGAGAAGGAGGGGCTAACAACTTCCCTCTAACTACTGCCTATCTTCTTCATATTGTGATGAAAGTGTCCTGGTGGCTCATATTCAACGTGGTCCATGTCCAGCAGCGCCACTTCCACTTGATTCTCAGTCTGCACCAGTACATTGGTTTTTTTCCCACCTTGGACACGGAACTCTGCACTTCTCCTTGCTTAACTTCCTCAGCTGTTGTCCCAGTTTCAAGCTTCTCTGTTTCCCTCTGAATCAAAGCTCTTCCATTTGGCTTGTCAACCACTCTCCTTTAACCTATTATCATCCACAATGAGGATGCACCTTCTCTCTTCATCCAGGTGTTTGATGGTTCTAGTGAACAATACTAGTCCTGGTCTAGTACTGAAGCCCAGTGGTCCAGCCAATTTTCACTTCACCTAGCAGTCCAGTCTTCCTGCCTGTATTTCCACAACTTCTTTCCAAGAGCACTGTAGAGACACTGTTGAAAGCCTTCCTGAAGCCAAGTGGTTTTATACCCACTGCCCTCCCCCCATCCCCATAGCCAGGCATCTCCTCACAGAAGGCAGCTTTGTTGGTCAGGCCCAATTTGCACTTCATAAATCTTTGTCAATTCCCTACTACCTTCCTGCCCTGTTACATGTTTGGAAGTGGACTCAAGAGGTTGTGCTTTCTGCACTTGTCTGGGACTTGAGACAAGGCTGACTGTACCATGTTTTCCATCTCAAAGATAGGTGCAACACTGGCCCAGTCCTCGAGGACTTCTCGAGTCACCATGATTTTTCCTAGCTGAAGCTTGCTATCACTCTCAGCCCCTTGGGGTGAATCCCATCCAGCCTCTCTGAGCAGTCCCTGCTGCTCTCTGCCCCACTCCATCCCAAGCTGTTGAGGCACACGTCAAGCTGTGGTGCAGGCAAAGAAGAGTGCATTGGCATTTTCCATAGTTCACGTCACATGTTCGTCTCCCTCACTCATTGACAGATCCATGGTGTTCACTTATGGGCTGCCTCATCTGGAAACATCATATGTGCAGCTCCTTTGTGAACCCTCTAGATCTCCAGCATTGAGTGTGGGAAGCTTATGGGCATGGAGCTCCCAGCCTTTGGAGAGGAAGGCAAGCCTGGGAGGAGAGGAGCTTCCAGGGCAGCCTTGACAGTTGGCTGCACATCTGAAACCAGCAAGTGGCAAATCTGCAAAGCCCTGAGCATCTCAGAGACACCGATGTGGGAGAGCTGGGATTTATTTGACTGTACAACTGAAGGGCTGAGGACCAAGCAGACTCGAACCCTGTTCATTATTGTAACCCCACAGGGTGAGCTCTCAGCTTTCTGAACTCCTTTCTGTGCCACTGATGAACATAACCTGCAGGATAGTCACCAGCCTGCTCGTACCTCTAATTATCTTCTGAGCAATTACCTTCTGAAGATACACTTCAAATAAGGCTGCAATAATGGTCGCTTCCCTCCATCACTGCATGGAGTAAATGAAAGTGTGCCAGACATTTCTGCTATTCGTGGCTTACAAATCCTTAACCCTTGTTCTGACTGTCAGCCATATGTGATCTTGGCAGCAGGTCCTGTTGATTCTCTACAGAAGAAGAAGAAAGAACAACAAAAAAAGAGGATTCTTCAGTACAATCAAAAGATGACTTTGTTTCCTCTTAAAGAAAACTGTAATAAGTTAGTTTAAATGTCTATAAATGCTGTGTACAAATTCCCCTGCATGTCAGCGCTGCTTGTACAGAAGAGGTTCTGTATATCTTTGGCTGAGCGTCTCAGATTTGGGTATATTAAAATGCGTGTAAATCTTCAGCTGGGTCTCAGAAAGACACTCTCAATAGCTAGTGCTTAACATCAGGCAACATATTTGCAGCAAGGCATTTATTAATGCAATGAATTTAGCTCCATTTCCTGTTTGCAATGTATCCAACAAACAGACCTCAGTTGTTATTCCAAATGTTTATAATTGCATTTTATTTCAGGCCTGTTTTATTTGTACATATTCCAGTTTAAGGAAGGTCACACGCACTCCCTTGTTTCAAGTACAACCGCTCAACCGCATGACGTGGTGTTTTCCTGGATGACTGAAACCTTTGTGAACAGCCGGCTGTTGTTCTCCCACGCAGGCACAAGCACAGCCCCAGACACATCTGCAGCATCTTGACTGGTGGGCACGAGCCAGACCCCTGAATGCACAGCTCTCCAGTCCCTTCTGCCATGCTCAGAGAAACTCTTCAAACCCAAAGGACTCCTTGGCACACATGGAGTAGGACCACTGGGAGAGCAATCTCCAGGTGAAGATGCTGAGGTCTATCATGGCTATAACAGTTCACGGCCTGCCTGGATGGAGAGCAGCTCCCACATCACCCAAGAGGCAGCAAGTCTTCATAGCCTCTGGCCTATGGACAATTCCAACTTCACCACAAGGGGAGAAAGAGTATAAAAGCATAAAAGATATAAGATCTTTACAAAATGCCGTTAGGAATGCTGCATAAGATTAATGGCCTCAGGAATCTCGGACCTTTCCAGAAGCAGCTCCCTTGGACCAGCTTTTGCTCAGGCACCAGCATGACTTCTCCATCAAGGGCTTTGCTTACTGTCACAGCTGAGGTGGGTTACTGTGAGATTGCTGCTTGGAGAAACTATCTGGTTTTGCTAAATTCCTTCTGCAAGTTCTCTAAATATAAGGTCCAAGATTTTCAATGGTGTGTAGGCGTTATTGTTTAGCATTGCAAAACTTATACATGACTTAGCTAAATCTTATTTTCAGAAGTGACTGAGGCCCTCAGGAGCTTAAACAGTCAGAGCAGGATTTTAAAAGCTGGTTGGGACATGATTTGGTTTCATTTTAACAGACAGGAAACAAAGGACCCCCTGGCAGTGGCACAGAAAGCTTACGGACTGACTGTCATTGCGCTTTACAACCACCAAAGTCTTCTTGTAACACCTACCTTCAAGATCAATCCCAGATCAATCCAAGATTTGAATAAATGTACAAAAGGAAGGGGCACCACATGATAAATCCCAAAGGACTAGCGCATTAGACGATGGCAAATCCTTTCTGGGCAGACACCAGATGCACTAGATGGGAAGGAACTGAACAATGTATTGGGAGTCAAGAAAGCAAAAATGAAAACCTGAACTATTTTAGTCTATTTTGCCAGGAAAACAGCTTATGTGATCACATTGCAAATACATCTGTGCCTCTCTTCTCCCACTTGTCCCTTCTAATGAAATTAAATGAAAGAAACCTTCCAAATAATTTAAGCATCTACAACTTCCATACAAATAAATGTTAAAATAGAGAAGATGCTTTTCTGAGCTGCAACACAAACTCAACTCTTTGTTAACAAGCGGAGAGCCGAAAAGGGAAAAATTACTCTTGTATACAATGTTCTCACTGTAGGAAAAGCTTGAGTAAGAGATAGCAAGTCCTTAGAGCACTGTGTCAGGAGCAAGGTCTACCTACATTAGAGAACTGGCAAAATCACAATCCTCAGCTGCAAGTCCTCCCTGCTGCAAGGACAACAGTTTGCTTTTGAAGCAGACAAAGAGCAGTTTCAAGGAAAATTAGCGCCAGGTTTTGTTCACCTTAACAAACCGTATGTTATAAGCTGTAGCAGGAGGCCAGCTGCTTCAGTTCAGCCAGCGAGGCAGCTAGTATTGACACACTATTTGCTGAAGGGGAGATTCCTTGTGGCACTGGCAGGGAATCAAAGCAGGGGGAAAAGCAACTCTGAGGACAGGGTAATGAAGAGTCAAGTTTGAGCTGACTGTAAAACTGAAAGCAAAAAAAAAAAAAGTTAGTAATAAAGAGGCAAGAGTGGAAACACTTAAGGTTGGAAATCAGTACAACTCATTCATGAGCATGAAAGAGGAAGTCACCAAGCAACAGGGAAAAGAGAAGAAACAGAGAAGACCAGAAGCCAAAGTCAAGAGAGAAAAAAGCCAAAACAGTAAACTGTTTGGAAGTACACAAAGGTGGCGGTGGTAAGCCAAAGGCTACTACTCATCTGCATTTCTTCCCATTCTTTCCTGCTGTCTTAGGAACCAGTTTTTCTTCTCAGTTTCTACAGCTTTCTCCTCCTGATTCAGGAGGCATTTCCTACCATCAGCTTTTCACAGGCTTTGTGCTGCTGCTTTGTAGGCAGGAGAAAACAAGACTCAATGGGAGGAAACTCCAGATTTTATTTAGAGATTAACAGGGGCGGCAGGTCTGACCATGCTTCTTTCCCATCCAAAGATCCTTCCCTCCTACATGCACCTGAAATCACACTTTATAGCTGGCACTTACAAAGCACTTGACAGCATCTCATTTCCTAATTAAACTGTTGTATACATTAAGCATTACCACAGAATACATTTGTTATTTTTTCAAGAAATTTGCACTTCTCTGAAGTTGGAAAACCCCCTTCCACATAGAAGGATAGATGGACAATAGGGGAAACTGGGAGTACCTGAAGTGCCCAAAGCCCAGCTGAGGCAGAACTGAGACTTTGATGGAAATCTTAAAAGCTCTGTTTCCTAAACCAGTGAAGATCAGAGTCTCAGGAGAAACTGGAAATTATTTATGAAATTAAAAAAAAATAAAATCATTTACGTCTTGCATGTGATACGCAGTAACCATTTGCAGCTCATAGCTTGAAAGGGTGCTTTATTTTGTTTCAGTACAGATTCAGTCCAGTTCACAGAGAACACATTAGTTAATACATATCTTCACTTTGTAGGAGAAATGGGCATGAACATATGAGCACTCAGTCACCAGCCTATTACAGCCAATTTGTGCAACTTTCACCTCGAAAGCATCATGTATGGCACACAGGTTTCACTAGCATCCCATACAGGAGCACTGTAACATCATCTCTAGAAACACAGGAGAGGAGGATGTAAATCTCAAGGACTGTAAAACTATATATATACTGCTTGGGGATTTAACTTTCAAAATAATTTTTGACATTAACTTTAAAGTTTGTTTTAAAAGAATGCATCCCTGAATAGCATAGGTTCTTCCTTGAGGCACACGTTCAAGTTCAAGCTACAGATAGCAGTCTTCACTTTAAGCAGCCATTGAGAGCTGAGGACTTGGAGCAACCAGAAGTGCCTTAAACCCAGGTCTCAAGGTCTCCGTGAGCTGCAGTAGCAGCTAATGGGAAGAAGGGTACCTGAATCTCAGCAGAACAAAGCAGTCTCCCATGTTTAACCATTTTATTAGAACCTGAAATAGCAATGAAGGCAAGGATGTTTGCTAAATCAGTCCCTGTAAACCTACCAAACTTACCTTCCTTGTTAGACATAAGGTCTGGCAGCACTCGTGAGACTTTAGGTTTTTTTAAAGCACAACATAGGACTGAAGACTCCAAAAGCTCATCTGTTTCCCCTGCACATCCAGGCTTATACTAGGTGGTCTAGCAAAAGACACTGTCGCTCTTCATAAAACCTTCGTTACTCACATCAAAGTTCTTTGACACACCCAGTACAAACTCTCCCCATCATAGACAGGTTCCATCTTTAAGCAGAATAAAACTGATAACTGCCTACAGTATTTATCTTCTATGTGGAGAGAAGGAAGAAAAAAAACCCCAACCTCCTCCTGAATGGGATTAAAGGGTAGCTTCTTTTAAACCATGTTGGCTGTAAGGGTGACAAAACCCTAGCATCCTCCACAACCTAACATGAAACACGGAAAATACTCACAGAATGAAGATGAGAGGACAGAAAAGTGACTATGAAAGATGCTTCCAGTCTGAAGCATGTTTCAAGTAGCTTAGATTTTCAAAGCTATTTTAAAATAAGTTTTATGTACTGAAATTGCTCCTACATACACCACTATTTTTTTGACCTTTCCATCTAATTGCTTTTTTCTTCTCTCAAAGAGCAACACAAAATGAGGAAACAGATCACAGGAGTGAGAGACAATAAAAGCAGTGAGTTAGTGTATACTATCAAGCACAGAAAGTTTTCTATAAGCTGTCAAATATAAGAGCAACATGGCAGCTTTCATTTTTCCTCCACTTAAAGCTATCACATTTTGAAATGTTTAAAAGAAAATGTCCAAAGTTCATGCCCAAGCTCCTCAAAGTCTTAAACACAGCATCTTACAACTAAGAACACTGTTTGTCTTTTTATATGTAAACCAGAGTTTGAAATATCTTACAGTATACTTTTAATTTCATTTTTCTAAAGAAATAGCATTTAAGAACTGAAAGAACAGTATGCCATTAAATGTTAAAGGACCATATTTTAAAAACCTTTATTAAAAAATGTCATAGTTATGATGAATCCAAGTTGAATTTTAAAGTCAACTACTTAAGCATCTAAATGATTTAAAATTAAGTGCAAAATTGGAAGTCCAGTCACAGATGAGGCTGTATAGTTGTGCTCACACTAGAAAAGGACTACCCATGGCAGGCACAGCTGCACACTCACAAGCTAACTCAGTCTGTCTCAGCCATGAATCCTGCAGATCTGAGCCACACTGCTGATTAGGTCAGTTTTATCTACTTGATATAAACTCTCCCTTTCTAATAAGAAGGATATTAACTAAAGCTTTCAGTTAAGCAATAGAACCTAATTAGCAACACAAAAATAAAAATGACATGCTTGCTTTGTTTCAGGCACTTTCAAGATCATAGTTTATTTACTGTAGGTAAAAAGCTAGTATACAGATTACGGGATCCCTTAAATTTCAACTCTACAGTTATACACCATCTAGTATTCTTGCTCTGAACATTAACCAAAAAAAGTTTCTAAACACCTGTAAGCCCCACTATAAATCTGTATTGTTATGAGGAAAAAAAAATAATCAATGCTTAATTTGTTCAATGCATAATATTTACACTGTGAAACCAATGGGAGATAACAAGCAGTGGCAAAGAGGCAATAAATTTTAAAAAGCCAAAGTTTTATATATTTTTTTACAATAGTGTGCTAATCAGCATAATTGTATATAAAAAAAAATATAGCAGAGCGTCCCATTACAGAAATCTTAATCATCTGAACTGCAGTCATTACTTGCTAACCATTTACATGCAACACCTGCTAGGACTGACTTTTTGTTTTTAAACTGTAAAATAGGTTATGAAGTTTAAGGGACAAACATTAATTTGTGTACAAAAGTAAAAATTGCACTCAAGAATTGTACTGGTCACAAGCCTCGTACATATGGGGGTGGGGGGGAAGGAAAGTACAAATGATGACAGAAAGTGGTCTCTTTCCATACACTATCAAAGGCAATGCATAGACTGAGAATACCTGGATGGCAAAGTCTGCAGACACTGGAAACAAACAGCTTTCACATACATGCTCTTTACAGGAGGCCTTTCTTTCCATCGAACGGCAATGGCTGACAGCAAATAAGGGGCACCAGGTGTACAACTAAGTAGATCTTGCAAAATACTAAGATGGGACAGTTGTTAATATACAATTGGAACTATATATACACAATATAATGGAATGCATCCCATCCCAAAACTGTTTATGAAACAATTGGACCTTTCTATACTAGCCTTATAACTCAGCTATTGTTCTAATGAAAATACAAGTACACAAGAGACTTGCATGAAAAGTAAAATTTATGGGGCATTTTATAGGAACTGTTGACAAAGCTGTTTAATGGCATTTCTGCTTTTAAAGTAATTTTGTTAGATAGAATTGAAGCAGCATCTGTGTATAAAATGTCCTGACAGACACTTCAACATGGAGCTTTGGTGATTTAAAAAGGCCCTTTTTAATCTGTTGTGAATTGTACTGCAGAAGATGTATGCACACATCTGTGTCAGCTGAGACTAGTGGTCCAACTGCATGCACATTTCCTCCTTGAGGTGCTTTCCATGTTAAACCACTTCAATAACAGTAAGATGAAAAATAGATTTAAAAAGGTATTTCAGATAACTCAAAATGAATAGGAAATGGAATGCCAATATGGCAGTAAAACCTTTTTCTGTTGTTTTTAAACAGGAAGCTCTATTGTACCAGCAGAATCCTGTATACAGATACACAGAGAAGGAGGGAATAGACCACTTATAATTCCCATTAAACAAGAGCCAATTCATCATGTGAGAAGGTACAAATTACAGAAAACATGAATAGTCAATAGAAGAGAAACAACTGGTTTACATGAAAGAAGAGAGAACACTTCAGTCTGAATGCAGTTATTTTGTGAAAGCTGCTACAACAGCCCACAGAACCTCATTCGTATTGGCTTTCATACATTCAACCTCAGGGTCTAAATCCAGAAGCTGCCGCACTCTCTTTGTGGCTAAATCATACTGCTCATCCAAAAGGGGGGCAAAAGCGTTCTCCAGAACATCTGAAGCATGGGCTAAATAAACAAGTGCCAGCAAGCGCTTGTCCATGCGGTGAGGGTCATTCACCCATTTGTCAAGAACTGCTTCTTGAACCTTCTTGATGAGGCGCTGCTTGATATTGTTGTTGGTGAGAGGGTGCGTAGTCATGTCAAAAAGAAGGAAGTTCTGTTTCTCTGTTGTCAGTACACCTTTTTCCACTAGATTTTTAGCTAACCGTTCACGGACATTTCGTAGTTGGTAGTGCAACTTCAAAGGGTTCCATGTTTCACCTAAAAAGCAAGCAAAAGACCCAACATTCAGACAAAATTTAAGCTGTGGTGCAGAATGAGCTGTCAAATTCATATAACTGACTATTACTGTACTAATGTCAGCATTTCTCATACTAAGATATTGTACTAATGTCAGCATTTCTCTGATCGCTGACCTACCCAGATACAGGCACAGACACAGACCCTGGGAGGAAAAAAAAAAAAACCACACAAAAAAACTTACACCAAACCAGTCATAAAGAAAGAATTTACTTTTAATAATAAAAATAAGCTGCTCCTCCAACCTTGTACATTTGTCTGCTTCCAGCCTTTTACCATTTCAGAGACTGGAAGAAGTGTCATTGCCTTTCTGCCAGAGACAAGCTAATGCTCACCTACCCTGTGTATTTCTCTATTTCTTCAGGTTTTCATTCTTCGCTGCCTTCCTGCCCCCACCAGGTGAAACAGTGACCATGCACCGTGTTAGCATGGGAGTGCATGTGTACACAGGAGCACACGTTGGGCAGGGGCTTTAATGTTTCTATAAAAATTGTTTCTAATCATTTTGTTAAGGCAGGTGAATCTGGCCCTTTAGAGTGCCTGACTGTGTGACTGTGTGTGCATATAGGAGAGAATTTAAAATGCACAAGATCAGCACCAACAGCTACTGATAAAGCTAAAATTGTTAAGTCCTGAGAAATTCGCCTTTGCTGAAGAATTTACTTAACAAGCTAAAAATTTTAAGTCCAGCCTAAGTATTTATCATAAGTGTTAAAATCCCCTCCTGATACAAAAAAGTCTATGCATTTTAAGAAGCAAGGGAAGAAACAGCATTAAGTATTTCTTACACAGATGGGGTTTTTCCGTAAATGATACGAGAATTTCTGTATCAATGTGTTTCTATATCAGAGAGCTTTTTAAAATTTCTTTGGTTAACATACAATGATAATAATAAAAACCACAGATGACTTTAAGGTTTCTCCCAATGTGATAGAGGGTAACATAAACTATATTCAAGTAACAGCCAAGTTAAGTAAACCAGCGAGGTGACACCAGCCACACAGTGAAAGGCAGAGAACGTACCCAGGCCTGAACTATACAAGTCCCTTATAGCTCCCACACCTCATTGCATTCGATTCCCCAGCTTGACCATGAATGAAACTACACACAAGTAGTTTCCTTAAAGCATTTCACAGTGCAAAGGGTATTTCCTAGATTTTTCTACATTTGTTAGGTGGATGCGGCCACACCATAATAAAAATCAGTACTGTGCTGACACCTTGTGACCAATCTCCTCAACTACACAAACGCTTGCCCGAACACAGACAGAGGTTTATTACATCTACAGGAAGACCTGACATTTTGATCCAAACTTCCATATTCCCTACACTTGCTTCCCTTAGAGGCTGTCTTAGAAACAACATCAGCCTGGTAAACATTGCCTTACACATCCATATAAATATTTCCACAACAGCTTTGAACTCATACGTACTGTAACTTGAAGCAGCAAAGCAGCATTCTTCGCATTGCTGACAATTACAGATAGAGTAGCTGTTTTCCCAGGATCAGGCCCTAAAGCTAAATTCTAAAAGAGTTTATTAAAAAACCCCAAACAAAACACCAAAATATTTTTCTTCAAAGGCCAGCCCTCTAAATCAAGGGAAATGCAAAGAACCCTAATGCCATCCAAGAACCAGTTAATAACCATGTGCATGTAAAAATGATTGATCCAAGTCTTAGCCACAGCACTGACAATAACTGTCTTCCCAGAGCCAAAGCACAGCAGCATCAGGAAAACCTTAGCTTAGCTCAAAGAAAACCTACAACATTGTTCATTCATTAGCTGACCTTTTTTGAATTGGGACTAACTTGATGTGCTCTGCACTGGGAGAGAAGGTGATATGTCAGCACAAATTACGTATTTGGGACAAGAAAAATGAATTGTTTTTGCAGGCTGTAAGAGCGAAGGAGAATTGAACTGCAAGGCTGTGCAGCAGCCATGCCCCCTGCTGACCAGGACTGCTTTGTTCTCTTTCCCCCTCTGCCTGACAGTCAGGGAGCCAGAGGGGAGGGATGGCAAGGACAGGACTAAGATGTGCAAGGAAGGCTGTTTAAGGTGGTACAAGATGAATGGGAAGAACATAATGAAAACAAGAGGGCAGAGAAAGGAGGAGAAATTTTGCTCGTTTTTGAAACTCTTACTTATTGGTTGTTACGTGTAACAAATAGATTTAGACGCACAACTTCAAGTCTCATTACCCCACACCTCCCAGAGTCACAGCATTGACAAAACAGTGGGGTTTTTTCCTGCACTGTTTGCACAACTGAAGTATGGCTCTGAACTGCTCCAAGGAAACTGCATTTTATGTGTTTTGTAAAAACAGGCAAGCCTTGGTGATGAATTCTAGCTACAGAAAAAAACCAAACCTCAACAAAACAATAAAAGCACTACCTGTTAAAAGATGTTAATTGTTAACTTCAGTTTATGTATCCTGAGGATACAACTGTTGGTGAGGCATATGAAAAATGTTAACTGCAATAGTAAAGATGAAATCTGATTACCTATCATTTTCTTGGCAAAAACTTACTAGCTTTACAGGAAGAGCTGTGTGCAAAGCTCTCATCTTGAAGACTTTGCTTTGAACAACAAGTATCTAATATTTGAAAATATTTATTACATTTTCCTGGTTAATGAAAAAATAGAACTCCTGACTGTTTATTGTTTCTTAATGATTAGTGGCCAAATAATCCCCAATTTTTACATCTGAGCGGTGAGAAGCTTATCTCCTTTCTTTAGCAAAAGATCTGAACACTGAATCCATACATTTACACTCCAAACTTCCACTAGCCCTCATTTCCAATTACAGAGAAAGGCAGTTACATCTCCAGGGTGCAGTCCTGATTTACTTCAGTGTCAGTGGAAGACACCTCTTCCACAGAGTAGAGATGTCCTCTGACACTTCCATCTAGATCCTTTCTGTACCAAGTTAAGTCAAAAGCAACAGTTACTTATATTTGATTAAGGGCTACAATCAATAAGAGACTACCCTAGAGGACAGACTAATTTACTTTTTTGCATACTTTCTCCCCAAAAACCTTACAGTATAATCTCTAGTGATACCAGATAATTAGCTTTATTGGGGGGAAAAAAAGACAAATACACTATGTCCAAGGCTTACCACTAAGCAGTTCAATCCAATTTTGTACTGTTTCAGGAGGCTGGGTCTCTTTTATGTGTTTCAGAGCTTCATCAAGCAGAACATCCCCTGTAGGAGCATCTGACTTGCAAATCACCTAGGATAGAATAAAATGCAGTCAGTATTTTGACTTAATTCAAATACTATAAACGTTTACCAATCAAACCGGAAAAATCTATCTGTTATCAAAACCAAGGAAATTTTCTTTTAAAAATAAGGAAACATCTCTAAGAATACAAAAGTTTAAAAAATATCTAGTTGTTAAAAAACCCGACCAATTATCTAGGATTTTAATTACAAAGCTATGTTAAGTCTTAGGTTATCTATAACTTTAATTAACCTTAATTGACTAAAAACCATACTATTAATAACATGCTTAATACCTAATTTTTTAAGGACGATAATCCACTAACCTGGGCAGGTCCTTCACTTCCTCCACAAAACAAAGTATACTAAAGTGTTAAATTACTCTCTGATGGCAATCTATTTTACTGCTTCAAGCCAATTTATTCAAAATACTGCAGTTAAATTAGGCTATGTGAAATTAAGAAATAAATTACAAAACTGAAAAAGCAGGAAAACTGGTTGTCTTCTTCCATATATTGATGGATAAGAATAGGTTCAAGACATCATCTGTAAGTTTTACAGCTCTGAAGAAAACATTGACCAGCAGCATTCCATTCCATTCACTAACAGTTAAAACACATGTATTAGGCAAAATATGTATGTACTAAGACGACCCTTAATATGCAATAACAGATGCAGTAACATTTAAGTTTGTTATTTAATAACTTCTACAACTATTTGAGTTCTTTCCTCAAGACAGCAAAGGAGAACAAAAACAATTCACACTAACATAGTAAAATTTACAAATTTGAGTAACTGCTTGTTTACAAGTTATACAAACCATGTATAAATACCACTTTTCCTGGTTCGTAAAACAAGAGCAAATGAAAACATACAGATTAAACTAGCCCAAGTCAATATATCTGAACAAAAACAAAATAACAACAATAAAATCTACCTTTTCTTAGGAAAAGAGAATTACTACAGTTTCAAACCTAGTTATGAAAGTAAAGCTTAAATCTGGCAATTTAAATAGTTTTACAAGTTAACGCTTTATAAGCATCAGGTAAAGAGATAACAGGCAATTGACAAAAACACTAACACAACACCACAATTCCACATATACAAGAGAAGCAGCAAGTGAAAGTTCTTATTTTTCATAAAGCTTCACAATAGTCAGAAAGGTGTCCTGGAAAAGCTTTACGTGTCCTATTAAAATACATTCCAAGTCTAGTTCTGTTCATAGTTCTAATAATCCTTACTACAAACAATAGAGCAGTACAACACATTTTTGTAAAGTCTGTAGATGACACTGAAATGAGTTGCAATGGTAAGACAGCTTCAATACTGGCCAGATGATCCCAACCTGGAGGTGTGTACAAAGTCAATGAGATGAAATGAAAAGCAAAATTGCTGGGGAGATCTTTGTGAACAGCTAACAGGTCATAGCGGGAATATAATTTCCAATTTAGATGGTGTGTATATATAAAGCACAGAAACTAAGATTTTTAATAAAATCAGCAAGAATGAACCAGTCCACAATGCCAGGCTAAAAAGAACAAACTTTGTTTAGATCTAAAATGAAAGCATGTGAGATAAATAGTAGTTTAGGCTGCCTACTCTGGAAAAAATAAAAGATACCAGCTTATTCTGGAAATACAGAAGATGCAGGATGTACTATCAAAAACTTCAACAGGCAAATTAAACACCCAGGAATTGACTGTTGAATTGCAGTCAATGGAGAATGTTAAGACTAAATGTCTGCCAGGGAGGGACCAGAAAAACTTCATTATCTGTTACTGCCTCAAGATTAAATGGTCTCTTGACATACCGTCCAGGTCTCCATTTTTGGGAGCTGGGGATCACTCTAACCATAAACCACAGATACTTGATTTTAAGAACACAACTGCATTTTAATCCAGACAATCTCTATTTGAAACTAAACACACAACAATGCATGTTTATCTTTCTGATTTACAAGCTTGCACTAAAACCTCTATTAAACATATATAATATTACATACTTTCCAGTTTTATACCAAGATTCTGAATTTTTGGAAGTTTCTGTTTTCTAACTTACAAGAGGATAGTTCAAGTTAGGGTTTTAAGCTGCTCAATCGCGGTTATTAAGAGTCACTTTTCAGATATTCTTTTAGTAATTAGCCTAAAACAACCCAACTTATTTATCTTTACTTCTTTCTCAAACTGACATTTCAGCAGTATTTTAGTTTCTTTGAAGTGTCCCATATGATTAATTTCACAGTAACATTAGTTAAACTGGATTTCTCCAGCCTGCTGCAGTTGGTAATGTACTACTTACCACCTCACTTTAACAAGGTAAGATGTGAAGTCATCTTTTTTGACCTGTTTTATTATTTAAAAAAAACCCAACACAAAACAAACCTCACTGAAGAGATAAAAAATGCTTTTAAGTCTAGGATATAAGTTTGTGGGGTTTTTTTCAAGTTTAGAAAACAGCCTTCCTTGCTTATTTGGGCTTAAGATTTTTTTTTTCTACCACTGCAAAGAAGTTTAAGAAGCTAGCCTGAATAAAATGCACCATGACAGTACAAGCCTAAACATACACACATTCAGAGGAAAGAGCTGTAAGGAGCATAGACTTCCCCATTCAACTCAGTCAGGACTCCATAAGCTCTTGTGAAGCCACAACGCACAGCAATTTTGTCTCCAAGCTCACTGTTCTCTGCAGGCAGGCATACAGCACCATTTCTTCTCACTTTTCTGTTACACTGAATATTCACTTCACAGATTCTTCTGACTATCCTTCCCCTCAAACAAAAGTATTTTGGTTCACACTTGGTATTTCTCTTCCCCTCCCCTTCCCAGCACATGCAGACAGGCAACAGTGGAAGCACAGCCACCTCTCTCCTACCTTCATGGATCTGCTCTTTCTTGAAGAAGGATTTATCAATGAATGCTTCCTCGCTAACTCTCTTCAAAGTCATAACAATGCAAGAAGAGTGGGAAATCGAGTGGGTTGGGGATCTTGCGAATTGAATCATCACAGAAGATGAAGCATCCACAAGGGGGAGTTTTTTCCTCTCTTTAATAGATGAGCAAAGGTAGAGAAAGAAGCTAAGATCCTGGGTCTTCAGAGATGATGATCCTTAGCCTTATTGCAAAAAATATTTATTCAAATTTTTCAGTGATTTATCAGGTACTAGATTTGCTTTGTATCCAACTGCTGAGGAAATGTCAATTACACGGAATATCTAATTTGCATTTTCCACAATGCAGCTTTGCATTTAAGCAATGCTAAAGATTAAGTACCTCTTGTGTTGATTTTTAAGTAAACTTCATTATTTAGTTTTAATACAAAAATTCACTCATGCATAATTCACTCAGTATTGTCAGCTATAAAATACTGAATTTAATCTCCTGAGGATTTGGGGGATTTCTTCTGGTTTTTAAGAACTCTAAAGATTTGGTTTGCTTTCTCAGACTGTAAGGCAGTATGAAATACCATTTTCTATCTTCAATAACCACTAGTCTTAGAAATTATTTTATTTATATATAAAACTCAACATCCATTTATTTGCTTCTAAATTGCTACCAATAGATAGAGCTCCAGGATGATGCAATGATAATGTATTTTAAGCCAAATTTACAAGGATTTTGCAACATAAAATGTCATATTGACTTTCAAAGCTTTGCTCATGTCCATCAACTCCTTGTCTGCCAGTTTCTCAGTCTCATTTGTCTATGGCATGCAAGCATGTATTTAATGCATCTTGATCCATTCTGAAGTTCTGTCTTAGAAATCACAAAAATTTATCAGCAAAGATTCACCTGATTGAAGGCTTGAAGTGGAAATCCTTGTAGCTAGCAATCTTTCAAGTCAGCTGTATGACCAAGGCCACAGTTAGCTGGTTATAAATCCATACTACTGCCCAAAGAACTAGTTCTACCCTCTTCTTATTCTCACCCCATTGCTTGTGCCAGCAGTCTCACTTGTGCCCCACCTGACAAGATCAAGAAAGCGATTCAGGTAAAAACTAAACTGATCAAAGAAGTGAATTAGTTTTCAGACGGGTTGCCTGACAAGGCTGCAAAATGCTAGTAACAACCCAGTAAAAACTCCAAAGACAGGACTATACTCAGTGGCAACATAGGCTAAAGTGAGTGAAGCCTAAACTCCTCCCTTCAGAACATGGCTTGAAGATACAGGGTTGATTCACAAATCAAAAAGTTTTGAGTTTTAAGGAGGTTTTTTACCTTCCCACAAAATCCAAGGATGGACTTAGTGCAAGGAGGAAGAATGGCTACCCCCAGAGGCAGAAGCTATAAAAAATAGTATTGCCACTGAATCACAACCTTGGATGCAACTAGACAGCTCATTCCTCTCACTAAGCACAGTATTTAATTCACAGCAAAAGCTGAGGGCAAGGGGAGCAAAGGCTGCAAAAAGGGGGACGAGGAGGACACTTGGTAGACTTGAGACACTTAAATCTAGCAAACACAGGAACAAAACGGAAGTTTGGTGTTAATGCAAAACTTCAAATAAGGTACAAAACACCACAAGTCATTCATGAGAATGATTTCTAAATTGAGAGAGGTGGTGTAAGGGGAGGAGAAATCTCATGTATATCAGCAGTCAGGGATTTTATTTGCAAGAAATTACCTAAGCAGAAACCAATCTTCATTTGAATTTTAAATTAAATTAGAATCCTGCCTGCAAAAAGAAATCTCTCGATTGCCTGACAACAGCAGAAAGAACAAAACCTTTAATACTGGATAGCTTTTAGATCTCCTTAAACAAAAAGGGGGAGGGGGATAGAAACAAACACATCAACTCACCCACAAAACCACATGATAAAGTTTAACAAAACAAAAGCAACAAAAAACCCCACACCAAATATGATAACAATTTTGCTTGTACTCTTTACTGAACATATGCACAGATTATTTTTCCATTTTCAAAAAAAACCCCAACCCATAGTTAAAATTTCAGGTAGAGCTGACAAAGTTTGCACAGAGTGAAAATAACTGCTAGAGAACATTCTTGAATGCCTAAGGAGCCATAAGCTTTGGAGTAAAAAAAAAAAAAATTGTGCAAACTAACCACTGCTGAATATGCCTAAATGAAGCTAAAAGAAGTAGGAGCTGTTTGTCAGAACAGAGGTTCAATTCTTCAGAACAGGAGGAAGCTGGGAGAAGGTTGAGGAATTTGTAAGCTTTCCTTTAAAAAATTTAGCAAAAGATAATATTGACAGGGAAATGTGCCATAAAAGAGAATTTATTTGTGGCAGATAGACAACATTTGACCATGTTTTCAATAAGCTTATTTTACAAGTATCCTCTAATGCTGATGAAGTAAAAATTCTTCGAACAGTGTGACTTTGCACATTTTGTACTAAGGAAAAAACAGCAGTAAAAGTAATAAATTAAGGCTTCAAATCTTCAGCCTAATTCAATAAAGGAGCTTAAAAATTTGCCTGTCTTAAAGGTGAGTACAATAAATTTAACACACCAGTCACCTGCTTAAAGCAGATACAGTTTTGTGCTCAGATCATTTCCTTCCCATGCATTGCAAGCACAAACTGCAACACTGTGTACACCAGAGTTAAACCGGTGGCTTACAGGATACATCTGGCAGGGTGTCAGTTACCCATTCCTTTCAGTCCCAGCCCACATCTCACCAACATTGCAAAAGCCAGTTCCTTCAGCAGATTACAACTGGTGCTACTGGCTCTCAGCAGTAACTGCTGCCACAGTGCCCTGGCCAGAGCCACAGCCAACTGTTTATGCAAGGTTCCCAGCAGCAGCAGGAACATGTCAAGAGAACAAACAGGAGCACAGAACAAGTAAAAAAGATTTTTCCAAGGCACTTCAGCTCACCATTTAAATGTTTTTACCTCTTGTGCATCTAACTTAGATCACTACTCAGAATCTCTATCCCCATGGAAAGAAAAAAAAGTCTTTTTCTTGCAACCAGTTGTAATTTATAGCTATTGCCTGGAGCACAACACAAAAGTAAATGTGACCATTTTCCTCCACTTACCTTTCTTGTTAAAAGACTTTTGCGTCTCATTCCACAAGCCTCTAGCTGAAGACGCCCTCGCAATGCCAATTCGATTAACATACAGCCACGCAATCCTGAGGAGATGCAATCATTCCAGAACGATGTGTAACCCTGTGAAGAATGAAAGGCAATAAGATTTCTCCATCTCCACCTGAAAGCAAAGTGTCAAAGCAGTTCTCCTGCCTTCATACACTTTTGAAGTAACATCACTAATCAACTTCCATTCCTGTACTGAAAACATGAAAGAGAAACACTCATTCTCTATTAGTTTTGACACTTTGTCTCTGCTCTTTGAAGGGCAGGGAAACCTCAGCGAAGTGATACAAAATGAAACACTAAAATATCAAAACCTGTGAGATACAAAGTGTCTCAGAAAGAGACATACAAAGTATGTAGTCAAAAGAAACTTAGTACATCTTTAAAGCAAGAAGCATTTGGCATTACTGACATCACACAGGCTCATCTGAGCTCTCTGAGAAATATTAACATGATTTTACATCCATAAACGATATGGCACTGATAATGATCTGAAAATCAATACTAAGTAAAATACGGAATATAGTGGAAACACAAATGTGGCAAGCACAAACCACAGAACAGATTTTCCAGCTTCAATATAGTAAACCAAAGAACCAAAGTTTTCAAGTAAATATTTGGAATAGCTACTATTTTGTCATTTAAATCCTTTGAAAACATGCATTTTTAAAGCTGGATGCATACCGTTCTTATGTGAACTGCAAAACTGCAAACCACATCTACCATGCATTTTCATCTGTATTTCTGCATTGATAGTTGTCCGCTTAAATGAAAGAACAGAGTTTTGGACCCCAGACATTTACTCAGTATCTAGAAATATATGCATTGACTTTTGTACCCTATTGCTCAACAATTATTACCAAAAAAATCTCATCAAAAGGATTCCATTTTACCTACAGAGCAGCCAACACAGTTCTTGTATATTTTTTAAGTATCTAAGACAAAACAAAATCATTCTGAGAAATGTTTTGTCTTTCGAGAAACTACTACGAAAACACTTAGTATGATCCAGAAAGGCCTTCCAAAACTCCTCTACTGATGCATCTCTGAAAACATCCACTTTGGGACACTTCAGAAGAAAAGTTCTGGAAACAAGGGGGGGGGGGAGAAGAGAGCATTCCAATTCATAAAATTTTTCTTAACCAACAACAAAGACTAGCTTAAATCAAGAGCAATTCAATTTTATTCTATTCACAAATAAAGGCTGCCAATGTATAGAGATACAAGATGCATACATCTGAAGTCTACTAAACTTAAAAACCAGTCCCTAATTAATGTGTGCCATTAAATAGAGATTTCCAGCAACATTATAATATTTGTTTCCATTTAGCTATTTTCAAGAGCTGTATTATATAGATGACCAATACTTCTGAAAAGTTTACAAAAGCTCTGAATCTCTAGAAAGTAATTACTGAAATATGTCACAGATATTTATTTAAAAGGCCATAAAGTTGGAAAGGGATTTGAGAAGTTATCTAATCTGTCTTCTACTCAGAGCTGATACTTACAAGAGTAGCTGATACTTGCAAAGTCAAGACATTCCATAAATTACGATTTTGGTTTGTACGAGACATTTCTTTGCCAAAAACCATGTAATATAGAGTGCACTATTTGCTTGATAAAGAAAAAAAAAAGAGAGAGATGACTCCTACATTCTACTATTTCCAATCTAATAGCCCCTTTACATAGTATTTTTTGAAATCAGACAACACATAAGCAAACTAAAAAAACCTTATCGCACAAACTTACAGCTGTGGTACATAAATATACACTTCTTTCTATTCACAAAAAGTGTTATATTATTATGCAAACAATGAAAATGCTAATTTCCCCCCCCTTTGTTTAATAATGAAAGCTGCATTCATTTTTTAAAGTAGAGCGTTTTTCAATTAAGTGATGTTAACTACACCACTCCTGGCAGCAATTACCAGATGTAAACTCCTCTGTTCCAGCAGTTATTCAATGTATACGGCCACAGGCTGTGGGGTGCAGAGAAATACAGGATCACAGGATAATTCAGGTTGGAAGAGAACACAGAAGATCTCTAGTCCAACCTCCTGCTGAAAGCAGGTTCAGCTATGAAGTCAGATCAAGTTGCTCAGGGTTCTACTCAGGCAAGTCTTGAAAGAGACTGCGCAACCATTCAACAGTTTTTAATCAAGTGATCATGAAAGGCAGCTCAAAAAAATTATGGTCTTCATCAATGGAACTGCTTGCCCTCATGCGTTAGATTAAAGTAATGAGAATGTATACTGACTCATCATCTTTTTTTTTTTTTTAAGAAAAAAATTATTCTTTTTTTTTTCCCCCCAAGCTCAAAGTTTGCAGGTGATCCACTAGAGAAGGAACATATTTCAATACACAGAGATTATATTGCTATGAACACAGTGAGGAAGAAGATATTTCAGATCATTTTTCAAACCATTACACTGATCTTTCCAGGTAGCTCAGGCAGATGGACTGATTGTTTTTGGCACTTACTGCAAAGACCTCAGACAACTGAAGGAACCTTCACAGAAAGGCCACTTTAGCACACAACAGTCTAACTAAATCAGCCTTTAAATTAACTCAAACTTCCCGGGGTAACTGAAAATCAGTAGAACCAGACATTTATCTTCAGCATTGCAAACAGCTTCCTGACACCTACTTTCAATGGCATACAGCATAACTAGAAAAAGGTGCTCAAAAGAAGAACACTAATGCTCAGCATTATAGAACTATTGCCTATTAAAGGGGCTATAGATGGACATTGAAGAAGAGAGGAATGAAAGAGTAGAGAGAATAATAATATATGGAGAGAGAATAGCAATACAGAATAATGTACTATTTGCACAGGAAAATTATTTTTTCTTCTTCCACAGACAAGGACTAAAAGGTGGTAAATGAAGCTAGCTCACAGGTTAGAAAAGTCAAAGGCCAACTTCCTTTCTATTCAACTGTTTCTACAGAAAAGCAAAAGTTTAAAAAAATCACCTTTAAAAATGAGTTAAATTTATAGGAGACGGATAATGAAGTTTGACAGACAGCAATAGATCTGTAAGTCACGCATGGTCTGGGAAGCTCCCACCTAGTTGAAGTCAGCGTACACTGGAGGAGTTGTCATTTTGTGCACATCCGCTCACTGAACGTGGCCTCGTCATTGCTTGTTACAAGTTATGGAACAAGATAAGGATTTGGTTTCACCTTTTAACACTGTTCTCACTGTTATTCCAGATATCTAACAGTCTAAAACCACTTAGATTGAAGATCAAAGATCACTATTTATAGATGCAAGTCATTCCACTATTTAATGCTCTTAAACAGCATTAGTGTTCTCACAGATACAACACCAAATATTTTCACTTTATCCACCTTCCTACAAGTCTTTTACAATTTTATAAACATCCTAACTCAGCAAAATACTATTTCATGAAAGTTGCTAATCAGCGGGGGCAGGGGGGAAGTCGGAAGTCTTACAAGGCAGGGAATTATTTTTATCTGCAAGCAATCGCACTAGAACAGCACTTCGGGCTATGAATATCTCGCAAGACAAAATTTTAAATCTACATTGATTCAAAGATCAAAAGAATGTTTACAACTGTCATGTTTATTTACACAAGCACAGCACAAAAGCATTTTTCATCAGAGCTGACCTAGAAATTTTCAGGTACAAACTAGTGCTGCTAGACAATTACAAGGAAATGAGAATAAAGTTAATATACGAACAAGTTTCTGTTACAAACTTTGAAAGCTCAGACTTTCCACTCAGGTATGGCAAAGCACAACGCTAAGATTAAGATCCTCTTTCTGCTTTAAGTTATCAAAAATCCGTGTTCACTAGGCCATTTCTCTCCCACCACCTGCCGCAACATTTATTTGCTTTCTCCTCCTTCCCATGCCCCTTACCAAATTTCCACCTCACACAGGTCTTCCTGTTCAGTTAGCGATTAAACACTTGAAACTCTCACTTATTAACCTGTCCATCTACTAATGATGGCCCCGTGCCTCGGTGTTACCCAACCTACCTTATCTTTCCCCATCATCAAACTGTGACACCCTCTCTCCTACAGCAGCCCCCTTCCCCACCTCATCTAAGTAATACAGTAACTTTTCACTTCCAGATTTATAAAGATCTGAATTTCTGTGACCTTCATGGATTTCCTTAGATCTTTAGATCCTTAGTTCACACAGATGGTGCAGAAAGATAGCAAAGTATTTACATTTTATATGGTGAGTAGCAATCTTATTTGTGTGTCTGCTCCAAGAGAGGGACAAAGCCACCTGACTGTATTAGCAGACATATGAACAAGTAATCCTTACCAATACACTGGGTCTAGCTTTGCTGAGCAAAGCACAAGCTCTTGCAGCTTCTTCCTACTTACTGTAGGAATACCCCAGCTCAGATCCGCATACAGAACAGTGTAAACATATACTAGGACCCAGTCTCCTACAGATGCTGGCATGCAGAGTGCAACAGCAGGCAGGGTTCACACGTATACTCAGGGAAGGAAGGGACAGGGAAGAGACCCCAAGTGGAAACACCCTACCAATGTCGCTTAAAACTTTAACTTAAATTATTCCCTAACAACACCTTTTCCCAGTTTACCTCCAACATCCCTTACTCTCAAACTTCACAAAGTTATAGTTAAAATGGAATAGGGTTGTAGGACTTGCAAAAAAGCATTTACAAGTATTGCTGGAAATTATGAGATTTCCTGCATAGACAAAGAAATAACGTCATTCAACCACTCAAAAATTATCACCCCAACTGTGAAAAACCCAATGAGATCATCTGTTTATGCTATAATAAAGCCATAGCTAGGTGGGCAAACTGTATAAAGAGAAAACATGTATACATTAGCTCTGACAACACCACAGGATCCTGAATTTGGTGGCTATTCAAATATTTTAAGTACTCAGTACGCTATTGTAAAACCAAATGTAAAACGTGATATGAATCAAGTTGTCATGCTGCTGCAAAGGTCCGTTGTGTAGCCCTACCCCTGCTGGTCTAAGGCCAGGCAAGAAATATCTAAATAATGTACCTTTGTCTGCTAAGTAGATTGTGATTGTTAAAAGCTGAAGTTTAAGTGATATATTACTAGTTCAGTCAGTACACCATGACAAACTATTTGGACTTGCCAAAAGTACCAGAAAACTAGGGGGAAGGCAATTCCAGCAGGGACAATTGCAACCACCGGCCCATGGACTACCTACCCCAACTATACCACCTGCTCAAAAGATAAAGGCGGAGAAAAGAACTGAGCATGTGTTCTAGTTTGCATGCTAGGTGTAGAAATCTAAACCAATCATTTAATAGAATAACAATGCATATGTATTAGAAAGATGAATATGTTAATGTTGTATGTATAAATAACCACTGATTTGGAGCTATGGTGTGCTGTCTTGGGACAGACACCCCTATCTGCACAAATATGCAATAAAATACCTCTGCTCTATGTGTATACTGGCATATTGCACACCAGGTAAACGAACCTCTAGTTTTGGGACAATAGTCGGCACTGATGAGGCCGCACATCAAGTACTGTGTTCAGTTTTGGGCCTGTCACTATAAGAAGGACATTGAGGTGCTGGAGCTTGTCCAGAGAAGGGCAGCAAAGCTGGTGAAGGGTCTAGAGCACAAGTCTGCTGAGGAGCAGCTGAGGGAACTGGGGTTGGTTAACCTGGAGAAAAGGAGGCTGAGGGGAGACCTTATCGCTCTCTGCAACTACCTGAAAAGAGGCTGTAGCCAGGTGGGGGTTGGTCTCTTCTCCCAAGTAACAAGTGACAGGACAAGAGGAAATGACCTCAAGTTGTGCCAGGGGAGGTTTAGATTGGATATGAGGAAAAATTTCTTCACCAAAAGGGTTGTCAAGCACTGGAACGGGCTGCCCAGGGAAGTGGTGGAGTCACCATCCCTGGAGGTATTTAAAATACGTGTAGATGTGGTGCTTCAGAGCTAGGTTAACGGTTGGACTCGATGATCTTAAAGGTCTTTTCCAACTTGAAAGATTCTATGACAGAATAAGAGCTGCTGCAGAAGTACTAAAGTATACACTTCTACAGAACACACTGATTTCCAATTTTTCAACACGCACAAAATTTATATTTATGGATATTTAAAATCCATAAGTTACGCAAGAGATTTTATAATTCAAAGATTATTTGTAAAAACAATTTTTAAAAGACAACAGGTAAGACAACATTTTCTCCACCTCTGATCCAAAATGGCACTGCAGTAGTGACAGCTATAATTTACTAAGTATGTAAAAAATTAGAAGATCCTAACATGACCAGACCACCTGAACATATTTGGTAAGGATCAGTGCCAAGTATGTTAGCAATTTCTACACAATCAATGCTGTTTTATGAACTTGCTCAAAACTTCCAAAACATTTCACTTAAGCACAGAACAGCCAACCTTCATGGAGCAGTCATTCAGTTACCTCGTACATTGCTCTACTCAGCTTCCAGGCAATTGTCACTGTAGCTCTATTTAAAACAAGCAAAGAAATGAAAGCCAACCAAAAAATCCCCACCCAAACAAACTACAATATTTTCTGTTTCCCAAGTGCAAATTAAAGCCACCCAGCAGTAGCAGTGCAAAAAAACCAATTCAATTCAATTGCAGGTGCTAGTTTATATTTATAGACATTACCTCAAAATATTGACAGAGGTGTTCTTTAATGAATTACAGAGTGAAGTTTAAAAAAAAAAATTTCTTCATAAAATCCATTAAAATCTCTCAGATTCAAAAGACAGGAAAAGAAAAGAAGCACTTGCAGAGTCCCAACTCTAAGGCTTCAAGATACACACATGGTAATAAAATAAAAAACAGTATTTAAGTTACTTGGTTAAGACCACCTATTTACAGAACCGCCTACAGCACAGCATAGACTGTAGCTGCCAATGCATTCCCTGATCTAACCCAGTGAGTCTCAAGCTATTACAGATTATTTTGCAGACCACAGAGCAATGGTAAATGGAAATCAGCATTTTAAGTTTTTTAAAAAAGCATCATAAAGCCATGCAATAGTCTGCTCATCAAAACCCAAAATATTTCTTTATTTTAGCAACAATAGGCCCCTCAGGCCCATCCTCAGATACACACAGACTCATATTCAATATTAGAGGTCAGTGTTAGGTCAAAGTCTTGGCCCTGACTCAGACTCCATTTACATTTATGAAGAACCACAACAGCAGTTTCCCTGGGATAATGCATGTAATACTGCCCAGTCTATACTTCTCTTTCCAAAGCCTTTTCATTTTATATTCAGACTTAGTAGTACTCCTTAAACCCTCACCCAGCACCCTATACTTAAAAAGCAAAACAAAAGATCTAGGGTAACAAAACTAAAATAAGCCAAACAATTAAAGGGGAAGCTTCTGAAGGAGAAATATCACTAGAGCTACCTAAATCCCTGAATTCCTGTTCTGAGGAAATCCCAGATTCTTCTTTTATGACAGACACAAAGACTTCAAAATTCAGTAAAGAATGCAATTTCTGAAAATTAATTTAGAGACAGCAGAAATAAAATGTTGTTTTAACCCTTTTCAGCAATGGTAAAACGCTCAGAAGGGGAGCCAGCCAACATGGAAAGTACTAGAAAGCCAAGATCAACAACAATTACAGCTCCTGAGGAGTTTGAAAGTCCTAGCTCCAAGGCAATATATCTGACAGTCTATCAAGAAGACATGAAACCCCTAACTTCAGGGTTTCTCAGCTAGGAGGCACAATTTAGGTTAAAGAAAGCTTTCACTTTAGCAAACAGTAAATTCTGACTTTACAGGTAGCCTGTTTTCCATTTCAAGAGTATTTAAGAGGAAAAGTTTCAACCAGCTCTACTTGGATGCTGAAAGATAGAAAAACTAAACTTTCTGAACTCTGCTAGACTTTGCTATTACTTTCTTTATTTCTGCATGGATGGTGTTCAAATACAGTATTGATAGTAGCAATATAAAAGCTCTGAGATATAAACCTATTGTTTTGTTTATACACAAACAAGCATCTAGCTTTCCTAAACAACAGTTTCTTCCTATTCTTTCTGATATGCGACAGACTATTTTTATGGCATATTCTCAGAAACCACAGATGACAAGCTTACTGAAAAACATTCTGTGCTTGCTGGCATCAGGGGAAGTTACTGAGGGCAATTATCTCCAGGTGTCATTAGTTATCCTCACCAAATTTACATGTCAGCATAATAAAAATACAGTTTGGAGACCTGTGAAACATACAAGGTTCAGTTCCACTTTTAAGATGAGAATAAGAAGAAACAGTTGTCAACAGATACACAGCCTGAGATATGTGGACAGTCCTAACTACGTGGACCTTTGAAAAAAAAAAAAAGCACAACTTTGAAAGTCAGTTTAAGTAATTTGTAGCATTGGACAAAGCAAACTGAGTAGTCTCCTGCTATAAATTATACACGAGACTTGATTTTCACATGGCAAAGCACAATTAGCAAAAAGCCTACTTATTTCTAACATTTACATGCATGTGTCATGAAGTTAGAATACCTGCATGCTCACTTTCAGTAGTTATCTCAATACTGAGAAAGACTCATGTTTTGTATATACATAAATTCAGCTATCTTTTCTTAGAGGTAAAGTGGCAAGAGAGAAACACCATGAGCAAAAAGCAGGAAAAGAAACCAAGGACAAAATGTCATCCCAGTGTTTTTCCCTGCATAACCATCTCTCTTGAACCACCTACTTTCTGTACACCATTTCAATTATTCTTCCTTTAATGTTGCTTTTTAATATTTTTTAATGTTTTCATAAATGACTTGGATGTAGGACTAGGAGGTGCTGTGAGCAAGTTTGCAGATGACACCAAATTGGGAGGAGCTGTTGAGTCCATCGAGGGTGGAGAGGCCTTGCAGAGAGATCTGGGCAGACTGGAGAACTGGGCAATCACCACCCACATGAGGTTTAACAAGGGCAAGTGCCGAATTCTGCACCTGGGAAGGGGCAGCCCTGTCTGTACATACAGACTGGGCAATGAGACGCTGGAGACCAGCCGTGCTGAAAGGGACTTGGGGGTCTTGGTCGACAGCAAGTTGAACATGAGTCAACAGTGTGCCCAGGCGGCCAGGAAGGCCAACCGTATCCTGGGGTGCATCAAGCATGGCATTGCTAGCCGGTCTAGGGAAGCGATTGTCCCACTCTACACTGCACTGGTGCAGCCTCACCTCGAGTACGGTGTGCAGTTTTGGGCGCCACAGTACAAAAAGGACATAAAACTATTGCAGAGTGTCCAGAGGAGGGCAACAAAGATGGTGAAGGGTCTAGAGGGGAAGATGTATGAGGAGAGGCTGAAGTCCCTTGGTTTGTTCAGCCTAGAGAAGAGGAGACTGAGGGGAGACCTCATCATGGCCTACAACTTCCTCACGAGGGGGAGAGAAGGGGCAGGCGCTGATCTCCTCCCTCTGGTCACCAGTGACAGAACCCGAGGGAACGGCATGAAGCTGCGACAGGGGAGGTTTAGGTTGGATATGAGGAAAAGGTTCTTCACCGAGAGGGTGGTCAGGCACTGGAACAGGGTCCCCGGGGAAGTGGTCACAGCACTGAGCTTGACTGAGTTCAAGAAGCATCTGGGTAACGCGCTCAGTCATATGCTCTGATTCAGCTGGTCCTGTGTGGAGCCAGGAGTTGGACTTGATGACCCTTATGGGTCCCTTCCAACTCAGGATATTCTATGATTCCTTAGAGAGATTCATTTCAGTTTTAGTGACCTTTCAAATCAATGTCACAGAATCCCACCTTGCACAAAACTGTGTAACTTGAGAACATCCTCCTCCATGTCTTAATTTTTATTCATTTAAGGGCTAAACCCAGGAATGCAGTCCAACAAAACCTGAACTGCTGCTGAAGACAAAGTGTCTATTTTTTCACTCCATCAAAGCACATCGCTGGTCTCTCCCTTGAGCCCACAGCAATGCTGTAGTCAGCTCAGGAAGTGGTCTGTCTGAAAGCTAATGGTTGATCTCTTCACCTGATTCACTGAGCAGGTGAACAGACTTCAGAGGGGACATGGGAAAGGCAAGGAACATGGTTGGAACATATAGCAAAAGGCAAGAGTATCCCCTTCAGTGACAGCCCACACTTCAACGGACAAAACCTGAAGTTTTCACAACCTGAATAGTTATGGCTAGAACTATTCACTTAGTCACTTGAGATAAAGAGCTCAAAAAAAAAAATATCTTATATTATTGGGCTACCTATACTGAAGCCATTCATGAGCACAATCTGCTCTGAAAATATAAAATGCTTAATGCTTAAGGTATCATGCACTACATTCATCACTACCTTCAGCTCCCTACTTTGGATCTCAGCAATGATTACCCTGGTCATCATAAATTTGAAGTTATATTATTCAAATCTCACAGGCCAGCAATGGCATCCCTTTCCAATTCTCTGAAGCAGTATCAAGCTCTTTCAGACATGCCTACTAGCCTATTATTAGCCAGCACAAAGCACGTACAGAACATAATAATCCAAATCATCATCCATCACCTATTTGAAACCTACTGCAAAAGACAGGCAGAGACCATTTATCTCAAGATATGGGCTGTGGCGAGTTTTATTTCATAATGGACTTGATCACAAATGTGACAGAATTCTCACTGTTTTAATCAAGGAGTTCCTCTCTAAAGCTGTAATTTTGGGATCTACAGAAAGACAGCTGGAGAGGACAGAGGGGAAAGGAATAATAGCATAAGCTGTCCAGGTGCACTGCAGCAGGTTAAAAGTTAATGAGAATTTTGACCTGCCACAGTTTTCATGTCAAATATGGCTGTTTCCTTTGTCTTGCACCCTATCTCCAACATAAGAATCTGTTGCAAGCAACTTTACAACTTTCATTTGCTTCACAGCTATGTATGTTGATGACACTGGTTTTAAGCATTTTCATTCTAATGAAGAATACTAGCAGACTGAGAAGCATAGGGCTGTCATGTTCCCAAAAAAATACAAGAACTATTTTAACATACTGTTTCCTTTATGTAGTCTCTCTACAATTAATAATACTACTTTGAATTTTTGAAAGCAGTTGGAATCACCTGAAGAACTTGTGTAACGCATCTCCTTAGAACTGTTCCCAAATACAAAGAGGCAAAATACAAAATATACGCAGTATGTATATAGAAAGGATAATGAAAGTACTTAGTTTATTATAAATTATGTGTTAAGCATAGAGTTTCAATCCTTTCTGTTGACCCAAAAGCTTCATTTTATGAATTCTAAATGCATCTATCATCAGTATTCTTCTACAACAGAAACACTACATCCTTTTGGATATTCACATAAAGTCATACAATTAAATGGAAATACCAGCAGACAGCAGTAGGAGAAGACAAAGAAGAATAAGTGAACATCAGCTTCTGACACCTGTACATCATTCTGTGGTTCCTAACCTTTTAGCTGAAAGTAAAATTGCTGATGAGAAAGAAAGAAAAAATGCCTGCCATGGTTGCAGGTAAATAAATCTCTTCTTTGTGATAATGTAACTATAAGCAGATCAAAATCAGTAACTGAGTTACTGTAATAAGTTTATGGATTCTTTAGATACAAAAAACTCCTATAAGTTAGTGTTTTATTTAGGAACATCATCATTCTATAAGGAACAACCAATACAATTTCTGGACCTCTTGAAGGGTGTGGAAGTCAGCACGATTGATGCTATACATGCTTAATTTAATATTGAGCATATTTTATAAAGTATTTGTCCAACAAATCCGATACCTGACTTTAGTCAAACCTAAGAACTTCAACCACATACTTTTTCAGAGCAGGGAATTCTTATATTAGAAATAAGATACATTTTTAAAAAAAGTTTATCTAAGTTTTTTCTTCCAGCATACATAAAAATATGCTAACAGGTCTTGTAAAAATGAACACAAAAATTAAAAAAAAATCCACAAACTTTTCCAAGTTCTCAGCAACAGATGGAAAAAGCTGGAGAACTAAGTGTATATTTATTCCAATAATTTGAAGCCCTTAGATTCTCTTGTGCAGCCAGTCAGCATTCGTTCCTCCTCAACTAGGTCCTTATACAGATTTCTATAAAGCTCTGATTCAGCTATTCAAGTAACCTTAGACAGACAGTAAACATATAAAGCACCTTAAACTCCAGTGAGAACCAAAGGACTTTTAGTCCTTTTACCAGCATAACTAAACATACTTATAAGGAGCTGGGGGAAAATGCAAACAATAGAAGACAATGACAAAGAAAAGAAAAAGGAAAAGCTTCATTGCAACATTCATTGAAGACAGGCTGGAATGTCCAAAATTATTTGAATCCTCAAGGTAAAATTAGGCTGCTAATCTCACCACAGGTATCTTATTATATGAATTGATACATTTTCATCTTCAGGGGATCAAAAAAGATCTGTTCTTTTCCTTCCAGTGCATGTTATTGTAATGCAATCTATCTGAACATGAGTGTAACCACAGTACAGATGCTGCAGCTGACAGTAAGTCTCAAACAAGAAAAGCTGACATGGTCTAATTATGCATGTGCTTTAATGACCTAGAGATTCTCTGTACTTTCTAATATACATTCAATACACATATATCAATTTATCAAGTCTAATACCTATAGATTTATTACCTCTAAGAAAATCTTATACTTGATGACACTACAGTACTGTACAATGCCAGGCAGATTAAAAAACAAAACCAAATTCAACTTCTGTGGCAGCGTTCTCTGGGAAGGCCACAATCCATTTCCTTTGGCAAGGAACTGTGTGGTCTTACCCCAACCTATTCACACTCAGCTGAAAATATAATGTTCAGGGTTAGAGTCTTGCTTAATAACTCTTCAATAATAGTTTCAATTTCTTCTCTCCTCTATGGACCTATAAGACAAGAAATAAGAAGAAAAGCCTCCACAATTTTGGAACACAAGAATGATGGTAAGCTGAGAACACACTCAACATTTTTTTCTTGTGATTAAGTTTTAAAACAACAAGCAACCCCAAAACGCAGAATTGATTTTTGGTATTGACAGCAATAAGATTCAATAAAATTTATTATTATCTGCAAAATTACAGAGACAAACCTTCCGTTTTTCTTATAGAATTGTTTTCACATCTACTGTCTGCTGGATTTTGATTTTCACTGCTTCTATAGACCAATCTGTTTTAAGATGTATTTGGTTAAAGACATGAACCAGCTTCACCTGACAGGAATACATTCAGAGAAGGCTACTTTGTATATATTATATAGACATATAATATATGTAATAACTAAATGGAGAGATTAATTTTTCAGGTAGCTCTTAAATGGGTACAAAGGAATTTCAGATCCAGTAAAAGAAATGCAGTTCTATCTATCTACATAATTTGAAAAAATAGAAATACATTTCTAAAGCCAAAATATTTTTAGGAGACATTCATCCCTTTTACCAGTGATCCCTCAAAATTATAATAAAAAGATAAGAACAATATGCCCAGAAATTGTGAACATTCAAAATACTCAAGTGAAACCTATGCTAGAGGAATACTCTGGATTTTTCACGTGTCAAAGGGAAAATATTTAAACTTCAAGTCATTTGCAATTAAACTAGATTCCTCTTCATCCTCTTCACACTAGATTAAGGGTCTATGCCAACCTATACCTAGCTAGCTCTTTGCTGCAAATCTTACCTTTCAAGTAAGGCATCACCTTCTCAACCCAGAAGGTTGCAGCAACATCTAATGATACAACCTGACCTACGGAACTTTTGAAAATTAGGATCTGTTTAAGAAAGAAAAGCAAGCCAGTGTGCAGAAGTGCTTATTATTGGAATACTACAATGTGGGGACTTTGATGTCTGACTGCAATCTCACTTGATCTCCTCTTTTGATGCAATTGAAATCATTAGCCATTTTACTGGAACATTAAATTGTAGTCTAGTTATACACAGAAGGTAAGTTAGGGAGGAAAATTTCTCAAGTGTTCCAACAGCCAAGCACTAGAAATATTTTCAGAAAGCAACCATACGTATTTTAGAAAGCACAGTATCGTTGACATCAAACTTGTCAGGTATTTGATTAACCTGCCACTGCGTTTAATAATAAGAAACAAATAGCAACTGCTGTCAACTACTGGAAGCACTAAAGCCAAATGTTATTGCTCAGCTTTTCAAGCACATACACAGGCATACGCTACACAGACACATCTCTTCACTACAATGAAGTTAATGAAAAACGTAATTTTGCTGAAGAGGAGGCAACTAACACATGCGCACTGCTGAACCCTTACGAGACCCCTGAAAAATCAACACTTAAGAGTCTGACTGTTCATTTAGGAATGAAAAGGCAAACTTAGAAGCCTAACTTTCAGCATGATTAAGTCTATACACATGCAGATAATGACCTCAAATATTTGCATCGCTCTTGCAAAGCCACCTTCCATCAGGGTCCAACCTCTATTCTCCACATTTGGTGCAAAAAAAGATGTGATTAATTTGTTCCACAACCTGCAAATTTATTTCTACACTACCGGCTATTGTCACTGAGTATAAAATCTGACATTTGAAAGAAATGTTTAATTAGAACTGGTGCTTAAATCCTTCACATCAGATATTTCACTCAAAAAACAAGTCTTCCCACAGCAGTAAGCAAATATAGCAGGATCAGAAAAACAGTTCCCATCCTGCCTAGATAGAACAACCACAAGCTTCCAACACAAACCTTGCACACATTTAGTGTCTCCTAGTGGTGGGCTGACCCTGGCTGGCAACTAAGTCCTACATAACTGCCCTTCCAATTGCCCCCAGCAGAACAGGGCAGGGGGAGAGAACAAGAAGAGCAAAAGCCAAAAACCAAACCAAACCAAAGTGATACCAACCACTCACTCACCACCTCCCACAAGCAGACTGATTCCCAGCCAGTCCCCGAGCAATGACTACCTACCCACCCCACCCCCAATATTTTATTGCAGACCATGACACTTTATGGCATGGGATACCCCTCCAGGCAGTGGGGTCAGCTGTCCGGGCTGTCCCTGCTCTCAGCCTCTTGCACAGCCCAACCTACTCACTGGGGGGTGGGCAGAGTGAGAAACAGAGTCAGCCTTGACACTGGGCAAACACTCTTCAGCAACAGATAAAACAGAGGTGTGTTATCAACACTGTTTTGTGTTATCAACACTGTTTTGGTCAAAAATAAAAAACATAGCATCATACTGGCTACTATGAAGAAAATGAACTCTACCCCTGACAGGTCCAGTACTGTTCTCCTAAAAACAGTAAGAAAAACCTAACATGGTATGTCCTTCTAACACAAACAAAGCAAGTCCAATATTGGCTGACAAAATAATAGGTGGAAGTTTCACTAACTTTGACTAACTAGGCCACATTAAAACTACAATTGCCTGCTCCACACTTATGTACATACTGTATCTGCCTCCAAATAGAACAGCTATCCCTCTCTTCTACCTTTTCTTCTACAGTGGTCACAATTTAAAACACTATGTCACTGCACTGTCTCACATTAACAGGAACAAGTTCTTCCATTTAGTACTTAACAGGGAGTAACTGTAAACTGGAAGTCTCAGCCACAGGCTGCAGATGTTGCTAAAGCAGTAGTCCTATTTATATATCCAGCATAGGCAAAGCAGTTGTAATAAGTGTTTCCTAAGTGATTAGTATAGTTCGAAGTGGTAAATCCACCTGGCATTTACCTCAACCTAGCCAACAAACGTTATACCTGCCTTCTCCACTGTGCAACGTAGAAGATATACTGAAATCGCAATATAATACGCAAGGAATGCTCCTCTCGTGGTAGAGGCACTTGAATGTGGAAGTACCAAAGTAAAATCAAGTGTCTACTGAAGTAAAAAATTGAAGTGCAATGTGCTTAGCTGTACAAGAATGATTGGCTAAATAGAAACCTCACGGTACAGCCCATACACAAAAGACACCTAGCCCGGCAGTTAAGGACTCTAAATAATACAACAGAGTATTACATGATGCTATCTAGTAAGACCATAAAGGCAGATGAGTAGAGTGTATAGCAATAAGCAGCTTACAAGTGCTTAAAAGAGTATCAGTGACAGAAAGACAGGCAAAATGCCCCACAGACTAATTTCCTGGTGTGATGAATAAATCCTGTAACAGCCACAAACAGTAGAAAGGCTATGCATGTAACACCTCTCCAATTTCAAAGATCTCACTTACAAGGTCCATCACAAACAGGGAAGAAAAAAAAAAAGAAAAAGAAAAAGACTTGAAATACTGTAGGGGGGAGGTGGGAAAGATGTGACATGCATAATACTGGTTTGCACTCAGACTAATAGCTTAGTCACAGTACCACACACCTTTGTGCTCCTACTCATCCAGACTTATGTACAGTGCACTGAGGAAGAGAACAGTCGTGCACTGTTTTATGTGTAATTTTGTAATTTTTAAGTGTGAAAAGCGTATGTGAAATCATTCTGCAGTTATGTTTCGTGAATATTTCTGAAAGGAAATAAAATACTGAAACTAATCTAAGACCTGTTTGCAAGCTGGGAAATAACCCCATTAAAAGTGGCACATGACAAGCTGACTATTTTTTTCTTTCTTTGCTAAAAGCTATGAGAAAACAGATTGACAATGTTGTCTATGCAGGGGAAACTAAGTCACACATTTATTCCAGACTAGCCTCCCCTTTTCCCAGTAATAAAACACAGAAGTGAGTACGTGCTGTAGTAATTATTTGCTCTGTGAGTAAGAAAGCCATTCTTGAATATACTGTCTGCAACACTTAGCCTGGTCAATTTAGCCTTGCAAAGAAGACCTGTTACTTGTAGCTTAACTAATTGAGATAAATGCTGCAGCACTTGAACTACTTTAGGATCAAAGAACACCTAAACCACCACCACTTCTTAATATAAAATGTTTGTTTTCAGTTCCATGATCACTTCCCTTCTAGCAATTAACAGCAATACTTTCTTAAATACACTTCATCCAATTTTTTTTAAATGTAACAGTTTGCTACAGGGAGAGGAAGAAGAGTTACAGCTTTGTTTTTTTAAGAGCACTTTGAAAAATCAAGAAGCATCACTAGAAAGGCTTGTCTTTGTCCTACACTAGACAGCTTGACATGAAAGAAGGGACTACACTTGTACAGATTAGCCATGCTATAAGAGCAGGGGTAACCACACTAGCTGCATGCAGAACCATGAAATATAAACACCATTTCAACACAAAGTCAACTTGTATCCAAAATGCTGCTTCCAAATCAGCATGTTCTTCAAAAAGCCCCAAAGCAGGATTTACTCAGCAGCACAGTAAAGAGGCACTTCATTGCATCTTGTACAATACAGAATTTGGGTGGTACTCCTCCTACACCTCTTATCTCCTGCTAGCCTGTAATTTATGTATGGATATGAAATAAAAAAAAAAAGGACCAAGAAGGTAGGCAACTATGAAAGAAAGAATTTTTCACCACAGACATTACAAACTTTGTTGTTATTAGGCCATGAACATTTGAGAAAAAGCATGTCTTTGTCAAGGTTTTAACACATTCATACATCATTCTTCATCTGAAATGCGAATTCCCAGTAGACGCCTCTTCATGTTTCACTTATTTGTCTCAGAAATTTTCCAGCAAAACTTGGGACCTTTTGAGTTGACATTCAGGCTGTTGCTGAAACTTTTTTTAATGAGGGAAAAAACAAAAAGACTAAAAAGATACAAAGACGACACAAAACAGCACATCTGAAGCAGGCAAACTAGCTCCCTAATAACTCCTCTCAATACAATGAAAACTATAAGCTGTAGGCCTTCACATGAACTATTTGGACAAAAAGTTATGCTGCAACATTAAATATTCAGCAATAAATGAAGTTTCTGAAGGCCAAATATGAATAGCAAAGATCCAAGATAACTTCTGTACCTAACAAAGTGATTTAACATTACTTCACTCTCACAAATGACTTTTTAGTCTTACCAAAGTAAGAGTAAATAAACCCAGAAATATTTATTGTTGCAGAAGACTGCAGTACATGACGATTATTTCAGCATACTTTACAGGAGTTTTCTTTCAGCAAATAAGAAATTAGTTACAGATCAAATAAATATTTTATCTTAGTAGGTGCCACATTTCTATAGCTGTTTCAATTTGTTTAGTTTTGGCACATTGTACAGAGTACAGGAGCAGCTGTGTAAGAATAGATTCTCAATGTGTACCTAGAGGGAACTTCAAAAAGGAAAAGGAAAAAAACCAAAAAACCAAACCTACAAGTACAAAAAACTTAAATGGAGCAACAGTTATAGAGCACAGCCACCTAGCAACCTCTCGGTTTTCTATGGGACTGAGTTACAAGATGTCTGGAAGAGCTGTAATGAACTGGCCTGTACTCATCTCAGCTGTCATTTCTAAATAAGCTAACTTTTGATATGTATCACTCCCTTCTTTTGAGAGTGATGACTTCAGACGCTTCAGTAGTTCTACAGAACAACCTCCTTTTTGGTGTGGCTTTGACATATCCTACCACAATGTTATTTTTAACGTAATACTACAAAGTATTTTATTTCAGTGAATATTTTTTATTCCTATAGCAACAGGCTGCTCTACTCTAAGTGGATGAACATGACTCCTTTTTCCAACTATGTTTCTGTAGGGTTTCCAAATAAACATACGTGTTCTTGTGATGCTCCCCAAAGAATTCTGGTAATGTATTTTGTTCCAATGTATTACCTGCTCCTCCAAGGACACTGCATCTGTCATGTTATGTGAGCATGCATATTTCAGCACATATCCCTTATAACCTATCCTGACCTTGGAATACAGAAATATACACTGAAGATACAAATGGAAGAGGAACCATTGGTAGAAAAGAGTAACCAGTACATGTACAGCCAGTATAATTTAATTAGGCAGAAGGGGAGGAAAAAAAAAATGTCCAAGAAGCATGTGTGAATGTAGTTAACTGTGTTCCAGCACTAAGAATGGGACTGAGGTGTGCTGCATTTGTTTTAGGGCAGCCAGACATTCCCATCACTAAACCCGTATTGCAGCAACAACCAGGCAACAACTCAAAAGTTTTGCTGTGGTTGTTACAATCATCACATTATCCTGAAAGCAGGATTCACATAAATATGTAACAATCTCCTACAAATACTGAACTCATCAATCCATCACTGATTGAAAAACTCTCTTCTAAGAGTAAAGGCTCTGTCATCTACACTTAAATTATAAATGGTAGCTCCTTACATGAGAAGCATATTGTATACAATTTAGAAGGTGTTAAGCCATATTCACCAGTGTTTAACATTAGAAAAAAAAATACCCCAAAACCTGAAAGCTAAGTTACCAAAGCAGTTATTGGTGACTTTTCTGAGAGAGAAACTATTTTTAAGGAAACATATTCTTTGGCCAATTCAGACTCCTTTTTTGTATATTATTTACTTATTTTAAATTCAACATTAAGTTATTTTATCCTGTTGGAATAAACAGGAATGACAGTATCAGTTTAAATTTACTGGTTTGCAATTGAGCTTTTAGCTCATACACCTGCCTTTGCCTTTTCCTTACACTCTGTGTAGCAATACAATTATGCTTTACAGACCCTATATTGCTTTTCTCTGCTTGCTGTTATGAGAAAGTCTCACACATGTCATGGGAAATCAATTCTATTGGAAGTAAAAACCTTATAAAAAGCATTTCCAGATGTGTAAAGCAAATAAGTTTTGCTTACTTATCATTAGAACAATAGAGAACAAAAAAAAATCTTTGAAAACGAGTCTATAGTTTTATTTCCAGTTTTAAAAGGGAAAAAAGTGAAGACAAAGCAGTATACATAGCGTAGCTCGTACACAGGGGTACAAGCAGACCCAAAACCAAAATACAAACCCTAGTGATTCATGTCTAACGAAACTCAGAAACAGTGTATGCTACAGTTTCTGCACATAAGCCCCCCAGCCTAGAGATTACATTATCATTCTCTTTGTCTGATGTCTCAACTGCAAAACCCCAAGGGAATTATGGATATCCGTAACACTGTAATCAGTTCCTTTTTCCATACAAAGGAATATTAGATTATCTGCAGTGTGTGCCACTGCTGCACTAAACTAAGCTAGATGATTTATAATTTTGAAGCACACCGGTGCAAAGCTGGAATTTTAGGCCTAAAGTTAACCATTAACCTTTGATATACTAGGAATACTTGCACCATATATTCTTTCTAGACAGACAGAATGGTCCCTACCTTGAAATCTTTACAGCCCAAGGCCTGTAAATTAGCAGGTTTAGCACACAATCCCGGGTAAAAAAGAGCTGAAAGATCACCTGGTTTATTCCACCTTCCTCAAGGCAGGACCTCCTAGGCAATCCTGCCAGATGTCTCTCTTGTCACACCTAACTTACTTTTCTGCAACTATTCAGGTGTGTAGAAAGACAAATGCGCATATGCACAAGTCTTCCATTCAACAGGTGGAAGCACACATCACTGTGAATATCTACTGAGTTTATCAGGATGCCATGGCAAGGTCCATCTGAAAAAATGGGATTACAAGAATATGGCCTAAAATACACAAGCTGAGAGAGAAATAAAATATGTTATTGTGGCACGTATATACACAGATATACCCACACGCATTAAAAAACAAATGTTAACCAGGAAAACTACTCTCTAACCTATGCGTTATCAGCCAGCAAATTTATTTTAGATGCAATGCACTGTCAAAGAACATGTAACTTATCAGCTTCCTGCCCCTATTATTGCATATGAACATGCACAGTTTTAAGAGACTTCCACCCAAATCAATCAACTGGCTTCATTAATTTACTTACCACCAAAAAAAGCATAGATTGCTTAATTAAATCTATATTATAACTCATATCTGAAACAAAGGCATATTATTCTTCACCATACACCACATCAAATTAAACTGTTTCCCCAGTAGGACTGACTTTCTGCAGCATGCATGCTTTGTATATTCATTAACTCTTTCAAATGAAACAAAAATCTGATGCACTGGTAGAAGTACACCTTCCTCAATCGCTGTTATTCACAGTATCATGACAAACAATTAAGCTATAAATTCAGTAAAAACACATAATTATACAATAGTGCCATTTCCTCATTTTGACACACTTCTCATTACTTAAGGCCTATTTTTGTCATATGTATCTCCCACAATTCTAAGACATTTTTCATGTGCATTAGTCTGGAAAATCTTAGTAGAAAGGGCTGCTACGCATCCTAAAGCGCCTGAGAACCTCATAAGTACCACAGAGTTGTGTCTGGCAAAATACATAGAAGTAAACAAGTCTTCCACGTTACAGCCACGGGTAAATTGTAGGAGCATAAATATCACAGGTTTACCCAGGCCTCCAAGTCAACCACCAATGCTGACCAGAGACCCTGGCCCTCATCTCCAGGTCTCTGACCCCTATGCTGCCTTGAGACATTGCAAATGAGTGCCTCTCTGTGAAATCTGCATCCAAAGGGCAATGGAAACTCTCTGCCAGGCTCCCCCTCCCCAAAATCCAAGCACCTTCCCCACCTCCACCAAAACACCGACCCTGTTCCAGCATGTGCCCCTACCCCCAGCAACATCACAGTCCCCGTCCTCAGCAACGCCTCTGCCCCAAACCCGCAGCAATACTCACCCAGCAGCGCCCTTGTCCCAATCCCACCCATACCTTGGCACCACTTCGGCTCCCCTTTCCCATCAGCGTCCTCCATAAGCCCCCGCCTAACTGGTGTTCCCTCAGGCACCCCTTCCCCAGCCCTCATCCCCCCCCCGCCCCCCAGCACCACTGGGACTCCTCAGCCACCCCCTGCCCAGCGCCCCTCACCTCAGCCCGCCCCATCCCCGCCGCCACGGCCCTGTCCGCACCTCACGGTCCTTGAGGCCCAGGAGCAGCACCTCCTCCATGAGGGTGAGCCGTGTTTCCTTGGAGTCGCCCTTCTCGTCGTCGCCGGACTCGTCCCGGCGGCCTTCATCCTCCGGGCCGCCCCCCGCTCCTCGCTCCTTGTCGGCGGCGGCGCTGCGGGAGGCCTCAGTCCGGCGCTGCACCAGGCCGGAGCTGCGCTGGGTCAGGGAAGTCATGGCTGCAGGCGGCGGGAGGGCAGAGGCCCGCCGCGGGGAGAGGGGCTCGGCGACAGCTCGGGAGGTGGGAAGGAGAAGTGACAGGAGCCGCTTTTGCCTCCACCCTATCTGCACCGGGGCAGCGGCCAGCCGAGGGGAGTCATGGGGAGCGAGGCTCGGCCGCGGAGGCGGAGGCAGCGGGGGCCGGCGTCCCCCCCTGCGGCGGCCGAGCTGGCGGAGGCAGCTTCTCCTCCAATATGGCGTCGCGGGCTGATGTCAGCGGAGGATGTGGCAGCGCCGGGCGGGGGGGGGCACCGGAAAGGGCCGCGGGCGGGAGGGGCCCCCCGCGGGGCAGGGGGCGGGGCGCCCTGGGGGCGCGAACCCTCAGCCGCGGAGGGATGGAGTGGTGGTGGCCGGTGGTGGCCGTTACCGACCATTACCCGGGGCTGTGGAGAACGCTTAATCCGGCGCTCCGGGAGAGGGGCCGGCCGGTGCCCGCCGTAGCATAACCCAGCGGCGGCATACTGCACTCTCTTAAATTAATGTGTTTTTTTCTTTAAATAAGTGCCTTTTTTACATCCTTAGGTCTGCCTGATTTCATTTTAGCCACAAGACCGTGTCCGGTTGCTAGTGCAGCCCCGCAGGAATATATCTCCATATATATATGCATATGTTATATGTACTCATCAACCCAGCTCAGGTGAGCTCTCAACAGTCTTGACTTCAAACTGAGGAGATGGAGTCCCTCCGCTCCGCTGTCGATGACCGCCTTTTCAAACCTTTAGCCCCTTTGAATGTGGCACAACAAAACCTCAAAAAACTACTTATCAGGGTTAAATCTCCTACGTGTTGCCAGGTACTGTATTTTACTGCGGAATAAAGGTGCTTATGATGCAAGGATGGCCTGTACTTTGTGTCCACAATTAAGATATTGCATTTGGCCATATTGAGATATATAGATACAAACATGTATAAAATATATATCCAAGATATACATAAAATATGTATATAATTAGGTTGATTTTTTTTTTTAAGGTGCACCCAGTTTACTAAGAGCTCCAAGTCACTCTGTAAGTGACTTTAGACTCCATTGTTTCCCACACCCCCAATTCTTGCATTATCTGGTATTGTGACTTGGTGATCATATAGCTTCTTCAAGATCATTGATAAGAAAGAGTAGCAGACAGACAAAGCTGATACCTGGAGGATCTGAATGATTCATGGAAGTGTTTGCTGATCCTTCCTCTTCTGTGTTTTGAGGCCTGCCAATTACAGTCTGTTTACTGTGTGACTTTCTGATTTTTCAATCGAAGTGTTTTGCTGTACCAGGTAAAATGCCAAACAAAAGCTTAAGGATACAACATCACTGTTACTTTTATCAAATGAGCATTTGCATAAAGAAGAGATACCACAATAGCATTACAGTATCTGTTTTCTTGAAATGTCTTTTCTGAGTAGAAATTATACTGAAATATTTATTAATATAGTCCTATATATACATTAATATATAGTCATATATATATTCCTGTATGACCCACTTGGATATTTTGCTGAGGATTACAATCAAGATGTAACTTGAGTTGTCCCTTTTACCTTCTTTTAACCTAGTCACTGTCTTAGCTTTCTTCCTGTTCTTTGGAACTCCCAAGATTTATTGAGACTCATAATTAGAGATCAAAAAGAGCTTCCAAAAAGCTCTTTTAAAAACCTGTATGGAACCTATATGCTTACTGACACAAATTACCTAGCTTTACTACTGCCGTTTAAATTTTTCTTAAAGAACACTGTCAGTGGAAAGTATTTAATCTTTGTCCTGTGTGATAGTATTTACCTGTTTCCCCAGAATACAAAGCTCTTTACTGAGCACATTTTTTAAAGCACTGTTAACAATTCTTACATTTCTCTTTAGTAATATCATTGTTAGAATTTGCCATGCACCTACATTCAATACCCTGTTTCTGTGGGCAAAAATTTCTCATCGTCACGTACATATTCTTTAATTCTTAGATTTAATTAACAAAGCAATATTATCTTCTTTCTTATCAATACGATGCACTCTTCAGGCTGTTAAGTTTATTTTCGCTTTCCCACTACACTAGTTTGGCATTTTAACTATGTTTGGGTCTTGTCATGATTACTTTTTAATGGTAAACTGAATGTTCATTAGCAACTCCAATTATTTTTTTTTTTTTTGAGTCCTTTCCTCAAGGGTCTCAAAGGATTCATTGTTATATACAGTTTTGTGGAAATCACTTTTTAAAAGTAGTAGCTAATTATATTATTGATTTGCCCACTTTTCTGTTTTTTTACTACAAATGTGATCAAATTAGGATCACTTGAAGGTTAATAAGAATTTTTACTTTTGTTGATCAATTTAATTTTTATTAGGGTGATGCATACTATGAAGTTCCTTATATTTGACAGTCACTTTTCTGATGTAGAAACTCAGGTGTCTGCACAAATTGGATGGTATAATTTCAAATGAATATATTTTTTCATTACTAATTTCAGTTCTGATTCTTCATCTAATGAACCTAAACTAATAAGCTCAGTGTGAAAAAAATTAAGAATGCATATAATTGAATTTTGAGTCAATTTTTTTTCTATACCAGCACAACTTTGATAGCCAAAACCAAAATTTGAATGAAAAGGATAGCAAACAAGACACATTTCAGCACGTGATTTCGTTGGTGTTGATCCTTTCTACATGACTGAGAGCTGGTGTGTTATCAGGGACCTCTTGGCTTGTTGGATCTCCGTCTAGGAGATCCTAATGTACATGTCACGACTTTCTTACTTGCAATTTATTTTACAGTACCAAGCTGTATTTGAAAAATATTTCTGAGTCATACGTGTCTTTAGCAGGAGTTCAGAAGGCTGTAACCCCTGACACTGTGTTTGGCACTGTTTGGTGCAACGTGTGGTTCATGTCATTTGGGTTGTCACTGGGCATCTCACTGGGTACAGACTCCCCTATCTCCCCCCACCCGCATGCCAGTGGCATCCAGCCTGAGAGCTGAGGCTGTAAATTTTTCAAACATAATGAAAAGTAATAATGCAAAACCACAGGCTGTAGTCTATAAATAATTTTGTTTGACTTGCAGTAAATTTGTAATGTATCCCTGTTTATTATTAAGCCCATATCTGGCAGAATTTCTGTTAACAGTTGCTGATGAGTCTAAGTTATCTTTACTAAATGCAGTAGATTTCAAAAAGAGCTAGGTTTTTTGAACTGCTGCTAGCCCACTGGGAAGTTGAAATAAAAGGGAAAATAGCAAAGGCATGGATCTTAGACTCTTATTTTGTGTTGTGCTAGTTGCAGTTGCCATGGATTACTTCACCATGGGAGCAGGGCTTACCTCAGTGATGTCAGCAGAAGTGGTGATTGAGAAACCAAGTGCAAATGTCTTTTGGGACAGCAGGTCAAGCAGAGAGTAACTTTATTTAAAGACCTGAAGCAGGAAGTCAACAGCTATTAACTATTGACAAGTGTATTGTAACTTGAATATCCTGAGTATGACATACAGCTGGTGAAAGCAAGAAGTTGTGGAACCTAACAGACGTGCCAGGCTCTGAAACTTAAGATGTAGGGACAAATCCTAGTGCTACTGTCACAGCATCATAACAATATACTGCTGGGCAGATTTTTCTCTTGAAGGACGATTAGATTAATAGCATGTGCATGATTTGAAGTTGATAGCAAGAATACAGAAGATGTTTTCTAGAAGGCGGCTGCTGACTCTGGTACAGCTTCACCATCCCGTGGTTTCACCAGTCAAGCTCATTTACATTCCTGCCAATGTCTTCCATTCCCTCGTAGTGAAAGTTCGCCACTCCCAATTATGTCACTAAAAACAAGTGTCAGGTGGAGCTGTGGCCTGAATCCCTGTAAGGATCTAACTTAACAGTCGAAAAAAAAGGTCATGTTTACCTGTAGCATTTCCCAGAACTACTGACAGGGCAGCCTCACAAATAGGCACCATATTATTACTGAAAGAGCACTGAGCTCACAGGGGAGCAGGAATTTATTAAGGCCAAACCATCTTTAAAACCATGCTGATTATAAACATGCTGCTTGAGTGCTAGAGTAGACATTAATGTCAGAAAAAAACTGGAAGGAACAAATATCTTGAAATTTGTTCTATCCGATACTATCAGCATAATCTCCAAGAACGGGATTTTCACTTCCAGTAAGAATCCAGATGCTGAGCAGTACAGTGATGAGAGAAGGAGGAGCTGAGAGATATGGGACAAGAGAACTGAGCAGACTAATGTGTGATACGGTAAGTGGGAAGAAACCAGAGTTATCGAACAAACGACCACAGAAATCATGTCTGCTACACAGTGGTCATGTGATATTCTCTCTTTCGGTTTCAGCTGCACCTGTTTTACTCATACCGTTGTTCTGGTTACTAAATAAATCCCTTGCTAGCCAGTGCAGACCAGCTGGGGTTTTCTTGTGGTGTTTAGGAATGAACTGTCCAACACTAGCAACATTTTTTTCTAAGTTAAAAGCACCTACTGATATAGCTCTTTGTGCATACAACAAACCCTTGACTTTGGCAGCTTTTAATGCCCAATAGTTAGACATTGTTTAAATTATTAGTTTACAAAATCAAAATTGTCCAACATATCTTTTCCAGTACCTTCTTTTTAAGCTTCTCCCTTGGGGTGATTTAAGGATGATGGTTCAGGCTTCTCAAAAATGTGAATAATTACTACTGTCAGTGGTATAGCGCCAGCTGTTAACAACTAGATCATACAAAATCAGACGCAGCCACTAAGTCAGTAATAAGATTTCTTTTAACTTCAAGGGGCTTTGAGTTAAAAATTTAGTGCTGCTTTTAATTTTTGTATATAAAAAATCAATAACTTGGTTTTTTAGAGATAGAGTGACAGGCATTTTAGGAAGACCAAAGGTAGACATGCAAAGGTGTTATTCACATTTACTCATTTCAAAAAGGTTTTCTTTATTTCAAGTATTTCCAGATCCTCTCATTTTCTCATCGCCTGCAGAGTTCAAATGATTGCCAGTTCCCAAAATCTTTGTATTGTAATAGCATCTTCTTCCTTGTAACTGAGTGATATTGTTCAGTAGCAATAATCTGTACTGGTTATTTTAATATTACAAATACAGTGCTGAAATCATAAGACAAAAGTGTCAGTCAAGGTGCTGTTTGTAATGAAGATAGGCCTTCATTTCTACACAGGGGTCCAGTTCAGCCAGCATCACTAGGAAAAATGTGCAGCTTTCTTGACAGATGTTCATTGAGTAAAATGAGTCCTGTGAAGCCTCCACCAAAACTGACTCTCATTGGTATTTTGGAAAAATGAACTATGTTCAATGCAATGAATTTTATGTAAATTCAGTTTTGAAAAATCTTTATTTCACTTCCTAAGGTAACAAATGCTTTACTGTTTGGTCCTTTTAAGGTATATAAATACTCATCAACTCATTAAAAAAATACATAGAGCCAGATGGCGCAAAGAAAATGTTTCCATGGAGTTGTAATTTACAAGATAAATAGTGATTAGAACAGTATTCTTGTTGTCTAATTAGAAAGTACTTGTGTTCATTCAGAAGTGTGTGTAGAATACATGTTGATTACTTTTGGTAGGTTTACGCCCTCTCATTATGACCGAAAACCCAAGAAAAGAGAATCAATGAGTGGTAATTTTAGAACACAGTAAGTGGCAAACTGAGCAATGGGGTCAGTCAGGGAGAAAAGTAAGGATTCCAGGAGCTAGTGGTCTATCAACTCAGCAAAGGTGTGTGAGCAGCTGGGACAGGGGAAATGGAAGAAAAATCTAGAAATATTTGTCAACAGCCATCTCTGAGCCTCTGTAAAGACTGTTGTAAAGGACATAAAGCTGCATTTTTGTATTACCTTGTTCCCGAGAAATCAGCCAGGTGCATTGAAATGTCTGTTCTGTTTCTGGCAGAGGCTGCATACCCTGTTTGTCCTGCATGGTTTTTATTGATGGCAGCCAGGACGTTGTGTGATCACAGTGCACACCAGAAGGTTTCTAAGTTTGGCACAGGTAATGATACCTTCCATAATACCTTCTATCCAGGGAGCAAAAAACATTGATAAACATTTGTAGATTAAACATGCAGACATCTCTGGAATATGCTTCTCCCCAATTCATTCAAGAGTCAAAACAGGATGGAAGCAAGTGTATGTAACAAACTGTTGTTACATTTAAGTTTGGCTTTCAAAACACAGAAGAATAAAATCTTGTGTGAGTCAAGTGTCTTGCTATGTCCCACTGTCTTGCTCTGAACTTTGCACAGTTGTTGCCATCCTGACCTGCTAGACACCAAACATGGATTTTATTACAACAGAGTGAGAAAATTCTAGAAGACTTTTTTGGAGGGGACACACTTGCTCTTAACTGGTGTAGTTCATAAGTGAGACTGCTCACTCAGCAGCAAAACACCTCACCAGCATTGCCATTTTTCTGTTTTGACCTGTGTTCCAGGTGCCTCTGCTGACTGCAAGGTAGAAAGCTTGAGAATATTATCCTGTGAACGTTTTTCCACAAGGTTAAAACAAGCCAAATGTGGATTGATTTTCTATGGTTAATTCTGCACTGAATTAACACTGTTAAAGGAGTAGCTGCTGCCTGAGCATTCACACTCCATTCATGGCATTGCGCACACACACACATTCTTGGGCGTGCTTCCTCCTTCTTCAGGCTCGACCCTAGGTCTCCTGCAGCAGAGTCTCAGGTATTGGATTTTATAAAGTAATTAATTTAATTGGAAGGTGCAGCAGCAGGGTCAGTCTGGGCTGGGTGCCTCCAAAGAGGGGGACCCAGAACAAAGAAATCCGGGGGCAATTACACCCTTGGTCCCGTACACCCGCCCCTCATGCGCCCTTCACGTGCTGTCCACGCATCCTTTAGTCCGATGGTGATTTTTGGTCTGGGGTCTTCTAACATCTAATTGGATTCTTCTTCTGGAGGAGGCAGGCTCTTTCTTACCTTGTTGACTTGCAGTTTCTGCAGTTTTCCCCGAAGGCTGGAGCCTCCTTATCTTCTGGTTTACGCTCCTTGTGCACCTGCACTCGCTGGTGGAACATGGAGAACTGAAGAATCCCAGACTTGGTAAAACACTGCTGAGACATCAGTGTGATATCAAGACACTTTCCCATACTAAAAGACTAATCACAACACTATACTAATTGTTAGGAAAATTACTGAGAAAAACACGTCTATTGCAGCCTAAAGGCTTCAGCAAATCTAGCTACTCATGCTAAGTAAAGCTAAGCAAACAGCACAAATCACACCCTATTATAATACTACATAATTTATTCTAATTAAACCCTACTTATTTATATTAAACAACTAATATCCCTCAACAAACACTATCTTCAGTACTGTAAAATGATATTATCGCTAGATAATTTCTATGTGGTGGCATTTAAAGAGATTTCACTGGCTAACACTTTACCATCCATGCAAACATCTGCTAATACACTTGATGCAAAAGAGCTGTTGTTCAAACAGAAACCTCTTCATACAGGAATTTTTTATTTAAATCCATACTGCAGACCACATCACATCAAAGCAATAATTTGAATGGTTGGGACAAAGGCCATTTAGGACATTACCTGCATAGTATAGATTGACGAGCATTTGAGCATTAAACACAATGTTGTCTCTAAGGTTAGCCAGTTATTTAAAAACTTGTGGCTGTCCAGTTGAGTAAGTACATTTTTGTAAGTACTGATTGCATTTAAGAGTTCATCAATGATCTATAAATATGTAAGAACTCCTGCTATGTACTCATGTAGCACTGAACCCAAGAACTTACGTGACTCAGTAAAGATGATGTACACTGTCCTACCATGAGACACAGAGGGGTGTGATTCTAGAGTGTCTCCAGTTTTTTAATACCATTATTTGCAGCAATCAGAGTGGATTCAAACAGAGCAGAAACCTGACTAGTAATCAGGAGACTTATGATAAAGCAATAATTTTACAATCAATCAGCCTTGTACATCTATTGCATGCTCATGTTTCTGCCTTTTAGTGGATTTTTTTTTTCCCCTGAAAATTAGGCTGAGGAAGAAGAAAGGGGATTTAAAGCTTCACTCTTGAAATCAAAAAGAGCTAAAACAGCACCAGAAATACTCAGCATAGCTGGAAATGTTATATGGCTTTTTTTTCTAGGCACCCTGTAATGGGGAAGGGGGAACTCTCTAGACAAATGCCTCTCTGACTCCGGAGTGAACTGGCAGCTGAGTACATTTCTCTGCATGCCCAGACATGCAGCAGCACTGGGAGAAAGCTAGTGAACCTGACAAAAATAGCATTGAAAACCTTGGCATAAGAAAAGTTCCCCTAAATACTTTTGTATACCTGTGAGAAAAGGAAAGAAATGGTAAAAAAAGTGTGAGCACCACTTGTTCGGTTATGTGAACTGCTGTCTTGCTGATGGCCACTTACTTTTGCATTATCATCTTTTTTTTTTTTTTTTTTTTAAAGGTACTATGTTGTTGCAAAAGTTACCTCTGAACAGGGTGAGAGAAGTATTCTTTTCTCTTGAATCCATCTACCTAAACTGTAACTTCAAGCCAGGACACTGATACCCCTCTGCCTCAAAGCCTCACGCTTTGATGGCAAGTGCCCATCAGATTGCTTTCCCATGTGGATGCAGGCAGTTGCAGGACTAGCTACAAAACACAGCCTTACTTTTGGGCCTCCCAAAAATCTGCCTCCCACAGCTGTTGTAGGTGGTCTGATGCTCACAGCAAAAAGCTATCCCACTGAAGCCAGGATTAGACCTTCAGCACTCCAATGACTTCCCCAGGGAGAAGAGAGAAAAAAGAATTAGCAGCTAAATTATGGCCAGTTGCAATTTAAGATGGATGTTAGAAACAAAAACTTAGTGGAGAAACCCAGCTGATGACTGGTAAGAGAAATACTTCCTGCAGCCTAAGAAGGTGACCCTCGCGTGGTCCAGGAACCTCTGGAGAAACACAGATGCATCTGGAAGGGAGGCCCTTGGCTGCAGTGGGGAATGAGAGAAGCTGCACAGTCTATCAGTATTTTCACCTGCATACAGAGTCAGTCAAGATCTGTCTAGTTTATAAGTCATCTTTGAAAGAAAAAGTAAATCTCTCTCTGCTCTTGCTGACATACAACAAATGACATCTGAGCTTTCCATATTGAACACAGAATATGTCACACCGATGAGTCAGCCATCTGTATCAGGGTGTCCTACTTTGGTACGTACGGTCTTTTCTCACTAAATGTTTTCCCTAACATTGACTGGGGCACCAGCTTAATTCTCTTTGCCAAAGAATAAAGCAATGATTTTATTAACAGCTATTTGCTACACAGTAAGTCCTTCAGAGAGAAATTAAAAAAAAAAAATCCTTTAAAAACTCCCCAAAACTAAGACTAGTGTCATTATTCATATCCTACATTATGAAGCAGCAAATGCAAGTCTTCTGTTTCTGCAGAACACCGGAGCAGAAGGCACTTAAGCTTTTACTGGCCTTAAATCTCAAAACGCACCTGCAAGGTGATTTCTCACTGCTTACAATAGGAGAGCAGGACCAGGCAGTACGCCAAAGCAAAGAAAGCACTCCCTATCTTAGAAGCATGGTACCACTCTGAAACACAGCTATGTAAAAAACAAATTTAGGACTTTCATTCTTCTTTAAATCAAATGGGCTCTGTTCTCCTAGCTGCAAACTCAGCCTGGAACTGGAGAACCGCCTTGGCACTTCACCATCAGTCATAAACAACCTACAGCCAAAACCAAAGCATGACCTAATCTGCACGACCCCAGGATTGTAAATTGGCTCTGATACAAATGTCACGTTTGAATACGTGTTCACTAGTCATTGTTAATATACGTTCAATACCAGGTGCTAAGTCTTTCTTACATCCTGGTTTCTGACAAATTACAAATAACTTTGTAACGCTTCACAAGGTCACATTGCTCTTAGCTATACCACTGCAATGGAACTACAAACCTGAGCAAATAATTTTTATGAAGGTGTACTCTGGGCTGACAAGTAGCAGGACTCAGTTTTGCCATTAGCCTGAGGAAATACGGCATGGAATATGCAGGAGGACCAAAAGTGTTTCAGAAAGAAGATGCCATTTTTACCACGGTCCGTTGGCAAGACCATTTTGGAAAGATACTGTAGCACAGAAATAATTTTGAAATTTGAAAATACATAGATAAAAGTACTTCAGAGCAGACTTTTTTACTATGTCACTTCAACACAGCTGACAAAAATCAAAAAAATTGTCAAAATTCCTAGTTCTGCTCTATCTGCCAGTTTCCTTTCCGCAGGAAGGGATCCTTCTTGATCTGGGCAGTTAGCCAGCTCCGAGTCCGATAGGTTACTCCAGTTAGGAATAAAGCATCTTTGATGCAGTTCAGTTTATTTACAAAAATATACAGCCCTGCTTCTTTGAGCACAGTATAAATCTAACAGCTGGAGGCAGTTGCTTTAAACACAGCTCTTCCAGCCAGCACCTGACCCAAGAGCCCTTTTGCAATGCTTCCCCTACCACTTCTCCACAGAGCAATACATTTCATGCTCCTCACCACCACCAAGTATGTCTCAAAATCTGATTGATACACCAGAGTTACCGATGCGCTGTTACGCGGCGATTGCCTGCCCCAAGGCGGGACAGGCTGCGTAGGCTGCCATAGCTCAGCAGTGAGGATGTGGTGGCAGCCAAGCTGAGATTGCTCGCTCATTAACGCAACGCGTACCTTCTCACAGCAGGCCCAGGGAGACATTCAGGAGACCTGGGAAATGTGAGTCAGTGGGTGATTGTAACCGAGCAAGATTCTCCTGCAAGTGTAGCTGTCCGGGTGGAAAACCAATAGTTGGACAAATTGAACAAAAGCCAATACAGATGCATGAAACACCTTTCCTACACCTTTAAAACTCAGCCATACCTAAAGGGCACTGAAAATCCCACCATAGAAGCTTTCCAAAAACTCACAGCCAAACAGATGCTGCTAAAGGGTACAGCTATGTAAGTGTTTGTGGTGGGTTGACCATGGCTGGCTGCCTGGTGCCCACCAAGCCGCTCTATCACCCCCTGCCTCAACAGGACACGGGGAGCAAATAAGATGAGAGGCTCATGGGTCGAGATAAGGGCAGGGAGAGATCACTCACCAATTACTGTCATGGGCAAAACAGACTCAGCATGGGGAAATTAATTGAATTTATTGCCAATTAACATCAGAGTAGGATAATGAGAAATAAAACCAAATCTTAAAACACCTCCTCCCACCCCTCCCTTTTTCCCAGGCTCAACTTCACTCCCAATTTCTCTCCCTCCTCCCCCGCAGCGGCACAGGGGGACGGGGAATGAGGGTTGGGGTCAGTTCATCACACGTTGTCTCTGCCACTCCTTCCTCCTCAGGGGGAGGACTCCTCACACTCTGCCCCTGCTCCAGCCTGGGGTCCCTCCCACAGGAGACAGTCCTCCATGGACTGCTCCAACCTGAGTCCTTCCCACGGGCTGCAGTTCTTCACCAACTGCTCCAGCGTGGGTCCCTTCCACGGGGTGCAGACCTTCAGGACCAGACTGCTCCAGCGTGGGTCCCCCATGGGGTCACAAGTCCTGCCAGCAAACCTGCTCCAGCCTGGGCTCCTGTCTGCATGGGGCCGCAGGTCCTGCCAGGAGCCTGCTGCAGCGTGGGCTTCCCACGGGGTCACAGCCTCCTTCAGGTGTCTCCACCTGCTCCAGCATGGGGGTCCTCCACGGGCTGCAGGTGGATATCTGCTCCACTATGGACCTCCATGGGCTGCAGGTGGATATCTGCTCCACTATGGACCTCCATGGGCTGCGGGGGGACAGCCTGCCAGACCCAATACGGTGCTTCTTTCCCCCAACATGTCCATGGAAATAAGAGCTAGTCTTTATTTCCTCACTTAAAATAATTCAGATGTATTTAAGAATTACTTTTTCAGTCCTGTGATGAAATTTACCTTTTCAGCTCTAGTTCACACTCAGATATTACTTAACTAAGTGAATATAACTTTTCAAAAGAAATTTCTTGGTGAGGGAATAGCCATATACAATCCTCCTCTGACAAATTGAAAGATGTAAGTCAATTTTTCCTCAGTGCGCACTACAGCTGGAGAGACATTTGCCTTGTGAGGGTGGGGCTGGTAGGCAGCAGGTTGTGCATTAACAACTGAGAGGGAAAATGTTCAGAAAGGGGAAGGATGTCTACCTGCCTAGACAGAACATTAATGTCAGCAGCCAGCACCAGTAGGGCTATTATTACTTTAATAAGATCCAAAGAGTATGAAGAAACATTTATGTTTGGTCATTTCCTGCTGCCTGAGTCTGGGTCCCTTGTAATTGTATTTCAGCTGTTTCCAGCATCCATTATTAACTACAGAACTCCAGAGGCTTTGCATATTCACACAGCCTCTACTTAATACCAAGACATTAAGTAATGGTTTTACTATTACTTTATTTCATTTTGGTAACTAGCTCTTTTTATCATCATCTCTGCCAGACAGCTATTCATCTGCAATTCGAATCATAAAAAGGGCCACTGCCTCAGGAACGACACTAGGTGGATCAATATCCCCAGAAAATTAAGGTCTCTCAGTCAGAATGGAGAGAGTTCCATCCTACACCGGAGACAGATAATGGGCTGAATAAGGACAAAGTACACCACTCGCATTAAATCTAAAAAACCCAAGAAGTAAGTAAGTAAAACATACTAAAAAGAGCCAGGAGGAGAGTAACCAATCAGCTTAGCTATATGTGGCTGAAGCTTAGAAGAGAAAAGCAGGAATGCATCAGGATTCCAAAATCACTTTCCAAGTGATGGTTGTTTTCAGATTACAAGTCAGAACATGCTTTTGCTTTTCCACAGCCACACTCAATCACTGCTTAATCACAGACTGGGCAGCATGATGGCATTTAAAACTCTGTCAGTCCAAACCAAAGCACAGCCTAAGGAACAACAGGACCAAACAGCATCAAAGTGTGTTTGATGCCCATAGATTGAATTAATTGTTTTTGTTTGATATTGGGTTTGCATGGCAAGGTTTTGGGGGAGGCTACAAGGGAGGCTTCTGTGAGAAGCTGCTAGAAGCTTCCCTCATGTCTGACAGAGCCAATGCCAGCCGGCTCCAAGATGGACCCGCCGCTGGCCGAGGCTGAGCCCATCAGCAACGGTGGTAGCACCTCTGGGATAACAGTGTTAAGAAGAGGGGAAAAAAAAAACAGCAGCAGTTTCGGTAGCCAAAAAGAAGGGTGAGAAGATGTGAGAGGAACAACTCTGCAGACCCCCAGGTCAGTGAAGAAGGAGGAGGAGGAGGTGTTCCAGGTGCCAGAGCAGAGATCCCCCTGCAGGCTGTGGAGAAGACCATGGTGAAGCAGGCTGTCCCCCCGCAGCCCATGGAGGTCCATAGTGGAGCAGATATCCACCTGCAGCCCATGGAGGTCCATAGTGGAGCAGATATCCACCTGCAGCCCGTGGAGGACCCCCATGCTGGAGCAGGTGGAGACACCTGAAGGAGGCTGTGACCCCGTGGGAAGCCCACGCTGCAGCAGGCTCCTGGCAGGACCTGCGGCCCCATGCAGACAGGAGCCCAGGCTGGAGCAGGTTTGCTGGCAGGACTTGTGACCCCATGGGGGACCCACGCTGGAGCAGTCTGGTCCTGAAGGTCTGCACCCCGTGGAAGGGACCCACGCTGGAGCAGTTGGTGAAGAACTGCAGCCCGTGGGAAGGACTCAGGTTGGAGCAGTCCATGGAGGACTGTCTCCTGTGGGAGGGACCCCAGGCTGGAGCAGGGGCAGAGTGTGAGGAGTCCTCCCCCTGAGGAGGAAGGAGTGGCAGAGACAACGTGTGATGAACTGACCCCAACCCTCATTCCCCGTCCCCCTGTGCCGCTGCGGGGGAGGAGGGAGAGAAATTGGGAGTGAAGTTGAGCCTGGGAAAAAGGGAGGGGTGGGAGGAGGTGTTTTAAGATTTGGTTTTATTTCTCATTATCCTACTCTGATGTTAATTGGCAATAAATTCAATTAATTTCCCCATGCTGAGTCTGTTTTGCCCATGACAGTAATTGGTGAGTGATCTCTCCCTGCCCTTATCTCGACCCATGAGCCTCTCATCTTATTTGCTCCCCGTGTCCTGTTGAGGCAGGGGGTGATAGAGCGGCTTGGTGGGCACCAGGCAGCCAGCCATGGTCAACCCACCACAAACACTTACATAGCTGTACCCTTTAGCAGCATCTGTTTGGCTGTGAGTTTTTGGAAAGCTTCTATGGTGGGATTTTCAGTGCCCTTTAGGTATGGCTGAGTTTTAAAGGTGTAGGAAAGGTGTTTCATGCATCTGTATTGGCTTTTGTTCAATTTGTCCAACTATTGGTTTTCCACCCGGACAGCTACACTTGCAGGAGAATCTTGCTCGGTTACAATCACCCACTGACTCACATTTCCCAGGTCTCCTGAATGTCTCCCTGGGCCTGCTGTGAGAAGGTACGCGTTGCGTTAATGAGCGAGCAATCTCAGCTTGGCTGCCACCACATCCTCACTGCTGAGCTATGGCAGCCTACGCAGCCTGTCCCGCCTTGGGGCAGGCAATCGCCGCGTAACAGCGCATCGGTAACTCTGGTGTATCAATCAGATTTTGAGACATACTTGGTGGTGGTGAGGAGCATGAAATGTATTGCTCTGTGGAGAAGTGGTAGGGGAAGCATTGCAAAAGGGCTCTTGGGTCAGGTGCTGGCTGGAAGAGCTGTGTTTAAAGCAACTGCCTCCAGCTGTTAGATTTATACTGTGCTCAAAGAAGCAGGGCTGTATATTTTTGTAAATAAACTGAACTGCATCAAAGATGCTTTATTCCTAACTGGAGTAACCTATCGGACTCGGAGCTGGCTAACTGCCCAGATCAAGAAGGATCCCTTCCTGCGGAAAGGAAACTGGCAGATAGAGCAGAACTAGGAATTTTGACAATTTTTTTGATTTTTGTCAGCTGTGTTGAAGTGACATAGTAAAAAAGTCTGCTCTGAAGTACTTTTATCTATGTATTTTCAAATTTCAAAATTATTTCTGTGCTACAGTATCTTTCCAAAATGGTCTTGCCAACGGACCGTGGTAAAAATGGCATCTTCTTTCTGAAACACTTTTGGTCCTCCTGCATATTCCATGCCGTATTTCCTCAGGCTAATGGCAAAACTGAGTCCTGCTACTTGTCAGCCCAGAGTACACCTTCATAAAAATTATTTGCTCAGGTTTGTAGTTCCATTGCAGTGGTATAGCTAAGAGCAATGTGACCTTGTGAAGCGTTACAAAGTTATTTGTAATTTGTCAGAAACCAGGATGTAAGAAAGACTTAGCACCTGGTATTGAACGTATATTAACAATGACTAGTGAACACGTATTCAAACGTGACATTTGTATCAGAGCCAATTTACAATCCTGGGGTCGTGCAGATTAGGTCATGCTTTGGTTTTGGCTGTAGGTTGTTTATGACTGATGGTGAAGTGCCAAGGCGGTTCTCCAGTTCCAGGCTGAGTTTGCAGCTAGGAGAACAGAGCCCATTTGATTTAAAGAAGGACTGTGTCCTGTGGGAGGGACCCCATGCTGGAGCAGGGGCAGAGTGTGAGGAGTCCTCCCCCTGAGGAGGAAGGAGCAGCAGAGACAATGTGTGATGAACTGACCACAACCCCCATTACCCATCCCCCTGTGCCGCTGCGGGGGAGGAGGGAGGGAAATCGTGAGTGAAGTTGAGCCCAGGAATATGGGAGGGGTGTGTGTGTGGGTGTTTTAACATTTAGTTTTATTTCTTATTGCTCTACTCTGATTTGACTCGTTATGAATTGAATTAATTTTCCCTAAGTTGAGTTTGTTTTGCCCATGACGGTAATTGATAACTGATTTCTCTCTGTCCTTATCTCGACCCAGGAGCCTTTCATCATATTTTCTCTCCCCTGTCCAGCTGAGGAGGGCAGTGATAGAGCAGCTTTGGTTGGCGCCTGGTCTCCAGACAGGGTCAACCCACCATATGTTTACCTTACCTTCTTACTGCAGCGCACAGGTCAGACCCAATGCAACTATTCTTTAAATCACCCTGTAAGCCTTCTGCAGGCAACCTCGAACCAAAGCTGTTTGGGTTGTGGCTTTTAATTCTTTGTCTCTTTTTTTTTCTTTCTTTTTTTTTTTCTTTTCAGAAGTGTTTAATATCTAGAGTTAGCTCTGCGTGTTATTTACAACATTTCAACTAGCCACACATTAGATGTGGTTCCCAGAATTTATCTCTTTTTCAACAACCTGGCAGTTGGAGAGCTAGACTTAACTGCACTTGTGGTTCCACCTTTTCACCTTGTCCACTCTAACTGGGTGTTGCCTATTGAAAAGGGCATTTTCAAACAATTTGTTCCTCTTGTTTCCTCATGCACCACCATGGGGTGATTTGGCTCACCAGGCAGACCCGATAGAAACCTAATCCACAAAAGCAAAATACCTATTTCCATAAAATCAGCTGGCGGTTATGTGAGACTAACAGCAAAGGTGGTGTGAGCACACCGCTGGGCAGAGTGCAGCAGGACCCCTCTGGCAGCTGTCTGCGGTGACCCCACATCGGGGGTAACCCAAACCCAAACACTGCTGGGAGAACAGCATGGAGGAGCACCCACTGCTGCTGCTCCGTGTGGGTGGGGATGAAGCAGAGACATGCACCACGAAAGCGATCAAAAGGGAGTTCAGGCTCTTAGAACAGTCACTGAAGGATTCGGGGGCGCAGGTAATATTCTCCTCCCTCCTTCCAGTTAAGGGCAGCAATGTTGGGTGGAACAGGCAGACACAGTCCATAAATGCATGGCTCCGTGGCTGGTGTCAATGCCACAACTTTGGGTTCTTTGACAATGGGGCGGCCTACACGGCACCGGGCCTGATGAACCCTGATGGGGTTCATCTCTCTCAAAGGGGAAAGAGGATCTTTGCCCAGGAACTAGTGGGGCTCATCAACAGAACTTTAAACTAGGTTCAAAGGGGGAGGGGGATAACATCAGGCTTGCCAGCGACATCTTGTGGGATGATGTGCCCAGGTTGGAGGGACGGGGCACTGGCGAGGGCCCTCAGCCTACTGCTCAGAGACGTGCTGGACGCACTACAGCATGCTCGAAGCCTAGAGGAGACGAGCCAGGGGCTCCGGATGCAACAGGAACCAACAGGGTAACACTGGGAAGATACATCAAAAGAATTCCAGCCACCCCAGCCAATAAGTCAGCCTCATCAGGGGCACAACTGAAATGCCTCTACGCGAATGCACGGAGCATGGGGAACAAACAAGAGGAGCTGGAGACGTGTGTGTGCCTGCAAGGCTATGACCTTATTGGCATTACAGAGACGTGGTGGGATGGCTCCTATGACTGGAGTGCTGGGATGGAAGGGTACAGGCTCTTTAGGAAGGACAGGCAGGACAGACGAGGAGGGGATGTCACCCTCTATGTCAATGACCAGCTGGAGTGCATGGAGCTCCACCTGGGGATGGATGAGGAGCCCACTGAAAGCCTATGGGTCAGGATTAAAGGGAGGGCTGGGGCAGGGGACATCATAGCAGGGGTCTGCTACAGGCCACCTGACCAGGGGAACCAAGCAGATGAAGCCCTCTATAGACAGGTAGGAGCAGCCTCACGCTCACAAGCCCTGGTCCTTATGGGGGACTTCAACCACCCCAACATCTGTTGGAGGGACAACACAGCTGAGTGCAAGCAATCCAGGAAATTCCTGGAATGTATCGATGATAACTTTCTCCTCCCAGTGATAGAGGAGCCCATGAGGAGAGGTGCCATGCTGGACCTTGTTCTCACCAATAAGGAGGGCCTGGTAGGGGATGTCAAGCTCAAGGGCAGCCTTGGTTGCAGTGACCATGAAATGGTGGAATTCAGGATCCTCAGGGCAGCGAGGAGGGTGCACAGCAAGCTCACTACCCTGGACTTCAGGAGAGCAGACTTTGGCCTCTTCAGAGATCTGCTTGGTAGAATACCATGGGACAAAGCCCTGGAAGGAAGAGGGGCCCAAGACAGCTGGCTAATATTGAAGGGTCACCTCCTCCAAGCTCAGGAGAGCTGCATCCCAACAAAGAGGAAGTCAGGCAAAAACACCAAGAGGCCTGCATGGATGAACAAGGAGCTCCTGGGCAAAGTCAAACACAAAAAGGAAGCCTACAGAGGGTGGAAGCAAGGGCAGGTAGCCTGGGAGGAATACAGAGAAACTGTCCGAGCAGCCAGGGATCAGGTTAGGAAAGCCAAAGCCCTGATAGAAATTAGTCTGGCCAGGGATGCCAAGCACAACAAGAAAAGCTTCTATAGGTATGTCAGTGATAAAAGGAGGATGAGGAAAAATGTGGGTCCCCTCCGGAATGAAACGGGTGACCTGGTTACCCAGGATAAGGAGAAGGCTGAGGTACTCAATGACTTCTTTGCCTCAGTCTTCACTGGCAAATGCTTGAGCCACACTGCCAAGGTCACACAAGGCAAAGGCAGGGACTGGGAGAATGCAGAACCGCCCACTGTAGGAGAAGATCAGGCTCATGAATATCTAAGGAACCTGAAGGTGCACAAGTCCATGGGACCTGATGAGATGCATCCGTGGGTCCTGAGGGAACTGGCGGATGAAGTGGCCAGGCCACTTGCCATCATATTTGAGAAGTCCCGGCAGTCTGGCAAAGTTCCCGCTGACTGGAAGAGGGGGAACATAACCCCTTTTTTTAAGAAGGGTAAAAAGGAAGACCCAGGGAACTACAGGCTGGTCAGTCTCACCTCCATGCCTGGCAAGATTATGGAGCAGACCCTCCTGGAGACTATGATCAGGCACATGGAAAACAAGGAGGTGATTGGTGACAGCCAACACAGCTTCACTAGGGGCAGATCGTGCCTGACAAATTTGGTGGCCTTCTATGATGGGATTACAGTGTTGGTGGACAAGGGAAGGGCAACTGACATCATCTACCTGGACTTGTGCAAGGCATTTGACACTGTCCCACATGACATCCTTGTCTCTAAATTGGAGAGACATGGATTTGATGGATGGACCACTCGGTGGATAAGGAATTGGCTGGATGGTCGCACTCAAAGAGTTGTGGTCAATGGCTCCATGTCCAAGTGGAGAACGGTGACAAGTGGCGTTCCTCAGGGGTCGGTACTAGGACCAGCGCTGTTCAACCTTTGTCGGCGACACAGACAGTGGGATCGAGTGCACCCTCAGCAAGTTTGCCGACAACACCAAACTGTGTGGTGTGGTCAATACGCCAGAGGAAAGTAATGCCAGCCAGAGGGACCCTGACAGGTTGGAGAGGTGGGCCCGTGCGAACCGCATGAAGTTCAACAAGGCCAAGTGCAAGGTCCTGCACATGGGTCGGCGCAATCCCAAGCACGACTATAGGCTGGGCGAGGAATGGATTGAAAGCAGCCCTGAGGAGAAGGACTTGGGGGTATTGATTGATGAGAAGCTCAACATGAGCCGGCAGTGTGCACTTGCAGCCCAGAAAGCCAACCGTGTCCTGGGCTGCATCAAAAGCAGCGTGACCAGCAGGTTGAGGGAGGTGATCCTGCCCCTCTGCTCTGCTCTTGTGAGACCCCACCTGGAGTACTGCGTCCAGCTCTGGGGGCCCCAGTACAGGAGAGACATGGAGCTGCTGAAGCGAGTTCAGAGGAGGGCCATGAAGTTGATCAGAGGGCTGGAAAGATTGATTTTTTTTTTTTTTTTTTAAGAGTGAACCCACAGTGGAAAGTCCAGGATGAGAAACTGGAAAATGCAGGAAGTGGCTTGCAGGAAACAAATTGGGTTCATCTGTGTAAGGAATTTAAGAAGCTTGGTAAGGCACATCCTGTTTTGATTTGTGAATTGGGGTCATAGTGAAAGTTGAAATATCTTCTTGCGTCATCACCAAAACATGAAGCAATGAGCATTTACGCCCTCTGCATAAAATTTGCTTATCTGTCATCACATCCATGCATGAGCATGCTTTAAATCAATGCTTGTAGAAAGACAAGAGGAAGTGAATCCCACTGACTACAAAGTGAGCTGGCTAGCAAGCCCACAAAGCTCTGACATTTAAAAGCTTACTTTATTTATAAAATACTTGAAGATTTACACTCTTAATTAGCACAACTGTACATTAATTCTAGCTGTGTTAGCTGTTCTTAATTGGAAATTTTCTTCAGATGAGAATAAAAAGAACAATAAGTATTATAAGTAATCTTTCAGAAGTCACACAAGTCAGTTGATTTCCAGGAAACGCAATGGGTCCCTAGCCTGAATTTTGGCTCCTACAATATAATGAAAAGTTTATTTCGAACACAAAACCAGACATTACCCAAGATAAAGAAAAAAAATTAATTCAGAGAAAACTGGGAGACCTGATCTGATTGTAAATAAGCACTTTCCTGTCTGGTAGATGCATTGCTTTTAGCCTTAAAAATGCAGATTTGAATCATGCCTGAGCTGCAGGTACAGGGGTTTTAGTTTCAAACTAAACCTATTAACTGCTGGCACAGTAGGTGACAGAGAGGAGATGGATGGAGGCAAGACTGAAGGTGCTATGGTGTGAGCAAGGGTGGGAAATGCCAAAGGAAGGATGAAGTTGAGGGAACTGTGGTACGGCTGGACAAGTCAACACCATGGGAAATCAGTCTCTATAGTGCTGCTGTTCACAAAATAAATTAACAAATGCACTTCCTAGCTGAACGTTACCTGCCTGCTTTAAGCATCCAGGCATAACATTAAGTGAAGTATCTATTTCATTTTACTGGATCGCTGAGGTAAAGTAGAGAAGCCAAATGCTCACTGGAAATGGAGTAACATGCTGCAGTCAAGCAGCCACATTTTCTGTTCCATGATGAGGTTTCACAGCAGTCCACAATGCAGCAGTATCCAGCATCCCCTGCCCAAACACTTGCCAAAGGGTTAGCAGTCCTCTATCAACCTCTTCTCAGCCTCTGTAACAAGTTTAAAGCTGATACTCTGTAAAGACAAACTTACCTCCCCCGCAAGCCTCTCCAGGAATCAGAACTGTTTGCAGTCTCTACCATGTTCTTCTAGCACAGCCTGAACAACCCCATTTCTGCTCCCTTTGTGTTCGGCATGGAAGTGCCCTCCCCACAAAACTGTTTCTCCAGCTCAAACATCAGCTATCCTCACCTTCTGTGTCCACTCCTTTCCAAGATAATTCTACTATCCCACTAGGGAAGAGTTCTGCCATCCTGCAAGGGCAGCCAAAAAGTATCTGTCACAAGTTAACTTTACTATAAAGCAAGATAAAGGACTCAAGTCCATGACAAGAAGCATTTTGCCTCTCCCACCCCCCCAACTACTAAATTAATCCTGGAAGACCATATGTAGTTCTGTATATAGAATGCTAATTTTAGACTTAAAAGAGTTCACTGAATGGGGGTTGGAACTACATGATCTGTAAGGTCCCTTCCAACACAAACTATTCTACAATTCTATGCTCCATCTCCTCCCTGTTGCAGAAAATGAAGTCCATCCCACATAATTTCTGAGTTTTATGCAAAGCCTAGCTCTTTTCAAGAAAGCACCAGGCAGTAAATACCAGATATCATAGATCCATTTGGGTTGGAAGGGACCTCAAAGATCATCTAGTTCCAACCCCCCTGCCATGGGCAGGGACACCCTCCACTAGACCACATTGCCCAAAGCCCCATCCAACCTGGCCTTGAACACTTCCAGGGATGGGGCATCCACAGCTTCTCTGGGCAACCTGTTCCAGTACCTCACCACCCTCACAGTGAAGAATTTCCTCCTAACATCTAATCTAAATCAACCCTCCTTCAGCTTAAGCCCATTCCCCCTTGTCCTGTCACTACACTCCCTGATAAACAGTCCCTCTCCAGCTTTCCTGCAGGCCCCTTCAGGTACTGGAAGGCTGCACTAAGGTCTCCCCAGAGCCTTCTCTTCTCCAAGCTGAACCACCTAAACTCTCTGAGCCTGTGCTCATAGGAGAGGTGCTCCAGCCCTCTGATCAGCTTCGTGGCCTCCTCTAGACTCTCTCCAACAGCTCCATGTCCTTCTTGTACTGGGGCCCCCAGAGCTGGACACAGTACTCCAGGTGGGGTCTCACAAGAGCAGAGTAGAAGGGCAGTCACCTCCCTTGACCCGTTGATCACGCTGCTTTTGATGTGGCCCAGGTTATGGTTGGCCACACACTGCCATACAAGTGCACACTGCCAGCTCATGTTGAGCTTATCTACCCACACCCCCAAGTCCTTCTCCTCAGGGCTGCTCTCAATATGAAGTTTCCAACTAAAGATTAGAATGAAAGTAACCTTTGGAGTGACAAAACTAACCCATCATAAGACATGTAGAGCAGAAAGTATTCTAGTACCTCCTGAAGAAGTTATGCTTCGATGTTTTGAGCATAAATGGAAAAAGTTAACTGGAGCAAGAGATCAGGAGGCAGAGTTGGCTGTAATTATCTTTATAGAGTACATGTTTGCATTCCAATATGGTGTACATCAATAGCTGAACATTTTCACTAGTGAACACAGTCTTAAATCAAAGCCAAGTGGTCAAAGTACATGCACTGATCTTTAGATGTGGGTGAGGCGGACGCACACCTTGTTACAACATGACCCAGCACTTCGCAGCTGCTGCACGAGCTATTATTGTATAAGACTTCAAGAACAAGCGTCACAGGCTTTGAACAGTCTCAGGGGCATGATTCGTAATTTGTGATTTGCACTAGTGCTGTTTTTGTACAGAAGTTAGTAATTTGTAATCTCTGGAAAAAATCTGAAGTTTTTCATTTGTACTCTGCATATCACTGACCATCTCACAATCCATGCTCAATACACATTCGGTCTGAGAGATACCCCACTATAGCAATTTCAAGAAGTTGCATAGTTTAACATTGTAAGAACAATGTTCCCCCTTGAAATGGGGGAAGTACATTGCTAAGACCAAAATAAACAGTGTTTTTAATAAACCCCCAAATACTGACAATTCAGCAGACACTTTCTACACCATTTTAGTAACCTTCCATTGTCATCCTATTACACTGCATTGAACTTTCCTCTTCCTTAAGCTGACAGCACCCCTCCAGTAAGTACAACCAGGTCAAAACTACACAGCTTCCTCCCTCTAACAGTCTATAAAAACCCAGCATATAACTCAAAAAGCTTTGCCACTGCAGATTGTCAAAAGCGTGCTATGATTTAAAACATCGTTTGCAAAATATGACCCTAAACATACATTCTCATTTCAGGACAAATACATTAAAGTATATTTTATTGACACTCTCCAAACAGCCCACTACACAGAGTTAACAGTATAAAAAAACCAAACTGTAAAGCTTCTAGCTTGCATTCAGTGTAAGAACTTGGAGGTATAAACAGAAGCCTGGAGTAAAAATATTAAGTACATTTCCAATCCCACAGTGCAGAAAACCAGTAACAATGGTATTTACTCTACATTAGAAGTGTTCTCATGTTCATTTCCACATATGTTTCTCTTCCATATAAACTTCTAACTTATGTACAAATAAGATGTCCAACATCTGTTCTTTAATATAAATATGTAATCTTCACAACTGAAACATTATAACAGTTTGATCAAAAGCATAGAAAAATCCATTTAATATTTTTTTCTATGGCAGTGTTTAAAAAACCCTTGAACCCAAATGACCTTAGAATGATAGGTATTTCTTTGCCATAAAAATGCATTGCTCATTCAACATGCAAAGTATTATTGCATACATGAGCCACTTGAACTACAATAATAGAGTCTGAACAACATGTGCTGGACAGCCCATTCTAGCAAGTGCTAGTTGTAAGATCATATGCATCACATAAGAAAGTGTACGTACTATTGTATTTTTAAATAAAACGCTACAAACTCAAGTATTGTCCTCGCACTACTAAGACTTAAGGCAATCGAGAGTTGGGAAGCTTCAGGTTAGCATAGTTGCATTAAGCTGTCCCCCTTTCCCCATTAATACATGTATTTTAACACAGTAACACTTATTTTTAGAGGGCTGCTGATAGTTTTTTGCTATACATATTAATACAACTCAGTGTGAAGTGATTAATCAGTAACCCAGCTTAATATCCCCGATTACACCAACCTGATGTAATTTAAGTAACAGTTTCTCCACAAGTTAAGTTTTCCAGCATGGATTTCTAAATTGGTATGAAAAAAGAGAAAGTATTCAATGTCTACCCTCTCAGTGTAACTGATTTTATAACTTGTATCCATTCTTGAGCTATTCTAGAATTTAAGGGTTCAAAATAGATTTGATAATCAAATAATATTCAGCTTTACAAAGAATGACTATTTGCAGTAAAAATACTTTATATATAAACATACACACAGTAGATCAAAGTCAACAGGCATTTCTTTATGGCTTTTTTCACTGAGGTACTGTTATAACATCCAGCAACAGGATGCAAGTGCTCATATGGTATGAACACCACATTCATAAGCTGTACCACCAACTCATGACAAGTGGCAACAGACTGCAAGTCCAGCTTCACTGCACGATTACAGAAAGAGTTTTCCCTTCTATGTGGAAGGTCTCAGTGCAAGCTATGGAAAGCCTCAAAGGCAACTGGCATAAATGGGAACATCAAAATGAAAGTCTCACTCTGTTAAAAGGAGCAAAAAAATACTCATGGCAAATTAGAATCTCAGTCAGGCCATTTCTTACAATTAACAGCAAACATATGGGACTTAATATCCCAAGGCAGCAAGGGCATATAGCACAGCAGCCACACAATAAGACTTGAAATGTGTAGTTAAGCTCTTGCATCTGATCCTTAAGTTAAGTGCATGCACAGGCTTAGAGCAGTCAAGCTGCTATTTTAACACCACACAAGGTGAAGTGCTGCAAGCCAAAGATGAACACTGTCAGAAAAGATGAGGTTGATAAGCACATGACTTCAGTTGATGCCACAGTAGACAGAAAACCCCTGGTGACCACAACTTTACTCCTCAGCTGTAAAAAGCTTATTTGTGAATGCACATTTAGTTGCACTTTTCCCTGTTTATATTAAATGGGTGGGAAATGCACATCTATTTAACTCCTAGTCACCTTACTTTAGTACTCTTAACATAAGGGGAAGAGGTTTTATGTGATAGTAATTGTTGCTGTGTGTATTTAGTATTCCACCTTTACATCAGAAAATACTGGGGTTTTGTTGTTTGGTGTTTTTTTTCTTTTTTAAAGAAAGTGGCCATATGGCTACTCCAGCTTAGACTTCTGTTCTTATTACACCTATACTAAAAATGTGTTTCTGCAATAAATACTGTTAGAGTGAAACTGAAGTTCAAAATATGCTGTTAATTATGGCAACTAGTTCTTTCCAATCAAGGTGGGTTTTTTTTAACCCCACAAACCCATTAAACAGGCTGCAGATGCTTGAGTGAGTTCCTTATATGAGGATGCAGCACAACATTTAAAATTCAGAGCTTCACCACATACAATTCATACGTTAATTTATATACACTTTATGACATCACCACTTAGATCAACAAATTCGTCATCCCTCTTGACCAAGTCATCTTCATCTTCCAAGTCTTTCCAGGTGCTAGTGGGTAAGGCTGGTTTGACAGACTGTCTCTGAAGTAAAGCAAATGGAAATAAGGATGACAAACGGGGAGAATTTATCAGCATTGGAACAGAATGTACATCTCCAGAAACAGCTTGACTATGCTGTTCATCCATTTTCACCTGCAGGCTTTGCACTTCCTCCATCAAGTCCAAAATCTTGGCAGCTGTAGCTATTGTACCACCACCATGAAGCTGGGCTTCAGGAATCCATCGTAAATACCGTTGTGCCCAGACTTTGATTTCAGGGCCATCAATGCGAGGTAACAGAAGACCGTGATAGTCAACAGGTTTACTATGCCAGCCATCATAAAATTCCCTGAAGGTATTAGGAGGTTCATCTGAAGAATTCATGAACTTGCCAATTCTTTTACCCAGGATGTTTTTAATTAAATGATCTGTTTCCTCCCTGAAAAATCCTCTCTTCGTGGGAGATTTTGTTTGTGTCAATGGCAAAGAAAGTTGCCGTTGATGCTTTAAGAAGAAAGAAAAGAAAAATATTGATGGGACTTTAGAAAACATCTCAAGAGGAAGAAAAGCATAACCTGTATTCAGAAAATACTTACAAGCAAAGTCACTTAAACACAGCCACTGCTTTGCTATATAGTCTAAAACTATTACTCTTCAATGGCTAACACACCAAATACTTCACACAGCATACTTAGTATTCCCAGATACCTTCCCTAAACTCTAACTATAGCAATGAAGTAACACTGAATAAAGCATTTTTCTTTGAAAAACTATGATTCTTCACATACATTCAAGTATTACAGGCTTCCACGTTTAGTTTAAGCTAGCCACATAAATCAAAGAGCACTTGATTTACAAGTTTTTATCTAGTGGTTCCTTATTGCATCCCACTGCGTAAGAGTTCTCTGATTAATGCTGTAGATGATACTGACAGTGTCTCACTCACGAATGCTTTGCACAGAACAGAATTTAACCAACAGGGATATTACACTTGAAAGAGGCTACTCCAAACAAACTTTTCCTACTGAATTTCTGCTACTTTCCAGTAATGAGGTGATCCATCCATAATCTTCCATACTCTAGTTTTTGTTGGTGGTCCCCCTCCAAATGCATACACATGCTCCAATTACACTCAAACAAAATGAGGGAGGCAATTATAAACCTGCTGTGTATTTCAGTTACGTACTCTGTGGAACGACAAAATAAAACTCACTTCAAACATGTCAATGCAACTCACCTGGATGTTAAGTCCCATGAGTTACCACTACACTTGTGCAAAAGTATAAAGAAAAAAAAAAACCCTCTAAGTTCACAGCTATCTACGGCAACTGTAAAACAGTGATTTATAACTGAGGTGGGTGTAAACTATATCCAGATGACTCTCAGGTATACATGTATTTTGTCAATTTAAAAACTCTGCACCAACCCTTCCACTGCGAGTACATTTGAACTATGAGTTGTGCAAAATATTTTTATCATTCAAAAAATAGTTAAGCAGCACATATCTCACTTTGAATCGTGCAGTTTTCCGTTGACTTTTATCTGGTTTTGGCTTCTCTGCATAAAAAGGGTTGTTCAGGAAAGCCTGGGCCTCAGGGTCAAACTGCACAGACCAGTCCCACACAGTGAGAAATCTGAAAGGACCGCTTTGTGTCTTGAGGCTTTCACCGCTCTGCCAAAACAAATAGGTCACAATTAATACTGCTAGAAAGGAATTCTGACCAAGTCAAGGTGAAAGTAAGAAACTGTCTTTTCACAGAAAAGGCCAGAGTTGCAACACCACTCATGATTTCTGTGTATTCAATAGCTGAACATTAGATGTGAGTGGGTACAGACACAAACACTATCTATTATTGTCTGTAACTTCAGACGGTATTTCATTTCGATACTGCAGTCAGACTGTACTAAGCATGCCTTTCACAGTTGAAAACAAGATTAAATAATCTAAGGAAAAAAACAAGTTTGAAAATACTAGAAGTATAAAGTAAGGTAGGAGATAGACACGTGGATTCTTCAAACACATGGGGCATGTTGGGATTGTGGAATAACCTCTCCAAACTTCAAAAGTTAACTGCAGTTATGCAGTGGTACCAGTTTAAATTTTATGATCAATGCTTTATTTATATGCAAGACAGTGATATTCACTCTTATTTTAGGGTCTGTGCAGCCTTGCAGAGGATACTCCCATTGCTTCCAGCTTCTTAGGCTAGAGAAAAGCATGAATCAAACATAAATCAACATTTAGGAAATAGCAGGATATTCCTCTCAGGTTAAGGAGCTCCATTTTCATTGGAGAGCAATAAACATGAAGCCATAGTTACACATTAGAAGTAATATCTTTGAGTTGTTTTCCTTTTGTCATCATGAACTCCTAAGTCATGAACTTGACTCCTTACACCCAAAGTTGCACTTATTCATGCTTCAAGGCACCACCCTTCAAATAAGTATGGAAAAACATGCTGCTAGGGAATAATTCTGAGTGTTTCAAACCTTCTTGGTCAAACCTGTTCAACGCACTGCATCCAAAAAATAACAAAAGCTTACCGAATTAGTGTCTTTTTGATGTTGTGAGTTGAAGAAGAAAGTGCTAAAAATAGGCACATAGAGGCTGTCTGACAAGACAGTTAAGTAAGTTTCTGTGAACTCAAATGCTGGAGGATACTGTTGTACTAACTGCCAAACACAATTTAGCAGGAGCAGAAAAACAGGAGCCTAAGAAGAGAAAATATTACATTAGTCTCAGGAAAAAAAAAATGTTCTACCACGCAGACTATTTTTATAGTATTTAGTGTCTCCAAATACAAATCTTAAGGAAAGCAATCTGGTTAACTACGGAACTGCTGCGTATAACTTTGGCTGAACTCTGAAGAAGTATCCTCTGAGCTACCCTTGGCCAGCTGTTGACAGAAGAGATGAACACTTTTTAACCTGAGTTTGCACACATTAACTTGCTATGGAAGTTGCTGCTATGCAGCCTTTTAAACTTGGCAAAGCAAAACTAGTTTATATCAATTCTTGATCAGAACTAGTCAGTTTACACTTATTTCCATTCTGTATAGCAATCTGATCTATTCCCAAAATATAAACAAAAAGGAAGAGGTGAGACTGCAACATTTAGCAAGACAGCATAAAGTTAAATTCTAGATGCGACAAGAACAGGCAATTCACTTGTGTTATTTCTATGGACACTACTACCGCCTAACACAGTTTAAAAGGACATGAGATACAGGTCTTTCAAAAGACTCCAAGACTAAATGCAAAATTTTACATTTGTTCTCTTTATAACACTGCTGAACTCTAAACAGCAAAAATAGCGACACTGTACAAAACATCAACCCATAAAACAAAACAAAATTAAAGATCCTCAAAGTAATTGGAACTTCCGGACTGACATCTAAATCGCTTCTTATGCCAAGTAAACTTTTAAGTAGTAAGGAAAGTAATAAAAAACTCATACCTCCTCTTTGTCACTTTTATGTAAGTGGTTACAACGATCCAAAAAGCCATGTCCTCCAATTACCCACTCCTTCTGAATAAGGCTCTGAAACCCTGACTTTGTTCTGCTGTATGAATCCATCATCACTTGAACCAGACTAGAGATTACACAGCAGAGATCAGTAGCACTCTCTTCTACAGAAGAGAACAGAAACCACATTGTCTAAGCTATTCCTAAAACTTTGCGTAAGAAAGCAAAGTACTGCTAGCTTCACATAAACAAAATTGTATTTCAAGATCAGAGAAGTACACAATTTCTTGCAAGTGTTGTAGCATAAGACAAAGTTAATCCATGTTTCCAATACTTCCCTTTGTAAAAAGGTAAGATTTCCTGTACACTTATACTAGGATAATACTTTGACAATAAAACCTGCAAAAATCAAGCTTTTATATGCCCTTCAGTATCCACAATGCACACACTGTCCCTTCTTCTCTATGCTACCAGGCCAGCTATCTGCCCTTATCCTTCCTATCCTATATGCATCTTTTCACAAGGTGTGAAATTGCCTCCTCATGCAACATGCATTCTTCACTCTTCAGGTGCCTTCTAGAAACACCTCTTCCCCATGCTAGGTTTCTCAAATGGCAGTGTGTGGAAAAAAACAACTAAATTACTAATCCAAAAATAGCTTAATGGTTAACATTAAGTTTGGTTTTCCATGTGATTACATTACTCAATGTAGGAAAACAAACAGCTCAAGATGTGTACAATAAGCATATTCTTTCATGTATTTTTAATAAAGAGACTACAGAGTATTCAGTGTGTATCTAGAACATAAAAACATCCTTTTAGAAAGTTTTCATGCTCTGTGTTCTTTGTGTAGGTGCGTCCCTCCACCCCCTTAAAGTACAGCAAAAGGTTTACGAGACCTTTAATAAAATAAGAAACAGGAATGCATGAACAAAAGGTAGCATGACTCTCTTGCCAATTTATCAGCAGCTTTCTCATGCACAACACATTTCCCTGAGCCTAGAACTATGTTTACCATGTTTTTTTCAACTATAGGAAGCATTTCCAGGAGTGAGATTTAGGTGTCTGGTACTTTTGAGTGCTCTATGAATTTTACCAGCCTCTACCATAATTATAAACTTACAGCTTAAGTGACATCTAAAGAAATTCAAAGAAATTTAAAAAACAAAAAAATATAATCTCATTAAATTCTTACCTATAAGGAGAACGTTTGTATGCTGTCTTTCCAGACACTCAGCAACTTCTATTGCTTTCTTCAAGACTCGCCTGTTGTGGTACAGGAAGATATAAATGAACATATTCATACCATTTTTACAATTCAGTTTCTTACATTAGTTTCTCCTAAAAGGGGTTAGAATGTCATATTACTGAAACTTGACTAGTGCTTTAAAACAACGAAAACCATGCTCAACTTGTGTAAATGAAGAACCGTTTAGCCTCAAAAGCAATCTTTCAAGAGGTATCTTTATTTGGCCATTAGTCATGCATTTCCAGTTGTTATGTTTGTACATGTGTAATACAATACTCTATTCTGGATCAACAGCAGCCACCACACACAACCTAAAGTATTACAATTGCTAGAAGCCAGATCTTTATCCTGTCAACATCACCACACTTACGTTCTACTACACACTACATTTCTCCCATAATCTGGTTTTAAGAGGCAGAAGGAAGGATCAGCAATCAGATCTTGTAAACATGCAGACAAAATTTATTCAGAGATTATCACTAAACAAGTAAGACTGAGTGGAATTAAAGATCACAAAACCAGAAGTAACACTGTTGGTTTCTAGACCTAACTCTTCATAAAATTGGTTATTTTCAGAAAAAGTGTGCACACAAATTAGGATTCTTGCAACTGCTTAGGTCACTAATAGAAGCTGACAGTTTATTTTGTAAGTGTGGCGTTGTCAGATTCTTTGTTCTAGCACCTAGAATAGCTAAGAAGGCATTCCTACTAACTGCAAGAGCCAAGAACAGGCTGATCCAGGAAACAACTGGATCCAAGTAGGGAAATGACCAGTCTCAAAACAACATAAGAATAGGAACTTGGGCTGGCATTTATTTTAAGCTACTTGTAATCTTGGTTATGTCAATGCATTTCCCAACATACAATCTTCACTAGAACATCTAATTCATCATACATTTAAATTCCGGATTAAGGAATGAATAACTATCAATATTTATTGATTGTTATCAGGACTAGAAAGAACTGAAGCTGACTGCAGAAGACTGCAGCAGCACTTCATGGTAACAAGCTGATCACACAATAAACTGGCAGACAATAGAGTTAGCACGAAGTAACACTGAAAACAAAAAAACCCTCAACATTGCACTATAACAAGCCTTAAGTTAGCCAACACCATTCCAACACTTACTCACTGTGGACTGCTGAGAGAAGAAAAAAGAACTTGAGGAACAATCAGGAGAGGAAGGGGACAAAACTGAGAACAACTGTCATTTTATAAATCTTTGGTGGGCTAACATCTTGAACACTGCAGTTCATCCCGTCCTAAAGGATATTACAGAAGTAGAAAGTACAGAGAAGAACGGCAAGGCTAGTCAGAGACACATCATGCAAGAAACAAATAGGATTCTTCAGTTTGGAAAGAAGGTGACTAAGTGCAGGAGAGAAATTACTGCATCTATAGTTTTAATAGGTTTGCTGGAAGAGTTGTAATTGGAATGATCTGCTGCTTCTCACATCCTTTAATGTGGGAGGCTTAACACAAGCCTGCACTGTAAAAATACTGTCTCACTTATTTCTCTTGTAGAAATAAGATATATAAATGGGACCATGAGTCTGTCTTAATTTTCTTTCCTACCAGAGATGAAGAATGTCATCATATTTCAAGAAACTAGCTAGAAAAGCCACTATTAAAGCATTTAACAACAATTTGAAACCCAGAAAGTTAGATATAGCAAACCTGATTATCTCTAGCCAGTTTGTGTTCTCCAGTAATGAAAACCATTTCACATCAGTTGCCCAGAAGTCTGTACTGTTATCTGCAAAAAAAACAAAACCAAAAACTGGTTAGTTCACATATATGTAGTGCTAATTAACAGCCATCCATTGTATTACTCTTATGTTATAAACTGTTATAGAACAGCCAATACTAAGGAATCAGTAAATCCTCATCACTGTTAAAGTTAACAACTTATAACTAAATGAGGAAGTGAAGTAGTCCTACAAACAACCGTCAAGTTTTATAGCACCACAAGCTTTTAGAAAAAAATTGCTGTAGGTTCATAGCAACCAAACCAAATAAATAAATCTGTTGACAAAATGGGAAAGGAAAAAGAGACTGAGTTGAATCAGAGGAGATGGTTCTAAGTTCCAGTTGCCTTGACTCTAAAGCATGATCCATATAAAGATTAATAGGGAGGCTGGATTTTGAAAGCCATTACAATTGGAGCCAAAAACACAAGTGGGTTTTAGGGGGGTTACACAAATTCATGGGATGTAAGACTATATCTGAAAAAGGTTTTAAACAGTTTTCACTGCAACTGAAGAGGCATTAAAATACATCAAAAAGGGAATAGTTAAGACACAAGGAGGCCAAGTACAATACCACAAAGTCATTAAACTTAGGAATTTCACTAGGATTTTTGTAGTTGGTTAAATGCAACCTAAACCTCTATTGCTTTTATTTCTACCAAAGTCAGTATTCAGAAACTGGAAAGCTCTTGTAAGCTGGTATGGTCAATTAAAATCAGAATAAATTACCTTTCCTGCATAAGAGACAAATGTTGAAGCCCAAGGTCTGTGACAGTTCTATTAAGAAACAACTGAGATACACCACACCTCCCTCCTTCCCTACTCTCCCTTTGATAGCTTCAATCCTGCATGTTTCTGTATAACTTCATTTCACCTCCTAAAGTCTCTCCATATGCTTCCAATGTTTACCTACAACACATACTCACTTCTGTCTTGTTTTCTGCAGCTTGCATCTATGATCCTCACGTGCACAGGCATTTATTTATTTTGTTCCTGTAGCTGTTCTGCTTCCATGTCTGCTTGTGCCCCTCATTCTGTTCATTACACATTTAAAATAAAAATAAAAATCTTTCTTTCCCCGAGTCATTTCACCCTGGCTATAGAAACTAGTTCTCCACAAAATAGGCATTAGAATGCATCTTCAAGCTCCCTAGTCAGTTCTGTTCACAGATGTAGTTTTCTCCAATTTTTTTCTGATTAACATCTTCAAATTCGCATCAAGCCTTTACGTAGGATACCCTTTAAAGCATGTACATTACAGTACTTCAAGTAAGACACCCTTTACTCCCCAGTTCACCCTCTTTCCATCTGAATTCTAGAATATTCCCTTGTACCCAAATCTCATGTTCCATTTAGTCTGTCATCACTATTTGAAAAAACTGTCCATTCTGAATCAAGGCAAATTTATAGTACTAATTTCTAGTCCTTTGAAACCACCCAAAAATCATGATACCAAGGAAAAGGGATTTCTGTCTTTTTTCCTGTAGAAATAACAGGCTTTCATCTATAGCACTAACATTTACATTCCATACTGAAGCTTTCTTTACCTTTCTTACACCATGGATAGCATAGAAGAGTTTTACTCCAGAAAGGTAAGTAACCACATTAAGTGTGGCTGGCTGTTTGTTTTGTTCAATCATGCTCAACCACAATTAGACTCAACCACTTCTATGCAGGCCTCTACAAACAATTGCTTGGTCTGGCAGTTCTTGCCCCCCAAAGTAATCTCCAAGTCAAAACTGGAACTTATTTTCAAAGGCACAGCAACACATTTGCAGTTTGTTTTACCTCTTAATCAAGGTATTTTGCTTAATAATATCACAATCGAGAGCAAGCTTTCCCTTCCTCCCTATCTTCCAGGACAATGAGGAAATACTCCACTAGGATTTGAGAACTGAAGTATTCAAAATCTCATTTAATGTATGTGGGGAAATGGTATACAATGAGACTTGTGAGCAGTCTAGCAAAACCAGGATCTGCCTTTGCAACATTTCAGATAAGAGGAATAATTTAAGAGGATTCAAGCTTTCCCCATTAAAATCCTCTTTCAAGCAGCTGCCTAATATTGTGGTTTCTGCTTTGCTTAATTAGGATTTTTATAACTGAAACTTGAGCTTGGGCATGTGTTCAGGAAATTTAAGTTATGTAAGTGGAAGTTATGTAAATCAAATTAGGCATGTTTAGAACAAAAATAATGGTTAATGTGTTCACACTTTGAAAAACAGTAGTAAGGTAGTCTGTTCCTATAAGATCTTAATACTGCAAGAAGTTACCTGAACAGTTATCTCAGACTGCTACTGCATAGTGCTATATTCAGTGAGTTACAGTCTACTAACAAAGATTATTTAAAAAGCTGTAAGCCAAAAACATTTACTGGAATTCAGTTTTAACATATTCCCTTTTGCTTCAAGTAATATAAGACAATTATACAATTATACCACTGAAACATGCAATATTTCCTGAGAGATGCTGAATGACTTAAATTCAAGCTTTGGCCTTTTTCTACAGAAGCGTAAGTTACCAGAAACTACATAAAAAAATAGGTAATTGGTTTTAGCTCCTAAGATTCACTGTGGATTTGACAGTATATTCTGGAAAAAAATCCCCAATGTGAAACTCTGCCAAATATCTCATGTATCTTAGGCTTCTCTTCAGAGTGTCACTGAAATCTTTACTACCTATTTAACAGAAACCTTTCACACTCATTTGCAATCAATATCAACTTACCACCTAAATTCCATGTATAAAAACCACTGGGACTTGGGTACTGGCTGTAGGCTACATTGCAAGTGTACAGTTCCTCAATGATGATCAGTTCAGTTATGTCCAACATCAATAGCCACCACAGGTGATCTGCCCCAGTGTTCAGCATGCCACCAGACAGAGATTATTGCAACATTTACTCTCATTATCTTGTAGAAGACCCACTGTCCAAAAATGGCCTAATGGCCCATTGCACAGTTGCAAGGTGGTGTGGAGCTTTTTTCATGTCAAGAGGTGAGGTCAAAGTACTGTTTCATGACAACAAAATAGTTAAAGAGTCCCAGAAAACAGTCTAAGGGCCTAGATTATACTTTCACGTGGCTCCCATATTTACTCTTTTTAAGTGGACTTACTATTTACAGAAGTCATGTTCAGCCCTACGGTCAGAGTGACAGAATTTTAAGCAAGCTCATGCTTCATGTTTTGAGTATTGACTAGTTTGTAACAAAAGCTAGGGCAAAAATTAATTCATATTTAGACTCAGCTCTTGACATAGCACGAAGGCTTGAAAGGTTAATATTTAACATTCAATTTCAGTGGACTACAGAAGACTGAAAAATCTGTCCCCTAAATTTCAATCCAACTAACATTTAAACTCTATAGTCACTCTATTTAAAAGTCATTTTCAGATACTGTGGCTGCTTAGCAAGAGGTAGTAAGTCTAAGAACTACAAGTCTCCATTAACATGCCAGTCATAAGCACCGTCTTCAGTTTCGTATTTAGAAGTCCACTTTTAACCACTGTCAAAAGCAAGACACCTATCAGGACAAGGACTGCATTCATGAGACACAAAAGAGCATTGTTATGCTTTGCGTCTCAGTTGCTTTAGAGACAAAAGACTAAAGTTTGACTTACCTATCAAAAACAGCTGTTTAAATTTTGTGTATGCAGTCTGGATATCTTGCAGAGATGGAAGGCTGCTTGACAAGTCATCAGTCTTCAGGAGTTCGTAGGGAGGTTTGCTAATTGTCTTATAGATTCTAAATCAAATCATCAAGAGATTAAAGCGTTCTGCTTCACAAGTCAAATAATGCACCAACTATTATGACTGAAGACAGGTAATAGGCATGGTTTGGGAAACAGCTGTAAAATGAAAAGATATACACCCTGGAAAGCGAATGTCCTCCATGAATTTTTACATACTGGCTGGAAGGTTGCCTACAAGTTTATGACAAGTTTTGCTGCTTTGTTACACCAAGAAAATGGTATCTGTGCATATCTGTGCAGTTATAAATATTACAAGCATTACTTGATTTTTATTACTGCTTCTTTAGTATTGTCTTCACTAGACACACCAAAATTACTTTACAAATTTAGAGATAAATCCAGAAAGAGGAAATGGATAGAAAAATCCAAACCTCCCCACAGACACTTAAATTTTTTCTTGACTTTTACCAACCAAATTATATTCTGATACCTCACTGCCAGGTCTGCTAATGAAACACAAGTGAGAAAGAGAAACAGTTGTGACTCAAACAAGACAGTATACCTACCTTGTACTTCCCTACATATCTGCTAATTTTTCCCTAGGAGGAGAGGAAAAAATACCAGGCCAGATGAAGCTTTGGTTTGGACCCAGAACATCCTTCTCATTCAGGCTCCAGAGGTCTGATGAACATCAGCTTAGTAAATACCTCTGTTGTCATGCTGGCTTTTTATTGTCAAGATTTAGGAAAAGCTGCTCTAGCTCATACTTCAGAAGTGAAGCCTTGCAGGCATGTGCCCAGACAGGACAGAATACTTTGTTTCCTCTATGTGGTAGCACAGAAGCCTGCTTTCAGCGAGAACTACAGGAGTCTGCATCAGAAATGCAGGTTACTAGACCTCCTGGAAGCTGCATCAGATAAGAGAACTGAGGGAAAGCAACCATTTGTCAATTACGATACTTCTTCCAAACTGAAGTAAACAATTTATGCTAGAAGATCTGGCTCTAAACAACTTTTACAATAAAAGCAGCTGTTAATTGTAAATATCTGTAGTGTACTTGAGTTCAGACAACTATTACAATGCCATGTTAACACACACTTATGGACAATCTGTAGATATATTTTTAAATATTAGTGGTTAACCACCAGAGCTCCCCAATACTGCCCCAAGTCCAGACAGCCACAGACAAGAGATCAAAATACCATTTGATACTTTATTACAGCTTACTGCTAGTTTTAGTCACTTTCACACTATGAAACAGCATTACAAAGACCTGTAAGTCATGTAAACTTCTCCATTTCAGAGGAGAAATATTAGAGATCTGCAGGACAGATCAAAAGCCTTTCCCATGCATGTATAATTAATTTTAAAAACAAAAGAGGTTTTAAGAGTCTTATCAAGTTATTTTCTGTTAGTTCTGTGTGATTAACAGGTTCTCCATCTATAAGGAGAAAGGAGCTAGCAGTGAAGCAGTACAAACAGTAGATACTAGCCTGATTTAATAGCTTGCTGCTAAGATAGAAGCTCTCTCCACGACACCCAACAGGTTAAAAGAAGCCAGAAAAAAAGACCAAGTCTTTTTGTCGTAAAGCACAGCTGCATGGCTGAAAGTTCTTGCCCTTAAACTTTGACTTTTTCACACTGCTGAGCTAATTCAGGTCACTAACTCAGCTGAAGCAAAGTGCCATCTGCCATCGCATCTGAAAGTAGCAGTAGTGAACTGCTAGATTGCCTCAGTCATTTTATGTCACTTTATCTAAAGCTATTTAAGAACACAAATCTAGTCCTGAGAAGGCAATAGAGTTCAGAGGGATTTAAAACTGTTTGCAAATTCACGTTTGGAGATGGGAGCCTAGACTTCACTTACTTGCAAACAAAATTGAGCCCATCAGCTAATGATACTTGAACTGTACTTAACCTACTGGCTTTGGTGCTGCTTTACCTAATAACGAGCCACAATTTGTACAGATTCATCTGATATATATATATACACATATTTCCAGAAATAAGCCTTCAGTGATGTCACAGTTCTGCACAATTGACCAATGCTGTTAGGCCAAGGGCTTAAACCCATTCCTACTACTGTAAAATACTTTTAGATCTAGATCTTGTTTCCTGATGCGTGCAAGCTTAAAGATACAGAATATATGGAAAAAGAGAAGCAAGGTTCATACCAAGCAAAGTGTTGTGGACAGAATAGCTATTACTGACCCATCCAAGAAGGCTTTTTGTGTTTGTGAAGTGCTGTCATCCTGTTCTTTGGGAAATGCAGACATTTTGAGAAGAGCAGCACCATTATGGCAAGACCAACACCAAATCTGCAGAAAGACATTCACCAGGTGATAAAAATTTGTAAACTGTCCCATACAAAGCTTAAGTCACTGAGTGATTACAAGAAATTTCTCTATGCTGTGCTTTATTGTATTTTTGGTGCATTCAACAAACCCATCAGTGGAAGCAAGCTTCTACACCTGCACCAAAACTACATGCCTCAGTACACTGTGTTATCACTTGCAAGTTTTAAGTTCAGCTTTATACAGGGAAATGTGCTGATATCATCTGACATTTTATATTACTTTCTCAACTGTGCTCATAGCTAAAAAAATTCATCAAAATGTCTATGGCCAAATTATGTTGGAAGATATGCCACAACAAGATGGCTCTTGTAATTAACTCATATTAGCCACCAGTTTCTCCACACAGATATAATAGTGTTTTTCTTATAGTTCAGCCTTGAGAGAACTCACAATAGATACTGTCGTACCTTTCATGTGAGCTACACATAAAGGCTCATCCAGGCATATGAAGTAAGATATTAAACAAGAACTCCACAACTAAATCAGATTGCATAGTTACAGGTATTCCTTGTATCAAGTCAGTCCTCAAAGCTTATTTCCCTTTATGTGTAATTTCATGACTCACACCTACTGCTTGAAGCTCTGAAGTAGATCTTTAAACTTGCTTTGAAACTGGGAGTCAGAATCATTTTCATCAGGAATATTACACAAGGCAAATCAGGAAGTCAGAGTTCTGCTACCAATTTACAGTAGCTAATGGGTGCAGAAACCTCACAATCATCAAGAGTGGAAAAAAGTTACTATATAGCCCTTTCACTGCCATCTCAAACTGATTTAATATGGTCAAGCTATTCTGACAGTAGCTCCCCAAAAAGAATTTGGAAGTAATTAGGAGATTTCTACAAGGGCTCTGGAACAATTCAAGATGCAATTAAAAAAAGTACATCACTCCTGTTTCTGTGTAACAGCCACTGTAATTTGTCTGGTTGATTACCTGAGGAAAAAGTGAACCAAAGCATTTTGAACTTCACTATCTGAAAGGAGAAACTGGGCAGCACAGTACAGCACTGTCTTCTCCACAGACTTATTAAGAGCATGAAGTGAATATGGTTTTCCTTGGCAAACTTGATGGACATGCAGCAACTTAGGTAAGACCTCATAAGTGAGGTTAGATTGCTCAAATTTACTCTGTGTTACTTAAACTCTGGTATGAGGTAGGAAGCCAAAGCCAGCTTGCTACAGGGTGCAAAACAGTATATTTAACTTCGTTTTCTGTTGAGACTGGTAGAACTTGTTTTTCAGCTAGGATACTCGGTTTTGTAAAAATGCTGCCTCATCACAATCATACTACTTACCAGTACCCAAGCTAGGCAACCAAAGGTATTCAACTATATCTGCACATTTATGGTCTTCACTTGAATATCCAAATAGCATTTCAAGCCCTACATCCTGCCCCAGGTAGATGCCAGTCAGTACTCAGTCTCATGAAAAACAGGCTGGTGGATACACAGACTACTAATATATGAAGACTACAGGACGTGAGACTTCTAAGTAAATGGGTGCTGTGAACCCCCATTTTGCTTTACACTGCTTAAGGGGAATACAGAATACTTCGAGCACCTCTCCTTCCAGCATCTACTTCTCCTTCTACAGATGACTAGGTATAAGGGCAAGCTGTTAAAAACAACTTCTAAAAATAATACGCAGTAACATCTGAAATGCTTGTTGAAGTTATGCCTTCTCAATAAGATTTCTTACCCTTAGTCATGCATGTATACTTACAGGAATGCCTCTGCCTTCATACTTCAAGATACTCTCTTCAGAAACACATATGGGAACAACAAAATACAAAGGCAGCCTAAGATAACAAAAAAAAGAAGTTTATTGCACTTAAAAACTGAACAAAGAACAATGTTCAAGCTCTTTTAATGATAGTGAGTGTTCTAGCCCATGATAATTACATATTCACTCTTACAATAATCCTTCCTACGAGATAATTATGTTATCCTCAACCTTCCCTTTATTTTCAGCTGGATAAGGTATTTTCTTCCAATCTTGAGCTTTTCATTATTTTCACTGCAACATTTCCCTGCCTTTCCAAGGCTGCAATTAAGTCCTACATTTAATTGTAACATCTAAGACTGATTGTAAGGACTGCCTTGGTTCTCTCACTCTTTGTTCTTTCAAAATATACCCTTGTACTATTAGATAGCTAGTTCTGTTTCCATGCCTTGTAAGCAGTTTGCATCACAATCCGAGGATGTCACTTAATATATCATGAATTTCCAGTATCAGCCAACGCTATGTTCAAGGCCCACAGAAGCAACAACGGTAACTAATTAACCTCAGCTTGGGTCTCTCAAGAGAGAGTTCTAGAATAAATAGTTAAGACTTCTCTAAAAATTGGTGTTTGCTTCCAAGGTCTGTAAACCTTTCAGGATTTCCCTATTGAACAACAGTAGCACACAAAGCCTTGCATACATCCTAAAGGGTTCACCAATAGGTACTACTTGGCTAAACTGATAGAAGTATACATTTCTAACCTTCCACTAAAGGCAATGCAACTTACCTTCCATCAGAACATTTTGCAGAAATACTTTAAACCAGTTACTCTTTCCCCATCCAACCCCCTAACCAAAACAACAGAAAATATCAAGTGCATGTAACTTGAAATTTTACGAGTAAAGGTACAGGACTGAGAAAATGTCGTCCTAACGAATAAGTAGGACAAAAGTGCAGGTACCAGACCTGCATATTTTGTATTCCATTTTAACATGGTACTCTCCGCCCGTAGAGCTATTCAAAGCTGACCAAGGTCCTGAGTAGCCTGACCTAATGTTAAAGTTAACCCTGCTTGAGTAGGGGTTCTGTAAGATGACCTCCCAAATCAAAGTATCCCATAAATCAAAATGGAAAACAGATCCTAAAAAAAATCCTAAACTGTGTAATGCTCAGCATCAAAGGTAGCAGTGATTTTTGCAAATCTTAATGAAATGTATATCCAAAGTTCACTATTAGCCAGGGCAAGCTTACTTTTCAGAGACTCTGTAGCGTTCATTGGTAGTCACTGCTTTGTATTTCACATTTCCTTTGGTCCGCTCCAACTCATCACGCCAGTCCTCAAGAGTATCAAACATCACAGTTTGGTTTCTGCCATCTGTCAGACATCAATAATGTTAACTTGGGAGACTATCATGAATTCTAACATGAAAGCATTCCTAAATCAAGTAGTTAGTTTTCATTAAGGTAAGCAAGCAAAACCTCTTGTGTACAGAAAGCCTTGAGTCCAAGATAAAATGCCTTTGTACAACACACTGCTTCTGTCTGATCTTTAACAAATCATCTGTCAAATACTGCTCTAACTCATAACTTCAGGAATAGTTCCTCTTATAGAAACTAAGCAGTTCTTATGGAACTTCCATACAGTTGAGGCTGTCCTCACATCCAGCCTAAACCCCAGGATGCTGTGCAGCAAATACTATTGTATACTAGTGCAGCTGACTGGCATCTGACAATATAGACTTACATGTAGAATTAACAGTCATACCAAAAGCCTTTCTGCAATTCAGATATTGCATTTCATTTAAAACTCATTCTTTCATCATGGATAAGAGTTTTGCACTGACTAGAACATTTCAGATACTTGATAAACGCAGAAAATTGATTACATCAATTCAGTCTTAATCAGTTCAGCTGAGAACTTTTCCTGTATTTCTATCTAGCTGCCTCAGCAACAGTTACAAGAGCAGGTTGATTTAGCCTCAGATCCTGTATAATAACCATATAATTTATGGAGTAAGACCAATTGTTTTAGACACCTATCATACTTAAGTATCCTGCAACATCAGCTAACAGTGAAATACCAAACAGAGCTAGAATTTCCACAGAAGATTCAATAGCAAGTTGAAACTCTCCACTGTAAGAAGATAAGGTAGATGAAATATTTACAGCTGGAAACAGAATATTATTGATGAGCTCTAAGGGATAAGTTAAGATTTTGAAAGTATCAGACCATAAAAGGCAGAAAACCCAGTTTCCTAAGTCTACATGGTCTGTCCTGTAACAACTTCAATAATAAATAGCTAGGTCTCATTCTTTATGAAGACAGTTATTACAATATGAAAAAATACTGCCACAACACTTCCAAGTTCCTATAAAGATTAAGCTTCTCCCACATTTGCTTAGTCTCTACCTGGAAAAGCTTACAGGCTTTCTGATGTTTGTAGTTCAAACTGAACACCAGTTACAGATGAAGCCTGCAGAAAGTACCTGAGCCAGCAATATGCCCTTGCAGCAAAGGTGGCCAGTGTATTCTTGGGCTGCATTAGGAAAACCATTGCCTACAGATTGAATGAGGTGATTGTTATTCTCAGCTCAGCACTGGTGAGGCCATACCTGGCATGCTGTGTACTGGGGAGTCCAGCACTGGACAAGAAAGGCATGGGCCTGCTGGACCAAGTCCAGTGAAGGCCCATTAAGATCATTAAAGGGCTCTAAGCCCTCACCTGATATGAAGAGAGACTGAGAGCTGGGATCATTCAGCCTGAAGAAAAGGCTCAGCGGGGCACAGGGCAGCAAGAAAGCTTTACAGCGTGTATAAACACCTGCCTGGGGGCAGAAGCAGGGGAGGGGAGTAAAGATGGATCTAGACTCAGTGGCATCCAGTGACATGACAAAAGGCAGTGTGCACAAGATAAAACTACAGAAAATCCCATTTAAACATAATAATAAGCTTTTTCACTATGAGGACAGTCAAGTAATGAAACAGGCTGTTCAAAAAGGTTTCAGAGTTTCAATCCCTGGAGATATTCGAAACCTAACTGGACGTGACCCTGGTAAGCTTGCTGTAGTTAAACCTACTCTGAACATGGGGAGATGGACAGGAACGCAACTAAATGATCTCCAGAGGTTTCTTCTAACCTCGATGATTCTGTAATTCCAAGACATTTTGGTAAGTGTCCGACTAATACCTTGGGTACCTGAAAACTTCCTCTGTGAAAGGAACAGGTGTTCCTGGTGTATTAAGAATCAGGTTCCTAATTCAAAACAGTGCTATTACTTCAGCTGAAGTTTGAAATGCTAGAAAGTGCACTGACAACTTTTTATCTTGAATTTTGGAGCTTACTATAATATTCAGCCAAGCTTGATCAAGTGGGAAGATTATGTAATAAGTTAGCTATAAGAGGAAGTCAGATGTCCACTGGAATGTTGCTATGCAAACCTATGCTTTTTTTGCAGTTGCCTGGGAGAAGCAGATTGCTTGCAAATAAGAGTAGAAAGGGAAATAGTTTGTCAGATGCCACTGAAAATGTAATAATTTAAGAATTAAGAGCAGGAAGTTTGGTTCACTGCAATTGTACAGAAAAAAACACATTGATAAAATAAGCAAAATATTTTCTAGATGAGAGCACTCTAGTCAAACACATGAAAAGCATTTGCATATATTGATCTCACTAAGTTTTCAATCCAGTGATTCTACTCTTGCTTGGAAAACTTCTGTGCAACTGCATTGAGGGACACAGAAACCAGGAGTACACAATCTAGCAAGAAGTTTTTAGCAACAAGTCTAACAATGCATCACAAGCTAAAAACAAATCTTCTGATGCTATCTGCCAGCAGGACAGAGTCACAAGCCGAGCATGAACTCGGCTACTAAGTGTCCCAGACTTTTTAAGGAACTAATAGTATGCAACAAATAGAACTGAAAACCAGAAAAACATTTACCTGTGTTATTTGGGGCAGCTGATGCATAAGAGAACAGAAACAAGCGTTTAAGCAGCTTAGGAGTCTGGCTATGATGAACTATACCACTGACGATCTAGGAAAGAACCAAAAATTAACACCCAAACACAGACTTAGACTGTCAGTGTAAAAACCATGACTTTTTTTTACCCCTCTCTCCCAGATTTTATACAAAACTGTTCAATGGGTTCTATCCCCAACAGTTGAAAACTAACTTTTAGAAAGCCTTCTCTGTTGTCTGCAAGACACTATACCTACTTGGCTTAACAAAAAGTATTATATCTGTTAAACTTCCAGAATGACTCTTATTACTTAAATAAAGGTAGTGGGCTCCTAGTTTGGAGTTCAGATGAACTTGTCAAAAGATCCCAAGTTATCAGGAAAATAACTGCTTTCATATGAAAAAGACTGAAGTCTAAAATGTAATAAAATTGTAAAGCTGTTCTGTTTGTGATACAAGTTTGCACGAGCTAAAGCTAATTTCATGTAGGACTCTCAAGCTCCAGTTTTCTTCAAAGAGCCAGTGCATCCGATCTTTTTAACTGCTATATATAATGATGTTTAATGAGTAAGACTAGCTAGAAATCCAATTCTTACTTTCTCTCTCAATTGAGAATGATCAGAAAACATTTCAAGTTTAAGGGATCTCTCAGGGCGAACTTCATCCTTCCCTCATCCCCACAATTAAACACCCAACACTAAGCTTAAAAAAGGAAAAACAAATTAAGTTACTATACTTACTCTTTTCACTTCCTCTTCTTTTGTGTATCTCAGGCAGAAATGAAATACTCTAAGGTCCTTACAGTAGATAATTAGCTTCTCTGGGTATTTTCTCAGTTGTCCAGTTAGAAGTTTCTTTTTCTCATCATAAACTGCAAAATTAAAAAGTCTAAGTAAGTATCAACAAGAACTTTGCCATCAGTTGATAAAGCTATCCCTGCCTGGCTTTTCAAAATTCTCAAAAAATTAATTCAAGCCTAAGTTGTAGCAAGTCAAAAAAAGGATCCTAAAACAGACTAGCAAGCTCTGTGCTAATACACTCAACTCTCTTTTTTAAAACCCACTCAGACTACTTCCTGCAAGGTAGAAACCAAACTTGCAGCAAGCCAGCTGGTCAGTAATTATTTCTGTTCACATTCTGACTGCATAGTAAGTTCAAAGTTTTGAGATGCATAAAGAACATAACTTAGTAGTTTTGCCTGAGGGAAAGTCCCCAAACAACTGGGATCATTCTAAGTTCCTAAAAAAAACATTTTTTTTTTTTAACTGCCACAGATCCCCCAAGAGCAACTTGAAGCACTGCCAGGCAGGCCATTGTATATGGAACTAAATAGTGGTTCATAACCAGGCTCCACTAGTCTCACCCTAGTCCACTCCATCATGAATACACACCACCATTCATAAATACTCAATACTCTAACACTAGTCCAAAGTCAGGTTTCTCAATAAAACCTTCCCACTACTTACAAATTAACAGCCCCATTCTCATTTACCATTTTTAGCAATACAGGCATACCTGTAAGCCCTGCTGTAAAAGACTCATTGAATTAGTTGTAAATTAAAGCCTCATTTTCTATCTCCTTTGATATTTTGAAGACATCATGAATCCCACAAAACAAAGTTCCCTTAGACAAAAAAAAAGTATTGTTTGGGAATTTGGTACTTGTACTGCTCTGCAGTGCTATTGCTCAAGTGAAGTGACTACATTCATATTTATAGAAACAGTTAATACACTGGAAGATCCTTGTGCATCAATCTTAATGAGAGACTTTTCACAGTACACTCTTCTCTGCTTTGAATCATGGCATTTTGACAGAATGGTTTCATCTGTACCAACAATTAATCAAAATGTAACTTTGACAAGCTTGAAGGATAAGACATCTATCAGAATCCAGTCTTATCTGTCATTTCATCATTAAATATAACTGCAGCTGTTTTTCCCAGACTACCCAATCCCAGTTTCCAAAGTGACAAGTCTCAGTTTTCTAAAAAGGATGTACATGTACACATAAAGAGCACCAACACTACGAGAAACTTGAAAGTGTAAGGCATATTAAACAAAGAGGAGAAAGCTGACCTACCTCCATAGATTTGATCTACACATTGCAGGGTTATGTCATTTTCTCCTACGATCTTATTCTTAAATTGTGGCTCCTAGGACATGAAAAAATTCTTATAAGTCTCACTACTAAGCAGTAGCACCTTCTCAAGTAAAGGATGTATTCAGTACCTATTTTAATATCAGCATTACTTCTTATTCTTATAAACTGTGTAAGGCAGAACACTGAAGAACAGTTCTTAAAAATAGATGCACGTTACACAGGCATAGTTTACAAACTGTAGATCCAGCTTTACTTAAGTCTCAGCCATGCCTGAAATGTAGATAGAGTTTTTATTTTTAAAATAGCTTCAAAGCATGCATTTCTATTGAGAGTCACTTTTAAAACTAGAATTATTACAGTAAACAGGAAATACAGTAACTTTATGTAATCCAAGCCCTTTTATGACAAGTTTCCTTGCTATGGGAACCTCGCAGGAAATAGAATGTCTCTTAAAAGAGCAAGTATCCCAAGAATATTCCAATGTAACAGTCAGATTTATCACTGGGTAAAATGAAGACACATACAACCCAATTCTCTTATCTGTTTTGCCAAACTTGAAGTGATTTGGGGGTCCCTTCACTTTTATCATTCCATGAGCTCAGAGTTAAAAATTACATTTGAATGATGCCACAATTAAACATCCTTACGTTAAATATTATTACCAGAAGGCTGATGTACACTACATCAGCAAACTACATTTTACACAAAGACAGATGTGAAGTTATTTCCAGGTCTGCACTACTCTGAATCAGGTGGCCAATACTGAACTTTTGTTAAGAGAGATATAGTTGACTTGGTCTATTATAAACCCAAGACTTAAAGTTCGTGAGGGAACAGAAATCAGCATGGTCACCACCAACTTTAGCACAAAACTCACGTGATCTTTGGAAAGGGCTCTGCAGCTTTGTCCCAATTAATTCCAGAAGGTCCAAAAATCCCTATTTGGCTGCAAAAGCCTTACTTCAACATTTAAACTCCCTGAAATTTTGTCCCAAGAAACTTGCAACAATCAATGTGTGTCAAATCATATTCTTATTCTTCTTCACTGTCATGATCTCCTTGCACTCAAGAGCCATATACTAGGCTCTCCTTCACTTTTATCACCTAAATGGACCAGACTGTTTCAGATGCTTAAGCACATCAAAAAAGGAGCAGCATTACAATTTGTGTTTGACAGCTCAATTTGAGTACCTAAACCAAAGGAAAAAAGATTCAACTCATTTCTAAGATTTGGGGTATTTTTAGCTTTTTTATTGTTCACCAGCTCAATAGCACCAGGTTTTTAAATCTCTGCTGTCAACACCTGACTTTGAATGGAATAATTCTTTACTGAGCCACACAATTATCTAGAGCATTTCCACTGAACATCAGTCTTGTGCAGCCCTGAAATGATTCTGCAGATGTAGCCCAAAATCAAGTCAGACAGATGTTATACAACATTAGAAGTATGTTTCACCTTCACACTTTTGCAATTGCTACTAGATAAGCAGTCAGAATTCAGGCTTAAACTGTTGATTTAATTTTCAAAACAACAAATTATTTTTACTTAAGCTTCACAAAATTACCACTTCACAAGGTATAAATTTATAAACTATGTCTAATGTAAGAGTCCACATACAGGCTTGTGCCATTTTTACTCATAGTTGTTAGAGCTTCAGGAAGGATCTGAATAGACTAAGCAGATGCAGACTGATTAAAATTAGTCTGCAGCCATTAAAACTTTTTATAAATCTATATTCATTCTGTATCCTTATATAAGGGAAAGATATGATTGTTTTGTCGGAGACACTATATGTCTTTAGACCCTGTTTGGTCATAATTAGAAGACTTGTCTTCCTACATTATCATCTGAAGTGGAGTCATCAAGGAAAGCAATCTTGAAGTTTGTGCATACAAGTTTCCCATAGGTGCCACGATTTGACCCATCTTCTTGTATATACTTGTATACTGTGTTTGCCTCACAAAGCAGCAGTTCACCTGTATGAAAGAAACACTGACTTGCGGCATAACTGACAATTATAATTGAATTTATTTAACTCAAACTCAGCATTGACTTCCTGACAGCTTCTCATAAGTGTATGCCTGAAGATATTTCATCACTGTTACACAAAAAGACTAAGAGGCAGCTCCTGGAATCAGTACATTGAGAGACTTCCAGGTTATTAACATTACTCAAGATGGACTGAACATTGTTCAGTTGCAACGTTTACGAGTTTTGTAACCAGAGGTATCTGTGTCATTGCCTACTCTAAGTATAGGAGTACAATGCATGGAGTTGCAAAGAGCAGCCATACGAGTGTGTTAAAAAAACCACAACAAAACCCACTGAAAAGTAGTTAATGCAGTCAATAAACAAGTTGAAAACTGTTCCAATTTTTTCTTATTGCTAAACTCTAAGAATGCGGAAACATTCAAGTTGATTATTACAAGTTCATCATAATTAATTTCTCATAGCTTTGACTGAAGATGTTGCTTATTTTACAGGTCCCAGGGCTATTTTAAAGTTCTCAAACACAAGTTTGCATAAATAATGGTCACTGAAGTTGTCATCTTAAAATTAGCAGGAACTGAACTTCAAGTTAAGAAAGTAAAAACAGGTTTTAACAGGTATCATCAGCCAGACGCTTGGTCTTTCCTATAAAGTGCAGAAACCCCAACAGAACAATACTAGTTTATTCTAAGCTTTTACTTGTATTTTATCTTAGTAATGTCATCTTTCCTGTTCTTGGAAAACATCTTTTAAAAGGAAAGAATTGTATAAAAGTAAATTTTAACAGTGAATGAGGCATCAAAAGGCCTAAGCAACTCACAGTAGAAGCAGAGCAACCAAAATGTAAGTTCCCACACAAACAAAAACCCACCCAACTTTAAGAAACAGAGCAAAATGAAGTATAGACAGTTGTCCACATTCAGCTTACCTGAAGATACTGTACTCTATAAAAATTGAAAGTTTTATAATTTTTTTCAACAACCCATGCCGATACAGGTATTTAAAGCATTTCAACCTGTGTGGGTCGTTACAATAAAACCTCTATTTTACTACTCAGGACACTGATGTCACATGTGTGTTTGCTGCAGACATGGGAGTATTTAAATATTGTTTACATTATTTTTTGTTATTTAATTCTAATGATACAAGATACAGCAGTTACCTGGTAATAGGTGAGGACTCATCTCCTTTTCTACGGGTTCCTTTATGTGTATTTCCTAAAGGGAGAGAGAGTAATTATCACTCTGCAAAGATCATTCTTTCAACACACACTGTAAACACCAGCACTATCCATCTTAAATTCCTCACATTCTAGCAAATAGGCAAATTAAAATTAAGGAAAAAGCTTCCTAAATTAAGGAGAGTAAGTTTGAAATGTGCTCCTTCCACTAAAGGTCAGTGGTCTACTAGCTAAATAATTAAGTCAGTGGCTTGACACCTACAGTGTCAGTTACATACAGTTGTAAACACAAAAAAGGAAATGCATTATTTGTATAAGTGACAGAAATAAAGCATTAGCAATACTTTTTAAGTTCTCTCAGTTACATGTAAATGGGTAAGCAAAACTAAGTA